>NW_026972123.1:2741832-4112748 GCF_036711695.1 Zophobas morio | reverse complement strand
AGAATTTTTTAAGAAGTGGGATTTTCTGGGCTGCATTTGAGGGGTCAGGGAAATTCTATCGAAATAATAAAAAAAATCTTTAGGAAGTTTTCATTATGTGTACATATGTATTTGCTAAGATAAGACTAAACAATATTAATCTAAGATTTCAAGCAAAATAAAAAGTGGCCCCGCCCACCCACCCCTATCCCTTTTTGATCATTTTAAACTATTTTAACATTACTAAATTTTAATTTTTGATTTGCAGTTTTTCTAGCTTTCATTTTAAATATGTTATAATATTCAGTTTTATGATTTTAGAATTTTTCCATTTTTACTATTGGATTTTAAAAATATTTCGTTTATACGAATTTTCAGTTTTTGATTCTTGAAATTGAAAAATTCCCAAAATTAAAATGTTGAAATATTGAGAAGTCGAAAACTTGGAAAATCGAGGTCGGAAATTTTGAAAATCGAAAAACCGATATGTTAAGAAATCGAAACAACAAAAAATTGGAAAATTTTACAAATCGAAAAATTAAAAATTTAAAATCCTATTTATAATCACAGACTTTGCTTCTTCTAAAATTAGAAAACGACTAATTAAAGTATATGTCAGAGCTTACAGTCAAACTAGTTCCTCAAGGTAGTATCCTCGAACTACTGCTTTTTGTTAGCTTTATAAATGACTTTCATAATCAACAAGCGACTAGTTTAATTGCACACTGTACAAACTAACAATTAAAGAGAATTATATCTTTATTATTTATATTCCAATCGATCTCAAAATCATGAAATTGTACATCTTCAAATCTCCTTTTACTTGTGGTCCGTTCAGAGGATGGTCATCGCCACACATTCCATGTGGTTTTTTAATAGTGAATTTAGAGCTGGAGTTCTTTTTTTCGGCTTGATACGAACGTAGCTGCAGTTCCTCGAAGGCCTTTAATGATAGCCTTTATGTGGTATTTTTTAGAATATCAAGATGACTCGTCTTTCTCCACATCGGGTTTCTTTTGTGTTCTAGCACGTTTCCGAAAATTCTGATTTTTGTCAAAACCTAAACCCAAAAATCGCATAAAACTTGACCGATGCAGTCACTCTCAAAGCACGTTTCCAGCCACATATTTTTAGCCACACTGCAAAAAACCGCATTTCAAAACCGCTTTCGACTCCTTATAATCATCTTTCACGAAATTAACAGTTGAGACAGCAGACCGGACCGATTAAAATATCATCCGGTCAACTTGTTCAATATTCATCCACTCGAATTAACCAAACCACAACTCACAACCGGCCGACGAAAGATTTATGAGGAACCTTTGAGTCGTGCGCTTGATGCGGGCTATTATTTTAATCTAGCAAATGGGTGATCCCCATAAATTGTCAAAATTATTATTAATTACCTACTCAAGCCACACGATTTACGGTACACCACGCCGTAAAACCGCCCAACGGACCGGAGAAAAGAAAAAACCTCGAACAATTAATTAGACAGATTTTTACGTCTGGAAACCGAGATAGTCCGAAGAACAATGAGTGAAAGTGGTTTGAAGACGCGATTCCGTGGAATGCGGGGAATGTGGGAGCTTTTGCCCGCCGCCACTGCCACCAAATCGCCCGAAATGACATCGTTCAATTTTACGATGCCATCAACTTGTAAAAACTCAATCGAAGAGCAAGTTTTTTTCGGTCGAATCGATAAAACACAGACACATGCTCTTCCGTAATGTAGATTAGATATTCAAATTTCGGTTTAATGCAAAAAGTTGTCGGCTACTAGTACCGTACAGGTCGATGTCGTTGAACTGGTGATTAAAAGAATCTTTACGAGGTAGATAAACACGGAAAAAGTTGAGGATGTGGCGAGTGATGTTTGTTTTAATCTTGGAATAGTGTTATCTATATTTAAGTTGGGGAAAAAAGTTGGCTGGTCTAGGAGTGAATTGGCGATTGTCTAGAAAGTTTTTTGTGAGTAGAATTTTACAGCTTATTTTAGAAACCGGTAATCAAAATTTGTCTGTTGGTATTGTCCACGTCGAATGTCTAAATAAATAGATAAATCGAAAAATCGCAAATTGAAAAATTGAAGAAATAAAAAACTGAAAGGAGTAAAATTGAAAAACAAAAAAATCATAAAATCGAAACATTGAAAAATTGAATAATTGAAAAAATAAAGAAAGAAAATGGATTCTGTTATTTATCGATATAAAATCCCACTTCCATTCCTCAGAACCAATAAGAAGGAATGATCAAAAAGGGATAGGGGTGGGTGGGCGGGGCCACTTTTTAGTTTGTTTGAAATCTTAGATTCTCAATGAAATAGAAAAAAAATACCCCCTCTCTTTTCCAGTGACTACTCTTAATATTATTTAGTCTTATCTTAGCAAATACTAGGCCCGCCCACCCGCCCGCTATTTTTTTACTTTTTCGTTTTCTCATTTCCAAATTTCAAACAAAAAAGTGAAACAAAATTATAGTTATTATTACATACATTTTTAGAAACTGAAAAACCTAAAATTGAAAAAACGAAATATTGTAAATTGAAAAATTGAAAAATCCAAGAATTGAAAAATTTCACTCTATAGAAAAGAAAAATTATAAAATCAGAACATTTAAAAACCAAAAAATGGAAAATCGGAGAACTGAAAAATTTAAAAATGAAAACGTGAAGAGTTGCATGTGGATTTAAAACGTGAAAATTGAAGAAACGAAGGATTAAAAAAAACTGAACTTGAGAAAAAAAATTATAAAATCGTAACATTGAAAAATCGAATAATTGAAAAGATAAAGAAAATTAAAAACTGAAACGAAAAATTACAAATCGAAAAATTATAAAACCTGAAAATTGTAAAAAAATGAAAAATCGAAAAATTGCAAATTGAAAAATTGAAAAACAAAAAAAATCATAAAATCAAAATATTGAAAAATTGAATAATTGAAAAAATAAAGAAAACAATAAGCCGAAAGGAAATATAGAAGAAATGAAAAATTGAAAAATTAAAAATTGAAAACTGCTAAACTTGCAAAACCTAACGACTGAAACATCCAAAAGTGGGAAAATCAAAAATTAAAATTTAGTAAAAATTATTTTATTAAAAAAAAATGTAATCCTGGATTCTGTTATTTATCGATATAAAATCCAACTTCCATTCCTCAGAACCAATAAGAATGAATGGTCAAAAAGGGATAGGGGTGGGTGGGCGGGGTCACTTTTTAGTTTGTTTGAAATCTTAGGTTCTCCGGCTTTTACAGTAAATTAAATAAGTCAATGAAATAGAAAAAAATAGGTGGGTGGATGAGTAGCCCCTCCCACCTACCCCCTCTCTTTTCCAGTGACTACTCTTATTATTCTTTAGTCTTATCTTAGCAAATACTAGCCCCGCCCACCCACCCTCTGTTTTCTTACAGGGTATGTTGTTTGCCAAAATTAGTCTTATCTCGGCGAATAGTAGGCCCTCCCACCCGCCCCCTATTTTTTTTTTTTACTTTTTTGTTTTCTCATTTCCAAATTTCAAATAAAAAAGTAAAACAAAATTATAGTTATTATTACATACATATTTAAGATGAAAACCAAAAAAATTGCAACTCAAAAATCGAAGAATGAAAATCATAACTAAAAAATCGATAAACTGAAGAACCTAAAATTGAAAAAACAAAAAATCAAAAAACGAAACATTGTAAATGGAAAAATCAAAAAATCCAAAAACTGAAAAATTTCACATTATAGAAAAGGAAAATCATAAAATCAGAACATTTAAAAACCAAAAATTTGAAAATTGGAGAACTGAAAAATTTAAAGACGAAAACGTGGATTTAAAACGTGAAAATTGAAGAAACGAATGATTAAAAAAAACTGAAATTGAGAAAAAAATTATAAAATCGTAACATTGAAAAAATAAAGAACATTAAAAGCTGAAACGAAAAATTACAAATCGAAAAATTGCAAATTGAAAAATTGAAGAAACGAAAAACTGAAAAGAGTAAAATTGAAAAACAAAAAAAATCATAAAATCGAAACATTTAATAATGGAAAAAATAAACAAAATAATAAGCCGAAAGGAAATAATGAAGAAATGAAAAATTGAAAAATTATAAATTGAAAACTGCTAAACTTGCAAAACCTAAAAACTGAAACCTCCAAAAATTGGAAAATCAAAAATTAAACTTTAGTAAAAAAAAATGTAATCCTGGATTCTGTTATTTATCGATATAAAATCCAACTTCCGTTCCTCAGAACCAATAAGAATGAATGATCAAAAAGGCTTTTACAGTAAATTAAATAAGTCAATGAAAGAATATGGTTTTTTACTGAAGAGTCTTATAAGCAAACAGTAGCCCCTCCAACCTACCCCACCCATCTTTTCCAGTGACTACTCTTAATATCGTTAGTCTTATCTTAGCAAATACTAGCCCCGCCCACCTGCCCTCTATTTTCTTACAAGGTATGTTATTTGCAGAATTAGTATTATCTGAGCAAGTACTAGGCCCGCCCACCCGCCCTTTATTTTCTTAGAGTGTATAATTTGCCAAAATTAGTGTTGGCAAGTACTAATTAATTTTTTTGTATTTTTCAAAATAGTTGTATGATTTAAATCCCTACATTTTTGCCAAAGGTTAACCAATATTTTATAATTACGGTCTCCAGGATTTTTTTAATTTAAAAAAAAAAAGTACAATATTCCTTTAAACTTTAAAAACGACCCAAAGGACCCTGAGATTCTTTCAATTTTTTTTTCGAAAAAAAAAAACAACAAAGAACCTTAAAAATTTTTTCAAAAACATCAAAAAAACATCAGGTGTTCTCAAGATTCTTCCAAGGGATCACAAGATTCTAAAGAATTCTTAAAAAAAAGACAAGTTTAAAGAACAAATTATCAGGACTTCTGCAACTCAAATTTGTCTTCAGTTCTTAAAAAAGACACAAGAGATTCCTCAAGATTCTCTTATTAAGTTGTAAAAAATATACAAGTGACCCTAAGTTTTTTTTCGTTTGAAAAAAAAGACATGACACCCTAAAATTGTTTTAAATTCTTAAAAAAATCACAAGGGATCCACACAATCTTTTAAATTATTAAAAAAAACACACACAAGAAACCCCAATTTATTTCTCAATAACTCAAAATTACACAGCAATTATGTACAAAATAAATCCGGCGCAAATTGACTGCACTCTCGTGGATTGAACTGGCTGAATCATAATCGTTCCTAAGGGGGCCTCTATTTTGCCCATCGCGACTTCCGCTTCCAGGCTTTTCTCCGGCCACCGTCACCGACACTGAGTCATCATTGCCGAACGTACTAGAACCCATAGGCGTCGCACCGGGGCGGCGTATGGGTTTCTTTCGTAACGATACTTTCATTTTCTTAAAAAAGTACACAAGGAATCCAGATTCTTTTAATTTTTTTCAAAAACTAGCTTCTTAAAAATACAGTAATTTTTAAATAAATCCAGAAAGGACCCCAAGATTCTTTCACTTTTATTTAAAAACTAAATACGAAGGGTCCCTCAAGATTGTTTTAAGTTGTTAAAAAAATACACGAATGTTCCCAAGATTCTCAAAAAAAACATAAGGATCCTTAAAATTGTTTTAAATGCTTAAAGAAGGGCATAAAGAGTCCCAAGATTTTTTAAATTTTATTCAAAAACCAAACACCAAGTGTCCCCCAAGTCCCTTTTTAAGTTTAAAAAGCGCACAAGTGATCTCAAGATTCTTTAAAATAAAAAAAGACACAAGGGATCCCAAGATTAATTCAGATTCTTAAAAGGCACAAGGGATCAAGATTATTTTAAATTAAAAAAAAAACACACTCACATGGAATCCCAAGATTTTTCAAATTTTTAAAATAGTACACAAGGCAGCCCAAGATTTTTTTAAATTCTTAAAAAGAAAGACAAAAGCCCAAAGATGGTTTTAAGTTCTTAAAAACGGTGCAGGGAACCCAAGGATTCTTTTAAATTCTTAAAAAACAAACAAAGGCCCTAAGATTCTTTCAAATTGTAAAAAAAGAAAGAAAGAACCCCAAGATTCTTTCAAATTAAAAGGATTCTTTTTAATTCTTAAACAAAAAAAATACAGTAAGGAGTCCAAGATTGTCATAAATTTTTAAGTAAATACATAAAGGACCCTCAGACTCTTTCAATTTTATTAAAAAATGAGACACCATGGGTTCCCCAAGATTTTTGTAAGTTGTTAAAAAAATACACAAGTGATGCCAAGATTCTTTCAAATTCTTAAGAAAAATATAAGCAACCTTATTTTTTAAATACTTTAAATTTTTAAAAAAGGACACAAGGGATTTTTTTAAATTTTATTCAAAAACGAAACGTTCTCCAAGACTCTTTTAAGGAAAAAAATGCATACGTGATCTCAAGATTCTTGAAAATTAAAAAAAAAACACAAGGAATCCTAAGATCGTTCCAGATCTTTAAAAGACACAAGGGTCCCAGATTATTTTAAATTTTTAAAAAACACACTCATAAGGAACCCCAAGATTGTTTCACATCCTTAAAAAAGTACACAAGGAACCCCAAGATTCTTTTAAATTCTTGAAAAAAGGAACACAAGGAATCTTTTAAATTAAAAAAAAAAAAATACACCAGGGGATTCTTTCAAATTCTGAAAAAAAAATCACAAGGAACTACAAGATTATTTCAAATTAAAAAAAGGGGGGCACTTGAGGATTCTTCTTAATTTTTAAAACAAAAAGAAAAAAAATAGAAGTCCAAGGTTGTCATTAATTTTTAAATAAATCCAGAAAGCACCCCAAGATTCTTTCACTTTTATTCAAAAACACAAGAGCTTCCTTAAAATTCTTTTATATTGTAAAAAAAATATACAAATTATCTCAAAATTCTTTCAAATAAGACAAAAAAGACATATGGTACAAGGAACCCCAAGGTTCTTTCAAATTTTTTCAAAAACAAAAAATCAAGGGCACTCCAGGATTCTTTTAATTCTAAAAAAAAAACAACACCAGGGAGCCCAAGATTTTTATAGATCCTACACAAGGAAACTAAAGATCGTTTCAAATTCTTAAAAAAAGGTACAAGGAACCCAAGGATTCTTTTTAAAATTAAAAAAAAAAACACACCATTGACCCCAAGATTCTTTCAAATTTGTTTAAGAACAAAAAATCAGGAGCTCCCCAGGCTCCTAAGGGCCCTAAGATTCTTTATACTGTTGAAAAAGAATACAAGGGACCCCGAGATTCTTTCAAAATTTTTCGAAAACAAAACATTGGGGGCTCTCCAGGATTCTTTTCAAGGTTATCACAATTCTTAAATAAAATCACAAGGAACCACAAGATTTTTTCAAATGTATTCAAAAACAAAAAATTATGGGCACTCCGAGAGTGATTCTCATCAATTCTTAAACAAATACACAAAGGGCCCTAAAATTCTTTTTTTTTTTTTTTCAAAAACAAAACACCGGGTTCCTAAGATCCTTTCATACTGTTGAAAAAAATCTACAATATATCACGAGATTCTTTCAAATTAAAAAAACTATTCAAAGATTCTTTAACTTCTTGAAAAAACACACAAGGAACCCCAAGACTCTCTCAAAATTTTTCGACGACAAGATATGGGGAGGATTTTCAGGATTTTTTCAAGACTCATCAATTCTCAAATAAAAACACAAGGGACTCCATTTTTTTTTCCTTCTTCAAAACCAAAACATCAGGGGTTCCAAATATTCTTTTAAACTGTCACAGTTGATCCCAAAAAAACACCACTAGTCCACAAAATTCTTTACTTTAAAAAAGACAATAGAGACCACAAGATTGTGATAAATAAATTCTTAAAAAAGGCAGAAGGGCCCCAAGACTCTTTCGATGTTTTTCAAAAGCAAAACACTAGGAAATTCTTTTATATTTTAACTGATTAATTTAATTAATGGCAAAGATGCCAAAGCAATGACCCCAGAAATAAATCACTCTAGGCAAATATAGATTTCGTAAATATTCCCAAAACTGAAACTGCTATGATTTCCTTCTTAGATAAAATTGTATATTTTTTGATAATGATAACGCATGCATATTGATAGTGTGTAAGATAAATCGAAGATTTTGTGGTGGAATTTTGCCGATCTACAGTACAGAAGTCCATTGTTTTACAAAATTTAAATCGAATTAACCCACTCTTAAGAAGTAAAAAACAAAACCACTCTTACATTACATCATCTCATTCAACTTGTCCCTAAACGTCGGTTTTGCATTTCGAGATTACACCTCAAACACATTTCGAATTAACAACAATCTGATAGCAAACACGGGAAAAACCTGGCCATGAATCAGTTGCAACTGTAATTACGACAACAAAAGCCACATTAGAAACCCGTTAAAATTCAGAAACACCACTTCCAGCACGTACACTATTCACCCAAACCGTCGTAGAAAACCTTGAATGGGTCATACGCGCTGCGACATATGACAAGCGCCAATAAAACTTTATTGACGAGACTTAACCTCACTTTAAGTAGACCACGTGACACTTAATCGCGCGGACTTCGGGACCACCCGTACATCGCGGCCATCTATCATAATATTTGCAAATGACTGTTCGACACTCCATAAACACATAATACTCCATTTATCACTTAATTAATCTATAAATATTTATAACACACGAAGTTTTATCGCCTGTTAACAACCACAATAACACCAGGCCATTTCCTCCACAGACACTAAAGTGCATCCTCTGGAATTAGTAATCGTGGGGAGCTATTAAAAAATTTGGGCACAATGTTGTATTTTAATAACGATGTCAATTTCAATAATCTGTTGCCACCTGAGTAAAGTGGTCGAAATTGCCCCTATACGTCTTCATTTCGGACCTTCGCAGCTACCTGCCATAATTTCACACTTAACCTACCAATAAGAATCTCTCCTTAAGGTCGTAGCACTCTATTAAGAGTAATTGGAGTTAGGGTCAGGTTGGCCAGAGCGGTTATAAAACTATTCACTGTTCGAACGAATTCGTCAATGTACTCGAGTGGTCACAAGGCTCGGCCGACGCCTCGTCCAACTATTGCATCCGCATTTGCATCTATTTTTAGCAAATTATGCCCAGAATCAATAACATTTTGCGCTGCTTTCATGAAAGGTAAAATATTTTTTTTTGACTGTGACTTAACTTACCGATGAAACGGGGCCGCGTAATGTAAAAACTGTAAAAAATTCTGACGCAAAAGCCGAGAAATGTGGAAAATTTAAAAGCAAATGAGTCGTTACGCGATTCACAGATAATGGAAATTCTTTATTCGTGTTTTAATAACCCGGGTGTTTGATGGCGTGTTTGTGAAGTCTTTTTTAACGGCATCGATTTTTATAGAGGAAGCTTTCCTGATTAAGCTATTATTTTGTTTAATAGTTATAGTCGTGGAAATACCCCTAGTCAAAAACACCTACAATGTTACATTTTTTAGTAACTTTTCGTAGGTGATTTCTAATATGTTCTGTTTTGAAATATCTAAAAAATTTTTATTTTCCCAAGCAGAATTTATTATAAAATCTGAAAATATGAAAAGTATGACTCCAAAAATGGCAAATCGAAGAACCGAAGAAAGGAAATTGAGAAATTGAATAAACAGAAAATGATATTGTTTAAAAATTGCAATACATGAAGAAACAAAAAATTAAAAAATCGAAAAATTAAAAACCGCAAAACTGAAAAATTGGAAGAAAACGACGAACGAAATTAAAAATAGAGGAATTGAAAAATTGTAAAATTGGACAATCTAAAAATTACAAAATCCTAAAATGTAGGAACGAAAATTGACAAATCGAATTGAAAAATTCAAAAGTTGAAAAGATGAAAATTGAAAACTCAAAAAATTGCAGAAAGGAAAAATTGAAAAATTGAAGCAACGAAAATTTGAAATCGAAAAGTTGCAAATTAAAAATTTGAGAAACGAAAAATTGAAAAATGGAAAAATGAAAAGTCCAAAAACTGAAGAATTGAGAAATGAAGACACCTAAAAATTGAGAAAACGAAAAATTCGAATAATTAAAAAAACGAGAAACTGCAAAATCCTAAAATTGAAGAAACGAAAAAATGACAAGTCGAATTGAAAGAATTGTATTTGTATAAATAAATATCGATTCTGCAATTAGGTTCCGCCCCATAATTTCCAAATCCATATTTCCTTGCAAAAACGTACTATTTTAGCCATGTTTTAACTTTCTTGTTGTGAAAGATGGCCATGTATATTAAGAAAAAAAGGCAAAGTATAAAACCCCGCCCACCCACCCTATCTCAATTCTGATGATTTTTTTTTATTCGTTGTAAGCCGACTGGCGGAGCTTAATTGTAAAATCCTTATTTTTCTACGAGAAATTACGATGTGAAATATGTTCTTAAGTAATCGTGTTATACAACGAAAACTGAATGTATTAATTAGAAGAGAAAAAAAAAATGCAAATCGAAGAATTGAAGAAAGGAAAAATTGAAAAATTGATCAATTGAAGAAACGAAAAATTGAAATCCAAAAATGGCAAAATGTAAAATGTAAAAATTGAAGAATTGAGAAATTAATAAGATACCTAAAAATTCGGAAACTGATTAATTAAACACCGCGAAATTTCAAAATCCAAAAATTGACGAAACGAAAAATTGACGAGTCGAATTGAAAAATTCAAAATTTGGTTAAAATCTGAAAATATGAAAAGTATAACTCCAAAAATCGCAGATCGAAGAACCGAAGAAAGGAAATTGAGAATGAAATTAAAAATAGAGGAATTGAAAAATTGTAAAATTAGACAATCTAAAAATTGCAAAATCCTAAAATGAAGGAACGAAAATTGATAAATCGAATTGAAAAATTCTAAAGTTGAAAAGATGAAAACTGAAAACTCAAAAAATTGCGAATCGAAGAATTGAAGAAAGGAAAAATTGAAAAATCGATCAATTGAAGAATCAAAAATTGAAATCCAACAATGGCAAAATGTAAAATCCAAAAACTGAAGAATTGAGAAATTAATAAAATACCTAAAATTGGGAAATTGAAAAATTAAAAACCTCGAAACTTCAAAATCCAAAAATTGACGAAACGAAAAATTGACGAGTCGAATTGAAAAATTCAAAATTTGGTTAAAATCTGAAAATATGAAAGTATAACTTCAAAAATCGCAGATCGAAGAACCGAAGAAAGGAAATTGAGAAATTGAATAAACAGAAAATGATATTGTTAAAAATTGCAATAAATGATGAAACAAAAAATTAAAAAATCGAACAATTAAAAACGGCAAAACTGAAAAATTGAAAGAAAACGACGAACGAAAGTAAAAATAGAGGAATTGAAAAATTGTAAAATTAGACAATCTAAAAATTGCAAAATCCTAAAATGAAGGAACGAAAATTGACAAATCGAATTGAAAAATTCAAAAGTTGAAAAGATGAAAATTGAAAACTTAAAAAATTACAAATCGAAGAATTCAAGAAAGGAAAAATTGAAAAATTGAAGAAACGAAAATTTAAAATAAAAAATTTGAGAAACGAAAAATTGAAAAATGGAAAAATGAAAAGTCCAAAAACTGAAGAATTGAGAAATGAAGACACCTAAAAATTAAGAAAACGAAAAATTCGAAAAATTAAAAAAAAAAACGAGAAACTGCAAAATCCTAAAATTGGAGAAACGAAAAAATGGCAAATCGAATTGAAAGATTCAAAATTTGGAAAACCTGAAAATTTAACAACCAAAACTCCAAAAATTTCAAATCGATGAAAGATCGAAAAATTAAAAACCGCAAAACTGAAAAATTGAATAAAAACAACACCTTGAATTAAAATATCTAGGAACTGAAAAATTAAGAAAGTAAAAACAGAGAAATTGAAAAATCCTAAAATGAAGAAACGAAAATTGAAAATCAAAGTGAAAAATTCAAAAATTGAAAATTTGAAAATTAAAAACTCGAAGTTTTTAAGAAAGGACAACTCGAAACATCCATAACCAAAAAAGAAAAAAAAAATAAAATATTTAAAAATTGAAAATTGTGAAACTATTTATAAATAAATAAACGTCAGAAATTGGCCAGATTGAAAAATTAAAAAATCGAAGAATTAAAAATTGAAAACATTCCAAAATTAAAATTATTTAAGTTGAAAAGTCGAAAAATTAAAATGGTAAAATAAAAAATTGCAAATCTAAGAATTTACCATTTTAAGCAGGTTTTAAGTTTCTTGTTCTGAAAAGACGACCACGAATTTTAAGAAAAAAAGCAAAATATGCGCCCCGCCCACCCGCCCTATCTCAATTGTGATGATCTTTTTTTTTAATCGTCGAGAGCCAAAGGAGTGGAATTTAATTGCAAAATCCTTATTAGTTGTCTACAATAAATTACCAACTATAACATGTTTTTAATTTCTTGAAAGAAATAAGTATTTTGCAGTTAAGCTCGACCCCCTTGGTTCACAGCAAATAGAAAGAATCATCACAATTGAGATAGGGCGGGTGGGCGGGGCTTACAATTTGCCTTTTTGTTTTAATATGTGTAGACTCCATTTCATAACATGAAACTTAAAACATGTGTAAAATGGAAAATTTGTACAAAGAAATATCGATTCTGCAATTAGGTTCCGTCCCATAATTTCAAAATCCATATTTCCCTCCAAAAACGTACTATTTTAACCATGTTTCAACTTTCTTGTTGTGAAAGATGGCTATGTACATTAAGAAAAAAAAGGCAAAATATAAACCCCGCCCACCCACCCTATCTCAATTCTTATGACTTTTTTATTCGTTGTAAGCCGACGGGCGGAGCTTAATTGTAAAATCCTTACTTTTCTACGAGAAATTACGATGCGAAATATGTTCTTTTAAGTAATCGTGTTATACAAAGAAAACTGAATGTATTAACTAAAAAAGTAAACCAAAAGAGAATCCCCACCCATTCGTCTCGATCTCAATCGTGATCAATTTTTCATTCGTTGTCAAACCGAGGGGCGGAGCGTAATTGCAAAATCGACATTTCCCTATACAAATTTACCATTTTAAACATGTTTTAAGTTTTTGTTGTAAAAAAGAACTACACAAATTAAGAAAAAAAGGCAAAATGTAGAGAAGTATTAAGAAATTAAAACGCGGGTGAACCAGGCTAGTATTTGCCAACATAACACTCATTTTGACAATTGACCTACTCTTCTAAGGAAAGGTACTAGCCCCGCCCACCCACCCTTTATTTTCTTAGAAGAGTAGGTCATCTGCCAAAATCAGTCTTATCTTGGCAAGTATGAAACTGATTTTTGCAAATGACAGATCCCCTAAGAAAATAAGGGTGGGTGGGCGGGGCTATTACTTGTCAAGAATAGACTGATTTTGGCAGATGACTCAATCTTCTAAGAAAATAAAGGGTGGGTGGGCGGGGCTAGTACTTATCAAGATGAGACTGATTTTTGCAAATGACAGATCCCCGAAGAAAATAAGGGTGGGTGGGCGGGGCTAGTACTTGTCAAGAATAGACTGATTTTGGCAGATGACTCAATCTTCTAAGAAAATAAAGGGTGGGTGGGCGGGGCTAGTACTTATCAAGATGAGACTGATTTTGGCAGATGATTTATTCTTCTAAGAAAATAAAGGCTGGGTGGGTGGCAGGTGGGGCTAGTACTTGCTAAAAATAAAAAAAAATAAAAAAATAAAAAAATGACAAATTGAAAAATCAGATAAATAAGAAATTGGAAAATTGTACAACTGTATAATCGGAAAATCAAAAACTAAAATATCGAAAAATTGAAAAAAAAACAAATCTTATAAAATCGAATTCGAAATTCCTGTTTTCATTTTATTTTAGTTTATAGATTTTTCAACTTTTGAATACGTCATTTGATAATTTTTTTGACAATTTTGCAGAGTCAAGTTTTAACTTTACAATTTTGGAAATTGTTGATTTTTAATTTTTCACGTTCTCAAGTTAAAATTTTTCCTTTTCACGATTTGCCATTTTTCGGTTTTTTACTAAAAGAACAAATTTGTTCGAACCGAAATTTTGAAAAATCAAAAAATCTAAAAATTGCAAATTAGAAACAAAATTTTTAGATGTTTAAAAGTCACGGTGAACATGGCAATCGCTGATCAAAATTACTTTTTACTCCCTTCCAAAAACTCGATGACAAAAAATCAAAAATCGAAAATCTATTATCTCGATGTTTTCAAAAATCAAATAATTTAGAAATCGGAAAACTGCCACAATTGTAAATTAAAAAATCGAAAGCTTTTTTCAGTTGCCCAAAGAAATCAAAAATCGAAAGACAGATCAAAAATTGAAAATTGAAAAAGCGAGAAATTGAAAAATTCGAAAGTTGAAAAATCTAGTAGTACTCGCTAGGATAAGACTGATTTTGGCAAATGATGTACTCTCTAAGAAAACAAAAAGCGGGTGGGTGGGGTTAGCACTTGTCAAATAACCTACCCGCTAAGAAAATAAAAGGCGGGTGGGCCGGGCTAGTATTTGCCAAAATAAGACTTGTTTTGGCCAATGACCTACTCTTTTAAGAAAATAAAGAATAGGTCATCTACCAAAATCAGTCTTATCTTGGCAAGTATGAAGCTGGTTTTTGCAAATGATATATCCTCTAAGAAAATAAAGGGTGGGTGGGTGGATCTAGTTAATTGCAAAATGTGTAGACTCCATTTCACAACATGAACGTACCATTTTAGCCATGTTTTAAGTTTCTTGTTGTGAAAAGATGGCTATGTATATTAAGAAGAAAAAAGGCAAAGTATAAGCCCCGCCCACCCACCCTATCTCAATTCTGATGAACTTATTTATTCGTCGTAAGTCGAGGGGCGTAGCTTAATTGCAAAATCGATACTTTCCTACAAAAATTTACCATATTAAGCACGTTTTATCTTTCTTAGTGTGAAAAAAAAACTACACTACACATATTAAGAAAAAAGGACAAAGTGTAAACCAGACAATAAATTATTATTATTATTATTATTATTAACAACTCTTGGAGGTAAACGATAAACAAGAGCACAGACGGAAACCCGGGATCTACTTTTTCGCACTCTAGAGATCATGGAACGTCGAAAAAGTCGAAAGATCTAGGCCAACTACGACCTTAACCCCGAAAGTCGTATTACAAAGTGCAAACTGCATCAGCAGTGTCGTGAATCCTCGTTTAATTAAAGGCGCCTGCGACTTTAATGCGGTTTAAATCAGCCAAACGTCATTCGTCCAAGTCATAAACGTGTCATTCTTCAGCAGAGGGACGCGCCACAACCATTAGTTATTTTAATCAAGGCAGGAATAACTCACTCAAACAAAACGTCCATTTAAATGCCAAAGCAACAATAAGAATAACTTATCGAATAACACGGTTACCGTGAGTACCGCAACGTAGCGCTCGGGGGTTAATTCACCCTCTCCCAAATTCAATTCGACATTGCTTCACTTTTGATTTATCTAATCCCCTTTTGCCGTTTCGGACAATGAGCCGCTATCAATATTTACCCCTCGTTGTTAAACGATCCCCGTGAAATAAATCGGGGGATTAGGGGCGGTTTACCCTTGCCTTTTCGCTCGCCGAGGATCGACTTAATTGTTGAATCAATCTGCATCAGAGGATGGATTCTTTCTTGGCTCACCTGCGTCGCCCCTAAACGCATAATCGGAAGCTCCGAGCCCTCCCGCAGGTAGTGGAAAAGAGCGGGAATCCATCGGAATGCGGCCTCTCGTAGGCTCGTGATTCATTTCGAGGGATGTCAATTCACGTCGTGATTAAGAAGGTATTTAGGATTAGCGGAAGGGCAACTTTGGGCTTTACCGTTGTCAATAAGCGGCTCAAGCGAGGGTGGAATTTTTATTGCGAGCGTGATATGGGTTATTTCGGCGACAAGTGAAAATTTTTAATAAGGCGGTTTTTGCCGGGGGTGTTAAGATGTAGAATCCGGATTTATATGTACAAAGTTTTTACTCATACGGTGTCTTACATTTTCTCTTTTTGTGGGCCACAAAAAGTATATTTAAATGTTCATGGTTGCTCCATTGTTTGTGGCGAGGTTTGTTTGAGAGATCTATTGTAATGAGGGTTAAATTTTGCATAAAGCTCGATGTAAAAACGGAATAAGACCTGGAAAATAATACAGTGGAATCGTTCCTAACTACGATCTCGACATCATTAAGTAATTATTTCTTATGATAATCATGTACTTTCATTGTATGTAAGCTTTCTGTGAAAATTATTTCAGGAATTTTACGTGGTATTTTGTCTGGTAAACATCCTAACAAGGATAATTAGTTTCATCCCCTATACATAGGTATGCTCGGCATTATGAGCCCTAGTTTAATTCGTACAGATTGTATTCTAGTATGTGTGCATTTATGTATCACTTTATGTAATGAATGACAGATGAAATATTGTTTCCATTAGATACTCTATAACACAAAATAATACAGGGTGTCTATAGTTCTTTGAGCAGATTTGTATCATTTTAAAATACCTGTCTTCAACTTAATTTTTTTCTTTAATGAAATACTCACTAAATTTTTTTTTATAAATAGAAAGCTTTCATAAGAAAAGGTTAATCAAAATATGTAAAAACATATAGGCTGTTTTATTAAAAAAAAACAAAATTTTGTTGTCTTAAAAACAGAACACTCTTTATAGTTAATAATAATTTTAAATTATACCACTGAAAAAAACAGTACAACTTTGGTCTTTGACTTTTTCCTATCTCTAATAATAATAATAATAATTAATGAGAGGACCGCATGTTTAGTGACTCACCCTGTATAATCCTGGAATTTTTGTAATATTTAGGTTCTTAATAAACTGTACACATAACATATACAGGGTGATGAAAAAATGACGTATTGTAAATTGAAAAATTGTAAAAATAAAAAATCGAAAAACTGCAAAATCTTCAAATGGAGAAACGAAAAAGAATTAATTGAACAATTTAAAAGTTGAAAAATTGAGAAATGGAAAAATCTAAAAACTGAAGAATTGAGAAATTAAGTCGCCTAAAAATTGAGAAATAGAAAAATTAAAAACCGCAAAACTGCAAAATCTTAAAATTTAAGAAACGAAAAATTGACAAGTCGAATTGAATAATCTAAAATTTGGAAAACCTGAAAATTTGGATTATAAAACTCAAAAAATTGCAAATCGAAGAACTGAAGAAACAAAATATTGAAAATTCGAGAAATTGTATAAACGGAAAATCAAAATATTTAAAAATTGCAACTGAATAATTGCTGAAAACGAAAAATTGAAACATGAAAAAAAATTAAAAACTGAAAAATTTCAAAACTAAGACACCTAAAAATTGAGAAATCGAAAAATTCAAGGAACAAATATTGAAAAATCGTAAAATTAAAAGCCACAAAACTGCAAAATCTTAAAATTTAAAAAACGAAAAATTGACAAGTCGAATTGAATAATCTAAAATTTGGAAAACCTGAAAATTTGAAATATAAAACTCAAAAAATTGCAAATCGAAGAACTGAGGAAAGAAAATATTGAAAATTCGAGAAATTGTATAAACGGAAAATCAAAATATTTAAAAATTGCAACTGAATAATTGCTGAAAACGAAAAATTGAAACATGAAAAAAAATTAAAAACTGAAAAATTTCAAAACTAAGACACCTAAAAATTGAGAAATCGAAAAATTCAAGGAACAAATATTGAAAAATCGCAAAATTAAAAGCCACAAAACTGCAAAATCTTAAAATTTAAGAAACGAAAAATTGACAAGTCGAATTGAATAATCTAAAATTTGGAAAACCTGAAAATTTGAAATATAAAACTCAAAAAATTGCAAATCGAAGAACTGAGGAAAGAAAATATTGAAAATTCGAGAAATTGTATAAACGGAAAATCAAAATATTTAAAAATTGTAACTGAATAATTGCTGAAAACGAAAAACTGAAACATGAAAAAAAAAAATAAAAACTGAAAAATTTCAAAACTAAGACACCTAAAAATTGAGAAATCGAAAAATTCAAGGAACAAATATTGAAAAATCGTAAAATTAAAAGCCACAAACTGCAAAATCTTAAAATTTAAGAAACGAAAAATTGACAAGTCGAATTTAATAATCTAAAAATTTGGAAAACCTGAAAATTTGAATTATAAAACTCAAAAAATTGCAAATCGAAGAACTGAAGAAAGAAAATATTAAAAATTCGAGAAATTGTATAAACGGAAAATCAAAATATTTAAAAATTGCAACTGAATAATTGCTGAAAACGAAAAATTGAAACATGAAAAAAAAATTAAAAACTGAAAAATTTCAAAACTAAAATATCTAAAAATTAAGAATCGAAAAATTGAAGAAACAAAAAATTGAAATCGAAAAATTGCAAATTGAATAATTTGAGACAAAAATTAATTGAAAAATGGAAAAATGAAAACTCCAAAAATTGAAGAATTGAGAAACCAAGACACCTTAAAAATTAAGAAATCGAAACATTCAAGGAACAAATATTGAAAAATCGAAAAATTAAGAACCGTAAAATGGCAAAATCTCAAAATTTAAGAAACGAAAAATTGAAAGTCGAACTGAAAATTTTAAAATTTGGAAAATGTGAAAAATAGAACTCCAAAAATTGCAAAATCGAAAAACCGGCGAAAGAAAATATTGAAAAATCGAGAAAGAATAAACAGAAAATGAAAATATTTAAAAATTGCAACTGAATCATTGAAGAAAGGAAAAACTGAAAAATGGGAAAAAACATTTAAAAATTGAAAATCGAGAAATTGAAGAATTGTAAAATTAGAAAATCTAAAAAATGCAAAATCCTGAAATGAAGAAACAAAAAGTTGACAAAACGAACTGAAAAATTCAAAAGTTGGAAATTTAAAACCTAAAAACTCCAAAAATTGCAAATCGAAAAATTGAAGAAAGGCAATTTGAAACTTTGATTACCGAAAAAGAAGAATTTAAAATATTTAAAAATTGAAAATTTTTGGAAATTATAAATAAATAAACAAAGAAATAAACAAATGCCCGAAAATGGCAAAATCGAAACATTTTATGTTGAAATGAAAACTCGGAAAATTGAAATAGAAAAATCGTAATATCAAAAAAATGCAAATCGAAGAATTGAAGAAAAAAATTGAAAAATAGATAAATCAAAAAATTCAAAATTTGTGAAATTGCACGTATATTGAAAGATTGAAGAGAGGAAAATTTGCTAAATTGAAAAACGAAAAATTGCAAAATTCAAAATTCGAAAAACTGAAATAGAAAAATTATGAAACCAAAAAATTGCAAGTCGAATTTAATTGAAGAATTGAAATTTGAAATATCGGGATATTTATTGGAAAATTATAAAATCGAAAGATGGTATAATTGTAGTTGAAAAGTAGAAGAATTAAAATTCGAAAAATTGAAAAATTATAAATTAAAATACTGAAGAAACGAAAAAATGAAAAATCGAAAAATTACAAATTTGAAAAATTAAAAAATGAAAAAATCGCGGAATTGCACAGTCGAAAAATTGAAAAAAAAATGCTAAATCATAAAATACTGAATAATGAAAAATTGAGATATTGAAAAATTTTACTTTGCAATTTTGATTTGCAAAAAAAAACTGAAAAACTTAACATGAAACTCGAAAAATTGCCAATATAAAACCTGAAAAATCGAACTAAAAAATTCCAAAGTTGAAAAATGTGAAAATTTTAACATTCATAAATCGAAAAATTGAAAAAAATAAAGAAATAAAAAAATTGGAGAATTGAAGTTTTGAGGATTTGAGGATTATGATGTTCTGAGGATTTGAGGATTATGGTGTTTTCACGATTTGAAGATTATGGTATTCTGAAGATTTGAGGATTATGGTGTTCTAAGGATTTGAGGATTATGGTGTTTTCAGAATTTGAGAATTATGGTGTTCTGAGCATTCGAGAATTATGATGTTCTGAGGATCTGAAGATTATGGTGTTTTGAGGATTTGAGGATTATGGTGTTGAGGATTTGAGGATTATGATGTTCTGAGGATTTGAGGATTATGGTATTTTCACGATCTGAAGATTTGAGAATTAAGGTGTTCTAAGGATTTGAGGATTATGATGTTCTGAGGATCTGAAGATTATGGTGTTTTGAGGATTTGAGGATTATGGTGTTTTGAGAATTTCAGGATTGTGATGTTCTGAGGATTTGAGGATTATGATGTTCTGAGAATTTGAGGATTATGGTGTTTTGAGAATTTGAGGATCATGATGTTTTGAGGATTTGAGAATTATGGTGTTTCGAGGATTTGAGGATTATGGCGTTTTAATGACTTGAGGATTATGGTATTCTGAGGTTTTGAGGATTATGTTGTTGTGAGGATTTGGGAATTACGGTGTTTTGAGAATTATGGTATTCTGATGATATTATGATGTTCTGAGGATTATATTGTTATGAGGATTTGAGGGTTATGATGTTCTGAGGATTTGAAGATTATGGTGTTTCGATGATTTGAAGATTATGGTATTCTGAAGGTTTGAGAATTATGGTGTTCTAAGGATTTGAGGATTATGGTGTTTCGAGGATTTGAGGATTATGGCGTTTTGACGATTTGAGGATTGTGGAATTCTGAGGGTTTGAGAATTATGGTGTTCTGAGGATTGAGGATTACGGTGTTCTGAGGATGCGAAGATTATGACGTTCTATGTTGTTTTGAGGATTTGAGGGTTATGATCTTCTGAGGATTTGAGGATTATGGTGTTCTGAGAGTTTGAGAATTATGGTGTTTTGAAGATTGAGGATTACGTTTTTCTGAGGATTCGAGGATTATGACGTTCTGAGGATTTGGGGATTATGGCGCTTTGAAGATTTGGGGATTATCATGTTGAGGATTTGAGGATTATGATATTCTGAGGATTTGAGGATGATGGTGTTTCAAGAATTTGAGAATTATGGTATTTTGACGATTTGAGGATTATAGTATTCTGAGGGTTTGAGAATTATGGTGTTCTGAGGATTGAGTATTACGGTGTTCTAAGAATTCGAGGATTATGACGTTCTGAAGATTAAGGTGTTCTGAGGATTAGAGGATTATGATGTTCTGAGGATCTGAAATTATGGTGTATTAAGAATTTGAGGATTGTGATGTTCTGAGGATTTGAGGATTATGATGTTCTGAGAATTTGAGGATTATGGTGTTTTGAGAATTTGCGGATTATTGTGTTTTGAGGGTTTGAGAATTATGGTGTTCTGAGGATTGAGGATTACGGTGTTCTGAGGATTTGAGGATTATGGTATTCTGAGGACTTGAAAAATCGAAAAAACCACAAAATTATAAAATTAAAATTCTTGCATTTTTTGAATATTAGAAAAATTTCAAATCGAAAAACTGAGGAAACGAAAAATAGAAAAATAGAAAAATTATAAAGACGAAAAACGGCAAAGTTGTAGAATTTAAAAATTGAAGAATTAAGAATTGAACAATTGCAAAATTGAAACATTTTAAACTGAAAACACGAATAATTAAAATAGAAAAATCATAAAATTAAATAACAATTGCAAGTCGAATGATGGAAAAATAAATTAAAAATTGAAGAATCGAGACAATGGAAATTGTAAACTAAAAAATAAAAAAAATAAAAATTTAGAATTGACAATTGAAAAATTGCAAATTGAAAAATCAAAAAATTAAAAATCAAGTAACTGAAAAAATCAAAAAATTAAAATACCTAAAAACTAAAAAATCGAGGAACTGCAAAGTCGTAAAATTAAAATATTTGAATTGAAGACATGAAAAATTGACATTGAAAAAAACTTTTCACATTGAAACTTCGAAAGAATGCCCCACGAAAAATTGAAAAATGGACAAATAGATCAATGGAAAAAACGGAAAATTACGGTACCTAAAAATTGAAAATAAAAAAAATTACAAAATCATAATTTTAAAAAATTCTTTAATTTTTTTGAGAATTCGAAAAATTGAAAACTCAAAAAATGACAAAATCGTGAAATTGAAAAATCGAAAAATTAAGAATTCGAAAAATTGCGAAACTGAAACATTTTAAGTTGGAAACTCGAAAAATTGAAATCGAAAAATTCTAAAATGAAAAAATTGTAAATCGAATGATTGAAGAAACGAAAGAATGAAAAATGTTAAAATAAAAATTTTGGAAGTTGAGAAATTAAGAAATCTAAAGATTGAAAAATCGAAAATTTGAAGGAAGAAATGAAATATAGAATAACTGGTAGTGGTCTCTTTTCCTTCCGTAATAGTTTAGTAATGGTGTTATACACCGGACACTGCTTTCGCCGCAGTTTTGCTACAAGATGTTGGTAGTTACATCAAATAACTCTCATTTAATGACTAGTAAATTATTTATTTTCGTTTTCAAATTCGTGTCTTCGTGGTTGTCATTAAATTACGTTGTATAATATAATATTTTCGTTAAAATTTTTCATTTTCAAATACTGCACCAGTCTGGCTTGAATTTTTAACCCGATTCGCATCGCTGTTCCGGCTTTTCATTTTCGTTCTCGCTTGAGAAATTAGACTTCCAGGATCTCCGTTCCTGGATACACCTGGCGCAGCTCCGCCAACAAAATCGTCGGTCCCCAGAATAGCACCTCGGTCGCAACACATTAAAAACTAAAACGGTAAATGCAGTTTCCAGACGACGAAATTAAAATTAACTATGTAGATGCAGATGTGAATAACGACTCGGAACTGAATCCATTATTAAATCATCAAACGGAGGAATTGCGAGTCGGATAAAGCCCTTCTCTCTCCAACGGAATAGCAAATTCGACTCTCTAAAGTCTAAAAACTGAAACTAGTGCAACACTCTCTCTGAGAGCGCAAATCTAATTATACGATCGCACTCCCAAAAATACCCTTCCAAAAAAAGAACCATCTCCTTTCGCCCCTAATTAGCGCGATGAATATTTGATTAGTCATTGTCGTCTGTGCGACCCTTCGCGTCGAGGGCGAAGTGTGAAAAAATACCTGAGTCACTTCGGCGGGGGGTTGGCGAGTGGGTGGTTCCAGGAATCTTTTTTTTGGGTTGGTTCTAGTACGTGGTTTGTGTATAACGTGTGGTAAACCGGGGCGTCGTAGAAAAAAAATTGTCGTGATGGGCCATAAAACGAGATGAGTTTGGTGCTGTGTGAGCTTTCTCACGTTGCTTTGATTTTTTTTCTTTTATAGTCGCTTTGAAGCTAATGATCGAAGTCGGCTTGGAGATGTAAACTTAAATAATTGAAATTATGGCACTTTTGGGAATTTTATATACACAGTCGTAAAAATGTTTGTGTACATTATACATTAATCTAATTTCCGCACTCGTGCCGACCAATCACAATAAAACGCATCGGCGGAAATTAGAGTTTTATTGCTTTTATAGATTTTTTTAGTTTTTCTCAGTTTTTCGATTTTCGATTTTTATTTTTTTTTTTAGCTTTTACGATTTCTATATTTTAATTTTTTCGATTTTTCGGTTTCTCAATTTTTTATTTTTCGATTCTTACAATTTTTACAAATCAAAAAATTCCAAGTTGAAATATAGCGAGAAACTCAAGAATCGATAAACTCAAAACTGGAAAAATTAAAATTTCAAAAAATTGTTAATTCGGAAAACTTACATTGTTGAAAAATTGCAAAATCGTAAAATTCAAAAAATGAAAAATTGATAAATTGATCCGAAAATACAAGGATGAAAAATCGAAAATTTGAAAATTGAAAAAAGGGGAAAAAATGACAAATGGAAAAAATTGATAAATTGTAAAAACGAAAAATTAAAGTATCTAAAAACTGAAAATCGAAAAATAATAAAATAGAAAAAGGGCAAAACTGAACAATTGTTCAATGTCATTTTCGTCCTTTTCGCCTTTTTCGTTCTTTTCGTCCTTTTCCTCCTTTTCCTCCTTTTCGTCCTTTTCCTCCTTTTGGTCATTTTCCTCCTTTTGGTCCTTTTTGTCCTTTCCGTCCTTTTCCTCCTTTTCGTCCTTTTTTGGTCCTTTTGCTCCCCCCATTTATAACCTTCTTTCTCATTCCCCATTTATTTCTCTTTCTCTCATTCTCGCATTTATCACTTTCTCTCTCATTCTCCCATTTATCACTCTCCCTCATTCTCCCATTTATCTCTCTTCCTCTCATTCTCCCATTTATCATTCTCTCTCATTCTCCCATTTATCACTCGTTCTTTACTTCTCCCATTTATCACTCCTTCTCATTATCTCATTTATCACTCTCTCTCATTCTCCCATTTAATTCCCTTTCTCTCATTCTCTCATACATCACTCTCTCTCATTCTCTTAAGTATCACTCTGTCTCATTCCCCCATTTATCACCCTCTCTCATTCTCCCATTTATCACTCTCTCTCATTCTCTCATTTATCACTCGTTCTCTCATTCTCTCATTTATCACTCTCTCATTCTCTCATTTATCACTCTCTCTCATTCTCCCATTTATCACTCTCTCTCATTCTCTCATTTATCACTCTCTCCCATTCTTCTATTTATCACCCTCTTTCTCATTCTCCCATTTATCACTCTCTCTCATTCTCCCATTTATCACTCGTTCTCTCATTCTCCCATTTATCACTCGTTCTCTCATTCTCCAATTTATCACTCTCTTTCATTCTCCTATTTACCACTCTCTCATTCTCCAATTTATGTCTCTTCCTCCCATTCTCTCATTTATCACTCTCTCTCATTCTCCCATTTATCACTCGTTCTCTCATTCTCCTATTTACTACTCTTTCTCATTATCTCATTTGTCTCTCTCTTTCATTCCCTCATTTATCACTCTCTCTCATTCTCCTATTTATCACCCTCTTTCTCATTCTCCCATTTATCACTTTCTCTCTCATTTTCCCATTTATTTCCCTTTCTCTCATTCTCTTACTTATCACTCTCTCTCACTATCCCATTTATCACTCTCTCATTCTCCGATTTATCACTCTCTCTCATTCTCTTATTTATCACTCTCATTCTCCCATTTATCACTCTCTCTCATTCTCCCATTTATCACTCTCCCTCATTCTTCCATTTATCTCCCTTTCTCTCATTGTCTCATTTATCAATCTCTCTCATTCTCCCATTTATCACTCTCTCTCATTCTCCCATTCATCTCTCTTCCTCTCATTCTCCCATTTATCACTCTTTCCTCATTCTCTCATTTATCACTCTCTCTCATTCTCCCATTTATCACTCTCTCATTCTCCCATTTATCACTTTCTCTCATTCTCTCATTTATCACTCTCTCTCCTCCTATTTATCACTCTCGCGAATTTTTAATTAAAAATTCGAAGAATTGTAAAATTTAAAAATAACAAATTGAAAAAATTGAAACATCGAAAAATGAAAACATTGAAAATTGGAAAATCGAAAAATGACGAATTTAACAAATTGGAAAATCAAAAAACCAAAGAATTGCAAAATTGGAAAATTAAAAAATATTATAAAAACTGCAAAATCGTGAAATGAAAAATTATATATATATATATATATATAATCTGTTACCCTCTTTTACCCATTGGGTGTCGAGGGGGGAGACGCACCGAGCCGCTCAGATAGGTATGGCGATCTTGGCCACCCATCCACAAAGTGACTGCGGACAGCGTTGCTTCATGAGCATTATCGCTGGGCCGCGCTAGGGGCTATCTGAGCCGTACTGCTCCCGAAATGAAAAATTAAAAAGTGGAAAAATCAGAAAATTGAAAAACCTAAAATTGAAAATTCGAAAAATTGCAAGTCATAAAATTGAAAAATCGAAAAATTATTGAATAAAAAAATCGAAACACTAAAACTGAAGACACAAAAAATTGACAAATTTATTTGAAACCACCAAAAGTTGAAAAATCGAAAACGATAAAAATTTGAAAATTGAAAAATCATTAAATTAAAAATGTAAAATTAAAAAACCCTAAAATTGAAATTTAAAGTTGGGAATATCCAGAAATTATAAATATACAAATTGGAAAGAAAATAGAAAAAATGTAAAATTAAAAAACTGATAAATTGATAAATTGAACTGAAAAGAGATGAAAAATCGCAGGTTTGAAAATTTAAAATTGAAAACACGAAAATTTGAAAAATGGAACACAGAATGATAAATTGAAAAAACCAAAAATTAAAGTATCTAAACATTGAAAATTTGTAAAATCGAAAAATGGCAACGTTGTAAAATAGACAATTCCAAAAATTGCAAATCGAAAACTGAATAGACGAAAAATTAAAAACGGAGAAATTTGAATATCCAGAAATTGAAAAATCGAAAATTAATAAAATAGAAAAATGACAAAACTGAAAAATTGAATAAAAAATTCGAAACATTGTAAAAATCGAAAGCGACAAATCAAACAAAAAAAGAAACAACGACAAATTGAAACATCAAAAAGTTTAATTATTAAAGATTGCAAAATTGGAAAATCGTAAAATTGAAAAATTATTAAATTAAAAAATCGAAATACCAAAATTGAAGACACAAAAAATTAACAAATTGATTTGAGAATATCGAAAGTTGAAAAATTGAAAATGATAAAAATTTGAAAATTGAAAAATCTATAAATTAAAATTAGACAAAAAGGAAAGAAAATCGAAAAGAAATGAAAAATTAAGAAATCGAATAGAAAAAAAAAGAAAAAAAACACGAAAATTTGAAAATTCAGTTAGGAATATTAAGAAATTAAAAATATACAAACTAGAAAAAAAAACTGGAAAATTGAAAAAACGAAACATTCTACAATGGAAAATCAGCGAAGTTGAAAAAAAAATTAAAGTATTTAAAAACTGAAAACTTGTAAAATCGAAAAATGGCAAAATTGTAAAATTAAAAAATCGAACATTGAAACTTCGAAAATTTGCAAATTGAAAACTGAATAGATGAAAAATTTAAAATGGAGACGTTAGAATATCCAGAAATTGAAAAATCGAAAAATAATAAAATAGAGAAATGACAAAACTGAAAAACTGAAGAATTGAATTAAAAATTGGAAAAATTGTTAAAATGAAAAACGACAAATCAAAAAAAAAGAAACGATATTGAAACACCGAAAAATTTAAATTGTTAAAAATTGGAAAAATGTAAAATCGAAAAATGAAAAATTAGAAAAATTAAAAAATCGAAAAATTGCAAAATTGTAAAATTGAAAATATAAAAATTGCAAAATCGTGAAATAGAAGAAAAGAAAAATTGAAAAATCGAAAAATTATTAAATTAAAAATTCGAAATACTAAACGAAAATTTGAAAATTCAAAGTTGAGACTATCAAGAAATTAAAAATATTCAAATTAGAAAGAAAATAGGAAAAATGTAAGAGTAAAAAACTCAAAAGAGATGAAAAATCGAACATTTGAAAATTTAAAATTGAAAAAAAAGATTGAAAATTACGAAAAATTGGCAAAACGAAAAATTAAGAACGAAGAAAAATTAAAAAATCGAAAAATTATAAAATAGAAAAATGACAAGACTGCAAAATTGAAAAATTGAATTAAAAATTCCAAAAATTAAATCGAAAATGATAAACATTTGAAAAATGAAAAATCTACAATTTAAAAATAGACAAATTGAAAAGAAAATCGAAAGAATGTAAAATTAAAAAATCGCAAAATTCTAAAATTGAAAAACCAAAAATTGACAAATCCAATTAAAAAAAAGTAAAAAAGCCGAAAATTTTAAAATTGAAAGACCGGAATATCCGGAAATTAAAAATATACAAATTGGAAAGAAAATAGAAAAACTGTAAAATTGAAAAACTGAAAAATTGAACTGAAAAGAAATGAAAAATCGAAACTTTGTAAATTGAAAAATGGAAAAATAGATAAGTTGAAAAAATGAAAAATTAAAATATCTAAAAATAGAAAACTTGTAAATTCGGAAAGTGCACAAAATTGTAAAATTAAAAAATCGAAGATTGAAAATTTGAAAAATTGTAAATCGTAAACTATAGAGACAAAAAATTGAAAAGTCTAAAAATAGTAAAATAGAAAAGCCGTAAAACTAGAAAATTGAAAAATTGGAGAATTAAAAATTCGAAAAATTCTAAATCTGAAACACGATAAACCAAAAAAAGGAAAAAAGAAGACAAATTGAAACATCGAAAAATTAAAATATTTAAAAATAGGAAAATTGTAAGATCGAAAAATGAAAAATTAAAAAATTAAAAAAATTGTCGAAGTAGCCAATCGTAAAGTTGAAAAATAAAAAATTTATAAATTATTAAATTAAATCGAAATACTAAAATTGAAGACACAAAAAATTGACAAATTGATTTGAAAACATGAAAAGTTGAAACATAGAAAATAATAAAAATTTGAAAATTTAAACATGAGAATATCCAGAAATTAAAAATATACCAATTGGAAAAAAAATAGAAGACATGTAAAATTAAAAAATTGAAAAATTGCAAAATTCTAAAATTGAAGAAACGGAAAATTGAAAAATGAAAAATTAGATACATTGGAAAAACGAAAAAAAATTGGAAAACGAAAAATTAAAGTATCCAAAAACTGAAAATTTGTACAAAGAAAAACGGCAAACTGTAAAATTAAAAAATCAAAGAATTGGAAATTCAAAAAATTGCAGCACTGAATTTGAGAAATCGAAAAACTGTAAAATTCGAAAAACTGAAGAAATAAAAAATCGAAAAACAACAAAATGGAAGACCGACAAACTTGAAAAATGAATGAATTAATAAAAATTGAAGAATTGCAAAATCATAAAATTGACAAATAGAAAAATTGCAAAATAAAAAAAAATGAAATTAAATCGAAAAAGTTGAAAAATTGAAATTTTGAAAATTGTAAAATTGAGAACTCGACAAATAAATAATAATTAATTGAAAAAAAGAAGGAACTGAAAATTCGAAAAATTGAAAATCAAAAAATTGAACAAACGAAAAATTGATAAAGCGAAAAATTAAAAATTAAAAAACTGATAACTCGAAAAATGAAAACATCTAAAAATTGAAAAATTGTAAAATGGAAAAACGAGAAAATTGACAAATGGGATACTTGAAAATGGAAAAATTTTAAAAATTGGAGAACTTCAAAATCGCAAAATACTAAAACTAAAAAAACGAAAAATAGACAAATGGAACTAAAAAATTTAAAAGTTGAAAAATCGAAAATTTGAACATTTGAAAATTTAAAACTAGTTAGAAATGTAGAATCTGCAGAATCATTATTTAAGAAACCGAAAAATTGTAAAAACCAAAAAATGAAAAATCGAAAATTAATATAGGATCAACACGATCAAAGCAATACAAGTTAAAATTTCAGTTGAGCTACTGTTAAAAAATGGAATATTCGTTGGAAGTTAAAACTTTTCTTGTTGCGGTATACTTTCGCAATGGTCAAAAGTTTTTAGAAATCGGAAGTTTAGAAAAAAATCAAGTGGTAAAGCAAAGTCCAAAAGAAGTCCAGAAAATACTGAGAATTGAAAAATCTTCAACATTTGTAACATTTTTGGCACAGCATGGAGAGTTAAAGTAGAGTCCACCAACTAGTGAACACTGAGTGTTTCAAAATTGTTTCAAAAATCCGGTTTTTGGGAAACGTTATCCGTGTTTATCAGTCCCCAACGATAATCCCACGACCTCGTTACATTAAAAACGGATGCACCCATTGTG
Organism: Zophobas morio; assembly: GCF_036711695.1. Classification (NCBI taxonomy): domain Eukaryota; kingdom Metazoa; phylum Arthropoda; class Insecta; order Coleoptera; family Tenebrionidae; genus Zophobas; species Zophobas morio. The sequence continues at coordinate 4,083,239 of NW_026972123.1, read as the reverse complement.
TACCAAAAGCAAACAAAATGCACCAACTCATCGCACATCGTCGGCACCACATCAAACGCATTACAAAACCATTTGCGGCTTCGCTAATTGGTAATACCCGTTATAGCAAAAAAAGCTAATGGGAAAATCCGCTCATTTGCAAAAACAGTAGAAAGACGTCACAAATCATTAATAATCCGCCGTAAATAAACGATCGTCTAATAAATATTCCTCAGTCAATACGGACGGTCCGTCGCATTGCAAATTACGTTTAATTATAGCGACTACGTCTGACGAGGTAAATGCAATTCCTATTATGTCGAGATTATTAATTTATGGATGCGGTTTTTATGCCATTCATAAACAATCAATCATGTGCGAGTGCATGCTATAAAATAATAAAGAGGCTAAAAAATAGGCCGGCTGGCAACAGCGAGAGGAAGAAAGGCTCGGATTTATGTGGTGTTTGCAATTTACGTAATGTACAACAAACAGAAAAAAGAGGCGTCGTGCAGACGTCGCTGCTAGAGTTTAGTCTGAAGGTGCTTCCCAGTATGCTTTAGCCAAATAAACACGGACTGCAGATGGCGCGATTCCGGGAAATGACAACTTGCCAGTTATTTGCCTATGGTGCGATAGTTGTGGTTTGAAGTGGAAAGCTTATTTTGGCTTGCTTAGCAAAGTTTGGGTTTTTTGGATTTTTTTTGACGTTCTTGGAACCCAAAATTTACGAAATGCGGAAGTGTTCGTTGGTTTTGGACTGCACCATGCATTCTACATTTTTCCTGTAAACTCGTTTTGAATTAAAAAAGGTCGAAAAATTGCAAATCGAGAATCCGACGAAAAATGGCAAAATCTAGAAAGTGAAAAAACCGAAAATTTGAAAATTTAAAGTTGGGACTATGCAGAAATAATAAATATACAAATTGGAAAGAAAATAGAAAAACTGTAAAATTGAACAATGGAAAAGCAGATAAGTTGCAAAAAACAAAAATTAAAGTATCTAAAAACTGAAAATTTGTAAAATCGAAAAATGGCAACATTGTAAATTTTAAAAAATCGAACATTGCAAATCGAAAACTGAATAGACGAAAAATTGGCTAAACGAAAAATTAAAAACGGAGAAATTAGAATATCCAAAAATTGAAAACTAGAAATAATAAAATAGAAAAATGACAACAATTGAAAAATTGAATTAAAAATTCGAAAAATTGTAAAAATGAAAATCGACAAAATTGAAACATCAAAAAATTTAATTATTTAAAAATTAGAAAATCGAAAAATGAAAACTTAAAAAATTAAAAAAATCGAAAAATTGCAAAATTGTAAAATTGAAAATATAAAAATTGCAAAATCGTGAAATAGAAGAATGAAAAATTGAAAAATCGAAAAATTATTAAATTAAAAATTCGAAATACTAAAACTGAACACACAAGAAAATTACAAATTGATTTGAAAGCATGAAAATTCGAAAAATCGAAAATGATAAATATTCGTAAATTGAAAAATCTATAAATTAAAATTAGACAAAACGAATAGAAAATCGAAAGAATGTGAAATTAAAAAATCGCAAAATCCTAAAATTGAAGAAACGAAAAATTAAGAAATCGAATTGGAAAAAATACGAAAATTTGAAAATTCAAAGTTGGGACTATCAAGAAATAAAAATTTACAAAAAATTTTAAAAAATCGAACATTGCAAATCGAAAACTATGAATAGACGAAAAATTGGCTAAACGAAAAATTAAAAACGGAGAAATTAGAATATCCAAAAATTGAAAACTAGAAATAATAAAATAGAAAAATGACAACAATTGAAAAATTGAATTAAAAATTCGAAAAATTGTAAAAATGAAAATCGACAAAATTGAAACATCAAAAAATTTAATTATTTAAAAATTAGAAAATCGAAAAATGAAAACTTAAAAAATTAAAAAAATCGAAAAATTGCAAAATTGTAAAATTGAAAATATAAAAATAGCAAAATCGTGAAATAGAAGAATGAAAAATTGAAAAATCGAAAAATCATTAAATTAAAAATTCGAAATACTAAAATTGAACACACAAAAAAATTACAAATTGATTTGAAAGCATGAAAATTCGAAAAATCGAAAATGATAAATATTCGTAAATTGAAAAATCTGTAAACTAAAATTAGACAAAACGAATAGAAAATCGAAAGAATGTGAAATTAAAAATCGCAAAATCCTAAAATTGAAGAAACGAAAAATTAAGAAATCGAATTGGAAAAAAAACGAAAATTTGAAAATTCAAAGTTGGGACTATCAAGAAATAAAAATATACAAATAGAAAGAAAATAGCAACAATGTAAAAGTAAAAAACTCAAAAGAGATGAAAAATCGAAAATTTGAAAATTTAAAATTGAAAAAACGAAAGATTGAAAATTACGAAAAATTGGGAAAACGAAAAATTAAAAACGGAGTAAAATTGAAAAATCGAGAAATGATGAAATAGAATTCGCACTCTAGAGGCCATGAAAGGTCGAGGAAACGTAAAAGTAGATAGTCGGCTGATGGACTCGATTACAATACTTAAAAATTAAGAAACCAAAAAATCGAAAAATTGTAAAATTAAAAAAGGTCGAAAAATTGCAAATCGAGAATTTGACGAAAAATGGTAAAATCGAGAAAGTGAAAAAACCGAAAATGAGAAATTGAAAATCCGAAAATGTGAAAAATTGAAAGAGATCAAAATCGCCAAAAGTAAGAGTGAAACGTTGAAAAATTGTAAAAACGAAAAATTTTAAATTCGAAAGAAGAGTAAGATCAAAAAATGTCAAATTGAAGACTTGAAGAAACGAAAAATCCTAAAATTGTGAAATTCACAATTTGTAAAATCGGAAAAGTGAAAAATAAAGAAATTGAATATTCCAAAATCGAAAAACTAAAACGTCGAAACAATAAGAAAATCGTAAAATCGAAACATGAAAGAACCTTAAAAAAACATTTTGTTACTTAAAAATGTGAGTTTAAAGATTGTTATGATTACTATTGTATTGATTTTGCAATTAGTCTCCGCCCCCGGTCTGACAACGAATGAAATCGAGACGGATGGGTGGGGCTTCTCCTTTGGTTTTCTTTGTATAACACGATTACTTTAGAAGCTATTTCACATGGCAATTTCTCGTAGAAAAATAAGGATTTAACAATTAAGCTCCGCCCCTCGGCTCACGACGAATAAAAAAATCATCAGAATTGAGATGGGCGGGTGGGCGGGGCTTATAGTTTGCCTTGTTTTTTCTTAATATACATAGCCATCTTTTCACAACAAGAAACTTATGCGCAAATTATGGGGCGGAGCCCAATTGGAAAATCGATATTTCCAATTTTTCCATTTTAAACATTTTTTTAAGTTTCGTGCTGTGAAAGGATATATAATATATTAAAACAATAAGGCAAAAGTAAGCCCGCCCACCCGACCTGTCTCAATTGTGATGATTCTTTTTATTCGCCGTGAACCAAGGGGGCCGAGCTTAACTGCAAAAGCACTTATTTCTTTCAAGAAATTAAAAACATGTCGTACATGGTAAAGTCTTGTAGAGAAAAATTCATCACAATTGAGATAGGGCGGGTGGGCGGGCCTTATATTCTGCTGTTTTTCTAATATACGTAGTCGTCTTTTGAGAACAAGAAACTCAAAACTTGCTTAAAATGTTAAATTCTTCGATTTGCAATTTTTTTATTTTACCATTTTAATTTTTCGACTTTTCAACTTAAAATATTCCAATTTTGGAATGTTTTCAATTTTTAATTCTTCGATTTTTTAATTTTTCAATTTTGCTAATTTCCGACATTTATTTATTTCACAATTTATTTCACAATTTCACAAATTTTCAATTTTTCAATATTTTTTTTTTCTTTTTTGGTTATGGATGTTTCAAGTTGTCCTTTCTTCAATACTTCGATTTGCAATTCTTCGAGTTTTTAATTTTCAAATTTTCAACTTTTGAATTTTTCACTTTGATTTGTCAATTTTTCGTTTCTTCATTTTAGGATTTTTCAATTTCTCTGTTTTTACTTTCTTAATTTTTCAGTTCCTAGATATTTTAATTCAAGGTGTTTTTTTTTAATTTTTCAGTTTTGCGGTTTTAAATTTTTCGATCTTTCATCGATTTGCAATTTTTGGAGTTTAGGTTGTTAAATTTTCAGATTTTTCAAATTTTGAATCTTTCAATTCGACTTGTCATTTTTTCGTTTCTTCAATTTCAGGATTTCGCAGTTTCTCGTTTTTTTTTAATTTTTCGAATTTTTCGGTTTCTCAATTTTTAGGAGTCTTCATTTCTCAATTCTTCAGTTTTTGGACTTTTCATTTTTCCATTTTTCAATTTTTCGTTTCTCAAATTTTTGATTTCAAATTTTCGTTTCTACAATTTTTCAATTTTTCCTTTCTTCAATTCTTCGATTTGCAATTTTTTGAGTTTTCAATTTTCATGTTTTCAATTTTTGAATTTTTCAATTCGATTTGTCAATTTTCGTTCCTTCATTTTAGGATTTTGCAATTTTTAGATTCTCTAATTTTACAATTTTTCAATTCCTCTATTTTTAATTTCGTTCGTCGTTTTCTTTCAATTTTTCAGTTTTGCGGTTTTTAATTTTTCGATTTTTTAATTTTTTGTTTCTTCATTTATTGCAATTTTTAAACAATATCATTTTCTGTTTATTCAATTTCTCAATTTCCTTTCTTCGGTTCTTCGATTTGCGATTTTTGGAGTTATACTTTTCATATTTTCAGATTTTAACCAAATTTTGAATTTTTCAATTCGACTCGTCAATTTTTCGTTTCGTCAATTTTTGGATTTTGAAGAAAACTATATATATATATATTAAGAAAAAAAAGACGAAACATAAGCCCCTTAGAAACTTAAAACACGTCTAAAATGTTACATTTTTGTAAGGAAACACGGACTTTGAAATTAGGCTCCTCCCCTAGGTCTACGAAATAAGGAGTTTGCAGTTGAGTTCCGCCCCCTTGGCTCACGACGAATAAAAAAAATCATCACAATTGAGATAGGGTGGGTGGGCGGGGCTACATTTTCAACTCTAAAAGCAACGTCAGAGGTAACAGCAACTGCAACAGAAACTTCAGTGTCAACAGCAAGTTCATAAATCCCACTTTGCAGATCAAAGAAAAAATTTATTTCTGAAAGTGAAAAAACGAAAAATTGAAGAAACAAAAAATTAAAAAGTGAGAAATCAAAACTTACAAATATAAAAAATAAGAAAATTGGAAATACAAAAAACTGCAAAATTGAAAAAATTTAAAGAAACGAGATCTTGAAACTATGAAAAAAGTGAGAACGAACAAAAATTGGTGAAGTAAAGAAATATCAACAAAATTTAGCATAATTTCCTAAAACATGCAGGACATCCTAGTCCTGGGTTGACTTTGACGCATTTCCTTTAAAACGAAAACACTTTTTTGCGTTTCCCCAAATAAAAATACCTTAACGGATTACACTATGAATCACACAAAATAAGCGGTAATAATAACATTTTGTGAAACAATATTGACAAACTTACGTAATATGTGGTTAGGTACAGTTTGTTTGATACTTTTTTAGTGTCTGATTAACATGAACCTCCCAATTTAAATAGCATCACTATAATTAAAATCCAGGAAATTCGATATTGTTTTTGTTGTACTGTTTGATCATCAATTTGCTGCTCTTCGAACGAATTATCCTATTCCAGGACTGCCGTTGAAACGGTTCTCCAGTGAACTTATTATTTGACAGAAGCCTTATCAGATCTTGTTACTCTCCTTTAGGTCGTGAACTTCTTGTTTCAACATCTTAATTTCATCAAGTAATGGGACGACAGTAGCCGAATTTAATTCACCAAAAAAGCCGGTTGTGTTATTTTAAACCAAACTTCTTTTTTGTGTCTAGATTGTAACCAAGTACAACGGAAGCTGCGTTTTTGCTACATAAAATTAAAATAAATAGTGAAAATGCGTAACTCATACACAGGAACGCACTCGACTAATCGTGATTATTTATTACCCGTTTACAGATAATTGACTTTCGCAAAGATATGGGTTCGTAAATCTAATGCTCATACATAGTAGTTTTCTACGTTGTGTATTCTTGGCACGGTTAATTTGTCATCGCCACTCAAGCATTCAAGGGGCGGAGAGTCGTTCCAGATTGTAAATAGACACGACCCCAAAGAGTTGTAATGTCAATATAGCAATTTATTATAGGGTATTTGTAAAAAGGGGAGGAGTGAGGATTCCAAATTGTTGGTAGCCAAACATCTGCGGAAGCTAAAATTTGGTTATTTATTGAAAAAACTGGTGACTTTATAACGGGAGTTCATTAACAAAATTCATCAAGTTAACTTTGACATTAATTACTTAAGCTTCCAAAAAAATATATGCAGGGTTACCTTATCTTCATAATAAATTATCACAATTAATTTTTTTACAGAACAATTTACAATAGTTTCTGTCTGTCTGTCTGTCTTTCTGTCTGCCGTATGTCCGAATTTTTATTAGACAGATAATCTCCGAAACTATTGGACCGATTGTTGTCAAATTCTACGTGTATTAGGAATATCATGTAGGTGATAAAACGCTAACCAAAATTTGGATAAACATTTCCGCAAACAATAGGATCACTTCATCACCAAAAGAAAGTGAATTATAACTATGGCTGCGATGATGAAATCTTTTTTTTGGAAAATTTTTGGAAAAAATCAAAATTGTATAACATTTTGCAATTAAATTTTGAAACTGCAAGACCGGACGCTCTGAAATGTTGTAAATTTTGTAAGGTTGTCGTAATCATGGTAAATCCTTGATGACGTCATCTCAAAATTTTACCAAATATGTTCTTCATGAAATATACAAAATATTATGACTCGTTAATTGTGATTTATCACAGATTTTTCAAAAAATCTGAATTTATTTAACTTTTATTTAACAATTTTGTGATATCGTAAGTTTTGTTTTCTTTATATTCGTTATTTTTTAACTTTCCCATTTTTCCATTTTTCATTGTTTCGGTTTTCCAATTTTTCGTTTTTTCTACTTTAATTGTTTATTCTTCAGTTTTACAATTTTTCATTTTTCGATTTTTCAATTTTTCGTTTAAATTTTTTTTTATTTTTAAAGTTTTTCAAAATGAGAAATCAGAAAGAACACTTGTTTTTATATAAATTTTCAAATAGGAATAAAATGTATTTTCGCTCAATAACTACCTTAAAACTTTCCTGGTTAACCCAAATTTAGTTTCGGTAAAAGTTAACAAAAATATCTTGTTTCCAAGTACCGGAAAAAAAGTCGTCTAGTAAACCATGAAATTTATTTTTAAAATAGTCATATTGGCATTGCAGCTTTTATTTGAGAATTATTTCACCATAATTTCCAAATCGAACAAGGAATGAGTTGGTGTTGCCAACATAATTCTTTTAAAATTAAATTTCAATGTTTATTGTCAGACGATTTTTTTTAATCATACGTATAGTATAAACTTTGTTTGAAAACCAAAAGTGCCTACAACCACACATCAACATTTTTCCAAAATGGTAAACTGTCAAAGGATGTATGTATATAACATCAAATGAGAAATCGAAAACTTGAAAAATGGAAAGATCGGAATGTTAAAAAATTTAAAGATCGAAAAATCGATACATCAAAAAATGGTAAATTCGAAAAATTGAAAAACCGAAACACTGAAAAATTAAAAAATAAAAATTCAAGAAATAAAAATAGAAAAGTCCAGAGACTAAAATTTGAAGTTAAAAAAAAAATTAAAAAATAAAATATCGAAAATTTGAAGAATCGAAAGATTGAAAAATACAGAAATCGAGACACCGAAAAATTTAAAATCGAAAAATCCCAAAAACTGACATTGAAAAATTGAGAAATCGAGGAATCGTGAAGTCCAAAAATCGGTAGATCGAAAAATTGATAAATCAAAAATATAAAATTTAAGAAATCCAAAAATTGAAAAACCGAAAGACCGAAAAATTAAAAACTAAGAATTCGATAAATTGAAAAATCCCCCAACTGAGTTTTCGAAAAATTGAAAAATCGAGAAGTCGCAAAATCAGAAAAACCGAGAAATCGAAAAATTGAGAAGTCTAGAAACTTAAAGAGCCCAAAATCAAAAAAATCATATTTGAAAAATTTAAATTAAAAAAAAATCGATAGATCGGGAAGTTCTTTTATCGAATTTATCATAAATCAAAAAAAAAACATTGCAAAATTTAAAATGTAACAATTAAAAAATTTGTCAAATAGAAAAATTCAAGAACTGAAAAAAATCGAAAAACCGAAAAATTAAAAATCTAAAAATCTAGAAAGTCGAAATATTGAAAAAATAAATCGATAAGTCGAAAAACTGAAAAATCCTAAAACTGAGACATTGAAGAATTTAGAAATCGAGGAATCACAAAGTCTGAAAATCGGAAATTAAGAAAATCGAAAAATTGAAAAATGAAAAACCTGAGAAATTGAAAAATCAAAAACTTGAGAAATTGAAAAGTTGAAATATTGGAAAATTGCAAAAAAAAAAAAGAATTGAAAAACGCAAAAATGGAGAAATCTAGCATCGAAAAGTCGAAAAATCGAGAAATCGAAAAATTGATTAATGAAAAATCGGAAACTTAGAAAAATTGAAAAACTAAAAAGCTTTAAAAATCGAAATGTCGATAAATCGAAGAATTAAAAATTCGAAAAATTGATAAATAGAAAAATCGAAGAACTGAAAAATCGAGAAAACGTAAAATCTACAATTGAAAAAATCGAAAAAATCGGAATATTGAAAAATCCCAAAACTGAAATATCAAAAACCTGAGAAATCCTAAAATTAAAAATTGAAAAGTAAAAAAAAATAAAAATTGGAAAATCTGAAAATTGAGGAATTGAAAAACTCAAAAATTGAGAAATCGAGAAGGCGAGAAATTGAACGTGGAAAAGTCGAAAAATCGAGAAGTTGAAAAATTGATTAACCGAAAAATCGGAAACTTAGGAACGCCAAAAATTGAAAAATTGAAAAACCAAAAGTTTCAAAAATCGAAGAATTTAAAAATCAAAAAAAATCAAAATCCAAAATGTCCAAAGATTGGAAGATCGAACGATCGAAACACCAAAAAATCGAAAAATCTAAAATTTTAAAAACCGAAAAATCAAAATATGGAAAAATTGACAAATCGAAAGATGTAACAACAGAAATCGGGAAAAACTGAAAAATCAAAAAAACAAGAAATCAAGAAATTGAAAAATCTTCAAACTGAGTTTTCGAAAAATTGAGAAATGGAAAAAATAAATAATCGAAACATCCAGAAATTAAAACCTGAAAAGATCGAGAAAATGCAAAATCGAGAAGTCGAAAAATCGAAAAATTCAGAAATCGAAATAGCCCGGAATCGAAAAATTAATAATTGAACAATTGAAAAATTTTAATTAAAAAAATTGGATAAATCTAACATCGGAAAATCGAAAATCGGGAAATCGAAAACTTGATTAATCGAAAAATCGGAAACTTGGAAAAATTGGAAGAATGAAAAAAAATCAAAACATTGAAAAATTTAAAATTTAACAATTAGAAAATTTGACAAATAGAAAAATCCAATAACTGAAAAAATTTGAAAAAATAAATCGAAAAATCGATAAAACGAAAAATTGAAAAATCCCAAAACTGAGATATTGAAGAATTGAGAAATCGACTCTGAAAATCGGAAATTAAAAAAATCGAAAAATTGAAAAATCAAAAACCTGCGAAATGGAAAAGTTGAAATATGTATTGGAAAATTGAAAAATTGAAGAATCGAAAAACTCAAAAATAGAGAAAAATCGGAAAATCTAAAATTTAAAAAATCGATCAATTAAAAAAACCAAGAATTGAAAAATTCCCAAAACTGAAATGTTGAAATACTGAGAAATCGAAAACTTGAAAAATGGGAAAATCGGAATGTTAAAAAATTTAATAAACTGTATACATGTACAATACAGATACAGACTCATTAATTATTATTAGAAGTAGAAAAATTAGTTAAACTTTGTACGCTACTTTAAGGATCATAACAATTAACTTATTTTCAGATATAGAGAGTGTTCTGCTTCTAGGATGTAACATAATTTAGTTTTTCAAATGGAACAACCTATACATTTCTACATATTTTCTTAAAATTTTTTAGCTATGGAAGACTTTACAAAAAAGTCGCAAGGAGATATGTTGTGGTACAAATGAGATTAAATTTCCACATACTGCGATTGAGTTTGTGAATCCTTCCAATACTAAAAAAATTAAAAAAAATGGCAACATCGCATAGGAATAAAAAAAAACTGGTAATAAAATCTAGAAATAGGTTAAGAAGAATTTGGAAAAATATATAGGTGTTCTATAAAAAAAAACTAAGTTTTGTACTATGTCCAGTTATTCCAATTTTCTTGAAATTTTTGGCAGTTGAAGGGTTCACAAGAAATCACTTTGAGGGTTGTTTTTAAAGTCTGTCTTACAATATTTTCTGAAAAGGTAAATAAAGGTAAGCGCTTAGTTGTGGTATCAACTAAATCAAATTTCATATACGAAGTTTTTATGAAAAAAATCTAAAACTTAACAATTTTCAAATGGAAGACCCGCCCTCTATTTTCTTATTTTCTTTTGCCAACATCAGTCTTACCTTAGCAAAAACTAGCCCCGCCCACCCACCCTTTATTTTCTTAGAAGGTATATGATTTGCCAAAATCACTGTTATCTTAGCAAGTAGTAGCCCCGCCCACCCACCCTCTATTTTCTTAGTAGGTATATGATTTGCTAAAATCAGTCTCATCTTAGCAAGTACTAGTCCCGCCCACCCACCCTCTATTTTCTTAGAAGGTATATCATTTGCCAAAATCAGTCCTATCTTAGCAAGAACTAGCCCCGCCCACCCGCCCTCTATTTTCTTAGAGGATATGTGATTTGCCAACATCAGTCTTATCTTAGCAAGTGCTAGCCCCCCCACCCGCCCTTTATTTTTTTAGAGGGTATTTCATTTGTCAAAATCAGTCTTATCTTAGCAAGTACTTGCCCCGCCCACCCACCCTCTATTTTCTTAGAGAATATGTCATTTGCCAAAATAAGTGTTATCTTAGCAAGTATTATTAATGGTCTTCGATTTTCCAATTTTTAAATTTTTGAAATTTTGCAGTTTTTGGATTTCTCAGTTGTCCGATTTTCCGATTTCTTTCATTTTCAATATTTCTTTTTTGGATTTTCAAGTTTCTCAACCTTTCGATTTTTCAATTTTTCATTTCTTCAATTTTCAAGTTCTTGATTTCCAGTTTATAGATTTTTCAACCTGTCGTTTTATCCTTTTTTCTAATTTCATTTTTGATGTTTCAATTTTACAATTTTGCAATTCTTCCATTTTTTGGTAAGAAAGGTTGAAAAATATAAAAAACTAAAAATTGGAAAACTTGAAAAATCGAAAAATTGCAAATCCAAGAACTGAAGAAACTGAAAACTCGTGAAATTGCAGATCGAAAAGTGGCAAAATCTAAAATTGAAGCATCCAAAATTTTAAAATGAAAACTCGAACAGTTACATTATCGCAAAATTGAAGAAACAAAAAAAAATGGAAAACTGAAAAATTGAAAAATCGAGAATTTCAAGAAACGCAAAATTGAAAAAATCGGAATTCAAAAAACAAAAAAATGAATAATCGAAATTTGAAGAAATGGAAAATTAAATGAGATTAAATTTCCACATACAAGGTGTTTGTAAAAATATATATATTCTAAAAATAACGCCACTGCGATTTAGTTTGTGAATCCTTGCAATACTAAAAAAAATTCAAAAAATGGCAACATCGCATAGGAATAAAAAAAAAAACTGGTAATAAAACCTAGACAGAAGTTAATGGTAAAAATATATAGGGTGTTCTATAAAAAAAAAGTAAGTTGTGTACTATGTCCAGTTATTCCAATTTTCTTGAAATTTTTTGGCAGTTGAAGTTAAATTTTTGAAATTTTGCAGTTTTTGGATTTCTCAATTATCCGATTTTCCGATTTCTTTAGTTTTCAATATTTCTTTTTTGGATTTTCAAGTTTCTCAATCTTTCGATTTTTCAATTTTTCGTTTCTACAATTTTCAAGTTCTTGATTTCCAGTTTATAGATTTTTCAAAGCTGTCATTTTATGCTTTTTTGTAATTTCGTTATTGATGTTTCAATTTTACGATTGTTGAAAGGTTGAAAAATCGAAAAACTAAAAATTTGAAAAATTGAAAAATCGAAAAAGTGCAAATCCAAGAACTGAAGAAACTGAAAACTTGTGAAACTGCAAATCGAAAAGTGGCAAAATCTAAACATTGAAGCATCCAAAAGTTCAAAAATCAAAAAACTGAAGAATTTTAAAATGAAAACTCGAAGAGTTACATTATCGTAAAATTGAAGAAACGCAAAATTGAAAAATCGGGATTCAAAAAACAAAAAATTGAAAAATCGAGAATTGCAAGAAATGAAAAATTAAAGAACCGAAAAATTAAAAACTCGGCGAATTTAAATCGAGAAATTGTTAAATTTTAAGATAGAAAAATTTAAACGTCAAAACATCGAAAAACTGAAGAAACAAGAAGTGTTCTTTACGCCACTGATTTTAATTTTATAGAGGTTATCAGAAAACAAAAATCGCACTTGTCTTGTTTCCTATGTCTATTTACAGCGCGACGTGTTTCGAATATTTAACATCCATCATCAGCAATTGTCCAAATATAAGAATAGAAAATTAATTGTTACACATATGGATACTTTACATAAAAACACATGTACAATTTCTGGTAGAATAAAATATAAAATATAGAATTTAAAATTAAAAGTAGCGTTGATTTTTCTGATTTCCTTCACGTGGATTTTTTCTCTTGGAAAGGAATACACCTTTCAGATAGTTTAAGTAGAAAGAGAGGGAACAAAATGATGATCATTTTCAACATTTACTGTGATGTTTAACCGCAATAAATTTGTTTCTTTTTATTGTAAATAATTAGTTTTATTTTTAATGCGCCCTTGGGCATTTAGTAAAGTTCAAAATTGAGAGGCGGCACGTTTTCAACCCGATAATCATTTATAGAAACCCTGTGTTCTGACTGTGCTCAGCGACATCTAACGGCACAGAAACAAAACAAGACGTATTCAGTTCCACGGCTGCCTCGACTACAAATAGCGTCGTACAAGTAGAACCGTGCACTTTACCATATCCACCGGCCTCTAATGAACTAATCCTCAAGCACCTCGTAACAGTCGTAATGTAGTACTATTCTCGAAGTCGAACCCACCGGCACGATAAACAACTTGTTCCAATTTCTCCTCCACTCATTTCAATCGAATTGACCCTGAACGAACAATCCAAGAAAAAACTCAAACCGAACCAGCAAACCAAATTAAGACGAATGTTTATTCAATCAAGCCGATATCCACTAATGCACGTTCTGACTCACCAGCCCCATCTATTACTCCCGTCCTCCGTGCCGCCACTGACCGCCGAAGCCCCAAATCCAGCCATGTATTACGTAGATTTACGAGTCGTGCGATATTCTGAAACCGCAGACAAGAGAACAGACGGACGCTGCATATCTTGCAACCGTCTGTCTGCATACCTTGCCCCAGGTCCAGCGGCGCATTGTCGGACCGCACACTTTTCAACTTTTTGTAGAGAAAATCTTACGACTACTTGCGCTTTAATTCGGTTTTATTACATGCATTATGCATCAGTGGATCCGCCCGATGACAAGTACCGAGCAACGACCTTAGCGCGTAATGTCCGTCATTATGAAGCTTTTAAAAGACGTAATGAGCGACTTCTCGAGAGTTACTTTCCTGAGATGGCAGTCGAGTGGAAAAAATGGACGAGAGCGAGCAATAAGAAAAATCGGCGGGTACTCGACGGGGAAAATGGGTAATTTACATCATAGTTACGTGCTCGTTGCAAGGACGCAGATGATCGTCGAAAGCAATGCCTTGTATATTTCTTATATAAGATAATTACGGAAAATTTAAAAAATATTTATTTCCAATTATAAAGTTTAGAAATGGTGTAATTATGTCTTTAAAAAATACTCGCGAAGTAATTGCGAACGTGAGGAGCACGAAACCGGTAGGTAACGATTAGACAATTAATTATCATTCGTGTTGATAATACGGTTCGCCGACCACAATTGACTATAACATAAACGTCCATAAAGCTCTAATTCAGTTAGCAGTTCTTTTAATAACCGACTTCTAGCCTCGGCAGATGGTTCACTACCAACAATTTGGGATCCTTACTCCTCCCCTTTTTACAAATACCCTATAATAAATTGCTACGTTGACATTACAACTCTTCGGGGTTGCGTCTATTTACAATCTAGACTGGCTCTCCTCCCCTTTTAATGCTTGAGTGACGATGACAGATTAACCGAGCCAAGAATACACAACGTAGAAAAATTGCTGTTTATGAGTATTATTAAGTACGGATTTACGAACCCATATCTTTGCAAAAGCCAATTATGTGTAAACAGGTAATAAATAATAATGATTACACAAGCGGATTGTTATGTAAGGTTTGCGCATTTTCATTATTTACACATTTTGTGTAATAAGTTAGTAATAAGAATACAGCTTCTGCTGGGACACAAAAAATATTTTCATAACAATGTGTGATTTAAAATAACTGTTAAGCCAGAAAGGAGTAATTTTTCGACTATTGTGTGTGGAATTTTAATGAATTTAGTGCGCAATTCACTTTGTTGGAAAGCTAGATTATGTTATGTCAACAAGAATTAAACCCTCGATTTGACGGCGTTTCACAGGTTGTTTAAAGATCGTGTTTTTCAAAGTCGGGAACAAGAAATAAAAATTTATTAATTTTGGCAGTTCTCCATTTTTCGATTTTTCGACTTTCCAATTTTTGTTTTTTTTTGACTTGAATTTTTGGAATGTTTGATATTCCTATGTTGGATTTTTCAAATTTTCGATATCTCGAGTTGTGGATTTTCTGACATGGAATCCTCGATCTGACTTCGAATCGATCTTTGGATTTTTCATCTTTTCGATTTTTGGATTTTCCGATATTTATTTTCTCAATTTTTTTATTTTTCGTTTCTCGATTTTTAGACTTTTCAATTTTTCGACCATTCGATCAATTTTTCAAATTTTCGATTTTGGGTTTTCCGACTTTTCCAATTTCTCGATTTTTGGACTTGAGTTTTTAAATTTTTCAAGAGTTTTAAAATATTTTAGACTTCGATTTTTGATTTTTGTGTTTTTTTATTTTTGGATTTTCTGATTTTTCGATTTTTAGGTTTACCGATTGATTCTCAATTTTTCCGTTTTTCGACGCAATTTCAATTTCCCAATTTTTGAATTTTTCCGCTTTCGATATTTTTATTTTTCAATTTTTCAAATATATATGCGACTTCTCAATTGTTTGATTATCAATTTTTTGTTTTGTGTTTTTCGTCTTTTTCGAGTTCTTGATTTTTGCAGTTTTCCATTTTTCGATTTTTAGACTTCAATTTTTCAATTTTTGGATTTTTCAACTTCATTATTGTCGAGTTCTCCATTTTTGGTTTTTCCGACTTTTCGTATTCCCAATTTTTAGTTTCCGATTTCTCAATTTTTGAATTGTTCGATCGATTCTTGAAATTGTCAATTTTTTACTTTTCGTTTCTTCCATTCCTTAATTTTTTTAATTTTCCCATTTTTGAACTTTTCTATTTTTCGATTTCTCGATTTTTTCACTTTTTGGAATTGTCCAGATATTTTTTAAATTTTACATTTTCGATTTTTCGTCTTTATCTGGAATTTGTTTTTTTTTGACCCGTTCCACGTCCACTCTCAGTTTTAATGTTTTTAAAAACACACGTCCAAAATGTGATGTTTTGAAAATAATTAACATACAAATTACTCCTACATATTTAACAGTAGTACGACAGATAAATGGTTGCAATGTGATCACAACTAAACCTTTGCTTGATTTTTAAAAATTTAGATTTTTCGATTTTTTGGTGTTTCGATTGCTCGATCTTTCGATTTTTCGACTTTTTGGATTTCTTTTTTTTGGTTTTCAAGTTCTTAAATTTTTAAACCTTTTTATTTTTCAATTTTTCTATCTTTAATTTTTCATTCTTCCAATTTTTACAAGTGTCCGATTTTTCGATGAATCAAGTTTCCGATTTCTCGATTTTTCAACTTTTCGATGTTAGATTTATCCAATTTTTTGAATTAAAATTTTTCAATTGTTCAATTATGAATTTTTCGATTCCGGAGTATTTCAATTTCTGAGTTTTTCGATTTTTCGACTTCTCGATTTTGCGTTTTCTCTATCTTTTCAGGTTTTGATTTCTGGATGTTTCGATTATTTATTTTTTCCATTTCTCAGTTTTTCGAAAACTCAGTTTGAAGATTTTTCAATTTCTTGATTTCTTGTTTTTTTGATTTTTCAGTTTTTCCCAGTTTCTGTTGTTACATCTTTCGATTTGTCAATTTTTCCATATTTTGATTTTGGTTTTTAAAATTTTAGATTTTTCGATTTTTTGTTTGGATTTTGATTTTTTGATTTTTAAATTCTTCGATTTTTAAAGCTTTTGGTTTTTCGATTTTTCAATTTTTGGCGTTCCTAAGTTTCCGATTTTTCGGTTAATCAATTTTTCAACTTCTCGATTTTTGGACTTTTCCACGTTCAATTTCTCGCCTTCTCGATTTCTCAATTTTTGGGTTTTTCAATTCCTCAATTTTCAGATTTTCCAATTTTTAAATTATTTTACTTTCCAATTTTTAATTTTATGATTTCTCAGGTTTTTGATGTTTCAATTATTCGATTTTTTAAATTTTCAACTTCGATTTCTCGATTTTTCAGTTCTTCGATTTTTCTATTTGTCAATTTTTCGAATTTTTAATTCTTCGATTTATCGACATTTCAATTTTTAAAGCTTTTGGTTTTTCAATTTTTCTAAGTTTCCGATTTTTCATTAATCAGTTTTTCGATTTCTCGATTTTTCGACTTTTCAATGTGTGATTTCTGAACCTCCCGATTTATCCATTTTTGAGTTTTTCAATTCTTCAATTTTTCAATTTTCCAATATTTCAACTTTTCAATTTCTCAGGTTTTTGACTTTTCAATTTTTCGATTTTCTTAATTTCCGATTTTCAGACCTTGTGATTCCTCGATTTCTCAATTCTTCAATGTTTCAGTTTCAGGATAATTCAATTTTTCGATTTATCGATTTATTTTTTCAATATTTCGACTTTCTAGATATTTAGATTTTAAATTTTTCGGTATTTTCGATTTCTTTCAGTTCTTGAATTTTTCTATTTGACGAATTTTCTAATTGTTAAATTTTACATTTTTCAATGTTTTGATTTTTTTTTTGATTTATCAATTTATCGAGATCTCGACGTATGTCTCGATTTCTCGATAAATTCGATAAAAGAACTATCTAATCGATTTTTTTTAATTAAAATTTTTCAAATGTGAATTTTTTGATTTTGAGCTCTTTAAGTTTCTAGACTTCTCAATTTTTCGATTTCTCGGTTTTTCTAATTTTGCGACTTCTCGATTTTTCAATTTTTCGAAAACTCAGTTTGGAGAATTTTTAATTTATCGAATTCTTAGTTTTTGATTTTTCGGTCTTTCGGTTTTTCAATTTTTCGATTTCTTAAATTTTATATTTTTGATTTATCAATTTTTCGATCTTCCGATTTTTTTTTAGACTTCATGACTCCTCGATTTCTCAATTTTTCAAAGTGTCAAGTTTTGGGATTTTTCGATTTTAAATTTTTCGGTTTTTCGGTGTCCCGATTTCTCTATTTTTCAATCTTTCAATTCTTCAATTTTTCGATATTTTCATTTTTTTTTATTTCAAATTTCAGTCCCTGGACTTTTCTATTTTTATTTCTCAAATTCTTATTTTTTAATTTTTCAGTTTTTCGGTTTTTCAATTTTTCGAATTTACCACTTTTGGTTTTCAAGGCAAAGTTTATACTATACGTATGATTAAAAAAAAAGTAGTCTGGCAAGCATTGAAATTTAATCTTAAAGATTTATGTTGGCAGCACCAACTCATTCGTTGTTCGGTTTGGAATTTATGGTGAAATAACTGTCAAATAAAAGCTGCAATGCCAATTTAAATAAATTCCATGGTTCTACTAGACGACTTTTTTTTTGTTAGTTGGAAACAGAAAAAATTTTTGTTGGCTTTTACCGAAAACAAATTTGGGTTAACCAGAAAAGTTTTAAGATAGTCATTGGCCAAAAATCCATTTTATTCCTAATTGAAAATTTATATAAAAACAAGTGTTCTCTCTGTTTTCTCGTTTTGCAATAAGAAAAGTTCGTAACAAGCAAGTTTAAAGTGGGTAGTTTCAGAAATAATAAAGGAAATGAAAAAACGAAAAATTGTGACATGAAATCGAGAAAATGAAAATTAAAAAATCGGGAAAATAAAAAAGGCAAGACTTGAAAAATTGAAACGAAAAATTGAAAAATCGAAAAATTAAAAATTAAGAAACTTAAAAATCGGGTGTGACTTTTGGAATGTTTGCGTTTTGGCGTATTTATTTTGATGTTGTCGGTTCGGCAGATGAAGGAAGAATCTTGGAGTTTGTGGATTTGAAATGAAAAGAAAGGTCGGTAGAAAGCGGTGAAAACAGTTGTATCTAAATGGTTTTTGGCAATTTTTATGTTCTGTATATTCTTATATTGTAGTCTCGTGTTCTTTTAAGGACTGAAGAACTCGTCACCCCATTCCGATTTAGCTAACCCATCTTACCAGATACCCCCAAACCGTCGCATCTCCCTTTAAATCCCACGTTTCCCTGTTTACTGGCGCGTCCCCTTGCCCCTCGCCTCTCTCCCATAAAAGCCCCCTAATGGCGACCACCCACCATTATCTAAGAAAAACACGTCGGGATTAGACCCGTTCCCAGATAATGCTAACAAGTCCGACATACCGCAGATAATCGACTCGGCGCGGGAAAAATACCGGACTTTGTGTACCCAGACACTTAGCGCCCCAATTTGCTAGGCAGCGCACTTCCGGAAAATGCGCCCCGGGCCAGAAATACCCATACCGGCCGCGTTTAAGCTTAAAGAGCCTAATGGCATTCGAGTGCTCGTAAACACGATAATTGTTTGTAGAAAATAGGCTCGTTGAGCCTTTTGTTGGCTCGTTAACCTGCAGTTGCGTCGCGGACGATGAATGTGTGAAAAGTCAAGCGGCGTCGGCTCGCGGGGCGACGATTCCATCGGGGTTGATCGAACGGGAATTTCAAGGCTCCGGGGTTTTTGCTCGGAATTGTTCGTGCCGAGGTGAAGGCACGGAGATCCTCTTGCTCGGTCACGAAATGTCAGATGCAGTCGCGAGTTTGCACTTGTAACGGTTGTCGGGGGAAGGGTTAGAGGTGAGGGAAGATAAAAGGGAAAGATATATGGGAAAGCGAAGAAGTTTTATTTGCTTTAAGCTAGAACGGATTGTGCTGCGGTTTATGGGTTCACTTCGGGATAAATCATTGCGATTAACTGGTTGGCCGGTCTCGCAAAACACGTGGAATATAAATTATTTTTTTAGTAGCTACAGGGTGATTCAAACTGATCAAGTTAACTTGACATTTTTGACAAGCAGAGTTTACCCTAATACGCTTTATCCGATTTTCCGTTGGTGTTTGACCATAATCTGTTAATTTTGAATACACACAAATTAAACAAAGAACACTACAATATATTGAAAAATATATTTAAAAAAATGCTTTCGAAGGAATGTAAAAAAATAAGAATTCGAGAAATAAAAATAGAAAAGTCCAGGGACTGAAATTTGAAATTAAAAAAAAAAATGAAAAAATAAAATATCGAAAAATTGAAGAATCGAAAGATTGAAAAATAGAGAAATCGAGACACCGAAAAACCGAAAAATTTAAAATCGAAAAACCCAAAACTGACACATTGAAAAATTGAGAAATCGAGGAATCGCGAAGTCTAAAAATTGGAATATCGAAAAATTGAAAAACCGAAAATCCGAAAAATCAAAAATTAATTATTCGATAAATTGAAAAATTCCCAAACTGAGTTTTCGAAAAATTGAGAAGTCTAGAAACTTCAAGAGCTCAAAAAAATCATTTGAAAAATTTGAATTAAAAAAAAAATCGATAGATCGGGAAGTTGAACAATCGAGAAATTGAAACACTTTGAGAACTCGATAAATTGATGAATCAAAAAAAAAAAAAATCAAAACATTGAAAAATTTAAAATTCAACAATTAGAAAATTTGACAAATAGAAAAATCCAAGAACTGAAAAAAATCGAAAAAATTGAAATATAGAAACACCGAAAAACCGAAATTTAAAATCTAAAAATCTAGGAAGTCGAAATATTGAAAAAATAAATCGATAAATCGATAAAACGAAAAATTGAAAAATCCCAAAACTGAGATATCAAAGAATTGAGAAATCGAGTCTGAAAATCGGAAATTAAAAAAATTGAAAAATTGAAAAATCAAAAACCTGAGAAATGAAAAAGTTGAAATATTGGAAAATTGAAAAATTGAAGAATTGAAAAACTCAAAAATAGAGAAAAATCGGAAAATCTAAAATTTTAAAAATCGATCCATTTAAAAAAACCAAGAATTGAAAAATTCCCAAAACTGAAATGTTGAAAAACTGAGAAATCGAAAACTTGAAAAATTAGAAGATCGGAATGTTAAAAAATTTAAAGACCGAGAAATCGATACGTCAAAAAATGGTAAATTCGAAAAATTGAAAAACCGAAAAACTGAAAAATCAAAAATTAAGAATTCGAGAAATAAAAATAGAAAAGTCCAGGGTCTGAAATTTGAAATAAAAAAAAACATAGTAATAAAATATCGAAAAATTGAAGAATCGAAAGATTGAAAATAGAGAAATCGAGACACCGAAAAAACGAAAAATTTAAAATCGAAAAATCTAGAAAGTCGAAATATTGAAAAATCCCAAAATTGAAATACCGAAAAATTGAAAAATCCCAAAACTGACACACTGAAAAATTGAGAAATCGGGGAATCGTGAAGTTAAAAATCGGAAGACCGAAAAATCAAAAGGATAAAATTTAAGAAATCGAAAAATTGAAAAACCGAAAGACCAAAAAATCAAAAACTAAGAATTCGATAAATTGAAAAATCCCCAAACTGAGTTTTAGAAAAATTGAAAAATCGAGAAGTCGTAAAATCAGAAAAACCGAGAAATCGAAAAATGGAGAAGTCTAGGAACTTAAAGAGCCCAAAAAAAAAATCATATTTGAAAAATTTAAATTAAAAAAAATCGATAGATCGGGAAGTTCTTTTACCGAATTTATCGAGAAATCGAGACATACATCGAGTTCTCGATAAATTGATAAATCAAAAAAATCAAAACATTGAAAAATTTGAAATTTAACAATTGGAAAATTTGCCAAATAGAAAAATTCAAGAACTGAACAAAATCGAAAAAACCGAAAAATTAAAAATCTAGAAAGTCGAAATATTGAAAAAATAAATCGATAAATCGAAAAATTGAAAAATCCTAAAACTGAGACATTGAAGAATTGAGAAATCGAGGAATCGCAAAGTCTGAAAATCGGAAATTAAGAAAATCGAAAAATTGAAAAATCAAAAACCTGAGAAATTGAAAAGTTGAAATATTGGAAAATTGAAAAATTGAAGAATTGAAAAATTAAAAAATAGAGAAATCGGGAAGTCCAGAAAACGAACATCAAAAAGTAGAAAAATCGAGAAATCGAAAAATTGATTAATGAAAATCGGAAATTTAGAAAAATTGAAAAATCAAATGTTTTAAAAATCGAAATCTCGATAAATCGAAGAATTAAAAATTCGAAAAATTGACAAATAGAAAAATCGAAGAACTGAAAAATCGAAAAAATCGGAAAATTGAAAAATCCCAAAACTGAAATATCGAAAAATTGAGAAATCGAAAAATCGAAGTTGAAAATTTAAAAAATGGAATAATTGAAACATCAAAAACCTGAGAAATTTTGAAATTAAAAATTGGAAAGTAAAAAAATTTAAAAATTGGAAAATCTGAAAATTGAGGAATTGAAAAACTCAAAAATTGAGAAATCGAGAAAGCGAGAAATTGAACGTGAAAAAATCGAAAAATCGAGAAGTTGAAAAATTGATTAACCGAAAAATCGGAAACTTAGGAACGCCAAAAATTGAAAAATTGAAAAACCAAAAGCTTTAAAAACCGAAGAATTTAAAAATCAAAAAATCAAAATGCAAAATGTAGAAAGATTGGAAGATTGAGCGATCGAAACACCAAAAAATCGAAAAATCTAAGATTTTAAAAACCGAAAAATCAAAATATGGAAAAATTGACAGATCGAAAGATGTAACAGAAATCGGGAAAAACTGAAAAACTGAAAAATAAAAAAAAACAAGAAATGAAGAAATTGAAAAATCTTCAAACTGGGTTTTCGAAAAATTGAGAAATGGAAAAAATAAAAAATCGAAACATTGAGAAATCGAAAAATTCAGAAATTGAAATAGCCCGGAATCGAAAAATTAATAATTGAAATTTTAATACAAAAAACTGGATAAATCTAACATCGGAAAGTTGAAAAAATCGAGAAATCGGAAACTTAATTAATCGAAAAATCGGAAACTTGGAAAAATTGGAAGAATGAAAAATTAAAGAACCGAAAAATTGAAAAATAAAAAGCTTTAAAAACCTAAGAACTTGAAAACCAAAAAATCGACATCCAAAAAGTCGAAAAATCGAAAGTTTCGGGCGATCGAAACACCAAAAAATCGAAAAATCTACAATTTTAAAAATCGAAAAATCAAAATATCAAAAATTGAAGAATTGAAAAATGTAAAATTTTAGAAGTCGGGAAAGATCGATAAACTGAAAAAACAAAAAAAAAAAAAACAAGAAAGCAAGAAATTGAAAAATCTTCAAATTGAGTTCTTGAAAAATTGGGAAATGGAAAAAAATCGAAACATCGAGAAATCAAAACCTGGAAAGATTGAGAAAACGCAAAATCGAGAAGTCGAAAAATCGAAAAATTCAGAAATTGAAATAGCCCGAAATCGAAAAATTAATAATTGAAATATTGAAAAATTTTAATTCAAAAAACTGGATAAATCTAACATCGGAAAGTTGAAAAATCGAGAAATCGGAAACTTGATTAATCGAAAAATCGGAAACTTGGAAAAATTGGAAGAATGAAAAATTAAAGATGGAAAAATTAAAAAACCGCAAAATTGAAAAATAAAAAGCTTTAAAAATCTAAGAACTTGAAAACCAAAAAATCGAAAAATCGGTAGATCGAGCGTTTGAAACATCAAAAAATCGAAAAACCTAAAATTTAAAAAATCGAAAAATTTAAGAATGGAACAATATAAAATTTCAATAATCGAGGAAAACCGAAATACTGAGAAATAAAAAAATAAGAAATTGAGAAATTGAAAAATCTTCAAACTGAGTTTTCGAAAAATTGGGAAATGGAAAAAAAATCGAAACATCAAGAAAAAAAAAATCGAAAAATCTAAAATTTAAAAAATCGAAAAATTGAAGAATGGAAAAATATAAAATTTCAGAAATGGAGAAAAACCGAAATACTGAGAAATAAAAAAACAAGAAATTGAGAAATTTAAAAAGCTACAAACTGAGTTCTCGAAAAATTGGGCAAATGGAAAAATTAAAAAAGCGGAACATCGAGAAATCAACACATAAAAAGATCGAGTAACCGAAAATCGGGAAGTCAAAAAATCCAAAAATTTTAAAATTGAAAGAGCTTAAAATCGATAAACCGAAAAATTGGGAAATTGAACAATCTCGAGAAATCGAAGAATTGAAAACTCGATAAACTGAAAAATTGAAAAAAATCTAGTACCGAGAAGTTGAAAAATCGAAAGATCGAGAAATCGAAACATCAAAAAATTGAAAAATCAAAGGTGAAAATTTAAAAAACCTGAGAAATTATAAAATTAAAAATTGGAAAGTAAAAAAATTAAAAATTGGAAAATCCGGAAAGTGAGGAATTGAAAAACTCGAAAATTGAGAAATCGAGAAAGCGAGAAATTGAACAATGAGAACTTGAAAAATCGAAAAGTTGAAAAGTTGATTAACCGAAAAATCGGAAACTTAGGAATGCCAAAAATTGAAAAATTGAAAGAATGACAAATTAAAATATTGAAAAATTGAGGAATCTATGATTTTAAAAATCAGAAATGTGATTTGAAAAATCGGGAAATTGAATAATCGAAAAATCGAAACAGAAATCTCCAGAAAACGAAGAATTGAAAATTCGATAAACTGAATAACTGAAAAAATCTAATAGCGAGAAATTGAAAAATCGAAAGCATGAGAAATCCAAGCATTAAAAAATTGAAGATTCCAAAATTTATAATCTATCTCACCAGATGTTTTAATACGCGTGAAAATGTAATTTTGGGGTTGAGTAAGTGAAACAAAATTATAATTATAATTCTGGCCAATGCCTCTTACCATTCTAGAAAAGCCAATAGAGTTCCAACAGGATCGTAGACTAAACATTAAATTACTCGGTGGTTGGCACTCAAGTATTATATTTGAAAGTCAGTTTCTTAAAGCTGAGCTACTAAATTTAGCAAAGCAATATTCCAAGAGTATGCATACTTTATATGTTGTCGAAGAATTAGCAAAAGCATATGACCCGGAAGTTTTGGTTAAGGCTTCCGCCTTATCACTGCCATTTCAATCCAATCGAAATAGCTTGGGGTGTAGCCAAAGTAAATGTCGATAAAAGTGTCGGAAAAACGTCGAATAAAGATTTGGGTGTAATAAATTTCCCAAGTTCAACAAATTGCGGATAATATGTGGATGAAATGTTTAGATCATACAGACGTAATAGTAATGGTACTTACGAACAGCAAAAAGTTATCGACAAAGTGTTTCTATAATATTGCGTCTTAACAACGTAAACTATGCTTAGCTTTCGTTTCGCTTGTTCTGTCACATATCAAAAAAATTGGTCTAAAGAGTTTAGACAGTACTTCCCTCGCTGTCGGAAACTTGACGACTACATGCCTATTGTTTTTTTTCTCATTACATTTTTGTAGTGGGAATTTAAAAAAAAATTGCGATGACGTCATCAACATTTTTGCAAGGACACGTATATCAGTTGGGATAGATGTAGTGTAATACTAAGAATAAAATTATTATATTCTCAAATTTTCGGGAAAATGAATTGGGTCGTTTTGAATATTGATTTGTAATAATCAATAAAATAACGAAACAATTTACTCACGTATACGTATCAGAGGCAACTGAAAATCGTGTATGTATAAACATTCTTAATTTAAGATGACAGGCGTAACAGCATACGTGAGAGTCAAACAGAGAAACTGTAAACAAAACGACCATCGGTTTTATTGCTTCGACTTCCGCTTATTATATAAAACATTGGGTTTTATTTTAATTCTTGACGGTGAAATTCACAATTGGTTGATTATAAACATGTCTATTTCACATTCGCGGAACCAAGTGAACGCATAAAACAAATGCAGGTCTGTAATGTTAAAGTCGATGTAAATAAGCGTGCTACCCTTATGTTTCAACCGAGTTTTTCCTTTAACAAATTTTGTGTCTACCAAATTGGGTTGGTTGGGGTGTAATACTAATAATAAGTGTTGCCTTTAATTTAATCAATAAAATAAATTGACTTCATTAATTTTTTTGAACCACCTCTTAAGAAAATCTAAAAAATATGAATGGAATGATAAATCACAAGTACAAACTCATCATATTTTTTGCATTTTAGATAGGATTTATTCAGCAAAATTTAAGGGTGACGTCATCAATTTTTTTAGGAGGGACGAACAAATACATTTTGAACAAAAGTTTACCATGCTTATAATAACTTTAAAATATTCCCAAGATTTCAAAGCATTCGGTTTTGTAATTCCTGATTAAATCGATAAAATAAATTCACGCCTTCATTAATTTTTTTGAGTCACCCTGCATATGCAAATCCAAAAATATGAATGGAATGATAAATCACAAGTACAGACTCATCATATTTTGTACATTTTAGATACGATTTATTCGGCAAACTTTTGAGCTGACGTCATCAGTTTTTTGTAGAAGATAACCAAATATATTTTGACTAAAAATTTATTATGCTCTTTATAACCTTAAAACATCTGCAAGATTTCAAAGCATTCGGTTTTGTAGTTCCTGATTAAATCAATAAAATAAATTTATGCGTTCATTAATTTTTTTGAGTCACTCTGTATATGCAAATCGAAAAAATTGGTCTAAAGAGTTTCGACAGTACTTCCCTCGCTGTCGGAAACGTGACGACTGCATGCCTATTATGTTTTTTTTTTCGCAGTGGATTTCAAAGAATTCGGTTTTGTTGTTTCTGAGTAAATCAGTAAAATAAATTTACGCATTCATTAATTTTTTTGAGTCACCCTGTATATGCAAATCCAAAAAATATGAATGGAGTGATAGATCACAAGTACAGACTCATCATATTTTGTTCATTTTAGATATGATTTATTCGGCAAACTTTCGAGCTGACGTCATCAATTTTTTGGAGGGGATAAGCAAATGTATTTTGACTAAACATTTATTATGCTCTTTATAACCTTAAAACATCTGCAAGATTTTAAAGCATTCGGTTTTGCGGTTCATGATTAAATCAAAAAAATAAATTTACGCTTCATTAATTTTTTTGAGTCACCCTGTATATGCAAATCCAAAAAATATGAATGGAGTGATAAATTACAAGTACAGACTCATCATATTTTGTACAGTTTAGATAAGATTTATTCGGCAAACTTTCGAGCTGACGTCATCAAGTTTTTGGAGGGGATAAGCAAATATATTTTGACTAAACATTTATTATGCTCTTTATGACCTTAAAACATCTGCAAGATTTCAGAGCATTCGGTTTTGTAGTTCCTGATTAAATTAATAAAATATATTTACGCATTCATTAATTTTTTTGAGTCACCCTGTATATGCAAATCCAAAAAATATGAATGGAGTGATAGATCACAAGTACAGACTCATCATATTTTGTACATTTTAGATATGATTTATTCCACAAACTTTTGAGCTGACGTCATCAAGTTTTTGGAGGGGATAAGCAAATATATTTTGACTAAACATTTATTATGCTCTTTATGACCTTAAAACATCTGCAAGATTTCAGAGCATTCGGTTTTGTAGTTCCTGATTAAATCAATCAAATATATTTACGCATTCATTAATTTTTTTGAGTCACCCTGTATATGCAAATCCAAAAAATATGAATGGAGTGATAGATCACAAGTACAGACTCATCATATTTTGTACATTTTAGATATGATTTATTCCACAAACTTTTGAGCTGACGTCATCAAGTTTTTGGAGGGGATAAGCAAATGTATTTTGACTAAACATTTATTATGCTCTTTATAACCTTAAAACATCTGCAAGATTTCAAAGCATTCGGTTTTGCGGTTCATGATTAAATCAAAAAAATAAATTTACGCTTCATTAATTTTTTTGAGTCACCCTGTATATGCAAATCCAAAAAATATGAATGGAGTGATAAATTACAAGTACAGACTCATCATATTTTGTACAGTTTAGATAAGATTTATTCGGCAAACTTTCGAGCTGACGTCATCAAGTTTTTGGAGGGGATAAGCAAATATATTTTGACTAAACATTTATTATGCTCTTTATGACCTTAAAACATCTGCAAGATTTCAGAGCATTCGGTTTTGTAGTTCCTGATTAAATCAATAAAATATATTTACGCATTCATTAATTTTTTTGAGTCACCCTGTATATGCAAATCCAAAAAATATGAATGGAGTGATAGATCACAAGTACAGACTCATCATATTTTGTACATTTTAGATATGATTTATTCCACAAACTTTTGAGCTGACGTCATCAAGTTTTTGGAGGGGATAAGCAAATATATTTTGACTAAACATTTATTATGCTCTTTATGACCTTAAAACATCTGCAAGATTTCAGAGCATTCGGTTTTGTAGTTCCTGATTAAATCAATCAAATATATTTACGCATTCATTAATTTTTTTGAGTCACCCTGTATATGCAAATCCAAAAAATATGAATGGAGTGATAGATCACAAGTACAGACTCATCATATTTTGTACATTTTAGATATGATTTATTCCACAAACTTTTGAGCTGACGTCATCAAGTTTTTGGAGGGGATAAGCAAATATTTTTTGACTAAAGATTTATGATGCTCTTTATAGCCTTAAAACATCTGCAACATTTCAAAGCATTCTGGTTAGCAGATTAAAAATTAAATTTCAAAATGTTGTTTTATAATTTTGATTTTTTTTCCAAAAATCTGGACGTTTCGGGTGAAAAGTCGATTCAGAGTTGTAAACTACATGTGTAGGATTATGTTATTTTATACAATTGAAAACCCATTTACTATGTACAATTTTGAAGTGACGTCATCGCATTAGTGGTGGGGATGATTAGACAAATTTTGGTTAGCGTTTTACCATCTACATGATATTCTTAATATAAGTACAAAATTTCACAACAATCGGTCGAGTACTTTCGGAGATTATCTGTCTAATAAAAATCCGGGACGGTAGACGGACAGACAGACGGACGGACAGACGGACAGACTGACAGACAGACGGAAATGGGAGACCTATTTCTTCGTCTTCTAGGGGTCATGAAAGATCGAGAAAACGTAAAAGTAGAGAGTCGGCCGACGGACTCGATTACAATACTTCCTTTGCTTACGCTCGGGAAGTAAAAATCACCCGGTATTAACATTGTTGAAACTTGTTATACGAAAAGTTTAAATAGTATTCTCTCTTCCAGATGGTCTAACCAGCCCCGACCATGTAACCGCCTTCTTCCGAACCAGTGCCCCCAAGCCAGCAGTGCCATGGTCAGCGCCGCCGCCTCCATCATCCTCGTCCTGGCGACCCTGTCCCTGTCGACGGCCGCCGCCGACGTCTTCGCCCAACGAAGCAAGCAACGAAAGAGCGCCGTGTTCGCGCCGTCGGCGCCCTCGCGCGAACGCAAAAAGCACAACATCGTCCTCATCCTGACCGACGACCAGGACGTCGAGCTGGGCTCGCTCAACTTCATGCCCAACACGCTGGCGGAGCTGAGGGACAAGGGGGCGCAGTTCCGGCACGCCTACGTCACGACGCCCATGTGCTGCCCCTCGCGGTCCTCGCTGCTGACGGGGATGTACGTGCACAATCACAACGTCTACACCAACAACGACAACTGCTCGAGCACGCAGTGGCAGGCCACGTACGAGACAAGGTCCTTCGCCACATACCTGTCCAACGCGGGATACAGGACAGGTGAGGGAAATACAATAATAATAATTGTAAGGTGTGATACTATTGCTATTCAAAAGAAAACCTGTTCGCGCAGTGACGTCACTTAAAAATTTTAATGTACAAGAATCGCCAATATTTTTAATTTCTATGGCGGGTGTTTGGAAAATGGGTGGATTAACTCTTTAGTACGTTATGTACGGGGGTTTCAAGAGTCTAAAAAAAATAATTAAAAATTTTTTACAGTTCCAGTAGCAAGTAGTACATATAACAAAAAATTTACGAATAGCGTGTTATTTTTACTTTTTTTTACATCCTAAATTCTATTAGTTTGCACTCCCTGCCCATAAGAGAACATATTAGCCCCGCCCACCCACCCTATCTTCATTTCAGTGATTAATTTTATCCGGTTTCAATGAAATGAATGATCTTAATTATACTGAACAGAAATAAAATTAGTCCTTAGTATGAGAAGACTGGGTCGTCGGGGTTAGTACTTGCTAAAATAAAAGTGATTTTGGCAAATGATATACCTTTCAAGAAAATAGAGGGCGGGTGAGCGGGACTAGGACTTGATAAGATAATACTGTTTTTGGCAGATGATATATCTGCCAAGAAAATAGAGGGCGGGTGGGCGGGGCTAGCATTTTATAAGAAATGAGTGATTTTGATACTTTTTTTTTCGAAAATTTCTGTTCTTTCAGAATCATCAATTGAAATATAGCGGGCGGGGTTAGTACTTGTTAAGATAAAACTGATTTTGGCAAGTGACATACCTTCCAAGGAAATAGAGGGCGGGTGGGCGGGGCTAGCATTTTATAAGAAATGAGTGATTTTGACACTTTTTTTTTTCGAAAATTTCTGTTCTTTCAGAATCATCAATTGAAATATAGTGGGCGGGGTTAGTACTTGTTAAGATAAAACTGATTTTGGCAAGTGACATACCTTCCAAGGAAATAGAGGGCGGGTGGGCGGGGCTAGTACTTGATAAGATAAGACTGTTTTTGGCAAATGACATATTTTCCAAAAAAATAGAGGGCGGGTGGGCGGGGCTAGCATTTTATTAGATATGACTAATTTTGACACTTTTGATATTTTCGACCATTCTTCAACCATTTTCGAAAGTTAGCTAGATATTTTCTTGTAGATTTCGACAAGCAGAAGTCATTTTTGGCTTCGTTTCTTCGAAAATTTCTGTCGTTCTTTAAAATTGCCAATTGAAATATAGCAATTTTTACAGTTGCAGTAGCAAACAGTGTAACAAAAAATTTACGATTAGCGATTTTTTAAAATTTTTCACATCCTAGATTCTATTAATTTTCACTCCCACTCTATAAGAGAACATAATTAGCCCCGCCCACCCACCCTGTCTCTTTTTTAGTGATCAATTTTATCTGTTCTGGATGATCTTATACTGAACAGAAATAAAATTAGTCCTTAGAATGAGAAGACTGGGTCGTCGGGGTTAGTACTTGCTAAAATAAAAGTGATTTTGGCAAATGATATACCTTTCAAGAGAATAGAGGGCGGGTGGGCGGGACTAGGACTTGATAAGATAAAATACTGTTTTTGGCAGATGATATATTTGCCAAGAAAATAGAGGGCGAGTGGGCGGGGCTAGCATTTTCATAAGAAATGACTGAGGAAATATACTGGGCGGGGTTAGTACTTGTTAAGATAAAACTGATTTTGGCAAGTGACATACCTTCCAAGGAAATAGAGGGCGGGTGGGCGGGGCTAGTACTAGATAAGTTTAGACTGTTTTTTGCAGATGCCATATTTTCCAAGAAAATAGAGGGCGGGTAGGCGGGGCTAGCATTTTATAAGAAATGACTGAGTTTGACACTTTTTATTTCTGTTGTTCTTTCAGAATCGTCAATTGAAATATACTGGGCGGGGTTAGTACTTGTTAAGATAAAACTGATTTTGGCAAGTGACATACCTTCCAAGGAAATAGAGGGCGGGTGGGCGGGGATAGTACTAGATAAGATTAGACTGTTTTTTGCAGATGACATATTTTCCAAGAAAATATACGACTAATTTTGACACTTTTGATATTTGCAACCATTTTTCGACCATTTTCGGAAATTAGCTACACATTTACTTGTAGTTTTCGACATCCAGAAGTCATTTTCGGCTTCGTTTCGGCGAATATTTCTGTCGATATTTCAAAATCGTCAACTGAAATATAGCAATTTTTACAGTTGCAGTAATAAATATTATAACAAAAAATTTAGGATTAGCGCTTTTTTACTTTTTTCACTTCCTAGATTTCATTCGTTTCCACTCCCACTCCATAAGAGAACATAATTACCCCCGCCCACCCACCTTACCTTCAATTCAGTTATTAACTTTATCCGGTCTGAATGAAATGAATGATCTTATACTGAACAAAATAAAATCAGTTCTTAGAATGAGAAGACTGGGTGGGCGGGGCCAGTTCTTGATAAGATAAGACTGTTTTTTGGCAAATGACATATCTTCCAAAAAAATAGAGGGCGGGCGGGCGGGGCTAGCACTGGATAAGATAAGACTGTTTTTTGCAAATGACATATTTTCTAAGAAAATAGAGAGTGGGTGGGCGGGGCTAGCATTTTATAAGGAATGAGTGATTTGGACACTTTTTTTTCGAAAATTTCTGGTGTTTTTTCAGAATCGTCAATTGAAATATAGTGGACGGGGTTAGTATTTGTTAAGATAAAACTGATTTTGGCAAGTGACATACCTTTCAAGGAAATAGAGGGCGGGTGGGCGGGGCTAGGGCTAGATAACTTTAGACTGTTTTTTGCAGATAACATATTTTCCAAGAAAATAGAGGGCGGGTGGGCGGGGCTAGCATTTTATAAGAAGTGGGTGATTTGGACACTTCTTTTTTCGAAAATTTCTGTCGTTCTTTCAGAATTGTTAATTGAAATATAGTGGGCGGGGTTAGTACTTGTTAAGATAAAACTGATTTTGGCAAGTTATATACCGTCCAGGAAAATAGAGGGCGGGTGGGCGGGGCTAATACTTAATAAGATTAGACTGTTTTTGGCAAATGACATATTTTCCAAGAAAATAGAGGGCGGGTGGGCGGGGCTAGCATTTTATAAAATATTACTAATTTTGGCACTTTTGATATTTTTTGACCACTTTTCAACCATTTTCGAAAGTTAGCTAGATATTTTCTTGTAGATTTCGACATTCAGAAGTCATTTTTCGCTTCGTTTCGTCGTAAAATTTTTGTCGTTCTTCCAAAATCGCCAAATGAAATATAACAATTTTTACAGTCGCAGTAGCAAATAGTATAACAAAAAATTTACGACTAGCGCTTTTTTTTTACTTTTTTCACATTCTAGACTTTATTAATTTCCACTCCCACTCCATAAGAGAACATAATTAGCCCCGCCCACCCACCCTGTCTTTATTTAGTGATTAATTTTATCCGGTCTGAATGATCTTATACTGAACAGAAATAAAATTTGTCCTTAGATTGAGAAGACTGGGTGGGCGATTAGTACTTGTTAAGATAAAACTGATTTTGGCAAGTTATATACCTTCCAGGAAAATAGAGGGCGGGTGGGCGGGGCTAATACTTAATAAGATTAGACTGTTTTTGGCAAATGACATTTTCCAAGAAAATAGAGGGCGGGTGGGCGGGGCTAGCATTTTATAAAATATTACTAATTTTGGCACTTTTGATATTTTTTGACCACTTTTCAACCATTTTCGAAAGTTAGCTAGATATTTTCTTGTAGATTTCGACATTCAGAAGTCATTTTTCGCTTCGTTTCGTCGTAAAATTTCTGTCGTTCTTCCAAAATCGCCAAATGAAATATAGCAATTTTTACAGTTGCAGTAGCAAATAGTGTAACAAAAAATTTACGACTAGCGCTTTTTTTTACTTTTTTCACATTCTAGATTTTATTAATTTCCACTCCCACTCCATAAGAGAACATAATTAGCCCCGCCCACCCACCCTCTCTTTATTTTAGTGATAAATTTTATCCGGTCTGAATGAAATGAATCATCTTATACTGAACAGAAATAAAATTAGTCCTTAGAATGAGAAGACTGGGTGGGCGATTAGTACTTGCTAAGATAAAACTGATTTTGGCAAATGACATATCCTCCAGGAAAATAGAGGGCGGGTGGGCGGGGCTAACTAATACTTAATAAGATTAGACTGTTTTTGGCAAATGACATATTTTCTAAGAAAATAGATATTTTATAAGAAATGACTGATTTTGACACTTTTTTTCGTAAATTTTTGTTGTTTTTTGAGAATCGTCAATTGAAATATAGTGGGCGGGGTTAGTACTTGTTAAGATAAAACTGATTTTGGCAAGTGACAAACCTTCCAAAGAAATAGAGGGCGGGTGGGTGGGGCTAGCATTTTATAAGAAATGAGTGAGTTGGACACTTTTTTTCCGAAAATTTTTGTCGTTCTTTCACAATCGTCAATTGAGATATAGTGGGCGTGGTTATCACCTGCTAAGATAAGACTGACTTTAGCAAATGACGTATCCTCCAACGAATTTAATTAAATTATTATAAGAAAAGCTACTAAAGGCTCTAAAACACTTTCAAATTCTTTCCAAATATGAATACCTAGAACTTCAAGATTGTTTTAAATTTTTCAAAAAAAAAACGGATTCCCAAAATTAACTAAAAAATAGGTCAGGTCAGAATTTTCCAAAAGTAGAACACCAAAGTCCTCCAAATGGTTTTAAATAATTTACCAAAAAATTTCCATGGGCTCCCAAAATCATACACCGTGGGTACCCAAGAGTGTCCCGAATTTAAAAAAAAACACTGCGGCATTCAAGTTCATCCAGCAACAAAACACCAGATTCCTTTAAATTTACCCGAAAATAAAACACCAGGGGACCGAAAATTCACTACGAACATTTTAAACTTAGGGTTTTGAGAACTTTTTCACCAGTTAATTGTTAAGAGTGTGGCGGAGAGTTAACCCGTCATTTTCCAGACACCCGGTATTATCAATTTAAAGAGCGGATTTTAGGCTAAAAAAATTCAAAGTAGGCCCTAAAATAACCGACAAAAAGGCCTGAAAATGCGAAAATAGGCACCTTATGCAAGTTTTATGAAAAATAAATTTTACGCAACGTTTTGCTTTTTTTGAGATCTACATTTATTTTATTATTTTACATAATTGCGATCCGAATCCTGGTTAAAATTTTGCATAACAAATTTGATATTTTTCTAAATTTTCGGCGGAAAAATTTTTCCTTTTGTCTGTTAGGACATTTTTATACCTTTATTTTTATTCTTTTTGTACATTTTCCCTTATATTAATTTTTTCAATTTTGTCATTATTTGGCACTTGACATCTTTGTCATTTTTTTTCTGTAATTCCTGTGATTGCTTATTAAAAAAAAAAAATAAATAAATTGGGCGAAGTCGTCTTTGGGATGTATAATATGTTGCCTATGCAAAAATATTCAGGCGTGAACAGATAAAATGAACACCCTGTATATCCACATACTGACTGAAAGTCAGCCCAATTGTCTCTAATCTTGTTTTTAAGATGGTAAAATGGGTTTTATATACTAAAATGAAAAAAAAATAAATAAATTGAGTAACAACAATCCAAAAAGACGTACTTCAATCACTCCATTCCGTCAATCCTCACCAGCTTGTTACATTACCACCCATCCACCTTCGCAGGCCGGCCTACAATTAACCCAACAAAGAAAACGATCAATAATCAAGACATCGAATACCGCCCGGCTAAAAATAATTTCAATTTGAAAGGAAATGCAAAATCGTCTACGCGGAACACAGCTCGGTCCGAAATCGATGACTAATCCAGCCGCATAATTACCATAATACCAAATTATATCGTTGTCGAGATTTGAATAACAGAACACCTGGTCTCGGCTATCGTTCCTCAAAAATAGCGTTACGAGTCAGAATACCGCTGCAAGAACAATAGGCGCGTATAAATAATAGAAGACCGACCGGAGAGATGAGCACGTGTTACTTTGGCACGTGGGCTCTTTGATGCCACTCGCCCACGTGCGATGTAATCGCGCGTCTGCGACATCAATTATGCGGACGGAGCGCCCGCGGACACCGAACGGAGAGCGCTTTTTGAGCTTTCTTTTGCATGGAGAGCGGCCCAAATCGGGACGGAATGCAGGCCACATGGACGGTTTTTTATTCGATTTGTGTGACGGTTTTTTTGGATTTACGGTAAACAAAATTTTACGAAATAAAATTAATTAATAATAATGACCTCACATTCCCGCAACAGTCTTAACTATCCCTCAAAATCTATTTTAAATTTAAATTTCGTTGTGAAAAAAGACTAGGTATATTAAAAAAAAAGGCAAAATATAAGCCCCGCCCACCCACCCCTGTCTCAATTGTGGTGATTTTTCTTATTCGACATAACCCCTAGGGCGGGGTTTAATTGCATAATCTTTGTTTTTATCAAGAAATTAGCAGGCAAAACATCTTTTGTTGTTGTTGACATTGTAGGGGCTTGCTCTTTCCTTTTTTTTCTTTATATATACCGGTTTCAGACAGTCAGTTCTTGCGAAGAAATAAGGATTTTGCAATTAAACTCCGCCCCGGGCCCATTACAACAATTGAGATAGTGGTGGGTAGGCGGGACTTAAATTTTGCCTTTTTTTCTGGATATACGTAATATTTTTTTCACGATAAGATATTTGAAACGTTTAGAATGGTAAATTTTTGTTGGGAAACATCGATTTTACAATTAAACTCCGCCCCTCCGTCTGACAACCAATGAAATTCATCACAATTGAGATTGAGGTGGGTGGGTGGGGCTTATTTTTTGATGTTTATTTCTAACACACATGTAGTTTCCTTTCAACAACATGTAAAATTCAAAAAATCTAAAAATCTAAAATTAAAAAATCGAAAAACTGAAGAATCCAAATACATACAGTATCGGAAAATCCCAAAATTGAAACTTCAAAAAATCTAAGAATAATTGAAAAATCGAGAAATCGGTAAGTCGAAAAATCGAAAATTTAGAATCGGCAGGAATTTGAAACATCGAAACATTGAAAAGGCGCGAAATTGTAGGAACAAAAATATTAAAAATGGGATAATTGAAAAATCCAAAATTCTTTAACTGAGAAGTTGAAAAATAGAAAGACAGAAATCGAAATATCATTTTTTTTAATTTTTTATTTTTCAGTTTGAAAATTTAAAAATCAAAAAACTGCAAAATCGAAAAATCGAGAATTTTGAAAAAATGAAAATTCTATAATTTAAAAATCGAGCAATTGAAAAATCAAAAAGACGAAAAATCTAAGAATATAAAATATATAATATTTTGCAAAATGCCAAAACTGAATTATCGAAAAATTGAAAAATTTCGAAGATGAAATATCGAAAACTTGAAAAATTGCAGAATCGAAAAATTGAAAATTAAAAAAATTTGCAGAATCGAAAAATAGAGAAATCTAAATTTATAATCGAATCTGAAAATGGAAAATTAAAGAATCAAAATTTAAAAAATTTCAATTTTAAAAAAGTTGGGATAAATGATAACTCGAAATATCAAAAAACTGAAAAATAAAAAATTTAAAAATTAAAAAATAGAAAGAATAAAAAAAACCGCAAAATCGCAAAATCGAGAATTTTGAAAAAATGAAAATTCTATAATTTAAAAATCGAGCAATTGAAAAATCGAAAAGACGAAAAATCTAAGAATACAAAATATTGCAAAATTGAATTATCGAAAAATTGAAAATTAAAAAAATTTGCAGAATCGAAAAATAGAAAAATAGAGAAATCTGAAATTTGTGAATCGAAATTTAAAAAATCGAATCCGAAAATCGAAAACTGAAGAATCAAAATGTTGAAAAATCCCAAAACTGATGCAATGAAAAAATGAAGAATCGAAGAAAAATTGAAGAATCGGTAAATTGAAAAATTCCAAAACTGAAACATCGGTAAATTGAAAAATCGAAAAAAAATTGGGGAACCGAAACATTGAAAAATCGAAAAATCGAAGAATCGAATCTTGAAAAATCTCAAAAATGAAATATCGAAAAATTGAAAAATTGCAGAAGCGAAATTAAAATTGCAGAAATGAAAATAGAAAAATCTAAAATTTAAAAATCGAAATTTAAAACATTGAATCGAAAAAATGAAGAATTGAAGAATCGTTAAATTGAAAAATTCCAAAACTGAACATGGGTAAATTGAGAAAAATGGAAGAATTTTAAAATCGAAAACCTGAATAAACGCAAATTTGAAGAATTTAAAAATGGAAACATTTTAAAACAGAAAAATTGAAAAATGTTTCACATGGTAGTTTCTTGTTGAGAAATAGGAATTTTGCAATTAAGCTCCGCCTCCGGGCTCACGGCGAACAACATCATTACAATTGAGTTGGTGGTGGGTAGGCGGGGCTTAAATTTTGCCTTTTTTGTATATATGTAATATTTTGTTCACGATAAGATATTTAAAATGTTTAGCATGGTAAATTTTTGTCGAGAAACATCGATTTTACAATTAAGCTCCGCCCCTCGGTCTGACAACGAATGAAACATTCATCACAATTGAGATTGGGGTGGGCAGGTGGGGCTTATTTTTTGACATTTATTTCTAACACTCAAGTAGTTTCCTTTCAACAACATGTAAAATTAAAAAAATTTAAAAACGAAAAATTAAAAAACCGAAAAACTGAAGAATCCAAATACAATATTGAAAAATCCCAAAATTGAAACTTCGAAAAATCTAAGAATAATTGAAAAATCGAGAAATCGATAAGTCGAAAAATCGAAAATTTATAATAGGAAGGAACTGAAATATCGAAACATTGAAAAGTCGCGAAATTGTAGAAACAAAAATATTAAAAATCGGATAATTGAAAAATCGAAAAATCTTTAACCGAGAAGTTGAAAAATCGAAAGACAGAAATCGAAATATCAAAAAATTGAAAAATAAAAAAATTAAAAATTAAAAAATAGGAAGATTAAAAAACTGCAAAATCGCAAAATCGAGAATTTTGAAAAAATGAAAATTCTATAATTTAAAAATCGATCAATTGAAAAATCGAAAAGACGAAAAATATAAGAATACAAAATATTGCAAAATTGAATTATCGAAAAATTGAAAATTAAAAAAATTTGTAGAATAGAAAAACAGAAAAATTTCAATTTTAAAAAAGTTGTCTAAAAATTATGAAAAAATTCAGGGACGTAGATCTCGACACGGTGATTCCAAAAATATAGCATGTTGATGGTCACGAATCAACATTTTCGAAAAAATCACTGCGAAATGCGAATTTTTGAAAATTTCAAAAATTTCGAAATTTCAACGGTCGATTCTGGAAAAACGGTTGCAGGTATCAAAAAAACGAAGCCGGATTTGAATTCTAGAGCTCGAAAACTACAAGAAAATGTTTTTAGTTGAGTTTCGAAAATCTCAAAATTTTTGCGAAATTTTTAGAAGGGGGACCATTAAAAAATTTCAATTTTAAAAAAGTTGTCTAAAAATTATGAAAAAATTCAGGGCTGTAGATCTCGACACGCTGATTCCAAAAATATAGCAAGAATCGACAGGAACTGAAACATCGAAACATTGAAAAGTCGCGAAATTGTAGGAACAAAAATATTAAAAATCGGATAATTGATAAATCGAAAAATCTTTAACCGAGAAGTTGAAAAATCGAAAGACAGAGAAATCGAAATATCAAAAAACTGAAAAATAAAAAATTTAAAAATTAAAAAATTGAAAGATCAAAACACTGCAAAATCGCAAAATCGAGAATTTTGAAAAAATGAAAATTCTATAATTTAAAAATCGAGCAATTGAAAAATCTAAAAGACGAAAAATCTAAGAATACAAAATATTGCAGAATGGAATTATCGAAAAATTGAAAAATTTCAAAGATGAAATATCGAAAACTTGAAAAATTGCAGAATTGAAAAATTGAAAATTTAAAAAAAAATTGCAGAATCGAAAAATAGAAAAATAGAGAAATCTGAAATTTATAAATCGAAATTTAAAAATGTCGAAAAATCTCAAAAATGAAATATCGAAATATTGAAAAATTGCAGAAGCGAAATTAAAAAAATTGCAAAATCGAAAATAGAAAAACTAAAAAATAGAAAAATCTAAAATTGAAAAAACCGAAATTTATAACATCGAATCGAAAAATCCCAAACTGACACATCGAAAAAATGAAGAATTGAAGAAAAATTGAAGAATCGTTAAATTGAAAAATTCCAAAACTGAAACATCGGTAAATTGAGAAATCTAAAAACTGAAAAATGGAAAAATTTAAAAATCGAAAACCTGAATAAACGCAAATTTGAAGAATTGAAAAATGGAAACATTTTAAAATAGAAAAATTGAAAACATGTTTCATATGATAGTTTCTTGTTGAGAAATAGACATTTTGCAATTAAGCTCCGCCTCCGGGCTCACAGCGAATCACATCATTACAATTGAGATGGTGGTGGGTAGGCGGGGCTTAGATTTTGCCTTTTTTCTGTGTATATGTAATTTTTTTTCACGATAAGATATTTAAAATGTTTAGAATGGTAAATTTTTGTCGAGAAACATCGATTTTACAATTTAGCTCCGCCCCTCGGTCTGACAATGAATGAAAAATTCATCACAATTGAGATTGGGTGGGTGCGTGGGGCTTATTTTTTGAGGTTTTTTTCTAACACACATGTAGTTTCCTTTCAAGAACAAGTTAAATTCAAAAAATTTAAAAATAAAAAATTTAAAAACGAAAAATTAAAAAATCGAAAAACTGAAGAATCCAAATGCAATATCGAAAAATCCCAAAATTGAAACTTCGAAAAATCTAAGAATAATTGAAAAATCGAGAAATCGATAAGTCGAAAAATCGAAAATTTAGAATCGGCAGGAACTGAAACATCGAAACATTGAAAAGTCGCGAAATTGTAGGAACAATAGGTAATATTAAAAATCGAATAATTGAAAATTCGAAAAATCTTTAACCGAGAAGTTGAAAAATTGAAAGAGAGAAATCGAAATATCAAAAAACTGAAAAATAAAAAATTTAAAAATCAAAAAATAGAAAGATCAAAAAACTGCAAAATCGCAAAATCGAGAATTTTGAAAAAATGAAAATTCTATAATTTAAAAATCGAGCAATTGAAAAATCGAAAAGACGAAAAATCTAAGAATACAAAATATTGCAAAATTGAATTATCGAAAAATTGAAAATTAAAAAATTTGCAGAATCGAAAAATAAAAAAATTTCAATTTTAAAAAAGTTGTCTAAAAATTATGAAAAAATTCAGGGACGTAGATCTCGACACGTTGATTCCAAAAATATAGCACGTTGATAGTCACGAATCAACATTTTCGAAAAAATCGCTGCGAAATGCGAATTTTTGAAAATTTCAAAAATTTCAAAATTTCAACGGTCGATTCTGGAAAAACGGTTGCAGGTATCAAAAAACCGAAGCCGGATTTGAATTCTAGAGCTCGAAATCTACAAGAAAATGTATTTAGTTGAGTTTCGAAAATGTCAAAATTTTTGCGAAATTTTTAGAAGGGGGGACCATTAAAAAATTTCAATTTTAAAAAAGTTGTCTAAAAATCATGAAAAAATTCAGGGACGTAGATCTCGACACGCTGATTCCAAATATATAGCATGTTGATGGTCACGAATCAACATTTTCGAAAAAATCGCTGCGAAATGCGAATTTTTGAAAATTTCAAAAATTTCTAAATTTCATCGGTCGATTCTGGAAAAACGGTTGCAGGTAGCAAAAAACCGAAGCCGGATTTGAATTCTAGAGCTCGCAATCTACAAGAAAATGTATTTAGTTGAGTTTCGAAAATGTCAAAATTTTTGCGAAATTTTTAGAAGGGGGGACCATTAAAAAATTTCAATTTTAAAAAAGTTGTCAAAAAATTATGAAAAAATTCAGGGCTGTAGATCTCGACACGCTGATTCCAAAAATATAGCAAGAATCGACAGGAACTGAAACATCGAAACATTGAAAAATCACGAAATTATAGGAATAAAAATATTAAAAATCGAAAAATCTTTAACCACCGAGAAGTTGAAAAATCGAAAGACAGAGAAATCGAAATATCAAAAAACTGAAAAATAAAAAATTTAAAAATTAAAAAATAGAAAGATCAAGAAACTGCAAAATCGAAAAATCGAAAATTTCGAAAATCGAACAATTGAAAAATCGAAAAGACGAAAAATCTAAGAATACAAAATATTGCAAAATGCCAAAATTGAATGATCGAAAAATTGAAAAATTTCAAAGATGAAATGTCGAAAAATTGAAAAATTGCAGAATCGAAAAATTGAAAATTAAAAAAAAATTGCAGAATCGAAAAATAGATAAATAGAGAAATCTGAAATTTATAAATCGAAATTTAAAAAATCGAATCCGAAAATCGAAAACTGAAGAATCAAAATGTTGAAAGATCCCAAAAATGAAACAACGAAAAAATGAAGAATCGAAGAAAAATTGAATCGTTAAATTGAAAAATTCCAAAACTGAAACATCGGTAAATTGAGAAATCTAAAAACTGAAAAATGGAAAAATTTAAAAATCGAAAACCTGAATAAACGCAAATTTGAAGAATTGAAAAATGGAAACATTTTAAAATAGAAAAATTGAAAACATGTTTCATATGATAGTTTCTTGTTGAGAAATAGACATTTTGCAATTAAGCTCCGCCTCCGGGCTCACCGGGCGAATCACATCATTACAATTGAGATGGTGGTGGGTAGGCGAGGCTTAGATTTTGCCTTTTTTCTGTGTATATGTAATATTTTTTTTCACGATAAGATATTTAAAATGTTTAGAATGGTAAATTTTTGTTGAGAAACATCGATTTTACAATTAAGCTCCGCCCCTCGGTCTGACAACGAATGAAAAATTCATCACAATTGAGATTGGGTGGGCGGGTGGGGCTTACTTTTTGAGGTTTTTTTCTAACACACATGTAGTTTGCTTTCAAGAACATTCAAAAAATTTAAAAATCTAAAATTTAAAAACGAAAAATTAAAAAATCGAAAAACTGAAGAATCCAAAAATACAATATCGAAAAATCCCAAAATTGAAACTTCGAAAAATCTAAGAATAATTGAAAAATCGAGAAATCGATAAGTCGAAAAATCGAAAATTTAGAATCGGCAGGAACTGAAACATCGAAACATTGAAAAGTCGCGAAATTGTAGGAACAAAAATATTAAAAATCGGATAATTGAAAAATCGAAAAATCTTTCACCGAGAAGTTGAAAAATGGAAAGACGGAGAAATCGAAATATCAAAAAAAAATTAAAAATTTAAAAATTGTAAAAATTAAAAAATAGAAAGATAAAAAAACTGCAAAATCGAAAAATAGAAAATTTTGAAAAAATGAAAATTCTATAATTTAAAAATCGAGCAATTGAAAAATCGAAAAGACGAAAAATCTAAGAATACAAAATATTGCAAAGTGCCAAAATTGAATTATCGAAAAATTGAAAAATTTCAAAGATGAAATATCGAAAAATTGAAAAATTGCAGAATCGAAAGATCGAAAGTTAAAAAAAAAAATGCAGAATCGAAAAAGAGAGAAATCTGAAATTTATGAATCGAAATTTAAAAGATTGAATCCGAAAATCGAAAAGAGAAAAACTAAAAAATGGAAAAATCTAAAATTTAAAAATCGAAATTTAAAACATCAAATCGAAAAATCCCAAAACTGAAACATCGAAAAAATGAAGAATTGAAGAATCGTAAAATTGGAAAATTCCAAAACTGAAACATCGGTAAATTGAGAAATCTAAAAACTGAAATTTGAAAAAATTTTAAAATCATAAACCTGAATAAACACAATTGAAAAGTGGAAACGTTTCATATGGTAGTTTCTTGTTGAGAAATAGGCATTTTGCAATTAAGCTCCGCCTCCGGGCTCACGGCGAATAACATCATTACAATTGAGATGATGGTGAGTAGGCGGGGCTTAAATTTTGCCTTTTTTCTGTGTATATGTAATATTTTTTTCACGATAATATGTTTAAAATGTTTAGAATGGTAAATTTTTGTCGAGAAACATCGATTTTACAATTAAGCTCCGCCCCTCAGTCTGACAACGGGTGAAAAATTCATCACAATCGAGATTGGGTGGGTGGGTGGGGCTTATTTTTTGATGTTTTTTTTTAACACATATACAGTTTCCTTTGAACAAAATGTTACTTAAAAACATATTTCACATGGTAGTTTCTTGTAGAGAAATAAGCAGTTGTAATTAATCTCCGCCTTTCGGCTTACAACGAATAAAAAAAATAAATGTCCGTAGTTTTCTTTTCACGACAAGAAACTGAAAACATGTTCAAAAGGGTAAATTTGAATTTCTGACGATCTGAGGAGAACAATTTTCTCAAGATGTCATAATTGTTTGATAATTTATTGTCCCCCAATTCTTGTATGATCATTTTATTTTCTACTTATTTAGTAGAGATAATTCTTTGAATGTTCGTGGTACCTAAGATTCGTCGAAACGTCTCCGGTAAAATGCTAAGAAATCCGGACGTTTCTTTACCGCAGTGACCACAGCTGAGCCAGAAATAGACAGAAAAAGAAACGCCCCAGAGTCGTACTGGAGACGATTTTACAACACCGCAGATAAACGCCTTTTGCTGCGCCTAATAACACTATAATCTTACTTGTATTCGGACAATGCAACTGCATCCGGGCCCGAATGCCAGCCCGGCCCTGCCCCTCCCACTCCCATCGCACTAAAATCGCAATTCCTGCAATAATTCGCGCCCATTAAGCCGACGATTTCTCGGAATAATCAAGTGTGAACACGAGCATTTCCTCCTAAATCTCGTCCCTAATTATCACCAATTTCCCATATTCGTCGTCCATTAGCCGGTCGTCGCGTGGGCGTTCCGGGTTTATTTCGGTCGTGTGTCGCAATGGAATTCATTCATAAGAAGAACGTCGTTTCCAATTCATAATGTATGCGAAACGTAGGAGTTTTTTCCTTAAAAAACATTTAAGGCTACGTTGGCGACCGTTTTGATTCATTATGGGCATTACGTGGGCTACCGACATTTGAATAACGCTAATTTCGGCGTGTTAACGTTGACTCTAATGTGTAAACAATTAGCA
Organism: Zophobas morio; assembly: GCF_036711695.1. NCBI lineage: Eukaryota > Metazoa > Arthropoda > Insecta > Coleoptera > Tenebrionidae > Zophobas > Zophobas morio. The sequence continues at coordinate 4,038,875 of NW_026972123.1, read as the reverse complement.
GGAGACGTTTTTCCACTCGATCGGAGATTAGATGTTATCTGGCTTGTCACCTGTCGTTGGTGGATTTAAGCAGGTTGTTAAATTTGGAAAGGCGCTTTTTCATCTTGGCAAGAAAAATTATGTTGTCGCAAGGTGTCTTCCTACAGGTTATTTACCAGTGTTTCCTCACAGATACATCATTATTGAAAAATTTTGTGTGCGTGAGTACTGGGGTCATTTTTTTATGGTAATTATCTTCAAAACTAGTGAAGTGAACTTGTCAATTAGATCATTGTTGTGTTTTTCTCAATTAACTACAAAAATTTCGCAAAGAACGCAAAAATCTGGACGATCGCTCTGAAAAATGATAATCTGTTTTTTTTTACAATATGTAAACTACGACTATATTCAAGGGAAATAATTTTTGAAGAAACTATTTCCAAATTTAGTCAAAAAGAACCAGATTTAACCAGAGATATCACCGTTAGCCAAAAAGAAACTTTGAGAGTGAAAAAATGATCAAATTATGTGCGGATTTTCAACTTAAATTACACAGGATAAATCCACGTATTCAATTTTTGTTCGGGTACTATCAAGTACTTAATTTGGCCTTAGAACAAAATTATCGTCATTACTGGACAGTCAGAGTTCGTTCGATTTAAATCTCCAAAATTTTTTTAATGCCACAGACTCATAATAATTAGTTTCAAATTTTTTTTATAAAGAAAGTCGTAAGGGAGCCCAAGACCCTCAAATTGTTTGAAATCACAACAGCTGGGACCTCCAAGTTTCGTTCAAAATATTTTCAAAACCAAAAGCCTGGAGCCCTTAAAATTTTTTTGAATTCTTAAAAAAAGCGAACCGAAGATTCAGATTCTTTTCAATTCTTTCAAAAAGGAACACACCAAAGTTCTTTTAGGTTTCTTAAAAAAGACATTGGAGATCCTAGAATTCCTCCAAATTCTTTTAAAAATAAAGCACTAAAAGTTTTTTTTTAATCTCATTGAAAAATAAAATACCATGACCTCAGATTCTTTTAAATTCTTCTAAAAACAAAATAACAAAGTTACCAAAATTGTTCAAAAACAAAACAGATTCCTTTAATGTCTTTCAAAAATAAAACCCTATGCGACTTCAAGATACTTTTAATTTCTTTCAAAAGAAAAATACATAAGAAGCCTCAAGATTCTTTCAAATTTTTTTCAAAAACTAAAGACCTGGAGCTCTCAAGACTATTTTAAATTCTTAAAAAAGACATTAGCGAACCCCTAGATTCTTGTAGAACAAAACACCACAGATCCCAAAATTGTTAAATTACGTGTTTAAAAAAAGACACTAGACACCCAAAGATTTTTTCATTTTTTCAAATTCTTTCAGAAATAAAACACCAAAAGCCCCCAAGGTTTCTTCAAGCTCTTTCAAAAAAAAAACAATACCAGATTCGTTTAACATCTTTCAAAAACAGGAGTTCCCAGAATTGTTTCAAATTAAATCAGATTCTTTTAAATTTTTTTTTAAAACAAAATGCCAAAAGCCTCTAAGATTGCTTAAATCTCTTTCAAAAACGAAACGCTATTCTTTCAAAAGAAAAAGTTACTAGAGACCCAAAGATTCTGTCAAATTAAAAAAAAAAATCTTAGAGCCCCAAGACCTTTATTCTCTCAAAAACAAAACAGCAATTATGTCAGAGTTCTTTTAATACTTTTAAAGAAGACACGGAAGATCATAAAATTTTTGTAAATTCTATCAAAAATAACAAATCAAAAACCCCCAAGGTATTTTAAATCTCTTTCAAAAACAATACAACAGGAGTCCACAGGATTGTTTGGTCATTTTTATTCTTTCTATCTTTTATATCCTTCGTATCCATTTTATACTTTTTCATTCTTTTTATGCTTTTTATCCTTTTTGTCATTTCTATCCTTTCTACTCTGTCTATCCTTTCTATCCTGTCTATGCTTTCGTCCTTTCGTGCTTTCGTGCTTCCGTTCCGTCATCCTTTCATCTTTCATCTTTCATCCTCTCATCCTCTTATCCAAAATTCGTAAGACTGTCCGCTGTTCTAATTCATACTTCGCACAAATCAACATACCTATCCTTTATATCCTTTTAATATTTTCACTAATCCTTTTGATTATTTCAATCCTTTTATTCCTTTTTATCCTTTTCATCCTCTTTTCCTTTTTATCCGTCTCATCCTCTTTTCCTTTTTATCCTTTTCATCCTTTTCGTCCTTTTCGTCCTTTTTTCATCCTTTATATCCTATTTATTCTTTTTATCCTTTCTATCTTTTCTGTCCTTTCTATCCTTTCCAACTTTTCTCTCCTTCTTTTCCTTTCGGTCCTTTCTGTGCTTTCGTCCTCTCGTCCTCTCATCCTCTCATCCTTTCATCCTTTCATCTTTTCATCCTTTCATCCTCTCATCCTCTCATTCTTCCATCCTTTCATATTTTCATCCTTTTATTCTTTCATCTTTCATCCTTTTCATCTATTTTATCATTTCTTTTTTTTTCATTCTTTTCATCCTTATCATCCATTTCATCGTCTCATCCTTTATATCTTTTTATTCTTTTTATCCTTTCTATCTTTTCTGTCCCATCTATTCTTTCCAACCTTTCACTCCTTCCTGTGCTTTTGTCCTCTCGTTCTCTCTTCCTCTCATCCTCTCATCCTTTCATTCTCTCATCCTCTCATCCTCTTATCCTTCCATCCTCTCATCCTCTCACCATCTCATCCTCTTATCCTTTCATCCTTTTCATTATTTTCATCCTTTTATCCTTATTATCCTTTCTATAATTTTTAGCCTTACTAGTCTTTTTATCCTTTCATCCTTTCATCCTCTCATCTTCTCATTCTTTCATCCTCTCATTTTCTTATTCTCATATCCTCTCATTCTTTCATCCTTTCAATCTTTTATATCCTTCGTATCCATTTTATACTTTTTCATTCTTTTTATCCTTTTTGTCATTTCTATCCTTTCTACCCTGTCTATCCTTTCTATCCTGTCCTTTATATCATATTTATTCTTTTTATCCTTTCTATCTTTTCTGTCCTTTCTATCCTTTCCAACTTTTCTCTCCTTCTTATCCTTTCGGTCCTTTCTGTGCTTTCGTGTTCTCGTCCTCTCATCCTCTCATCCTTTCATCCTTTCATCCTCTCATCCTCTCATTCTTCCATCCTTTTATTCTTTCATCTTTCATCCTTTTCATCTGTTTTATCATTTCTTTTTTTTCATTCTTTTCATCCTTATCATCCATTTCATCGTCTCATCCTTTATATCTTTTTATTCTTTTTATCCTTTCTATCTTTTCTGTCCCATTTATTCTTTCCAACCTTTCACTCCTTCCTGTGCTTTTGTCTTCTCGTTCTCTCTTCCTCTCATCCTTTCATTCTCTCATCCTCTCATCCTCTTATCCTTCCATCCTCTCATCCTCCATCCTCTCATCCTCTCACCATCTCGTCCTCTTATCCTTTCATCCTTTAATTCTTGCATCCTTTTCATCTTTTTCATTCTTTTCATCTTTTTCATCCTTTTCATTATTTTCATCTTTTTCATCCTTTTATCCTTATTATCCTTTCTATAATTTTTAGCCTTACTAGTCTTTTTATCCTTTCATCCTTTCAATCTTTTATATCCTTCGTATCAATTTTATACTTTTTCATTCTTTTCATCCTTTTTATCCTTTTTGTCATTTCTATCCTTTCTACCCTGTCTATCATTTCTATCCTGTCTATGCTTTCGTCCTTTCGTGCTTTCGTGCTTCCGTTCCGTCATCCTTTCATCTTTCATACTCTCATCCTCTTATTCAAAATTCGTAAGACTGTCCGCTGTTCTAATTCATAATTCGCACAAATCAACATACCTATCCTTTATATCCTTTTAATATTTTCACTAATCCTTTTGATTATTTCAATCCTTTTATTCCTTTTTATCCTTTTCATCCTCTTTTCCTTTTTATCCGTTTCATCCTCTTTTCCTTTTTATCCTTTTCATCCTTTTCGTCCTTTCCGTCCTTTCTATCCGTTCCAACTTTTCTCTCCTTCTTGTCCTTTCGGTCCTTTCTGTGCTTTCGTCCTCTCGTCCTCTCATCCTCTCATCCTTTCATCCTTTCATCCTTTCATCCTCTCATCCTCTCAGTCTTCCATCCTTTCATATTTTCATCCTTTTATTCTTTCATCTTTCATTCTTTTCATCCTTATCATCCATTTCATCGTCTCATCCTTTATATCTTTTTATTCTTTTTATCCTTTCTATCTTTTCTGTCCCATCTATTCTTTCCAACCTTTCACTCCTTCCTGTGCTTTTGTCCTCTCGTTCTCTCTTCCTCTCATCCTCTCATCCTTTCATTCTCTCATTCTCTCATCCTCTTATCCTTTCATCCTTTTCATCCTTTTATCCTTATTATCCTTTCTATAATTTTTAGCCTTACTAGTCTTTTTATCCTTTCATCCTTTCATCCTCTCATCTTCTCATTCTTTCATCCTCTCATTTTCTTATTCTCATATCCTCTCATCTTTTTATCCTTTTTATCCTTTTTGTCATTTCTATCCTTTCTACCCTGTCTATCCTTTCTATCCTGTCTATGCTTTCGTCCTTTCGTGCTTTCGTGTTTCCGTTTCGTCATCCTTCCATCTTTCATCCTCTCATCCTCTCATCCAAAATTCGTAAGACTGTCCGCTGTTCTAATTCATAATTCGCTCAAATCAACATACCTATCCTTTATATCCTTTTAATATTTTCACTAATCCTTTTGATTATTTCAATCTTTTTATTCCTTTTTATCCTTTTCATCCTCTTTTCCTTTTTATCCGTTTCATCCTCTTTTCCTTTTTATCCTTTTCATCCTTTTCGTCCTTTCCGTCCTTTTCGTCCTTTTTTCATCCTTTATATCATATTTATTCTTTTTATCTTTTCTATCTTTTCTGTCCTTTCTATCCTTTCCAACTTTTCTCTCCTTCTTGTCCTTTCGGTCCTTTCTGTGCTTTCGTTCTCTCGTCCTCTCGTGCTCTCATCCTCTCATCCTTTCATCCTTTCATCCTTTCGTCCTTTCATCCTCTCATCCTCTCATCCTCTCATCCTCTCATTCTTCCATCCTTTCACATTTTCATCCTTTTATTCTTTCATCTTTCATCCTTTTCATCTGTTTTATCATTCTTTTTTTCATTCTTTTCATCCTTATCATCCATTTCATCGTCTCATCCTTTATATCTTTTTATTCTTTTTATCCTTTCTATCTTTTCTGTCCCATCTATTCTTTCCAACCTTTCACTCCTTCCTGTGCTTTTGTCCTCTCGTTCTCTCTTCCTCTCATCGTCTCATCCTTTCATTCTCTCATCCTCTCATACTCTTATCCTTCCATCCTCTCATCCTCTCACCATCTCATCCTCTTATCCTTTCATCCTTTCATCCTTTAATTCTTGCATCCTTTTCATCTTTTTCATCCATTTCATCTTTTTCATCCTTTTCATTATTTTCATCCTTTTCATCCTTTTATCCTTATTATCCTTTCTATAATTTTTAGCCTTACTAGTCTTTCATCCTCTCATCTTCTCATTCTTTCATCCTCTCATTTTCTTATTCTCATATCCTCTCATCCTTTCATCCTTTCAATCCTTTTTTTAATGTCTTTCAAAAACAAAACACCCAGGATCCCAAGTTCTTATAATTTTTTTTAAAGACGCCAAAGACCTTAAGATGCTTTCAGATTCTTTCAAAAATAAAAAATCAGAACCCCCAGGTTTTTTCTTTTTTTTTTTAATGAAATACCAAAGTCTCCAGCGTTCTTTTAATGATGTCTTTCAAAAACAATTCGTTAAAAATAAAAAAACACTAGAAGATTCTTTCAATTTTTTTTTAATGAAAGCAGCACCGGCGCTTCCGGATTTTTTCAAATTTTTTAAAAGCAAAGACACCAAAGACCCAAAGATTATTTAAAATAAAAAAAAAAGAGCCATGGTACCCTAGATGCCTTAAAATATCTGTAAAAACAAAACACCAAAGGTCCTCAAAACTGTTTTAATTTCCTTCAAAAATAAAACACCCTAGACCCTCAAGATACTTTAAAATTTTTTCAAAAACAAAAACCTGGAGCTCCTAAAATTCTTTTAAATTCTTAAAAAAGAGCGAACCCAAGATTCTTTCAAATTCTTTCAAAAGGAAAACACCAATGATTCCAAAGTTATTTTAGATTCTTTAGAAAAGACATTGGAGATCCTAGGATTCCTTCAAATTCTTTCAAAAATAAAACACCAAAAGTCTTCAAGATTTTTTTTAATCTCGTTGAAAAATAAAATACCATGATCACAAAGGTTCTTTTAATGTCTTACAGAATCAGTATACCGGGAGTCTCTAGGATTCTTTCAAATTTTTTAAAGACAAAGACACCAAAGACCCAAAGATTCTTTGATTTTTTTCAAAATGAAAGCAGCAATGGCGTTCACAGATTCTTTTAATTTCTTTCAAAAGAAAGAGACGAAAGAAACCTCAAGATTCTTTGAATTTTTTTCAAAAACAAAAGACCTGGAGCTCCCAAGACCACTTTAAATTCTTTCAGAAGAGATTTTTCCAAAATCTTTCAGAAATAAAACACCAAAAGCCCCAAGGGTTTTTCAAGTTCTTTAAAAAATACAAGACCAGGTTCGTTTAATGTCTTTCAAAAACAATAAAACAGGAGTTCCCAGGATTGTTTTCAACTCTTTAAAATTAAAGACACTCGAGACGCAAAGATTCTTTCAAATTTTTTCAAAGTGGAAGTAGCAATGGAGTCCCAGATTTTTTTAAATCCTTCTAAAAACAAAATACCAAAAGCCAAAATTTCTTTCAAAAGAAAAAGACTCTAGAGACTCAAAGATTTTGTCAAATTGTTTAAAAAAAAACCTAGAGCCCAAAGAAAGCAGCAACGACGATTTGATCTCTTTCAGAAACAAAACACTACGGCCTTCAAGATACTTCTAATTTCTTTCAAAAGAAAAAAACACCAGAGACCTAAAGATTCTTTAATTTTTTTTCAAAAACAAAAAACTTAGAACCCCTTAGACACTTAAATTCTTAAAAAAAGGCATCAGTTACCTTAAGATTCTTTCAATTTCTTTCAAAAAGAAAACATCAGGGTCCCTTAGGTTCTTATAAAGTCTTTCAAAAACAAAACACTGGAGGCACTCAAGATACTTTTAATTTCTTTCAAAAAAAAAGTCGCCAGACACAAAAAAATTCTTTCAAATTTTTCAGAAACAAACGACACTAGATACCAAAAGGTTTTTTCATTCTTTTAAATTCTTCTAAAAACAAAATATCTAAAATCCCCAAGGTTGTTTTAATACCTTTCAAAAAGGGCACACCAGGGTCCTTAAGGTTCCTTTAATGTCTTTCAAATACAAAATACTAGAAATCTAAAGATTCTTTCATATTTTTTCAAAAATAAAACATCAAAAACCCCCAAGGTTTTTAAATTTCTTTCAAAAACAGAGTCTTCAGGAATATTTTAATGTTTTTTAAAAACAATGCAACGGGATTCCTGAAAATTGTTTTAAATTAATTATTTTAAAAACAAAAAAAACCCAGTTATTGAATTTCTTTCAAGACCAAAACACCAGGGATTTTTTAAATTCTTAAAAAGAAAACACCAGAGACCTTTCAAATTTTTTCAAAAACAAAACATCAAAGATCTTAAGATACGATTAAATTCTTAAAAAAATACAGCAAAATTTTTGTTTTTTTTATAAGGGTCTCCATTCTTCTTTTATGTCTTTAAAAATAACATACTGGGATCCTCCCAAGATTCTTTTACATTCTTTAAAAAAGACGCTACGGACCTAGAGATTAAAAAAAAGGATTCTTTCAGATTTTTTCAGAAACAAGACCTAGAGACTTTTCAATTATTAAAAAGAAGACATTATCTACCATAAAATTCTTTCAAAATCTTTCAAAAGAAAAAGGCACTAGAGACCAAAAGGTTCTTTCAAATTTTTGAGAAATTAAAGCAGCAATGGCGCCCCACATTCTTTTAAATTCTTCTAAAAACAAAATATCAAAAGCACCCAAGATTGTCTTAATAACTTTCAAAAACGAAACACCAAGGTCCTTAAGGTTCTTTTAATGTCTTTCAAATACAAAATACTAGAGATCTAAAGATTAAAAAAAAAATTCAAGAACAAAGAGCCTTCGGCCTCTAAGACTCTTAAATTAAAAAAAAGTCATTAATATTCTTTCAAAAACAAAACACCAAGGATACCAAGGTTCTTTTAATTTTTTTAAGATGCCAAAAATCCTCAGATTCTTTCAAAAATAAAACATCAAAAACCCCCAAGGTTTTTTAAATTTCTTTCAAAAATACAGAAACAGGATCTTCAAAGGGTATTTATGGTTTTAAAAATAATAAATACAACAGGAGACCTGAGGATGATTTTAAATTATTTTAAAAACATGACGAAAAAATTCACACAGTTATTTTAATTTATTTTAAAAGCAAAACACCAGGGATTTTTTAAATTCTTAAAAAGAAAACACCAGAGACCTTTAAAATTTTTTCAAAATCAAAAAATTTGGGATCCCAAGACTCTTCTTTTAAATTTTTTCAAAAAAAAAAAAACATCAAAGATCTTAAGATACGATTAAATTCTTAAAAAAATACAGCAAAATTTTTGTTTTTTTTTTTGAAAGGGTCTCCATGCTTCTTTTATGTCTTTAAAAATAACATACTGGGATCCTCCCAAGATTCTTTTACATTCTTTAAAAAAGACGCTACGGACCTAGAGATTAAAAAAAAAGATTCTTTTAGATTTTTTCAGAAACAAGACCTAGAGACTTTTCAGTTATTAAAAAGAAGACATTATCTACCCTAAAATTCTTTCAAATTCTTTCAAAAGAAAAAGGCACTAGAGACCAAAAGGTTCTTTCAAATTTTTGAGAACTTAAAGCAGCAATGGCGCCCCACATTCTTTTAAATTCTTCTAAAAACAAAATATCAAAAGCACCCAGGATTGTCTTAATAACTTTCAAAAACTAAACACCAGGGTCCTTAAGGTTCTTTTAATGTCTTTCAAATACAAAATACTAAAGATCTAAAGATTAAAAAAAAAAATTCAAGAACAAAGTGCCTTCGGCCTAAGACTCTTAAATTAAAAAAAAAATCATTAATATTCTTTCAAAAACAAAACACCAAGGATACCAAGGTTCTTTTAATTTTTTTAAGACGCCAAAAATCCTCAGATTCTTTCAAAAATAAAACATCAAAAACCCCCAAGGTTTTTAAATTTCTTTCAAAAATACAGAAACAGGATCTTCAATGGGTATTTATGGTTTTAAAAACAATAAATACAACAGGAGACCTGAGGATGATTTTAAATTATTTTAAAAACATGACGAAAAAATTCACAAAGTTATTTTAATTTATTTTAAAAGCAAAACACCAGGAATTCTTTAAATTCTTAAAAAAATACACCAGAGACTTTTGAAATTATTTCAAAATCAAATTTGGAATCCCCAAGCCTCTTTTAAATTAAAAAGAGATTTTGGCGATCCCAAGATTCTTTAAAAATTTTTCAGAAACAAAACACCAAAGACCTCAAAATACGATTAATTTCTTAAAAAAAAAAACGAGAAAAACACCAGAAACCTTTTTTTAAATAGGGGTCTCCATACTTCTTTTATGTCTTTAAAAATAACATACCAGGATCATTCCAAGATTCTTTTACATTTTGTGAAAAAGACGCTACCGATCCAGCGTTTAAAAATAAAACAAAAAAAATCCAAGACTATTATCTATTATCTAGTATCTAATATCTGTCGAAAACAAAAGACTCCCGAGATTTTAAAAAATAATTTCAAAAATAAAATACCAGGAGATTTCTTAAAATTATTTCAAAAACAAAACACCAAATTCACCACGGTTTTTTAAATCTCTTTGAAAAACAAACCACCAGAATGCCAAGATTCAGTTAACTGCGTTCTGAAGCAAAACACCGAGATCTTCCGAGATTTTTTTAAACTCATTCTGAAAAAACATCACGGTACCACAGGATTTTTTCAAATTCTTAAAAGGAGACGCTAGGAATCTCAAAATTCTTTCAAATACGTATTTTAAAAAACAAAACTCGATGGTCCCAAATGTTCTTCAAAATTTTTGTCTACAGACCACAAGGTCTTTGAAATTGACTAGACTCTCAGCGTTACTCCCAAAATAAGATAAAGTATGGGTTCTCCCAAAGTTGTGTTTTAGGACCTATTTTATTTGATTGATTTGAAAGATCTTCCGCAATATTTAAAAGTTTACTGTTGAATCAACAGTAGTCCCAAAAATAGACCCAAATAAGGTGTTTAGACGCACTTTCGTCACACTACGTTCATTTCACCCATTTAAATCGTCTCCTAATCAACTCGAGACATAAACCATCCCACCCGACCGAGATTCCTCAGTTAATAAACGCTTGTATCATTTTTCGTAATTAATATTCATGACCAAGTCGTATTATACAAATGCCACATCTAATCATGCAAAAATATACAGGGTGTGTATTCACCAGTGCTAATTCGAACCGAATAACTAATGAAAAAAAATCGTCTGTTGCAGGCTACTTCGGAAAATACCTCAACAAGTACAACGGCTCCTACGTCCCTCCAGGGTGGCGCGAGTGGGGGGGGCTCATCATGAACTCCAAATACTACAACTACTCCATCAACATGAACGGGAAGAAAATCAAGCACGGTTTCGACTATCACAAGGTGAGATTTTTTCAACGTCTGGCCTAGAAACCGTTCTTCTTGTTAAGGTAATATTTTTATTGCTCGATGAGTCATCGATAATTAATCATCGCGCAATAATTTGTTATATATTTTAAAAATTCCTATTTGAATTTAATTACAGCCTTAATTGAAATTCCTTTCTGATTACGGACAGGTATTTGCGTTATAAGAATTTCGTAATACCGCGATGTAAATAAAAGACAAACAACACTCAAACCGTGATCGAGCAACGAAGTTTTGCCATGGAATGCCGTTTTATTATTTTGTGTTGGGTTGTTACGTGAAACTAATAACGAACGAAAAAGTTTACGGCTTGGGAGTGCATTGTGGAGAAGACACGAGATGAGTTTGAAGAGGTCGGGTTTTCAGGCGAGGTGTCACCGGAATGAGAACATTTTGAGGACCTGTTAACGATGTTGCTTACATTAGTGGCAGCTACCGGTTTTGGGACACAACTAATTGATTAGCGTTATTTTTGGATAGGTGGCGCGAGTGTTTGACAGTTCGGTTGGTCGTCACGTCACAGGGCGTCTCATACTACTCATACTTATTTAATACTGAGTAAAATAGATTCTTCCTTCCATGTCACACTATAAATTACACGCGAGATTTACTTCGCAAAATTTTGAGATGATTGAAACGACGAACGAATTGTCATAAACCATTTATCATGTTAGTATAAAGCGCGTAGAAAATTCCAGAGCAATTAGAAGTGTAAAAATGCAGCTTGTTTCCTTTGTTGAAAGTTCTCAGGCATGGTTGGTTTTTCATTTTTAACACTGAAGCGCCTAATACGGCTTATTTCTCCCTCTGAAAGAGTTTCAGACCGAGACTAGTTTCTCATTCGCTTCGTTTGCTCAAAAAAATCTCGGAAGTTCACTAATTCCTTCATAATCTTTATACTTCCCGAGCGCGGGCTAAAGCAATATTGCGTATAGAGTATGAAAAGGTCAGTCTGTGTTAATTTTGATGAAATAGAAATCTCCGATACTAAAAACCATTTCAATTTCATAAAATAGCATACTCTCTGTACTTGTGGTTTTTGAATCCGCCTTAGTTATCTTTGGCAAATAAATTTTCCAACAATAGCGGAAATTGCATCCACCCAATCACGCGGAGGTCGCCGGTTCGATTTCCTCACGGGCCATTTTTTTTCTTACATTGTGACTGGTTTATAAAATACAGATATTTTTTAAGTTGTAGGAATTATAAAATAAATAAAATTAAGTAAAATCAAATTTTCAAATTTTATCATTTTTCGAAACTGAATTTGTTCGACTAATTTTCTAAATATTCTGACGCAAAAGATAAATGAGAAATGGAAATAACAACACGTAAAGAGGGAAAGATTGAAAACTGGGCGGAGAGAGAAAACGATGAGAAGAGAAGAGTCGAAACAATGCGGAAAGAAAGAGAGAGAGAGAATGACGCGGAGTTAAAGAACCCGAAGAGAGAGAATCTAGAGAGAAAGAGAAATTATTATAGAATGGGAGAGGAGAAGAGGAATGGGGGAACCTAGACTAAAAGAGAGGGAGATAGAACGTCGGAGAAACAGACAACACCCAGAGAGAAAGAAAAGGAGAATCTGGACAGAAAGGGGAAGCTAATCTGAAGAGAGAAAACTTGAAGAAAGAATAGGAACTCGAAGAGTCCGAACCTAATGAAAGAGAACCTTAAAATACAGAACTTCAAATGATAAAACTTCGAAAGAAAGAACAAGGAGAAAAAAGAGAACTTGAAGAGAGATCGGGAATCTGATAAGAGAGAGAATTTGCAGAGATAGAATCCCATGCGAGAAAATCGAGGAGAGAATCTAGAGGAAGACAATCTAATGAGAGAGATTCGAGAAGAGAGAATTTAGGTAAAAACCGTCCAGAGAGAGAGAATCCAGAAAGAGAGGGAATCTAGATAGAGAGAGCCTAGGGAAAGAGAATTTAAAGAGAAAGAATCTAGAGAGAGAAAATCTAGAGGGAAAGAGTCGAGAGAAAGAGAGAGAGGACCTGGAGAGCAACAGACGGAATCTAGAGAGAAAGAAGAGGAGAATATGGACAGATCGTGAGAGAACCTGCAAAGAGAGGAGTGGAAGAGACAGGTTGCGAACTGTGGGGAGAAAGACAGAAAGAGAACGGAGAGCTTTGAGAAAAAAAGAGTAATATGTGGAGTGAAAGAAAAGAAGAATCTGGATAGAAAGAGGCAAGAGAAAGAAAACGTGAAGAAATAATAAGAATTCGAAGAGTCAGAACCTAACGAGAGAGAACGCAACAAGAGATAACTTCAAATGACGAAAAAAAGGAGGTATGTATATAGAGAGAAAAAGGAGAACTTGAAGGGAGATCGGGAATCTGACAAGAGATAACCTGCAGAGGGAGAATCTAGAGAGACAGAAACTCATGAGAGAAAATCGGAAGAAAGAGGGGGGAAGAGATATTCTGGAGAGAATGAGAAGATCTGGAGAGCAATAGACAGAATCTAGATAGAAAGAGGAGGAGAATCTGGACAGATCGGGAGAGAACCTGCAAAGAGAGAACTAAAAGAGACAGGTAGCGAATTCTGGGGAGAAAGAGAGACAAAAAACCTGAAGACAAAGAGAATGGAGAGGTAGAAAGCCGTAGTAAAAATGAGAGAAAGATTTTAAAGAGGAAGAGAACGAAAACTTGAAGAAAAAATAAAACGCGAAGAGTCAGAACCTAACGGGAGAAAACTTCGAAAGAAAGAACAAAGAGAGAGAGAATCTACACACAGAGGGACTCTAGAGAAGAAGAATCTAAAGAAAGAATCTAGAGATAGAAAATCTGGAAAGAGAGGGAGAGAGAATGTAGAGGGAAAGAATCTAGAGAGAAAAAAAAGGGAAGAGAAAATCTGGAGAGGAGAGGGCTTGGAATGCGACAGACAGAATCTAGAGAGACAGAATACATTGGGAAAGAACTTGTAAAGAGAGACAGGTGGCGAATTCTTGGGAGAAACAAAAAGAGCGAAAAAAAAGAAAACGGAGAATTTTGGAGAAAAAAAGAGTCTAAAGGGAGAAAGAAAAGGAGAATTTGAAGAAAGTGTAAAAATCTGAAGAAAAAGAAGCTGACGAAAGAGAACTTAAAAGAGAGAACTTAAAAAGAGAAAACCTGAAAAGAGAAAGAAAATTGTGATACGAGAGAACCTGAAAAGAGAATATAGATACATCCACATGGAAAGGGAATCTGTGGAGAAAAAGAGAGGAGTGGTTAGGGAGAATTTGAGGAAAAAAGGGGAGAAAAGCTGAAGAGAAAGAAAGAGTTAAGCTGGAGTGGAACAGAGAGAACCTGGAGAGAACGAAATGGGAAATAATTTGGAGAGAAAGAGGGAGAAAAGCTGAAGATAAAAACTTGGAGAGACAGGTAGAGAGGCTACTGAGAGAGAGAGTATATGGAGAATCTAGAGAGAGACAGAGAATCTAGAAAGCGGAACAATCTAGAGAGAGGGAGAATATAGACGGCGAAGAATCTAGAGTGAGGGAGAATCTAAAGAGAGAGGATCTAGACATCTAGAGAAAAAGAATATAGGTAAAGAGTCTAGAGAGAAGGAATTTAAGGAGAGAGAATCTAGAGAGAAGGAATCTAAACAGAGAGAATCTAGAGATAGAGAATCCAGAATCCAGAGATAGAGAAAAGAGAATTTGGGAAAAAACAGTCCATTGAAAGTAAAAGGAGAATTTGAAACGAGAGAAAGAAAAATTCTTATAAGAGAGAACCAGAAAAGAGAATATATATACAGATGGAAAGAGAATCTGCGGAGAAAAAGAGATAGGATGGTTAGGGAGAACTTGAGAAAAAGAGAGAAAAACTGAAGACAAAAAAAGAGTCAAGGTGGGGTGAAACAGAGAGAACCAGGAGAGAACGAAGTGCGAAATAATATGAAGAGAAAGGTGGAGACAACCTGAAGAGAAAACTTGGAGAGACAGGTAAAGAAGCTACTGAGAAAGAAAGTATATGGAGAATCTAGAAAGAGGGAGAATCTGGAATAAAGCAGAATCTGGATAGAGAGAGAATCTAGAGAAAGGGAGAACGTAGAGAGGGGCACAATCTAGAAAAGGAGAGAATATAGACAAGGGAAGCATCTAGACTGAGGGAGAATCTAAAGGGAGAGAGAATCTAGACACATAGAGATTGTAGAGGAAAAGAATCTAAAGAGACAATCTAGAGAGAAAAAGAGGGGAAGAGAGAATCTGGAGAGAAGGAAAGGACCTGGAGTGCAACAGACAGAATCCAGAGAAAAAGAAGAGAATCGGGACAGATAGACATAGATTCTGCAAAGAGAGTGACAGGTAGTGAACTCTGGGGAAAAAGAGATGAGAGTCTGAAGAGAAAGAGGACGGAGAGTTTTAAGAAAAAAAAGGTGTATAGAGACAAGGAAAGGAATATTTTAAGAAACAATAAGAATCTGAAGAACAAGAAGTTGACGAAAATGAACTTAAAAGGAAGAACTTGAAAAGAAATGAGAAAACCTGAAAAGAGAATTTGAAAAAAAACAGTCTATTCAAAGAAAAAAAAGGAGAATTTGAAAAGAAACAAAGAGAATCTGTAGAGAAAGAGAAGGGGGTAGGGAGAACTTGAGAAGAAAGAGAGAGAAAAGCTGAAGAAAAAGAAAGAGAAAACCTGGGGTGAAACAGAGAAGAGAACGAAATGGGGAATTATCTGGAGAGAAAGGGGGAGACAACCTGAAGATAAAAACTTGAAGAAACCGGGAGAGAGGCTACTAAGAAAGAGAGTATATGGAGAATCTAGAGAGAAACGGGGTGAATTTAGGAACAGGGAGAATCTGGAATAAGGGAGAATTTGGAAGAAGGGAGAATCTGGAGAAAGGAAGAATCTAGAAAGGGGGAGAATCTAAAGGGAGAGATAATCTAGACACATAGAGATTCTAGAGAAAAAGAGTCTAAAGAGAGAATCTAGAGAAAGTGAATCTAGAGAGAGGGAATCTAGAGATAGAAAATCTAGAGAGAGAGAAAGAATCTAGAGAGAAAAAGAAGGTAAGAGAGAATCTGGAGAGAAGGAGAGGGCCTGGAATGCAACAGAGAGAATCCAGAGAGAAAGAGGAGGAGAATCAGGACAGATAGGGAAAGATCCTGCACAGAGAGAATTGGAAGTGACAGGTAGCGAACTCTGGGGAGAAAGAGAGGAGGAGAGTCTGAAGAGCAAGAGGACGAGAGTTTTAAGAAAAAAGAAAGTAATTTGAGAGAAAGAAAACGAGTATTTTAGAAACACTTAGAATCTGAAGAACAAGAAGTTGACGAAAATGAATTTAAAAGGAAGAACTTGAAAAGAAATGAGAAAACCTGAAAAGAGAATTTGAAAAAAAATGGTCTATTCAAAGAAAAAAAAGGAGAATTTGAAAAGAAACAAAGAGAATCTGCAGAGAAAGAGAAGGGGGTAGGGAGAACTTGAAAAGAAAGAGAGAGAAAAGCTGAAGAAAAAGAAAGAGAAAACCTGGGGTGAAACAGAGAAGAGAACGAAATGGGGAATTATCTGGAGAGAAAGGGGGAGACGACCTGAAGATAAAAACTTGGAGAAACAGGGAGAGAGGCTACTGAGAAAGAAAGTATATGGAGAATCTAGAGAGAGACAGAGAATCTAGAAAGAGAAACAATCTGGAGAGAGGGAGAATACATAGAAGGGGAAAATCTAAAGAGGAGGAGAATATAGACGGCGGAGAATCTAGAGTGAGGGAGAATCTAAAGAGAGAGGACCTAGACAACTAGAGAAGAAGCATCTAGGTAGAGGGTCTAGAGAGAAGGAATCTAAAGAGAAAGAATCTAGAGAGAAAAAGAAGGTAAGAGAGAATCTGGAGAGAAGGAAAGGGCCTGGAATGCAACAGACAGAATCCAGAGAGAAAGAGGAGGAGAATCAGGATAGATAGGGAAAGATCCTGCACAGAGAGAACTGGAAGTGACAGGTAGCGAACTCTGGGGAGAAAGAGAGAAGGAGAGTCTGAAGACCAAGAGGACGAGAGTTTAAAGAAAAAAGAAAGTCATTTGAGAGAAAGAAAACGAGTATTTTAGAAACACTAAGAATCTGAGGAGCAAGAAGTTGACGAAAATGAATTTAAAAGGAAGAACTTGAAGAGAAATGAGAAAACCTGAAAAAAGAATTTGAAAAAAAAAACAGTCTATTCAAAGAAAAAAAAGGAGAATTTGAAAAGAAACAAAGAGAATCTGCGGAGAAAGAGAAGGGGATAGGGAGAACTTGAGAAAAAAGAGAGAGAAAAGCTGAAGAAAAAGAAAGAGAAAACCTGGGGTGAAACAGAGAAGAGAACGAAATGGGGAATTATCTGGAGAGAAAGGAGGAGACAACTTGAAGATAAAAACTTGGAGAAACAGGTAGAGAGGCTACTGAGAAAGAGAGTATATGGAGAATCTAGAGAGAAACACAGTTGCTAGAACGAGGGAGAATTAGGAACAGGGAGAATCTGGAATAAGGGAGAATTTGGAAAATGGAGAATCTGGAGCGAAGGAGAATCTAGAGAAAGGGAGAACGTAGAGAGCGAGAGAATCTAGAAAGGGGGAGAATCTAAAGGGAGAGAGAATCTAGACACAGAGATTCTAGAGAAAAAGAGTCTAAAGAGAGAATCTAGAGAGAAAGAAATAATCTAGAGAGAAAAAGAGGGGAAGAGCGAATCTGGAGAGAAGGAGAGGGCCTGGAGTGCAGAAGGACAGTCTAAAGAGAAATAGGACGGAGAGTTTTAAGAAAAAAACGGTACATAGAGAGATCGAAAAGGAGTATTTTAGAAATAACAAGAATCTGAAGAACAAGAAGTTGACGAAAATGAACTTAAAAGGAAGAATTTGAAAAGAGAAAACCTGAAAACAGAATTTGGAAAAAACAGCTTATTAAAAAAATGGAGAATTTGAAAAGAAATCTGGGGTGAGACAGAGAGAAGAAAAAATAGTGGAATAGAAATGGGGAATAATCTGGAGAGAAAGGGGGAGTCAATCTGAAGATAAAAACTTGGAGAGACAAGTAGAGAGGCTACTGAAAAAGAGAGTATATGGAGAATCGAGAGAAGGAGAGAGAGAGAAATCTAGAACGAAGGAGAATCTAGAAACAGGGAGAATCTGGAAAGTGAGTATCTAGAGAAAGGGAGAAATTCTAGAGAGAGATAGTCTAGACACGCACAGAGAATCTAGAGAGAGCGAATGTAGAGAAAGAGAATCTGGAGCGAGAATTAGAGAGGGGGGAGGAGAATTTAGCGAGAAAAAACAGAACCTGGAATAATGAAACAGGAAGAACCTAAACAGGGAAAAAAGGAGAATCTGGATAGAAAGGAAGAGAACCTACCTGAAGAGAGGTAGTGCGCCTGTGAGAAAGAGACTCTGAAGAGAAAAAGACGGAAAACTTGGTGGAAAAAAGGGTATATAGAGAGAAAGACAAAGAAACCTTGAAGAAAGAATACGAACATAAAGAGCTGGAACCTGAAGAGAGAGAGAGAGAGAGCTTAAAAGGAGTAATTTTGAAAAGAAAAGACCTGGAAACTTGGAGAAAAAAACACACACACAGAGAGAGAGAGAATCTGATAAGAGACAATTTGAAGAGAGAGAATGTAGACGCATACAGACAAAAATAACCTTCAGAAAAGAGAGGGGGGATTCGAGAACCTGAGGAGACAACCCAAATGACGGATAGAGAGCCGAGTGAGAGAGAGGGAGTCTGAAGTGAAAGAAAAAGATAATTTTAAGAGAAAAGGAGAGTATATGAAGAAAAAAAGAGAGAAAGAGAAAGAGAAGTTGAAAGGAGGGATATAGTGTGAATTGTAAGAATCAGACGAGAGTAAACCTGAAAAGAGAGGAGATGAAAAAGGAGAAATTGACATTAAAAATCTGAGGAGACAGATCTAGACAGAAAAAATCTGAGAGAATTTGGGGAGAAAGAATGAGATAAAAAATCGGGAAAAACGGGGAATGTAGAGAAAGAAGAGAAGATTCTGAAGAGGGAGATAGCGAGCCGTAGTGAGAAAAAGAGGGAAAGAGAGCTTGAAGAGGAAAAGACAAAACTTGCAGAAAAAAAAGGTAGATGGAGTGAAAGAGAACTTGAAGAGAGATAATCTAGAGAAAGAGGGAGACAAATTACTGAAACAGAAAGGGGGGAAGAGAGAGGGTAAGAGAACCCGATGGGAAAGAGAGTCAGAGAGAATCTGGAGAGATAGAACGAGAACTTGGGGTGGAACAGAGAATCTGAGGAAGAAGATAACCTGAAAAGCAAGAATCTGACGAGAGAGAAGTTCAAAAGGAAAATATGAAAAAGGAGAATTTGGAAATGGAAAAATAAAAAAGAAAACCTGAAAACAGACCCTCTAGAGAGAAATAGTCTGGGCAGAACCAAGAAAGGAAACTGAAGCAAGAGAGGGAAAGGGTGAAACTGTGGAGGAAGACAGGAACGAACCTGTGGCGAAGGAGAAAGAATTTGGAAAGAGATATAGAGCCTGAAGATAAAGACAACTTACAGAGAAATATAGAGTATGTGGAGAAAAAGAGAAAAAGAGATATATGACAAAGAAAAGTGGTCCAAAAGAAAGATTTCATGACTATCTCACTGAAAAAATCTCAAGCTTTATTTCTCCATTTTGTTTTTTAAGTTTAAATAGTTGTTAACAAATTTAGTGGATTGATTATTCTGTCAAAAATTTTTAGGTTGATAGTTTTAGTATTATATGATATTAATAAGTAGTTAATTCTGAGAATAATTTCCGTTTAAATAAATAAAAGAAAAAATGACGGAAAAAAATCCCAGGGCGACTGACGTTTCCGTTTTTAGAACTAGTGTAACACAGGTCATTCCGCTTGCTGAAAGAATCTCAGGGGGCGGCTGGTGCTTTATTTTTAGAGACGCGAATCCAAAGCCACAAACAACATTTTCTAAAAAATTTTTCCTCATGAAAAATTCTTTTCAGGACTACTACCCCGACCTGATAGCCAACGACTCCATCGCCTTCCTGCGCCAGTCGAAGAAAAACAGCGCCCACAAGCCCGTCATGCTGACCATGTCGTTCCCGGCCCCTCACGGCCCCGAGGACTCGGCCCCCCAGTACTCCCACCTCTTTTTCAACGTCACCACTCACCAGTAAGTAACCGATTTTTCTCGATCCCTGTTCTGTTTTTGATCGTCTGATTTATCGGCCTCTCGTAAAGTGCCATTCACACGTTCATAAACCGTGTAATTACGCTCGCTGGCCGCCATTCCGAAACTCGAATTTGGCGCCATTTCTTCGCAGGACCCCGCTATAAATCCAGATTAGCGATCTCGGGACAGATTAACGCGATTTATTGCAAGAACTCACTTAACCCCCGATTCTGCGTCCCCTGATGCAATTACAGATCGCTTGTACGGAACATGGGAAATAATCGCGCGTATAATCGGGGAGGTGGTTTATGTCGAAGAAATATTATTTCGAAATGCAGTCGTGACGGAAACGCACAATTGCGTTGCGAAATGAAGTGGTAAATAATAATTGGATGAATATTGTTTTCATATTGGCGTAAATTTTTAATGCGTTGCTATGGCGAAAGTCGGGTTTCCCGCCATTTTGCCTAAACTGTTCGCTAAGCTTTATGTTAAAACTCTCCTTTCGGGACAATAAAACCAAATCAATTATTCGAAAGTTTCGATGTAAATATATGAAAGTAATTATTAATACAATCCGACAAACAAAATAATATCTACGTGGGTTTTAGGAATTTGTTTCCTGACCTTTTCTTGGTTCACTTTGATTAACGTGCATTTAAGTTCTCTTTGTAAGTAAATCATATTTCACCAATTTTAATTTTGGGTTCGATTTATTTGTAACTTATCCACGAAAAACACAGTGCGTGCTTCATTTTTGCCAGGTCATTGCTTCGGCCGTAGTTTAGCTTTAGATTTGGAGCGAAAATTTAAAACTCTAAATTTGTTTCTTCTTACAATTCGTTATTAAAACTAGATATAAAGAGAAGGTGAGTTCGGAGAGAGACCTAGAGAAGGAGAAAAGTAGGGAACATGGAAAGAGAGAGGACGAGGTGACAGGAAGAGGGCGAGAGAGAAAGCAAAAGAACGACACGGAAAGATGAAGAGAGTGACGGGAAAACATAAACTAGAGAAATAAAACCGGGGGATAAAGAGACAGAAAAAACTCCGGTAGATAGAGAACAGAACCTGGAGTAAGTGAAAACCTGGAGAGAGAGAGAGGGAGAATCTAGAGAGAAAGGGGAGAGAAACGGAAAAGAGAACCTGAAAGGGTAAAACCTGAAAATAGAGAACTTGAAATAATCTGAAAAGAAAGACAAAAGACTACCTAAATAGAGAGAAACTGAAAGAGAAGAACTTCAAAAGAAGAACCTGAAAGGGAAAAACTCCAAAAGAAGAACCTTAAAAGAGAAAATCCGAAAAGAGTCAGTAAAAAGAACTTCAAAAGACGGAACTTCAAAAACAAGAACCCGAAAAGAGAGGATTTAAACACAAAGAAACTGAAGAGAAAGAACCTGAAAAGGGAGAATCTAAAGATAGAACTTAAAATGGGAGAACTTGAAAAGAGAGAATGTGGAAAGTGAGAACCTGAAAAGGTAGAGTCTGAAATGGGAGAACTTGAAGAGAGAGAACTTGAAAGGGAAGAACCCCAAATGGAGAACCACAAAAGAAACTGCAAGAATCCAAAAAGAGTAAACTTGAAGTAAAAGGCGGAAGTGATAGAACATGGAGAGAGAACCTGAAAAGTGAGAATCTGAAGAGAGAGAACTGAAAAGGGAGAATTTGAAAAGAGAACCTAAAGAAAGAAAACTTGAAAAGAGGTCTGAAAAGAAAGAACATGAAGAGAGTTAAACTGAAAAGGGAACACCTCAAAAGAAAGGACCTGCAAAAGGGTGAACTTGAAAAGAGAGTCTGAAAAAAGAGAACCTGAATAGAAAGAATTCGGAAAAGGAGAACATGAAGAAAGAGAACCTCAAGAAAGAGATCTGAAACAAAAGAGGGGCATGGAAATAGAGAGAGGTTACTTTGAAAAGAGAGAGAAACCTGATTGGAGAGAGGGATCACGGAACAGTGAGAACGATCCGAAAAAAGAGAGGGAGAATCTAGAGAAAAAGAGGTAGAGAATCTGAAGAGAGAGGTAAAGGACAATTTGAAGAGAGAGGTAATGGAGAATCTGAAAAGTGAGAACCTGAAAAGATAGAGTCTTCAATAAGGAAACCTGAAAAAGGAGAATCTGAAAAGAAAGAATCTGGAAAGCGAGAATCTGAAAAGGTACAATTTCAAATGGCAGAACTTGAAGAGAGAGAACCTGAAAAAGAAGAACCCCAAAAGGAGGCCCACAAAAGACTGTTTGAAAAGAGAACCTGAAAAGAAAAAACGTGAAAAGTATATAAATAATATAAAATGGGAGAAATTGAAAGGAGAGAACCTGACAAGGAAAAACATATAAAGAGAAATCCTGAAAAGAGAGAGACCTGAAACGGGCAATGGAGAACCTAGGAGAAAGAGAGGGAGAGAATTTAAGTAGGAAGCGAATACCTGGAGAGGGAGAACCTGGAAAGCGAAAACCGGAAGTGAGAGAACGTGAAGAGAGAACCTGGAAAGTGAAAATCTGAGGAAAGAGACCTGAGAAGGCAGAATTATAAGAGAGAACCTGGAAAGGGAGAACCTGAAATAAGAGAACTTGAAAAAGGAGAACAGAAGCTGAAAAGAAGTCCGAAAACATGAAGAGAGAGAACCTGAAAAGGGAGAACCTGAACAAAGAGAACTTCAAAAGAAAGATCTGAAACAAAAGAGAGACGTGGAAATAGAGAGAGGTTGGTTTGAAAAGAGAGAGATACCTGATTGGAGAGAATGATCACAAAAGAATGAGAGCGATCTAAAAAAGGGACCCGAAAAAGAGAGGGAGAATCTGAAGAAAGAGGTAAGGGAGAATCTAAAAAGTGAGAACCTAAAAAGAGAGAGAGCCTGAAATGAGGAAACTTGAAAAAGGAAAATCTAAAGAAAAAGACAAAGAACCTGAAATGGGAGAACCTGGAGAGAACCTGAAAAGAGGTCCGAAA
This sequence comes from Zophobas morio, assembly GCF_036711695.1. Lineage (NCBI taxonomy): Eukaryota > Metazoa > Arthropoda > Insecta > Coleoptera > Tenebrionidae > Zophobas > Zophobas morio. The sequence continues at coordinate 4,016,131 of NW_026972123.1, read as the reverse complement.
AGGGAGAACCTGAAAAGAGAATACCTGAATAAGGAAAACTTGAAAAGAGAGGGCCGAAAATAAGATATTCTGAAGAAGAAGAACTTGAAACGAGAGAACCTCAAATGAGACAACTTGGAGAGAGAACCTGCCAAGGAAGAACCTGAAAAAGGAAAACCTGAAGAGATAGACTGTAAAAAGAGGAAGGAGAAAAAGCACCTGAAAAAAAAAAGAACTTGAAAAGACGGAGCATGAAGAAACAGAACCTGAAAACGGAGAACCCCATAAAAAAGAATCTCAAAAGAGGGGGCCGGAGAGAGAGAATTTGAGAAGATAGGAGAACTCGAAAAGATAGAGTTTGAACTCAACCTGAAAAGAAAGAATCTGAAGAGAAAAAACCTGCAAAGGAAGAAACTAAAGAGAAAGAATCAGGAAAGCGAAAAACTAAACAGAGACACCCTGAAAAGAGAAGACTCGAAACGAGTGAGAGAGAACTTAGGGAGAAAGGGAGAGAATCTGAAAAGAGAGAACTTGAAACAAGAGAACTAAAAAAAGAAACACCTGAACAGGAAAAACTTGAAAAGTGAGAACCTTAAAAGAAAGAACCTGAAATGGGAGAAACTGAAAAAAGAGAACCTCAAAAGAGCGAACCCGAAAAGAGAGAGTTTGAAAATAATATCAGAAGAGACAGGACCTGAAGTAAGAGGGAACCTAAAAATGAAGAGGGAGAGAATCTGAAAAGAGAGAACCCGAAAAGAGAAAGTTTGGAAATAGAAGCCGAAAAGAAAGGATCTGAAAAGAGAGAATCTGGAAAGGGCATGAAAAGAGAATTTAAAATGAGGATACCTGGAAAGAGAGAATCTGGAAAGCAAGAAGGGGGAAATCTGAAAAAAGGACGTCCAAAACAGATCCCGAAAAGAGAGTACCTGAATAGGAAAAAACTAAAAAGAGAGAGCGAAAAATGGGATACCCTAAAGAAGAAAAACCTCAAAAATAAGAACTTGAAGAGAGGAAAGCTGAAAACTGAGAACCTCAAAAACGAGAGGAAACCTAGAGAAAGAGAGAGTGATAGACTGAGAGAGTGGCAGGAAGCGAATACCTGGAAAAAGAGAGGGAGAACCTAGTAAGAAAGAGAGGGAATCTGAAAAGCGAGAACCTGAAAACAGACCATCAAATGAGACGGAGAGGAAAAGAGAGACCTGAAAAAAGGAGGGAGAATATAGAGAGAAAGGGAAGAAAACGTGAAGAGAGAGAACCTGAAAAGTGGAAATCTAAGAGACCATGAAATGAGATAACCTGAAATGGGAGAACCTGAAAAGGGGGACCCCAGAAACAGAGAATCTGAAGAGAGAACATAAAATGGGAGAAATTGAAAAACAAAACCTGAAAAGGAAAAACCTGTAAAGAGAGACCCTGAAAACAGAGACCTGAAACGAGTGATGGAGAACCTAGGAGAAAGAGAGGGAGAAAATCTAAGGAGGAAGCGAATACCTGGAGAGGGAGAGGGAGAATTTGAAAAGAGAAAACCGGAAGTGAGAGAACGTGAAGAGAGAACCTGGAAAGGAAGAACTTGAAATAAGAGAACTTGAAAAAGAGGAGCAAAAGCTGAAAAGAAGTCTGAAAAACATGAAGAGAGATATCCTGAAAAGGCAGAATTTTAAAGAGAGCGAGAGAACGTAGAACGGAAGTGAGAACATGAAGAGAGAGAAGCTGAAAAAGGCAACCTGAAAAGGGAGAACCTGAAGAGAGAGAGAACTTCAAAAGAAAGATCTGAAACAAAAGAGAGACATGGAAATAGAGAGAGGTTGGCTTGAAAAGAGAGAGATACCTGATTGGAGAGAGTGACCACAAAAGAATGAGAGCGATCCAAAAAAAGAAGAACCCGAAAAAGAGAGGGAGAATCTGAAGAAAGAGGTAAGGGAGAACCTAAACATTGAGAACCTAAAAGGAGAGAGCCTGAAATGAAGAAACCTGAAAAAGGAAAACCTGACGAGCAAAAATTTGAAAAGTGAGAACCTGAAGAAAAAGACAAAGAACCTGGAGAGAACCTGAAAAGAGAGAATCTGGATAAAGAAAACCTGAAAATAGAGGACCGAAAATGGGAGATTCTAAAGATGAAGAACCTGAAAAGGGAGAACTTGAAAAGAGGAAACCTGAAAAGTAAGAACCTCAAAAGAGAGAACCTGGAGAGAGAACCTGACAAGGTAGAACCTGAAAAAGGAAAACCTGAAGAGATAGACTGTAAAAAGAGGGAGGTCTTAAACCTGGAGAGGAAGAGCGACAGTGAGAAAACCCGCGGGGGAAAACATGCAGAAATGAAAGAAAATCTAGATAGAAAGAATCTGAAAAGAGAGGAACCGAAAAATAAAACCTGCGGAGAAAGCACTTGAAAATGGAACCTGAAAAAAAAGAACTTGAAAAGAAGGAGCATGACGAAAGAGAACTTGAAAAGAGAGAACTCCAAAATAAAGAATCTGAAAAGAGAGAACTTGAAAGGAGAGTATTAAAAAAAAGAAATACCTGAATAGGAAGAACCCGAAAAGAGAGGCAGAAATGAAAAACCCGAAGAAAGAAAACCTGAAAAATGGAAACCTCAAAAGAAAGAACCTAAAAATAGAGAGCTTGATGAGAGAAAACCTGAAATGGGAGAAACTGAAAAGAGAGAACCTCAAAAAGGCGAATCGGAAAAAAGTTTGAAAATAATATCAGAAAAGAAAAAATTTGAAGAGCGGACCTGAAGTGAGAACCTAAAATGGGAGAATCTGAAAAGAAAAAATCAGGAAAGAAACTAAAGGGAGACCTGAAACAAGTGAGAGGGAACCTAGAAAGAAAGAGGGAGAGAATCTGAAAAGAGAACCCGAAAAGGGAGTACCTAAATAGAAAGAGCCTAATTGACGAGACATACCCTGAAAGAGCAGAAACACAAAAGAGAGAACCTCAAAAAGACGTACCTGAAAAGAGAAAGGTTGGAAATACAACCAGAAAAAAAATAATCTGGAGAGAAAGGATCTCAAAAAGGAAATTTTGGAGAGACTGAAAAGAGTACTAAAATATGAAAAACTGAAAAGAGAGAATGTGGAAAGCAAGAAAAGGGAGAGAATCTGAAAAGAGGACTTCTAAGACAGACCTGTGAAGAGAGAACGGAAAATGAGATATCCTGAAGAAGAAAAACCTCAAAACGAAGAACTTGAAAGGAAGAAACCTGAACAGAAAGAGAGGGAATCTGAAAAATGAGAACCCGATAAGAGAAAACCTGAAAAGAAGGAACCTTAAGACACAGAACCTGAAAAGGGACCACTTCAAAAGGGAGGACCTGAAAAGTGAAAACTGGAAAACAGGAAATCTGAAGAAAAAAACCTTAGAAGAGAAATTTGAAACAAGAGAGGCATGAGAAAAGAGAGAATCTGATTTCAAGGAGAGAAAGATCCGAAAGTAGAGGGGGATCACAAAAGAATGAGGAAGACCCGAAAAAAGAAAGACCTGAAAAAGGAGGGAGAATATAGAGAGCAAGGGGGGTAAATCTGAAGAGAGAAAACCTACAAAGAGGGAACTTGAAAAGAGAAAACCTGAAGAGAGACCATGAAATGAGATAACCTGAAAAGGAAATACCCCAAAGAGAGGGCCAAGAAATGAGAGATCCGAAAAAAGTGGGAGAACCAAAGAAAAAGAAACCCAAAAAGAGAAACAGATCTCGGGAGCGGGGGCATGAAAGAAATAGATGGAGGGAACAAGCGATTTGGAGAGGCAAAAAACGACATGAAAAAGACACATCAACTTGGGGTGGGAGCAACTTAGAAAGAATCTGAAAGAGAAAAAGGGAGAGCCGCGGGAGAAAGAAATAGAAAGAGAACCTGAAGAGAGGACGGGAACACCTGAAGAGAAACAAAATATGGAGAGAGCGAACCTGGAATAGAAAGAAGGAAAAAAACTTGGAGAGAAAGCAAGAACCTGAACAGAAGCAAATGAGAGACAGAGGGTGTGAAACCCGAAAAGAAAAAGACCACAGAAGAATGAGAGTGACTTGAAAAGAGAGAACAAGATCTGTAAAGGGAGAAAGGGATATACGACAGACGTGGAGAAGGAAAAATGTGTATAGAGAAACCTGGAGAGGAGGAGATGTCCTGTGAATAGAGAAGCGAAGAAGAAGATCGTAAAACAAGACAACAACACGGAAAGGAAGAAAGATAGAAACCTGGAAAGAAAGGGACTGGGAAATGGAAAATTTTGATGACAGGGAGACTTGCAAAAAACTGAGTTTAACGAAACATTGAGGGGGAGAAGTAGGGATCGTAACACTCGAAGAGGAGATGAACAATTACTTTTAATTTTCTGGAATGATACTAAAGAGCCACAGACTACAGTTTTGTATCCGAGTAAGACAGAAAACCGACCCTCTCACTCCATCTCTGGCCCAACACCAGTCTCGGACCCTGACGCAATTAGCGATCTCTTGTACGTAACATGGGGAAATAATCACTCGGCGTGACTTTAATTAGTACCTGTTCCTTTTGTCATAACGTCTGGTATGCGAACGGCTTTTTATTTGACACCTAGACGGGAATTGGAGCCGGCGGAGGGTAATGGTGCATAAAACAGCGGTTTCATTTAAATGCATGAAATGAATTCGAGGTGCAACAGACCCGGCCGGGATATTGTATAGCATACGGAACGGTAATATCTTTGTGGCGAGTGGGCATCCCTGCCTGACACCACTATCGATTCGGCTTTTTATTATTTTTTTTCCGACGGTACCGAGATGGCGGCTTACGTGAAGGTATCCGTAACGTCGGAATTCCAAGTAGATGTGGATAAATTCCTGCATGACGCTGGATTCACGTGATTTATACAGCGAGACGGCTTGCATGGGACAGCTGGATTGTTGGTATGGAGAGTGTGCAATTAATATGCGACTTGTTATTGGAGCAGTGGTAACGTTGCCGTTTGAGAGATTTCATCCGTTTTGAGAATTTTAAAGCGATTCTTGGCTCGTGGAAGTGGCTAGAAGCGGTTTAGCGCTGCTGGACGCTGGTGGTTCTTGCTCTACTGCATTGGTTTATGTTGTTGAGGATTGAACTTACGCCTCTAGAAGGTTTTTACTTATTTCGAAATACAGTTTTCACAATGCAACCTTGGAAAGAAGGTTTCTGCGCTGGTAGCGACATTTTTGTTGGATCCATAGCAGTAAATTTGGTGAAAATTTGTGCCAACTTTGATTTTCTTTTAAAAAATTAATTAATCACAATATAACATGTTAAATATGACAATTTATGGTCTACCGTTATTTAGACAGAATTTTTCCCGCACCTGAAGCAAACGTTTTAAATAGGATTTGCTTAGTAAATTTTGTGGTAGCATTATCAAAATTTTTGTAGGGATGGACAGACAAAATCAGATTGATGATAACGTGCTAAATTTCAGAGCATTCCAAAAATTTTGACATGAAGGGATAAAAAGAGATGCATTGATAAGTCGTAGGTCTAATAGTATCAATAGTATTAGCCGTCGTCACCGACGATGAGTCACCCATCATCTCCGCACATACTAGAAAACCCATAGGCGTCGTACCGGGCCGGCGTATGGGTTTATTTCGTAACAGTATTATGTTATAATAATATCAAGAGGGACAAAAAAGGCAATAAAAAAAACGATCAAAGAAACAACCAAGAAAAGCAATAAAAAAAATGGGAACGCAAGAAAAAGATGGCAAAATCTCCGCTTTAAAGAGGGAGAAAAAAGCTCAAAAAAAAACAAAAAAACTGAAAAAATGCGCCAAACAAAAGCTTAAAAAAAATCACCACAAAATGAACTAGACAACCAAGGAAGCTTTAAAAAAGGCGACAAAGTAAGGCAACAGAACACAAAAAGACAAACGTCAAAAACGTGACCAAAAATAACACAAGAAAATCAGGCAACCGATAAAGCTCCAAAAAAAGCAACCAAAAAAGCTAAAAAAAAAAAATGGAATAAAAATGTGAGCAATAAAAAAGCCACAAAAAGAAATCAAAACGCTACAAAAAAAAGATAAATATGCGAGAAAAGGCGACAACAAAGGGACAAAAAAAGGTGACCAAAAAAAGCGATAACGATAAAATGGACGTTTTAAAGAGCGACAAAAAAGGGTTTATAAGAGAATCCACAAAAATTGACAAAAAAGACTAGAGAAATTGGAACACCGGATAACTGAAAAATCGATAAATTGAAAATTAACTGAAAATCGAGAAGTCAAAAATATGGAAAATTCAATAATTAAACAAATGATAAGTAAAATCCGGAAATTCAGAAATCTAATAATTGTAAAAATTATAAACTTGAAAATTTGGATAATCGTAAAATCCACAAATAAAAAATTTTAAAAATCCAGAATCAAAATTTTTAAAATTTAAATATTAGAAATCGAAAAACTGAAAAATTGTGGATTAAAAAAATTGGAAAAGCGAAAAAAGTCCTGGATTTAAATAATATTTTTCAATTTTTCAGTTTTTCGTTCCTTCGGTTTTACAATTTTTCAATTTTTACATTTTTCAGTTATTGGATTTTTAAATATTTCCAGTTTTTAGATATTCAGAATTTGAATTCTCGAACTTTTCAGTGTTTCATTGTCTCAATTTTTCGACTTTACAATTTTTTTGTCTTACAATTTTTCGCTTCGATTCGTTGTTTCTTCTTACCAATTTTTCGATTCTTTATTTTTTTCAATTTTTTGATTTTCCAAATTTTCGAATCAAAAAATGTAAAAATTGCAAAATTGTAAAATGGAAAAATAAAATATGAACAAACAAAGAGGGATAAAACCAAAACTTTGGAAATCTAAAAATTGAAAATCAAGAACTAGAAAATTTGAAGAAACGAAAAACTGAAAAATCGAACGCTTAAAATATTGAGAAATTTAAAAATCGAAAAAACTAAATATTACAAACAAATAAATCGGAAAATCGAATAATTAAGAAATCCAACAATTCCAAAATTGAAAAACCGAGAAATTGAACAATCAAAGACTGAAAATTTGAAAAATTAGAAAAACGACAAACTGAATGAAAATCGAGAAATTGAAAAATCAGATTACTGTAAAATTAGAAAATAAAAAACCGAAAAATTAAAAATAAAACTGGAAATTTAAAAAAAGAGAATTCGGATAATTGTGAAATCGAAAAAAATGAATTAACGAAAAATTGTCAAATAAAAAAATCGTAAACTTAACAGAAATTTCAAAAATTGAAAACTAGAGAAATTGGAACTTCGGATAATTGAAAAATCGAAAAATTGAAAATTAACTGAAAACCGAGAAATCAAAAATATGGAAAATTGAAAAATTGAATAACCGAAGAAACATAAATAAAGTCTAAAAATAGCGGCATTGATCACAAGAAAAAGTGCAAAATTATAAAACCGAAAAATCACAAAAATTGTAAAAATCGAAAATCAAAATTTTGAAAACTTCAGAGTTAGAAATCGAAAAACTGAAAATAACATATGAAAAAACAAAAACGGATAAAACGAAAACTTTGAAAACCAAGAACTTGAAAAACTGTAGAAATGGAAAATTGAAAAATCCAGAAAGAGCAAAATCAAAAAAACGAAATATTGAAAATAAAGAATTCGAAAAATTGACTAATTGAGAAATCCAAAAATGCAAAATTAAAAAATTTAAAAACTGAAAAACCAAGAAATGAAAAATCAAAAATTGAAAATTTGAAAAACGAAAAACTGAATGAAAATCAAGAAATTGAAAATTAACTAAAATTCGAAAACCTGAACTGTTTGATTTTTCAGGTAATAAAAATTTAAATACATTGATAAACTACAAATTCAAAAAATACTACAAAAAAATTAAAGGTATCAAAAAGAGCGATAAAAAAGACACAAAAATAGTTTTAAAAAAAGGCTAAAAAGGCAACAATTAAAGGCGTCCGAAAAAGCGACGAGAAAGTCGACAAAAAAACCACCAAAAAACAAAAAACACAAAAAAGGTAAAAAAGGATGGCGAAAGGAGCGACCAGAAAAACGACCAAAACAGGGACGACAAAAAAGGTAATAAAAAAGCGACAGAAAAAGATCAACCAAAAAAAAAGGCGAACAAGAATGTCACCAACAAAAAAGCCACAAAAAGTGATCGAAAAAGGCTACAATGAAACGACAAAAAAAGAGGGCGATAAAAGAATATGACAAAAATTTGTCAAAAAAAGATTTTAAAAATTCGAAAAAGTAATACAAAAGCGACAAAAAAGGCGGGAAAAAAGAAAAAGTAAACGAAAGGAGCATTTAAACAAAAAAATGTGAATAAAAATAAAAAACATCCAAAAAAGGCGATAAAAGAAGCGACAAAAAAAAGGACGGCAGAAAAAATACTACAAGTAAGATAAAAAGAGCCATAAAATAGGAACAATAAGAAGGCGGCAAAAAGCGATTAAAAACAAGGCTACTAAAAAAGCAATAAACAGATCTGTTTAAAGACAAAAACTGACAGAGAAATCGACTAAAAAAATTGACAAAAAGAAAGTCGACTAAAAAAAATGAGAAAAAATTAGGCAAAAGAGAACACGAAAAAACCCAAAATAAAGTGACTGACCAACGGGATAAAAAAAGTCAAATCCAAAAAAACATCAAAAAAACGCGATTTAAAAAAACAAAAAAATACCGCAAATACAAAAAAGAGGCAAAAAGGGTATCTTTAGAAGAGGCAAAAAAGGGCACAAAAAACAACAAAATTGCCAAATAAAAAGGGAAAAGAAAGTCAACAAAAAGAAAGGCTTCCAAAAAACGACAAGAAAAACAATAAAAAGAAGCAATAAAAAGGCGATTAAAAGAGGACGGAAAGAACAATAAAAAAAGACGACAAAAATGCCTTTAAAGTAGCATAAAAAGCGCCTAAAGGGCAATAAAAAACGACAGAAACAGCAACCAAGAAAAGTGAAAAAAAAGAGGCCAAAAATGTGACCCATAAAAAGCAACTAAAAAAGACAACAAAAGAAGCCATAAAAAAAGGCAAAGCAACCTAACAAAGCGGCAAAAAACTTGACGGTAATAAAAAAAGGCAGGAAAAAAACGACAAACATGCGATAAAAAAAGGAGAAAAGAAAAAGACGACTAAAAAAATCAACATAAAAACTAGCTGAAAAAAGAGTGCTAAAAAAGGCGACAGAACAACGCCACAAAAAAAAAGACAACGAAAAGAAAAATAATTGTCAAAAAAAAACTGATAAAAATTTGAATACACTGATAAAATACGAATTCAAAAAATGCGACAAAAAACTAAAGGCATCAAAAAATGCACCTTAAAGAGATATAAAAAAAGGACACAAAAATAGTTCAATAAAAAGGGGAAAAAGGCAACAATTAAAGACGTCCAAAAAAGCGACGAGAAAGTCGACACAAAAAAACACCAAAAAAACAATAAAAACACAAAAAAGGAAAAAGGGTTGGCAAAAGGAGCGACCAGAAGAACGACCAGAACAGGAACGACAAAAAAGCGACAAAAAGTGATCGAAAAAAGGCTACAATGAAGCGACGAAAGAATATGACAAAAATTTGTCAAAAAAGATTTTAAAAAATCGAAAAAGCAATAAAAAAAGGACAAAAAAGGCGGGAATAAAAAAGTAAACAAAAAGAACATTTAAACAGCGACAAAAAGCGGGTTGTAAAAAAGCGACAAGCAAAAGACGACTAAAAAAGACAAAAAACTAATCGATGACAAAAAATGCTAAAACAAAATGCTGATAATCAAATAAGTGAAATATAGACGTCAAAAAGAGCGATAAAAGAATGTGAACACACTGGTAAACAATAAATCCAAAAAACAAACAAAAAAAGGCGACCAAGAATGTGATTAAGAAAAAACCGAAATATGAAAGCAAAAAATGGACCAAAAAAGGGTGTAAAAAGCGTTAAAAATTTTCAAAAAAAGCGATAAAAATTTGAATATTCTGATAAATTAATGTAGATACATTATATTTTGTATATTTTAAGTAGGATTTATCTAGCAAATTTTTGAGATGACATAATCAAGTTTTTGGGGTGGATAACAAAAAAAAAATGAGTAGTAACCATCAGGTTTCGATAACCCCAAAAGTATTTATTACACTTCAGAGCAATGGCTTATAGTTCTAAGTTAGATTGTCAAAAGTTTTACAATTTTGATTATTTCTCCCAAAAATCTAGACGTCAAAAGTAAAAAATATAGGCGGATTAATAAACCACAGGTATAGAAGCATCTTATATTGTAAAATTTAAGTCTAAATAAATCGTCAACAGATGACACACTAAATTAGCCATTCATCAATGAAGTTCAGGAAGAAAAATACGCATGCACTATCATTAAAATCACCCTTAAAAAAAAAATCCCCCAACTACTCCTAATTCATTCCGCCTCAATAAAACCGTCCAACCCGACCCGTCCATCAAGACTTCCTTCCACACACGACGATATTTATCTTGGCCAGTAATAGAAGCACACCGTCGGCGTTTATTTATCTTCTTTTGCATGCAGCCGTCCCAGCAGCAGCAGCTCTATAAAAGTAAAACTAGGAATTTCATTAAAAGTTTCGATCCAATTTACATCGGCCTTCAACCCTCTCTCGCAGCCACGATCGCCTCTTAATGCCGCATCCTCGTGAAAAGAAGGATGACCACTTGAATTTTTATTCACGAATTTTTAGAGCTCGGTATTCAAGAAGCGGCCAGCCGGAATTGTGTTCCCGAAACGATGAGGTCGTTAAGTTGCCTCCACTTTGCTGTTGTCGACAACGGGGAAATTATAATGGCGGATAAAGGCCAGAACCGCCGAATTAGACGAGCAACAAGAAAATCGAGCCAATTTGCCGCGGCCCGATGAGGGTCGCCATGAATTTTGAGCAGCGTGAAGGATAAACATTTTTAATATATTTCTCGAGACTTGATTTGATTGTGTACTTGGCGGGATGAAGGAGCGCCTGACTTGAACGAGAGTCGGGCGCTAAATTCGTCACAAGTCTTACGTCCTAACAACAGCGGTTTTTGAATTCACTTTGTTCTTAAAATGTGCATTATTGTGATTTCACACTCTTGTATGATATTCACTTTTGGCTCTTCAATTCCATCCATTGATTGTTTAAAAACAGAGTTTTTAAAAGTCGGGAACAAGAAATGATCTAAAGGTGCCAAATCGGGTGCTCGAGGTGGGTAGATATGGTTTGTGTGGGAGCCAATTAAACGGTCATGATAAAAAGTCACTGAGAAAGTTCATGCCCAAATAGTCGTCTTCGAGAAATGGCACAAAAACTTCACTTGTGTAATGGAATTTTTTCAAAAAATGAGGATTTTCTGCACTCCACATCCTCATATTTTGAAAGTTTATATACCGTTATAGGTAAAACCGGGCTAATAAATCACCCCTTTTCATAATCAGGTGGTTTAAATTTTGTATTGTAAATGTTACTTAAATTTTATAAAATAACATACTCATATAGGTCATCCACGAAAATAGTGACTTTACGACTTCTCCTAACGAATAATCCAGCTTATTAGATGCAAATTTATGAGACAAATCCGGACTTTGATAACGTTTTTTTGTTGTCTTTGATAGAGATATAAATTAAGATGTCACCGAGATAAACGGAAGCATAAATTATTAGTGCTTAATAGTCGAACTCTTTCAATATACAGGGTGCGTCTGCTAATAGGTATTTATTAGTGATGATATTAAATTTGCAAATGGAGAATAATACGTAAATTCACTGTTTAAAAAAAGAAACGCAAAAAGAAAACTGTGGAAATATAATTTACCTTCAATTATTTATTTCATGTTAATGAAGTGTTGCATACATAGAACTCATTCGTCTTTATTTTTAAACTAAATTCCGTTAATAAATAAAAAAGTCACTCGAGGTGTCCCTTTTTAGCTAGCTCACCCTGTATAAACTTAAACAATCGAAGTTAAGCATGTACAGATAATACATTTTTTCCGTTGGTCATCTGCTTTAAACACATTTCATAATTTTTGGTATCTGTGCGGACTGCTTTTGCCTTTTTTTTTTTCTTAAAGTATATGGCCATCTTTATACAACAAGAAATTTAAAACATGATGGTACATTTTGCAATTATGTGGCGGGGCCTAATTGGAAAATCGATATTTGCTTATACAAATTTTCTATTTTAAACATTTTTTTTGAGTTTCATGTTATGAAAACAAGTCTACACAGATGAAAACAAAAAGGCAAAATGTAAGCCCGCCCACCCGCCCTATCTCTATTGTGATGATTTTTTTTTATTCTTAGAATCTTAAAAAAGTTTAAAATGGTGGTTTTGTAAGAAAATATGGGATTTTGCAATTAGGCTCCGCCCCTAGGTCTGTCAACGAATGAAAACCTTTCAATTTTGCGATATTTTAATTGGTCAATGTTTTAAATTTTAGATCTTTCGATTTCTCAATTTTTGATTTTGCAGTTCTTCAGTATTTCTGTTTTTCAATTTTTCAATTTTTGGGGTTGCTAAATTTTCAGTTTTCCGATTTTTCCATTAATTTATTTTATTTTCCCGTTTCTTCGATTTTTCGATATTGCTGTTTTGGTTTTTCGATTTCTCAATTTTCCAGTTTATTAATTCCTCAATTTTTGGATATTTCTTTCAGTTTTGGGATTTTTCAATATTTCGATTATTGGACTCCTAGATTTTTTGATTTCTCCATTTTTTACTTTTTGGATTTTAAATTTTTCGTTAAACTTTAGATTTTTCAATTTTTCGACTGTTTTATACTTCGATTTCCCAATTTTTAAACTTTTCGATTTCTTGAGTTTTCAGTTCTTCTTTATTTAAATTTTTCAATTTTCCAAATTTTTAATTTTCGATTTTCCAATTTTCCTTTTTTAAAATTTTTTGATTTTTCGATTCATCAATTTTTCAATTTTTAACTTTTTTTCTCGGTTTTCGACTCCTCAATGTCTCAATCTTCCGATTTTTCTATTTTTCAGTTTTTCGACTTCTAAATTTTAGATTTTCCAATTTTTATTTTTGATTTTTTAATGTTTGGATTTCTGGATTTTTCCATTTTGTTATTTTTTTAATTGTTCAATGATTTAAATTTTAGATTTTTTGATTTTTCAGTTCTTCAGTATTTCTATTTTTCAATTTTTGAGGTTGCTAAATTTTGCAGTTTTCCGATTTCTCAATTAATCATTTTTTTTTTATTTTCCCATTTCTTGATTTCCCAAAGTTTCGACTTTCCAGTTCTACAATTCTTCAATTTTTCGACTTTGCTTTTTTGGTTTTTCGATTTTTCAATGTTCCAGTTTATTAATTCCTCAATTTTTGGATATTTCTTTCAGTTTTGGGATTTTCCAATATTTCGATTTTCCGACTTTTCGATTTTTGAACTCCTGGATTTTTGATTTCTCGATTTTTTACTCTTTGGATTTTCAATTTTTCGTTAAATGTAACTTTAGATTTTTCAATTTTTCGACTGTTGTGTACTTGATTTTTCAATTTTTAACATTCCAAGTTTTTCGATTTTTTGAGTTTTCAGTTCTTCTTTATTTTTAAATTTTTCAATTTTCCGAATTTTTAAATTTTCGATTTTCCAATTTTTCTTTTTTAAATTTTTTGGATTTTTCAGTTTCTTGATTTCTCGATTCATCAAGTTTTCAATTTTTAATTTTTCTTCTCGGCTTTCGACTCCTCAATTTCTCAGTCCGCCGATTTTTCGATTTTTCAGTTTTTCGATTTCTAAATTTTAGATTTTCGAATTTTTATTTTTTGATTTTTTAATGTTTGGATTTCTCGATTTTTCAATTTTGTTATTTTTTAATTCTCCAATAATTTAAATTTTTGGATTTTTTGATTTTTCAATTTTTTGATTTTTCAGTTCTTCAGTATTTCTATTTTTCAATTTTTGAGCTTGCTAAATTTTGCAGTTTTCCGATTTCTCAATTAATCTTTTTTTTTTCATTTTCCCATTTCTTGATTTCCCAAAGTTTCGACTTTCCAGTTCTTCAATTCTTCAATTTTTCGACTTTGCTTTTTTGGTTTTTCGATTTTTCAATTTTCCGGTTTATTAATTCCTCAATTTTTGGATATTTCTTTCAGTTTTGGGATTTTTCAATATTTCGATTTTCCGACTTTCCGATTTTTGGGCTCCTGGATTTTTTGATTTCTCGATTTTTTACTCTTTGGATTTTCAATTTTTCGTTAAACGTAACTTTAGATTTTTCAATTATTCGACTGTTGTGTACTTCGATTTTTCAATTTTTAACGTTCCAAGTTTTTCGATTTTTTGAGTTTTCAGTTCTTCATTTTTAAATTTTTCAATTTTCCGAATTTTTAAATTTTCGATTCATCAATTTTTCAATTTTTAACTTTTCTTCTCAGCTTTCGACTCCTCAATTTCTCGATCCTGCGATTTGCCGACTTTTCAGTTTTTCAATATTTCTATTTTTCAAATTTTGACGTTTCTAAAATTTCAGTTTTCCGATTTCTGAAGTACTCTTTTTTTATTTTCCGATTTTCGACTTCCCAACGTTTGGATTTTTTCAATGCCTCAATTTTTCGATTTTTCAGGTTTTTGATTTTTCAATTTTTTGGACATTTCTTTCAGTTTTGGGATTTTTCAATATTTCGACTTTACGATTTTTCGATTTAAATTTTAGATTTTTAGAATTGAAAATCTAAAGTTTTAAAAACGAAAAATTGAAAATCCAAAAAGTAAAAAGTCGAGAAATCGAAAAATCCAGAACTTAAAAAATCGAAAAGTCGAAATACTAAAAAATCCCAAAACTGAAATATGGAAAAATTGAAAAATAGAAGAAAAACTGAAGAATCAAAAATTTGAAAAATCACTAAATTAAGCGAAACGTCCAAAAATTGGGAAATCAAAAAATTGAAAAATTGGGAAATTGAAAAGTCAAAAAAGCGAAGTCGCAAAATCACAGACTTAAAAAATCGAAAAACTGAAAAATCGCAAAATTGAAGAACTGAAAAATCGAAAAATCTAAAATTTAAAACATTTAAAAGTTAAAATACCGTAAAATTGAAAAATGAAGAGTTCCAAACATCAAAAAATAGAAATTCGAGAAATCGAAACTCGGAAATTTAAAAAATTGGAAAATTGAAAAATCGGATAATTAAAAAATCGTAAAAATTAAAAAATATGTAAAAATTAATACAAATTAGAACACAACGCTTCTAAAATATAAAAATAGCTGCACTTTCCCGAAAAAATCTATTGCATGATTACGGTTCCACTAGTATTGCTAATTTAGCACGTTTTCTGAACGCTTAGAGTCGACATTGGCCTGAGTGCACTCCGGTCTGTGGATCAAACAAGTTCTCAGACGACGATTAAACTAAATAATCGATTAGAAAGTTTTGATAAAAGTTGTTGCCTGATTACGAAGAAGTAGTTTAAACCAAGTTTTTCTGGAAATATGAACGACCAAACTGGTGTAATTTCCGAAGGAATTCTCGCAAAAGCCGTAAAAACGACTGAAGGTTTATTGCCGACGAAATAGACGACAAAGAAAACGATAAATTTGAAAGCTGAACTGCTGATAGTTGTACGGAACGTGGTTATCATAAGTTGGGGTTGTTGGGAGAATATTTAGAGCAAGGATCTGAAGCGAAACCGTCGCAAGTTTTGACCACAGAGGAGGTGTCAAATTTCGTTCGTAGAGCCCAAAGTTGCTCTATAATTGGATTATTTCAACGATAAAAGGCTTATTGGAGCTTTTATTATTGGTTAAGTAGTGTAATTAGTTCGTATTTATTCATACATATTAAATTATGCAAATTGTTTCTCGTGTATTGAATTATGTAATAAAAGACACATCAGTGAAGTCAATTTTTGCATTCAATACAACAAGGCACTTTCTTAAGTTAGCTGATTTCCAGAGTACGGTCCCGACGCAACAAAAATAGACCCACAATTTTTAAGTAGCTGAAATTAACAACCATATCCTGTTTAGAACGTGCGGCAAAAATTAGAACTGATTTTAAGCGAAAACAACATTTTCTATAATAAGTTGGGAAGCGCAGATCTGATTGGTAATTGCGTTTTCCGATTACATTTTTCTTTTCGCCGCTTTGTCTACTAAATATACGACTAGAGAAAGTTAAGTGTTACTATTCTGGATTAAGTCCAAGGCGCCATTTAGGAATTGCTTTTCGCGTGTTCTGAGCAGCAGAAATCTTGACTGTTCTGCTTTCAATACTGTGTAACTGCGCGTTTCTTCATTTCTTGTATGGAAATCGAAATACGCAAAAAAATGATTGAGTTTTTTTACATTGTTCGGGAATTTTCGTGGATTAGACTTTAACTTGGATGAATTTATTTTCAGGTCCACATTTCTTTTCCAAAATCATCACCGACACCCAAAAAGCACTCACAACACTAACCTTTAACGACCCCGCGGCGATAAATTTATACACAATGTCCTCCATCAGACGTCGTAAAAACCAGCGTCGCGACGCTTTTAAAAACCATATAAAAAATTTTACGGCCAGTTAATGAGCTTATTTCGGGCTTGATATGGCTATCGTTCGATGGGGTAATTATAGATAAAACCCGGAATATTTCCCGAGTAAAATATGCCGATTCCGGTCGATAATAATCAATCAAGTACAATTACACCCGGACTCGAAAAATTCACTCGGGACGTGCACCACGTTCGATACATTGTATTATCGCGCTTTCGTTTCAAACGCAACCTTAAGATCGTGATTTTGTCATATTCCAGCACTTCGCCATCACTCATGAAGGTTTCGCCTCGAAATCGAACCGAAAATGAATGAAATGGGGATTGTTAGCCGGAAACGTGGATCGAGTGCGGAAGGGAATATTATTGCAGAAGGGGAAATCGATGGGGGTTGAATTGTTGGATTCCGCAAACAAGTGGTAAAAATACGCGATTGTGAGAAAATTACACAGATACCACAGCGATGTAAAGTCGAAAAAGAAAAAATGGACAACAGGTCCAAAAATATCACCATGGCAAGAAAATTAATGAGGTGATCAGCGGAATTCGACAGGAGACTGATGAGGCACTTATAAACACCGTTTTTAGGAAGGCACACTTATATACACGGTGATTCACGCAGTTTCAGAACTTAACATTTTAAAAATACGAGATATATCGCTTTAAAAAATATATATTTTGAATTAATAAACCTCCACGTTTAAATAGACTTGACCAATTTTTAGACCAGCTTAAACGTTCTGAAATAGGATTTACCCTGAAGAAAATTGTCAGCCTTCTTGTGGCACCATTTATTTCAAGCATGCTATTCCTGTGTTTCAAGTGAGTTATTTATAACAAAATGTTATAATGACAATGATTTTAAGAGGTTTTTCAAACAAATTTCCAGTATTCCAGAAAACGTACTGCATGTTCGTACCATTTGAGTACATTTTTGTTTCTGACAATCAACGGCAATCAAAAGTTGAAAAACGATAAAAAGTACTTGGGGTGGCATCTTGGGCTTGATTAACCTTAATTTTTATTATTCGTGAATCACCCTGTATAACTCTAATAAACTAAACTGAACGAAAAAATACATAAGTGAATTTTTTCGCCTTAAAGTTTCCATAAATTTTCTCATCTTCAACATATGACCACATGATATACAAATTACACGTTTTTTTTCGCCAAAAATCCAAACATTAAAAAATCAAAAACAAAAATTCGAAAATCTAAAATTTAAAAATCGAAAAACATGAAAAATTGACAAATCGAGAATGGAACCCCAGAATAAAAAAAAAAAATGAAAAACTGGATCACTGACAAATCGAAACATCGAAAAATTCAAAAACAGACATCGAGAAATCGAAAAATCAGAGGATTGAGAAATTGGACGATCAAAACATTGGAACATCTAAATTCGATAAATTGGGAAATCAAAAAATTGAAATAAAATTGAGAAATCGAAAAACTTGGACTGCTAAAAATTGAAAAATTAAACAATCGAAAAGATGAAAAATTGAGAAATCGATGTGTAAAACTTCTGGAAAATTGAAAATCCAAAAAGTAAAAATCGAGAAATCAAAAAATCCAGGAGCCCAAAAATCGAAAAGTCGAAAAATTGAAATATGAAAAATCCCAAAACGGAAATAAACATTCGAAAAATTGAGAAATTAAAATTGGACTATTGAAACATAGAAAAATCGTAAGCTTAAAAAATCGAAGAATTGAAAAATCAAAAACCTGAAAAATCGAAAAATTGAAAAAATCTAAACTTTGGGAAGTCGAAAATGGAAAAATAAAAAAAAAAGAATACTTCAGAAATCGGAAAAGTGAAAATTTAGATACGTCAAAATTTTAAAACTCAGATAACTGAAAATCGAAACATCGAAAAATTGGAAAGTCGAAAAATTGAAAAGCCCGAAAGTACAAAATCGAAAAACCGAGAAATCCAAAAATCGAAACATCGAAAAATTCAAAAACTGAGACATCGAGAAATCATAGGATCGGGAAAAATTGACGAATCGACAAATTGAACAATCAAAATATTGAAACATCGGAATTCGATGAATCGAGAAATCAAAAAATTGAAATAAAATTGAGAAATCGAAAAACTTGGATTGTTAAAAATTGAAAAATTAAAACATCGAAAAGTTGAAAAATTGAGAAATCTAAAATTTAACGAAAAATTGAAAGTCCAAAAAGTAAAAAATCCGAAAATCAAAAAATCCAGGAGTCCAAAAATCGCAATATTGAAAAATTCCAAAACTGAAGCAAATATCCAAAAAATTGCGGAATTAAAAAATTTGAAAATTGAGACATCGAAAAACTAAAGAAGCAAAGTCGAAAAATCGTTAGCTTAAAAAAATCGAAAAATTCAAAAATCAAAAAATTGAAGAATTGAAAAAATTTTAACTTTCGGAAGTCGGAAAATGGGTAAATGAAAAAAAGAATACTTCAGAAATCGGAAAACTGAAAATTTGGAAACGTCAAAATTTGAAAAATAGAAATACTGAAGAACTGAAAAATAAAAAAATTGAAAACTCGAATAATCTAAAATTTAAATCATTGAACAATTAAAAAATAACAAAATTAAAAAATCAAGAAATCTAAAAATTAAAAAATCAAAAAATTAAAATTCGAAAATCTAAAATTTAGAAATCGAAAAACTGAAAAATCAACAAATCGCAGGATCGAGAAATTGGGAAGTCGAAAGCTGAGAAGAAAAGTTAAAAATTGAAAAATTGATGAATCGAGAAATCAAAAAATTTTAAAAAAGAAAAATTGGAAAATCGAAAATTTAAAAATTCGGAAAATTGAAAAATTTAAATAAAGAACTGAAAACTCAAGAAATCGAAAAACATGGAATGTTAAAAATTGAGAAATCGAAAAATTCAAAAATCCAAAGTTGCGTTTAACGAAAAATTGAAATTCCAAAAAATAAGAAATCGTGAAATCAAAAAATCCAAAAATCGGAAAGTCGGAAAATCGAAATATTGAAAATCTCAAAACTGAAAGAAATATCCAAAATTTGAGGAATTAATAAAGTGGAAAATTGAAAAATCGAAAAACCAAAAAAGCAAAGTCGGAAAATTGAAGAATTGAAGAACTGAAAAGTCGAAACTTTGGGAAATCAAGAAATGGTAAAATAAAAAAAATAGATTAATTGAGAAATCGGAAAACTGCAAAATTTAGCAACCTCAAAAATTGCAAAATAGAAATACTCAAGAACTGAAAAATAAAAAATTGAAAAATCAAAAAATCTTAAAATTTAAATCATTGAACAATTAAAAATAACAACATTGAAAAATCGAGAAATCCAAACATTTAAAAATCAAAAAATAAAGTTTTCGAAAATTTAAAATTTAGAAATTGCAAAACTGAAAAATCGAAAAATCGGAGAATGGAGAAATTGACAAGTCGAAAGCCGAGAAAAAAAGTTAAAAATTGAAAAATTGATGAATCGAGAAATCAAAAAATTTTAAAGAAAAATTGGAAAATCGAAAATTTAAAAATTCGGAAAATTGAAAAATTTAAATAAAGAAGAACTGAAAACTCAAAAAATCCAAAAACTTGGAATATTAAAAATTGAGAAATCGGAGTACACAACAGTCGAAAAATTGAAAAATCCAAAGTTACGTTTAACGAAAAATTGAAAATCCAAAAAATAAAAAATTGGGAAATCAACAAATTCAGGAGTCCAAAAATCGAAAAGTCGGAAAATCGAAATATTGAAAAATCCCAAAACTGAAAGAAATATCCAAAAATTGAGAAATTAATAAACTGGAAAATTGAAAAATTGAAAAACCAAAAAAGCAAAGTCGGAAAATTGAAGAATTGAAGAACTGAAAAGTCGAAACTTTGGGAAATCAAGAAATGGGAAAATAAAAAAAATAGATTAATTGAGAAATCGGAAAACTGCAAAATTTAGCAACCTCAAAAATTGAAAAATAGAAATACTGAAGAACTGAAAAATCAAAAAATGTAAAATTTAAATCATTGAACATTTAGAAAATAACAAAATTGAAAAATCGAAAATCCAAACATTAAAAAATCAAAAAATAAAAATTCGTAATTATAAAATTTAGAAATCGAAAAACTGAAAAATCGAAAAATCGCAGGATCGAGAAATTGAGGAGTCGAAAGCTGGGAAGAAAAGTCAAAAATTGAAAAATTGATGAATCGAGAAATCAAAAAATTTAAAAATCAAAAAATTTTAAAAAAGTTAAATTGGAAAATCGAAAATTTAGAAATTCGGTTAATTGGAAAATTGAAATAAAGAAGAACTGAAAACTCGAGAAATCGAAAAACTTGGAATGTTAAAAATTGAGAAATCGAAGTACACAACAGTCGAAAAATTGAAAAATCTAAAGTTACGTTTAACGAAAAATTAAAAATCCAAAAAGTAAAAAATCGAGAAATCAAAAAATCCAGGAGTCAAAAAATCGGAAAGTCGGAAAATTCAAAATATTGAAAAATCCCAAAACTGAAAGAAATATCAAAAAATTGAGGAACTAATAAATTGGAAAATTGAGAAATCGAAAAACCAAAAAAACAACTAAGTCGGAAAATTGAAGAATTGAAGAGCTGGAAAGTCGAAACTTTGGGAAATCAAGAAATGGGAAAATAAAAAAAATAGATTAATTGAGAAATCGGAAAACTGCAAAATTTAGCAACCTCAAAAATTGAAAAATAGAAATACTGAAGAACTGAAAAATAAAAAAATGTAAAATTTAAATCATTGAACAATTAAAAAAAACAAAATTGAAAAATCGAGAAATCCAAACATTAAAAAATCAAAAAATTTAAATTTGAGAATCTAAAATTTAGAAATCGCAAAACTGAAAAATCGTAGGATCGGGAAATTGAGGAGTCGAAAACCGGGAAGAAAAGTTAAAAATTGAAAATTTGATGAATCGAGAAATCAAAAAATTGAAAAATCCAAAAATTTTAAAAAAGAAAAATTGGAAAATCGAAAATTTAAAAATTCTGAAAATTGAAAAATTGAAACTTCAACACCATTGTAAGTTGACATCATCTATTCTTGGGTGGGCATGTACCGATAAATTTTGTATAACGAGTTAACGTGCTTCCAATAACTATAAATTGGAAAATGTTATTAATTTTTTTTTCCAAAAATCTTGACGTCTAAGGTAAAAACTCAACACGGATTCATAAACCGTAAACGGAAGATAAAATTTACTATTGTAAAATTTGTAGATTACGTCATTTCATTGTTGTTGACAAATTTTGATGAGCGTTTTACCATTTGATAATATAATTTGAAATGTAAATTTTGTCATTCGGGAACATTATGTATTAAATCGTTAAAAGACGGCGTAATACGAAATAAAAACTAGTACGACATAAAATTGAGAATTACTTGATGTTTATACCCTGGTCAGTTTATCGTTCTCGGATGGTCATAAACATCCTCCTAATGTCCTTGATACATGAACTTTTTTTCGTTAGTGAAAGTAAAACTAAATTCTAGTCCGGTCCTGTACCTACTGCTCATGACAAGGACTTGTTAGGTAAACACTTTTAACTTTTTTACTTAACTCTTAAGTTTTATCGGTCAAGTTATAACAAAGATCTGTGAAAGTTAATAACCCCTTGGGGTCATAATCACACCGTAAGTTCCATAATGAGCCAATTATTATTACTTACTCGTTTCAGAAAACCACCTGATTACATGAAAGTATGTCTGTTCTTTGTACGTTGTGCCTTATCATTATTCCATTTTCTTTCCTCTAATATCCTCTCATCCCAACTCGACACAAAACATCCATCTCCCCTCGCCCCATAAAAGTTCAGTGCGCTTTTGTGCAAGAGCGACCGCGGCTAATTCCCGCCTAGAACATCACGAAACACCCAGTCCCAGTCCCAGTCCCGGTCCCAGTCGCCCTTCCCACGACCCGCCGAACGCATTACGTTTTAATCCCCATGAAAAATAGATGCTCCCTTCGTCTACACTAGTGGTTCCCAAACTTTCGCCAAAAGAGACCCTTTTCTAGGAAGGCACACTGTTCGGCGGCGAGGTAATGCCTCAGCAGCCCCGTAGCTAGAAAACTTATTCAGGGAGGGCAAGTTTGTCGACAGAGGGGGCTTCATGTAAATATTTATATTTTAATAATACACTCAGATAACTACTTTATTTTTTCTGAGTTTTTATATTTGAAAGAACATTAAAATAATTGGAAACGTCGATTTTTCACGCTAAATTTTCGTAAAAACCTGTCGAAGTCCAAAAAATTAGCACGGTACTCGGTTAAAATGCTGGTTAAAACAGAGAATGTAGATTCACAAACAGCTGTACTGCATCCAAAAATTTGTGTAGTGACCATATAGGTAACATCCAATTTGTTTGAGTTTATTTTTTTGCATGTTTAGTACATATTTTAAAAATCCGACTTCGAAACCAAATATTTCGAAAATTTTGGTACGGAACCATGAACTCGTCATGTTTTTTTAAACTCGTCGAGATGTGTATTTCAGAATTTTTTGTCAACTTTAACAAAAGCTCAATTTTTGGAAACCCATATAAAATTTTTGACTTTTTCCAAGCATTTTCGAAAATTACCAAAAGAATTCCTTTGTTCATCTCGATTTCTTCCAAAAATCGTTTTGGATTCAATTTTTTTGAAAATTCTTACATTTTTTGCAGAATCGACGGAAGAAAAATGGCAATTTTTGAGAACCTGTATCAAATTTTTGACTTTTTTCAAGCACATTCGAAATTACCAAAAGGGATTCCTTCATTGATTTCGATCTCCAGATGTTGTTTTTGGTTGTTTTTTCGAAAATTCGTACAATTTTTCCATAATCGCCAAAAGAAATATGGTTATTTTTGAGAAATTTTGAAAATTCCAGCTCGAAACCGAGTATTTCGAAAATTTTGATCCGGAACCTTGAACCTTTCATGTTTTTTTAAGCTCGTCGAAATCAATATTTCAGAATTTTTTGTCAACTTTTACGAAAGTTCAATTTTTGAAAACCCATATAAAATTTTTGACTTTTCCCAAGCATTTTCAAAAATTATCAAAAGAGACTCCTTTGTTCATCTCGATTTCCAAAAATCGTTTTGGACTCAATTTTTTTGAAAATTCTTACAATTTTTCCAGAATCGACGGAAGAAATATGGCAATTTTTGAGAACCTGTATCAAATTTTTGACTTTTTTCAAGCACATTCGAAATTACCAAAAGGGATTCCTTTATTGATTTCGATCTCCAGATGTTGTTTTTGGTTGTTTTTTCGAAAATTCGTACAATTTTTCCATAATCGCCAAAAGAAATATGGTTATTTTTGAGAAATTTTGAAAATTCCAGCTCGAAACCGAGTATTTCGAAAATTTTGATCCGGAACCTTGAACCTGTCATGTTTTTTTAAGCTCGTCGAAATCAATATTTCAGAATTTTTTGTCAACTTTTACGAAAGTTCAATTTTTGAAAACCCATATAAAATTTTTGACTTTTCCCAAGCATTTTCAAAAATTATCAAAAGAGACTCCTTTGTTCATCTCGATTTCCAAAAATCGTTTTGGACTCAATTTTTTTGAAAATTCTTACAATTTTTCCAGAATCGACGGAAGAAATATGGCAATTTTTGAGAACCTGTATCAAATTTTTGACTTTTTTTTAAGCACGTTCGAGATTACCAAAAGGGATTCCTTTATTGATTTCGATCTCCAGATGTTGTTTTTGGTTATTTTTTCGAAAATTCGTACAATTTTTCCACAATCGCCAAAAGAAATATGGTAATTTTTGAAAAATTTTGAAAATTCGAGCTCGAAACCGAGAATTTCGAAAATTTTGATTCGGAACCATGAACCTGTCATGTTTTTTTAAGCTCGTCCAAATCTATATTTCAGAATTTTTTGTCAACTTTTACGAAAGTTCAATTTTTGAAAACCCATATAAAATTTTTGACTTTTCCCAAGCATTTTTAAAAATTATCAAAAGAGACTCCTTTGTTCATCTCGATTTCCAAAAATCGTTTTGGACTCAATTTTTTTGAAAATTCTTACAATTTTTCCAGAATCGACGGAAGAAATATGGCAATTTTTGAGAACCTGTATCAAATTTTTGACTTTTTTCAAGCACGTTCGAGATTACCAAAAGGGATTCCTTTATTGATTTCGATCTCCAGATGTTGTTTTTGGTTTTATTTGGTTGAAAAGTCGTAAAATTTCTCAGCAATCGCCAAACGAAATGTAATTTTTGAACTTTGAAACCGAATGTTTCGAAAATCTTGGTCTGGGACCATCTAGACCTTGTGTTTTTTGATTGAGCTCGTCGAGATCAACATTTCAGATTTTTTTGTGGATTTTTAGTCAACTTCAACAAAAGCTAAATTTTTGAAAATCTATAAAATGTTTATGACTTTTCCCAACCGTTTTCGAAAATTACCAAAAGGGATCTCTTTATCGATTTCGATCTCCAAATGTTGTTTTTGGTTTTATTTTCTCGAAAATTTGTACAATTTTTCCAAAGCCGCCAAAAGAAATGTAATTTTTGAGAAATTTTGAAATGTCGACTTTGAAACCGAATTTTTCGAAAATCTTGGTCTGGGACCATCAAGACCTTATGTTTTTGGATTAAGCTCATCGAGATCTACATCTCGGAATTTTTGGTTGATTTTTTGTTAATTTCAACAAAAGCTCAATTTTTGAAAATCCATATACATTTTTTGACTTTTTCCAAGCATCTTCGAAATTTAGCAAAAGGGATCTCTTTATTGATTTCGATCTACAGATGTTATTTTTGGTTTTATTTTTTTGATATTTCGTCGAATTTTTCCACAATCGCATAAAGAAATAACTTTTTTTTAAGTCACTTTTGAGATTTTTTAGAAATTTTAGGTAGAACCCAATATTTCGTAAATTTTGCTCCGGGAGCATGAACATGTTTTTCGATTAAGCTCATCGAGATCTATATTTCAGAATTTTTTGTCAACTCTAACAAAAGCTCAATTTTTGAAAACTAAATAAATTTTGACTTTTCTTAGCATTTCCAAAAATTACCGAAAGTCATTCTTTTATTTATTTCAATCTTCAGATGTTGTTTTTGGTTTTATTTGATCGAAAATTTGTAAAATTTTTCTAGAATCGTCAAAAGAAATAGGAGTATAATTTTTGAAAAATTTTAAAAATTCGACTTGGAAACCGAATGGCAGCAAGACCTTATGTTTTTTGACTAAACTCGTCGAGATCTACATCTCAGAATTTTTTGTAGATTTTCAGCCAATTTCAACAAAAGCTCAATTTTTGAAAATCTATAAAAAAATTTGACTTTTCCCATGCATTTTCGAAAACTAGCAGAAGGGATCTTTTTATTGATTTCGATCTCCAAATGTTTTTTTTTTGGTTTTATTTTTTCGAAAATTCGTACAATTTTTCCAGAGCCGCCAAAAGAAATGTAATTTTTCAGAAATTTTGAAATGTCGACTTTGGAACCGAATTTTTTAAAAATCTTGGTCTGGGACCATCAAGACCTTATGTTTTTTGATTAAGCTCATCGACATCTACATCTCAGAATTTTTTGTCTATTTTTTGTCCATTTCAATAAAAGCTCAATTTTTAGAAAATCCATATAATATTTTTGACTTTTCTCAAGTACCTACATAGTAGGCTATGGAATAAAATGTGACATGTTCATTTTTTTATACGGTCAACATCAACGGTAGGGTGATATGCCAAATAATATACCCTGTACGAAAATAAAGGTGGGGCGGGTGGGGCCAGTTAATATGCTTCGGCAATCGGCATTATATTGAAATTTTATTACTAATTTGAAATTTATAATGTATAAGTCTTCCAGGGGGGGCAACCACAACTGCTAGGGGGGGCTCAGCCCCCTCTTGCCCCCCCGTAGCTACGGGGCTGTGCCTCAGGAGTGAATTTCTGGTTAATAAAATGGGTTTTTTTCTAATATTTAAGTATGTATAAGTGTGCACACAAAGGTAGATTTGAATCTTGCCTTTGTAGTTTAGGCAAAACTGTTGCCGTTTCATTTGTAGAGTGTCCGTAATGCACCCATAACCGGTTGTACCCGATATCGTTTCCACTTCCATCTTCCTCTCCTATATCGGACAACGACTACCTAATTATATTCACCAAAATCTCAACTGTTGTGTAATCGGTGCTAAAATCGCCGTTAATATTTTGTAAACTACACCAAAATAGCCTTTTATTAGTTATGATCTACCCACAGAATTCCACCGAGGCGAAAATTACCCAGATGGCCAATAAATAATTCCGTCGACATCTCAATACAACCACATTTACTATTCCATTATTAATATTTACATCCACATCCGCCAGATTCTTTCCTTTTCTCCTTTTTTTCGTCGTTTTTTGACTCGCCTGACTGGGTCAACCCGCAAAAGTAACCTTTTTTGCCACGAGTGGTATAATATGTAATTACGGCCCGGGCGATTCACCTTGGACCGAAATACGACGATGGGCGGCGTTCACGGATAATTCAAACAAAACGCAAAATAACGTTTCGTCCTTCCATTAAGGAATAATCAATTCCTCCCGGAGCGTTTTAATTTGTTTGGTATCAAACGGGCTCGCGTGCTCCAGGAACGTTTGCCTCTCTCGACCAAATTGCGTTCCGATTATTACCTCTTTGATTTTAGACGATAGGCGGGATTGGGTTAAGAGGGCTTGTGGGAATTGGTCGGGAGAAAGACGAGTCTAGTTAGGCTGGAGTGGATGCGTTTTGCTGTTGCATGTGCAAGTCACGTGACGAACACTGGTAGCGGGATTGGCGGAATCGTGCGTACGTCACTTGGTCACGTGATGCGTGTCTCCAACCACCAGATATGTAATTGTAGCTACAAATTCAAACATGGTCTGAGTAACCACTATTTTGGGGTTTTTGGTGTAATTTTTTTAATGATTTCCAAAAATCTTGGGCTTTCAATCTTTTTTAAATTGAAGAGATTTTGGGGTTCTTAGTGTCTTTTTTAGGAAGAAATTAAAAAGTCCCACAACCGAAAAGTAGTAAGATTGAAAGTTGTAGAATCAAAAATGGAAAATTGGAGAAATCAATAAATCGAAAAGTAAGATAATTGAAAGATCAAAACAAAAATTCAAAATTCAAAAAATCAAAAATCGAAAATTCGAAAAACTGAAAATTCAAAAATCGGAGAATTGAAAAATCTAGAAATCGAAAAAGAAACAAATTGAACATTGACACATCCGAAAACTGAAAAATCTAGAAATGAAAGAATGTTTAAAATTGAAGTGTTGGAAACTTGAGAAGTGGAAGATTTGAAAAATTAGAAAGGTTGAAAATTCGAGTATCGAAAAACGAAAACTCGAGAAATCGAAAAGTAAGATAACTGAAGAACGAAAAAATTGAAAAATCGAAAATTCAAAAAATCAAAAATCGAAACTTCTAAAAACTGAAAATTCGGAAAACTGAAAATTCGAAAAATTGAAAATTTGAGAAATCGTACAATTGAAAACTACAAATCGAAAAGGAAACAAATTATATTTAAAATCGAGAAACCAAAAAATCAAAAATTCAGAAATCGAGATATCAAAAAATCCAAGAATCGAAATATGTATAGAAAAACGAAAAATTGGAAAATTCTAAAATCGAAAAATCGAAAAGTCGAAAAATGGAAAAATTGAAAAATCGAGAAATCTAAATAAAAAAAATCGAATATCGAAAAATCCGGGAAATCGGAAAACCGAAAGCAGCAAAGTCTAAAAATTGAAAAACTGAAAATTCAAAAATTCGAAAATCTGGAATTCGAACAAATGAAAAATCTAAAACTGGTAATCTTGAAAAACGAAATATCGAAAACTGAGAAATTGAAAATCGAAAAGCCGAAATGTTGAAAAATCAAAAACCTAAAAACCGAGAAATCGAAACATCGAAAAATTGAAACCTCGAGAAATCAAAAAAGCCGAGAAGGACAATCGACAAACCAAAAATTTTAAAATTAAGACATCGGAAAATTGAAAAATCTGGAAATGGAAAAATGCTCAAAACTGAAGCGTTGAAAAGTCGAGAAATGGAAAATTTGAAAAATCAAAACTCAGGAATAGGAAGTTTGAAAATTCGAGTATCGAAAATCGAATGCCTGAAGAATCGATAAATCGAAAAGTAAGATAATTGAAAAATCAAAAAACTGAAGAATGGAAAAATTAAAAAATCGAATATTCAAAAAATCAAAAATACGAAAATTTAAAAATAGAAAAATTCAAATTCACATACTCGAAAATCGAGAATTCGAACAATCGAAAATTCTAAATTCGAAAAATTGAAACATCGAGAAATGGAAAAGTCGAGAAATCGACAAACCGAAAATTCTAAAATTAAAACTGAAAAATCTAGAAATGAAAGAATTATCAAAATTGAAGTGTGAAACGTTGAAAAGTGGAAAATTTGACAAATCAAAAATCAAAAAGTAGAAAGGGCGAAAATTCGGGTATCGAAAATCGAAAACTCGAGAAATCAGTAAACAGAAAGGTAAGATAACTGAAGATGAAGAATAAAAGAACTGAAGATTATGGAAAAATTGAAAAATCGAAAATTCAAAAAATCAAAAATCGAAACTTCGAAAAACTGAAAATTCGGAAAACTGAAAATTCGAAAAATTGAAAATTTGAGAAATCGTACAATTGAAAACTACAAATCGAAAAAGAGACAAATTATATTTAATATCGACTAGTCGAAAATTCGATGAAGCAAATATTCGAAAAAACGAAAATCCGAGAAATCGGAAAACCGAAAATTCTAAAACTTAAAAATCGAGAAACCAAAAAATCAAAAATTCAGAAATCGAGATATCAAAAAATTGAAATATGTATAGAAAAACGAAAAATTCTAAAATCGAAAAGTCGAAAACTTTAAAACTCGAGAATTCGAAAAATTCGAAAATCAAAAAATCGCACAAACGAAAATTAAAAAATTGAAAAATGTAACGTGTTACAAAATTAAAAACTGAAAATTCGAAAATCGAAAAGCCGAAATGTAGAAAAATCAAAAAATCTGAAAATCGAGAAATCGAAGCATCAAAAAATTGAAAAGTTGTAATATTGAGAAATCGAAAAGTCGAGATGGGGAAAAATCGACAACCTGAAAAATTCTAAATTAAAACAACGAAAAATTGAAAAAAAAAAATCGTGGGAGTTCTTGTGGGTTTTGTTTTTGTTTAATAATTTAAGAGAATCTTAGGAACCCCCATTGTTTTTATAAAAAAAAGGAAAGAAACCATCTTGGAGTTTTCATTTTTTTAAAGAATCTTGAAGAAATTTTAGGGCCCCCATTGTTTTATTTTTCAAAGGATTTGAAAATATCTTGGAGTTCCTAGTTTGTCGATTTTTTTTAATGTTGTTTTTATTAAAAAAAAAACAAATCTGGTGAGTTCCTGATGTTTTTTTAAAAAAAAAAACGAGGTTCGTGCTGTTTTTATTTTAATTTTTAGGAATCTTGGGGTTCGTGTGTTTTTTTTTTCAAATAATTTGAATACAATCTTCGAGTTACTAGGTTTTTTTTTTGATTTTTTTTTTAAATCGTGAGATTTCTAATGTCTTTTTATTAATTTTTTTTTCGAAAAATTTTTAAAAAATCTTGGAGTTCTTGTGAGTTTTTGTTTTTGTTTAATAATTTAAGAGAATCTTAGGAAGCCCCATTATTTGTATAAAAAAAAGGAAAGAAGCCATCTTGGAGTTTTCATTCTCTTAAAGAATCTTGAAAAAGTTTTACCGTTCCCATTGTTTTATTTTTCAAAGGATTTGAAAATATCTTGGAGTTCCTAGTTTGTCGATTTTTTTTAATATTGTTTTTATTAAAAAAAAAATAACAAACAAATCTGGTGAGTTCCTGAAGTTAAAAAAAAAAAAATTCCAGGTTCTTGCTGTTTTTATTTTAATTTTTAGGAATCTTGGGGTTTAGTTTTTCAAGGAATTATTTTGGGTCCCTAGTGTTTTTTTTAGGGAATTTAAAAAAATCTTAAAGCTTCTGGTGTTGGTTCTTCAGAGAAATATTTTGGGTTTCCTAGTGTCTTTTCTTTTTAAAGAATTAAAAATAATCTTCTTTTCAAAGAATTTGAAAACATTTTGGAGTTCCTAGGGTCTTTTTTAACAATAAAAAAAAGTGGTGGCCCCTTCTGTTTCTATTTGTTTATTTATTTCTTTATTAAATAATTATTTCCTAACAATTTTTATATATTTATGTAATTTGAAAAAAATTACATAAATTTTGAACCCAACATGTTCAGATTTTTGAAAAAAATTCGAAACTATGCAACGTAACTTACGATTAATCTTAGAAACCAGTGAACCAATTGCTTTGAAATTTAGTGCTTTGAGGTTAGAGCCAACCAAAATTTGTCTATTCATTTCCGCCAAAATTTTGATGACGTCACTTAAGCGAATTGCTACTTAAAAGTGTCTCCTTCAGGTGAACCCGAGTGAAGTTTTCTCAAAATATTTTTAAACTGATTTTTTTTAAGATTTACAACTATTTTGTGAGCGTTGAATAATATAAACGCACGTATTGTATAATGAAGTCTTCGAAAAAAGACAGAGAAAGTAATAATAGCGTCTGAATCGAAATAATACATGAATTGCGCTCAATAATTCAGTAGTGTCAACCTAACGATACAAAAACAAAGTGTCCTTCTTAACAAATTGTTATATATTGGAACGCAGACTATTAATAACGTGTACTTATCCCCATTCCCGCTACAGTATAATGTGTTTATCCACAAGAAATCGATTCATCTATTCAACCTTGGCCTTTGAAGTTTAATTCGTGAAAATTTCAGTATCTGCCTCGATTATCGATGAATCTTTGACATTTCCGTTACAACTTGGTCCCCGTTAAATATTTATCAGTGCATTAAAAACAATGGATTCCAAACCAAAAAATACCTGTTCGGATTCATCGCCTAGTTGAGAAACGTGAAAGTTTAATTCGCGTCCACATTTAGAACTGATCAATTTAGCCCTCACTACTACATTTCACACCCGAAAAGTTCGAAATCAGCAAAAATGCCCTTAAGACCGTGTTATTATGAAAAATTTCACGAATCCCCTTTTAACGATTTCTCCGAAACTTCTTTCAGCGGAAAGCGGGAACCTCCCCCAGTTCTATAAAAAGCAGCAGTTTTTCGTCAAGAATCGCTGAAACGGCCCACAATTTTTCACCTGTTGATCTCCCCGCCCGACCCATTATCCTGCCGCCGAATTTATCCGTATTGACCTGTAAATGTTCTGCAGCGGCGGCGGCCCTCTTCATAAACTTTTCATAAGTGTGACGTATGTGGCTGCCAGAGACGCCGGGATGGCATAAATTATGCAATCATTGAAATATACCTACCTGAGGTGAATTTCCTTCGGACGAGCGAATATGTAAATTCGCAGATTAGCGTCCGAGATAAGGCCGTTGCAGGGCCGTATCGACGGAATCGTGAGTGGTATTGTGTTTGTCGTTGGCCGTTTGCGGGGTACAGCGATTCTCAAAGTGTGGGGCGGATCGAGAGGATTTACAAAATAAAAGACGCAAACGCTGTAAAATAAACTAAGATTTCTGTGAATATGTATATAAAAACCACAAAACACATTCTTAAAATAATTGTATTTTGTGAAACAAAAACTAATAGAAATGTCCTTTCTTATGTACAAAAATTGTATACCGAGCAAATTTGCCGGAACTGTAAAAATGATGTATGTATTGTGTAAATTTCTGAGGAAACGAAGCCGACAATGACTTCTGGATATCGAATACTAGAAGCAAAATGTATTCAACTAATTTTCGAAAATATTTGAAAAATGGTCGAAAATGTCAAAAGTCCCAAAATCAATCTTATGTTATCAAATACTAGCTTCGCCCACCCACCCTCTCTTTTCTCAAAGAGTATGTCATTTGTCAAAACCAGTTTTATCTTAGCAAGTACTAGTCCCGCCCACCCACCCTTTATTTTCTTAGATAGTAGATTGCTAAAATCAGTCTTATCTTTGCTCAATGAAACTGACAGTTTTTAGAATT
Organism: Zophobas morio; assembly: GCF_036711695.1. Taxonomy (NCBI): domain Eukaryota; kingdom Metazoa; phylum Arthropoda; class Insecta; order Coleoptera; family Tenebrionidae; genus Zophobas; species Zophobas morio. Next base: position 3,983,719 of record NW_026972123.1, on the reverse strand, counting down.
TTGAAAAAAAAATTACTTTCGAACTGAATATTTCTAAAATCTGCTTCAGGATACGTATTTTTCGAATCAACACGTCGAGATCTAGATTTTAGAATTTTTTGACATCTTTTTCAAAATCCCATTTTTCATTTCTCCCTCTTGAGACTCAAATCATTTTTCCAGAATCGCTCAATGAAATAAGCAATTTTTACGAATTAAAACTACATATTTCCGAAGTCAATATTTCTAAAATCTTGATCTAAGACCATAAACACGTCTAGATATATATTTCAGATCTTTGATGAATATTTACAATTTTTAAAACCCCATTTTTCAGTACTCTGATGAAAATTTCGATTTGATTTTTTTGACCACATTCGAAGACTATTGCAGTTAATTATTCCTTCGTCCTTCGTACTTTTCTTCCTTCGTCCTTCGTACTTTTCTTCCTTCGTCCATCGTCCTTTTCGTCCTTCCTTTTTTCGTCCTTCATCCTTCTCGTCCGTCGCCCTTCCTTCGTCCTTCGTCCCTTTCGTCGTTTTCGTCCTTCGCCCTTTTCGTCCTTCCATTGTCCTTTTCGTCCTATTTGTCCTTCTTCCTTCGTCCTTTTCGTCTTTCGTCCCTTTCGTCCTTCTTCCTTCGTCCTTTTTTTCCTTCTTCCGTCGTCCTTCGTCCTTTTCGCTCTTCCTTGTCCTTTTCTTCCTTCGTCCTTCATACTTTTCTTCCTTCGTCCTTCGTACTTTTCTTCCTTCGTCCTTCGTACTTTTCTTCCTTCGTCCTTTTCGTCCTTCTCTCTTTTCGTCCATCGTCCTTTACGTCCTTCGCCTCTCGTCTTTTTCGTCCATCGTCCTCCGTTCTTTTCGTCCTTCGTCTTTTTCGTCCTTCGTCCCTTTCGTCCTTGGCCCTTTTCGTCCTTCAGTCGTCCTTTTCGTCCTTCTTTCTTCATCCTTTTCGTCCTTCTTTCTTCGTCCTTTTCGTCCTTCATCTTTTTCGTCCGTTCTTCGTCCTTTTTCCTTTGTACTTTTCGTCCTTCCTCCTTTTTCCTTTGTACTTTTCGTCCTTCGTCCTTTTTCCTTTGTACTTTTCGTCCTTCGTCCTTTTTCCTTTGTACTTTTCGTCCTTCGTCCTTTTCCTCCTTCGTTCTTTTCGTCCACGTGTCCTTTTTGTGCTTCGTTCTTCCTTCGTCCTTTTGTTCTGTGTCCTTCGTCCTTTCCGTCCTCCGTCTTTTTCGTCCTTCATCATTTTCGTGCTTCGTCCTTTTCGTCCTCCGTCCTTTTCGTCCTCCGTCCTTTTCGTCCTTCCTTCGTCCTTTCTCCTTTTTGTCCTTTTCGTTCACTTTTTTCGACCACATTCGAAAATTTCCTAAAGAGATTTTTTTTTTAAATTTCGAATTCTAGAATTTATTTTTTAAATTTCGAATTCTAGAATTTATTGTCAACTTCCACTTTTCGAAAACTATTGCAGTTAATTATTCCTGAATTGCTCAATAAAATTGGCAATTTTCAGGATTTTGAAAACAATTGATTTTCGAACTGAATATTTCAAAAATTTTGCTCTGGGACCATAAATACTTAAATCAAGACATGGACATCTATATCCCAGATTTTTTGGTAAAATTTTTAACAACTTTCTCAAAAACCCCACTTTTTAATACCACGTCCTTCGTCCTTTTCGTCCTTAGTCCTATTTGTCCTTCCTTCGTCCTTTTCGTTCTTCGTCCTTTTCGTTCTTCGTCCTTTGTCCTTCGTCCTTTGTCCTTCGTCCTTTTCGTCCTCCGTCTTTTTTATCCTTCATCCTTTTCGTGCTTCGTCCTTTTCGTCCTTCGTCCTTTTCGTGCTTCGTCCTTTTCCTCCTTCGTCCTTTTGGTCCTTCCTCCGTCGTTTGTCCTTTTCGTCCACTTTTTTCGACTACATTCGAAAATTTCCTAGAGATTTTTTTTGAAATTTCGAATTCTAGCGTTTATTTTCAACTTCCACTTTTCGAAAACTATTGCAGCTAATTATTCCTGAATTGCCCAATAAAATTGACAATTTTTAGGATTCTGAAAAAAATTGATTTTCCAACTGAATATTCCTAAAATTTTGCACTGGGACCATAAATACTTAAATCAAGATGTTGACATCTATATCCCTGATTTTTTGGTGAAATTTTAAACAACTTTCTCAAAAACTCCACTTTTTAATACCACGTCCTTCGTCCTTGGTCCTTTTCGTCCTTCCTTCGTCCTTTTCGTCCTTCGTCCCTTTCGTCCTTCGTCCTTTTGTCCTTCTTCCTTCGTCCTTTTCGTTGTTCTTCCGTCGTCCTTCGTCCTTTTCGTTCTTCTTTGTCCTTTTCTTCCTTCGTATTTTTCTTCCTTCGTCCTTTTTGTCCTTCTCCCTTTTCGTCCATCGCCCTTTTCGTCTTTCGTCCTTCGTCCTTTACGTCCTTCTTCCTTCGCCCCTCGTTTTTTTCGTCCATCGTCCTTTTCGTCCTTCCATCGTCCTTTTCGTCCTTCCATCGTCCTTTTCGTCCTTCGTCCCTTTGGTCCTTCTTTCTTTGTCCTTTCGTCCTTCGTCTTTTTCGTCTGTCCGTCCTTTTTCCTTCGTACTTTTCGTCCTTCGTCCTTTTCCCCCTTCGTCCTTTTCGTCCTTCGTTCTTCTTTCGTCCTTTTCGTCCTTTGTACTTCGTCCTTTTCGTCTTTTATCCTTTTCGTCCTCCGTTTTTTTCGTCCTCCGTTTTTTTCGTCCTTTATCCTATTCGTGCTTCGTCCTTTTCGTCCTTCGTCCTTTGCGTCCTTCCTTCGTCCTTTGTCCATTTCGTCCTTCGTCCTTTTCGTCCACTTTTTTTGACCACATTCGAAAATTTCCTAAAGAGATTTTTTTTTGAAAATTTCGATTCTAGAATTTATTTTCAACTTCCACTTTTCGAAAACTATTGCAGTTAATTATTCTTGAATTGCTCAATAAAATTGACAATTCTTAGGATTTTGAAAAAAATTGATTTTCCAACTGAATATTTCTAAAATTTTGCTCTGGGACCATAAATACTCAAATCAAGACGTTGACATCTATATATCCCAGATTTTTTGGTGAAATTTTAAACAACTTTCTCAAAAACTCCACTTTTTAATACCACGTCCTTCGTCTTTTTCGTCCTTTTCTTCTTTCGAACCTTTCGTCCCTCTTTCTTCGACCTTTTCGTTCTCCCTTGTCCTCTTTTTCCTTCGTCCTTCGAACTTTTCTTCCTTCGTCCTTTTCGTGCTTTATCCTTTTCGTCCTTCGTCCTTTTCGTCCTTTTCGTCTTTCTTCCTTCGCCCCTTGTCTTTTTCGTCCTTCGTTCTTTTCGTCCTTCCTTCGTCCTTTCCTTACTTCGTCCTTTTCGTCTTTCGTCCTTTGTCCTTCGTTCTTTTCGTAATTCGTCTTTTTCGTCCTTCGCCCTTCCTTCGTCCTTTTCGTTCTTCGTCCTCTTTCCTCCGTACTTTTCGTCCACGTGTTCTTTTCGTCCTTCATCCTTTTCCTCCTTCGTCCTTTTCGTCCTTCTTCCTTCGTCCTTTTCGTCCTTCTTCCTTCGTCCTTCGTCCTTTTCGTTCTTCCTTCGTACTTCGTTCTTTTCGTCTTTCCTTCGTCCTTTTCTTCCTCCGTCTTTTTCGTTCTTCATCCTTTTCGTGCTTCGTCCTATTTGTCCTTCTTCCTTCGTCCTTTTCGCCCTTTTTCCTTCGTCCTTTTCGTCCTTCCTTCGTTCTTTTCGTCCTTCGTCCCTTTAGTCCTTTCTTCGTCATTTTCGTCCTTCCATCGTCCTTTTCGTCCTTCGTCTTTTTCGTCCTTCGTCCTTTTCGTCCTTTGTCCTTTTTCCTAAGTACTTCTCGTCCTTCGTCCTTTTCGTCCTTCTTCCTTCGTCCTTTTCGTTCGTCCTTCGTTATTTTCGTCATTCCTTCGTCCTTTGCTTCCTTCATCCTTTTCTTCCTTCGTCCTTTTCGTCCTTCGTCCTTTGTCCTTCGTCCTTTTCGTCCTTTGTCCTTCGTCCTTTTCGTCCTTCGTCCTTTGTCCTTCGTCCTTTTCGTCCTCCGTGTTTTTCGTCCTTCCTCCTTTTCGTGCTTCGTCCTTTTCGTCCTTCATCCTTTTCGTGCTTCGTCCTTTTCGACCACATTCGAAAATTATCTAAAGAGATTTTTTTGAAAATTTCGAATTCTAGGATTTATTTTCAGCTTCCACTTTTCGAAAACTCTGACAGTAATTATTCCAGAATTGCTCAATGAAATTGGCAATTTTTAGAATTTTGAAAAAAATTGATTGTCGAACTGAATAATGAATTTTGCTCTGGGACCATAAATACGGTATTATTAGTTTTCAAATCAAAAAATCGACATCTACATATATCCCGGTTTTTTTGTGAATTTTTGAACAACTTTTTCAAAAACCCTACTTTTTAATATCACTTCCTGTTCCTGATGAAAATTTTGACTTTTTCTACCACATTCGAACATTACATAAAGAGATTTTTTTTGAAAATTTCGAATTCTGTAATTTATTTTCAGTTTCCACTTTTGGAAAACTCTTACAGTTATTATTCCAGAAACGCTTAATGAAATTGTCAATTTTTATGATTTAAAAAAAAATTGATTTTAGAACTGAATATTTTTAAAATTTTGCTCTGGGACCATAAGTACACTATTAGTTTCCAAATCAACATCTACATCCCAGATTTTTTTGTGAAGTTCTAAACAATTTTTTCAAAAACTCCACTTTTTAACACTTCATTCGGATGAAAATCGCGATATTTTTTTTCGACTATATTCGAAAATTACCTAAAGAAATTTTTGTTCTTTTCTGTTAAATATTACTTTTTATATAAAATTTTCAGATTTATTTATTATTATAGATGAGTGAGGAGGAAGATTTTTTCTCTCAGTTCCCTAGTATTACGGGTAGATCTTAGACGGGAAGTAATATTTTTTATTAATAGATCAACCTGATCCAGTGAGCAATCGAAAAAACTGACGAATACTGATAATTTGAAAATGACACAAGACGAAATCTCTGAATGATGAAACATGTTATTTAATTGTTATTCAACTTTCATTTTCTTCTTCATAAACACTTCAAGCACGAGGCATGTTGCTGAGAGGCCATTTTTCCCACTTACGGCCGTTTCAGCCGACAGATGTTTTGTTTCCAGTTTCGCTCTTTCTTGCTTTTCTGTTCGTTCAGTAATTTCAAATTTACCGACTCTCCAATAAAACAATAGTGTAGATACAAAAATAGCGTTCTCAGAATCCAGAAACGCCTCTAAGCTCTTCCTTTTTTAAATAAAACCAAAAACCCCACAAAGCGTCGACACAAAGTCGCTCCCTCCAACTTTTTACCCTCAGCTTAAATCCCCAGTCCACCGAGCAAACTCACATAAGCCCCTTTTTGCAGCACTCCCTCCTACGACTACGCCCCCAACCCCGACAAGCAGTGGATCCTGCAGGTCACCCAGAAGATGCAACCCATCCACAAGCAATTCACCGACCTGCTCATGACCAAGCGCCTGCAGACCCTGCAGTCCGTCGACGCCGCCGTCAAGCTCGTCGTCGACGAGCTCAAGGCCCTGGGGGAGCTGGAAAACACCTACATCATCTACACGTCTGACCACGGCTACCACCTGGGCCAGTTCGGTCTGATCAAGGTGAGTGGTTTGCCGAAAGAGCCGACTTCGTGATGAATTCCAAGCAGGAATTTGTGATGAAGTTGGACGTAGAACGTTGCTTTTGCGGATGCATCGCGAGTGGCATGAATAAAAGTTTGATGCACTTTTGAAATATGAGCTCCTTTGGGTCTATTTCTATTATAAAACGCGGTTATTTCGGGAGAGGTGCTCGCGAAAGCGGCTTAGGGGAAGTCGGAACTGGTTTAAGAGGAAAATTGAGAGATGGTTAAGGCGAAATTACACAGTTGGAGGTTCGTCTAGCCTTAGGACTTTTACTGTCGGTAATAATTAAAGAACGAACTGTGAGCTGTGTCGGGTGATGAAAAATAAGATTCTGTATAAGGAAGTAGTAGGTATGTCGAGGATCTAATTATAAAGTGATTCATATGGAGATTAGATCATCGCTCGTCAAGAGTTTTACATTTAGCATATTCGGATGAAAATATTTCGATGTGATGATTGAAAGATGATGAGTTTATTACGTTGTTATATAAGGCTGGCCGCAGACAGTTCAATGTTCAATTTAAAGTCGTACTTTAATTGTTAATTTAAACTCAAGTTATTTGTTTGTTGATTGCTGTTGTAGTGTGAATTAGAGCGTAAATGCATAATGACGAGGTGCACCATCTTGTTGAAACAATTTTTTTTTTATGTTTCTTGGATTTTACGTTTTAGTCAGGTGTCTAGACAATATTATATCATTTGTTTATTCTAGGTATTGAACTTTCTCTTTTCGTGTGGCTATTCTCTGTTTTTCGTTTCGTGGTTTTATCAAGTACAATTTTAGTCATGGACAACATAAATAGGACGTGACTCAAGAGATTTTTTGCACTGCATTCATTGCCCAGTTCTAACACATGTAAAATTTTAATATTTTTTCAAGTAATTCCCACAAATGGTTTAATTATGGCAAAACAATAACCAAAATCTGCTTATTTATACCCCTCAAAAAATTTAGTGACGTCATCGCAAACATGTATTAAATAAGTGTTTCATAAAATGTACTTTACTTTTCAAAATCATTTTTGTTGCACGGGATGGAAAAATCGAAAAATTAAAAATTCGTGAAGTCTAAAATTCGAAAAATCATAATATAAAAAAATTCAAAATTGCAAAAATTGAAGAAAGAAAAATAAAAATTTTTCGGAAAATCGAGAATCGAAAAATTGAAGAATCGGGAAATCGAAAATTCAAAAAGTAAATTGATTGAAAATTCGGATATCGAAAAGTCAAGAAATCAAAAAATCGAAGAGAAAAAAAGTGGAAAAGTGGAAAAATTGAAAAATCGAGAGATAGAAAACAGAAAAATCGAAAAACCGAAAAATCAAAAAACTAAACATCCAAAATTCCAAAAATTTAAAATTCGTATATCGAAAAGTTGAAAACCTGGGAAATCAAAAAATCGAAATATAAAACAATTGCAAAATTAAAAAAATTAATGAAAAAACTGAAACGTCGAAAGATAAAAAACCTGAAAGAATGGAAAAATTGGAACATCGTAAATTCGATAAATCAAATATTCGAGAAAAATTAAAAAATCGAATATAATCCAAAATCGAAAAACCGAGAATCAAAATTCAAATCGAAGAGTGAAAAATCGGAAAATCGAACGCTCGAAAATCTGAAATATCGCAAAATAGAAAACTCGAAAAGTCGAAAATTCAAAATACCGAAAATTGAAAATTCGAGAAAGCGAAAAAGCGAAAGATGGAAAAATCGAAAAATCTTCAGGAAAATCGGCAGGTCAGAAAATTGAAAAATCGGGGAATTGAAAAATCGATGAGTAAAAATGTAAAATTGAGAAATAAAAAATTCGAATATCGAAAAATGGAAAGTAGAACAATTGAACCCTAAAAATGAAGAATGGAAAAATTGAAAATTCGAAAAATCAAAATCGAAAGTCGAAGAATTGAAAATTCGAAAAGAAAAAAAATTGGAAACTCGAACATCGAATAATCGAAAAGTAAAAAAATTGAAAATTCGAATATCGAAACATATAAAAGTCGGAAATTCGAAAAAAACCTCGAAAAAACGAAAAATCAAAAAATAGGAAATCAAAAAATCGAAAAATCCGAAAAATTGAAAATCAAAAAAACGGAAAACTGAAAAATCGAAAACTCAAAAAATCTGGAAATCGAAAATCGTAAAAATTAAAACATCGCAAATTCGACAAATCAAAAAATCCAATAATCGAAAAACCGAGAAATCGACAATTAAAAAAATCGAATGAAAAATCTCAAAATCGAAAATTCCAACATTTAAAATATCGAAAAGTCAAAAATTCGATAAACGAAAATTCGAAAAATCGAAAAAATCGAAAATCACAAAACGGAAAATTCGAAACTGAAAAATCGAAAAATTGAAAAATATAAAAATGGAAAATCCAGAAATTGAAAATTCCGAAAATCGCAAACCAAAAAATTATAAATTCAAAAACTCGATAAATAAAAAAATCGAATAATGGAAAATACACAATACCTAAAAATCAAAAGTCTACGAATCGTATATTCGAAAAATCGAAAATCGAAAAATCGGAAAGTAAAAACACCATAAAATCGAGATATAAAAACAAATGAAAATTCGAATATCGAAAAATGGAAAGTAAAACAATTGAACTCTAAACATGAAGAATGGAAAAAATTGGACATTCCAAAAATGAAAATCGAAAGACGAAGAATTGAAAAATCGGAAAATCGAAAAATTTAAAGATCGAGAACTCGATAAATCGAAAATAAAAAAAAATTGAAATTCGAATATCGAAACCTAGACATAGAAATCGAAAAATCAAAAACTCGAAAAACCAAAAAAACGGAAAACTGAAAGATCGAAAATTCGAAAAATCGATAAATCGAAAATCGTAAAAATCGAAACTTCGAAAACTCGAAAAATTAAATCGAATAATCGAAAAACCCAGAAATCAAAAATTAAAAATAATGGAAGAATTAAAATTCAGAAAATCGAAACGTCGAAAACCCAGTATATCGCAAAATAGAAAAATCGAAAAGTCGAAAATTCAATAAATCGGATAATCGAAAAATAAAAAATTCTTCCGATAAGTCGAAAATAAGCTCAAAATGACGCAAAAAACACAAATGAAAACCACCGGCGTAAATAATGAAAACCTCTGAAAAACCGAAAATTCGAAAAATCCAAAATCGGAAAGTTGAAAAATGAAAAAATCGAAAAGCCAGAAATTGAGAATGGAAAAATCGGAAAATTAAAAATTCGTGAAGTCTAAAATTCGAAAAATCATAATATAGAAAAATTCAAAATTCCAAAAATTGAAGAAAAAAATAAAAATTTTTCGGAAAATCGAGAATCGAAAAATTGAAGAATCGGGAAATCGAAAATTCAGAAAGTAAAACGATTGAAAATTCGGATATCGAACAGTCAAGAAATCAAAAAATCGAAAATTTGAGAAATCGAGGAGAAAAGAAGTGGGAAAGTGGAAAAATTGAAAAATCGAGAGATAGAAAATAGAAACATCGCAAAACCGAAAAATAAAAAAATCGGAACATCCAAAATTCCAAAAATTGAAAATAGAGAAATGAATAATCTTCCAGAAAGTCGAAGAATCGAAAAATTGAAAAATCGGGAAATCAAAAAATCGAAATATAAAACAACTGCAAAATTTAAAAAAATTAATGAAAAAAACTGAAACGTCTAAAGATAAGAAACTGAAAGAATGGAAAAATTGGAACATCGTAAATTCGATAAATCAAATATTCGAGAAAAATTCAAAAATCGAATAAGCGAAAATCCGAGAAATCAAAATTCAAATCGAACAATGAAAAATCGGAAAATCGAACGGTCGAAAATCTGAAATATCGCAAAATAGAAAACTCGAAAAGTCGAAAATTCAGAATACCGAAAAATAAAAATTCGCTGAATCGTATATCCGAAAAATCGAAAATCGAAAAATCAAAAAATCTAAAATTCGAGAAAGCGAAAAATCGAAAAATGGAAAAATCTTCAGGGAATACGAAAAGTCGGAAAATTAAAAAATCGGGGAACTGTTAAATCGAGAAATAAAAAGATTGAAAATGTCGAAATATCAGAGAATAAGAAAAGTCGAAAATTCAAAATACCAAAAAATGAAAATTCGATGAATCGTGTATGAATTCGAAAAATCGAAAATCGAAAAATCAAAGAAACTAAAATTCGAAAAATCGAAAGATTGAAAAACCGGAAAATCTGCCGGAAAGTCGAAAAGTCGGAAAATTGAAAAATCGGGAGTTGAAAAATCGAAAAGTAAGAAAATTCAAAATTCGAATATCGAAAAATGAAAAGTGAAACTGAATTCTAAAAATGGAGGATGGAAAAACTGAAAATTTGAAAAATCAAACTCGAAGAACTGAAAAATCGGAAAGTCGAAAAATCGAAAATCAAAAAAGCAGAAAACTGAAAAACCAAAAATTCTAAGAAACAAATATTCGAAAAAACGAAATATCGAAAATCAAAAAATCGAAATCGAAAAGCTGAAAATAAAAAAATCGGAAACACGAAAAATCAAAAAGCGAAAAAAATTAAGTCTAAAAATAAAGAACAGAACAACTAAAAAATCGAAAATTTAAAAAATCAAAATTCGAAGCATGGAAAGTCAATAAATGGAAAAGTAAAAACATTGAAGATTCGAATATTGGAAAATCAAAAAATCGAAAATTTGAGAAATCGAACAGAAAAGAAGAGGGAAAGTGGAAAAATTGAAAAGTCGAGAGACAGAAAACAGAAAAATCGAAAAACCGAAAAATCAAAAAATCTAAACATCCAATATTCCAAAAATTGAAAATAGAAAAATCTAAAAATGAAAAATCTTCCAGAAAGTCGAAGAATTGAAAGATTGAAAATTTGTAGATCGAAAACTTGAAAACCCGGGAAATCAAAAAATCGAAATATAATCCAAAATCGAAAAACCGAGAATCAAAATTCAAATCGAAGAATGAAAAATCAGAAAATCGAACGGTCGAAAATCTGAAGTATCGCAAAATAGAAAACTCGGGAGTGTCGAAAATTCAAAATACCGAAAAATGAAAATTCGATGAATCGTATGTATTCGAAAAATCGAAAATCGAAAAATGAAAAAAACCAAAATTCGAGAAATCGAAAAATCGAAAGATGGACGAATGGGAAGTTTTCCGGAAAGTCGAAAAATAGAAATAAAAAAAATATGAAAATTCGAATATCGAAACATCGAGGAGTAAGAAAATTCAAAATTCGAGTATTGAAAAAATGAAAAGTTAAAAAATTAAACTCTAAAAATGAAGAATGGAAAAATTGGAAATTCTAAAAATCAAAATCGAAAGACGAATAATTGAAAAATCGGAAAATTGAAAAATTTCAAGATCGAGTCGATAAATCGAAAAGAAAAAAAAATTGGAAACTCAAATATCGAAACAGACATAGAAATCGAAAAATCGGAAGTCAAAAAATCGGAAAACCGAAAAATTGACAATCAAAAAAAACAGAAAACTGAAAAATCGTGAATTAAAAAAATCGAGAAATCAAAGATCGTAAAAATCAAAACTTGGAAAACTCGAAAAATGAAAAAATCAATAATCGAAAACCGAGAAGTCGACAATTCAAAAAGTCGAATGAAAAATCTGAAAACCGAAAATTCCATCATGTGAAATATTGAAAAGTCAAAAATTGATTCGAAAAAACGAAAATCCAAAAATAAAAAATTGAAAAATCTTCCTCAAAGTCGACAAGTCGGAAAATTGAAAAATCGAAAAGTAAAAATCTGTAAAATCTAGAAATAAAAAACTGAAAATTCCAATATGGAAACATCCAAAAGTAAAAAAATTCATAATTCGAATATCGAAAAATGAAAAGTAAAAACATTGAAAATTCGAATGTAGGACAATCAAAAAATTGAAAATCGAAAATTAGAGAAAAGAAGTGGAAAAGTGGAAAAATTGAAAAATCGAGAGATAGAAAGCAGAAAAATCGAAAAACCGACAAGTCAAAAAAAATGAAATATCCAAAATTCCAAAAATTGAAGATAGAAAAATCTAAAAATGAAAAATCTTCCAGAAAGTCGAAGAATCGAAAAATTGAAAAATCGGGAAATCTAAAAGTAGAAAAATAAAAAGATTGAAAATTCGTATATCGAAAAGTTGAAAACCCGGGAAATCAAAAAAATGAAATATAAAACAACTGCAAAATTAAAAAAATTAATGAAAAAACTGAAACGTCTAAAGATAAAAAACTGAAAGAATGGAAAAATTAGAACATCGTAAAATCGATAAATCAAATATTCGAGAAAAATAAAAAATCGAATATAATCTAAAATCGAAAAGCCGTGAATCAAAATTCAAATCGAAGAATGAAAAATTCTGAAATCGAACGGTCGAAAATTTGAAATATCGCAAAATAGAAAACTCGAAATATGAAAATTCGATGAATCGTATGTAATCGAAAAATCGAAAATCGAAAAACCAAAGAAACTAAAATTCCAGAAATCGAAAAATCGAAATATGGAAAAATCGGAAAATGTTCCGGAAATTCGAAAACTTGGAAAATTGAAAAATCGAAAAAGTAAAATGTAAAATCTAGAAATAAAAAAAATGAAAATTCGAATATCGCAACATTGAGGAGTAAGAAAATTCAAAATTCGAATATCGAAAAATGGAAAGTAAAACAATTGAACTCTAAAAATGAAGAATAAAAAAATTGGAAATTCGAAAAATCAAAATCGAAAGATGAAGAATTGCAAACCGAAAAATTATAAATTCCAAAACTCGATAATATAATCGAATAATCGAAAATCGAAAGGTCGAAAAACTGAAATATTGCAAAAAGAAAAGTCGGGAATTCAAAATACCAAAAAATCAAAATAATCTAAAATACGAGAAAGCAAAAAATTGAAATTGAACAGTCGGAAAATTGAAAAATCGGGGAATTCAAAACTCGAATAAAGTAAAAATATAAAACCGAGAAATTAAAAAATTGTAAAATCGAAATGTCGAAACATCGAATAGTAAGAAAGTTCGAAATTCAAATATTGAAAAATGAAAAGTAAAACAACTGAATTCTAAAAATGGAGAATGGAAAAACTAAAAATTCGAGAAATCAAAATCGAACATCGAAAAATCAAAATCGACAGTCGAAGAATTAAAAAATCGGAAAGTCGAAAAATCGAATAATCGAAAAGTGAAAAAATTGAAAATTCGAATATCGAAACAAAAGTCGGAAATTGCATGAATCTAAATTCGATGAAACGAAAAATCGAAAATCAAAAAACCGGAAATCGAAAAATCGGAAATCAAAAAATCGAAAAACCAAAAAATTGAAAATCAAAAAAACGGAAAACTGAAAAATCGAAAATTCGAAAAATCGGGAAATCGAAAATCGTAAAAATCAAAAAATCGAAAAACCAAAAAATTGAAAATCAAAAGAACGGAAAACTGAAAAATCGAAAATTCGAAAAATCGGGAAATCGAAAATCGCAAAAATCGAAACTTCGGAAAGTCGATAAATTAAAAAAAATCCAAAAACCGAGAAGTCGACAACTAAAAAAAATCGAATAAAAAAGTGAAAATCGAAAATTCCAACATTTGGAACATCGAAAAGTGAAAAATTCGATGAATCGAAAAAGCGAAAATTCGAAAAATCGGAAATCAAAAAATGGAAAATTCGAAATTGAAAACTCGGAAAATTGAAAAAACGAAAATCGAGAAAACTGAAAAATTGAAAATTCAAAAAATCCAGAAACCGAAAATCGTAATCAAAACTTCGAAAACTCGAAAAATGAAAAAGTCCAATAATCGAAAAACCGAGAAGTCGACAATTGAAAAAATAGAATGAAAAATCTGAAACTTCGAAATTCCAACATTTGAAATATCGGAGTCAAAAATTCGGTGAATCTAATATTCGAAAAATAGAAAATCGAAAAATATTCCTAAAAGTCGAAAAGTCGGGAATTTGAATAATCGGGAAATTGAAAAATCGAAAAATAAAAAACAGTAAAATCGAGAAATAAAAAAACTGAAAATTCGATTATGGAAACATCGAAAAGTAAAAAAATTCAAAATTCGATATTAATCAATATTCAGTATCGAAAAATAGAAGTCGAAAATTCCTTGAATTAAATATTTGATAAAACGATATTTCTTAAAATCGAAAAACCGAAAAATTGAAAATCAAAAAACCAAAAAATTGAAAATTCGAAAACTGGAAAAATTAAAAAATTGAATAGTTGAAAATCAAAAGGTCGAAAAAGTGAAATATTGCAAGTCAAAAATTCAAAATACCGAAAAATTAAATTTCGATGAATCATATAAATATTAAATATGTAAAATCGATAAATAAAAAATTGAAAATTCGAATGGCGAAACATCGAAGAGTAAGAAAATTCGAAATTCGAATATTGAAAAATGAAAAGTGAACTCTAAAAATAGAGAATGGAAAAACTGAAAATTCGAAAAATCAAAATCGAAAGTCGAAACATCAAAATCGAAAATCGAAGAATTGAAAAATCGGAAAGTCGAAAAATCAAAAAATTGAAAGATCGAGAAGTCGTAAATTCCATGAATCAAAATTCGATAAAACAAAAAATCGAAAATCAAAAAACCGGAAATCGAAAACTCGGAAAACAAAAAATTGAAAATCAAAAAAACGGAAAACTGAAAAATCGAAAAATTAAAAAATCCAATCATCGAAAAACCGAGAAATCGAATGAAAAATCTGAAAATCTAAAATTCCAACATTTGAAATGTCGAAAAGTCAAAAATTCGATGAATCATATATTAGAAAAATCTAAAATCAAAAAATGGAAAATTCTAAATTGAAAAATCGGAAAATTGAATAATCGAAAATAAAAAAATCGAAAAATCAAGTCCACGAATCGTATATTCGAAAAATCTAAAATCGAAAAATAGGAAATCGGAAAGTAGAAACACTGTAAAATCGAAAAATAAAAAAATTGACAAATCCAATATCGAAAAATCGAAAAATCAAAAAATCGAAAATCAAAAAACCGAAATTCGAAAAATCGGGAATCAAAAAATCGAAAAACCAAAAAATTGAAAATCAAAGAAACAGAAAATTGAAAAATCGAAGTATTAAATTTCGGAAAATCGAAAGGTCGTAAATCCAAACAATCGCAAAATAGAAAAATCGAAAAGTCGAATATACAAAATACCGAAAAATCAAAAATTCACGAATCGTATATTCGAAAAATCGTTAAGTAGAAAATCGAAAAATGGAAAAACCTTCCAGAAGGTCAAAAAGTCGGAAAATTGAAAAATAGAAAAGTAGATACACTGTAAAATCGAGAAAAAATATTTAAAATTCGAATGTGGAAACATCGAAAAGTAAAAAAAACTGAAAAATCGAAATTCGAAAAATCGAAAAACCAAAAAATTGAAAATCGAATAATCGGAAATCAAAAAATCGAAGATCCAAAAAGTGAAAATCAAAAACACGGAAAACTGAAAAATCAAAAATTCAAAAAATCGAGAAATCGGAAATAGTAAAAATCAAAACTTCGAAAACGTGATAAATTAAAAAATCGAAAGACTTGAAATTCGGAAACTCGAAAGGTCGAATATCCAAAATACTGACAAATGAGAATTCTATAAATCGGATAATCGAGAAATCGAAAAATAGAAAGTTCTTCCGGTAAGTCGAAAGTGTGAAAATTGAAAAATTGGGAAATTGAAAAATCGAAAAGTAAAAAAATTGTAAAATCGAGAAATAAGAAAATTCAAAATTAGAATTTCGAAAAATGAAAAGCGTAACAATTGAACTCTTAAAATGAAGAATCGGAAAGTCGAAAAATCGATCAATCACATATTCGAAAAAATTGAAAAACTGAAAAACGGGAAATCAAAAAACCGGAAAACGAGAAAATAGGAAATCAAAAAATCGACAATTGGAAAAATCGAGAAATCGAAAATCGTAGAAATCAAAACTTCGAAAGCTCGATAAATTAAAAAATTGAATAGAATAATCGAAAAACTGAGAAGTCGACAATTAACAAAATCGAATGAAAAATTTGAAATTTCGAAAAATTGAAAATTCTATGATTGAATATTAAAAAAATTGAAAAATCGAATAATTAAAAGCACAACAATTGAACTCTTAAACTGAAGAATCGGAAAGTCGAAAAATTGAGAAATTGAAAGAACGAAAAGTGAAAAAATTGTAAATTCGAACATCGAAAAAATAGAAAAGTCCAAAAATTCGATGAATTAAATTTTCGAAAAAATTGAAAAACCGAAAAATCGAAAATAAAAAAACCGGAAATCAAAAATCGACAATTGGAAAAATCGAATCGAATAATCGAAAAACCGAGAAGTCGACAATTAAAAAAATCGAATGCAAAATTTGAAAATCATAAAATATGTAGATTTCAGAGCCCGAAGTTTTGCAATTTTAAAGTTAAAAATCTAGGTGTCTATGGTAAACACTCCGCCTCCTTCTAAGTATTCTACAGCACCGACCCTGTAAAATTTTAGTATACTTAAAAAATCTTATTTAGCTGACAAAAAAACTGACCAAAACTCCCGTTTATCCCCGCCAAAAATGTAATGACGTCATTTTAAAATTTTGACAAGTAGAACTCGCTTGAATTTTATAATGTAATTTTCTCCAGTGAAGTATTATAATGTGAATCACTAATATGCACATAAAGCGAAATTATACATTTCTGCCGTACCTGTTAAACAACCGATAATAACCAGAAAAAAAACAGCGGATATTTAATTAAGCAAAATTTTAACATTCAGAGTAAGCGGTTCCGCAGTTCGAAAATAGCACAAAAACTCGCATTAATTAGCACGATCAAGCCTTATCTTTTCCTCAAACGATCTGCTAACAGCATAAAACGTTTTTGCGCGCAATTTACGGCAAAATAATCGATAATTGCAGTAGGTAATGTGCAAATTACAGAACCGGCGATAATTTAATAAGTCCGTGCGAATAAATAAAAGCAGCGTTCGAAAATTACATCTAATAATAACAAACTGGTTATGCGGAATTAGAGCGCACTTGCACAAATTAACATTTTCAAGAAGTGCTCGTTTATTCGTGGCCGTTTCGTGTCGACTTGCCATAATTTACGGAACTCACTCAATTTAGCTACATAGAAACGTTAGCATTAAAATAATAAGTAAACATGATGTTACGAGGCTTCGCAAAAACCTTGTCCCACGTAAGATCCAAGTATGCGCAATTACGTATGTAAACATCTGCATAAATCCAATTTAACGTCTTCGTGAATGCGAAATGTTACGGTTATTGCTGCTAGTCGGTGAGTTATGTTTCGAAGAGATCCCGTGGGAAATTTTGCGATTAGGCATCTCAGGAAGCAGACGTGGTGAGGAGGAAGGTTTACTTTTGCTAGATTATAATGATGTGCACCTGCTTAGATCATAAATCTGGATTCTGCACGTGAGGGTTTTTGTTGAGGAGGTCGCCGTGGGAACGCAACCAATAATACATGGTTAATTGTAGAGCGGTCGAAGCGACATTAATTTTTATGAAGATTCCTGCTTAAATTTACTTCTATATCTAGAATGTGTCTGCTGAGTGTCAGTTTTAGCACTTTACGAAAGTCTATTATAGAGATCCGAGAGGCGCTGTCCTCTAGTGGTGAGTTACTGAAAATGTGGGTAAAGGTCGAACTGTTCTACAGATTTCTATTCCGTACTCCACGAAAATAAGTGGTTGTCTACCCACAATTGAAAAACCCAGCTATCTTATAAACTTCAAATAAATATTACATGTATGTTTTCATTATAACTTTTTCAAAATTTCCATTTGGTTTTGTAAATTTCGACTTCTAGAGTTTATTTTTGACCTTCTTTCTTCGAAAACCCTTACCGTTCTTCCAAAATCGCTCACTGAAAATCTCAATCATTTTTAGGATTAAAAAAATTATTTTCAAACTGAATACTTCTAAAATCTTGCTTCAGAATCATAAACACGTATTTTTTGAAGCGACATGGCTAGATCTAGATTTCAGAATTTTTTTCTGAATTTTTAGACAACTTCAAAAATTCCGTTTTTCATTACTTTCCTCTAACGAAAATTTTGACCTTTTCAACCACTTTTGAAAATTACCGAAGGATTTTTTTGTAGATTTCGACTTGTAGATTTATTTTCAATGTTTCCAGTTTTCGAATGTTTGATTTTTCGATTTTCCAATTTTTCGAATACTTGATTCATCAAATTTTTAATTCTTCGATTTTACGATCGTTTGATATTCGAACTTTCAATTTTTTATTTTTCGATTTTCGAATTTTTGATTTTTTATTTTTCGATTTTCGAATTTTTGATTTTTCAATTTTTCCTTTCTTCAATTCTTGACTGCAGTTTTTTACTTCTAGGTTTTTCGATATTCGAATTTGTGTCTTATTTTTCGATTTTTCAGATTTTCCATTCTACAGTCTTTAGATTTTCCAATTTTATTTTATTTTCGATTATACAATTTTTTGATATTCCAATTTTCAGTTTTTTACTTTTCAATTTTTGATTATTCAATTCTTAATTTTTAGACTTCAATATTTTTACTTTCCGATTTTTCAGTTGTTCGATTTTTCAATTTTTTACTTGTTGTCGAGATCTAGATTTCAGATTTTTTTGTGAATTTTTAGACAAATTTTTTCTCTGTTGAAAATTTTGACTTTTTTAACCACTTTTGAAAATTACCGAAAGACATTTTTTATAGATTTCGACCTAGAATTTATTTTCGGCCTCATTTGTTCGAAAATTTGTACCATTTTTCCAGAATCGTTCAATGAAATAGGTACTTTTTAGGATTAAAAAAAATGTTTCCAAACTGAATTTTTCGAAAATCTTAATCTGGGACTATATTCCAGAAATATATATTGAGATCTATATTCTAGAATTTTTCATGACTTTTCAGACAACTTTTTCAAAAGCTACATTTTTCAATACTCACCCCTGATGAAAATTTTAAAATATTCCTGCGCTTGTGATTTATGAATCCGCGTTGAGTTTTTACCATAGACATCCAGATTAAAAAAAAATCAAATTTTATTTCAACATTTTACAATTTAACTTTGAAATTATTACAAAACTGAATAATCTGGAATCTATGTTTCGATATTTCGAATTTTCGATTTTTCCATTTTGCAATATTACAAATTTTTGAATTTTCGATTTCTCAATTTTTGGATTTTCTATTATTCGATTTTTCAATGTTTCCAGTTTTCGAATTTTTGATTTTTGATTTTCCGGTTTTCCGATTTTTCGAATATTTGATTCATCAAATTTTAGACTTTTCTATTTGTCGAACTTCCATTTTTCGATGTTCAAATTTTCAATTTTTTTACTTTCCAATTTTTCGATTTTTCGACTTTGCGATTTTCGCATTTTCAATTCTTCGATTTTACGATCTCTCGACATTCGAGTTTTCATTTTTTTACTTTTCGATATTCGAATTTTGGATTTTTCCATTTTTCCTTTCTTCATTTCTTGACTGCAGTTTGTGACTTCTAGGTTTTTCGATATTCGAATTTGCCGTGTTTTATTTTTCGATTTTTCAGTTTTTCCATTCTACAGTCTTTAGATTTTCTAATTTTATTTTATTTTCGATTATACAATCTTTTGATATTCGAATTTTCAGTTTTTTACTTTTCAATTTTTGATTATTCAATTCTTAATTTTTAGACTTCAATTTTTTTACTTTCCGATTTTTCAGTTTTTCGATTTTTCAATTTTTTACTTTTCGTCTAGATCTGGATTTCAGAATTTTTTGTGAATTTTGAGACAAATTTTTCAAAAACTCCATTATTCATTACCCCTCTGTTGAAAATTTTGACTTTTAAAAATTATCGAAAAACATTTTTTTGTAGATTTCGATCTCTAATTTTTCGAAAACCAGAAATATATTGAGCTCTATGTTCTAGAATTTTTTATGGCTTTTCAGACAACTTTTTCAAAAGCTACATTTTTCACTACTCTCCCCTGAAAATTTAAAAATATTCCTGCACTTGTGATTTATGAATCCACGTTGAGTTTTTACCATAGACATCCAGATTAAAAAAAAAAATCAAATTTTATTGTTTCCACTTTTCTAATTTTTGATTTTTCGAATTTTTAATTTCCGTATTTTCAATTTTCGATATTCCCATTTTTGATTTCTCGATTTTTCGGTTTTCCGATGTTTCGAATATTTGATTAATCAAATTTTAGACTTTCCCATTTTTCGAATTTTCATTTTTCGATGTTCAAATTTTCAACTTTTTTACTTTACAATTTTTCGACTTTGCGATTTTCGAATTTTCAATTCTTCGATTTTACGATCTTTGGACATTCTTCGATTTTTCAGTTTTTCGATTTTTCAATTTTTTACTTTTTCTCGAGATCTAGATTTCAGAATTTTTTGTCAATTTTTAGACAAATTTCTCAAAAACTCCATTTTTCATTACTTCCATCAGTTGAAAATATTGAGTTTTTTAACTATTTTTGAAAATTACTGAAAGACATTTTTGTAGATTTCGATCTCTAGAATTTATTTTCGGCCTCATTTGTTCGAAAACTTATACCATTTTTCCAAAATCGTTCAATGAAACAGACCCTTTTTAGGATTAAAAAAAATGTTTCTAAACTGATTTTTGTGAAATCTTGATCTGGGACTATATGTATTCCAGAAATATATTGAGATCGTATGTTCTAGAATTTTTTATGGCTTTTCAGCCAACTTTTTCAAAAGCTACATTTTTCACTACTCTCCCCTGATGAAAATTTTGAAATTTTTAAAATATTCCTGCACTTGTGATTTATGAATCCGCGTTGAGTTTTTACCATAGACATCCAGATTTAAAAAAAATCAAATTTCATTTCAACATTTTACAATTTAACTTTGAAATTGCAAAACTGAATGATCTGAAATCTATTTTTCGATATTTTGAATTTTCGATTTTTCCATGTTTCCAGTTTTCGAATTTTTGATTTTTGGAATTTTTAATTTACGTATTTTCAATTTTCGATATTCCGATTTTTGATTTCTCGATTTTCGATTTTCCGATTTTTCGAATATTTGATTCATCAAATTTTAGACTTTTCTATTTTTCGAATTTCCATTTTTCGATGTTCAAATTTTCAACTTTTTTACTTTTCAATTTTTCGATTTTTCGACTTTCCGATTTTCGATGCCCAGATTTTTGGAAAAAAAAAATCAAATTGTTTTTCAACATTTTACAATTTAATTTTGAAAATACAAAACTGAATATAATCTGGAATCTATTTTTGGATATTTCGAATTTTCGATTTTTTTACTTTTCGATTTTCGAATTTTTGATTTTTCAATTTTTCCTTTCTTCATTTCTTGACTTCAGTTTGTTACTTTTAGGTTTTTCGATATTAGAATTTGCTGTTTTTTATTTTTCCATTTTTCGGTTTTTCCATTGTACAGTTTTTAGATTTTCCAATTTTATTTACTTTTCAATTTTTGATTTCCAAATTTTCATTGTTTCAGTTCTTCGATTTTTCGACTTTGCGATTTTCGAATTTTTGATTTCAGTTTTTCCTTTCTTCATTTTTTGGCTTCAGTTTGTTACTTTTAGGTTTTTCAGTTTTTCGATTTGTCAATTTTTCTACTTTTTGTCGAGATTTCAGAATTTTTTGTGAATTTTTAGACAACCTTTTTAAAAACTCCGTTTCTCAATATTGACGAAAATTTTGACTTTTTTAACCACTTTTGAAAATTACCTACAAAATTTTTGTTGTAGATTTCTATCTCTAGAATTTATTTTCGGCCACGTTTGTTTGCACATTCATA
The DNA here is from genome assembly GCF_036711695.1 of Zophobas morio. Classification (NCBI taxonomy): domain Eukaryota; kingdom Metazoa; phylum Arthropoda; class Insecta; order Coleoptera; family Tenebrionidae; genus Zophobas; species Zophobas morio. The sequence goes on along the minus strand of NW_026972123.1, from coordinate 3,962,322 downwards.
CCAATTTTCCAGAATCAATGAAATAGGCAATTTTTAGGATTAAAAAAAATTATATTTCCAAACTGAATATATCTAAAATCTTAATCTGAGACCATATTCCAGAAATATAATTATCGGGATCTATATTACAATTTTTTTTATGTCTTTTTAGACAACTTTTTTTCAAAAGCTCCATTTTCACTACTCTCCCCTAATGAAAATTTTGAAAAATGTTTCACCCACAATCGCGAAAGTTACTTAGAGATCTTTTTAAACATTTCGAACTCTAGAATAAATTTTCAGCTCTATTTTTCGAAAACTCTTATCATTATTATTCCAGAATTGCTCAATAGGCAATTTTTAGGATTAAAAAAAAATTCCAAACTGAATATGTATTTCTAAAATATTGATCTGGGACCATATTTTAGAAATATATCAAGATCTATATATTCCAGAATTTTTTATGACTTGTTGGACAACTTTTTCAAAAGCTCATTTTTCACTACTCTCCTCTGATAAAATTTTGAAATTTTTTCAACCATCTTCGAAAATTTTCTAAAGAGATTTTTTTGTAGATTTCTACCTCTATAATTTATTTTCGGCTTCATTTCTTTGAAAACTAAATTGTACCACTGTTCCAGAATCGCTCAATAAAATATGGAAATTTTTAGGATTTTTAAAATACATTCAAACTGAATATTTCTAAAATCTTGATCTGAGACCATAACACTTTCAGATCTATATTTTAGATTTTTTTGTAAATATTTAGAGAACTTTTTCGAAAACGTCATTTTTCAGTACTCTTTCTAAATGAAAATTTAGAGCTCGAGAATTTATTTTCAGTTTGCATTTTTCGAAAAGGCTTACCATTATAATTTCAGAATTGCTCAATAGACAATTATTAGGAAAAAAAAATCCAAACTGAATATTTGCAAAATCTTGATCTGGGACCATATTCCAGAAATATCTCAAGATCTATATTTCACAATTTTTTGAAACTTGTTAGGCAACGTTTTCAAAAGTTCATTTTTTACTACTCTCCCCTGACGAAAATTTTGAAATTTTTTCAAGCACCTTCGAAAATTACCTAAAGAGCTTTTTTTGTAGATTTGTATCTGTCGAATTTATTTTCAGCCTCATTTTAACGAAAATTAGTACAACTGTTCCAGAATCGCTCAATGAATGAAATATGGAAATTTTTAGGATTAAAAAACCAAAACTTTTAAAATCTTGATCTGAATTAATCAAATACATTTGCTTATCCACCTCAAAAAATTGATGACGTCACCTTAAATTTAAAAATATAAAAGCGGATTCGACTTCCCTTACGTATATGAAGTAATCAGACTTTTATTCATGCACATCCCCCTTCCACCCCTTTGCAGCACCCTTTAAAACTTGTTCGTTATTATTTTCAAGGGCAAAAGTTTTCCGTTTGAATTTGATGTCCGAATACCATTTTTAGTCCGCGGTCCAGGTGTCGAACCTGGCACCGTAGTCGATGATATAGTACTTAACATAGATCTCGCGCCGACATTCTTGGACATCGCCGGAGTGGAAGCGCCGCCCCACATGGACGGCCGCTCCGTCCTGCCCCTCTTCCACAACTCCAAAAGGAAAAGGATGCGTTGGCCCGACACCTTCCTCATAGAAAGGTACTGTCCCTACACTTGTTAAGTTCTTCCGCTACAACGTCTCGTTGCAGCTCCGGCCGTCGCGAGACGCCGTACCTCGACGCCAAATTCAAAACCAAGCTCGCCACCCGCCGCAACGCCACCACCCCCCAGCCCCCGTCGACCTTCGCCCCCGCCGACTACTCCATGGCCACCTCCACCAAGCCGCCGGCCGAGCTCGCCACCGCCGCGCCCCGCAGAGTATACGAATCAGGTGAGGACCTCACGTTAGATTCGTTCGGTGACGACGAAGACGACGATATCGACGAGGATGACGATATCGACGACGACGAGGACGACATCGACGGGGGATACGACGACGGCGTCGACGACGACATTTACGCTTATAGTAACGAGGCGAATGTTACTAGTAAGAACCTAATCAGGGGTGAGGGTACTAACCGGCCGTCGGGACCGGCGACATTGACTTGACCGAGGTCGTTTTGCAGATAGTTTTCCGTCCAACAAGCTGGAGAGGCTGACGACGGAGTGCGCCGCCGACGAGATGAAGCCCCCGTGCCGGGCCAGCCAGAGGTGGTACTGCGTCAACGAGAACGGCAGGTGGAGGAAGCACAAGTGCAAGTCGGTGGTGGTGCACTTCAGGAAGTGCGCGTGCTTCACGGAGGCGGGGTTGGTGTATAAGAGGATACCGGTGAGTAATAATAACTTAGGGAAAACAGTCACCGGTGTGAAGACAGCAACGATTTACCAGCAACGATTTTAGTACGAACCATAATTTCATGCAGGCGGCACACCCATGGAAATACATATGGGGCACCCCTGTAATTCGCTTATCAGTGTTTGTGCCACGATGAAATTCAGTGTGGGAGTTCTTTAGAATTTATAACGAATTATCAGCCCCGTAGCTACGGGGGGGCAAGAGGGGGCTGAGCCCCCCCTAGCAGTTGTGGTTGCCCCCCCTGGAAGACTTATACATTATAAATTTCAAATTAGTAATAAAATTTCAATATAATGCCGATTGCCGAAGCATATTAACTGGCCCCACCCGCCTCACCTTGTATTTTCGTACAGGGTATATTATTTGGCAATATCACCTTACCGTTGATGTTGACCGTATAAAAAAATGAACATGTCACATTTTATTCCATAGCCTACTATGTAGGTACTTGAGAAAAGTCAAAAATGTATGGATTTTCTAAAAATTGAGCTTTTATTGAAATGGACAAAAAATAGACAAAAAATTCTGAGATGTAGATCTCGATGAGCTTAATCAAAAAACATAAGGTCTTGATGGTCCCAGACCAAGATTTTTCAAAAATTCGGTTCCAAAATCGACATTTCAAAATTTCTGAAAAATTACATTTCTTTTGGCGGCTCTGGAAAAATTGTACGAATTTTCGAAAAAATAAACCAAAAAAAAAACATTTGGAGATCGAAATCAATAAAAAGATCCCTTCTGCTAGTTTTCGAAAATGCGTGGGAAAAGTCAAATTTTTTTTATAGATTTTCAAAAATTGAGCTTTCGTTGAAATTGGCTGAAAATCTACAAAAAATTCTGAGATGTAGATCTCGACGAGTTTAGTCAAAAAACATAAGGTCTTGCTGCTATTCGGTTTCCAAGTCGAATTTTTAAAATTTCTCAAAAATTATACTCCTATTTCTTTTGACGGTTCTAGAAAAATTTTACAAATTTTCGATCAAATAAAACCAAAAACAACATCTGAAGATTGAAATAAATAAAAGAATGACTTTCGGTAATTTTTGGAAATGCTAAGAAAAGTCAAAATTTATTTAATCCCTTTTGCTAAATTTCGAAGATGCTTGGGAAAAGTCAAAAAATGTATATGGATTTTCAAAAATTGAGCTTTTGTTGAAATTAACAAAAAATCAACAAAAAATTCCGAGATGTAGATCTCGATGAGCTTAATCCAAAAACATAAGGTCTTGATGGTCCTAGACCAAGATTTTCGAAAAATTCGGTTTCATAGTCGACATTTCAAAATTTCTCAAAAATTACATTTCTTTTGGCGGCTTTGGAAAAATTGTACAAATTTTCGAGAAAATAAAACCAAAAACAACATTTGGAGATCGACATCGATAAAGAGATCCCTTTTGCTAATTTTCGAAAACGGTTGGGAAAAGTCATAAACATTTTATAGATTTTCAAAAATTTAGCTTTTGTTGAAGTTGACTAAAAATCCACAAAAAAATCTGAAATGTTGATCTCGACGAGCTCAATCAAAAAACACAAGGTCTAGATGATCCCAGATCAAGATTTTCGAAACATTCGGTTTCAAAGTTCAAAAATTACATTTCGTTTGGCGATTGCTGAAAAATTTTACGACTTTTCAACCAAATAAAACCAAAAACAACATCTGGAGATCGAAATCAATAAAGGAATTCCTTTTGGTAATCTCGAACGTGCTTGAAAAAAGTCAAAAATTTGATACAGGTTTTCAAAAATTGCCGTATTTCTTCCGTCGATTCTGGAAAAATTGTAAGAATTTTCAAAAAAATTGAATCCAAAACGATTTTTGGAAATCGAGATGAACAAAGGAGTCTCTTTTGATAATTTTTAAAAATGCTTGGGAAAAGTCAAAAATTTTATATGGGTTTTCAAAAATTGAACTTTCGTAAAAGTTGACAAAAAATTCTGAAATATAGATTTGGACGAGCTTAAAAAACATGACAGGTTCATGGTTCCGGATAAAAATTTTCGAAATACTCGGTTTCGAGCTCGAATTTTCAAAATCTCTCAAAAATTACCATATTTCTTTTGACGATTGTGGAAAAATTGTACGAATTTTCGAAAAAATAACCAAAAACAACATCTGGAGATCGAAATCAATAAAGAAATCCCTTTTGGTAATCTCGAACGTGCTTAAAAAAAAGTCAAAAATTTGATGCAGGTTCTCAAAAATTGCCATATTTCTCCCGTCGATTCTGGAAAAAAAGTTAGAATTTTCAAAAAAATTGAGTCCAAAACGATTTCTGGAAATCGAGATGAACAAAGGAATCTCTTTTGGTAATTTTCGAAAATGCTTGGGAAAAGCCAAAAATTTTATATGGGTTTTCAAAAATTGAACTTTCGTAAAAGTTGACAAAAAATTCTGAAATATTGATTTCGACGAGCTTAAAAAAACATGACAGGTTCAAGGTTCCGGATCAAAATTTTCGAAATACTCGGTTTCGAGCTGGAATTTTCAAAATTTCTCAAAAATTACCATATTTCTTTTGGCGATTATGGAAAAATTGTACGAATTTTCGAAAAAACAACCAAAAACAACATCTGGAGATCGAAATCAATAAAGGAATCCCTTTTGGTAATTTCGAATGTGCTTGAAAAAAGTCAAAAATTTGATACAGGTTCTCAAAAATTGCCATTTTTCTTCCGTCGATTCTGCAAAAAATGTAAGAATTTTCAAAAAAATTGAATCCAAAACGATTTTTGGAAGAAATCGAGATGAACAAAGGAATTCTTTTGGTAATTTTCGAAAATGCTTGGGAAAAGTCAAAAATTTTATATGGGTTTCCAAAAATTGAGCTTTTGTTAAAGTTGACAAAAAATTCTGAAATACACATCTCGACGAGTTTAAAAAAACATGACGAGTTCATGGTTCCGTACCAAAATTTTCGAAATATTTGGTTTCGAAGTCGGATTTTTAAAATATGTACTAAACATGCAAAAAAATGAACTCAAACAAATTGGATGTTACCTATATGATCACTACACAAATTTTTGGATGCAGTACAGCTGTTTGTGAATCTACATTCTCTGTTTTAACCAGCATTTTAACCAAGTACCGTACTAATTTTTTGGACTTCGACAGGTTTTTACGAAAATTTAGCGTAAAAAATCGACGTTTCCAATTATTTTAATGTTCTTTCAAATATAAAAACTCAGAAAAAATAAAGTAGTTATCTGAGTGTATTATTAAAATATAAATATTTACATGAAGCCTCCTCTGTCGACAAACTTGCCCCCCCTGAATAAGTTTTCTAGCTACGGGGCTGCGAATTATGGTTTGAAAAAAAATTCAAATTTTTGGGGATGAGGGTGTGCACGGACATATCATATACGGCACACCTGTAATTCGCTTATCAGTGTTTGTGCCACGATGAAATTCAGTGTGCGAGATCTTTAGAATTTATAACGAATTATGGTTTGAAAAAAAATTCAAATTTTAGGGGATGAGGGTGTGCACGGACATATCATATAGGGCACACCTGTAATTCGCTTATCAGTGTTTGTGCCACGATGAAATTCAGTGTGGGAGTTCTTTAGAATTTATAACGAATTATAGTTTGAAAAAAAATTCAAATTTTAGGGGATGAGAGTGTGCCCGAGCATACCGTATGGGACGCGTATTTATCGATGTTTGCGCCACGATGTTTAATTACTTTTTGTGTCAAAAACGGCTATGATGGAATTTATTGGTTTCTTTATCCAAATTTTTTGTTAATAAGTTTTATAGTTTTGTAAGTTTTGTTGATATAGAGGAGTATTTAAATTATAATTCGATGCAAAATATTATACATAAAAGAACAATACATAAGAAAATACACTGTAACGAATCGTCCCAACAACTGGTCCTCTGAATAAGAACGGATATGGGCAGTTAATTTAATCCATTCCAGGCAAAATTACTTGTCCAAACCGGACATCCCAAGAGATGACCAGTGTCATAAAATTTAAATATTGCGCTAATACAGATGTTCTCGGTAAGCACTAATCCCTTCAAAGACGTACCGCCCTTAAAGATGGATTTTTCCAAATTAGGAATTTCCGGGGTGGTACTATTTCACTGCAAAATTTTTTTAAAACTTTAGTTCCTCAGTGCCCTCTTGGGTCTGAAGTATAGTCGATCGGCAAATCCGTTACGCGAGTTTTATTTAGTACTCCGACTACAAAGTCCTTTCTCTATCCTAGTATCAAGTTGAAAGAAAGCGAAGGTTTTTCCCAAAAAGGTAAGAGCAATCTGTTATTTTTTTTACTCAGCTATTATTGAAGCCCTCAACCGGTCTTGTTAGATCGGAAGTCGAATTTTTTTTGAGTTTTCAAATTTTTTAAATTACGTTATATTATTTTTTTTTAATTTACAGATAGTAATTTCATATCATAACATGAAAAACTGTCGAGGATTTTTAAGACAAAATTTTTTAAAACTGTTGAAAGATGGTGTTGTTCAAAAAGAACAACTTATGGGTGTTTCGTATCGAAGAAACAATACCATTTATTCCCAAATATGCCTAACGCTAAAAATCAGACATTTTAGCAAATAGAAAGAAGTTATATACAATTTATTGTCGAAGCTTTGTTAACTGCTCCAATAGTCAGGAACAAGTGGATGACGACAGCGAAACAGGCCAAACTTCTCAAAAAAGTGAGTAGAAGAAAATTTTTAAACTGTTTGTAGTAATCCACTAATTTTTTTAGAAGATATAAGTTCAGATATGGAGCAGTATAATATATCAACGCCTTCAAAATGGAATATACCAGAATTGACAATTAAATTAAGTCCAATTAAGAAACAACTGGATTTTGTTTTAGTGCCCACAAAATCTAATACAGATGATAGTTCCATCTGTCACACACACTTCGAATTTGATAACGAATTGTCATTAGATTCCACATTTGAGGTTAGTAAACAAAACATTTCGATTGATGAAATTATACATCACATAGTAACGTGTAAATCTCCTGGTATTGTTCTTCCGTTAGGTTCTAATAATTTAAAAAGCAATTTGCCTCTGCCTAAACGATTTTCTTGTTGTACATACTTTGAAGGTTCTTTTATAATTACCACCAAAGAATGGATTTCCTTTAAAGAAAACAAAAAATCCAGAAATTACATAATTCTTAAAAACTTTGAATCATTTGTCAATAATTGTTGCGTAGTTAACTTAAAAAGTATAAGATTTAACAAAAATACATGTATTGTGTACGCAGTGTGTGCACATAAAAAGTGTAAATCATTTAAAATAATAATTTCGAAAACTAACATAGCTGCGGAAAATAAATTTTGCAAAGTGTTTGCTTCAAGTAAAGATTTTAACCACTTGACACGGTTAACTAGATTTTTAAAGGGTACGTTCCGAGATGAAGCCAAAAACAAGCTTTGTACATTTAGTGCTTTTTCATATATATCTCAAACGACTTTGGCTTTAAAGTCAAAAGTTTTGCAAAACGGTAATCTGCAAGGGAAAATGTCAGACTGTGTAGTTCGCAAAGCCCGATCGGAGATGTTAACCGCTTTGGATAGACATTCCGATGACGTTATGGATTTAATATTAATGCGACGCGATAAAAAAAATTCATGTTACATACAACGAATTTCAGACCCTTTCGACTTCGAAATTTATAGCTTAGAGCAAATCGAAATTGTGAAATTTTACATAAAAGAAAATAAATGTTTGCCGATTCTATACTTTGATGTAACTGGTTCCATATTCAAAAAACAAAATTCAGTTAACAAGCGGCTTTATTATTATTGTGGGGTAATAAAAGTAAGAAATGACAGAATTGTACCTTTACTTGAAAGAGGTAGCTGCAAACATGATGCAAGTAGTATTGGTAGTTTTTTGGCCAACTATAGATCATTTATACAAAAGTATGGCGTTCGATGGCCTCTGTTTTCCATGGTGGTCACTGATTTTAGTTTTGCAATGATTAACGCAATTTTGTATTCTGGAATTATACCAGCATGAACACATACCTCAAAATATGCTATAATTTCGCCATAACAAACGACAAGTCTCTTCTAGACGGTTTAACAATTATAGAGATTTGTTGCTCACATTTTGTCAAAATTATGGTGAATGATATTAACAGTAATTTTAAAGATAAAAAAAACAAAAAAATTGTTGAAAGAAGTATTAGTTTCTTTAATAAATTTTACCGATCTAAATGCAATAAAATTATATTTTGAACAGTTATCAGTAATTCTGTGCTCTAGATTTAAAAATGAAAATTTTGAAGAAGCGTTTCAGAAAATTATTACACTTTGGGTATCAGACTCAGAACCGTTTGAGTTAACAAGTGACTTCCTAAGTGAAAATCAAGATATAACAAAACAAAATTTAACTCAGGATACAATATACAAAAACAGTCCTTTTTATATAGAAATGAAAAAATTAAAGATACTGTTTTAGCAATAACAGATGATACGGGCAGCGAAGAAAATTTATTTTTTAACATTAATTTTCTGGATTTAGTATTAAAAAAATATATGCCTTATATCCCGTTCTGGTCCGGTTTAATAATGTTGGGAAAAAAATAACAAGTTCAATAGACTTAGCAATGCAAATGTTGAAAACTGGAATAACGTTTTGAAACATGAACTGCTGAAAAGCAAAAGTAGTGTAAAAGCTAGTAGGGTTGTTAGACTATCACGTCAACATGTGATTTTTGTTCATAAGGAACTGAAATTTAATTTAAAGAAATCTAAACTTACAAAAATACTTCCCACGATTTGGGCACCGAAGAAAAATGGAAAAGAAAAAGAAAAAATAAATTTAATTATTTTAACGCAAAATGTCTAATAAATTTTAAAACACAAACTGTTGAAAAAGATGACATAACTGAAACTTACCAGCACAAAAATAAGAGCTATGAAATTATTGAAAAACCTAATAATTTTCCTACTATAATGAAAAATGGATTAGTTAATGACATAAACTACTACAAACCAATACTTACAGACAAAAAATTAAACTATACTGTAGCGAAATTCTCAAATTTGAGAGTAATCGCTAATGAAATAACAATTAACGATTATATCAGGTTGAACGCGTCAGATAACACCAATTCTGTAGAAAAATGGCTCACAAATTGGGTAATTGATATTGGGATGGGAATTATACTCCGAAATTCAGGTGTTGACAATATCACTCTTTTTACTTGCGATGAAGGTGGCATCGTTGTGTTCAAAACTGAAAATATTTCTCAAAGCCAAGAAATATTTCCACTTCGAATAAAACAGCTACCAGCTATAAAAGATGTAATTGTAATACCGACGCGTGTGAATGGAAATCACTGGACATTGGCTATTGTAAACATTCCCAATAGAGAATTTTATTATTTTAATCCCGTTAGAACGACTGTTAGTGATATTAGTGAAATGTTAAACAAATTTAAAACATTTTTGAAAGAATATAATTCTGTATCGAATAAAAAAATTCCCGTAACCAATTGGCATGCTAAGTTAGTGACAAATTATAAGAGGCAGCAAGATAGCTACAACTGTGGAATTATAATAATTCAATTATTCGAAAAATTTTTATTAAAAAAATCTTTTAAACACATGCTGTCCAAATCAGTATAGAAATGAAATGAAACGACTAATCATTAAAAATTCCGACAATATGTCTATATTGTGGGATTATAGAAAAAGAACAAACAATTAACAAGTTTGTTTTTTGTGACTGGTGTAATCGATTAGCACACTATGAATGCACGTATCCCCTTGGAAACGAAATAAGTTATTCTAAGTATCCCATGTCATACATCTGCGAATTGTGTAAAATATCAAATTATTATTGCAAGAGATAGTTTTCTTTTTTAGTTAAATATATTTATAAATGTTATAAATGTGCATATTGTACCAAAGGTAATTTTGTATTCTCTCTATAAATATTCTTTTTATTAAAAATGTTATTTATTAAATTAGTTTGACATTGTTGGTCTACTAACTTGGATATAGATTTCATAGTTTTTGTTATAAAGAATATAGTCAATCATGTATTATGTAATTCAATTTTGGTAATTTGATTAATACGTAAATAATTGTTGATTTCATTAAAATTAAAAAACAAATGTAAGTGTTACTCAGTCTAATATAATATATATTTGCTTAAGCTGTTATTAATTTTAACATTTTTGGTTTATTAACTGTGATATTATATTTTTATATTGTATATTTTCTAAATAAATATTTTGTGAATTTTTGTTGTAATTTTTGTTTTTAATTCATCATAAATTCTATAGATCTCTCACACTGAATTTCATCGTGGCACAAACACTGATAAGCGAATTACAGGTGTGCCCTATATGATATGTCCGTGCACACCCTCATCCCCTAAAATTTGAATTTTTTTTCAAACCATAATTCATCATAAATTCTAAAGATCTCACACACTGAATTTCATCGTGGCACAAACACTGATAAGCGAATTACAGGTGTGCCATATATATTGTGTGTCCGTGCACACCCTCATCCCCTAAAATTTGAATTTTTTTTTCAAACCATAATTCGTTATAAATTCTAAAGATCTCGCACACTGAATTTCATCGTGGCACAAACACTGATAAGCGAATTACAGGTGTGCCCTATATGGTATGTTCGTGCACACCCTCATCCCCTAAAATTTGAATTTTTACTTCCCGAGCGTAAGCAAAGGAAGTATTGTAATCGAGTCCGTCGGCCGACTCTCTACTTTTACGTTTTCTCGATCTTTCATGACCCCTAGAAGACGAAGAAATAGGTCTCCCATTTCCGTCTGTCTGTCCGTCTGTCCGTCCGTCTGTCCGTCTGCCGTCCCGGATTTTTATTAGACAGATAATCTCCGAAAGTACTCGACCGATTGTTGTGAAATTTTGTACTTATATTAAGAATATCATGTAGATGGTAAAACGCTAACCAAAATTTGTCTAATCATCCCCACCACTAATGCGATGACGTCACTTCAAAATTGTACATAGTAAATGGGTTTTCAATTGTATAAAATAACATAGTCCTACACATGTAGTTTACAACTCCAAATCGACTTTTCACCCGAAACGTCCAGATTTTTGGAAAAAAAATCAAAATTATAAAACAACATTTTGAAATTTATTTTTAATCTGCTAACCAGAATGCTTTGAAATGTTGCAGATGTTTTAAGGCTATAAAGAGCATCATAAATCTTTAGTCAAAAAATATTTGCTTATCCCCTCCAAAAACTTGATGACGTCAGCTCAAAGGTTTGTGGAATAAATCATATCTAAAATGTACAAAATATGATGAGTCTGTACTTGTGATCTATCACTCCATTCATATTTTTTGGATTTGCATATGCAGGGTGACTCAAAAAAATTAATGAAGGCGTGAATTTATTTTATCGATTTAATCAGGAATTACAAAACCGAATGCTTTGAAATCTTGGGAATATTTTAAAGTTATTATAAGCATGGTAAACTTTTGTTCAAAATGTATTTGTTCATCCCTCCTAAAAAATTGATAACGTCACCCTTAAATTTTGCTGAATAAATCCTATCTAAGATGCAAAAAATATGATGAGTTTGTACTTGTGATTTATCATTCCATTCATATTTTTTAGATTTTCTTAAGAGGTGGTTCAAAAAAATTAATGAAGTCAATTTATTTTATTGATTAAATTAAAGGCAACACTTATTATTAGTATTACACCCCAACCAACCCAATTTGGTAGACACAAAATTTGTTAAAGGAAAAACTCGGTTGAAACATAAGGGTAGCACGCTTATTTACATCGACTTTAACATTACAGACCTGCATTTGTTTTATGCGCTCACTTGGTTCCGCGAATGTGAAATAGACATGTTTATAATCAAGCAATTGTGAATTTCACCGTCAAGAATTAAAATAAAACCCAATGTTTTATATAATAAGCGGAAGTCGAAGCAATAAAACCGATGGTCGTTTTGTTTACAGTTTCTCTGTTTGACTCTCACGTATGCTGTTACGCCTGTCATCTTAAATTAAGAATGTTTATACATACACGATTTTCAGTTGCCTCTGATACGTATACGTGAGTAAATTGTTTCGTTATTTTATTGATTATTACAAATCAATATTCAAAACGACCCAATTCATTTTCCCGAAAATTTGAGAATATAATAATTTTATTCTTAGTATTACACTACATCTATCCCAACTGATATACGTGTCCTTGCAAAAATGTTGATGACGTCATCGCAATTTTTTTTTAAATTCCCACTACAAAAATGTAATGAGAAAAAAAAACACAATAGGCATGCAGTCGTCAAGTTTCCGACAGCGAGGGAAGTACTGTCTAAACTCTTTAGACCAATTTTTTTTCAAACCATAATTCGTTATAAATTCTAAAGATCTCGCACACTGAATTTCATCGTGGCACAAACACTGATAAGCGAATTACAGGTGTGCCCCATATGTATTTCTATGTGTGTGCCGCCTGCATGAAATTACGGTTCGTACTAAAATCGTTGCTGGTAAATCGTTGCTGTCTTCACACCGGTAAACAGTCCAACTTTGATTGATGTTCTTTGTCAGTTGAGGAATATCACCCGGCGCCACACTCGCATCAAACGCGATGCCGATCTCTCTCAGATCCTTTTCGGGCAGATTGACCCGGACGGGATGACCCATCGGGCCAAACGCGACACTCTGGACCACGTGGAGAGCGTCATGAAGGACGTCCAAGGCAAAATCTACAACCTGAAGTCGAACGCGTCTTTCATAGAGGAGCCCCCAAACCTGGCTACTAATATCATCTCGGAGACGTCTGCGGGGTGCGTCATCATGGACAAGGGTCAAGTCAACTGCTCCACGGTGATCTACCACGATAGAAAAACGTGGCGGCAATCGCGTCACCAAATCGACAACGAGATCTACCAGTTGAAACAAAAACTAGAGAAACTCAAGGAGATTAGAAGACACCTGAAGCACACCAAGCCTATCCAAGATCCAGCGGACGAAGTGGAAGACGGGTACAAGAATAAAACCGGACGGTTGGAATCCCCGGATTTGAATGACTTGAACGTGCGGCTGGAACAGGAGCTGGGGATGTCCACCGAGCAGTACCATGTTAATGTTACCAAGACCAAGAAGAAGAGGAAGAGGCTTCATGATGGGGACAGCCCGCGGGTGGTGAAGAGGCCGAGGCTGAGACCGGAGCTGGACATCGCAGATGAGGTGGACAGGCTGGAGATGACGACGAATGGGCCTTTCGTGAGTCATAGCAACCATCACAGGCACAATCATAGGTATCCTGGGACCACGGAAGGGGAGTTTTCGACGGTCGGTCCGTCGACACCAAGGCGCAGGACTACCACGCAGGTGACGGCGGCCACAACCACCACCCCCACCACTACGGTGTCGACGACAGTCGCAGCCACCACAACCACGAAAGTAAGTTAAGGCGACTCGCTAGAATAAGTGTACAATTTTTACGTTGTAGGCCCCGCCTCCCGACTCCGCCCTTCCCTACAACAACACGCGCTACAACAGCGACTACTGTCACTGCGAGTCGTCCGCCCCGCCCCGGCCTACCGAGCGCGACCGCGTCAAAGAAGCTAAGCGCCGCCTCAAGGAGGAGAAGCTGCGCCGCAAGCTGCGCAAACAACGCAAGAAGGACCAACTCGTAAAGGAGTGCGCTTCCGAACGCATGAACTGCTTCCACCACGACAAGGAGCACTGGAAGACGGCCCCCATGTGGACCGCCGGACCCTTCTGCTTCTGCATGAACGCCAACAACAACACCTACTCCTGCGTGCGCACCATCAACTCCACGCACAACTTCCTCTACTGCGAGTTCACCACGGGCTTGGTCACCTTCTACAATTTGCGGATCGACCCGTTCGAGCTGCAGAATCGGGTAGATCAGCTGAAACCCGAGGAGAAGTCGTTCTTGCACGACCAATTGAGGCAATTGATAGCGTGCAAGGGCCGCTCGTGTACGGTGAACCACAGCGCACACCACCATCATCCCGCGTCGAGGATTAGGGCCAACGCGCTGCCGTTGCACACGGCGGGGGCGCAGAGCAGGTTCAAGAAGAGGAAGCTGGTGGAGGAGTACGCACAAGGTGAGTCGAGTTTGGGGAACTGAGGCTTGTTTTTTGTTTCGTTACTAACAGAGTGGATTTTTTCCTGACTAATGTTGTTGTTAGGGGGCAGAGTGCTGCCGCTCACTCAGTCGGAGTTCGCTCCACGATTGGAGTACAGTCATGTCTCCAAAGCGCACAATAAGTGAGTAGTCTATAGTGGAGTGGCTATGCTTTGAGAGGAACGTAAAAGCGTTCTTCTCGTAGTATTTCTACTTTACGTGCATGGACCGTCTCTATTTGCAAAACTAGTAGTAGAACCATAGATTAATGTAGATGCGACGTAGAGGCTGATTTTGCAAAACCACCCTTATTGCCAACAAAAAAACTTGATTCACTACAACTCGTCGCCTGAGAACTTGTTTGATTTACAGACCAGAGCGCGCTTAGGCCAATGTCGACTCTAAGCGTTCAGAAGCGATTTTTGGTCGGTTTTTATAACGACTAAGTGAATATTTTTGGTACATATTTAGATGATTTTACATATTTTGTTTAACTAAGAATTAATTCTTTATTTGTGTTTTATACTAGCAAAACGTCTTAAATTAAGAATATTGTTGAAATCTTAATAACCCAATGGAATTTTTTTTCGGGAAAACGTTTTGGAAACATTGAAAAATCGAAATATCGGAGAACTGAAAATCGAAAAAATGTAAAATTTAAAAATCGAATAACGAAAAATCGAGACATCGAAACTCCCAAATTTAAAAAATCGGATAACTGAAAAATCGAAACATCGAAAAACTGAGAAGTCGAACAATTGAAAAACCGAAATAGGTCAAAATCGAAAAGTTAAAAATTGAACAATTTATAAATTGAGAAATTGACAATCAAAATATCGAAACATCCAAATCTCCATAAATCGAGAAATCAAAAAACTTAAAAATTCGAAAAATTGAAAAATTGAGAGATTGAAAGATCGAAAGAACGAGAAATCGAAAAGTGATGAAGTCGAAAAATCGAAAAATGGAGACATCGACAAACAAAAAGTTAAAACTTGAAAAATTGGAAAAGCTGAAAAATCAAAAAACGAAAAAATGGAAAACTGGAAAAATTGAGAAACCGAAATAGGCCAAAATAAAAAATTGAAAAAATGATAAATCGAAAACCTGAACAATCAAATCTCGATAAATCGGGAATGAAATATTAACAAATCGAAAAATTGAAAAACAGAACATCTAAAACCAGGAGGTCGAAAAATCGAAAGATTAAGAAATATTGAAAAATTCAAATATCAAAAGATTGAAAAATCTAAAATTTAAAAATCCAAAAATAAATAGAAAAGCCGAAGAATTGAAATATTGAAAAATCCTAAAAATGAAAAATCGAAAAATCAAAAAAGTGAAGTCGAAAAATAGAAACCTTAAAAAATGGAAAAATTGAAAAATCAAAAACCTGAAAAATCAAAAAATTGAAGAATTGAAGAACAGGACAATCGAAACACTCGAAGGTCAAGAAATGAGGAAATCAAAACATCGATTAATCGAAAAATCGAAAAATTGAGAGTTTATAAAAGTCAAATTTAAAAAATTAAAAAATCGAAAAATTGACAAAATGACAATTGAAAAACCGAAAATCTAAAACCGGGAAGTCGAAAAATCAAAAGATTAAGAAATCGAAACCTTTGAAAAATTCGAAAACTTGAAAAATTGAAATATCGAAGAACTGAAATGAAAAATCGAGAAATCGAAAAATCTAAAATTTTAAAAATTAAAAAATCTAAAATTTAAAAATCGAAAAATTGAAAAATCGAAAAAGTAAAAAAATTGACACATCGAAAAATCCAGGAGTCAAAAATCGAAACGTCGAAGAATCGAAATATTGAAAAATCCCAAAACTGAAAAACGAAAGAAAAACTGAAAAATGGAAAACTTGAAAACTCCGAAAACTAAAATATCCAAAAATTGAGAACCTAAAAAGTCGAAAAATTGAGCAATAGAAAAATCCAAAAAGTGAAATCGAAAAATTGAAACCTTAAAAAAATTAAAACATAAAAAATCAAAAACCTGAAAAATCGATAAATTAAAGAATTGAAGAACAGGAATATCGAAAGTCAAGAAATGGGAAAATCAAAACATCGATTAATTGAAAAATCGAAAAATTCACAGTTTATAAATGTCAAATTTGAAACATTGAAAAAACGACAATTGAAAAACAGAAAATCTAAAAATCAATTGATTAAGAAATCGAAAAATTTGAAAACTTGAAAAACTGAAATATCGAAGAACTGAAATGAAAAATCGAGAAATTGAAAAATCTGAAATTTTAAATACTGAAAAATTAAAATATCAAAAAACTGAAAAATCTAAAATTTAAAAATCGAAAAATTGAAAAAACGACAATTGAAAAACAGAAAATCTAAAACCGGGAAGTCGAAAAATCAATTGATTAAGAAATCAAAACATTTGAAAATTTCGAAAACTTGAAAAACTGAAATATCGAAGAACTGAAATGAAAATCGAGAAATCGAAAAATCTAAAATTTTAAATATTGAAAAATCTAAAATTTTAAAATCGAAAAATTGAAAAAACGACAATTAAAAAACAGAAAATCTAAAACCGGGAAGTCGAAAAATCAAAAGATTAAGAAATGGAAACATTTGAAAAATTGGAAAACTTGAAAAATTGAAATATCGAAGAACTGAAATAAAAATCTAGAAATCGAAAAATCTAAAATTTTAAAAATTAAAAAATCTAAAATTTAAAAATCCAAAAATTGAAAAATCGACACATCGAAAAATCCAGGAGTCAAAAATCGAAATCGAAGAATCGAAATATTGAAAAATCCCAAAACTAAAATATCGAAAAACTGACAAATGAAAGAAAAACTAAAAATGGGAAACTAAATCGGGAAATCAAAACATTGAAAAATCGAAAAATTTAAAACGACAATTGAAAACAGAAAATCTAAAACCGGGAAGTCGAAAAATCGAAAAAGTAAAAAAATCAACACATCGTAAACTCCAGAAGCCAAAAATCGAAAAGTCGAAGAATCAAAATATTGAAAAATCCCAAAACTGAAATATCGAAAAACTGAAAAATGAAAGAAAAACTGAAAAATGGAAAACCTGAAAACTCCGAAAACTAAAATAACCAAAAAGTGAAGTCGAAAAATTGAAACCTTGAAAAAATTAGAAAATAAAAAATCAAAAACCTGAAAAATCGAAAAATTAAAGAATTGAAGCAGAGGAATATCGAAACCTTCGAAAGTCAAAAAATGGGAAAATCAAAACATCGATTAATTGAAAAATCGAAAAATTGACAGTTTATAAATATCAAATTTGAAAAATTGAAAAATCGGAAATTTGAAAAAACGACAATTGAAAAACAGAAAATCTAAAACCGGGAAATCAAAAAATCGAAAGATTAAGAAATCGAAACATTTGAAAAATTGAAATATGGAAGAGCTGAAATGAAAAATCGAGAAATCCAAAAATCTAAAATTTTAAATATTGAAAAATTAAAATACCAAAAAATTGACAAATCTAAAATTTAAAAATCGAAAAAGTAAAAAGTCGACAGTTCCAAAAACCCAGAAGTCAAAAATGGAAAAGTCGAACAGAAATATTGAAAAATCCCAAAACTGCAATATCCAAAAACTGAGAACCTAAAAAGTCGAAAAATTGAGCAATAGAAAAATCCAAAAAGTGAAGTCGAAAAATTGAAACCTTAAAAAAATAAAAAATCAAAAACCTGAAAAATCGAAAAATTAAAGAATTGAAGAACAGGAATATCGAAACCCTCGAAAGTCAAGAAATGGGAAAATCAAAACATTGATTAATTGAAAAATCGAAAAATTGACAGTTTATAAATATCAAATTTGAAAAATTGAAAAATCGAAAATTTGAAAAAACGACAACTGAAAAACAGAAAATCTAAAACCGGGAAATCAAAAAATCGAAAGATTAAGAAATCGAAACATTTGAAAAATTGAAATATGGAAGAGCTGAAATGAAAAATCGAGAAATCCAAAAATCTAAAATTTAAAAATCGAAAAAGTAAAAAGTCGACACATCGAAAAATCCATAAGTCAAAAATGGAAAAGTCGAAGAACAGAAATATTGCAAAATCCCAAAACTGAAACATCGAAAAACTGAAAAATGAAAGAAAAACTGAAAAATGGAACACCTGAAAAATCCGAAAACTGAAATATCCAAAAACTGAACCTAAAATATCGAAAAATTGAGCAATAGAAAAATCCAAAAGGTGAAGTCGAAAAATTGAAACCTTAAAAAAAATAAAAAATCAAAAACCTAAAAAATCGAAAAATTAAAGAATTGAAGTACAGGAATATCGAAACCCTCGAAAGCCAAGAAATGGGAAAATCAAGACATCGATTAATTGAAAAATCGAAAAATTGACAGTTTATAAATCTCAAATTTAAAAAATTGAAAAATCGAAAATTTGAAAAAAGACAATTGAAAAACAGAAAATCTAAATAAATAAATAAATAAATAAATAAATAAATAAATAGTTTATTGATCATCCAACGGGCAAATCGCCCACATAGGACATAAAAATAACAAATAGTAAACTAACCCAAAAAAGCAAAAAAATTTAATATAATGCTAAAACCGGGAAGTCGAAAAATCGATTGATTAAGAAATCAAAACATTCGAAAAATTCGAAAACTTGAAAAACTGAAATATCGAAGAACTGAAATGAAAAATCGAGAAATCAAAAATCTAAAATTTTAAATATTGAAAAATCTAAAATTTTAAAATCGAAAATTTGAAAAAACGACAATTGAAAAACAGAAAATCTAAAACCGGGAAGTCGAAAAATCAAAAGATTAAGAAATCGAAACATTTGAAAAATTCGAAAACTTGAAAAATTTAAATATCGAAGAACTGAAATGAAAAATCGAGAAATGGAAAAATTGAAAAATCGACACATCGTAAAGTCCAGAAGCCAAAAATCGAAAAGTCGAAGAATCACAATATTGAAAAATCCAAAACTAAAATATCCAAAAACTGGACCTAAAAAGTCGAAAAATTGAGCAATAGAAAAATCCAAAATGTGAAGTGGAAAAATTGAAACCTTAAAAAAATAAAAAATTTAAAATCAAAAACCTGAAAAATCGAAAAATTAAAGAATTGAAGAACACGAATATCAAAACCCTCGAAAGTCCAGAACTGGGAAAATCAAAACATCGATTAATTGAAAAATCGAAAAATTGATAGTTTATAAATGTCAAATTTGAAAAATTGAAAAATCAAAAATTTTAAAAAACGACAATTGAAAAACAGAAAATCTAAAACCGGGAAATCGAAAAATCAATTGATTAAGAAATCAAAACATTGGAAAAATTCGAAAACTTGAAAAACTGAAATATCGAGGAACTGAAATGAAAAATCGATAAATCGAAAAATCTAAAATTTTAAATATTGAAAAATCTAAAATTTTAAAATCGAAAAATTGAAAAAACGACAATTGAAAAACAGAAAATCTAAAACCGGGAAGTCTAAAAATGAAAAGATTAAGAAATCGAAACATTTGAAAAATTCGAAAACTTGAAAAATTTAAATATCGAAGAACTGAAATGAAAAATCGAGAAATCGAAAAATCTAAAATTTTAAAAATTAAAAAATCTAAAATTTAAAAATTGAATAATTGAAAAATCGACACATCGGAAAATCCAGGAGTCAAAAATCGAAAAGTCGAAGAATTGAAATATTGAAAAATTCCAAAACTAAACTATCGAAAAACTAAAAAATGAAAAACTAAAAATGGGAAACTAAATCGGGAAATCAAAACATTGAAAAATCAAAAAATTTAAAACGACAATTGAAAACAGAAAATCTAAAACCGGGAAGTCGAAAAATCAATTGATTAAGAAATCAAAACATTTGAAAAATCGAGAAATCGAAATATCTAAAATTTTAAATATTGAAAAATTGAAAAAACGACAATTGAAAAACGGAAAATCTGAAACCGGGAAGTCGAAAAATCGAAAGATTAAGAAATCGAAACATTTGAAAATTTGAAATATGTAAGAGCTGAAATGAAAAATCGAGAAATCGAAAAATCTAAAATTTTAAATATTGAAAAATTAAAATACTAAAAAATTGAGAAATCTAAAATTTAAAAATCGAAAAAGTAAAATGTCGACAGTTCCAAAAATTCAGAAGTCAAAAATGGAAAAGTCGAAGAACAGAAATATTGAAAAATCCTAAAACTGAACTATCTAAAAACTGAAAAATCGAAAAATCAAAAAAGTGAAGTCGGTAAATAGAAACCTTAAAAAATCGAAAAATTGAAAAATCAAAAAATTAAAGAATTGAAGAACAGGAAAATGAAAACACTCAAAGATCAAGAAATGGGAAAATCAAAACATCGATTAATTGAAAAATCGAAAAATTAACAGTTTATAAATTAATGTCAAATTTGAGAAATTGAAAAACAGAAAATCTAAAATCGGGAAGTCGAAAAATCAAAATATTAAGAAATCGGAACATTTGAAAATTGAAATATGGAAGAGCTGAAATGAAAAATCGAGAAATCCAAAATTCTAAAATTTAAAAATCGAAAAAGTAAAAAGTCAACACATCGAAAAATCCATAAGTCAAAAATGGAAAAGTCGAAGAACAGAAATATTGAAAAATCCCAAAACTGAAATATCGAAAAACTGAAAAATGAAAGAAAAGCTGACGAATCAAAAAACTGAGAATCTAAATAAATCAAAAAAGTGAAGTCGAAATATCGAAGCCTGAAAAAATGGAAAAATTGAAAAACTAAAAAACCTAAAAAATCAATTAAGTGAAAAATCGACAAATAAAGAGTTTATAAAAGTCAAAAACTGAAAAATCGAAATATTTAAAAATCGTAAAATTGAAGAGAAAAACTGAAAACCGAGAAATTGAAAAATTGTAAAATCCAAAAATTGAATAATAAATAGGAGTAAACTGAAAAGTCCTCAAACTAAAATTTCGAAAAACTGAAAATTCGAAAGGAAAGTTGAAACAGTAGAAATTATGGTCGAAACCGGTTAGGATGTGCATCATGTGCACGGATCATGGCTTATAAATCAAATCGTTTCGTCTTAGAGTCGACATTGGCTTGAGTGCGCTCTGGTCTGTAGATCAAACAAGTTCTCAGACGACGAACTGTAATTCATGTGACCTGAATTAAAGTGAAGGAAACAGTAAGCAGCTTGTAATATTCTGGTAAATCTAGTGTCAATTTGTCGAAAGTAAAAAAATTTTATTCCTAGTTAGAAACAAACACTGTTGCCAACATAAGTCGAGGAGTCCTCAACCGTCATTTAATTTAAACTATGACGCTTCTCTATGTTCTCTGGTAGAACTGTCACGTGCTTAACCAAAATGGACGAATCGTGAAACAAAATGGCGGAATGTGTTAATCTGTGTACGGTTTTCGTGTGGTACTTTTGTTATTTTGTGGTGTATTTTTCAGGACGTGGCGCCGCAGGAACCCATGGAAGTACCCCTGGCGTCAGAATAAGTACGAGAGGCAGAAACAGCACAGCTATGATGGGGATTTTAAGGCAAACTGGCATTAAAAGAAGAAGAAGGAAAACGTGAAAAGTACCAATAAAATAATCGACTGAATAAAACTCTATCATTTAATGATGCATTTATTGTGATCTCTAATTTATGTTTCGTTTTTAAATTAATTAGTAAACAATAGGACGTAAGCTTATGCTTTATATGTAATTGTGTAAATTATGTAGGGAGGTAATGTTAGGTACTTGTAATACTTCCACTAAACGAACTAGCAATATTTCCTTGTTTCCTGTATAAAAAAATCGTTGAAACGATGGAACGAAGGGCAATAAGTTATTTTTATAACGTGTTACCTTTTGTTGTTATTCTCGACATGCATCTTCTGTCTAGTCCAAATCGTTTTGTATATAATTCTTGTATTATTATAACCTGCTTGGTACAATTATTTTAATTTTAAACATGTGCATAACAAGGAGGTCAAATAAAACGTAATTAACGACACTTTTTTATTGTTGAAATCTTATTTTACAACGTTAAAACCGCGTCAAGATTATTTGTGTCATCCTCGAAAATATTCTCACTAATTTTACTACAATCGTTGTCATTCTTAACATCGTTAGCCGCAATCAGTGGTTCATCTGTGTGGATAAACAGCCCCCATTTACTGCTCGCTTCCCTAATACTATCCCTAGATTCAGCTCCCTTCGGAAGACAGTGTCCACCCACAATTTTATCATCGCCATCGTCAAGATATTGCGCCCACTTACTCGTTTTTGCTACAGAAGCCTGCGACACTTTCGCTACCAGGGGAAAATCGTCGCTAATGGGGGCGCAAACTTCTGCTTTCGGTTGGGTTAATCTTTGCTCGTTTAATGATTGTACAAGCAACCTACACTCTTTTCCTGTACCTTTGGCGTAAACCTGTGCAATTTGGCGTACTATTGAGTTCGCTTTACAAAAAAAACGAACTTACCTTCTTTAAAGATTGTTTTTCGCCGCACATTTTGCAGCCCCATTTTGCCACTTTCTTGACAATGTCTACCTAGAAAATTAGTGTAAATGTGCGTTTTTTGTTTATTTTTGGTCTTACCTGGTAGGTTTCGCAATTAAAACACTGCAAAACGTGAAATTCTTGCGGCATTTTCAAAGTTCGTCGGTTTTAGGAATTTGACAGTTGACAGTTGGGGTGCCAGTGCCGCCACTACGAGCAGTAGAACATGAACAAATTCAAGTTTTTAATTGTTTCTGTATGTTTTAAATTATTTTTAGTTTGGTTTTGCTTCCATTGTGCAAATTTAATTGATATTTGATATTCTATACGTGTGTTTTTTTAGTTTCGTCATACCAACCTTGAGCATATTATTCCCCTGACTTTAGGTATGCAACCAAGCATACATTTTGCACAGATTGTAATAACTTTCTAGAGTTTGTCAATAAAATGATAATCGTAATGATTCATGGATTCAGATTATGACTTTTTAAAGTAGTAAAAATATTTGCAGACCTATTATTCGTCCTGAATCACTCCATACTCTACAAATAAAAATGTTGAACAGATTGTCAAAATTAAAACTTAATTATTACTAAGACTCGGCTTTTCTTGGACATAAGAACATTTATTATTATAAATATCTTGATTAAATTTTTGTAAATATAAATTGTAATGCGAGATAGAACTTGTGGTGCCCAAATTTGAATCAAAATTTCGCGCTTTTAATTTGAATAAAAAAATTAATTAAGAAAATCGTTACTGATTATAACAGAATTTAAGAGTCAGGAGATTGTCCAGATAAAGCACTTGTAGAAGATTTCATGAGATTCAATTATTCAGGACTCATCCTTTTGTTTATCCAGCTATAAATAAATAAGGTTTCTACAAAACACTTTTGAATTACTCACACAAGATTGCTAACGACAGTTAAATTAACCTAACGTTTTTCTACTCTGGGAAAAAGGACTGTGGAAAGTGCGGTAGAATTCATAATATCGTGAACCGAGGGATCAGGGGTTTAAATTTTTTCTTAGGTAGTTATCATCCGAATATCACCGAAATCGTGATAATTTAACATCATGTAATTTTTTTGTTTAAATCGTTGATAAAGTGTGGCATAATTTAACACAATGTAAATTCTTAGTTTGAGCATAATTTAGTTTTGTTCGTTTTTCTCCCTTACAGTTATAATACTCAGTTTTCATTTGACATCGCCTTATTTGCGGGGATGGAAGTAGGCCGCAGTCTGTCGATTTTGCTCTCTTGTTGACTGCCATAATTTCAAATTTGCCGCCACACATCCGTAATAACTTGTGCATTTGCATCCAGTTACTTTAATTCTAGGAAAATAAAGGGCGGGGCTAGTACTTGCTAAGATAAAAGTGATATCCCCAAATGGCATACACCCGAAAAAATAAAGGGTGGGTGGGCGGGGCCAATACTTGCCAGGATAAGACTCACTTTGGCCAATAAAAAAAGATAAGCCCCATCCCGATCTCACTTCTTAATCGTGATGAATTTTCCATTCGTTGCCAGACTGAGGGGCGGAGCGTAATTACAAAATCCATATTTCCTGTTTTAAACACGTTTTCAGTTTTCTGTTGCGAAAAGAAATTTACGAACAAGGAAAAAAGGCAAAATATTTTGGCTCAAATGTAGACTTCTTTTCGCGAATTTCTAATTTATTATTAATAAATATTAGTGAAAATGTGTTGTGTTAGTACTGTGAATACGAACGAAAGTGGATATTTTTCCGAAAAGGACCGAAAACAGAGTAAGTAAGATTTCAGTTTTAATTTATCAGGTTCCGTGATTCGTTTCCTCGACAAAGTTTAAATTTTGGGGAAATTTTCGAAACGATTGAAGTTGGTCGAGCAAAGCTATACATTTTCACGATATAATTAAATAATATTTAAACATAATTAATATTATTTATAATGTTTAAATACGATAAGTATTAATATATGATAATTAAATCGAACACCGTTTTCTTCAAAACGCAAAGTTATTAAAAACAAAGCAGTTTGTTTAAATATTATTAAATTAACCCCGAAAATGTGCAATTTCCCGACCAAAATAAGAAAGAGAATTTTTGCAATTTCATCGTGACGTACGATGACGTCACTGTCAGGTGAGCTACCTGTTCAAAGGTCGCATTTTTCGGCCCCTTGTATTCAGTTTAGATTTCGGTCTGATGGCAGCAACATCGGAACTCCGGTTTGGCTTAAAAGTAGGGCAAGTAGTAGGCTAGTACTTGCTAAGGTAAGACTGATTTTGGTAGATGACATACTCCCTAAGAAAACAGAGGGTGGGTGGGTGGGGTTAGTACCTGTTAAGTAAGATAAGACTGATTTTGGCAAATGACGTACCCTCAAAGGAAATAGAGGGAGGACGGGTGGATGGGCACTTTTGACTTGTTTTAAATCTTAGATTCTTCTGCTTGTCAAAATAGAATTCAATTTCCAGTGCACAGAAAATAAAATAAGTCAGTCAAATAGAGAGAAAAGGTGGGCGGAGCTGAGTTTAACTATTTTCTTAAGAGTCTTGTAAGCAAGTAATAGCCCCGCCCACTGACTTCCCCTTCATTCCAGTGACTACACTTATTACTTTGCAGTTATGTCTTAGCAAATACTAGCCCCACCCACCCGCCCTCTATCTTCTTAGACTGTAAGTGATTTGCCAAAATTAATCTTATCTTAGCATGTACCAGGCCCACCCACCCGCCCTCTCTTTCTTAGAGGATATATCATTTGCCGAAATCAGTTTTGTCTTAGCAAATACTGAGAAAAAAAGAAAAATGGAAAAAACGCAGTTCGAAAAATTGAAGACGTTAAAAATTGAAAAATCGAAAAGTGAATAATTAAAAATGGAAAATTTGTGAAAAAATAGTTATTAAAAACTTCACGTCATCGCTGTCAATCGACTTAAGATGTTAATTTGTAAACCATCGGTTCCGTGGTGACTTAATTTTTGTGTACTACTAAGAATTTTAAAAATTAATTTTATGAAGGACTTTGACAATTTTTGAGACACTAAATTTCTAAAAAAAAAACACAATGTGACATAAAACCACAAAAGTTCGACTCTTTTTCTCAAAAATCATGAATTATTAAAAATTCTTCATTATTTAAAATTAAGAAAAAACAAGTAAGAAGTAGATTATAACATATGATCGAAAGAAATTCTTCTAGTAGACCATGAATTTTCTTTTTATAATAATGATTTTGGCAACACCGACAGAGTCTTTCCTTAGTTTGACAGTTACGGTCAAATAACTGTTAAATAAAGCGTCAAATAGTCTTATTATTGTGGAATCTTACCTTAGCAAATACTAGCCCCGCCCACCCGCCTTCAATTTTCTTAGAGTGTATCTCATTTGCCAAAATTAGTCATACTAGACCCGCCCACCCACTCTCTCTTTCCTCAGAGGATGTGTCATTTGCCAAATTCAGTTTTATCTTGGCAAATACTAACAAAAAAAAGAAGAATTAAAAAAATGCACCACTTTTGACTTTGTTTCAAATTTTAGATTCTACCACTTGTCAATATAGAATTCAATTCCCTCTGTACAGTAAATATAATAAGTCAGAGAAGTAGAGAAAAAAGGTGGGCGGAGTTGAGTATAGCTTTTTTCTTAAGAGTCTTGTAAGCAAGTGGTAGCCCCGCCCACTGTCTCCCTCTTCTTTCCAGTGACTATTCTTATTATTGTGCAGTCTTATCTTAGCAAATATTAGCCCCGCCCAACCGCCCGCTATTTTCTTAGAGTGTATGTCATTTGCCAAAATTACTCTTATCTTGGCATGTATTAGGCCCGCCCACCCGCCCTCTCTTTTCTCAAAGAATATTTCCTTTGCCAAAATCAGTTTTATATTAGCAAATACTAACCGAAAAAATGAAACTTTGAAAAATCGAAAAGTGAAATTAAAAATGGAAAACTCGTGAAATTCTTTCTTCAGAGCCAATAAGAATGAATGATCAAAATGGAATAGGGGTGGGTGAGAGGGGCCATTTTTTACTTAGTTTTAAATCATAGATTCATTGTTTGTCAAAATAGAATTTAATTTCCATTTTTAAAAAATTTTATAGCGAGCAATAAATTTTTGATCTTTAAAGTAAAATTTTGACTTCTCTGAAGACTGTTTTCACCGACTTGGCAAAAGTAATTTTAATTTCAAAGATCAAAAAATAAAAAATGTGCGTCCTTTGTAAATTTAAACAAATCAAATTTGGATATTTTTGACGGATCTGACGAATTTATAATTTATTATTAATAAATATTAGTGAAAATGTGTTGTGTTAGTACTGTGAACACGAACGAAAGTGGATATTTTTCCGAAAAGGACCGAAAACGGGAAAGTACGACTTCAGGTTTCATTTATCCAGTTCCGTGATTCGTTTACTCGACAATGTTTAAATTTTGGAAAAAATTTCGAAACGGTTGAAGTTGATCGGCCAAAGCTATACATTTTCACGATATAATTAAATAAAATTTAGACATAATTAATATTATTTATAATGCTCAAACATGGTAACTATTAATATATGATAATCAAACCGAAAACAGATTTACTAAAAACACGATAGTATTTAAAACAAAGCAATTTGTTTAATTATTGTTAAGTTAATCCTGAAAATGTCGATTTCCCGGCCAAAGAATGAAAAATAATGTTTGCAATCTCACCGTGACGTGCGATGACGTTACTGTCACGTGAGCTACCTGTCCAAAGGTCACGTTTTGCGGTCTTTTGTGTTTAGTTTTAATTTCTGTTTGCTGGTGACAAGATCGTCGCGTCCTTTTGGCGTAAAAGTAGAGCAATTTCGCGAATTTCTAATTTATTATTAATAAATATTAGTGAAAATATGTTGTGTTGGTACTGTGAACACGAACGAAGGTGGATATTTTTCCGAAAAGGACCGAAAACAGGGTAAGTACGACTTCAGTTTTAATTTATCGGGTTCCGTGATTCATTTCCTCGACAAAGTTTAAATTTTGGGGAAATTTTCAAAACGATTGAAGTTGGTCGATCAAAGCTATAAATTTTCACGATATAATTAAATAATATTTAAATATACATTAATATTATTTATAATGTTTAAATACGATAAGTATTAATATATGATAATTAAATCGAATACCGTTTTCTTCAAAACGCAAAGTTATTAAAAACAAAACAATTTGTTTAAATATTATTAAATTAACCCCGAAAAGGTGCAATTTCCCGGCCAAAATAAGAAAGAAAATTTTTGCAATTTCATCGTGACGTACGATGACGTCACTGTCACGTGAGCTACCTGTTCAAAGGTCGCATTTTGTATTCAGTTTAGATTTCGGTCTGATGGCAGCAACATCGGAACTCGGGTTTGGCTTAAAAGTAGGGCAAGAAGTAGGCTAGTACTTGCTAAGGTAAGACTGATTTTGGTAGATGACATACCCCCTAAGAAAACAGAGGGTGGGTGGATGGGGTTAGTATCTGTTAAGTAAGATAAGACTGATTTTGGCAAATGACGTACCCTCAAAGAAAATAGAGGGCGGACGGGTGGATGGGCACTTTTGACTTGTTTTAAATCTTAGATTCTTCCGCTTGTCAAAATAGAATTCAATTTCCAGTGTACAGAAAATAAAATAAGTCAGTCAAATAGAGAGAAAAGGTGGGCGGAGCTGAGTTTAACTATTTTCTTAAGAGTCTTGTAAGCAAGTAATAGCCCCGCCCACTGACTTCCCCTGCATTCCAGTGACTACACTTATTACTTTGCAGTCATGTCTTAGCAAATACTAGCCCCACCCACCCGCCCTCTATCTTCTTAGACTGTATGCGATTTGCCAAAATTGATCTTATCTTAGCATGTACCAGGCCCGCCCACCCGCCCTCTCTTTCTTAGATGATATATCATTTGCCGAAATCAGTTTTATCTTAGCAAATACTGAGAAAAAAAGAAAATTTGAAAAAACGCAGTTCGAAAAATTGAAGACGTTAAAAATTGAAAAATCGAAAAGTGAATAATTAAAAATGGAAAATTTGTGAAAAAATAGTTACTAAAAACTTCACGTCATCGCTGTCAATCGACTTAAGATGTTAATTTGTAAACCATCGGTTCCGTGGTGACTTAATTTTTGTGTACTACTAAGAATTTTAAAAATTAATTTCATGAAGGACTTTGACAATTTTTGAGACACTAAATTTCTAAAAAAAAACACAATGTGACATAAAACCACAAAAGTTCGACTCTTTCTCAAAAATCATGAATTATTAAAAATTATTCATTATTTAAAATTAAGAAAAAACAAGTAAGAAGTAGATTATAACATTATGATCGAAAAAAATTCTTCTAGTAGACCATGAATTTTCTTTTTATAATAATGATTTTGGTAACACCGGCAGAGTCTTTCCTTAGTTTGACAGTTATGGTCAAATAACTGTCAAAAAATTGGTCTAAAGAGTTTAGACAGTACTTCCCTCGCTGTCGGAAACTTGACGACTGCATGCCTATTGTGTTTTTTTTCTCATTACATTTTTGTAGTGGGAATTTAAAAAAAAATTGCGATGACGTCATCAACATTTTTGCAAGGACACGTATATCAGTTGGGATAGATGTAGTGTAATACTAAGAATAAAATTATTATATTCTCAAATTTTCGGGAAAATGAATTGGGTCGTTTTGAATATTGATTTGTAATAATCAATAAAATAACGAAACAATTTACTCACGTATACGTATCAGAGGCAACTGAAAATCGTGTATGTATAAACATTCTTAATTTAAGATGACAGGCGTAACAGCATACGTGAGAGTCAAACAGAGAAACTGTAAACAAAACGACCATCGGTTTTATTGCTTCGACTTCCGCTTATTATATAAAACATTGGGTTTTATTTTAATTCTTGACGGTGAAATTCATAATTGGTTGATTATAAACATGTCTATTTCACATTCGCGGAATCAAGTGAACGCATAAAACAAATGCAGGTCTGTAATGTTAAAGTCGATGTAAATAAGCGTGCTACCCTTATGTTTCAACCGAGTTTTTCCTTTAACAAATTTTGTGTCTACCAAATTGGGTTGGTTGGGGTGTAATACTAATAATAAGTGTTGCCTTTAATTTAATCAATAAAATAAATTGACTTCATTAATTTTTTTGAACCACCTCTTAAGAAAATCTAAAAAATATGAATGGAATGATAAATCACAAGTACAAACTCATCATATTTTTTGCATTTTAGATAGGATTTATTCAGCAAAATTTAAGGGTGACGTCATCAATTTTTTTAGGAGGGATGAACAAATACATTTTGAACAAAAGTTTACCATGCTTATAATAACTTTAAAATATTCCCAAGATTTCAAAGCATTCGGTTTTCTAATTCCTGATTAAATCGATAAAATAAATTCACGCCTTCATTAATTTTTTTGAGTCACCCTGCATATGCAAATCCAAAAATATGATTGGAATGATAAATCACAAGTACAGACTCATCATATTTTGTACATTTTAGATACGATTTATTCGGCAAACGTTATGCTCTTTATAACCTTAAAACATCTGCAAGATTTCAAAGCATTCGGTTTTGTAGTTCCTGATTAAATCAATAAAATAAATTTACGCATTCATTAATTTTTTTGAGTCACCCTGTATATGCAAATCGAAAAAATTTGAATGGAATGATAAATCACAAGAAGAGACTCACCATATTTTGTACATTTTAGATAGGATTTTTTCAGCAAAATTTTGTGGTGACATCATAAATTTTTTAGGGGGGACGACCAAATACGTTTTGATCAAAAATTTACCATGCTTATGATAATTTTAAAATATCTTCAAGATTTCGAAGCATTCGGTTTTGTAGTTCCTGAGTAAATCAGTAAAATAAATTTACGCTTTCATTTATTTTCTTGAATCACCCTGTATATGCAAATCCAAAAAATATGAATGGAGTGATAGATCACAAGTACAGACTGATCATATTTTGTACATTTTAGATATGATTTATTCGACAAATTTTCGAGCTGACGTCATCAAGTTTTTGGAGGGGATAAGCAAATATATTTTGACTAAACATTTATTATGCTCTTTATGACCTTAAAACATCTGCAAGATTTCAGAGCATTCGGTTTTGTAGTTCCTGATTAAATCAATAAAATATATTTACGCATTCATTAATTTTTTTGAGTCACCCTGTATATGCAAATCCAAAAAATATGAATGGAGTGATAGATCACAAGTACAGACTCATCATATTTTGTACATTTTAGATATGATTTATTCCACAAACTTTTGAGCTGACGTCATCAAGTTTTTGGAGGGGATAAGCAAATATTTTTTGACTAAAGATTTATGATGCTCTTTATAGCCTTAAAACATCTGCAACATTTCAAAGCATTCTGGTTAGCAGATTAAAAATTAAATTTCAAAATGTTGTTTTATAATTTTGATTTTTTTTCCAAAAATCTGGACGTTTCGGGTGAAAAGTCGATTCAGAGTTGTAAACTACATGTGTAGGACTATGTTATTTTATACAATTGAAAACCCATTTACTATGTACAATTTTGAAGTGACGTCATCGCATTAGTGGTGGGGATGATTAGACAAATTTTGGTTAGCGTTTTACCATCTACATGATATTCTTAATATAAGTACAAAATTTCACAACAATCGGTCGAGTACTTTCGGAGATTATCTGTCTAATAAAAATCCGGGACAACAGACGGACAGACGGACGGACAGACGGACAGACGGACAGACGGACAGACGGACAGACGGACGGACAGACGGACAGACGGACAGACAGACGGAAATGGGAGACCTATTTCTTCGTCTTCTAGGGGTCATGAAAGATCGAGAAAACGTAAAAGTAGAGAGTCGGCCGACGGACTCGATTACAATACTTCCTTTGCTTACGCTCGGGAAGTAATAAAGCGTCAAATAGTCTTATTATTGTGGAATCTTACCTTAGCAAATACTAGCCCCGTCCATCCGCCTTCAATTTTCTTAGAGTATGTCATTTGCCAAAATTAGTCATACTAGGCCCGCCCACCCACTCTCTCTTTTCTCAGAGGATATGTCATTTGCCAAATTCAGTTTTAGCTTAGCAAATACTAACAAAAAAAAGAAGAATTAAAAAAATGCACCACTTTTGACTTTGTTTCAAATTTTAGATTCTACCGCTTGTCAATATAGAATTCAATTCCCTCTGTACAGTAAATATAATAAGTCAGAGAAGTAGAGAAAAAGGGTGGGCGGAGTTGAGTATACCTTTTTTCTTAAGAGTCTTGTAAGCAAGTGGTAGCCCCGCCCACTGTCTCCCTCTTCTTTCCAGTGACGACTCTTATTATTGTGCAGTCTTACCTTAGCAAATACTAGCCCCACCCACCCGCCCTCAATATTCTTAGTGTATGTGATTTGCCAAAATTAGTCTAATCTCAGCATGTACTAGGCCCGCCCACCCGCCCTCTCTTTCCTTAAAGAATATGTCATTTGCCAAAGTCAGTTTTATCTTAGCAAATACTAACAAAAAAATGAAACATTGAAAAATTTCCGTCCAAAAAATTGAAGACGTCAAAAATTGAAAAATCGAAAACTGATTAATTAAAATTTGAAAACTCGTGAAATTCTTTCTTCAGAGCCAATAAGAGCGAATGATCAAAAAGGAATAGGGGTGGGCGGGAGGGGTCACTTTTTACTTTTTTTAAATCTTAGATTCCACCGTTTGTCAAAATAGAAATCAATT
The DNA here is from genome assembly GCF_036711695.1 of Zophobas morio. Lineage (NCBI taxonomy): Eukaryota > Metazoa > Arthropoda > Insecta > Coleoptera > Tenebrionidae > Zophobas > Zophobas morio. The sequence continues at coordinate 3,929,708 of NW_026972123.1, read as the reverse complement.
CCCACTGTCCAGTAAATAAAATAAGTCAGTGAAATAGAAAAAAAAAAGTGGGCGGAGCTGAGTTTAGCTTTTTTCTTAAGAGTCTTGTAAGCAAGTGGTAGCCCCGCCCACTGTCTCCCTCTTCTTTCCAGTGACTATTCTTATTATTGTGCAGTCTTATCTTAGCAAATATTAGCCCCGCCCAACCGCCCGCTATTTTCTTAGAGTGTATGTCATTTGCCAAAATTACTCTTATCTTGGCATGTATTAGGCCCGCCCTCTCTTTTCTCAAAGAATATTTCCTTTGCCAAAATCAGTTTTATATTAGCAAATACTAACCGAAAAAATGAAACTTTGAAAAATCGAAAAGTGAAATTAAAAATGGAAAACTCGTGAAATTCTTTCTTCAGAGCCAATAAGAATTAAGAATGAATGATCAAAATGGAATAGGGGTGGGTGAGAGGGGCCATTTTTTACTTAGTTTTAAATCATAGATTCATTGTTTGTCAAAATAGAATTTAATTTCCATTTTAAAAAAAATTTAAAAATTTTATAGCGAGCAATAAGTTTTTGATCTTGTAAAGCTAAATTTTGACTTCTCTGAAGACTGTTTTCACCGACTTGGCAAAAGTAATTTTAATTTCAAAGATCAAAAAATTAAAAATGTGCGTCATTTAAACAAATCAAATTTGGATATTTTTGACGGATCTGACGAATTTATAATTTATTATTAATAAATATTAGTGAAAATGTGTTGTGTTGGTGCTGTGAACACAAATGAAAATGGATACTTTTCCGAAAAGGACTGAAAACGAAGTAAGTACGACTTCAGTTTTAATTTATCGAGTTCCGTGATTCGTTTCCTCGACAAAGTTTAAATTTAGGGGAAATTTTCGAAACGATTGAAATTGGTCGAGCAAAGCTATACATTTTCACGATATAATTAAATAATATTTAAACATAATTAATATTATTTATAATGTTTAAATACGATAAGTATTAATATATGATAATTAAATCGAACACCGTTTTCTTCAAAACGCAAAGTTATTAAAAACAAAGCAATTTGTTTAAATATTATTAAATTAACCCCGAAAATGTGCAATTTCCCGGCCAAAATAAGAAAGCGAATTTTTGCAATCCCATCGAGACGTACGATGACGTCAATGTCACGTGAGCTACCTGTTCAAAGGTCGCATTTTTCGGTCCCTTGTGTTCAGTTTAGATTTCGGTCTAATGGCAGCAACATCGGAACTCCGGTTTGGCTTAAAAGTAGGGCTAGTACTTGCTAAGGTAAGACTGATTTTGGTAGATGACATACTCCCTAAGAAAACAGAGGGTGGGTGGGTGGGTTTAGTACCTGTTAAGTAAGATAAGACTGATTTTGGCAAATGACGTACCCTCAAAGAAAATAGACGGCGGACGGGTGGATGGGCACTTTTGACTTGTTTTAAATCTTAGATTCTTCCGTTTGTCAAAATAGAATTCAATTTCCAGTGTACAGAAAATAAAATAAGTCAGTCAAATAGAGAGAAAAGGTGGGCGGAGCTGAGTTTAACTATTTTTTTTAAGAGTCTTGTAAGCAAGTAATAGCCCCGCCCACTGACTTCCCCTTCATTCCAGTGACTACACTTATTACTTTGCAGTCATGTCTTAGCAAATACTAGCCCCACCCACCCGCCCTCTATCTTCTTGGACTGTATGTGATTTGCCAAAATTAATCTTATCTTAGCATGTACAAGGCCCGCCCACCCGCCCTCCCTTCCTTAGAGGATATATCATTTGCCGAAATCAGTTTTGTCTTAGCAAATACTGAGAACAAAGAAAAATTGAAAAAACGCAGTTCGAAAAATTGAAGACGTTAAAAATTGAAAAATCGAAAAGTGAATAATTAAAAATGGAAAATTTGTGAAAAAATAGTTACTAAAAACTTCACGTCATCGCTGTCAATCGACTTAAGATGTTAATTTGTAAACCATCGGTTCCGTGGTGACTTAATTTTTGTGTACTACTAAGAATTTTAAAAATTAATTTCATGAAGGACTCTGACAATTTTTGAGACACTAAATTTCTAAAAAAAAACACAATGTGACATAAAACCACAAAAGTTCGACTCTTTTTCTCAAAAATCATGAATTATTAAAAATTCTTCATTATTTAAAATTAAGAAAAAACAAGTAAGAAGTAGATTATAACATATGATCGAAAAAAATTCTTCTAGTAGACCATGAATTTTCTTTTTATAATAATGATTTTGGCAACACCGACAGAGTCTTTCCTTAGTTTGACAGCTATGGTCAAATAACTGTCAAATAAAGCGTCAAATAGTCTTACTATTGTGGAATCTTACCTTAGCAAATATTAGCCCCGCCCAACCGCGCGCTGTTTTCTTATAGTGTATGTCATTTGCCAAAATCACTTTTATCTTGGCATGTATTAGGCCCGCCCACCCGCCCTCTCTTTTCTCAAAGAATATTTCCTTTGCCAAAATCAGTTTTATATTAGCAAATACTAACCGAGAAAATGAAACTTTGAAAAATCGAAAAGTGAAATTAAAAATGGAAAACTCCTGAAATTCTTTCTTCAGAGCCAATAAGAATGAATGGTCAAAATGGAATAGGGGTGGGTGAGAGGGGCCATTTTTAACTTAGTTTTAAATCATAGATTCATTGTTTGTCAAAATAGAATTTAATTTCCATTTTAAAAATTTTATAGCGAGCAATAAATTTTTGATCTTGTAAAGCTAAATTTTGACTTCTCTGAAGACTGTTTTCACCGACTTGGCAAAAGTAATTTTAATTTCAAAGATCAAAAAATAAAAAATGTGCGTCATTTGTAAATTTAAACAAATCAAATTTGGATATTTTTGACGGATCTGACGAATTTATAATTTATTATTAATAAATATTAGTGTTGTGTTGGTGCTGTGAACACAAATGAAAATGGATATTTTTCCGAAAAGGACTGAAAACGAAGTAAGTACAACTTCAGTTTTAATTTATCGGGTTCCGTGATTCGTTTACTCGACAATGTTTAAATTTTGGAAAAAATTTCGAAACGGTTGAAGTTGATCGGTCAAAGCTATACATTTTCACAAAGCAATTTGTTTAAATATTGTAAAGTTAATCTTGAAAATGTTATAGCTTACGCTCGGGAAGTAAAAATTAGACAATCAGGAATGTCAGAAACGTAATCATTAATGGTTGCAGCGATTTCCAAGTTATAAATACCGTAAAAGGTTTCAACTTGTTTTAACCGATGATTTTATAACCAATTTGTATGGAAGAAAACCTAATAAAACACAAACTATTATATAACTTTTATTCTGTATAAGTATAACAAAGGCATATTGATTGTATCCACGATAAAGCAGCCTCTACCAGCAACTATAGCACCTACTCTAGACGAAAAACATGGGCTTATCCTTGGAAATGCACTCCTTGATCTGATAATTCTGCTGATGCCGATTCAACTCCGTCATATTCAACTTGTCGTTCTCGATGTAGACCTTCGCCCTCGCGGCGGCCAAATGCGCGTAGTACGTCGGCGCCGGATAACTCACCGACCTATTGCACCTCGTGAACATGTGACACAAATGGTACGTCAACTCCTCGATGTCGTCATGGTTCAGTTTGTTGTCGTCCCACAGTGTGCAATACTTCGTCGGTTTGGCCACCCCCTGGATACTCGCGTGCGACACCAAGTAGAAATCCTGCATCATCGGATTCGTGATCATCGAGTCCACGCACGTCCCCGCCGGCACGTTCATATTCCTATCTTCAGAGTCCCTCGAGTCCATCGGGAACAGCCTCGTGTGATGCCGTTTCTGCACCACCAGAAACGTTATCTTAGGCTCGTACCCTTCCTTCTGCAACGACTTGCACGCCTTCTGGATCGCCGAGATCTCGGCCCGCTGCACCTCCTGGAACTGGCCCTCCGACACCCCGTCCCGGAAGAAGACGATCCTCTCCGGCTTGCAGTTGTTCTTCTTGAAGAAGAACAGCAGCTGCTCCCGCGTGATGTTGCACAGGTCTTCGATGATCTCCACCTTGGGCGGCTGCAGGCGCCAGCAGATGTTGTACTGGAAGGCTTGGGGGTCGTGCGACGCCGTCACCGCCGCCACGCTGGGGATGTCCTTGGCGTCGGGGCTGGGGTGGGTGACGTCCGCCCCCATGATCATGCAAGGGCGCTGCATGATGGCCGGGCGCGAGTTGCCGTTGATGGCGTGGTTGGTGCCGTTGAGCTTGCTGTTGACCTTGAGGAGGATGTTGCCCACCGTCTGCGGGTTGAGCTTGTTGAGGGTGCGCTCTTTGATGCACTGGGTGAGGCAGCCGACGTTTAGTTCGGCGGCTTGCTTGACGTACGAGTAGATGCAGCCGCTGTTGGGGACCACGACGAAGATGAGGTCGTAGTCCTTCTTATTCTGGAAGTACTCGATGAAGTCCTTGAGGGTCTGGCGGCCGCCGATGTGCATGAAGGGCTTGACGGCGCTTGATTCAAGGTTCATCCCGGCGTTGGGGGCCATGCGTGCGATCTGAACAATATCATTATTATTACTATTATTACTATTAGTACCCACTACTAAGACCAAGTCCTGTTCATGTAAACAGGACTTTTTAAATGTCCCCATAAAAAAACAATCAAATCAAGGAGTGTTAGATCCGGGAGACCTGGTGGCCATTCTATTGGTCCACGCCTTCCAATCCCTCTCCATCAAATTTATTATCTAAAAAACCCTTACATTTACCCCATAATGTGGTGATACCCCATCTTGTTGGAACAAAATCCTGCGATCTAAATTTTGTGCATTATCTGGATCACGAAATGTAGTAATTGGACCGAAGCACCAAAAACATCAAAAATGTGAAAAATTTAAAATTTCAAAAAATTGAAGAAGTAAAAATCAAAAAATCGAATAAGAGTCGAAAATCAAAAAAATGTATTTATGGAGAAAGTGGGAGATCGAAAAATCGGAAATTTAGAAACTCCAACAATCGAAGAACTGGAGAAAAAATCGGAAAATCAAAAAGTTGAAAAATCGAAATACTGAAAAAACCCAAAATTGAAATATCGAAAGATTGAGTTTGGAAAATAAAAATCGAGAAATTGGAAAGTTGAAAAATCGAAAAATTCAAAAGTCGCAAAATCGAAAACTCGAAAAACCAAAAAAAAAAGATTTATTGAGAAATGAACACTCGAAACATTGAAAAAACGTGAAACTGAAATATCGGAAAATTGAGAATACGAAAAATAAAAAGATCGGGAAAATGAAAATTTTAAAATTCGAGAAATTGAAGAATCGACAAATTGTAAAATCCCCAAACTAATATATCGAAAAAGACAAAAAAATCAAAAAATTGTTATTCAATTTTGTCTTTTTTTCTAAAAATCTCAATCTCTAGGATAAAAACTCAACACGGACCAAAATCGAAAAATTCAAAGTTGAAAAATTTTAACTTAAAAAACTAATAAATGGAGAAATCGAAAAACTGAAAAACCGAAATATCAAAGCAAGAAGTTGAAAAATCGAAAGATCGCAAAATCTAAACATCAAAAAAAATCTAAAGTTATAAAAATTTGTAAAAATCCAAAAATTACAATATACAATATCGAAAAATTTGTAAAAATCGAGAAATCAAAACATAGAAAAGTCGAAATATTGAAAAATCACAAAACCGAAACATCGAAAAATTGAGAAATTGAAAAGTCGAAAAACCGAGAAATCTAAATTAAAAAACTGAATCAACTAGAAATGAAACACCAAAAAATCGAGAAATCAAACAGCCCAAATTCGAAAAATTCAAAATTGAAAATTTTAACCTTAAAAAACAATAAATCGAGAAATCTAAAAATCGAAAAATCAAAAAGACCAAAAAATCGAAAAATTGTTATTCAACTCTTTTTTCCAAAAATCTCGATGTCTAGAATAAAAACTGAACAAAATAATAGAGAAATCGAAAAATTGAAAAATGAAAATTTTTTTAAATTCAAAATGCAACATTCGAAATTCAAAAAACTTTGAAAAATCGGAAAATCAAAACATCAAAAAAATAAGAAATCGAATAGCCCGAAATAAAGAAACGAATAACTAAAAATTGAAAAATTTAAACTTAAAATTCTATATATTAATCGAGGAATTAAATAACCGAAACATCGAAACACGAAAAATCGAGAAATGGAAAAATCAAAAAGATAAAAAAGTCGAAAAATTGTTATCCAACTTTGTTTTTTGTTTTCATGAATCATGATGTCTAAGATAAAACTCAACAAACTAATAAACCGAGAAATCGAAAAATTGAAAAATTTTAAAATTTGAAAAATCGCGAAATCGGAAAATCAAAAAGGTGAAAAATGGAAAAATTCAAAAATCCAAATATTGAAAAATCCCAAAATTGGAACATCGAAAAATCGAGATTGAAAAATTAATTTCGAGAAATTGGAAAGTTGAAAAATCGAAAAATTCAAAAGTCGCAAAATCGAAAAACCAAAAAAAAAAAATTGATTAATTGAGAAATGAAAACTCGAAAAATCTGAAATTTAGAAACTCCAAAAACTGAAGAAATGTAAAATAGAAAAATTTAAGAATCGAAAAATTGAAAAAACGTAGAACTGAAATATCGGAAAATTGAGAATTCGAAAAATTAAAAGATCCAGAAAATGAAAATTTTAAAACTCGAGAAATTGAATCGAAAAATTGAAAAGTCGAAAATTGAAAAATTTTAAAAATCGAAAAATTGAAAAACCGAAATATCTAAGTAAGAAGTTGAAAAATCGGAAGATCGAGAACTCCAAACATCAAAAAAAATTAAAAATTTAAAATTACAAATTCAAAAAATTTGAAAAATTACAATATAAAATTTCGAAAATTTTTTAAAATTCTAGAAATTAAAACATCAAAAAATTGAAAAATCCAAAATTTAAAAAAGTTAAATAGGAAAGTCGAAAAACCGAGAAATCGAAATTGAAAAACTGAAACAACTAGGAATGAAACATCAAAAAATCGAGAAGCGAGAAGTTAGAAGTCGAAAAATCGAACAGCTCAAAATAAAAAATCGAATAATTCAAAATTGAAAAATTTAAACTTAAAACAAGAAAACGATAATTCGAGAAATGGAAAAATTGATGGGTCGAAAAACCAAAAAATCGAAAAATCGAAAAATCAAAAATTTGGTTAATCCAGAAATTTAGAAATCGAAAAGTCGAAAAATTAAATATCGTAAAACTGAAATGTCGAAAAATTGGAAAATTGAAACGTCCAAAAATCAAAAAATCCAGAAATCGAAATTAAGAAAATTGAAACATTGAGAAATCGAAACAATGAATGATCGAGCAGTCGAAAAATCGAAAGATGGAGAAATCGAAACATCAAAAACTGAAACATCTAAAATTCAAAAATTCAACAAATTGAAAAATCGAAAAATTGAAGTAGAAAAACTGAAAAATGGAGAAATAAAAACATCAAGAAAATCGAAAAATTGAAAACTGGAAAAATCCAAAATTTAAAAAATCGCGAAATTTTGAAAAATCAAAAAAGTAAAAAATCAAAAATCGAATGACTGAATAATCGAAATATTGAAAAATTCCAAAACTAACATCGAAAAATCGAAAAAAATCGATTAATCGGGAAACTTGAGAAATTGAGATATCGAAAAATCGAAAAACTGAAATATAGAGAAATTAAAATCTCAAAACTGAAATGCTGGAAAATTTGAAAAACTAAAAATCGACAAACCGAAAAATCGAAATTGAAAAATTGAAACATCGAGAAATCGAAACATCAAAAGGTTGAGAAGGCCAGAAATCGAAAAATCAAAAAATTGAGAAATCAAACAGCCCAAAATTGAAAAATTCAAAATCTAAAATTTTAACCTTAAATAACGATAAATCGAGAAATCGAAAAATATAATAACCGAAAAATCAAAAATTTAAAAAACAAAAATTGAAAAACTGAAAAATCTAAAAATTAAAGTCGAAAAATCGAAAGATTGAGAAATCGGAACATCAAAATAGTGAGAAAACTACAATTTAAAAATTAAAAAAATTGACAAATCGAAGAATTCAAAAATCGAAAAAGTAAAAATCAAGAAATCGAAAAATCAAGACAAAAAAACGAAAAATTTTTTAAAAATCGAAAAATTGAAAAACCGAAATATCTAAGAGCAAGAATTTGAAAAATGGAAAGATCGAAAAACATCAAAAAAATGAAAAATTTAAATTCAAATTCAGAATTTAAAAAAATCTGAAAAATCGGGAAATCAAAAAATCAAGAAATCGAAAAGTCGAAATATTGAAAAATCGCAAAACTGTAACATCGAAAAATTGAAAAGTCGAAAAATCAAAAAATCGAGAAATCCAGAAGTCAAAAGTCGAAAAAATAAAAAATTTAAACTAAAAAAAAAATGATAAATCGAGAAATCGAAAAATTGAAAAATCGAAAACTGAAAAATTTTAAAAATCGAAAAATGGAAAAACCGAAATATCTAAGTAAGAAGTTGAAAAATCGGAAGATCGAGAACTCGAAACATTAAAAAATTTGAAAAATTACAACATAAAATTTCGAAAATTTTTCAAAAATCTAGAAGTCAAAACATCAAAAAACTGAAAAATTCAAAATTTAAAAAAGTTGAATAGTAAAAAATAAAAAAAAAACGGAAAGTCGAAAAACCGAGAAATCGAAATTGAAAAAATGAAACATCAAAAAATCGAATAGCTCAAAATAAAAAATCGAATAATTCAAAATTGAAAAATTTAAACTTAAAAAAGAAAACGATAAATCGAGAAATCGAAAAGTGGAAAATTTAAAAAATCGAAAAACTGAAAAATTAAAGAATCGAAAAATTGAAAAGTCGAGAAATTAAATATCCTAAAACTGAAATGTCGAAAAAATTGGAAAATCGAAAAACTGAAAAATCGAGAAACCGAGAAATTCGAAAAACTGGAAACTGAAACAATCCAAAATTTAAAAAATCGCGAAATTTTAAAAAATCAAAAAAGTAAAAAATCAGAAAATCGAATGATTGAATAATCGAAAAACGGAAAGGTTGAAAAATCGAAAAACTGAAATATAGAGAAATTAAAATCTCAAAACTGAAATGTTGGAAAATTTGAAAAACTAAAAATCGGTAAACCGAGAAATCGAAAAATTGAAGAGTCGAAAACCGAAAAATCGAAAAATGGAAAATTTAAAAAATCGAAAAACTGAAAAATTAAAGAATCGAAAAATTGAAAAGTCGAGAAATTAAATATCCTAAAACTGAAATGTCGAAAAAATTGGAAAATCGAAAAACTGAAAAATCGAGAAACCGAGAAATTCGAAAAACTGGAAACTAAAAAAATCCAAAATTTAAAAAATCGCGGAATTTTGAAAAATCAAAAAGGTAAAAAATCAGAAAATCGAATGATTGAATAATCGAAAAACCGAAAAGTTGAAAAATCGAAAAACTGAAACATAGAGAAATTAAAATCTCAAAACTGAAATGTTGGAAAATTTGAAAAACTAAAAATCGGTAAACCGAGAAATCGAAATGAAAACATCGAGAAAAATCAAAAAATTGAGAAATCAAACACCCAAAATTGTCGAAAAGTCGAAAAATCGAAAAACCGAGAAATCGAAATTGAAAACTTGAGACATTCAGAAATGAACCATCAAAAAATCGAGAAAGCCAGAAGTCAAAAATCGAAAAATTAAAAAAAATTAAACTAAAAAAAAAACGATAAATCGAGAAATCGAAAAATCGAAGAGTCGAGAATTGAGAAATCGAAAAATCAAAAAGACAAAAAAATCGAAAAATTGTTAATCAACTTTGTCTTTTTTTCAAAAATCTCGATGTCTAATATAAAATCTCAACAAACTAATACATCGAAAAATTGAAAAAAATTGAAAACTGAAAAATCTAAAATGTAAAAAATCGAAAAATTTTGAAAAATCGGGAACTCAAAACATCAAAAATTAGAAAAAATGAAAAATCGAAATATTGAAAAATCGCAAAACCGAAACATCGAAAAATTGAAAAATCGAAAAACCGGGAAATCAAAATTGATAAATTGAGAGTCCAGAAATGCAATATAAAAAAAATCGAGAAAGCGAGAAGTCAGAAGTCGAAAAATTAAAAAATTGAGAAATCGAAAGATCAAAGAGTCGAAAAACCGAGAAATTGGAAAATTGAAAAACTGAAAAATTGGAACATCGAAAAGTCGAGAAATCGAAATACCTAAAATTTAAAAAATCGAAAAATTGAAGAATTGAAACTGAAAAATCGAAAAACCGAGAAACTCAAAAAACTGGAAACTGAAAAAATCCAAAATTAAAAAAATCGCGAAATTTTGAAAAATCAAAAAAGTAAAAAGTCAGAAAATCGAATGACTGAATAATCGAAATATTGGAAAATTCCAAAACTAAAACATCGAAAAATCGAAAAGTTGAAAAATTGAGAATCAAAAATCGAAAAACTGAAATATACAGAAATTAGAATCTCATAACTGAAATGTTGGAAAATTTGAAAAACTAAAAATCGGCAAACCGAGAAATCGAAATTAAAAAATCGAGAAATCGAAACATCAAAAGGTTGAAAAAACCAGAAATCGAAAAATCAAAAAATTGAGAAATCAAACAGCCCAAAATTGAAAAATTCAAAATCGAAAATTTTAACCTTAAAAAACGATAAATCGAGAAATTAAAAAATGTAATAACCGAAAAATCAAAAATTTTAAAAACAAAAATTGAAAAACTCAAAAACATAAAAGTGAGAAGTCGAAAAATCGAAACATTGAGAAATCGGGAAATTAAAATAATGGAAAATCTACAATTTAAAAATTAAAAAAATTGAAAAATTGAAGAATTCAAAAATCGAAAAAGAAAAAATCCAGAAATCGAAAAATCAAAAAGACAAAAAAAGAACGTTTTTTTTTTAATCCAAAAATTGAAAAACCGAAATATCTAAGAGCAAGAAATTGAAAAATGGAAAGATCGAAAAATCAAAACATCAAAAAAATCAAAAATTTAGGTTCAAATTCAAAATTAAAAAAATTTGAAAAATCGAGAAATCAAAAAATCAAGAAATCAAAAGTGGAAATATAAAAAATCGCAAAACTGTAACATCGAAAAATTGAAAAGTCGAAAAATCGAAAAAGCCAGAAGTTTGAAGTCGAAAAATTAAAAAATTGAGAAATCGAATAGCCTAAAATAAAAAATCAAATAACCCAAAATTAAAAAATTTAAACTTAAAACTTTGAGTCGAAAAATCGAAGAGTCCAGAAATTGAAAAATTGAAAAATCAGAAAGAAAAAAATCGAAAAATTGTTTATCAACTTTTTTTTTTCAAAAATCTCGATGTCTTAAGATGAAAACTCAACAAACTAAAAAATTAAAAATTGACAAACTAAAAAATCGAAACACGGAAAATCAAAAAATTGTAATATCAAACAATTGTAAAACCGGAAAATTGAAAAATTAGAAATCGAGAAAACAAAAAATTATAACTTGAAAAATTGGAGACACGAAAAATTGAAAAATCAAAAACTGAAGAAAAATTAGACATCAAAAAAATAAAAATAATAAATAAGAACTTGAAAAACTAAAGAAACGAAAAATTAAAAAATCAAAAAAAGTCAAATTGAGCAATTGAAAAATAAAAATCAAAAACATGAAAAACAAAAGAAACGAAAAATTGAAAAATCGAATAATTGCCAAATTGAAAAATTCCAACTCAAAACATTAAAGAAATGAAAAAATCAAAAATCTGGAAGTAGGGAAATTGAAAAATTGAAAAATTAAAAATCCGAAATTGAAAAACCGAAACATAAAAATATGAGAAACTTAAAAATCGAAAAGTGCAAAACTGAAAAAATGAAATATTGTGAAATCGACATATCGAATATAAAAGAAGTCGAAAAATGGCATAATTGAGAAATCCAAAAATTGCAAAATCGAAAAATTTTAAAATTGAAAATGTTAAACAGTAAAAAATCAAAAAATCGCAAAACCGAAACATTGAAAAATTGAAAAATCGAGAAATAAAAAACTCGAAAAACCGAAAAACCGGGAAATCAAAATTGAAAAATTGATACTCCAGAAAGGAAACATCAAAAAATCGAGAAAGCGAGAAGTCAGAAGTCGAAAAATCCAAAAATTGAGAAATCGAAAAATCGAAGGGTCGAAAAACCGAGAAATTGAAAAATCGAAAATTTAAAAAATCGAAAAACTGAAAAATTGAAAAATCGAAAAACCGAAAAATCAAAATTAAAAAACTGGAACATCGGGAAATCGAAACCTCAAAAGATTAAGAGAAGTCGAAAAATCGAAAAATTCAAAAATGAAAAAAATATCTAGAATTCAAAAAAAATCGAAAAAGTAAAGAATCGAAAAACTGAAAATTAAAAAAATCCGTAAATTTTGAAAAAACAAAAAAGTAAACAATCAAAAAATCTTATTATCAGTTGGAAAAAGTGAGGTTAGATTAGTCATCGACGACAGGTGTGATCGACCATAAATTTGAATTTCGGCGCAGACATACAAAAAAAATAATGCCAACTTGATCAATTTTTTAATTTATGTTATTTATCGTTTTTATTGTAGACGCTCAATCACAGCCGAGTTTTCGCTAAATGTTAGACGCCGTGTTTCTTACCTGATCGGCCAACGAGTCGATTCCCCTCGGCGGGTTACGCGTCGCCGACGCGATCGTCCACTGTCTGATCGTCGCCCCCACCAGAAACTTGTGTCTGTCCGCCCTCCAAACCCCCCTCGACGGCTTCACCGTGGCGTCGTTCTTGTACTTCAAAGTGGGCGGCTCGAGCACGCGAGCGTCCAACCTCTCGAACTGGTTGTTGACCGAAAAACCGAACTCCCTAATGCACGGATCGTTGTTGTACCTGACTTCGTCGAGCGACTTCATGATCTTCTGCTTGCGGATGTCGGTCGACGTGGCAGATTTTTTGATCATAGCGCTGGTTTGGTTCTCGGTCATCTTGCGGTTGACGGTTTGACCCTCCACGAGCATGCAGTACTCCAGGGGAAGGAGGATCTTGTTTTCGCGATCTTTGGCGCCGACCCACACGGTCGGTAGGTGGGGGTAGGCGAGTTTGACGCGTTTGACATTCTAAAACGAGAAACTATAGAATTCACGTTCATGTTAATGTTAATCTTAGTTAGTACCTCAAAATATTTTTCTACGGTGGTGGTAGTGCCATCCTCTAGTTTAAACCTCGCCTGGGAGGGTGAATCCCCGAAGCCGTTAACTCTATAGATCCTCTTCGAGCTACTCTGTCCCTTGATCTCGTACTTCACTTTCAACTGTTTGATGAACTTTTCAACGCTTTTTAGTACGTTGTCGTGGATTCTACCCCTCAAATCTTTCCTTTCCATCGTAAACCTGTAGTCGCTCCCTAGTTCACAAATGAGATCCAGGAGTTCTAGAGCTTTCGGAAAAGCTTTATGGGCGACGTCCACGTTCAGCAGAGGTTTCCATCCCCTGATGGCCGACTGGTAGAAGCCGTAGTACATCTCCATGCCTTCCCCTAGCGGAATTATTGCGTCTCTTGGGGGTGTGAAGAAACATCTTCCAGCTATGATGCAGTTGTTTGAAGGGGCGTTACGAAGGACGATGTCGAGACACTGGAGGGCATCTTGGGGAGACTTTTTGGACCTTAGCATGTCGTGCAAGGGCGACAGGTCCACGGTGCGGGCGAATTTTATCTCAACCTGGAGCAAAAAATAGGTCGAAGGTTATTTCGACAGAACTTTCCTTGCCCCTGAAGAGCAGCCCAACAAATCCCGGTTCTTTGCAAAATTATAAAAAATATATTTAAGGCAGATAACCAACGGGAAAAACGCTTTCCGAAAATTGAAATATTGAAAAATCGAGAAATCAAAAAGCGTTAAAAAACATGGCAATTGAAAATTCAAAAAACTGAAATGCCTATTAAAAAATTTAAAATATAAAAATCGAGAAAACAAGTCGAGAATTCGAAAAATTGAGAAATCGAATAGCCTAAAAACGAAAAATTCAAAACTGAAAAATCTACAATCCCAAAAATCGAAATATTTTCAAAAATTCAAACATTAAAACAATCCCACCACTATAAAACATCGAAAAACTAAGAAATCGAAAAATTGAGAAAATAAAAAAAATCGAAACATTGAAAAATCGAAAATTTGAAAAATCGAAAAATCTAAAAGCCAGAAGTCGAAAAACCAAAAATGTGATAAATTTAAAATTTCGAAATATTGAAAATCGAAAAATCAAAAATTTTAAAGAAATTCAAAAAACCCAAATATTGAAAAATTCCAAAATTGAAACTCGAAAAATTTAAATAATTTAAAATTTTAAATCGGGCACTCAAAACATTAGAAAATCGTAAAAGCGAAAATGTAAAATTTAAGAAGTCGAAAAACTAAAAAATCAAAAAACTGAAAAATCGAAAAATTGGGAAACTGAATCATCGGCGAAAGGAAATATCAAAACATCCAGAAAGCAAGTCGAGAAGTCAAAAATCAAAAAATTGAAACTTAAAAAAGACTTTAAATCGAGGAATCGAAAAACCGAAAAAATTGAATAATCGAAAAATAATTGAAAAATGTACATGTAAATTGAAATACTAAAAAGTTCCCAAAAGTAAAACATCGAAAACCTGATAAATCGAAAAATTAGAAAATGAGAAATAAAAACACTGAAAACCGATAACCCGAAAAATTAAAAAAATTAAAATCGAAAACTCAAAAAATCAAAAAAATTGTTTAATCCAGGAATTGAGAAATCGAAAAATAGATATTTAAGAACTCTAAAAATTGAAGAATTGCAAAATCGAGAAATCGGAAAACCAAAAAACCGAAAAATTGTTATTCAATTTAGTTTTTTTTTTTTTTAAATCTCGATGTCTACTATAAAAATTCAACACGAACTCGAAAAACCTAAGTCGAAATATTAAAAATGTGATAGATGTAAAATTCCAAAATTGAAACTCGAAAAACTGAAATAATTTAAAATTTAAAATCGGGAACACGAAACATTAAACAATCGCAAAATCGAAAATGTAAAATTTAAAAAGTCGAAAAATTAAAAAATCAAAAAACAAAAAATGGGGAAATCGAAAAATCTGAAATTTAAAAATCAACAAAATTCAAAAACTGAAATGTCGAAAAACTAAAAAATCGAAGAATTGGAACATCGGGCAATGGAAATATCAAAAGATCGAGAAAGCAAGTCGAAAAATCGAAAAATCAAAAAAATCGAATAGCCAAAAACCGAAAATTTCAAAATTGAAAAATTTTAACTTAAAAAAAAACCGTTAAATCGAGAAATCGAATAACCGAAAAATTGAAAAATCGAATAATTGAAAAATCTAAAATCTCAAAAATCGAAAATTTTTCAAAACTTGAAATATTAAAAAAATCCCAAAACTACAACATCGAAAAACTGATAAATCGAGAAATCGAAAAAGTCCAAAAATCGAGAATTCGACAAGTCAAAACATCAATTAATCGAGAAATCGAAAATATAGAAATGCCAAAAATTGAAAAATCGTAAAACTGAAATATTGGAAAATTGGCAAGTCGAAAAATAAAAAGATTGCGAAATCGAAAATTCGAAAAAATGAGTAATGGAAATATGTATTGAATATACCAAAAAACCGAAAAATCGATAAATTGTTATCCAATTTAGTTTTTTTTCCAGAAATCTCGATCTAGACTATAAAAATTCAACATAAAGCCAGAAGTCGAAACGTCAAAATTGTGATAAATTTAAAATTTCGAAATATTGAAAATCGAAAAATGAAAAATTTTGAAAAATCGAAATATTGAAAAATTCCAAAATTGAAACTCCAAAAAATTGAAATGATTTAAAATTTAATATCGGGAACTCAAAACATTAAAAAATTGTAAAACCGAAAATGTAAAATGTAAAAAATCGAAAAACTAAAAAATCAAAAACTAGAAATCAAGAAATCGAAAAATCTGGAATTTAAAAAATCGACAAAATGAAAAATTACAAAACTGAATCGAAAAAATGAAAAATCGAAAAATCGGATTGAAACTTCGGCGAATGGAAAGATCGAGAAAGCAAGTCGAGAAGTCGAAAAATTAAACAATTGAGAAATCAAATATGTAGTCCAAAATCCAAAAACTCAAAATCGAAAAATTTAAACTTAAAAAAAAGTTAAATCGAGAAATCGAAAAATTGTTTGTTATTCAATTTAGTTTTTTTTATCCAGAAATCTCGATGTCTACTATAAAAATTCAACATGAATTGTAACCCAAAATCGAAAATTTAAAATTGAAAATCGAAAAATTTAAAAGCCAGAAGTCGAAACATCAAAAATGTGATAACTTTAAACATTCGAATTATTGAAAGTCAAAAATGTAAAATTTTAGAAATTGAAAAATTTTGAAAAAATTCCAAAACTGAAACTCGAAAAATTAAAATAATTTAAAATTCAAAATCAGGAACATAAAATATTAAATAAATGCAAAATTCCAAAACTGAAATGTCGAAAAACTGAAAAATCGAAAAATTGGAACATCGGGAAATGGAAATATCAAAAGATCGAGAAAGCAAATCGAGAAGTCGAAAAATCAAAAAATTGAGAAATCGAATAGCCCAAAATCCAAAAATTCAAAATCGAAAAATTTAAGCTTAAAAAAAAAAGTTGAATTGAGGAATCGAAAAACCGCAAAATTGAAAAATCTAAAATCTCAAAAATCGAAAATTTTTCAAAACTTGAAATATAAAACAAATCCCAAAACTAAAACATCGAAAAACTGATACATCGAAAAATTGAAAAATCGAGAAATCAAAAGGTCGAAAAATCGAGATTTCGAAGTCAAAAAATCGAGAAATCGAAAATATAGAAATACCAAAAATTTAAAAATCGTAAAACTGAAATTTTGGGAAATTGGCAAATCGAAAAATAAAAAGTTCCCGAAATCGAAAATTCGAAAAACTGAGTAATCGAAATGTTGAAAATCAAGAAATCGAAAAATTGAAAATTGGGAAACAAAAAAAATTGAAAACCGAAAAATCAAAAAGATGAAAAATGAAAAACTAAAAAAAAAATGTTTAATACAGGAATTGAGAAATCGAAAAATAGAAATTTAAGAACTCCAAAAATTGAAGAATCAAAATCGAGAAATAGAAAAACCAGAAGTCGAAATATCAAAAATTTGATAAACTGAAAATTTCGAAATATTGAAAATCGAAAAATCAAATAATTTGAAAATTAAAAAATCGAGAAAATGAAAAATCCCAAAACTGAAATGTCGAAAAAATGAAAGTTCGAAAAACTGGGAAATTGAAACATCGCGGAATGGAAAAATCAAGTCAAGAAGTGGAAAAATCAGAAAATTGGGAAATTGAATATGTAGCCCAAAATCAAAAAATTCAAAACTGAAAAAGTTAAACTTAAAAAAAAACGAAAAATTGAAAAATTAAATCATTGAAAACTCTAAAATCTCAAAAATTGAAATACATATTTAAAACATCCCAAAATTAAAACATCGAAAAAGTGAGAAATCGAAAACTCGGAAAATTGTTATTCAGTTTAGTTTTTTTTTCGAAATTCAAAAAAATCAATTAATCGAGAAATCCAAAATTTAGAAGCGCAAAAACTGAAAAATCGTAAAAATGAAATATTAAAATTGGCTAATCGAAAATTCGAAAAAATGTGTAATTAAATTATTGCAAATCGAGAAATCGTAAAACTGAAAAATTGGAAAATTGTTGTTCAATTTTTTTTTCAAAAATCTCGATGTCTGGTATAAAAATTCAACACGAATTCGTAGCTCAAAATTGAAAATCTAAAACTGAAAAATTTTAACTTACAAAAACTGATAAATAGAAAAATTCAAAAATCAAAAAATCGAACAGTCCAAAAATCGAAATATTGAAAAATTCCAAAATTGAAAAGTCGAAAAAAAAATGAACAACAAATCTAAAATTCTAAAAATGGAAAAGTTGTAAAATCCTCAAACTAAAATATCGAAAAATTGAGTACCCGAAAAACTGAAAATCCAGAAATCAAAAAATCAAAAATCTGAAAAATCGAAAAATTGAGATCGAAAAATAAAAATCCGAAAATCGGAAAAACGAAAAATCGAAAAATTCAAAAGCAGCAAAATCGAACAATCGAAATTTAGAACTTCCAAAAATTGAAGAATTGTAAAATAGAAAATTGCAGGAACGAAAAATTGAAAATCGTGAAATCAAAAAATTGGAAATTGAGAAATCAAAAAGCCGAAAAATCGATACATTGTTATTCTTTTTTTTTTCAAAAATCGCGACGTCTAAGCTAACACTTAACCCGATTTTACAGCCCAAAATGGAATAATTTAAATAAAAAAAAACTGATTAATCGAGAAAACGAAAAAAGCAAAAAATTTAAAAACCGAAAAATGGGAATATCTAAAAGCGAATAGTCGAAAAACCGAAAGATCGAGAAATCGAAATATCAAAAAAGTGAAAAATCAAAAATTCAAAAAATTGAAAAATCGTAAAAGTGAAATATACGAAAATTGAGAAATCGAAAAAGCTAAAACGTTTGTTAAATTTCAAAGCATTCGATTTTGCAATTTCAAAGCTAATAATTGAAAGTGGCCAATCGCCCGCTGTACTCAATTACAATACTTCCTTAGCGTACGCTCGGCAAGCAAAAAGTAGCAAATTTTAGTTGTTCAAACGAATATACGCAACCCAATCAAAAGAAAATGACCCTCATAAGAAAACTTTCACTTTTCAAAATTAAATTAACCCTGAACCCCAGCAACATCCTCACCATGAACTCCTTGGTCCGATTCTCCCCCTCGATCTTAATCTTATCGCTGATCGTATCCCCGAACGGCAACTTCGTCGGAGTGTACAAGTTCTTCCTCCCGTCGAAGGCCGGGTACCTTCCCTTGTAGTGCTTATCCCGGAAAAGATTCATGACGTCACGCAGCAGCGCCTTCGGGGTATCAGGCGTGATGGTCACGTCGTAGTGAACAGCCTGCAGAATCTTCCCCAAATTCAAGGCCAAATGGTTGCTCTCGACCCGAATTTTCCTGCCTTTGGTGCCGGGTTGCACCGGAATGAGCTGCCTCAAGCAGTCGCCCTGGCCGCTCGGAGGAGACAACGATGGCGGCGCCTGCTGGGGCTGCTGTTCGGGGGGCATTCTGGAGGGGCCGCCTCTTTGCTGTTGTTGCGGGGGGGTTTGCGACTGCTGTGGGTGGCGGCCCGGTGGTGGCTGGCGGGGGCCTTGCGGCTGCTGCGGCTGTTGGGGCGGAGGGCCTTGCGGCTGCTGTTGCTGCGGTCTGGGGCCGGGTTGTTGCTGATGAAAACCAGGTTGTTGAGGTCTGGGGCCTGGTTGTTGTTGTTGAGGCCTCGGACCTGGTTGTTGTTGTGGTTGTTGAGGTCTAGGACCTGGTTGTTGTTGTTGTTGTTGTTGTTGTTGTGGTGGTCTAGGACCTGGTTGCTGCTGCTGTTGTTGAGGTCTGGGGCCTGGTTGTTGTTGTTGGGGCCTCGGACCTGGTTGTTGTTGTGGTTGTTGAGGTCTAGGACCTGGTTGTTGTTGTGGTTGTTGAGGTCTAGGACCTGGTTGTTGTTGTTGTTGTGGTCTAGGACCTGGTTGTTGCTGTTGAAATCTGGAATGACGGTGGCAATATTGTGCCATTTTAGGACAATGTACTGCGACTATATTCGGACTAGAATATTTTAAAGTAGGGTATAGGCTACAAGGAACGGCAAATTTATTATATGGTGACGTTTGTAAAGATTGAAAGGGTTTGAAAAAAAAATTAGGAATAAAATTTCACAAAAACTCTGAAACAGATTTGTAGCAGACAGTTTAAGTCAATCCGTGTATGTCAGTAGTGACATTTCATTACCAAAATTTTTACGAATATTACTATATCTGAACTCGCATTGGATACAAATGCTGAGAATGCATCTACACAAAAAAAAAAGAAAAATAAAGAAAAAATATTAAGAAAAAACAGTTTGTATTTTTTTACCAGCAACTTAACGAAAAATTGCAACATATTATTAGTCAAAATATTTACAGTTTACCGCCAGCGGTATTCCTGCGTCACGCACGTGTAAAACTAAAGAAATCTCGATAATTATCAGCAGAGCTCGAACAAAAAATGGGTAGCAAAAACCAGCTGCTCGCCAAGTCGATACTGTTTGTGATTTTTTGTGCTTGTATGTACGACGAGAAAATGGATTTATTATTGCATATTTGGATTTCTTGGTTAATTTTCAATTTAAGGGCGAAAATAGTCGAAATTTGCATAGTGAAGAATTTCATTATTAAACAAATCGTCCAAAAATGCTCAAAAAAATTGAAAAAACCGATGTATTGAAGAATTGAAATAAGAAAAATAGAAAAATTTGAAAGTCGAAAAACTGTAACATTGATAAATCGAAAAATTGAAAAATAGAATAAATGAAAAAGTTTTAAAATCCAATAACTAAATAATGGAAAAATTACCAAACAATAAAATTGAAAACTTGAATAATTTTAAAAAGATCCAAAGTTGAAAAAACGAAAAATTTAAAAATTTAAAAGTTAAAATTTCCAAAAATTTAAAACAGAGAACTTGCAAATACGAAAAATTGAAAAATCCAAAAGCTGAAAATTTTCACATTGCGAAAAGAAAAACTATGAAACATTGAAAAACCGGAAAATTGAAAAAATAAAGAAAAAAGACGGATCAGGAAAAATGCGCATCGAAAAATTAAAGAAATGAAAAAAATTGAAAAATCGAAAAATTGAAACAATAAAAAATTCAAAATCGAGAAACTTAAAAATTGAAAAAATCAATAAATTGAAGAATTGAGAAGAAGAGAAAACGAATCAAATGGGAAAATTTGAAAGTCGAAAAACTGTAACATTGAAAAATCGAAAAATTGAAAAATAGAATAAATGAAAAAGTTTTAAAATCCAATAATTGAAAACTGGAAAAATTACCAAACAATAAAATTGAAAACGTGAACAATTATAAAAGATCCAAAGTTGAACAAAACGAAAAATTCAAAAATTTAAAAGTTGAAAATTCCAAAAATTGAAAACAGAGAACTTGCAAATACGAAAAATTGAAAAATCCAAAAGCTGAAAATTTTCACATTGCGAAAAGAAAAACTATGAAACATTGAAAAACCGGAAAATTGAAAAAATTAAGAAAAAAAAACGGATCAGAAAAAATGCGAATCGAAAAATTCAAGAAATGAAAAAAATTGAAAAATCGAAAAATTGAAATAATAAAAAATTCAAAATCGAGAAACTTGAAAATTGAAAAAAATCAATAAATTGAAGAATTGAGAAGAAGAAAAAACGAATCAAATAGAAAAATTTGAAAGTCGAAAAACTGTAATATTGAAAATTAGAAAAATTGAAAAATAGAATAAATGAAAAAGTTTTAAAATCCAATAATTGAAAATTGGAAAAATTACCAAACCGTAAAATTGAAAACGTGAATAATTTTAAAAACATTTAAAGTTAAAAAAACGAAAAATTCAAAAATTTAAAAGTTGAAAATATCAAAAATTGAAAAAAAAAACTACGAAACATTGAAAAACCGGAAAATTGAAAAAATAAAGAAAAAAAAAAAGATTAGAAAAAATGCAAATCGAAAAATTAAAGAAATGAAAAAAATTGAAAAATCTAAAATTGAAACAATGAAAAATTCAAAATCGAGAAACTTAAAAATTGAAAAAATCAATAAATTGAAGAATTGAGAAGAAGAAAAAAGGAATCAAATAGAAAAATTTGAAAGTCGAAAAACTGTAACATTGAAAAATCGAAAAATTGAAAAATAGAATAAATGAAAAAGTTTTAAAATCCAATAATTGAAAACTGGAAAAATTACCAAACCGTAAAATTGAAAACGTGAATAATTTTAAAAATTATAATTATTAGATACCTACTTAAAGTGAAGGCTAGAAAAATTGCAGTTCAAAAATTGAAGAAACTACAAATTGAAAAATCGGGTACCTAACTAAAAAATCTACAATTGAAAAACTGCAAAATTTAAAAATTTAAAAGTTGAAAATTCGACACATTGAAAAATTGAAAAATTCGAGAATTTCACATTGCAAAAAGAAAAATGATCAAACATCGAAAAACCGGACAATTGAAAAAAATTAAGAACAAAAAACGGATACGAAAAATTGCAAATCGAAAAATTAAAGAGATGAAAAAAATTGAAAAATCAAAAAATAGAAACAACAAAAAATTAAAAATCGAGAACCTTAAGAATTGAAAAAATCAATGTATTGAAGAATTGAAAAGAAAAAACAAAACAAATAGAAAAATTGCAACATTGAAAAATCGAAAAATTGAAACAGAATAAATGAAAAAAATTTAAAATCCCATAATTGAAAAATGGAAAAATTACCAAACAATAAAATTGAAAACGTGAACAATTTTAAAAAGATCTAAAGTTGAAAAAACGAAAAATTCAAAAATTTAAAAGTTGAAAATTCCAAAAATTGAAATCTGAGAACTTGCAAATACGAAAAATTGAAAAACTGGAAAATTGAAAAAATTAAGAAAAAAACGGATCAGAAAAAATGCGAATCGAGAAATTAAAGAAATGAAAAAAATTGAAAAATCGAAAAATTGAAACGATAAAAAATTCAAAATCCAGACACTTAAAAATTGAAAAAATCAATAAATTGAAGAATTGAGAAGAAGAAAAAACGAATGAAACAAAAAAATTTGAAAGTCGAAAAACTGTAATATTGAAAAATAGAATAAATGAAAAAGTTTTAAAATCCAATAATTGAAAAATGGAAAAATTACCAAACAATAAAATTGAAAACGTGAATAATTTTAAAGAGATCTAAAGTTGAAAAAACGAAAAATTCAAAAATTTAAAAGTTGAAAATTCCAAAAACTGAAAACGGAGAACTTGCAAATACGAAAAATTGAAAAATCCAAAAACTGAAAAGTTTCACATTGCGAAAAGAAAAACTATGAAACATTGAAAAACCGGAAAATTGAAAAAATAAAAAAAAAGCGGATCAGAAAAAATGCGAATCGAAAAATTAAAGAAATGAAAACAATTGAAAAATCGAAAAATTGAAACAATAAAAAATTCAAAATCGAGAAACTTAAAAATTGAAAAAATCAATAAATTGAAGAATTGAGAAGAAGAAAAAACGAATCAAATAGAAAAATTTGAAAGTCGAAAAACTGTAATATTGAAAAATAGAATAAATGAAAAAATTTTAAAATCCAATAATTGAAGATTGGAAAAATAACCAAACTGTAAAATTGAAAACGTGAATAATTTTAAAAATTATAATTATTAGATACCTACTTAAAGTGCAGGCTAGAAAAATTGCAGTTCAAAAATTGAAGACCCTACAAATTGAAAAATCGGGTACCTAACTAAAAAATCTACAATTGAAAAACCGCAAAATTTAAAAATTTAAAAGTTGAAAATTCGAAACATTGAAAAATTAAAAAATTCGAAAATTTCACATTGCAAAAAGAAAAATGATCCAACATCGAAAAATCGGAAAATTGAAAAAAATTAAGAACAAAAAAACGGATACAAAAAATTGCAAATCGAAAAATTAAAGAAATGAAAAAAATTGAAAAATCAAAAAATAGAAACAACAAAAAATTAAAAATCGAGAAACTTAAGAATTGAAAAAATCAATGTATTGAAGAATTGAAAAGAAAAAACAAATCAAACAGAAAAATTGCAAAATCGAAAAATTGAAAAATAGAATAAATGAAAACGTTTTAAAATCCAATAATTGAAAAATGGAAAAATTACCAAACAATAAAATTGAAAACGTGAATAAGTTTAAAAACATCTAAAGTTGAAAAAACCAAAAATTCAAAAATTTAAAAGTTGAAAATTCCAAAAATTGAAAACAGAAAAAAAACCGGAATATTCAAAAAATAAAGATCGAGAAATTGAACAATCGGTTAATTGAAAAAATACAAAGTCTAAAAAACGGAAAACCGAAAATCCAAAAAGTAAAAAGTCGAGAAATCGAAAAATCCAGGACTCGAATAGTCGAAATACTACAAAATCCCAAAACTGAAAAATCACAAAATTGGACGAAATATCCAAAAATTAGGAAATTAAAAAATTGAGAAGCCAAAAAGTCAGAAAAGTAAAGTCGAAAAATCGCAAACTTAAAAAATCGAAAAATCAAAAACCTGAAAAATCGATAAATGAAGATCTGAACAACTGAAAGATCGAAACTTTGGGAAGTGGAGAAATGGGATAATAAAAAAAATAGATTAATTGAGAAATCCGAAAACTGAAAATTCGGAAATGTCAAAATTTGAAAAATTAAAATATCGTAAAATTGAAAAATGGAGAAATCCATGCATCACAAAAATTTAAAACATTAAAAAATCGAAAAACTGAAAAACAACGAATCGAGAAATCGAAACTCGAAAAATCGAAAAACGGACAAATCGGGACATCGAGATATCGAAAAATCGAGTAGACAAAAAGTCGAGAAGTCGAAAAATCGAAAAATTGAATAATCAAAACATCGAAACATACGAATCTCGATAAATCGAGATCTTAAAAAATTGAAGAATCGAAAATTGAAAAATTCAGAAAATTGAAAAATTAAAATATGGAAAAGTTGAAAAATTGAGAATCTAAAGTTTCAAAAACGAAAAACTGAAAATCCAAAAATAAAAAATCGAAAAATCCAGAAGTGAAAAATCGAAAAGTCGAAGAATCGAAACATTGAAAAATCTCAAAAGATGAAAGAAATATCCAAAAATTGAGGAATCAAAAAATTGAAAAATTGAATACAGCGAAGTCGAAAAATCGAAATTTTCAGAAGTGTTAAAATCAAAAATAGATTAATTGAAAAATTAGGAACGTCAACATTTGAAAAATTGAAAAATAGAAATACTGAAGAACTGAAAAATCAAATAATCGGGAAATCGAAAAATCTAAAATTCAAAACATTGAACAATTAAAATATCACAAAATCCAAACATCAAAAAATCAAAAAATAAAAATTCGAAAATTTAATTTAAAAAATTGGAAAATCCAGAAATTGAGAAGCCCAAAAGTAAGAAATCGAAAAATCGAGAAATCCGAAAATCGAAACATCGAAAAATTAAAAAACTAAAACACTGAGAAATCGAAAAATCGCAAAACATTTAAATTTATATCTTTTGTAGTATCAATAGTTGTATATAACTATCATTATTTTATTGTTGTATTATGTGATTTTGTAATATGTATCCACTATAGACATTTTCATTTTGTGTTGGAAAATAAATTCTAATTATTATTATTATTATTAAATATTTGTGCATATAAATCCACTCTACTGATAAGACTGACTCATCGCTTTCATTACACACCAAACAAAAATAGATAAATACTGATAATCACCCCATAGCCTGCTGCGGCGCCTGCCAGTACTGCGGGCCCCCATACTGCCCCGGCGGCGGCTGCCTCACGGGACTCTGATGTCGCACCCCAGGAGGTCCCTGTGGAGGAACCGGCTGCTGAAACCCTGGCGGGAATCGCTGAGGGGGCGCAAAGCCCGGCGGGCCCTGCTGAGGTGGGGCAAACCGCTGCGGAGGAACACCTTGCTGGTGTTGCGGCCCCCACGGCTGCTGCTGAGGCCCCCGTCCTTGTTGTGGGGGCCGCCAAGCTTGTTGTTGTGGCTGCGGAGCAGCAAACTGTTGTGGAGGCTGTGGCTGTTGAGGAGGAAATTGTGGTGGCGGTTGTTGTTGTTGGGGTTGCACTGGCGGTTGTTGTTGCTGGGGTTGGACAGGCTGTTGTGGCTGCTGTGGCGGTCCCCCTTGCGGGCCCTTTTGCTGTGCTTTACCCTTTTTCTTTTTGGATTGTTGTTGCTGGGGTTGGTCGCCCGATGGTTCCTTTGGGGGTTCAGGTTGTGGGGGTTCCGGCTGCGGCTGTGAGGTCGTGGGCTGGGGTTCCGGTTGTGGCTGTGGGGGTTGGTCATCAGATGGAGTTTGCCCTTTGGGTTTTCCTTTTCCTGTAAACGCAACAATATGGCGGGTGATGAGGAAAGTAGGGGATTCACAGAGTTATCAACACGGATGAAAAGTGTGATATTTAAATTAGATAAATTGTTGTGTGTACCTTTCTTTTTGCCCATTTTTACGATAAATCTGGTTTTTGTATAATTATAACAAACCACTAAACTTTAAAGTATAAAGAGAACTGTGTATAACATTGACTTGATGAAGCGAGATATGAGTGATATCAAAAAAAATAGTTTTTAACCGACACGATAACAGACACAAAGTAAATACGACAATTATTATAAAACACGATTTGTTGAACTGATACAACACGATGGAACTGACAGCCACAGAACACTCACTACTGACAGCTGACAGCTGTCAATGTCGTTATGGTGGCGTCAGTGGCGTAGCGTTGCTAGAATTTCACGAACACATTTCGCGATTGTGGCACCATCTATCGTACAGCGGTTGGTCTGATGAGAGGCTAACAAGTTGATTTATAAACTTGTCGCTGACGTTGCTGTGTTTCCAACTTGAAGGAAAATCCACGAAAATAAATTTTTGACAGAGATAATGAGGTCCATTAATATTAATCCATTTAATTACCTGTTCACCGAAACCCTCATATTCTCCACTGTACTTTTCTGTCAGTAATTATGCATTGTTAAAGATAGTTGTCGACATTTACATCTCCAAGATTTATTGCTATTCGTCTCAAAAACAGATCAGGGGTGCGATTTTGTTTCTCGATCGAAGTGATAAATTATCACTTGTGATAAATGTCATTGCGTAGCTTTTAAATGCAAAAGTTTGCATTTATTCTTTGCATATACGCTTATTAAATGCTCAAAAGTTTACAATTGCCTTAATTTTAAGAACTTATAACTCAGAATTACGATTTTGAACTTTTATTTTGACATAAATTTCGAGGTTATGTCTCCAAAATTTATCACTTCACTCAGAGCTATCGAGAAAATATCCATGAAACAAAATCCCACCGCTGGTGTTATAACTACAAGGGCTTACATTTTGCCCTTTTTTCTTAATATGTGTATATGAGAACAAAAAAACTTGGTCGAAAGAAAGAAAGTATGGGTCAGGGGCTAAAACTTGGTAACATAGTAACATTTTTCCTCGGTCTAACAACAAATGAAAAGTTCATCACCATTGAGATCGAGGCGAATGGGTGGGGCTTCTCTTTCGGTTTTCTTTTTTAATTAGCACATTTAGTTTTCTTTGTATTGTAATTTCTCGTAAAAAAATAAAGATTTTACAATTAAATTCCGACCCTCAGCTTAAGACGAATAATAAAAAAATCATCAGAATTGAGATAGGGCGGGTGGGCGGGGCTTATATTTTACCTTTTTTTTCTTAATATGTGTAGTCATCATTTCACAACATGGTTAAAATGGTAAAATCGATATTTACTTATACAAATTTTCCATTATAAATTTGTTTTAAGTTCCATGAAAAGAAGTCTATATACATATTAAAACAAAAAGGCGAAATGTAAGCCCCCCCACCCACCCTATCTCAATTCTGATGATTTTTTTTATTCGTCGTAAGTCGAGGGGCGGACTTTAACTTAACTGCAAAATTTTTATTTTTTTACAAAAAATTAAAAACATGTTTTTGAAGATCGCGTTGTTCAAAAAAATAGTATGTACATATATTAAGAAAACGAGGAAAATATTTACCTCGGCCCCCCACCCCATCTCAATCGTGATGATCTTTTTTATTCTTAGAAACTTAAAACCCGTTTAAAATGGTAATGTTTTGTGAGGAATTTTGGATTTTGCAATTAGGCTCCGCCCCTAGGTCTACCAGCGAATGAAAATTTCATTACTATTTAGATCACGGTAGGTATGGGTGGGGTTTCATCTTTGGCTTCAATTTTTTTTTATATATACATAGTATTCTTTGAATAACGCGATACTCAAAAAATATTTTACATGGAAATAATAAGAATTTTGCATTTAAATTTGGCTCCTTTGGCTCTCGACGATTAAAAAAAATATATCACAATTGCGATAGGGCGGGTGGGCGGGGCTTACATTTTGCCTTGTTTCTTAATATACGTAGTCGTCTTTTCAGAACAAGAAACTTAAACATGTTTAAAATATTAAATTCTTGTAGACAAATATGCATCTTGCAATTAAGCCCCGCCCCTCGATCTGACAACGAATGAAAAATTCATGACAATTGAGAGTTGAAATTGGGGCGGGTATGGATGGGGTCTAATCTTTGGATTCATCTTCTTCTTAATATTAATACGTAGTATTCTTTGAACAACACGATACTCGAAAACATGTTTTTAATTTCTCGTAGAGAAATGAGGATTTTGCAGTTAAGCTCCGCCCCCTTGACTCACGACGAATAAAAAAAAATCATCAGATTGGAGAGAGGGTGGGCGGGCGGGCTTACATTTTGCCTTTTTTCTTAATTGGTATCTGAGAAGAAAAAAACTTGGTCGAAAGAAAAAAAAGTTTGGGTCAGGGGCTAAAACTTGGTAACAAAGGACTGAATACTATTAAGAGTAGTCACTGGAACGAAGAAGGGGTGGGTGGGCGCAGCTATTGCTTGCTTATAAAAGATTCTGTATGAAAAAGTCAAAGTTAGATAGTGTAGTCTTTTTTTCACAACAAGAAAGGTAAAACATGTTTAAAATGTTAAACTTTTGTAAGAAACTATGGATTTTGTATAGATTTTGCAATTACGCTCCTCCCCTCGGTCTGACAACAAATGAAAAGTTCATCACCAGTGAGATCGAGACGGAAGTGTGGGGCTTCTCTTTCGGTTTTCTTTTTTAATTAATACATTTAGTTTTCGTTGTATTGTAATTTCTCGTGAAAAAATAAGTATTTTACAATTAAATTTCGCCCCTCAGCTTATGACGAATCATAAAAAAATCATCAGAATTGAGATAGGGCGGGTGGACGGGGCTTATATTTTACCTTTTTTCTTCTTAATATGTGCAGTCATCTTTTCACAACATGGTTAAAATCGATATTTCCTTATACAAATTTTACATTTTAAACATGTTTTAAGTTTCATGTCGTAAAAAGAAGTCTACATATATTAAAACAAAAAGGCAAAATGTAAGCCCGCCCACCCGCCCTATCTCAATTCTGATGATTTTTTTTATTCGTCGTAAGTCGAGGGGCGGACTTTAGCTTAACTGCAAAATTTTTATTTCTTTACAAGAAATTAAAAACATGTTTTTGAATATCGTGTTCAAAAGATACTATGTACATATATTAAGAAAACAAGGCAAAATATTTACCCCGAACACCCGCCCCCTCTTAATTGTGATCATTTTTTTATTCGTAGAAACCCGTTTAAAATGGTAAATTTATGTAATGAAATTTGGATTTTGCAATTAGGCGCCGCCCCTAGGTCTACCAGCGAATGAAAACTTCAGTACTATTTAGATCACGGTAGGTATGGGTGGGGTTTCATCTTTGGCTTCAATTTTTTTTAATATATGCATAGTATTCTTTGAATAACGCGATATTCAAAAAATATTTTACATGGAAATAATAAGAATTTTGCATTTAAATTTGGATCCTTTGGCTCTCAACGATTAAAAAAAAATCATCACAACTGAAACAGGGCGGGTGGGCGGGACTTATATTTTGCCTTGTTTCTTAATATACGTGGCCGTCTTTTCAGAACAAGAAACTTAAACATGTTTAAAATATTAAATTCTTGTAGACAAATAGGGATCTTGCAATTAAGCCCCGCCCCTCGATCTGATAACGAATGAAAAATGCATGACAATTGAGAGTTGAGATTGGAGCGGGTATGAATGGGGTCTAATCTTTGGATTCATCTTTTTCTTAATAATAATACGTAGAGAAATAAGGATTTTGCAGTTAAGCTCCGCCCTCTTGACTCACGACGAATAAAAAAATCATCACAATTGAGATAGGGCGGGTGGGCGGGGCTACATTTTACCTTTTTTTCTGCATTTTGCATTTCTCTGAATAATAAGACTTTGATTTGGTTCATATTCGTGGTACTCTGTTATTAGTTAAACTGAAATCGATAAATATCACTTGATGGTTTTGCAATTTGCTTTAAAACTTTACTTGACAAGAAGAACGAAAACAACTTTGGCAAAATGTTTTATGTAATTTGTAAGACCCAATTTTGGCTACCGAGTTTTTTTACTTTTCAAACTATTATAAATCGTAGAAATCTCGAAAAATATAACTTTCAAATAAATCAATTTCATCAAATAAAATTTAACCATGAGTATTAACACCCCATGAATCAGCCCTTGAAGAGCAATTGTCGATCTTGCAATTGTGAGTTATAACTTTATAAGTGATTGTTATTATTACAATAATGACCAGCATAAACAGTGATCTTCATTTATCTTGGTTTGACTATGAAACATTTTTTGAATGCACTGAAAATTAATTATTTCGTGTTTCCAATTTTCCAACTCCCATGTTACGCCACTGGTACAAAAACAACGAGGTTAACAGTGTTGCCTTCGTTGACATATTTTCCAATAAATTAAACTCTGTTTAAATTACCTTAATAACTGGCTCGAGTAACTACATAACATAAGTATTAACACCTGTGTTAATTTTTTTATTTAATTGCACAACATTCGTTCGCATTTCTTCAGACTGTTTGAGAACAATCACGAAAACGTGGCAACAGCGCGCTTTCAAATGTCAATTAAACGTCAACGTCCCTACTAATAAAAATAAATAATAATAATTCGTATTCCTAATCGTTCTTCAAATAATAATAAAAAATACGTGTTTATAACTATTGGTTTTTGTAGTTCGCCACCAGCTACTAAAAACATAACCCCTGTTAAACATGTTTTCGCGAGCTTTGCATCTCAATCTTAGAACCGCATTCTTTCATAACCACCCAAATCTGAACCAGTTATCCGCAGCCAGTGCAATAAAAACGCCCCTAACGCTACAGCAAACCTCACACAGTAAAGACCAGAAGCGCCACTACAAGAATTTCGGCCACAAACCCGACAAGGTTGCCCTTTTTACGAAGATCTGGTACAGTGCGATTTTCGCAGGGCTCCTATTCTCAGTTGTTGACTACAGATGGTACGTGGAACCCATCACTGTGACCATTGCTACACGTTGACTAAATTCCAGGCTGAGGCGCACTTTTTTCCCCGTCGTGAAAGCCGAGAGCGAGAAAATAGGTGAACTCCCTGAAGTCGAAGGCTCAGAGGAAGGGTCTGAGGATGAAAGCAAGAAGAAGAAACATCGCAAGGAGAAAATCGGATTCCGGGACCGCAAAGTATGATGACAACCATGCTAGGTCAGTCCATGTCAGGTCAATGACTAAAGGTGGCGTTAGTGGATTTTTGTAAGAAATAGAATAATATGTTAGATTAAAGTGGTTTGAAAGAGTTGAATTTGTATTTTTGTGTTCTTCAACCTTGACACAACTTGTCTTTACAAAAATTTGTGGCCACTGTTTGATTTGCCATGGACTGACTCCTCATAGCTCTGAGTCTAATAAAGTTATCAGATAATAGAGTACGAAAATCGAATGAGAGCCTATTCCACGCCCGACAAAATTTTCCGCTATTTTGCGACAGTTAGGCTGTTTACGGCCTACGGGAACGAGGTGTATATGACTCCGGACGATTTTCTGCGGGCTATGACGCCAGGGATGAGACAGCCCGATGGTAATAGGCTGATGTGTTTGATTTGCGTGGTGTCAGACTAACGCTTTGGTTTATTGTGATACTAATCTTTCTGCATGGCTTGACAGATAATTGAGTATGAGAACCGCATTCGGCACTATTCTACTCCTGACAAGGTTTTCCGTTATTTTGCGACGCTGCAGGTGCAGGGGCCTACGGTCGATCAGCATGAGATTTTTATGACGCCGGATGACTTTTTGCGGTCTATGACGCCGGGGCTCAAGCAGCCGGATGGTTAGTGGGACATTTCTATTCTTTCACAAACTTAGGAATAATATAGGGAGGGTAGGGCAGGTCTATATTGTTTCTAGTTTTGTGTATTCTATACTTTATTTTATTACTATAGGTACAAGGGATAAAGTCGCAGACAAAACCAAGCTAAATAAGATCTGGTGTATGATTTATTACCTATGCCAGACTGAAAAATTCGTGGGACAATGTTGTCACTTGAAAATTTAAAAAAAATAGGGGGATAAAATGTGTTAATTAATACAGTAAGAACTTTAACTAGAAAACATTTTTATTTTTGTTTTCGTAAAATTTTTGCATGAAAATAAGCACCCTCAGTTTCAAGGAGTTGATGCTACTAGTACGAGAAGCCTGAAAAATTTAAAACGCAACCAACAATACAGCTTCATAGCAGTCGTTGATATTTACCGTCATTTTTGTTGAGTTTTCACCCTAGACAACCAGATTTTTGGAAAAAAAAATCAAAACTATATCGACATTCTGAAGCCGTGGTAAATGTATTCATTTATCCCCTCTTAAAAAATTGATGACGTCGTCTCAAAATTTTGTGTAATAAATCCTCTCTGAAATATGTAAAATATTGTGGTTCTATACTTGTGGTTTATCAATGCACTCATTACTTATACAGGGTGACTCAAAAAAATTATTGAATAAGGCAATTTATTGTATTGATTGAGATACGTGTCCTTTCAAGTTCGTAATTTATAATTTTTCATTTTCTTGATTTCTGATTTTTCAATTTCTCGATTTTACAATTTTTTGATCACAAATGTTCGATTTTTCAATTTTTCGCTTCTTCATTTTTTCAGGTTCTTGATTTTTATTTTTCACTTTCTCAATTTTTCAATTTTTTGTTTCTTCAATTTTTCAAGGTCTTAATTTATAATTTTTTAATTACTCGATTTTTAAAATTTACAATATTTATTTTACAATTTTCCGTTTTTTCAACTTTAAATTTTCAATTTTGCAATTTTTCGATTTTACAATTTTTGGTTTTTCGATTTTTCAATGTTTTGTTGCCTCAGTTTTTCAAATTCTCGAGTTTATCTTTTAATTTTTCTATTTTATGGTTTTTTGATTTTTCAATTTTTCGTTTCTTCAAGTTCTTGACTAATAATTTCTCATATTCTCGATTTCTAATTTTTCAATGTTTCGATTTTACAGTTGTTTAATTTCACAATTTTTCGATGTTTCGATTTTTTAGTTTGTCAATCTTTAATTTTTCGATGCTTAATTTTGTTAAGTTCTTGATTTTTATTTTTTATTTTCTCATTTTTACAATTTTTGTTTCTTCAATTTTTCGATTTTAAATTCTTTGATATCACAGTTTTTTGTTTTTGTTTTTTTTTTTGATTTCACAATTTTTTGATATCATAATTTTTTGTTTTATCGACTTAAATTTTTTTCAAAATTTCAATCTCTGGACTTTAAAATTGTTCAATTTTTGATTTCTTCAGTGTCTCGAATTGTAATTTTTCAATTTTTCGTTTTTTGATTTGTTAGTTTCTCAATTTTACAGTTTTTTGATTTTTCAATTTTACGTTTTTTGATTTGTTAGTTTCTCAATTTTACAGTTTTTTGATTTTTCAATTTTACGTTTCTTCAATTTTTCAAATTTATAATTTATATTTTTTATTTTCCTGATTTCTAATTTCTCAATTTTACAGTTTTTTTATATCACAATTTTCCGATTTTTCGTTTTTGGATTTTTTAGTATGCCAATTTTTTATTTTCGATTTTTCAATTTTTCGTTTCTTCATTTTTTCAAGTTCTTGATTTTTATTTTTCACTTTCTCAATTTTACAATTTTTTGATATTTAACTTTTTATTTCTTCGATTTTCAAGTTTGTAATTTTGTAATTCTTTATTTTCTCGATTTTTAATTTTTTGTTTCTTCAATTTCTCAAGTTTTCATTTTATAATTTTTCATTTTCTTGATTAATTTTTCAATTTTTCGATTTTAAATTCTTTGATATCACAGTTTTTCGTTTTTGCTTTTTTTCGATTCCGAAATTTTTTGATATCACAATTTTTTTGTTTTTTCGACTTTGATTTTTTCAATTTTTCAATCTCTTGACTTCAAAATTGTTCAATTTTTCATTTTTTCAATGTCTTTAGTTGAAAGTTTTCTACTTTACAATTGTTTGGTTTTTACAATTTCTCGTTTTTCGATTTTTTAGTTTCTCAATTTTCAGTTTTTCGATTTCTTAATTTTACGTTTCTTCAGTTTTTCAAGTTCTTGATTTTTATCTTTCAATTTCTCAATTTTACAGTTTTTTGATTTTTCAATTTCTCGGTTTTTCAATTTTTCCAGTCCTTAATTTATATTTTTTGTTTACTTGATTTATAATTTTTCAATTTTTTGATTTTACGATTGTTTGATATCACAATATTTCGTTTTTCCTTTTTCTTCTATTTTAGTTTTAATGTCACAATTTTTCGATTTTTCGTTTTTAGATTTTTTAGTGTCAATTTTTGATTTTTGATTTTTCAATTTTTCGTTTCTTCATTTTTTCAAGTTCTTGATTTTTATTTTTCACTGTCTCAATTTTACAATTTTTTGATTTTTAATTTTTTATTTCTTCGATTTTCAAGTTTATAATTTATAATTCTTTATTTTCTCGATTTTTAATTTTTCAATTTTTCGGTTTTACAATTTTCGAGTTGCACAATTTTTCGTTTTCTTTTTCTTCGATTTTATCATTTTTTGATATTTAATTTTTTTCCATTTTTTTAATTTTTTCAATTTTTAAATTTTTTCAATGTTTCGGTTTTGTAATAATTATTCTTTTTTTTAACTTTAATTTTTTCAATATTTCAATTTCTCGATTTTTATCTTTCAATTTATCTATTAAGTGTACGGGTTTTTGATTTTTCAATTTTTCGTTTCTTCAATTTCTCGATTTCTCGATTTCTAATTTTTTGGTTTTACAATTGTTTGACATCACAATTTTTCGATTTTTGTTGCCTAATTTTATCAGTTTCTTGATTTTTATTTTTCACACTCTTAATTTTACAATTTTTTGTTTTTTTAATTTTTTGTTTCTTCAATTTTTCGATTTCACAATTTTTCGTTTTTTCTTTTTCTTCGATTTTACCATTTTTTGATGTTTAAATTTTTTTTCCATTTTTTTAAATTTAATTTTTAAATTCTACAATGTTTCGGTTTTATAATTATTTTTTTTAACTCCAATTTTTTCAATATTTCAATTTCTCGATTTTTATCTTTCAATTTCACAATTGTACGGTTTTTTGATTTTTCAATTTTTCGTTTCTTCAACTTTTCATTTTCTCAATTTCTAATTTTTCGGTTTTACAGTTTTTGTTTTTTTTTTATTTTGCAATTTTTTGACATCACAGTTTTTTGTTTTTTCAACTTTAATTTTTTCAATTTTTCAATCTCTCGACTTCAAAATTGTTCCGTTTTGTATTTCTTCAATGTCTTCAGTTGAAATTTTTTAATTTTACAATTTTTCGGTTTTTTGCAAATTTTCGTTTTTCGATTTTTAAGTTTCTCAATTTTCAGTTCTTCGATTTTTCAATTTTACAGTTTTTTGATTTTTCAATTTTTCTTTTCTTCAATTTTTCAAGTGCTTAATTTAAATTTTTAATTTTCTTGATTTCTACTTTTTCTCTCAATTTTACAGGTTTTTTATATCACAATTTTTCGATTATTTTAGAATTTTTTGATTTTTAATTTTTTATTTCTTCAATTTTCAAGTTATTTTCTCGATTTTTAATTTTTCAATTTTTCGATTTCCCAATTTTTCGGTTTTTCTTTTTCTTCGATTTTACCATTTTTTGATGTTTAAATTTTTTTCCATTTTTTTTAATTTAATTTAATTATACAAATTTTGCAATATTTCGGTTTTATAATAATCAATTTTTGCAACTCTAATTTTTTCAATATTTCAATTTGTCGACTTCCAAATTTTTCAATTTTCCTTTTCTTTAATTTTTCATTTTCTGTATTTTTTTCATTGTTTTTTTCGATTTTGCAATATTTCGTTTTTTCAGTTTTGCACTTTTTCAGTTTTTAAATTTCCCAATTTTTATTCTTCGATTTTTCAATTTTTCGGTTCTTCAATTTTTCGAGTTCTTGATTTCCAGTTTTTAGATTTTTCAAAGTTTTCGTTTTTTCATTTTTGATTTTTCAGTTTTGCAATTTTTCCATTTTTTTATAAATCGAAAGTTAAACAAAAAAATCGGGAAAACTGAAAAAAATCGAAAAACTGAAGAAACAAAAAATTGAGACTTTGAAAAACTAAAAACTAGAAACTTAAAAAACAAAAAAAAGTATGTGTCGAAATATTGGAAACAAGAAAAAAAAACATTTAAATTAAAAAAATTTAAAATCCAATAATTGAAGAATAAAAAAATCTAAAATTGTAAAATGAAAAAGTGAAAAACATTTTAAATTATTACGTATTTAAAACGAAAAATTGAAAAATCTGAAATTGAAAAAACGAAAAATAAAAAAATCTGAAAGTTGAAGAATCGAAAAATTGAAACCAAAATTTGAAAAATGTAAATATTTAAAAATTTCACATTGAAAAAAGAACAATTATAAAATTAGAACATCGAATAACCGAAAAGTTGAAGAAATGAAAAATTGGAAACTCGTGAAAATGCAAATCGAAAAACCGGAAAATCAAAAAATTAAAAAATGAAAACTCGGAAGAGTTGCATATCGCAAAACTGAAGAAATAAAAAAAAAAAAAATTGCAAATGGAAAAATTGAGGAAATGGAAAATTGATAAAACAAAAAATTAAAGTCAAGCATCGAAAAATTGTAAAAATAAAAAATCAAATCGAAAAATTTAAGAAACAAAATGTAAAATTGAAAAAAACGAAAAATTGTGACATCAAAAATTTGTAAAATTGAGAAATTGAAAAATTAGAAATCAAATATAAATTAAGGGCTTGAAAAATCGAAAAAACGAAAAATTGAAAAATCAAAAAACTGTAAAATTGAAAAATCGAAAAACTGAAAATCGAGAAACTAAAAATCGGAAAACGAAAAATTGTGAAACAACCGAAAATTTGTAAAACAGAAAAATTTCAACTGAAGACATTGAAGAAATAAAAAACGGAACAATTTTGAAGTCGAGAGATTGAAAAATGAAAAAAGTTGAATAAACAAAAAAATGTGATGTCAAAGAATTTAAAATCGAAAAATTGAAAAATTAATCAACAAATTGAAAAATTGAAGAAACAAAAAATTAAAAAAACAAAAAATTGTAAAACTAAGAAAGTGAAAAATAAAAATCAAGAAGTTGATAAAATAAAGCAACGAAAAATCGAAAAATTGTGATATCAAACAATTGTAAAACCGAAAAATTAGAAATCGAGAAAACGAAAAATTGAAGAAACGAAAAATTGAAAAATCAAAAAACCGTAAAATAGAGAAATTGAGAGATAAAAATCGAGAACTTGAAAAACTGAAAAAACGTAAAATTGAAAAATCTAAAAACTGAAAATTGAGTAACTAAAAAATCGAAAAACGAAAAATTGTAAAAAACCGAAAAATTGAAAAAATTAAAAAATTGAAAAAATTAAAAAAATGGAAAAAATTAAATATCAAAAAATGATGAAATCGAAGAAAAAGGAAAAACGAAAAATTGTGATATCAAAAAATTGTAAAATCGAGAAATTGAAAAATTATAAAACTGTAAAATTGAAAAATTGAAAGATAAAAATCAAGAACTTGAAAAACTGAAGAAACGTAAAATTGAAAAATTGAAAAACTGAAAATTGAGTAACTAAAAAATCGCAAAACGAGAAATTGTAAAAAACCGAAAAATTGTAAAATAGAAAAATTTCAACTGAAGACATTGAAGAAAAAAAATTGAACAATTTTGAAGACGAGAGATTGAAAAATTGAAAAAATCAAAGTCGAAAAAACAAAATATTGTGATATCAAAAAATTCCAGAATCAAAAAAAGCAAAAACGAAAAACTGTGATATCAAAGAATTTGAAATCGAAAAATTGAAAAATTAATCAAGAAATTGAAAAATTATAAAATAAAAACTTGAAAAATGTAAGAAACCAAAAATTGAGAAAGTGAAAAATAAAAATCAAGAACTTGATAAAATTAAGCAACGAAAAATTAAAAATTGACAAACTAAAAAATTGAAGAAACGAAAAATTGAAAAATCAAAAAACCGCAAAATACAGAAATTGAAAGATAAAAATCGAGAAACTGAAATATTGAAAAAATTAGAGTTAAAAAAAGAATAATTATTATAAATCCGAAACATTGAAAAAATTTAAAAGTTGAAAAAATAAAAAAAATGGAAAAAAATTTAAATATCACAAAATGATGAAATCGAAGAAAAAGAACACGAAAAATTGTGCAACTAGAAAATCGTAAAATCGAAAAATTGAAAAATTAAAATCGAGTAAATTGAAGAAATAAAAAATTAAAAGTAAAAAAATTGTAAAATTGAGAAAGTGAAAAATAAAAATTAAGAACTTGAAAAAATGAAGAAACGAAAAATTGAAAAATCGAAAATCAAAAACTGACATACTAAAGAATCTAAAAACGAAATATCGAAAAATTGTGATAAAAGACTGTAAAATCGAAGACAAAGGAGAAACGAAAAATTGTGATATCAATAAATTGTAAAATCGAGGAATTGAAAAGTTATAAATCAAGAACACAAAACATATAAATTAAGGACTAGAAAAATTGAAAAAACGAAAAATTGAAAAATCAAAAAACGGTAAAATTGAGAAATTGAAAGATAAAAATCAAGAACTTGAAAAACTGAAGAAACGTAAAATTGAAAAATCGAAAAACGAAAAATTGTAAAATAGAAAAATTTCAACTGAAGACATTGAAGAAATGAAAAATTGAACAATTTTGAAGACGAGAAATTGAAAAATTGAAAAAATCAAAGTCGAAAAAACAAAAAATTCCAGAATCAAAAAAAAGCAAAAACGAAAAACTGATATCAAAGAATTTAAAATCGAAAAAGGGGAAAATTATAAAATAAAAAGTTGAAAAATTTAAGAAACAAAAAATTGAGAAAGTGAAAATTAAGAATCAAGAACTTGATAAAATTAAGCAACAAAAAATTAAAAATTGACAAACTAAAAAATTGAAAAATTAAAAATCGAGAAAATAAAGAATTATAAATTACAAACATGAAAATCGAAGAAATAAAAAATTTAAATCAGAAAACTGTAAAATTGAGAAAGTGAAAAATAAAAATCAAGAACTTGAAAAAATGAAGAAACGAAAAATTGAAAAATCAAAAAACTGTAAAATTGAGAAATTGAAAGATAAAAATCAAGAACTGAAAAACTTAAGAAACGTAAAATTGAAAAATCGGAAAACTAAAAATTTAGAAACTAACAAACTAAAAAACTCGAGACACTGAAGAAATGAAAAATTGAACAATTTTAAAGTCGTGAGATTGAAAAGTTGATAAAATTAAAGTTGAAAAAACAAAAAATTATGATATTAAAAAATTGTAAAATAAAAAAAAAAAAACAAAAAACTGTGATATCGAAGAATTTAAAATCGAAAAATCGAAGAAACAAAAAATTGTAAAATTGAGAAAGTGAAAAATAAAATCAAGAACTTGATAAAAGTAAGCAACGAAAAATTAAAAATTGACGAACTAAAAAATCGAAAAATTGTGAAATTAAACAACTGTAAAATTAAAAAACGAAACGAAAAATTGCAAATCGAAAATTTTAAGAAACGAAAAATTGAAGAAGCAAAAAATTGAAAAATTAAAACATTTGAAAAATCGAGAATTTGTAAATCGAAAAATTGCAAAATTTAAGAGCACAAACAAAAAAATGAAAAATTGGAAAAACGAAACTTATAAAATTGAACTATTGAAAAATATAAAAATTGCAAAATCTAAAAATTGAAAAATTCGAAAGTTGGAAAATTGAAAAACTGAAAAATTTAAACTTAGCTGAAGAAACAGAAAAAATGAAAAATTAAAAAAATTTTGTTATCACAAAACAAAAGTCCCAAAAATTTTAATAATTTTTGAGGGAAGTTGTTATTGAAATTTTAATGAAATGTGTCGCATTTTTACACTTTGTTATTTCAATTATCTTAAATATTCTTTCTGATTTTATAAAATTTCTTTATTTTGTCTCCAGATCTTGTTTGGCCACTGTTGTGAATCCACTTTGCCACTAAATTTTGTCTACGACTTTACTTAAAAATGCGGTGTGTGAATGTTTTATTACATTAGATTTTCACACTAACATGCCTTACTGCTGGGGGTTAGACTTTTAGGGGAAGTCTAGTTTACGCTTAAAAAACAAATAGAAACATTCAAGTTGATTATAATCTGATCCACCAAATAAAGACAGTCAAAAACATATTTTTTTTAATTTCTAAACCACAATTGTGTTTCAGGTTTGGGTCTAGACCAGTTCAGACGCTACGATCCCAGAGTAAGTACTCTTCATTCTCCAAAAATCTTCTCAACTGTGTCTTCCTTTAAACAACTCAATCAAATATATCTTACTTGACTCTGTAAATACATCCTTTAATTGTTTACCTGTTTTTCAGCACGATTTTCAGGTAATATCAATAACTATTTATTAAATGGATCAGTTTTTTAGCAAACACTAGCATGGCAGTTTTACCAGATGATTTTTGCATGCGAACTATTTTTTTTTCATTTTACTTAGATCGATAGAAATTTAAGCGACTTTTTAATAAAATTGGCTTAAGTTGATCGGCATGCGTACAAAGAGAGTTTTGTTTTCCCTGTAGAAAATTGAAGTTAATACTTGCGGTTAAAAGGGAATTGTAAAATTAACACCATGGACGTACTCCGTAAAATCGGCAATCGTTTAATTTGGCTAATTTACAGAGTACGCTCCCGATATAATAAAAATAGATAGACTTACGATTGTTAAGTAGTTAGAATTAACAACAATATCCTGTTTAGACTGTCCAGCAAAAGTTAGAACTCACTTTAGACGAAGACAGCATTTTCTATAAGTTGGGAAGCGCAGGTCTTATCACGTTTTCCGATTACATTTTTCTTCTCACCGTTCTGTCAAGTAAGTAGTCGAAGTAGGGGAGTTTCGTGTTATTATTTCGGGTTAGCTTCAAGGCGCCACTTCGAAATTGCCTTTCGCATGTTCGATCTGAACGGAGACGGCGACGTGGACTGCGAAGAGTTCGAAAAAGTCGCTACTTTGATAAGACAGCAGACGAGCATCGGGTCGAGGCACAGAGATCACGCAAACACTGGAAATACGTTCAAAGTAATTTTTTTTAAATACGTTTTTCAAATTATTATAATGAGGGTGACCTTCCAGGGTGTGAACTCCGCCCTCACGACTTACTTCTTCGGGCCAAACCTGAAAGGCAAACTCACCATTGAAAAGTTCCTAGACTTCCAAGAAAAGCTCCAAAAGGAAATTTTGAGTTTGGAGTTTCGCAGAAAACATCCAGACGACAACGGTAACATAAGTGAGGCTGATTTCACCGAGCTTCTCCTCGCCTACGCCGGGTATCCCCAAAAAAAGAAGGCCAGGATGTTAAAACGGGTGAAAAAGACGTTAGTTTTCCCTTTTGGCACGATTTATTTACAATGTTACAGATGAAATAGTTTCAGGGATCACGGCCAAGGCATTTCCAAAGAAGACTATTTAAACTTTTTCCACTTCTTGAATAATATCAACGATGTTGATACCGCGTTGACTTTTTACCATATAGCTGGAGCCTCCATCGATCAAGCCACGCTTAAACATGTTGCCAAAACTGTCGCCCATGTTGATCTCAGTGATCACGTTATCCACGTAGTGTTTACGATTTTTGATGAGAATTGTAAGTAGGGGGTGTGTTGGGGTGTGTAGTTGATGGGTTGCTTTCAGTGGATGGGCAACTGAGTAACAAGGAGTTCATCGCTGTTATGAAGAATCGGTTGCTAAGGGGTCTGGAGAAGCCGAAGGATACGGGTTTTATTAAATTTATGCATTCGGTCATCAAATGTGCCAAGGAGACAAAGCCTGCTTTATTAGATATTTAAATTAATTTATTGAGTTGTGTTCAAATTGTTTAAATAGGGATTGTTTACAAGTACTGATGTTATGCGAATAAATAAATTGTTCCGTTTTACGCTCCTTGTGTGTTTTTTATCTGTCAATATATGTTTATTTCTTCGTCCAAATCTTTGATACTTATCACAATTTTTCGTTTTTTCACTTTTGATTTTTTCAATTTTTCAAGTTCTTGATTTTTATCTTTCAATTTTTTAATTTTACAGTTTTTTTTTTCGTTTCTTCAATTTTTCAAGTTCTTGATTTATAATTTTTTTGATTTTTCAGTTTTTTTTTCAAGTTCTTGATTTTTCACTGACTCAATTTTACAATATTTTATTTTTGATGTTTTGTTTCTTCAATTTTTCAGATTTTTAATTTATAATTTTTTAATACCTCGATTTTTAATTTTTTAACTTCGATTTTAATTTTTTTTTTATCTCACAATTTTTCGTTTATTCACGTTCACTTTTTTTTATTTTTCAATTTCTCTACTTCCAAATTTTTCAAATTTTCATTTCTCCAATGTTTCCTTGCAATTTTTCGACTATTTACTTTCTCAGTTTTGCAATTTTTTGATTTTTCAGTTTTTCGTTTCTTCAGTTTTTCAAGTTCTTGATTTTCATCTTTCAGTTACTTAATTTTACTTTTTTTAATTTTTCAGTTTTTCGTGTCTTCAATTTTCCAAGTTCTTAATTTATAATTTTTCATTTTCTCCATTTCTAATTTTTCAATTTTTTGATTTAACAATTGTTTGATATCACAATTTTTCATTTTTCCTTTTTCTTCGATTTTACAGATTTTTGGTGTCACCATTTTTAGATTTTACAAATCTTCGATCACGGTTTTCCGTTTTTTCAACCTTAATTTTTTTAATTTTTCATTTCATCAATGTTTCGAGTTAAAATTTTTCAATTTGGGACTTATTCGATATTACAATTTTTCGTTTCTTGTGTTTTTCAAGTTCTTGATTTTTGTCTTTCAAACCATTCTGTAACTTTCATTTCAATAAATTTATAAATAAATAGCAAAATTTCTCAATTTTTGAAGACATTTTTCAGGTTTTCGATTTTACAATTTTGAAATTTTTCGATTTTGCAATTTCTGGATTTCTCAATTATCCCACTTTTCGATTTCTTTTATTTTTAAATATTTCATTTTTTCAGTTTTGCACTTTTCGATTTTTAAGTTTCTCAATTTTTAATCTTTCTTTTTTCAATTTCTCGATTTTTAATTTTTCAATTGCTCGACTTCCAAATTTTTCAAATTTTCAGTCCTTCAGTGTTTCGATTTGCAATTTTTAGATTTTCGATTACTGAGTTTCTCAATTTTCAATTTTTCAAGTTTTCATACTAAGAAAAGTTTCGAGTTTTTTTTTTTAATATATTAATAAGTTTATTTCATTTTTCACTTTCCCAATTTTACAATTTTTTTTTTTTGGTTTTTTTGTTTCTTCAATTTTTCAAATTAATAATGTATAATTTTGCAATTTCTCGACTTCCAAATTGTTCAAATTTTCATTTCTTTAATGTTTCAGTTTGTAATTTTTCGATTTTTTAATTTACCAAGTTTTTGATTTTTATTTTT
This sequence comes from Zophobas morio, assembly GCF_036711695.1. Taxonomy (NCBI): domain Eukaryota; kingdom Metazoa; phylum Arthropoda; class Insecta; order Coleoptera; family Tenebrionidae; genus Zophobas; species Zophobas morio. The sequence continues at coordinate 3,886,206 of NW_026972123.1, read as the reverse complement.
CGATTTCTTAATTTTACTCTTTTTTGTGTCTTCAATTCTTCAAGTTCTTAATTTATAATTTTTCAATTTCTCGATTTTTAATGGTTCAATTTTTCAATTTTACAATTTTTTTATATCACAATTCTTCTTTTTTTTTTCTTCGATGTTATCATTTTTTGATTTCTCAATCTTCTTTATTTTTTCAATTTCAGCCAAAAGATAAGCCCATTTTCGATCTCAATCATGACGATTTTTTCATTCGTCGTAAGACCGAGGGGCGGATCTTAATTGCAAGAAAAAGGGAAAATATAATTTAAAAAATATATTTTTTTTTTCAAAAATTTCACGGTGACGCTTCAGGGTGTGAACACCGCCTTCACGACTTACTTCTTCGGGCCAAACCTGAAAGGCAAACTCACCATTGAAAAGTTCCTAGACTTCCAAGAAAAGCTCCAAAAGGAAATTTTGAGTTTGGAGTTTCGCAGAAAACATCCGGACGACAACGGTAACATAAGTGAGGCTGATTTCACCGAGCTTCTCCTTGCCTACGCCGGGTATCCCCAAAAAAAGAAGGCCAGGATGTTAAAACGGGTGAAAAAGACGTTAGTTTTCCATTTTGGCACGATTTATTTACAATGTTACAGATGAAATAGTTTCAGAGATCACGGCCAAGGCATTTCCAAAGAAGACTATTTAAACTTTTTCCACTTCTTGAACAACATCAACGATGTTGATACCGCGTTGACTTTTTACCATATAGCTGGAGCCTCCATCGATCAAGCCACGCTTAAACATGTTGCCAAAACTGTCGCCCATGTTGATCTCAGTGATCACGTTATCCACGTAGTGTTTACGATTTTTGATGAGAATTGTAAGTAGGGGGTGTGTTGGGGTGTGTAGTTGATGGGTTGGTTTCAGTGGATGGGCAACTGAGTAACAAGGAGTTCATCGCGGTTATGAAGAATCGGTTGTTAAGAGGTCTGGAGAAGCCGAAGGACACGGGTTTTATTAAATTCATGCATTCGGTCATCAAATGTGCCAAGGAGACAAAGCCTGCTTTATTAGATATTTAAATTAATTTATTGAGTTGTGTTCAAATTGTTCAAATAGGGATTGTTTACAAGTACTGATGTTATGCGAATAAATAAATTGTTCCGTTTTACGCTCCTTGTGTGTTTTTTATCTGCCCCTATATTTTTATTTTAACTTCTAAGGGTTATTAATTTTTCAAGTTCTTGATTTATAATTTTTTTGATACTACAAATTTTCGCGTTTTCAGTTTTTCTTTTCTTTATTTTTTCAAGTTCTTGACTTATTTTTCACTTTCTCAATTTTACAATATTTTTATTTTTAATTTTTTAACTTTGCAGTTTTTCGAGTTTCGATTTTTTAGTTTCTCAATTTTTAATATTTCTTTTGTTCCATTTTTTAAGTTTTTGATTTTTATGTTCCAATTTCTCAATTTTACAGTTTTTTGATGTTACAATTTCTCGTTTCTGCAATTTTTCAAGTTCATAATTTATAATTTTTCATTTTCTCGATTTCTAATTTCTCAATTTTTCAATTTTACAATCTTTTTATTTCTTCAGTTTTTCAGATTTTTAATTTATAATTTTTGAATTTCTCGATTTTTAATTTTTTTATTTTTTGTTTCTTCAGTTTTTCAAGTTCTTGATTTTCATCTTTCAATTGCTCAATTTTACTTTTTTTGATTTTTCCATTTTTTGTCTTCTTTTCTCCATTACTAATTTTTCAATTTTTGGATTTTACAGTTGTTTGATATCACAATTTTTCATGTTTCCTTTTTCTTCGATTCTACAATTAAAAATGGTGATATCAAACCATTTTTCGATTTTACAATTCTTTGATTACGGTTTTTCGTTTTTTCTACCTTAATTTTTTCAATTTTTCATTTCTTCAATGTTTCGAGTTGGAATTTTTCAATTTGGCACTTATTCGATATTACAATTTTTCGTTTCTTCTGTTTTTCAAGTTCTTGATTTTTGTCTTTCAATCCACTCTGCAACTTTCATATAGATAAATAAATAAATTTCTCAATTTTACTTTTTTTGATTTTTCAATTTTTCGAAGAAATGTTTCAGGTTTTCCATTTTACAATTTTCTTATATCACAGTTTTTCGTTTTTTATTTTTCTTCGATTTTATCATTTTTTGATTTCTCATTTTTTTCTATTTTCCGTATTTTTTAATTTTTTCGATTTTGCCATGTTTCGGTTTTATAATCTTTTTTCAACTTTTCAATTTTTCGTTTCTTTAGATTCATCTATTTTGAATTTTTCATTGTTTCGATTTTTCAATCTTTAGTTTTCCGCTTTTTCAATTTTTCGTTTCCTTAATTTTTTCAACTCTTTCTCAATTATGCCATTTTTCGACTTCTTTTATCTTCAATATGTCGATTTCACAATATTTCATTTTTTCAGTTTTGCACTTTTCGATTTTTAAGTTTCTCAAATTTTTATGTTTCGGTTTTTCAATTTCGGATTTTTAATTTTTCAATTTTTCAATTTCTCGACTTCCAGATTTTTGATTTTTTCATTTCTTTAATGTTTTGAGTTGGAATTTTTCAATTTGGCAATTATTCGATTTTACAATTTTTCGGTTTTACAATTGTTTGATATGACAATTTTTGATTTTTCGGTTTTTCAATTTTTCGTTTCCTCAATTTTCAAGTTCTTGATTTTTATTTCTCGTTTTTCCGATTTTTTAATTTCCATTTTCTCGATTTTATCACAATTTCTCGTTTTTGTATTTGCTTTATCTTTTCAATTTTTCGTTTATTTCATTTTTCAAGTTTTTAATCTTTGATTTTCCAATTCTAAAATTTTTTGATTTTGCAATTTCTTTTATTTTCAATATTTCAATTTCAGAGTATTTCATTTTTTCAGTTTTGCACTTTGCGATTTTTAAGTTTCTCGATTTTTAATTTTTCAATTTTTCAATTTTGCCATGTTTCGGTTCTATAATGTTTTTTCAATTTTTCGTTTCTTCAATTCTTCGATGTGCAATTTTTCATAGTTTCAATTTTTAATTTTCCAGTTTTTCAATTTTTCGTTTTCTCAAATTTTCAAGTTATTTTTTATTAAGTTTCTCGATTTTTAATTTTTCAATTTTTCAAATTCTCGACTTCCAAATTTTTCAAATTTTCATTCCTTCATTGTTTCGATTTGCAATTTTTAAATTTTCGATTACTGAGTTTCTCAATTTTCGATTTTTCAAGTTTTCATACTAAGAAAAGTTTCGAGTTTTTTTTTAATTTATTAATAAGTTTATTTCATTTTTCACTTTCTCATTTTTACATTTTTTTTTTATTTTTGGTTTTTTTGTTTCTTCAATTTTTCAAATTAATAATTTATAATTTTGCAATTTCTCGACTTCCAAATTGCTCAAATTTTCATTTCTTTAATATTTCAGTTTGTAATTTTTCGATTTTTTAATTTACCAAGTTTTTGATTTTTATTTTTCGATTTCTTAATTTTACTCTTTTTTGTGTCTTCAATTTTTCAAGTTCTTAATTTATAATTTTTCAATTTCTCGATTTTTAATGGTTCAATTTTTCGATTTTACAATTTTTTTATATCACAATTCTTCTTTTTTTTTTCTTCGATGTTATCATTTTTTGATTTCTCAATCTTCTTTATTTTTTCAATTTCAGCCAAAAGATAAGCCCATTTTCGATCTCAATCATGATGATTTTTTCATTCGTGGTCAGACCGAGGGGCGGATCTTAATTGCAAGAAAAAGGGAAAATATAATTTAAAAAATATATATATATTTTTTTTTTAATTTCACGGTGACGCTTCAGGGTGTGAACACCGCCCTCACGACTTACTTCTTCGGGCCAAACCTGAAAGGCAAACTCACCATTGAAAAGTTCCTAGACTTCCAAGAAAAGCTCCAAAAGGAAATTTTGAGTTTGGAGTTTCGCAGAAAACATCCAGACGACAACGGTAACATAAGTGAGGCTGATTTCACCGAGCTTCTCCTTGCCTATGCCGGGTATCCACAAAAAAAGAAGGCCAGGATGTTAAAACGGGTGAAAAAGACGTTAGTTTTCCCTTTTGGCACGATTTATTTACAATGTTACAGATGAAATAGTTTCAGGGATCACGGCCAAGGCATTTCCAAAGAAGACTATTTAAACTTTTTCCACTTCTTGAACAATATCAACGATGTTGATACCGCGTTGACGTTTTACCATATAGCTGGAGCCTCCATCGATCAAGCCACGCTTAAACACGTTGCCAAAACTGTCGCCCATGTTGATCTCAGTGATCACGTTATCCACGTAGTGTTTACGATTTTTGATGAGAATTGTAAGTAGGGGGTGTGTTGGGGTGTGTGTTTGATGGGTTGGTTTCAGTGGATGGACAACTGAGTAACAAGGAGTTCATCGCTGTTATGAAGAATCGGTTGCTAAGAGGTCTGGAGAAACCGAAGGACACGGGTTTTATTAAATTCATGCATTCGGTGATCAAATGTGCCAAGGAGACAAAGCCTGCTTTATTAGATATTTAAATTAATTTATTGAGTTGTGTTCAAAATGTTCAATAGGGATTGTTTACAAGTACTGATGTTATGCGAATAAATAAATTGTTCCGTTTTACGCTCTTTGTGTGTTTTTTATCTGTCTCTATGTTTTTATTTCTTCGTCCAAATCTTTGATACTTATCACAATTTTTCGTTTTTTCACTTTTGATTTTTTCAATTTTTCAAGTTCAAGTTTTTATCTTTCAATTTCTTAATTTTACAGTTTTTTGATTTTTCGCTTCTTCAATTTTTCAAGTTCTTGATTTATAATTTTTTTGATACTACAATTTTTCGATTTTTCAGTTTTTTTTTCAAGTTCTTGACTTATTTTTCACTTACTCAATTTTACAATATTTTATTTTTGATTTTTTGTTTCTTCAATTTTTCAGATTTTTAATTTATAATTTTTTAATTTCTCGATTTTTAATTTTTTAACTTCGATTTTAATTTTTTTTTATGTCACAATTTTTCGTTTATTCACTTTCACTTTTTTTTATTTTTCAATTTCTCTACTTCCAAATTTTTCAAATTTTCATTTCTTCAATGTTTCAATTGCAATTTTTCGACTATTTACTTTCTCAGTTTTGCAATTTTTTGATTTTTCAGTTTTTCGTTTCTTCAATTTTTCAAGTTCTTGATTTTCATCTTTCAATTACTCAATTTTACTTTTTTTAATTTTTCAGTTTTTCGTGTCTTCAATTTTCCAAATTCTTAATTTATAATTTTTCATTTTCTCCATTTCTAATTTTTCAATTTTTTGATTTAACAATTGTTTGATATCACAATTTTTCATTTTTCCTTTTTCTTCGATTTTACAGATTTTTGGTATCACCATTTTTCGATTTTACAATTCTTTGATCACGGTTTTCCGTTTTTTCAACCTTAATTTTTAAAATTTTTCATTTTTCAATGTTTCGAGTTAACATTTTTCAATTTGGCACTTTTTCGATATTACAATTTTTTATTTCTTCTGTTTTTCAAGTTCTTGATTTTTGCCTTTCAATCCACTCTGTAACTTTCATTTAAATAAATTTATAAATAAATAAATTTCTCAATTTTCGAAGACATTTTTCAGGTTTTCGATTTTACAATTTTCTTATATCACAATTTTTCTTTTTCTTCGATTTTATCATTTTTTGATTTCCCAATTTTTTTTCAGTTTTCCTTATTTTTTAATTTTTTCGATTTTGCCATGTTTCGGTTGTATAATTTTTTTGTCAACTCTAAATTTTTCAATTTTTCGTTTCTTCAAATTTTTCGATTTGCAATTTTACATTGTTTCGATTTTTCAATTTCTCAATTTTTTATTTTCCGGTTTTCGAATTTTTCGTTTCCTCAGTTTTTCAAGTTCTTAATTTTTTTATTTCCTTTTTTTCGATTTTATCACAATTTCTTGTTTTTTATTTGCTTTACTTTTTCAATTTTTCCTTTATTCAATTTTTCAAGTTTTTAATCTTCCGATTTGTCAATTTCTCGAGTTTTAATTTTTTAATTTTTCAATTTCTCGACTTTCAAATTTTCATTCCTTTAATGTTTCGATTTGCATTTTTTCAACTCTGCAATTTTTAGATTTGCGATTTTTTAGTTTCTCAACTATGAAATTTCCGATTTTTTAATTTTTCAAGTTTTTCATTTTTATCTTTCAACTTTACAGTTTTTCGTGTGTTCAATTTTTACAGGTTTTTATTTATATTTTTTCTGTTTCTCGATTTTACAGTTTATTATATCTCACAATTTTTCGATTTCTTAGTTTGTCAATTGTTAATTTTCCGTTTCTTCATTTTTTCAAGTTTTGGTTTTTATTTTTCACTTTCTCAATTTTACAATGTTTTTGGTTGTTTATTTTTTTGTTTCTTAAATTTTTCGGTTTTATAATTCTTTGATCACACTTTTTCGTTTTTTCAACTTTAACTTTTTCAGTTTTTCAATTTTTCGACTTCAAAATTTTTATTTTTTTCATTTCTTCAATGTTTCGAGTTGACATTTTTCAGTTTGGCAATTATTCGATTTTACAATTTTTCGTTTTTCGATTTTTTAGTTTCTCAATTTTCAGTTTCTCGATTCTTCAATTTTTCGTTTCTTCTGTGATTCAAGTCGTTGATTTTTATCTTTCAATCCACTCTGTAAGTTTCATTTAAATAAATAAATACATTTCTCAATTTTAATTTTTTTGATTTTTCAATTTTTCGAAGAAATTTTTCAAGTTTTCGATTTTACAATTTTTTTATATCACAGTTTTTCTTTTTTTTTTTCTTCGATTGCATCATTTTTTGGTTTCTCATTTTTTTCCCGTTTTCCTTATTATTTTCAATTTTTCGATTTTGCCATGTTTCGGTTCTATAATGTTTTTTCAACTCTAATTTTTTCAATTTTTCGTTTCTTCAATTCTTCGATTTGCAATTTTTCATAGTTTCAATTTTTAATTTTCCAGTTTTCAATTTTTCGTTTTCTGAAATTTTCAAGTTATTTTTCATTTTTCCAAGTTCTTGATTTTTATTTTCCACTTTCTCAATTTTACAATGTTTTGATTTTTTAATTTTTTGATTTTACAATTATTCTTTGATCACAGTTTTTCGTTTTTTCAACTTTAATTTTTTCAATTTTTCAATTTCTCGTCTTCAGAATTTTTCATTTTCCATTTTTTCAATGTCTCGAGTTTCTTCTGTTTTTCAAATCTTGATTTTTATCTTTCAATCCACTCTGTAATTTTCATTTAAATAAATAAATAAATAAACATTTAATAAATTTCTCAATTTTACTTTTTTTGTGTTTTCAATTTTTCAATTTCTCGACTTCCAAATTTTTCAAATTTTTATTTCTTCAGTGTTTGGATTGCAATTTTTCGTTTTTCGACTATTTAGTTCCTCAATTTTCAATTTTTGTTTTTTCAAATTTTCGTTTCTTCAGTTTTTCAAGTTCTTGATTTTCAAGTTTCAATTTCTCAGTTTTAGGTACTGTTTTTTTGTTTTTCAATTTTTCGTGTCTTTAATTTTTCAAGTTCTTAATTTACAATTTTTCAATTTTACAATTGTTTGATATTATAATTTTTTCAAATTTTCAATTTCTCGACTTCAAAATTTTTATTTGTTTCATTTCTTCAATTTGGTAATTATTATTCGACTTTACAATTTTTCGTTTTTCGACTTTTTAGTTTTTCAATTATCAAATTTTCAATTTTTCGTTTCTTCTGTGTTTCAAGTCCTTGATTTTTATCTTTCAATCCACTCTGTAACTTTCATTTAGATAAATAAATAAATAAATGGTTAATTTAATTTTTTGATTTTTCAATTTTTCGGTTTTCATCTTTCGTTTTTCCTTTTCCTTCGATTTTATCATTTTTTGATTTCCCAATTTTTTTCCATTTTCTTTATTTTTTATCAATTTTTCGACTTTGTCATTTTTCGGTTTTATAATTTTTTTCAACTCTTAATTTTTTCAATTTTTCGTTTTTCCGATTTTTTAATTTCCATTTTCTCGATTTTATCACAATTTCTGGATTTTTTATTTGCATTATTTTTTTTCAGTTTTTGATTTATTCTATTTTTCAAGTTTTTAATCTTTGATTTTTCAGTTTTAAAATTTTTCGATTTTGCAATTTTTGGATTTCTTAATTATGCCATTTGTCGATTTCTTGTATCTTCAATGTTTCGATTTCACCATATTTCAGTTTTGCTCAATTTTACTTTTTTTTAATAATTCAATTTTTCGTTTCTTTAATTTTTCAAGTTCTTATTTATAATTTTTATTTTTTTGGTGTCTAATTTTTCAGTTTTTCAGTTTTTTGATTTTCCAATTTTTCAAGTTCTTAATTCATAATTTTTTGTTTTCTCGATTTCTAATTTTTCAATTTTTCGATTTTACAATTGTTTGATATGACAATTTTTTGATTTTTCATGTTTCGATTTTTTGTTTGTCAATTTTTAATTTTTCGATTTTACAGTTTTTCGTTTCATTTCTTCAATTTCTTTTTTTTTATTTTTCACTTTCTCAATTTTACAATTTTTTGATTTTTTAATTTTTTGTTTCTTCAATTTTTCGATTTTACCATTCTTTGATCACGGTTTTTCGTTTTTTCAACTTTAATTTTTTCCATATTTCAATTTTTCGACTTCAAAATTTTTTAAAATTTTCCCGTTATATAATGTTTCGAGTTGAACTTTTTCAATTTCCTAATTATTCTATTTTACAATTTCCCGTTTTTCGATTTTTTAGTTTATCAATTTTCAGTTTTTCGATTTTTCAATTTTTCGTTTCTTTAGTTTTTCAAGTTCTTGATTTTTATTTTTCATTTGCTTAATTTTACTTTTTTTGATTTATTCATTTTTTGTATCTTTAATTTTTCAAGCTCTTAATTTATAATATTTCAATTTCCCGATTTTTAATGTTTCAGTTTTTCGATTTTACAATTTTTTTATTTCACAATTTTTCGTTTTTTCTTTTTGTTCGATTTTATCATTTTTTTATTTGTCAATTTTTTCCATTTTCTTTAATTTTTCAATTGTTCGATGTTTGAGTATTACAATTTTTTTTCAACTCTAATTTTTTCAATTTTTCGTTTCTTCAATTTTCCAAGTTCATGATTTTTATTTTTCATTTTTCCGATTTTTAATTTCCATTTTCTCGATTTTATCACAATTTCTCGTTTTTGTATTTGCTTTATCTTTTCGATTTTTCGTTTATTTCATTTTTCAAGTTTTTAATCTTTGATTTTCCAATTCTAAAATTTTTTGATTTTGCAATTTCTTTTATTTTCAATATATCGATTTCAGAGTATTTAATTTTTTCAGTTTTGCGCTTTGCGATTTTTAAGTTTCTCGATTTTTAATTTTTCAATTTTTCAAATTCTCGACTTCCAAATTTTTCAAATTTTCATTTCTTCAGTGTTCCGATTTGCAATTTTTAGATTTTCAATTACTGAGTTTCTCAATTTTCGATTTTTCAAGTTTTCATACTAAGAAAAGTTTCGAGTTTTTTTTAAATATATTAATAAGTTTATTTCATTTTTCACTTTCCCAATTTTACATTTTTTTTTTATTTTTGGTTTTTTTGTTTCTTCAATTTTTCAAATTAATAATTTATAATTTTGCAATTTCTCGACTTCCAAATTGCTCAAATTTTCATTTCTTTAATATTTCAGTTTGTAATTTTTCGATTTTTTAATTTACCAAGTTTTTGATTTTTATTTTTCGATTTCTTAATTTTACTCTTTTTTGTGTCTTCAATTTTTCAAGTTCTTAATTTATAATTTTTCAATTTCTCGATTTTTAATGGTTCAATTTTTCGATTTTACTATTTTTTTATATCACAATTCTTCTTTTTTTTTTCTTCGATGTTATCATTTTTTGATTTCTCAATCTTCTTTATTTTTTCAATTTCAGCCAAAAGATAAGCCCATTTTCGATCTCAATCATGATGATTTTTTCATTCGTGGTCAGACCGAGGGGCGGATCTTAATTGCAAGAAAAAGGGAAAATATAATTTAAAAAATATATATATATATTTTTTTTAATTTCACGGTGACGCTTCAGGGTGTGAACACCGCCCTCACGACTTACTTCTTCGGGCCAAACCTGAAAGGCAAACTCACCATTGAAAAGTTCCTAGACTTCCAAGAAAAGCTCCAAAAGGAAATTTTGAGTTTGGAGTTTCGCAGAAAACATCCAGACGACAACGGTAACATAAGTGAGGCTGATTTCACCGAGCTTCTCCTCGCCTACGCCGGGTATCCCCAAAAAAAGAAGGCCAGGATGTTAAAGCGGGTGAAAAAGACGTTAGTTTTCCCTTTTGGCACGATTATTTACAATGTTACAGATGAAATAGTTTCAGGGATCACGGCCAAGGCATTTCCAAAGAAGACTATTTAAACTTTTTTCACTTCTTGAACAACATCAACGATGTTGATACCGCGTTGACTTTTTACCATATAGCTGGAGCCTCCATCGATCAAGCCACGCTTAAACACGTTGCCAAAACTGTCGCCCATGTTGATCTCAGTGATCACGTTATACACGTAGTGTTTACGATTTTTGATGAGAATTGTAAGTAGGGGGTGTGTTGGGGTGTGTGTTTCATGGGTTGGTTTCAGTGGATGGGCAACTGAGTAACAAGGAGTTCATCGCTGTTATGAAGAATCGGTTGCTAAGAGGTCTGGAGAAACCGAAGGACACGGGTTTTATTAAATTCATGCATTCGGTGATCAAATGTGCCAAGGAGACAAAGCCTGCTTTATTAGATATTTAAATTAATTTATTGAGTTGTGTTCAAAATGTTCAAATAGGGATTGTTTACAAGTACTGATGTTATGCGAATAAATAAATTGTTCCGTTTTACGCTCCTTGTGTGTTTTTTATCTGTTTCTATATTTTTATTTTAACTTCTAATAAGGGTTATTAATTTTTAGAAAAATCTAGATATATTTATCTTCGTCCAAATCTTTGATATCCCAGTTTTTCGTTTCTTCAGTTTTTCAAGTTCTTGATTTTATTTTTCAATTTCTTAATTTTACAGTTTTTTGATTTTTCGTTTCTTCAATTTTTCAAGTTCTTGATTTATAATTTTTAGGATACTACAATTTTTCGATTTTTCAGTTTTTCTTTTCTTTATTTTTTCAAATTCTTCACTTATTTTTCACTTTCTCTAACAACTAACAAATCAAAGAACGAAAAATTGTCAAATTGAAAAATTACAACTCGAGACAATGAAGAAATGAAAAATTGAACAATTTTAAAGTCGTGATATTGAAAAGTTGAAAAAACAAAAAATTACATCAAAAGATTGTAAAATCGAAAAAAAAACAAAAACGAAAAACTGTGATCTCAACGAATTTAAAATCGAAAAATTGAAGAAAAAAAAAATTTAAATTGAGAAAGTGAAAAATAAAAATCAAGAACTTGATAAAATTAAGCCCCGAAAACTTAAAAATTGACAAACTAAAAAATCGGAAAATTGTGAAATTAAACAATTGTAAAACAGTTGTAATTTTTTTTTCTTCAATTTTTCAGATTTTTAATTTATAATTTTTTAATTTCTCGATTTTTAATTTTTCAACTTTTCGTTTTTCGACTATTTCCTTCCTCAGTTTACAATTGTTTGATTTTTCAATTTTTCGTTTCTTCAGTTTTTCAAGTTCTTGATTTTCATCTTTCAATTGCTCAATTTTACTTTTTTTGATTTTTCCTTTTTCTTCGATTTTACAGTTTTTTGGTGTCACCATGTTTAGATTTTACAATTTGTTGATCATGGTTTTTCGTTTTTTCAACCTTAATTTTTTCAATTTTTCATTTCTTTTGTTTTTCAATTTCTTGATTTTTGTCTTACTGCAACTTTCATTTAAATAAATATATAAATAAATTTCTAATTTTACTTTTTTTGATTTTTCAATTTTTCGAAGAAATTTTTAGGTTTTCCATTTTATAATTTTCTTATATCACAGTTTTTCGTTTTTTATTTTTCTTCAATTTTATCGTTTTTTGATTTCCCATTTTTTTTCTATTTTCCGTATTTTTTATTTTTTTCGATTTTGTCATGTTTTGGTTTTATAATCTTTTTTCAACTTTTCAATTTTTCGTTTCTTTAGATTCTTCGATTTGGAATTTTTCATTGTTTCGATTTTTCAATTTCTCAATTTTTAATTTTCCGGTTTTCGAATTTTTCGTTTTCTTAATTTTTCAACTTCTTAATTTTTATTTATCGTTTTTCCGATTTTTTAATTTCCATTTTCTCGATTTTATCACAATTTCTCGTTTTTTTATTTGCTTTATCTTTTCAATTTTTCAAGTTTTTAATCTTTTATTTTCCAATTTTAAAATTTTTCGATTTTGCAATTTTTGGATTTTTCAATTATCCCCTTTTTCGATTTCTTTTATTTTCAGTATTTCGATTTCACAATATTTCATTTTTTTAGTTCGATTTTTAAGTTTCTTTAATTTTTCAATTTCTCAACTTCCAAATTTTTCAGATTTTCAGTCCTTCAATGTTTCGATTTGCAATTTTTAATTTTTCAAGTTTTTGATTTTTATCTTTCAATTTCTCAACTTTACAGTTTTTCGTGCGTTCAATTTTTACAGGTTTTTATTTATAATTTTCCAATTTTTCGATTTTACAGTTTTTTTATATCTCACAATTTTTTGTTTTTCCTTTTTCCTCAATTTTAGAGTTTTTTTATATCACAATTTTTCGATTTTTTAGTTTGTCAATTCTTAATTTTTCGTTTCTTCATTTTTTCAAGTTCTTGATTTTTATTTTTCACTTTCACAATTTTTTTGGTTTTTTATTTTTTTGTGTCTTAAATTTTTCTTTGATAACAGTTTTTCGTTTTTTCAGCTTTTAACTTTTTCAGTTTTTCAATTTTTCTACTTCAAAATTTTTATTTTTTTCATTTCTTCAATGTTTCGAGTTGAAATTTTTCAGTTTGGCAATTATTCGATTTTACAATTTTTCGTTTTTCGATTTTTTAGTTTCTCAATTTTCAGTTTCTCGATTCTTCAATTTTTCGTTTCTTCTGTGATTCAAGTCGTTGATTTTTATCTTTCAATCCACTCTGTAAATTTCATTTAAATAAACAAATACATTTCTCAATTTTACTTTTTTTGATTTTTCAATTTTTTTAAGAAATTTTTGAAGTTTTCGATTTTAAATTTTTTTATCACAGTTTTTCTTTTTCTTCGATTGCATAATTTTTTGATTTCTCAATTTTTTCCCGTTCTCCTTATTATTTTCAATTTTTCGATTTTGCCATGTTTCGGTTTTATAATTTTTTTTCAACTCTAATTTTTTCAATTTTTACTTCCCGAGCGTAAGCAAAGGAAGTATTGTAATCGAGTCCGTCGGCCGACTCTCTACTTTTACGTTTTCTCGATCTTTCATAACCCCTAGAAGACGAAGAAATAGGTCTCCCATTTCCGTCTGTCTGTCCGTCTGTCCGTCCGTCTGTCCGTCTGTCCGTCTGTCCGTCTGTTGTCCCGGATTTTTATTAGACAGATAATCTCCGAAAGTACTCGACCGATTGTTGTGAAATTTTGTACTTATATTAAGAATATCATGTAGATGGTAAAACGCTAACCAAAATTTGTCTAATCATCCCCACCACTAATGCGATGACGTCACTTCAAAATTGTACATAGTAAATGGGTTTTCAATTGTATAAAATAACATAGTCCTACACATGTAGTTTACAACTCTGAATCGACTTTTCACCCGAAACGTCCAGATTTTTGAAAAAAAAATCAAAATTATAAAACAACATTTTGAAATTTAATTTTTAATCTGCTAACCAGAATGCTTTGAAATGTTGCAGATGTTTTAAGGCTATAAAGAGCATCATAAATCTTTAGTCAAAAAATATTTGCTTATCCCCTCCAAAAACTTGATGACGTCAGCTCAAAAGTTTGTGGAATAAATCATATCTAAAATGTACAAAATATGATGAGTCTGTACTTGTGATCTATCACTCCATTCATATTTTTTGGATTTGCATATACAGGGTGACTCAAAAAAATTAATGAATGCGTAAATATATTTTATTGATTTAATCAGGAACTACAAAACCGAATGCTCTGAAATCTTGCAGATGTTTTAAGGTCATAAAGAGCATAATAAATGTTTAGTCAAAATATATTTGCTTATCCCCTCCAAAAACTTGATGACGTCAGCTCGAAAGTTTGCCGAATAAATCATATCTAAAATGTACAAAATATGATGAGGCTGTACTTGTCATTTATCACTCCATTCATATTTTTTGGATTTGCATATACAGAGTGACTCAAAAAAATTAATGAATGCGTAAATATATTTTATTGATTTAATCAGGAACTACAAAACGGAATGCTCTGACATCTTGCAGATGTTTTAAGGTTATAAAGAGCATAATAAATGTTTAGTCAAAATATATTTGCTTATCCCCTCCAAAAACTTGATGACGTCAGCTCGAAAATTTTCCGAATAAATCATATCTAAAATGTACAAAATATGATCAGTCTGTACTTGTGATCTATCACTCCATTCATATTTTTTGGATTTGCATATACAGGGCGATTCAAGAAAATAAATGAAAGCGTAAATTTATTTTACTGATTTACTCAGGAACTACAAAACCGAATGCTTCGAAATCTTGAAGATATTTTAAAATTATCATAAGCATGGTAAATTTTTGATCAAAACGCATTTGGTCGTCCCCCCTAAAAAATTTATGATGTCACCACAAAATTTTGCTGAAAAAATCCTATCTAAAATGTACAAAATATGGTGAGTCTCTTCTTGTGATTTATCATTCCATTCAAATTTTTTCGATTTGCATATACAGGGTGACTCAAGAAAATTAATGAATGCGTAAATTTATTTTATTGATTTAATCAGGAACTACAAAACCGAATGCTTTGAAATCTTGCAGATGTTTTAAGGTTATAAAGAGCATAATAAATTTTTAGTCAAAATATATTTGGTTATCTTCTACAAAAAACTGATGACGTCAGCTCAAAAGTTTGCCGAATAAATCGTATCTAAAATGTACAAAATATGATGAGTCTGTACTTGTGATTTATCATTCCAATCATATTTTTGGATTTGCATATGCAGGGTGACTCAAAAAAATTAATGAAGGCGTGAATTTATTTTATCGATTTAATCAGGAATTAGAAAACCGAATGCTTTGAAATCTTGGGAATATTTTAAAGTTATTATAAGCATGATAAACTTTTGTTCAAAATGTATTTGTTCATCCCTCCTAAAAAAATTGATGACGTCACCCTTAAATTTTGCTGAATAAATCCTATCTAAAATGCAAAAAATATGATGAGTTTGTACTTGTGATTTATCATTCCATTCATATTTTTTAGATTTTCTTAAGAGGTGGTTCAAAAAAAATTAATGAAGTCAATTTATTTTATTGATTAAATTAAAGGCAACACTTATTATTAGTATTACACCCCAACCAACCCAATTTGGTAGACACAAAATTTGTTAAAGGAAAAACTCGGTTGAAACATAAGGGTAGCACGCTTATTTACATCGACTTTAACATTACAGACCTGCATTTGTTCACTTGGTTCCGCGAATGTGAAATAGACATGTTTATAATCAACCAATTCTGAATTTCACCGTCAAGAATTAAAATAAAACCCAATGTTTTATATAATAAGCGGAAGTCGAAGCAATAAAACCGATGGTCGTTTTGTTTACAGTTTCTCTGTTTGGCTCTCACGTATGCTGTTACGCTTGTCATCTTAAATTAAGAATGTTTATACATAAACGATTTTCAGTTGCCGTATACGTGAGTAAATTGTTTCGTTATTTTATTGATTATAAAAAATCAATATTCAAAACGACCCAAATCATTTTCCTGAAAATTTGGGAATACAATAATTTTATTCTTAGTATTACACTACATCTATCCCAACTGATATCCGTGTCCTTGCAAAAATGTTGATGACGTCATCGCAATTTTAAATTCCCACTGCAAAAATGTAATGAGAAAAAAACACAATAGCCATGCAGTCGTCAAGTTTCCGACAGCGAGGGAAGTACTGTCGAAACTCTTTAGACCAATTTTTCGTTTCTTCAATTCTTCGATTTGCAATTTTTCATAGTTTCAGTTTTTAATTTTCCTGTTTTTCAATTTTTTGTTTTCTCAAATTTTCAAGTTATTTTTTATTTTTTCAAGTTCTTGATTTTTATTTTCCACTTTCTCAATTTTACAATGTTTTGATTTTTTAATTTTTTGTTTCTTTGATTTTTTGATTTTACAGTTATTCTTTGATCACAGTTTTTCGTTTTTTCAACTTTAATTTTTTCAATTTTTCAATTTCTCGTCTTCAGAATTTTTCATTTTTCCATTTCTTCAATGTCTCGAGTTTCTTCTGTTTTTCAATTCTTGATTTTTATCTTTCAATCCACTCTGTAATTTTCATTTAAATAAATAAATAAATAAACATTTAATAAATTTCTCGATTTTACTTTTTTTGTGTTTTCAATTTTTCAATTTCTCGACTTCCAAATTTTTCAAATTTTTATTTCTTCAGTGTTTGGATAGCAATTTTTCGTTTTTCGACTATTTAGTTCCTCAATTTTCAATTTTTTGTTTTTTCAAATTTTCGTTTCATCAGTTTTTCAAGTTCTTGATTTTCAAGTTTCAATTTCTCATTTTAAGGTACTGTTTTTTTATTTTTCAATTTTTCGTGTCTTTAATTTTTCAAGTTCTTAATTTATAATTTTTCATTTTCTCGATTTCTAATTTTTCAATTTTACAATTGTTTGATATTATAATTTTTTCAAATTTTCAATTTCTCGACTTCAAAATTTTTATTTGTTTCATTTCTTCAATGTTTCGAGTTGAAATTTTTCAATTTGGTAATTATTATTCGACTTCACAATTTTTCGTTTTTCGACTTTTTAGTTTTTCAATTATCAAATTTTCAATTTTTCGTTTCTTCTGTGTTTCAAGTCCTTGATTTTTATCTTTCAATCCACTCTGTAACTTTCATTTAGATAAATAAATAAATAAATAAATGGTTAATTTAATTTTTTGATTTTTCAATTTTTCGGTTTTCATCTTTCGTTTTTCCTTTTCCTTCGATTTTATCATTTTTTGATTTCTCAATTTTTTTCCATTTTCTTTATTTTTTATCAATTTTTCGACTTTGCCATTTTTCGGTTTTATAATTTTTTTCAACTCTTAATTTTTTCAATTTTTCGTTTTTCCGATTTTTTAATTTCCATTTTCTCGATTTTATCACAATTTCTGGATTTTTTATTTGCATTATTTTTTTTCAGTTTTTGATTTATTCTATTTTTCAAGTTTTTAATCTTTGATTTTTCAGTTTTAAAATTTTTCGATTTTGCAATTTTTGGATTTCTTAATTATGCCATTTGTCGATTTCTTGTATCTTCAATGTTTCGATTTCACCATATTTCAGTTTTGCTCAATTTTACTTTTTTTTAATAATTCAATTTTTCGTTTCTTTAATTTTTCAAGTTCTTATTTATAATTTTTATTTTTTTGGTGTCTAATTTTTCAGTTTTTCAGTTTTTTGATTTTCCAATTTTTCAAGTTCTTAATTCATAATTTTTTGTTTTCTCGATTTCTAATTTTTCAATTTTTCGATTTTACAATTGTTTGATATGACAATTTTTTGATTTTTCATGTTTCGATTTTTTGTTTGTCAATTTTTAATTTTTCGATTTTACAGTTTTTCGTTTCATTTCTTCAATTTCTTTTTTATTATTTTTCACTTTCTCAATTTTACAATTTTTTGATTTTTTAATTTTTTGTTTCTTCAATTTTTCGATTTTACCATTCTTTGATCACGGTTTTTCGTTTTTTCAACTTTAATTTTTTCCATATTTCAATTTTTCGACTTCAAAATTTTTTAAAATTTTCCCGTTATATAATGTTTCGAGTTGAACTTTTTCAATTTCCTAATTATTCTATTTTACAATTTCCCGTTTTTCGATTTTTTAGTTTATCAATTTTCAGTTTTTCGATTTTTCAATTTTTCGTTTCTTTAGTTTTTCAAGTTCTTGATTTTTATTTTTCATTTGCTTAATTTTACTTTTTTTGATTTATTCATTTTTTGTATCTTTAATTTTTCAAGCTCTTAATTTATAATATTTCAATTTCCCGATTTTTAATGTTTCAGTTTTTCGATTTTACAATTTTTTTATTTCACAATTTTTCGTTTTTTCTTTTTGTTCGATTTTATCATTTTTTTATTTGTCAATTTTTTCCATTTTCTTTAATTTTTCAATTGTTCGATGTTTGAGTATTACAATTTTTTTTCAACTCTAATTTTTTCAATTTTTCGTTTCTTCAATTTTCCAAGTTCATGATTTTTATTTTTCATTTTTCCGATTTTTAATTTCCATTTTCTCGATTTTATCACAATTTCTCGTTTTTGTATTTGCTTTATCTTTTCAATTTTTCGTTTATTTCATTTTTCAAGTTTTTAATCTTTGATTTTCCAAGTCTAAAATTTTTTGATTTTGCAATTTCTTTTATTTTCAATATTTCGATTTCAGAGTATTTCATTTTTTCAGTTTTGCACTTTGCGATTTTTAAGTTTCTCGATTTTTAATTTTTCAATTTTTCAAATTCTCGACTTCCAAATTTTTCAAATTTTCATTCCTTCATTGTTTCGATTTGCAATTTTTAGATTTTCGATTACTGAGTTTCTCAATTTTCAATTTTTCAAGTTATCATACTAAGAAAAGTTTCGAGTTTTTTTTTTAATATATTAATAAATTTATTTCATTTTTCACTTTCCCAATTTTACAATTTTTTTTTATTTTTGGTTTTTTTGTTTCTTCAATTTTTCAAATTAATAATTTATAATTTTGCAATTTCTCGACTTCCAAATTGTTCAAATTTTCATTTCTTTAATGTTTCAGTTTGTAATTTTTCGATTTTTTAATTTACCAAGTTTTTGATTTTTATTTTTCGATTTCTTAATTTTACTCTTTTTTGTGTCTTGAATTTTTCAAGTTCTTAATTTATAATTTTTCAATTTCTCGATTTTTAATGGTTCAATTTTTCGATTTTACAATTTTTTTATATCACAATTCTTCTTTTTTTTTCTTCGATGTTATCATTTTTTGATTTCTCAATCTTCTTTATTTTTTCAATTTCAGCCAAAAGATAAGCCCATTTTCGATCTCAATCATGATGATTTTTTCATTCGTGGTAAGACCGAGGGGCGGATCTTAATTGCAAGAAAAAGGGAAAATATAATTTAAAAAATATATTTTTTTCTTCAAAAATTTCACGGTGACGCTTCAGGGTGTGAACACCGCCCTCACGACTTACTTCTTCGGGCCAAACCTGAAAGGCAAACTCACCATTGAAAAGTTCCTAGACTTCCAAGAAAAGCTCCAAAAGGAAATTTTGAGTTTGGAGTTTCGCAGAAAACATCCGGACGACAACGGTAATATAAGTGAGGCTGATTTCACCGAGCTTCTCCTTGCCTACGCCGGGTATCCCCAAAAAAAGAAGGCCAGGATGTTAAAACGTTTGAAAAAGACGTTAGTTTTCCCTTTTGGCACGATTTATTTACAATGTTACAGATGAACTAGTTTCAGGGATCACGGCCAAGGCATTTCCAAAGAAGACTATTTAAACTTTTTCCACTTCTTGAATAATATCAACGATGTTGATACCGCGTTGACTTTTTACCATATAGCTGGAGCCTCCATCGATCAAGCCACGCTTAAACACGTTGCCAAAACTGTCGCCCATGTTGATCTCAGTGATCACGTTATCCACGTAGTGTTTACGATTTTTGATGAGAATTGTAAGTAGGGGGTGTGTTGGGGTGTGTGTTTGATGGGTTGGTTTCAGTGGATGGGCAACTGAGTAACAAGGAGTTCATCGCTGTTATGAAGAATCGGTTGTTAAGAGGTCTGGAGAAGCCGAAGGACACGGGTTTTATTAAATTCATGCATTCGGTGATCAAATGTGCCAAGGAGACAAAGCCTGCTTTATTAGATATTTAAATTAATTTATTGAGTTGTGTTCAAATTGTTCAAATAGGGATTGTTTACAAGTACTGATGTTATGCGAATAAATAAATTGTTCCGTTTTACGCTCCTTGTGTGTTTTTTATCTGTCCCTATATTTTAATTTTAACTGCTAAGGGTTATTAATTTTTAGAGAAATCTCGATTTATTATCTTCCTCCATATCTTTGATATCACAATTTTTCGTTTTTTGACATTTTAATTTTTTCAATTTTTCAAGTTCTTGATTTATAATTTTTTGATAGTACAATTTTTCGATTTTTAATTTCTTAACTTTGCAGTTTTTTGATTTTCGATTTTTTAGTTTCTCAATTTTCAATTTTTCCTTTCTTTCATTTTTTAAGTTTTTGGTTTTTATCTTTCAATTTTACAGTTTCTTGATTTTATAATTTCTCATTTCTTCAATTTTTCAAGTACATAATTTATAATTTTTCATTTTCTCGATTTCTAATTTCTAAGTTTTTCAATTTTACAATTTTTTGATTTTTTATTTCTTCAATTTTGCAGATTTTTAATTTATAATTTTTGAATTTCTCGATTTTTAATTTTTTAACTTTTCGATTTTAAATTTTTTTGATATCACAATTTTTCGTTTATTCACTTTAACTTTTTTCTATTTTTCAATTTCTCTACTTCCAAATTTTTCAAATTTTCATTTCTTCAATGTTTCGATTTGCAATTTTTCGTTTTTCGACTTTTTAGTTCGTTAGTTTTAAATTTTTTGATTTTCGATTTTTCATTTCTTTCGGTTTTATAATTTTTTTTCAACTCTAATTTTTTCAATTTTTCAGTTTTTCGTTTCTTCAAATTCTTCGATTTGCAATTTTTCATTGTTTAGATTTTTCAATTTCTCAATTTTTAATTTTCCGGTTTTCGAATTTTTTCGTTTCCTCAATTTTTCAAGTTCTTAATTTTTATTTTTCATTTGTCCGATTTTTCCATTTCCATTTTCTCGATTTTATCACAATTTCTCGTTTTTTTATTTGCTTTATCTTTTCAATTTTTCGTTTACTAAGTTTCTCCAATTTTAAAATTTTTTGGTGTTGCAATTTTTCGATTTCTTTTATTTTCAGTATTTTGATTTGACGATATTTCATTGTTTTAGTTCGATTTTAAAGTTTCTCAATTTTTAATCTTTCTTTTTTTCAATTTCTCGATTTTTAATTTTTCAATTTCTCGACTTCCAAATTTTTCAAATTTTCATTCCTTCATTTTTTCGATTTGCAATTTTTAGATTATTGATTTTTTGGTTTCTCAATTTTACAAGTTTTTGATTTTTATCTTTCAATTTCTCAATTTTACGTTTTTGGTTTTTCAATTTTTCGTGTCTTCAAATTTTCAAGTTTTTAATCTATAATTTTTCATTTTCTCGGTTTCTAATTTTTCAAATTTTTGATTTTTTAATTTTTCGTTTCTTCGTTTATTCAAATTCTTGATTTTTATTTTTCACTTTCTCAATTTTACAATTTTTTTTTTGGTTTTTTATTATTCGACTTATAATTCTTTGATCACAGTTTTTCGTTTTTTCTACTTTAACTTACCATTTTTTGATTTCTCATTTTTTTTTCCATTTTCATTATTATTTTCGATTTCTCGATCATCTTTCGGTTTTGTTATTTTTTTCAACTCTAATTTTTTCAATTCTTCGATTTGCAATTTTTCAATTTTTAATTTTCCGGTTTTCGAACTTTTCGTTTCCTCAATTTTTCAAGTCCTTAATTTTTATTATTCATTTTTCCGATTTTTTAATTTCCATTTTCTCGATTTTATTACAATTTCTCGTTTTTTATTTGCTCTATTTTTCCAATTTTTCGTGTATTCAATTTTTCAAGTTTTTAATCTTTGATTTTCCAATTTAAAAATTTTTCGATTTTGCAATTTTTGGGTTTCGCAATTATCCCGCTTTTCGATTTCTTTTATTTCCAATATTTCATTTTTTCAGTTTTGCACTTTTCGATTTTTAAGTTTCTCAATTTTTAATCTTTCTTTTTTCAATTTCTCGATTTTTAATTTTTCAATTTCTCGACTTCCAAATTTTCAAATTTTCAGTCCTTCAATGTTTCGATTTGCAATTTTTCAATTTTGCAATTTTTAGATTTTCGATTTTTTAATTTTCCAAGTTTTTGATTTTTATCTTTCAATTTCTCAACTTTACAGTTTTTCGTGTGTTCAATTTTTACAGGTTTTTATTTATAATTTTCCAGTTTCTCGATTTTACGGTTTTTTTATATCTCACAATTTTTTGTTTTTCCTTTTTCCTCGATTTTAGAGTTTTTTATATAACAATTTTTCGATTTTTTAGTTTGTCAATTCTTAATTTTTCGTTTCTTCATTTTTTCAAGTTCTTGATTTTTATTTTTCACTTTCTCAATTTGTTTGGTATTTTATTTTTTTGTTTCTTAAATTTTTCGATTTTATAATTCTTTGATCACAGTTTTTCGTTTTTTCAACTTTAACTTTTTCAGTTTTTCAATTTTTCGACTTCAAAATTTTTATTTTTTTCATTTCTTCAATGTTTCGAGTTGAAATTTTTCAGTTTGGCAATTATTCGATTTTACAATTTTTCGTTTTTCGATTTTTTAGTTTCTCAATTCTGAGTTTTTCGATTTTTCAATTTTTCGTTTCTTCTGTGTTTCAAGTCATTGATTTTTATCCTTCAATCCACTCTGTAAGTTTCATTTAAATAAATAAATACATTTCTCAATTTTACTTTTTTTGATTTTTCAATTTTTTGAAGAAATTTTTCAAGTTTTCGATTTTACAATTTTTCTATATCACACTTTTTCTTTTTTTCTTTTTCGATTGCATCATTTTTTGATTTCTCAATTTTTTTTCGTTTTCTTTATTTTCAATTTTTCGATTTTGCCATGTTTCGATTTTATAATTTTTTTTCAACTCTAATTTTGTTCAATTTTTCGTTTCAATTCTTCGATTTGCAATTTTTCATAGTTTCAATTTTTCAATTTTTAATTTTCCAGTTTTTCAATTTTTAATTTTTCGACATTTTTGAGTTTTTGAAGTTCTTAATTTTTACTTTTCACTTTCTCAATTTTACAATTCTTTGGTCACAGGTTTTCTTTTTTCTACTTTATTTTTTTTTAATTTTCAATTTCTCGACTTCAAAATTTTTATTTTTTCACTTCTTCAATGTTTCGAGTTGAAAATTTTCAATTTGATAATTATTCGATTTTACAATTTTTCGTTTTTCGACTTTTTAGTTTCTCAATTTTCAGTTTTTTGATTTTTCAGTTTTTCGTTTCTTCTGTTTTTCAAGTTCTTGATCTTTATCTTTCAATCTACTCTGTAACTTTCACTTAAATAAATAAATAAATTTCTCAATTTTCCTTTTTTTGATTTTTCAAGTTTTCGATTGACAATTTTTTCATATCACAATTTTTGATTTTTTCTTTTTTTGTCCATTTTACCATTTTTTGATTTCTCAATTATTTTCCATTTTCCTTATTTTTCAATTTTTCGATTTTGCCATATTTCGATTATATAATTTTTCTTCAACACTTAGTTTTTCAGTTATTCAATTTTCCGTTTTTCCAATTCTTCGATTTGTAATTTTTCAACCTTACAATCTATCGATTTTTGATTTTTTAGTTTCTCAAGTTTCAATTTTTGGATTTTTCAATTTTTCTACTTTCTGATTTTTTCTTACAATTTCTCAGTTTTACAGTTTCAAAATTTTTCGGTTCTTCATTTTTTTCCAGTTCTTGATTTTTATTTTTCACTTTTTCAATTTTGTAATTCTTTGATAACATTCTTCGTTTTCAACTTTAATTTTTTCAATTTTTCGACTTCAAAATTTTTATTTTTTTCATATTTTCAATGTTTCGGGTTGAAATTTTTCAATTTGGTTGGCAATTTTTCGAGTTTAGAATTTTTGTTTTTCGATTCTTTAGTTTCTCAATTTACAATTTTTCGATTTTTTAAATTTTGGTTTCTTTTGTTTTCCAAGTTATTGATTTTTATTTTTTAACTGCTCAATTTTACTTTTTTTGATTTTTCAATTTTCAAGGTCTTAATTTATAATTTTTATTTTCTTGATGTCTAATTTTTTAATTTCACTATTTTACAATTTTTTTTTACAACAATTTTGTGTTTTTTCGCTTTCTTTTTATCATTTTTTCATTTCTCAATGTTTTCCAATTTCTTTATTTTTGTTTCCTCAATTTTTCAAATTCTTGATTTTTATTTTTCATTTTTCCGAATTTTTAATTTCCATTTTCTCGATTTTATCACAATTTTTTCAATTTTTGAAGTTTTTAATTTTTGATTTTCCAATTTTAAAATTTTTCGATTTTGCGAAACTGAGAAATCGAAAAATATGAAATTTTAAACATCGAGCAATTAAAATATCGCAAAATCGAGAAATCAAACATCAAAATATAAAAATTCGGAAATCCAAAATTAAAAAATCGAAAAACTGAAAAATTGACAAATCGAGAAATCGAAGCTCCAGAGTTTAAAGAATTGAAAAATTGGAAAATCGTATAACTGAAAAATCGAAACATCGAAAAATTGGAAAATCGAAGAATTGAAAAACCATAAAAGTAAAAAATCGAAAGACCGACAAATCGAAAATTCGAAAATTTCAAAAACTGAGACATCGAGAGAAAAATCAGAGGATCCAGAAATCGAGGAGTCGAAAACCGAGAAGAAAAGTAAAAAATTGAAAAATTTGAAAACATAGAAGAACTGAAAACTTGAGAAATCGAAAACCCTAAAATTAAAAAAAAAATCGAGGTATAAAACAGTCGAAAAATTGAAAAATCTAACCTTAACGTAAAACTGAAAATCCAAAAATTAAAAAATCGAGAAATCAAAAAAATAAAATATGTAGAAACCCTATCATTCAGCGGATCGTGTGTATAAGAGAATAGTGTTGGGTGATAGTTTCATAAAAACGTCACTCAAATTAATGTAAAATCTTATTTCCTATTTTTTAAGTTGTCCAACAAAAAAATTGTATGTAAAACAATGAAATTTAATAGATAAGTACTTTAGACATCTAAACACTTACAATATAAGTATTTACAAACATATACCTATATCTACAATACAAATTATCACAAACATAGTTCTTCAAAGTCAAAACGACCGTACATAATAGAACGTTTCTTTGAAAAAACTCAGTCACCATTTGCACTTCTTCGGACAACGTACCAAAAATGGGAGAATGTGGAGGGCTGTCTTATCCACAGGTTCCAGGATTCCCCGAGTCCATTCCGAAAATTTGTATCACCACGGATGAACTATGAATACCTCCATCCGGAAGGAATGGGAAGGCATTGGGGTAGCCATCTGAAAAAAAAAATCGTAATTAGTTTGATTGAATATGGGATGGAAAATATTAGCACATCACAAATTACCCTAGTTTAAAGCTTACAAACAGTGAATATAATAAATAATATCAGCCACAACTAGGTATTTTATGTATTTTACAAAAAAAAAAAGAAATAAGTATATGTACAGTACATACCTTATTAGTAGTTGTTGTAAATCGACGAACGAATAAAACTTCTGTCATTCTTGACTAGACACCTTGTATGTGCATACTGTGTAAGAGTTCTTTGGAACTAATGACCTCCTTAAATATAGTTTGGCAATACTTCAGTTAGAGGACGTCTGGCTACAATCCACTCATTTTAGTTCTATCATTACTAAGGGGAAGCTGTCATCAGTACCACTCTAATACCAATTTAATTTCTTTTATTCACTGGTAAGTTTCCATATTGTTACTTTTAAGTTTACTTTACTGCTGTTTTATTATTTAAGCTCTGATGATGATAGTTGGTAGCATCGAAACATGTAAACGAATATAATAAATAATGATGTCATAAAGAATGTGTTTACCAGTGTTGGGCAGTATCTAGTATCTGTATCTAGATAAAATCTAATTTAAGCACAAAATATCTGTATCTAGATTCTAAATTAATGGCGCAGATACAGATACATTTTTTTATTTTACTTTTTTTTTCAGTAGTCATTAGTTGAGTTATACTAGTAGTAATTTTTGATACTTCATGTTGGTGATTTTGGTCACATAAACAAAAATAGAGGTAAGAGGTCCACTAATAGTGTTCTGTCACGGAAATTTTCATATTTTAAATACCATCATTTCCTACATTGTAGCCTTCAGTACTTATACATCTTTAAATATAATCCTGGTAATTAATATTTTTTTAGATTTGGTTATACAGGGTGTCTCAAAAAAGTTAATGACTGAGTCAATTTATTTTATTGAAGAAATCAAGAATAGCAAAACTGAATACTTTGAAATATTGTAGATGTTTTAAAGTTTTTGTAAGCATGGTAACTTTTTCGAAAATTTGATTAATCAAATATGCGGCAAATCGAAAATCGGAAAAACTGAAATTCACTAATGCAAAAAACAGAAAATCGAAAAATACAAATCGTAAAAATCGAAAATCTAAAAATGGATAACCAAAAAATGGAAAATTCAATGAATCAAATACCTAGGTCGATCGAAAAGTGGAAATTCACAAACCTCAAAAATCGAAAAATCGAAAATTGAAAAACGGAAAAACCAAAAAATCGAAAAGTCTAAAATTTGTAATATTGAAAATTAAAAAATCAAAAACATAAATTAAAAAAAATCGAAAATTAAAATAATCAAAATATATAAAGTAGAAAAAATTGCAAAGCCTAAAAACTGAAACGAACAGAAAAATCGAAAAAGCAAAAAACTGGAAAAACAAAAATTCGAAAAATTTAAAATCGAAAAAGTGGAAAATCGAAAATCTGAATAAAGAAACTTGGAAATTCTGAAAATTGGAAAATCGAAAACCAAAAAATCGGAAAGAAACAAAATTGAAGTCTAAAAGGTGAGAATGGAAAAATTGAAAAACCGAAAATTCTAAAAATTGACAATGGACAAATTGAAAATCGCAAAACTTACATCGAAAAATTGAACATAGAAAAATCTATGAATTGAAAAATCGAAAATTCGACTACTCAAATTTTCTAAAAATCGAAAAATCATAAAATCGAAATATCCAAAAATTCTAATGGTCGAAAGTCTGAAAACTGAAAATAGAAAATTCTGAAAAGCGGAAAATAGAATATCGAAAAATTTAAAAGAAAGAAAATTGAAATCTAAAAACCGAAGAATGGAAAAATTAAAAATCAAAAATTCGAAAAATCAAAACCGAAAAGTTCAAAGATTTAAAAAGGAAAATCGAAAAATCAAAAATCTGAAAATTGAAACTCGAAAATTCGGAAAATCGAAAAGTAAAAAAATTGAAGTCTAAAAGCTGAAGAATGGAAAACTGAACAATCGAAAATTCGAAAATCAAATATCGAAAGATCGAAAAACCGAAAAATCGAAAATTTGATGAATCAGATATGCGAAAAACAGAAAATCTGAAAATATGTACAAAACTGAAAAATCGAAAATCTAAAAATCGAAAAACCGAAAATCGAAAATTCAATGAATATAATACGTAGGTCGATCGAAAAACCGGAAATTCACAAATCTGAAAAATCGAAAATTTGCAAGATTGAAAAATCAAAAAACCGAAAAATGGAAAAATCGAAAAATGGGAAAACAGAAAATTCGAAAATTCATAATATTGAAAATTCTAAAAGTCGACAATTCAAAAATCGAAAAGTAAACAAATTTCAAAGCCTAAAAAGTGACGAACAGAAAAATCGAAAACTCGTAAAATCATAAAGTGGAAAATCGAAAACTGGAAATTGAAAAATCGGAGATTGGAAAATCGAAAATCGAAATATCGAGAATCGACAAATTAAAAAACTGAAAAATAGAAAAATTAAAAAATCGGAAATCGAAAAATGAAAAAAAAAAACGAAAATTCAAAAATTGAATAATCCGAAACTAAAATAATAGAAAAGTGGAAAAGTAAAAATTGCAAAATCTAAAACTGACGAACAGAAAAATCGAAAAATTAAAAAAAATCGAAAAATATCTAAAAATGGAAAAATCGAAACGCTCAAAAATCGAAAATTCGATTAATCAATATTCTAAAAATCGAAAAAATGGACACAAATCCACAAATTTGAAAAATCGAAAATCGAAAAATGAAAAAACCAAAAATTCAAAAATCAAACTATCGGAAAGTAAAATAATCGAAAAATGAAAAAATAAAACAAACCGCAGAACCATAAAAACTGAAACAAACAGAAAAATCGAAAAACCACAAAATCGGAAAAACGAAAATCGAAAAATCGAGAATAGAAGAATAAAAAGACCGGAAAATTGAAAAATCGGAAATCGAAGAATTAAAAACGTAAAATCGAAAATTCAAAAATCAAAAAAATCGGAAAGTAAAATATAATCGAAAAATGCAAAAAAATTGCAGCAAAGTCTAAAAACTGACCAACAGAAAAATCAACAAATCGAAAAACGGAAAAACCGAAAACTCGAAAATTCAAAATACCGCAAATTTGAAAAATCTGAAAATGGGAAAGCAAAAAAATCGAAAAGTTGATAGAAAAATGGAAACTGAAAAAAAAAATAGGTATATATATTCTTTTTAAGCCTCCGTAATAAATATTGCACAATTTGCGACACATCAAACAGCGAAGCGATGGCCTATTTCCAGGAAAAAAGAAAATATTTTTCAGTCTTGAATAACTATGCTACAGTAAAATGTTTGTTTTTTAAATTTAATACCACAATCGCTTCTTCTGTACCTGTGGAACGGGTGTTTAGTAGCGGAAACCAAATTCTGATACCAAGAAGAAATAATTTAGGTGACAATACGTTCGTGTTGTTAATTTTTAAAAAAATCATTAAACAATACATAAAAAAATACATAAACATGTTTTCAGTTATTTTAGTCGCCAAAGCTTCAAAAAGTATCTGTTTTGTTGTATCTGTATCTTGATACATTTCGAAAAAATCGAAAACAATCTGTATCTAGATACTTTTAAAAGTATCTGTTCCCAACACTGGTGTTTACAATGAAGTAGATCCTTGTAGTACGATACAAATTTGTTCGGTGAACCTATCTTCAAAAAAGATAATACAAATACGGAAGAAACAAGACTTCTTACTCATAATGTCTACACGAGTCGACAGTTTTATATTTTCAATATTTTTAACCAAACCTATTTTTTAGTTACAGTTTCCAGAATGGAAAAATTGGAAGGCGATTTTTCGGAAGACATGCATCCGATTCGTTTGTGCCAGAACAGACACACTACGTGTAGCGATTGTCACAAGAAGATAGAAAGAACATGGCAGACAACAAGGTGTCCACTTTGTCGGGGGGACCTTCAACTAGATCCTTGTCCCGTCAAGGAGCAGCTTTACTACGCGTTGAAAGTGAGCTGCAAATTAGACGGTTGCAGGGTAGAGGGTTACGGAAAAGAAGTGAAACGGCATGAACGAAGATGTGTATTTAGGGTGGCACGGTGCATGAACCATGTACAAACACAAAAATAAAATAATCAATTGTAAAAAAATAAATATCGGTTTTTTCTCCATATCTCCTTCTATTTGTTATCGATTCTAATCGCTTGCGATGTAAAATAATGAATGAAAATCATGGAAGGTTTAGTGAAGATTCTGTGAGTGGAAAAGGGAAAATATTAGCACAGTCGTTAAGAAGAATATTATTATTATTATTATCATGTCCACAAGTGAAGTTGGATTTTACTCTTCGAAGAGCTTCAAGAACTTCGTTCTTTTCAACACAAGAAATGTGAACAGTGGTGTTACAGGAATAATAAACAGATTTGAGTAAATCATCTGCATTTAAAAGGGTGTTAGAAAAATTAGTACTGAAATGTTTTGCAAACGCATTCACTATGGCGATCTGAGACGGAATACCTGAGCGTTTATTCAGATTTTTGATATGTGCCTGCGCCTGCGAATATGAGTCTTTCTTTTGGCATGCGATAATGCCGAGTAATTACTGAAGAAATGTGATGAGAGTCTTCTGAGAAAACAGTATCCTCCGATTTTTCAACACAATTCCAAATATCTTTAGAAACACTTTACCTATAGGTAATCCTCCCAGGAATTCGTGATTGACTTGTTTGTTTTCTTGTTCTATCACTGCATTGTTTTTCAGTGGATACTAAATTTTGAATCTTTTGATATTTTTTTTATTAATTGTTTCTCCTGGACTGATAATTTAAAATGGAGCTTTATCTTTAAAATCTTGAGCTTTAAAATATTTAGGAAATCTTCTTGATCAATGTATACGTTAAAATATAACTTTAAAAATACATAAGAAAAGAATTTACAGAAGAAAGTACCTACTTAACAAATTTTGAAGATAGAACAAATTTTCTAATTTGGACGCCTTAAACTTCCCTTCCAAAGCGTAATGGTATTTTTTACATGCGTGAAAATTGTTATGATTATTATTATTATTGACAACGGTAACATACAAAATGTCTTATTGTCGCACTAAGAATCCAACAGAAAAAAAAAACGTTCTAATTAAAGGATGCTAAATTGAAGCAAGTAAAGCGTAAAAACAGCCACAAGTGCCTTATGTTACACCACTCCTATATGACGGTGCTCCCATGACGGGATTGCTGATTAATAAACCACAAAAAAATCAAAATAAAAATTAGTTATTTAATAAACAAGATTGTTAATGAAGGCGATTAATAATCGAGACTGTTTAAAGCACGAACGAGCGTTACCGAGTGAGTGTCTTTAATTGTCGAAATTATTAATCGCCTATTAACATTCGAGTTCATTACAATATTTTTTCGTCGAGCACGAAGTTTAAAAATAGAAACAAAATTCTTTCTGAAATTTCAATTTACAAAATTCGAACTCGTCTGTCGCCGTTCCGCAGAATATAGAATTCTCTGGATGAAGCAAAAAGTCTATTGTCGGGGAAGATGTGTTCACGTTGAGCTAGAAAGCGATTGGGCTTCCTCGGATATCTGAGGTAGTGTCTAATGCTGCCCTTTTTGACAGTACATCCAACGATCCAGTGACCATTGTGATGAAGATTTGTCACGAGGGTTCGGTAGTGTGTGAAGTTCATTTCTATTTGTTAGATGAAGATAGTGATTAGTTGTAAATATTTTAGATTATGAAAAATATAGATACATTTTCTTATAAAACGTATGTTTTTTTTTAAGATTTGATTAAAAATTTTACGATTTAACTTAAAAACTACAAAACTGAATGCTCCGAAATGTTGCAAACATATTAAGGTTATCACAGGCAGTGTAAATTGCTAATCAAAGTTTGCATGTTTATTGCCTCCAAAAACTTGATGACGTCATTACAAATTTTTGCATTGTAAATTCTATTTAAATTTAATGTAACAAAATATTTGTGGTTTACGAATCTGCCTTTATTTCTCAGAGAGTAGGTCTTTTGCCAAAACCAGTCTTATCTTAGCAAGTACTACAAAAGATAAGTGCTCCTTTCAGCGAAAACAAACGTATATATAGTGACAACATTCCTGTTGTATAGAATAATACTAATTTTTCTACCTTGATTTTGTAACAGAGCTATTAAAGCACCCAAATGACGTCAAAGCGGTTAGGGGTTCTGAAATAGACGTGGTGTAATTTAGATCGGTAAGGTTGGTAACCATGACGAGAAATGTCTGTGGCAAGTGTCAGAAAAAAAATTCCCGTATTGCGGGAGGCGTAAGGACTTCACTAACTTCTTCACAAGACATTTTAACCAATTTTAACTTACAAAAACACGAATTAATTCGATTTACAATTGTTGTTGTGACAATTTGTACTTCAAATGTTTCGTGGTTCGTGTCATACCAACCAAGACAAAATTCCCCAGATTTAAAAAAACTCAAATTTCAATTAAATTTTGCGAAAAAACGTGTGTGGTAGAAAAAAAGTATATTTTTTAGTATATTAAAAAATTACCATGTTTATGATAACATTTAAGCTTTTCCAAGATTTCAGAGCATTCGGTTTTGCAGTTCCTGATTAAATCAATAAAATCAATTCATTTTTTTTTCATTAATTTTTTCTCCTGGACTGATAATTTAAAATGGAGCTTTATCTTTAAAATCTTGAGATTTAAAATATTTAGAAAATCTTCTTGATCGATGTCTATGTACAACTATAACTTTAAAAATATATAAGAAAAAACTTTACAAAAGAACAACTTAACAAATTTTCAAGATTGAACAAATTTTCCAATTTGGACGCCTCAAACTTCCCTTCCAAAGCGTAATGGTATTTTTACGTGCGTGAAAATTGTTGTTATTATTATTATTATTATTATTATTATTGACAACGGTAACATACAAAATGTCTTATTGTCGCACTAAGAATCCAACAAAAAAAAACGTTCTAATTAAAGGATGCTAAATTGAAGCAAGTAAAGAGTAAAAACAGCAGTAAAAGCACAAGTGCCTTATGTTACACCACTCCTATATGACGGTGCTCCCATGACGGGATTGCTGATTAATAAACCACAAAAAAAATCAAAATAAAAACAAAATCAACTGCAAAACGATTTAACACATTTGAGCGACGAGTTAAAAAGATCCACAACATGATTAATGTCATTGCGTATAGAACGAAGATTGAACAACGGGCTAAATTTTTTAATATCGATTCTTGAGGTGGGCAGATAAAAAAGTTGATAATGACGAGAACTCATAGACATGTTACCAATGTTAAAAGACAATTGAGTTAGAATAGCAGGACAGTCAACATGGTTATGCAAAAGCTTGTACAAAAAATAGCATATGCCCTTCTGGTCAAGTCAGATAAGCTGGTAAGATCCAATTTAGAAGAAGTTGTCTTATTGCATCCGGTAACTGCTCGGCAATTTCAATATTATTATTATTATTATTATTATTGATTGCAGTGTCCAACGGGTAATAACCCAACTATAGGACAAGGGGAACAAGCAAATTCAACAAGCAATCAGAACTGAGAGTTATTAAGATATCGTCTTATGTCACTAATCGTGCAATTAAATATGTCTAGGTCATTCTTCTCTAGGCTTGAACAGTTAGATAGCATTTGCATTAAAGGAGAAGCAACAGCACTGAGAGTACGGACTGCAGGAAGATAAAAAGTGTTTTTATTTAGAGCATTTGCTCTGTTGATCTTAAAGTTTAAATTGAAGAGTATAGCCGGACATTCCGTACACCTTGAAGAATTTTAAAAAGAAGTATCAAGGAATGTTCAATACGCCTGGTCAACAAGGAAGAAAAAGAAAATCTAGCAAGCAGCGATTGCTGAGAAAAACCTCTGGGTGGATAAGTACCATCCAAAATATAAACCATCGTTTTTAAAAATCTTCTTTGAATTCTCTCAAGAGAAGCAATATGAATATTATATATAGGAGACCATATAATAGAAGCGTATTCCATTCGCGACCTACAGTAGCTGAGATATAAAGTTTTTAATGTTTCAACATCACCAAACTCACGGCCATTGCGTATAACAAAACCTAAGGATTTATAAGCTGCCTCTGAAATAAACTGAGTATGATGTGAAAATGAAAGTTTCGAGTCAAAAATTACACCGAGGTCACATATCACTTCTGGTCTATTAAGCGTGGTACCATCAATATTGTAATTAAACAATAGAGACTCAGTTCGTTTTGTAAATGTCATAACATAACATTTGGATTTGTTAAGTTTTAAATTATTGTTTTCAGACCACTGATAAACTCTGTCTAGACATTTTTGTAATTTTGCGGCATCATCATAACTATTAATTAGAGAGTAAATCTTTAAGTCATCTGCAAATAGAAGAGAATGTTTATTTATGACATCAACAATATCGTTTATGAATACAATAAACAGCAGGGGACCCAAAACAGATCCTTGAGGCACGCCAGTTTCTTGTTTCAATAACTTAGACCTATATCCATTTAACCCCACAAAAAGATACCGGCTATCTAAATAGGATGTAAACCATTTTATCAGTGGATCAGCAAACCCAAAGCATTCTAATTTTTGAAATAACAAACTGTGATCTATTGTATCAAACGCGTTGGAGTAGTCAGTATAAATGACATCCACCTGGCGTTGATCGTCTAAAGAGTCATGAAGAAATTGAGTGAAAGTTATAAAATTAGTCTCAGTTGAACGACCACTAATAAAACCATGTTGATTTGGTGAAATCATTTGAGAAATGTGATTTGAGATGTAAGTGTGCAACACAAGTTCAAACACTTTGGCAAAGTTACATATAATCGCTATAGGTCTATAGTTAACCACATTTGATCTATCACCTTTTTTATAAACTGGGCATATTCTGGAGACTTCCCATTTTTGAGGGAACGTGAAAGTTTTAAGAATTAGATTGAATACTTAGAGTGGTTAACGGTTCCACAAATACATTTGCGCAATCACGTATAATAAAAGCTGGTATTCGATCGGGTCCATTGGTCATTTTTGGTTTGAGTTTTTTTATGGCATTATACACACATTCCTGGCTGACACATTTAATACTTAGCACATTTTTATTCAAACTTGAACAGCCAAGGTGACTAGAAGAATTATGTTTTATAAATGATTGAGCAAAGTGCTCTGCGAAGCTATCAACAATACGCCCGGATCGGATATATTTCTGTCATTATGAGTCATATTAGATGGAATACAGTTAGAATTTCTTTTTGAATTTATAAATGACCAGAACTTCTTAGGATCCGATTTTACATAATTATTCATTTGCTGTAAATAAATATTGTATGCTTCACGTATTTTGGACTTCAACTGAGCTCTGATGGTTTTAAATATTAAATAATCATTTTGCGATTTAGATTTGTTGTATTTCTTCCAGGCCTTGTTTTTATATTTCAAATCCTTAATGACATCACTGTTCAACCAAATGGGGTAATTACCACTAGGATTTTTTTCTTTGGTACGTGTTTCTGAAAAATTTGATCCAATATAAGGTAGAGATGGGAAAGTGCATCATCAACGTTGGAGTAGCTATTAAGAAAAGACCAATTTACTGATAGTAGTGCTTCATAAAGCGAAATAAAGTTGCATTTTTTGAAGTTATAATCTCAATGAAAGGAGGTGGGAAATTTCTTAATACGAGATTTTGACAAAAACAAATCAATTTCTAAAGCAGGGTGGTGTTGATCTTCTCTTATGAATGGATCATTTGATTTTGAGACAGTACATTGAATTTCATTGTTAATTAAAACTAGATCTAAGAGTCTATTATTGCCGTTTAATACATTATTGTATTGCTTTAAGTCAAAGAAGGATATAAAACTGTTGATGCATCTATACGAACTAGAAGATGGCCTTACATTTAACGTTGATAAGACAAAATCAGCACAGTTAAAGTCACCAACAATAAATAACTGAGATCCATATAAACAAGACATAGACATTAAAAGATCGAAAAAAATTATGTAATCATTGCTATCACATGCAGGTGGCATGTAGACGACTAGAACATAAATATCACAGAAATTTAAACATATTTTCACTATCAAAAAATCAATCAGAGGTAAAATATCACAGATAGAGTCACAAATGGAATTATCACAGACATTAACAGGAATCGTACGATTAATGGCTAATAAGACTCCCCCACCTTTGGTATAATTACACGATTTATAATTGCGATCTTTCCGAAAAACGTTATACCTTGTTAGATCAAATAATTCTGCATCTTTTATACTATCATTTAACCAAGTTTCGGAGAGAGCAATTAAATTAATATGAGATGCAGATATAGAAGATAAATAAAAGTTACGTGTTTTTGTACATAGACCTCTAACATTTTGATAATAACATAATAAGGACGATGAATCACACAAAACAGTAGATAAACATTCACTCATTCGTTCGTGAGAGGTAGAATTTACAATTAAAATATCCAGTACTGATTGCTGTGATTGCTATTTGGTACCCAATACCCTGGATTTAAAGTTTTCCAATTGTTTTTTATAAACTACACAGTTGTCATAATCATAGCTGGCATGATGCGAATTAACCTCAGGGTTACTTTTTTTAAGATTATCACAATGTACACACTTTAGAAAATCAGCTGTACATTCCTTTAAAAGATGAATACCAGAACATTTGGGACATGTGGGATTTGTCTGACTACATTGGTGCGAAGTATGGTTAAAACCTGAATATTTAAAACAGCGACGGATATCAACAGCGTCCCACACCCTGCAGTAATCATAACCAACTAATACTTTACCAGCTTCAATAAGTTTGAGATACGTTAATTTATCAACTTCTATTATAACTTGCTTTAGTTTATTATGATTACGCAGAGGCTTACACTGTTTTAACAAACATATAGAGTTACCACCAAACAAGTTTTTATTACCACATACAAGGTAATCTACAATTGACTCTTCTGAAATATCATTATCAATACCCGAAACTCTTACTCTAGGGTTAAGAGTTGGTAATGTTTTAACACTGTAATCCACTAGGTTTTCAGAAATTATTTTTTATTTTTTCAGTTTCATCATTTGAGTTACAACTTTCTACCTGTTTTCACCGCAGCTATATCGAGTTTAGATTTCACCGGATCAACTTTATTTATTAAATCTTTTTTTGTGATGGACACTGATTGTCGTTTTTTGGTTGAAGAATAACAGAAGATTTTTTACTAACAGCATTAGAGTAAGAGGGCTTCCTAGTTTGTTGTTCAACACTTACAGTATTTGGTGGTTCTTTGTCAATTAACTTGTTAATAAATTCATTATGAGATTGAAGTGATTCACTCTGCTTAACTATAGCAGATACACATTTATCCACAGATTCTTTAAGTACATCTAATTTTGATGTACCTTCAAATACAAGACACGAATCACAGATAAAACGAAAATTTTCATTCTTACCCAAAATTTTTAGTTCAGCATCTTCAATTTTCAGACATTTGTTATGAACTTTATTGCCACAGGTAAAGCATTTTTGACACTTATCAAAAATTTTTATATTAACATCACAAGTTTTACACACCGGCATTCTAGCTCACAAAAACTTATCTAAAGATAACCGCTTAGATACACCTGTACCAAGCGTAGAGAAATTGCAAAAATCGCAATTGAAGTCAGTAAACGAAAACCAAAGTGCTGTAATCACACCATTCTTCATTGAAAGTTACTTCGTTATACCAGCGATTAACAATAAACGTAATATAGATACAATTTTGCAGATATAAAACGCAGAGCAATTCACGACACATCTACATACTTCGACCACCACGAACGAATATCAATATCTAAAACCTTTGTAATAGAAGTCCTTCAAGGTTTTCAATGGCCCAAAACTTTTCATTACTTTTAAATCAGTGTTGCTATTATTCACACAAGCTATGTGGTGATTTGCATTACATTCTTTTCGAGAGCTAACGTAATCATCTTGCCTGGCAATATTTTTACTACATTTCCTGCATTTCGTTGCCATTTTATGGAGATTTATAATCCCCAAACGGGGTAGCTATAGTGCAATGGCACTGCAAGAAATGCCAGTGAGTATTAAAGAAATTGATACGAAACGATAAAAAATGAATATCGCAAAAATCGACCTTAAGTTAGGAACGAATAAGATTCACACCACAGGAAAAAAACAAGAAATCCCAGACAACTGGAAACAAACTCACCACAAGTACCCAGGACATCTTATGACACAACAATCGCCATACAAAATACAAAGAATTACTTAATAACTGCACATAAACTACGGAGCACCACAGTTCAACGTCTTGACTCGTCGCCGTCGCTGTCAGTTTTATAGACGATATCCATTTTTTGCCTTATCATTTTTAGACTAGAATTATTACAAGACGTTGTTTAAAAGTATACATATTCGTTTAAATCGAATTTTTTTAATTTTCAATTCCAAATGCGTGCGGAAACTGTGTGACAGGTTTTCCGTGTTTTCAAATGAGGAGTGTACAAGAGTTTTATAATTGATATAAATTTAGAATGTTGAGTCCCGTTATGACAATGTTTTTCTGTCTTTGCATTTCGTCTGTTTGCTCCAATTTTTCCACTCACATTGCGCTTAGATTCTTCGTTTCCTCTTTTATTTCCTTATTCTCTTGTTTCAGCGGTTTAATTTCATTTCTATTTATTTGAAAGTCTTTTCATATGTCCTTAATTTCCGACATTATTTCTGTTATAGTTTTGACTATTTTCTCCAGGATGAATCTTTTAGTTTGTCACCGTCCTCTCTACAGCTGCTTGAATTATTGGTTGCCTAATGGTTTAAGCGAAAATAGACGTACCCAACTTAACTTTTCGTAAATACGCTCTTTTCTCTTACTGATAACAACACAGCCTTAAGATTTCTCTGGTTTCCATGTTTAGTTTGTTGTTGTTTAGTGTCACCGGTGTCTTCTTTTTTTTCTATTTTTATAATAACGTGTATTTAAAATATATACTCCTACATATAATGTAAATAAAATCTAACAAAAGACTGAGTTTGTTAGCAATTGTTATTACGGGGTATCTTTTTTCAAATACATGAGTTTAATTGTAAATATTTTGCATGATTTTAAAAAATTACTATGTACCCACTTACGTATTGTAATAAAACGTCTTTTTCTTAAATTTTGTCTATAAATATTTTCGAAAATTGTGTGACTTTCGTTTTCAAATTACTAATATATTTTTGTTTTTAATTTTTAATACCAAATTTACCAACGTCAAGAAAAGTGACTTTTTCAAATTTATAAAAATATTTATCTTCTCTTATTCGATTGTTGTAAGTGATGTGTTTGGTTCTGCCGTTTTCTGCTTTTTAACCCTAGAGTTAGGTATCTTCGAAAATTCGGTACAAATTTTGTAACGGCAATTTGAAATTTACAAACAACTAAATTGAATAGTGGTTATTCTCGTTTTCACGAAATATTCAAAGGCATACAAATTTCTTGGAATAGAAAATGATTTTACAGAAAGATTTGCTTTGCCTTAAGGAGATGTTATTGTTATTTTTCAGGTACTCAAAGATAAGTAAATTTACCTGTAGGTAATTTATAGCTCTATCTATTACCTGCTCTAAAATCCTTTCATGTTCTTCTCTCGCGTCAGCATATATTAAAATATCATTTAAGTACCTATATAAATTATTATTCCATCAGTACCAGAAAAATATTTACTATTTAACTTTTGAAAAACATCAAGAGTTGATTTTATACCAAACGGCATACGATTGAAACGATACAGTCAAAAGGGTGTACTAAATGTACATAAATTGGAAGGTCCTTCTGTAAGATATGAATGTAAAGAGGCTATTCACAATTGTAGACAATTATATATATTGATAAGGTGGAAAATAATATAATATCTAATTCAAAAATTTTTGGAACTATGTAAAAGCCAATAAACAGAACAGTGGCTTTCCTAAAACAATGTATTATAATGACGTGGAAGCTCATTCTTCATTTGACATAGCTGACTTGTTTGCATCATATTTTCAATCTGTATTTAGTCATCCTGATCCCGATGTTAATTTCTGTGATACTTATTACTGTGATACTGCTTTAGATTTAAATTTTATTCATATCACCTACGATGATATCTTGAAAAAAGTGCAATCTTTTAATAACTCTAGTCACCCAGGACCAGATGGTGTTCCTGCGATCTTTGTCAAAAAATGTCTGCTTTCTCTGATTAATCCACTTCAAATAATGTTCAATAAATCATTGTCTTTATCTGTATTTCCAGATTTTTGGAAAAAGTCCTTTGTCTTGCCAATATTTAAAAGTGGCTCTAGAAATATTATTAGTAATTATCGCGGTGTCTCTAAATTACCATTTATTCCTAAGATCTTTGATGCAATTGTTGCAGATATTTTATTTGCTAGTGTGAAAGAAACTATTATTACTGAGCAACATGGTTTTTTCAGTGGGAGATCAACTACCACCAATTTATTTCTTTTCACGGAATTTGTTACTAATATGAATGAACTGGGATCGGAAGTTGATTGTATTTTTACTGATATTAGCAAAGCATTCGATTCAGTCAACATTAAACATTTGCTGAATAAATTAAAACATTTTGGGATATTTGATCCTTTGCTTGGCTGGATAGAATGCTACTTAACAAATCGTAAGTCGCACGTTGAATTTAATGGCATATTATCTAAATCAATTGATGCTTGTTCTGGTGTTCCGCAAGGTTCCCACTTGGGACCTATTCTGTTCTTATTATATGTCAACGATGTAAAATATGTATTTCAAAACAGTCTTTTTCTATTATACGCTGATGACTTGAAATTGTTTCGAGCTATCAATTCTCCCTTTGATTGTATTTTACTTCAAAATGACCTAGATAAGTTTAAAATGTGGTGTTCAGATAATAGTCTTAAGCTTAACGTACACAAATGTAAATCTATGAGATTCTCTAAAAAAATTGTTAAAGTACCTGAATTCAACTATAATATTTCGGATGTAGTTGTAGAACAAGTAGCATATTTTTGTGACTTGGGTGTAATGTTAGATCCAAAATTAGCCTTTACTCTACATGTTGATAAAATTGTCAATAAAATTAATAAAACCTTGGGATTTGTTCTAAGACAATGTCAGGAGTTTACTAGCCTTCGTGTCTTTTGCATTTTATATAATTCATATGTTCGCTCATTATTAGAGTACTGCTGTATAATTTGGTCACCTTACTATCAGCTCTATATATCTAGACTTGAAAAAATTCAAAGAAAGTTCATTAAATTTTTATGTTTTAAACTAAATGTTAAATTTGATAGGAATAATTACGAACTCATAGTTAAATATTTCGGGCTTAGTTTCTTAATAAGTCGTCGCCATTACTTTGATTTGTGCTTTGTTTTTAATGTGTTAAATAACCGTGTAAATTGTTCCGACATTCTTAATCTGTTTTCTTTACATGTACCTAATCGCGCCACAAGAGGTTCTCATTTGCTCCAAGTGCCTTTCCATCGCACACTATATGCTCAAAAATCTCCGTTATGCCGCATGGCTAAACTGGCGATGGAGTATAATGATCTGAACTTTTGTGGTGTGTCAATTAATGTTTTTAAGAGGGAGCTGAAGAATGCTTTAAATATGTAAAGTGTAACTATTGTTATGATTTGTAATGGTATATTCCGTAAATAAACTATTATTATTATTATCATTATTATTATTTATTATAAGTCCCACATGCCAAAATCCATCTTTCAGATCTAAAAGTGCAGAAGAGAAATTGAAAATTTACAAAACCGAGAAATCAAAACATTTCAAAAAAAATTGAAAAATCGAAAAATGTAAGATCTCAAAAACCGAATGAGTAAGAAATCAAAAAAACAGAAAGTCGAAAAATCTTAAAATATAAAAGTCGACATACATATTGGAACATTCCACAACTAAAAAATCACAAAATTTAAATATTGAAAATTTGAGAAATCGAAAAACTGAGAAATCGAGAAATCGGAAAGACGAAAAAATGAAAAGTCCAAAAATTAAAAAAAGCACAGATATAAGATAATAGAAGATAATTTTCTATCACTAGTTTATTAGCGTGTATGTATGTTACTACTTAATAAGTAGGATTAATTTAAGCAGGTGATTGTTATTAAGAAATATACAGATACGAAAACCTAAATACACTTTATATCTGCAAATAATCGCTTCAGGAAACAAAAAAGAAAAACCATCTATAGTTTCATTTCTTTATCCTTAAAATTACAAAAAAATATACAAACATGTTTACAACAATAAGTTATATTAGCATTTGATGAATTTAATCATCGAAAAGAAATGTAAAGTCGCCCATGAGAGAATCTCCATGAAAAATCTCTGTTATCATAATCACATATTCGCCCCATGGCGCGGCAAAAGCAGGAGAATCTAAGGGTGGGGCAAGCTCCATAGAATGTCGATTCTGTGAACCAACCACCACAGGTGGAAGCCGCGTCGTGAGCTCTTTTAGAATATAATCTCCGTGGATAAATGTTTGTTGTTGCTGTATTTCTTGGAACTTTTGTAGAAATAATCAATTGTGATCCTTTCGTCCTAAAAAATTAATTTCGACATCGTCGCGTGATGTGTTATGGTTGCACAATCGTAGTCTTGACGAAATGTACTCCTATTATCGCCACTTCGGACCGTAACATGCTCCAAGCGGAAGGGCCAGGGCCTGCGTCTGCGGAGGCGCCTTCGCCTGCTCATAACTGAAGACATCTGTAAAAAATACTAATAATTAGTTACCAAAGAAGCACCAACAATTTTACTTTCAAATAAAATAAATGAAAAATGATTGAGTACCTAAATATAAAATTTCTGGAAATCTTGATGTTTAACAACGTCGAAGAACGTTTCGAAAGAGAATGCGGTTTTAAGGCATTTAGGGGGTATTTATTGTGAAACTTGACTTGTGCTGATGGGAGGAGGTAAATGGAGAGGGGTAAACGATGTTGTCACTGTGCTTTACAATTTCTAATTTGAGCAAATGTGTTTAGCTCAATGACAACTATTTACACTGAATTGACCAAAACTGATATTGATACTTTCACAAAAAAGTTATTTTTTTATTTTCTTTCATTAAATGCTATTTTTAAGCAATTGAGGTGATGGGTAAAGTTAGATCTTTTTTAATTAATAAGTCTTTTCTGGAGAAATTTTGAAACTTTTACAGAAAAATTAAAATAATAAAATATGTTATAGCGATAGTTTCTTTAATTAATGAATATACTTATAGTAAACGGATGACCCTCCTTTGCTTTTTTATATTTACCTACTTAGTTAATTACGAAAATTATTTCGCTATAATATTTTGAGAACTACTTATTTATAACTTTTAAGAAAATATTTAACAGATTTTTAAGAATTCGTCAATTATAACGGGATTAAGTACTGTCACTAGAAATTATATCTTCATTATTAGCAGACTTATTGTTACGAAATGTTAAATATAATCTGTCCACAATTTTCTCTATTTAACTTTTACTCAGTTTCTTTTTAAATAAGTTTACTATCATCTTTAAACAAAGCCCATGTTTGTGCCGAAGCTGTTTTCACAGTATCTCATTTTCGAGAAAAAAGTCGACAATGTTAATGAGAATATTTATAGAATTTAGTAAGCTGAAAACACTGGTGATAACCGCGTACCAAAATTTTCATAAATAATTGAGATTTTGATTTTTAAAGATACGTCCTGAAAAATGTTAACAACATTTTACAAACACCATGAACTTAACCTGTCAAAGATTTATGATGACAAGCTCCAGTCGGAACTTTTGATCTTCACATTGTATAAGGGACGAATACGTCACTAAGATTTTGATAAACATTAAATTCAGAGAAACATTCATGGAGACAGTGGCGACAATAGCGGTTACAACACTGACAGAAAATGGGGACATACTGAATTGTATTGATTTGATTGTTTTTAAGAAAAATATTGAAAAGAATTTGAATTTAGAAATTTCGAAAAACAAACTTAACTTTTTTAAGAACAAAACAGATTTGTTCTATCAATCATTCGTCCATAGTGCCAAAAATTTAAAAATAAAAAAATTGTGGAAGGTTATTTGGACAGAACTTCTCTCGTCCTTAAAGAACGGTCTACCAAATCCCGCTTCTTCGAAAAATTATAAAAAAATGTTTGTGACTTTTGTTCCCTGATAATCTTTATGCAGTAAAAACCAGTGGCGTGAATGACACCCAGCAGCAGACATAGGTTCGGACAATATGAAATACTTATATTTAAGGAAATAACCAACGGAAAAGAGTGTATTATTATCAGTGTATATGCTTAACTACGATTGATTATGTTTATAGATCAAAAGAATATCACGTTGAAAATTTATTTTTCCTCGCAACAGAGGACTAAAATCATTAATTAAGTCACAATGGAACAAAATGTTTTGAATATTATTATTATTATAGCCACAC
Source organism: Zophobas morio (assembly GCF_036711695.1). Classification (NCBI taxonomy): domain Eukaryota; kingdom Metazoa; phylum Arthropoda; class Insecta; order Coleoptera; family Tenebrionidae; genus Zophobas; species Zophobas morio. The sequence goes on along the minus strand of NW_026972123.1, from coordinate 3,842,372 downwards.
TAACTGTAACACGGTTGCATACTGTTTCTCTAAAGAAGAAGGTGGATTGAACCATAAACAAATATAGTAAAAATAAACAAAATCAAGGTAAATTCGTAAACCACAAGTACATGAGTATGTTATTTCATACAATTTTGGTAATGTTAATTATGCCATTTAATGAGCCGATGTCATCACATTGTTTCAACATTAAATTGCACAATGTTGTTATACAATTTTGATTTTTTTTTCAAAAAGTGTTAGTTTCTAGATCGAAAACTCACTCTGAAAACTATTTATGAAGTTCGCAGAAATGCCTCACAGTAGAGCTAAACCTGATTTACTTCTTGGAATCTAGTTTTAATTGGATTGCGGAGGATATACCTGATGAATTATCTTTGTTTTCGGTGCTACGTATTTTTAGTAGGGACGCTGCTTTATGTCACAGTATTACAGGTTTTTTTTTCGTTCATCAATAATCCTAGAGCGTCTTTTAGTCCTTTCTATAATAAGTTTCCTAATAATTTATCCAAAATGGAGTAAATTTTAACAGAACGCATTTAAAATAATGTTTCCACTGTCATAAATCTGTATTTTTGCTGTAAAAGTGTTACTAATATCGAAAACGTAAAATCATATAGGTATGAATTTTGTATTTAAAAATTTGGGAGACTACTAGGTAATTTTAATAATAATGAAAAAATTTTCAGAGTTTAAATAAAATATTTGTAGTCACTGCTACACACACGTGTTTCGGTACACAGTACCGTCTTCAGGCAGAGAAACTGGCAGTGACTGGTAGCAGTGACTACAAATATATTATTTAAACTCTGAAAGTTTTTTCATTATTATTAAAATTAATATGTAGTTTAAACATGTATCAGCCTCATCAATACAAACATACAAAGACTACTATTAGGTAGATGAAATAAAATTTATTTGGTCTCACAAAAATTCGAATTAATTCGATTTACAATTGTTGTTCTGACAATTCGAACTTTAAATGTCTCGTGGTTCACCAACCACGCCAAATTCCCCAGATTTAAAAAAACTCAAATTTCAATTAAATTTTGCGAAAAAACGTGTGTGGTAGAAAAAATAGTATAAATAACTCGTTCATAAGGCCATTGTGGCACTCATCTATACTTCTATATTTATATTACAAAGCTGAAGAGTTTGTTTGGTTGAACGCGCTAATCTCAAAAACTACTGGTTCGAACTCAAAAAATCTTTTTGTGTTGGATAATCCGTTTATCGTAGGTATATACCTATAGCAGTGACTATGCATTTAATTGGATTTCTAGTTTTTTCGATTTTTCATTTTTTCGGTTCTTCAATTTTTCAGTTAACTATTCGATCGTTCAATTTCTCGACTTTTCGGTTTCGCGATTTTGATTTTTTTCGATTTTTCTTCTATCGGTTTTCAGTTTTTTTTTCAAGTTCTCAATATTTAATTTTACAGTTTTTTCGTTTTTCGTATACCTACATTTTTCGATTTTTATTTTCCGGATTTCTTGATTTTTATTTTATTTTTTCGATTTCTCAATTATGCGTTTCTACAATTTCCTACAATGTTCTTGGAATTTTTGGATTTTTCGTTTTTTCGGCTCTTCAATGTTTCAGTTTGTAATTCTTCGATCTTTCAATCTTTCAATTTTTCGATTTCCGGATTTTTTAGTTTTCGATTTTAAAGCTTTACGATTTCTCTATTTTTAATGTTTCGATTTTCGAATTCATCGATTCGCAATTTTTTGATCTTACAATTTTTCGATTTGCTAGTTTTCGAGTTTTCCATTTTTCGATATTTCAAGCTGCCATTTTTCAGTTTTTCGATTTCTCCAATTTAAATTTTATGATTTTTCTTAAATATTTTAATTTCTCAATTTTCCAATTTTTAGATTTCCCGATTTTTATTTCTGGAAAATTTCTCAATCATGCGTTTCTACAATTTTTTGGATTTTTATATTCTTCGATTTTTCGATTTTCTATTTTTAATTTTTTCGGTTCTTCAATTTTTCAGTTTGCAATTTTTGATCGTTCAATTTCTCGACTTTTCGGTTTCGCGATTTTGATTTTTTCGATTTTTCTTCTATCGTCCGATTTGCAAGTTTTTTTGTTTTCAGTTTTTTGAATTTTTAGGTTCTCAATATAGATTTTTCGATTTTCTATTTTTAATTTTTGGATTTTTAGTTTTTTCGATTTTTCATTTTTTCGGTTCGCCAATTTTTCAGTTTGCAATTATTCGCTTTTCCAATTTCTCGACTTTTTGGTTTCGCGATTTTGATTTTTCGATTTTTCTTTTATCAGTTTTCAGTTTTTTTATTTTTTTCAAGTTCTCAATATTTAATTTTTCGGTTTTTCCGTTTTTCGTATAAATTTTCTGATTTTTCTTTCCTGGATTTCTTGATTTTTATTTTTTAATTTTTTTCGATTTCTCAATTATGCGTTTCTACAATTAGGTACAATGTTTTGGATTTTTTTATTCTTCGATTTTTCAGTTTTTCGGTTCTTCAATGTTTCAGTTTGCAATTATTTGATGTTTCAAGTTTACAATTTTTCAATTTCGCAATTTCCATTTTTTCAGTTTTTCAATTTTCTGATTTGCATTGTTCAGTTTTTAGATTTTTCCAGTTTTCTATTTTTAATTTTTCGATTTGCAATTGTTTGGTTTTACAATTTTTCGATTTCTCGATTTTTAATTTTCCCATTTTCCAATGTTTGGTTTCTTCAGTACATATTCTGATTTTTCAGCTTCCCGACTTTTAATTTTTCGATTTGTCAATTATGCGTTTCTACAATTTTTTGATTTTTCAATTTTTCGTTTCTGCAATTTTTTGATTTTGTAATTTTTCGATTTCTGGATTTTTTTAGTTTTCGATTTTAAAGTTTTACGATTTCTCTTTTTTTAATGTTTCGATTTTTGAATTCTTCGATTCGCAGTTTCTTGATCTTACAATTTTTCGATTTGCTAGTTTCCGAGTTTTCCATTGTTCGATTTTTTAAGTTGCCATTTTTCAGTTTTTCGATTTCCTCATTTTAAATTTTATGATTTCTTCAATGTTTCGTTTCTTGAATATTTCAATTTCTCAATTTTCCAATTGTTCGATTTCCCGATTTTTATTTCTGGAAAATTTCTCAATCATGCGTTTCCACAATTTTTTGGATTTTTATATTCTTCGATTTTTCGATTTTCTATTTTTAATTTTTTCGGTTCTTCAATTTTTCAGTTTGCAATTTTTGATCGTTCAATTTCTCGACTTTTCGGTTTCGCGATTTTGATTTTTTCGATTTTTCTTCTATCGTCCGATTTGCAAGTTTTTTTGTTTTCAGTTTTTTGAATTTTTAGGTTCTCAATATTTAAATTTTCGGTTTTTCCGTATAAATTTTTCGATTTTTCTTTTCTGGATTTCTTGATTTTTATTTTTTAATTTTTTTCGATTTCTCAATTATGCGTTTCTACAATTACAATTTTTTGGGTTTTTTAATGTCTTCAATTTTCCAGTTTTTCGGTTCTTCAATGTTTCAGTTTGCAATTATTCGATCTTTCAATTTTATGATTTTTCAATGTCGCAATTTTCATTTTTTCAATTTTTCAATTCTCTGATTTGCAATATTCAGTTTTTAGATTTTTCCAGTTTTCGATTTTTAATTTTTCGATTTGCAATTTTTGATTTTACAATTTCTCGATTTCTCGATTTTTAATTTTCCGATTTTCCAATGTTTGGTTTCTTCAGTACATAGGTATTCTGATTTTTCAGTTTCCCGACTTTTATTTTTTCGATTTGTCAATTATGCGTTTCTACAATTTTTTGAATTTTTCAATTTTTAATTTTTCGTTTCTGCAATTTTTTGATTTTGTAATTTTTCGATTTCTGGATTTTTTAGTTTTCCATTTTAAAGTTTTACGATTTCTCTATTTTTAATGTTTCGATTTTTGAATTCTTCGATTCGCAATTTTTTCATCTTACAATTTTTCGATTTGCGAGCTTACGGGTTTTCCGTTGTTCGATTTTTTGGGTTGCCATTTTTCAATTTTTCGATTTCTTGATTTTTCGTTTCTTCAATGAGTATCCAAAATCGAAATCACCACAGAAACACGAAAAATCGTGTTTATTTGTAAATAAAAAAACTGAAGAAACAAACTGATAACTCGAAAAATTTAAACCGAGACGCTGAAAAATTGAAAAAGTGAAAAACCCAGAAATTGAAAACTGCAAATCTTACAATTTTTCGATTTTCAATTTTTTGATTCCCAAAAGTTTCCATTTTTCAATTTTTCGATTTTTCCATTTTAACATCTTCGATTAATTCGGAAGTTTCTCTCATAACTATCAAAACTAATTTTTCATTTTTTCGGTTCGTCAATTTTTCAGTTTGCAATTATTCGCTCCTCCAATTTCTCGACTTTTTGGTTTCGCGATTTTGATTTTTCGATTTTTCTTTTATCAGTGTTCAGTTTTTTATTTTTTTCAAGTTCTCAATATTTAATTTTTCGGTTTTTCCGTTTTTCGTATAAATTTTCTGATTTTTCTCTCCTGGATTTCTTGATTTTTATTTTTTAATTTTTTTCGATTTCTCAATTATGCGTTTCTACAATTAGGTACAATGTTTTGGATTTTTTTATTCTTCGATTTTTCAGTTTTTCGGTTCTTCAATGTTTCAGTTTGCAATTATTTGATGTTTCAATTTTACAATTTTTCAATTTCGCAATTTCCATTTTTTCAGTTTTTCAATTTTCTGATTTGCATTGTTCAGTTTTTAGATTTTTCCAGTTTTCGATTTTTAATTTTTCGATTTGCAATTGTTTGGTTTTACAATTTTTCGATTTCTCGATTTTTCGTTTCTTCAATGAGTATCCAAAATCGAAATCACCACAGAAACACGAAAAATCGTGTTTATTTGTAAATAAAAAAACAACTGAAGAAACAAACTGATAACTCGAAAAATTTAAACAGAGACGCTGAAAAATTGAAAAAGTGAAAAACCCAGAAATTGAAAACTGCAAATCTTACAATTTTTCGATTTTCAATTTTTTGATTCCCAAAAGTTTCCAGTTTTCAATTTTTCGATTTTTCCATTTTAACATCTTCGATTTATTCGGAAGTTTCTCTCATAACTATCAAAACTAATTTCTTTATCTCACTCCATTTGTATCAAATCTACCAAAACTTACATCTACAGATGTTGTAAGCGGAGACCGAGACCAGTGACTATGTATTTAACTCACTGGTTTAGTTGTTAACCGTAGCAAAAGAACCAATTTTAAAATCATTATGACTCCGTCAAAATATGAGAAAGAATTTTTTTACTATTTTTCCCAGGCTCATCAGTTGATTGTTAAGGGCGTAGCGTTAATCCTCCATTTTCCAGACACCCCGTATAATAAAAAGACCCGGCTTTTCCTCTTAGTCCACCGTTTCATAATTAAAGTTTAGGACTGTAGTTTAGGATGTTTTTTGTAATTATTGGAAATTGATGTACAAGATCTAAAAATACCGGAAAAACCGCCCCTTGTATTTAAATCAATCAAACGGCCCCCGTACTCAAAACATCCAGCAAGAACTGTCAAACGAATCAAACTCCCTAAATTTAGGGACTTTTAAAACAAATCGTAGAAGTAATTTCACCAGGAAAAGGTACAGGGGCGGGGCTTAAGTTGCGCTGCCACTGTTTGCACGATATTTGTAAGGCCAAACCAAAACGATGTTCTGCGCACTCCCACCACCTGTACCCTTTCGTGTTGAAAGCTACTCTAACAACGTAGGTTTCATTTCTTGTATTGAGTTCTGCGGTGTCATACCTGTGTGTCACACTTCCATTTTGTGGTTGATTGAAATTCAAATAAAAATTGAGAATAAATCCACAAATACACTCTTATTCGTGAAAGTATAAAAACATGGCTATAGCAAGCACAACTTCGCCCCTAAGCACCCCAGACAGCGACTCTCCTGCTAAAAAAACCAAGTAAGTTTTCACGTTTGTTTTGATGTTATGTTGTCTAATAAGTGAACTCAGACTAGGCAAATGCGAAGTCTGCGCCATCCGGGACTCCAAATACTGTTGCCCCCGATGCGAAGTCAAAACGTGTTCCTTAGAATGCAACAAAATCCACAAACTCGAGGTGGAATGCAGCGGAGTGAGAGACCGGACGAAGTTTATCCCAGTGAACAAATTCACGAACTTGGATTTGTCGAGCGACTACAGGCTTTTGGAGGAGATTTCGAGGGTGGTGGACGTTTCAAAGAAAGCGAGGTGTAATTTGAGATTTGGTTTAAGCAGGGTAAAGTTTTAACTCTCGTAATCAAAATCATATTAATTGAGACTTTGTAGCGGTTTTTGTTGCTGCAGCAGCAGGCTTTACAGAGAAAAATCTCGCTTAAGTTTTTACCAAGGAGTTTTGCTAGGCACAAAAACAACAGCTCGATGTTTAATACGGGAACAAAAATAATTGAGTGGCATGTGGACTGGGTTTTTGTTAATAGTGAGAATTTTAAAATCAGCGAGGAAAGGGTGCCTGAAAATGGCCGGATTAGCTCAATTCTTAGTAAATATTTGGCGAAGCAGGAGAGTGAGCAGATGCAGGAGAAGCTGCAGTACTATCAAGCCGCAGATTTACCAGGTATAAGAATTCTCTTGAAAGCGGAACGAAAAAGTGGAAAGAAATTTTACGAAATCGACCCCACATACACACTGAAGGACTGTCTGAGAAACAAAATAATTACTGAATATCCTACCATTCATTTAGTCTTAAAAGATCAAGCACTTTTTTATGATATAGTGGATTCAGGTTTGTATTTAAAAATGTTGTGGTCGTTTTTATTTGCATTTGTTTTTAGACGACGAGGAAGACTGTAAAAAAGAGCTTCGAAAACAAATGAAGAGTGGACAAGAAGTCATTAATAAAATCATCAAGAAATCTGAAAGTGAGGATGGGTTGTACGAATTTGTGAAAAATTTCATGTTTAGTTCCGAGTATTCTGATGAAGAAGGAGAGTCAGAGGGAGAATGAAGCAAAGTAAATTGTTGATGAATTTGCGCCATAAAGAAAAGGTTTTGTTGGGATAAAATTGATTCACGTTTTAAAATTTTTTGAAACAGGATTGTTTATTTTCGTCGTTTTAAAAATTGTTATATTTTGAACTGAGGATGTGGTACACAATATATCTACACATTTATTATGTAAATAAAGTCGGAATTTAGCTAATTTTTCGTTCTACATTTTACCAAATATCTCCAGTTTAATTCTCCCGTAATTGTGTGCTTCAAACAACCCTGTAACATTTCCTAAATTTGTTCAAAAACTAAACTCAAGTAATCACAGTGTAGCCATTGATATGACGATTGATATTTTTAACTGAACAAACCTAAATAAAACTTCGTTTCCCACTTCTTTTACGTCTGAATTTCGTACTGCTCGTAATAAAAATACTGAATCTGCGAATCCTCATGTTTCTGCGTCATATGCACAATCAAACCTCGTTCTATGCGAGCTCTGAACAAACACAGCTCACATTTGAACCATTTGCACGCCTCATTGTCATTGGAGCGGTGGGCGGCGGCACATTGCAGGCTGTGTTTCACCGCCAAGTTTGGGGTGAAGTTTGGGATAAAATGATAATCCATTGGACGACTGGCTACTTTTCAATGTATATGTTCAAATATAACTTTAAAAATACATAAGAAAAGACTTTACCTACAGAAGAAAGTACTTAACAAATTTTCCAATTTGGACGCCTCAAACTTCCCTTTTAAAAGCGTAATGGTATTTTTACATGCGTTCAAATTGTTATTATTATTATAATTATTGACAACGGTAACATACAAAACGTCTATTGTCGCACTTAAGAATCCAACAGAAAAAAAACGTTGTAATTAAAGGATGCTAAATTGAAGCAAGTAAAGAGTAAAAACAGCAGTAAAAGCACAAGTGCCTTATGTTACACCACTCCTATACGTATGACGGTGCTCCCATGACGAGACTGCTGATTAATAAACCACAAAAAAAATCAAAATAAAAAATAAATTTCAAATCGATTTAACACATTTGAGCGACGAGTTAAAAAGATCCACAACATGATTAATGTCATTGCCTATAGAACGAAGATTGAACAATGGGCTAAATTTTTTAACATCGATTCTTTAGGTGGGTGCAGATAAAAAAGTTGATAATGACGAGAACTCATAGACCTTTTACCAATGTCAAAAGACAATTGAGTTAGAATAGCAGGACTGTCAACATGGTTATGCAAAAGCTTGTACAAAAAAATAGCATATGCCCTTCTGGTCAAGTCAGATAAGCTGGTAAGATCCAAATTAGGAGAAGTTGTCTTATTGCATCCGGTAACTGCTCGGCAATTTCAATATCTAAAACCTTTGTAATAGAAGTCCTTTAAGGTTTTCAATAGCCCAAAACTTTTCATTACTTTTAAATCAGTGTTGCTATTATTCACACAGGCTATGTGGTGATTCGCATTACATTCTTTTCGAGAGCTAACGTAATCATTTTGCCTGGCACTATTTTTACTACATTTCCTGCATTTCATTGCCATTTTATGGAGATTTATAATCCCCAAACGGGGTAGCTATAGTGCAATGGCACTGCAAGAAATGCCAGTGAGTATTAAAGAAATAGTTACGAAACGATAAAAAATGAATATCGCAAAAATCGACCTTAAGTTAGGAATGAATAAGATTCACACCACAGGAAAAAAACAAGAAATCCCAGACAACTGGAAACAAACTCACCACAAGTACCCAGGACATCTTATGACACAACAATCGCCATACAAAATACAAAGAATTACTTAATAACTGCACATAAACTACGGAGCACCACAGTTCAACGTCTTGACTCGTCGCCGTCGCTGTCAGTTTTATAGACGATATCCATTTTTTGCCTTATTATTTTTAGACTAGAAATATCACAAGACGTTGTTTAAAAATACACATATTCGTTTAAATCGAATTTTTTAAATTTTCAATTCCAAATGCGTGTGGAAACTGAGGGACAAGTTTTCCGTGTTTTCAAATGAGGAGTGTAAAAGACTTTCATAATTGATATAAATTTAGAATGTTGAGTCCCGTTATGACAATGTTTTTCTGTCTTTCCATTTCGTCTGTTTGCTCAAATTTTTTCACTCACGTTGCGCTTAGATTCTTCGTTTGCTCTTTTATTTCCTTGTTCTCTTGTTTGAGCGGTTTAATTTCATCTCTATTTATTTGAAAGTCTTTTCATATGTCCTTAATTTCCGACATTATTTCTGTTATAGTTTTGACTATTTTCTCCAGGATGAATCTTTTTAGGTTGTCACCGTCCTCTCTACAGCTGCTTGAATTATTGGTTGCCTAATGGTTTAAGCGAAAATAGACGTATCCAAGTTGACTTTTCGTAAATAGGCTCTTTTCTCTTACTGATAACAACACAGCCTTAAGATTTCTCTGGTTTTCATGTTTAGTTTGTTGTTGTTTAGTATCACCGGTGCCTTTTTTTTCTATTTTTATAATAACGTATATTTAAAAATATATACTCCTACATATGATGTAAATAAAATCTAACAAAAGACTGAGTATCTTTTTTTAATTACATGAGTTTAATTGTAAATATTTTGGATGATGATAAAAAATTACTATGTACCTACTTACATATTGTAGTAAAACGTATTTTTCTTAAATTTTATCTGCAAATATTTTCGCAAATTCTGTGACTCTCGTTTTCAAGTTACTAATATATTTTTGTTTTTAATTTTCAATACCAAATTTACCAACGTCAAGAAAAGTGACTTTTTCAAATTTATAAAAATATTTATCTTCTCTTAGTCGATTGTTGTAAGTGATGTGTTTGGTTCTGCCGTTTTCTGCTTTTTAACCCTAGAGTTAGGTATCTTCGAAAATTCGGTACAAATTTTGTAACGGCAATTTGAAATTTACAGATAACTAAATTGAATAGTGGTTATTCTCGTTTTCACGAAATATTCAAAGGCATACAAATTTCTTGGAATAGAAAATGATTTTACAGAAAGATTTGCTTTGCTTTAAGTAGACGTTATTGTTATTTTCCAGGTACTCAAAGATAAGTAAATTTACCTGTAGGTAATTTATAGCTCTATCTATTACCTGCTTTAAAATCCTTTCATGTTCTTCTCTCGTGTCAGCATATATTAAAATATCATTTAAGTACCTATATAAATTATTATTCCATCAGTACCAGAAAAATATTTACTATTTAACTTTTGAAAAACATCAAGAGTTGATTTTATACCAAACGGCATACGAATGAAACGATACAGTCAAAAGGGTGTACTAAACGTACATAACTTTGAAGATTCTTCTGTCAGTCGCATGCACATGCGAAAATCCATCTTTGAGATCTAAAAGTGTAAAGAATTTTTTTATAAGCTAATTTTGGTTTAATAATAATGTCATCCAGAGTGGAAATATTATAAAAGTCTCTCAGTATAAATTCATTTAGTTCTTTGGGATCCAAACAAATTCGTAATGATTTGTCTGGCTTTCCAACAACAACTATGTTGTTGACCCATTCAGATGTTTCATTATTTACTTTGCTAATTACAAGTAAGTTTAAACTTTTTCTAAACAATTTCTAATTGCTACAAGAACTCTTCTTGCAGAATTAGCTTCCATCCTAAACCATCAAAAATATCTTTATTCATAATAATGAAATCATTTTTTGAATCTACTTCCTCAATTAAATCAATACAACTTTTTAAACCCGAGATTAATTTTGTAAATTATTATAATTGTAAACTCGTAATAAAAACAAGAAGAAAATCGACTTACAACGAAATTTAAAAAACATAATGTCTGCATTTTTTTGCCATCATATTTTAACACCTGCCATAGTTTTTTAACGGTATTACCCATAAATCTTTTGTGTACAGTAAAACTTACATTGTTAGAACCTCTCCAGGAATTAGTTATCCCCTCCAACCAAGTTTTCCCACTTTCGCCCCACCATCGACCAATGCAAATTCTCCTACCCCACTTTTGTTTGCACTTCTGAAGGTGGCTAACCAAACTTCGAGAAACGTTGCCCCAGAGTTAAAACACAAAGCGGAAAGGTATGTACTTATTTTTCATTTTGCTCGTTTTTTTAGATGTCAAACCAGTATCATATCCAATAACTAAGTAATAGTACTTTTTTTTTTACAGATGGCTGTAACTATAGCTGGTCGTGATTTCCGGATCGACCAAATTGTTTGTCGGAACCCCGTCAGTAATTCTCCTTATGGGTATTATATCTGTCATGACGACGCCGACGTCCACTGCATCAGCATGTCGAAATCCATGTTCTGCAGTGGGGTGCTACAATTTGAGCTGGTGTATCGCCGGTCGGCAGAATACAGAAATCTGTGGATGGAACAAAAGGTCTATTGTCGGGGAAGATGTGTTCACGTGAGCCAAACCGCGATTACGCTTCTTCCGATATCCGAAGATGTCGTTGCTACTGAGGTAGTATCTAATGCTGTCCTCTTTGATAAAACATCCAACGATCCAGTGACCATTGAGATAAAGATTCGTCACCAGGATTCGGTAGTGTGCAAAGTTCGCTTCTTTTTGTTAGATGATAGTTAATTGTAAATATTTTAGATTACGAAAAATATAGTTACATATTCGTATAAAACGTATGTTCTTTTTATTTATGGTAGAGGTATTTATATCTCGTTGAGAGTGCAATAAAAGTACTTAATTCTGTTTCCAAATATCTTTAGAAATACTTCACCTATGTATAGATAATCCTCCCAGGAATTAGTTATTGACTTGTTTGTTTCCTTGTTCTATCACTGCATTGTTTTTCAGTGGATACTAAATTTTGAATCATTTGATATTTTTTTCATTAACTGTTTCTCCTGGACTGATAATTCTAAATGGAGCTTTATAGTCTGAGTGGCACATTTTTCATTTTTACTGCGTTCATGTTGTTTCAAACCATTATCCTTAGATTTTTTATTGGTAATTTGCTAATTAGTAAGTCCATGTTCCGCCGCTACATCTTTTTGAACTTTTTCAAGTGTTGTCATCCGTATCTCTTGTAGTTTTATATTGATAAGTGGTAAGTTTTTTACCAAGGCTGACTGTTCGATGTGAATTCAATGGATACTGTTTTTAGTTGCGTTTTAACTGTTTGTAAACGTTCATTGACAAGTGCACATTGTTGTTGTGCCTAAGTGTTGTGCCGTTGTTGGTTGATCTCCGCTTCCCTCCTCTCTTCGTACAGCTTCTGCTGTAGCTCCTAGTTTTTGGTAAGGGAAATTTATTATTAATGACAATTTCTTTAATCATACCAAGTTCACTCCCAAAGGTTTCATGACTTGGGAGAATGTGGAATAATCTAAAGAATAAAGAATTAAATCCTGCCGATTTATGGGATGAGTTGTGAAAAGAAGAGTAGTGGTAAAATTGTAATAGGTTTTCGTATAAATTATAACCAAATGGACAAACCTAGCCTTCCAGAAACGTTTCAGTGCGCTAATAAGGTCAACAATGACACTGTAAAAATAACGATTTTTTCCGAAAAAATTTGGTTTTCTATAGAATTTTTATCAAGTTCTAAATCTAGTTACTTTTGTGATGGTACTTCAATCTTTACGATTACACAATTTTTAAATTTAATTTCAATTTCTGGCTGAGAAAAGAAGAATAGGTGTATTCAAAAAAGGGGAAAATATAACGCCCGCCCACCCACCCTCTCTCCATTCTGATGAATTTTTCATTCACTGTCAGACCAAAGGACCGAGCGTAATTGCAATATCCGTATGTGCTTAAAAAAATTTACCAATTTGAACAAGTTTTAATTCTTTTGTTGTGAAAAGAAGACTACGTACCTATATTAAAAAAAGAAAAGGACAAAATATAAGCCCCGCCCACCGGACCTATTTCAGTTGTGATGAATTTTGTATTCGTTGTCAGACACTTGGGCGGAGCATAATTGCAAAATCCACATTTTCTTACAAAAATTTAACATTTTGGACAAGTCTTAAGTTTCTTGTTGTGAAAGGAAAGAAACGTTAAGTTAACAAAAAAAAATATATATATATAAGCCCCACTCACCCACCCGATCTCAATTGTGATGAATTTTTCATTTGTTGTCGGACCAAGGGGCGGAGCAGAATTACAGAATCTATGTTCCCCAACAAAAATTCACCATTAGAACACGTTTGAAGTTTCTTGTTGTGAAAAGAAGAATCATGAGATAATTGCTTGTAAAGAAATGAGAATTTTGCAATTAAGCTCCGCCTCCTGACTCACGACGAATAAAAAAAATCGTCACAATTGAGATAGGGCGGGTGGGTGGGGCTAATATTATTTTTTTTTTAATGTACTTACATATATGAAACATGGTTTTAAGTATTGTGTTGTTAAAAAAACTAGATATTTACTTGTATATTAAAAAAAAACTATAATGAATTTTTCGTTCGTTTTCAGACCTAGGGGCGGAGCATGATTACAAAATTCAAATTCCCCAATAAAAATTTACCATGTGAACACGTTTGAAATTTTTTGTTGCGAAAAGAAGTATCATAAGATAATTGCTTGTTGAGAAATGACAATTGTGCAATTAAGCCCCGCCCCCGGCTCACGATGAATAAAAAGAATCGTTAAAATTGAGATAGGGTGGGTGGGTGGGGCTTGTATTTTACTTTTTTTTTTAATATGCGCACATGAAACATGTTTTTGAGTATTGTGTTGTTAAAGAAAAACACTATATACATTAAGAAAAAAAAAAAAACAATGATTAACCCCCCCTCCATCTCAATTGTGATGATGAATTCGTTCGTTTTCAGACCGAGGGGTGGAGTGGATAAATTCGTTCGTTTTCAGACCGAGGGGCGGAGCGATATTAATTGCAAATTATGTTTCCATCCTTCAAAAAATGTACCATTTTAAACATATTTTAAGTTTTGTGTTGTGAAAAGAACACTACGTATATTAAGAAAAAAAAGGGCAAAATATAAGCCCCGCCCACCCGACCCATTTCAATTGTGACGAATTTTGTATTCATTGTTAGACACTTGGGCGGAGCATAATTGCAAAATGCACATTTCCTTACAAAAATTTAACATTTTGGACAAGTCTAAAGTTTCTTGTTGTGAAAAGAAAGAAAAGTTTAGTTAACAAAAAAATATATGTATAAGCACCACCCACCCGCCCTATCTCAATTGTGATGAATTTTTCATTTGTTGACGGACCAAGGGGCGGAGCATAATTACTAAATCTATATTCCCAAACAAAAATTTACCATCAGAACACGTTTGAAGCTTTTTGTGGTGAAAAGAATTATCACAACATAATTAGTTGCTTATAGAGAAATGAGAATTTTGCAATTAAGCTCCGCCTTCTGACTCACGACGAATAAAAAAAATCGTCACAATTGAGATAGGGCGGGTGGGTGGGGCTAATTTTATTTTTTTTTGATGTACGTATATGAAACATGTTTTTGAGTAGGTGTGTTGTTAAAAAAAACTATATATTTTAAGAAAAAAAAAAAACACACAAAGATTAACCCCCCCCTCCATCTCAACTGTGATGAATTCGATCGTTTTCAGATCGAGGGGCGGAGTGTAATTAATTGCAAATTATATGTCCATCCTCCAAAAAATGTACCATTTTAAACCTATTTTAAGTTTTTTGTTGTGAAAAGAAGACTACGTACATTAAGAAAAAGAAAAGGGCAAAATATAAGCCCCGCCCACCCGACCCATTTCAATTGTGATGAATTTTGTATTCGTTGTCAGACACCAGGGCGGAGCATAATTGCAAAATCCACATTTCCTTACAAAAATTTAACATTTTGGACAAGTCTTAAGTTTCTTGTTGTGAAAAGAAAGAAACATTAAGTTAACAAAAAAATACATATATAAGCCCCACCCACCCGCCCTATCTCAATTGTGATGAATTTTTCATTCGTTGTCGGACAAAGGGGCGGAGCGTAATTACTAAATCTATATTCCCAAACAAAAATTTACCATCAGAACACGTTTGAAGCTTTTTGTGGTGAAAAGAATTATCACAAAATAATTAGTTGCTTATAGAGAAATGAGAATTTTGCAATTAAGCTCCGCCTTCTGACTCACGACGAATAAAAAAAATCGTCACAATTGAGATAGGGCGGGTGGGTGGGGCTAATTTTATTATTTTTTTGATGTACGTATATGAAACATGTTTTTAAGTATTGTGTTCTTAAAAAAAACTAGATATTTCCTTGTATACTAAAAAAAAAACTATGATAAATTTTTCGTTCGTTTTCAGACCCAGGGGCGGAACATAATTGCAACATCCATATTCCCCAATAAAAATTTACCATGTGAACACGTTCGAATTTTTTTGTTGCGAAAAGAAGTATCACAAGATAATTGCTTGTTGAGAAATGACAATTTTGCAATTAAGCTCCGCCTCCTGACTCACGACAAATAAAAAAAATCGTCACAATTGAGATAGGGTGGGTGGGTGGGGCTTATATTTACTTTTTTTTTTAATATACGCAGATGAAACATGTTTTGAGTATTGCGTTGTTAAAAAAAAATAGATATATTAAGAAAAAAAAAACCACAAAGACTTACCCCCACCCATCTCAATTGTGATGAATTCGTTCGTTTTCAGACCGAGGGGCGGAGTGTAATTATTTGCAAATTATATTTCCATCCTTCAAAAAATGTACCATTTTAAACATATTTTAAGTTTTTTGTTGTGAAAAGAAGACTACGTATATTAAGAAAAAAAGGCAAAATATAAGCCCCGCCCACCCTACCCATTTCAATTGTGATGAATTTTGTATTCGTTGTCAGACCCTTGGGCGGAGCATAATTGCAAAATCCACATTTCCTTACAAAAGTTTAACATTATGGACAAATCTTAATTTTCTTGTTGTGAAAGGAAAGAAACGTTTAGTTAACAAAAAATATGTATATAAGACCCACCCACCCACCCTATCTTAATTGTGATGAATTTTTCATTTGTTGTCGGTCCAAGGGGCGGAGCATAATTACAAAATCTATATTCCCCAACAAAAATTTACCATTAGAACACGTTTGAAGTTTCTTGTTGTGAAAAGAAGAATCACGAGATAGTTGCTTGTAAAGAAATGAGAATTTTGCAATTAAGCTCCGCCTCCTGACTCACGACGAATAAAAAAATCGTCACAATTGAAATAGGGCGGGTGGGTGGGGCTAATATTATTTTTTTTTTAATGTACGTATATGAAACATGGTTTTAAGTGTTGTGTTGTTAAAAAAACTAGATATTTATTTGTATATTAAAAAAAACTATGATGCATTTTTCGTTCGTTTTCAGACCCAGGGGCGGAGCCTAGTTGCAAAATCCATATTCCCCAATAAAAATTTACCATGTGACACATTTGAAGTTTTTTGCTGCGAAAAGATGTATCACAAGATAATTGTTTGTTGAGAAATGAGAATTGTGCAATTAAGCTCCGCCCCCGGCTCACGATGATTAAAAAAAATCGTCAAAATTGAGATAGGGTGGGTGGGTGGGGCTTATATTTTCCTTTTTTTGAATATACGTATATGAAACATGTTTTTGAGTATTGTATTGTTAAAAAAAACTATATATATTAAGAAAAAAAAAAACAAAGATTAACCCTCCCTCCATCTCAATTGTGATGAATTCGTTCGTTTTCAGACCGAGGGGCGGAGTATAATTAATTGAAAATTATATTTCCATTCTCCAAAAAATGTACCATTTTAAACATATTTTAAGTTTTTTGTTGTGAAAAGAAGACTACGTATATTAAGAAAAAAAAGGCAAAATATAAGCCCCGCCCACCCGACCCATTTCAATTGTGATGAATTTTGTATTCGTTGTCAGACACTTGGGCGGAGCATAATTGCAAAATGCACATTTTTTTACAAAAATTTAACATTTTGGACAAGTCTTAAGTTTCTTGTTGTGAAAAAAAAAAACAAACGTTTAGTTAACAAAAAAATATATAGGTATATAAGCCCCACCCATCCGCCCTATCTCAATTGTGATGAATTTTTCATTCGTTGTCGGACAAAGGGGCGGAGCATAATTACAAAATCTATATTCCCCAACAAAAATTTAGCATTAAAACACGTTTGAAGTTTCTTGTTGTGGAAAGAATAATCACAAGATAATTGCTTGTAAAGAAATGAGAATTTTGCAATTAAGCTCCGCCTCCTGACTCACGACGAATAAAAAAATTATCACAATTGAGATAGGGCGGGTGGGTGGGGCTAGTATTTTACTTTTTTTTTTAATATACGTATATGAAACATGTTTTGAGTATTGTGTTGTTAAAAAAACTATATATATTAAGAAAAAAAAAGTACAAAGATTAACCCCCCCCCCATCTCAATTGTGAAGAATTCTTTCGTTTTCAGACCGAGGGGCGGAGTGTAATTAATTGGAGAAACGTTTAGTTAACAAAAAAAAAATATATATATAAGCCCCACCCACCAGCCCTATCTCAATTGTGATGAATTTTTCATTTGTTGTCGGACCAACGGGCGGAGCATAATTACAAAATCTATATTCCCCAACAAAAATTTCCCATTAGAACACGTTTGAAATTTCTTGTTGTGAAAAGAAGAATCACGAGATAATTGCTTGTGAAGAAATGAGAATTTTGCAATTAAGGTCCGCCTCCTGACTCACGACGAATAAAAAAAATCGTCACAATTGAGATAGAGCGGGTGGGTGGGGCTAATATTATTATATTTTTGATGTACGTATATGACACATATTTTTAAGTATTGTGTTGTTAAAAAAAATTAGATATTTACTTGTATATTAAAAAAAACCATGATGAATTTTTCGTTCGTTTTCACACTCAGGGGCGGAGCATAATTGCAAAATCCACATTCTCCAAAAAAAATTTACCATGTGAACACGTTTGCAGTTTTTGGTTGCAAAAAGAAGTATCACAAGATAACTGCTTGATGAGAAATGGGAATTTTTCAATTAAGCTCCGCCCCCGGCTCACGATGAATAAAAAAATCATCACAATTGAGATAGGGTGGGTGGGTGGGGCTTATATTTTACTTTTTTTTTTAATATACGTGTATGAAATATGTTTCTGAGTATTGTGTTGTTAAAAAAACTATATGTATTAAAAAAAAAACATAAAGATTAACCCTCCCCCCATCTCAATTCTGATGAATTCGTTCGTTTTCATCCCCAGGGGTGGAGTGTAATTAATTGCATTTTAAGTTTTTTGTTGTGAAAACAGACTACGTATATTAAGAAACAAAAGGGCAAAATATAAGCCCCGCCCACCCGACCCATTTCAATTGTGATGAATTTTGTATTCGTTGTCTGACACTTGGGCGGAGCATAAGTCCAAAATCCACATTTTCTTACAAAAATTTTACATTTTGGACAAGTCTTAAGTTTCTTGTTGTGAAAGAAAAGAAACGTTAAGTTAACAAAAAAAAATATATATAAGCCCCACCCACCCACCCGATCTCAATTGTGATGAATTTTTCATTTATTGTCGGACCAAGGGGCGGACCATAATTACAAAATCTATATTCGCCAACAAAAATTCACCATTAGAACACGTTTGAAGTTTCTTGTTGTGAAAAGAAGAATCACGAGATAATTGCTAGTAAAGAAATGAGAATTTTGCAATTAAGCTCCGCCTCCTGACTCACGACGAATAAAAAAAATCGTCACAATTGAGATAGGGTGGGTGGGTGGGTCTAATATTAAATTTTTTAATGTACGTATATGAAACATGTTTTTAAGTATGGTGTTGTTAAAAAAAATTATATGTATATATATTAAGAAAAAGAAACACAAGCCCCCCCCCACCTCCAATGTGAATTGCAAAACTGAATATGTACTTTGAAAAAGTATCAACCCCAAAATTTGATGACATCATCTTAAAATTTTGTTGAATAAATCCCACCTAAAATGTGTAAAATATGATCACTCTATACTTGTAATTAGGTATTTATCATATTTGAAATTATTGCATTTCCACTCATATTTTTTCGATTTACTTAAAACTGACCAGCAAAATATCAAAGGCACCGACAAGACTTTTGTTAATCTTCTTTAGTATCATTCTCTATTGTTCTTCGACGAGGTTTATGACTAGTGATGGGCATTTTTTTCTCTATATTTAGAATTTCAAGAGGATTAAAGTAACCTGGTGACCATTTGTTGTTTTCAATAAATATCCGAAGCCATTAGACCTTCTTAGAAGCTACATATTTTATTAGTAGGATTTAGTTAAGACGTTAATTGCTGTCAAGATTATTCAGGTACTAAAATTTAAATAGAATGGACAATCTATGTACAACAATGAGTAGACCCTTCCAGGTAGAAGGGTCGTAAGCTCCACCCCCATCATTTTGTGAGTCGGTCTAAGTACCAAAAACGACCATTACGAACACACATTCCGACCACACCAGTTCAAGTTCGTACTGTAAGCGTAAGAGAAGTAAAGTGTTATTTATTAACAAGGTGTTTTAATTCCAATAATAACATTCGATCCACAACGGGTCAAAACAATGTATTTGTACTGGTTTTTGTTTTATTTAAAAAAAAAATCGTTAAAAATCTTAAATTTGGAAGTATAAAGTTTTCCCCCTTTTGCTCTATTATCGACCAATCCGAACCCTCCTATCCCCGGAATAGTTTAAAATTTAACGCATAAATATTTTCGAAATGTCATAAACCCGTACTTTTGCTTATAGGTAGGTACCTATCGTCCTAGGTAATCAAGATTTCTGGCAACTTTTCTCTACGGTTTACCTCAACAATAATCAAAAAGGTAAGTATACTCAACTACGCCTCGACCCTCAAACTGCACACTCATCTATAACAGCCACTTTTTCGTCCTTGGTCTACAAACAACTTTTTTACAGATGCCTTCCGCCATGTATTTTCACGGTTTCCGCATGGAACTTGTCGTTTTCCGGGGACCTAACAACTTCCCTTGCGATTATTACTTATGCGATGACAGCGACGTCCATCGCATAACCACGACGAAAACGATATTCTTGAACGGACTGCTGGAATTAACTTTTTTCTATTGGAGTCGCATAGAATTTTGCGATCTATGGTTAAAGCAAACGATGTATTATCGAGGAAAATGCATTGATAGGACCGAGATTGCGCTGCCTCCTATAATGGAAAATGGTAGAAATGGGTATTGTGTTGCTATTGAGGCACCTCAAAATTGTGACATCTTTGACGGAACATCGGCGAATCCTGTGAGCATTCTCGCAAAGATTTGTGATGGGAATTTGGTACTGTGTGAGGTTATCTTCTTTTTGTTAGACTGAGTTTGTCCGTAGTTTGTTATTATTGAGTCTGTTTTTTAATACGTAGATACATGAATTTAATTGGAAATATTTGCTTTTTTAATATTTAGACATCTGAATTTAATTGAAAATTTTGTTTGAAGTGCTTCAAAATATAGCGATTTTTTTATAAAACATATGTTTTTTATTTTACCCCTAAATGAAAACAAAATTAATAGTTTTCTTTTTTATTCGATTCTTTCTTTTGCTTAACGTCCTTATTTTCAGTAAAGATCGTATGTAATTGTATGCACTGATAATATATTTTTACTTCAGAGGTAAGGGAAGATCTGTAGACCAACTTTAGACCAATTTTTTGCGTTTAAAAGAGAAAGTCTTGCAGGCGCCTAGTGCTTTTACTTTTTTTTTAAATGTGATGTTTCTTTTTAGAAGGAGAAATCAAAATATTTTCAAAACCGAAAAATTGTAAAATTAAGAATTTTGAAAAAATCCAGAAGCCGAAAAATCGAAAAATCGGAAATTGAGATATCGAAATACTTAGTTAAAGATCAAAAAATAGGAAAGTTCAAAATTGAAAAATTTAAACTCAAAGAATCCGATAAATCGAAAAATTGAAAAATCGAAATATCGAAAAACTGAAAAATTAATTCCGAAAACTGGAAAAATCGAAAAATCTAAAAATGAGAAGCCAAAAAATCGAAAGACGGAAATTGAAACAAAGTGAAAATGTAAAATTTTCAAATTCGAAAAATTGAAAATTTACAAAATCGAGAAGTTAGAACATCAACGAATCGAAAAATTAAATACCTACTTGATTGAAAAATCTAAAAATGTAAGATTTGAAAAATCGAATAAGCAAAAAATCAAAACAAAACAGGAAGTCGAAAAATATAAAAATTTAAAAGTCGAAATACGTTTTGAAAAATCCCAAAACTTTGAGAAATCTAAAAATTGAGAAATCGAGAAATTGGAAAGACGAAAAATCGAAAAGTCTAAAAATTAAAAAATGCATTAATCCAGAAATTAAAAAATCGAAAATTTCAAAAATTTAGAAACCCCAAAGAGTGAAAAATTGAAAAATCGAAAAATTTAAATACCTACATAAATCCCAAAACTGAAACGTTGAAAATTTGGAAAATCGAAAAATCGAAAAAAGTGAAAAATTTTAACTCAAAAAATTCATAAACCGAAAAAGTGAATAATCGAAACATCGAAAAACTGAAAAATTAGTTCCGAAGAATTGAAAAACCGGAAAATCTAATAACGGGAAGGCGAAAAATCGAAAGAAAACCATTAAATCTAAAATTGAAAAATCGAAATATCGAAAAACTGAGAAATTCAAACAAAGTGAAAAATCTAAAATTCTAAAATTCGAAAAATTGAAAATTTACAAAATCGAGAAGTTAAAACATTAACGAATTGAAAAATCAAATACTTAATTGAAAAATCTAAAAATGTAAGATTTAAAAAGTCGAATAAGTAAAAAATCAAAAAAACCAGGAAGTCGAAAAATCCAAAAATTTAAAAGTCGAAATATGTTGAGAAATCCCAAAATTTAAACATTGAAAATTTAAGAAATCTAAACAGACGAAAAGTCGAAAAGTCTAAAAATTAAAAAATGCATTAATCGAGAAATTAAAAAATCGAAAAATCCAAAAATTTAGAAACGCCAAAAAATTAAAAACTGAAAAATGGAAAAATTGAAATACCTACATAAATCCCAAAACTGAAACGTTGAAAAATTGGAAAATCGAAAAATCGAAAAAACTGAAAAATTTTAACTCAAAAAATTCGATAAATCGAAAAAGTGGAAAATTCGAAACATCGAAAAACTGAAAAAAATTAGTTCCGAAGAATTTGAAAACCGGAAAATCTAAAAACGAGAAGGCGAAAAATCTAAAGAAAACCGTTAAATCTAAAACTGAAAAATCGAAATTTCGAAAAAACGAAAAATATAAAACTGGAGAACAAAAAAGCGAAAGATTGAAAAATCGAAACAACAAAAAAGTTGAAAATTTAGAAAATCCAGAAATCAAAACATTAACGAAACGAAAAATGAAAAAATTGAAAAATCGAAAATTGTAAGATTTGAAAAATTGAATAGGTACGTAAAAAACAATAGAAAGTCTAAAAATCTAAAAATTTAAAAGTCGAAAACGTATTGAAAATTCCAAAAATTGAAAAATCCCAAAACTTAAATATTGAAAATCTGAGAAATCGGAAAATTGAGAAATCGAGAAATCAGAAAGACGAAAAAACGAAAAGTCGAAAAATTAAAAAATGCATTAATCGAGAATTTGAGAAATCGAAAAATCCAAAAATTTAGAAACGCCAAAAATGAAAAACAGAAAAATCGAAAAATTTTAATACATAAATCCCAAAACTGAATCGTTGAAAAATCGAAAAATCGAAAACATAAATTATCGATAAACTGAGAAATCGGGAAATCAAAATCGAAAAATTGAAAAATCGCGAAATCAAAACATGAAAATATTGAGAAATCGAGAAGTCGAAAAATCGAAAAATTGAGAAATGGAAGTGGCTAAAAATTGAAAAATGAGAAAATTCAAAATTGAAAAATTGTTACTTAAAAAATGTGATCCTAAATCAAAAAATTGAAACATCGAAAAATCTAAAATTGAGAAT
Organism: Zophobas morio; assembly: GCF_036711695.1. NCBI lineage: Eukaryota > Metazoa > Arthropoda > Insecta > Coleoptera > Tenebrionidae > Zophobas > Zophobas morio. The sequence continues at coordinate 3,819,477 of NW_026972123.1, read as the reverse complement.
GCAAAAAACCGAAAGATTAAGAAACTGAAACAACAAAAAAGTGAAAAATCAAAAATTTAAAAATTTGAAAAATTGAAAATTTACAAAATCAAGAAATCAAAACTTTTGAACAAATTGAGAACTCAAAAAATGAAAGAATTGAAAAATCGAATAAGTAAAAATCAGAAAAACAGAAAGTTGATATATCTAAAAATTTAAAAATCCAAATACATATTGAAAAATCGCAAAACTTAACATTGAAAATTTGAGAAATCGAAAAATTGAGAAATCGAGAAATTGGAAAGACGAAAAATCGAAAAACCAAAAAAGTGAACAATCGAAACATCGAAAAACTGAAAAATTAATTCCGAAAAATTGAAAATCCGGGAAATCTAAAAAGGAGAAGGCGAAAAGAAAATTGAAAAATCGAAAAACTGGAAAATTAATTCCGAAAAATGGAAAAATCTAAAACCGAGAAGGCCGGAATCGAAAGATTGAGAAATTTAACAACAAAAAAGAGAACAATCTTAAATTAAAAAAAAGCAAAAATTGAAAATTTATAAAATCGAGAAATCAAAACATTTAAAAAAAATTGAAAAAACGAAAAATGTAAGATTTGAAAAATCGAATAAGTAAGAAATTAAAAAAAAAGGAAGTCGAAAAATCTAAAAATTTAAAAGTCGAAATACGTTTTGAAAACTTAAACATCGAAAATTTGAGAAATCTAAAAATTGACATCGAGAAATTGGAAAGACGAAAAATTTAAATGCCTACACAAATCCCAAAACTGAAACGTTGAAAAATTGGAAAATCGAATAATCGAAAAAACTGAAAAATTATAACTCAAAGAATTCGATAAACCGGAAAATCTAAAAACGAGACGGCGAAAAATCGAAAGAAAATCGTTAAATCTATTAAAATTGAAAAATCGAAATATCGAAAAAATGAAAAATATAAAAACTAGAGGACGAAAAAGCGAAAGATAGAAAAATCGAAACAACAAAAAAGTTGAAAATTTAGAAAATCGAAAAATCAAAAGATAAACGAACGGAAAAATGAAACAATTGAAAAATCGAAAATTGTAAGATTTGAAAAACTGAATAGGTAAGTAAAAAATAAAAAATAATAAAATGTCTAAAAATGTAAAAATTTAAAAGTCGAAATGCATATTGAAAAATCCCAAAACTTAAACACTGAAAATTTGAGAAATTGAAAAATTGAGAAACCGAAAAATCGGAAAGACGAAAAAACGAAAAGTCGAAAAATTAAAAATGCATTAATCGAGAATTTGAGATCTCGAAAAATCCAAAAATTTAGAAACGCCAAAAATGAAAAACAGAAAAATCGAAAAACCTAAATACGTAAATCCCAAAATTGAATCGTTGAAAAATCGAAAAATCGAAAAAATAAATTGTCGAAAAACTGAGAAATCGAGAAATCGAGAAGTCGAAAAATCGAAAAATTGAGAAGTGGAAGTGGCTAAAAATTGAAAAATGGAAAAATTCAAAATAGAAAAATTTTAACTTTAAAAATTTGATCCTAAACCAAAAAAGTGAAAAATTGAAACATCGAAAAACCTAAAAATTAATTCCGAAAAATTGAAAAATCGAAAACTCTAAAAATGAGAATGCAAAAAGCGGAAGACTAAGAAATTGAAACAATAAAAAAGTGAAAACTCTAAAATTTAAAAATTTGAAAAATTGAAAATTTACAAAATCGATAAATCAAAACATTTAAAAAAAATTGAGAACTCGAAAAATTTAAGAATTGAAAAATCGAACAATTAAAAATCAAAAAGACAGAAAGTCGAAAAATCTAAAAATTTAAAAGTCGAAATACGTTTTGAAAAATCCCAAAACTTAAACATCGAAAATTTGAGAAATCGAAAAATTGAGAAATCGAGAAATCATAAAGACGAAAAATCGAAAAACCAAAAAGTGAACAATCGAAACATCGAAAAACTGAAAAATTAATTCCGAAAAATGGAAAAATGGAACAATCTGAAAACGAGAAGGCAAGAATCGAAAGATAGAGAAATCGAAACAACAAAAATGAGAACCATCTTAAATTTAAAAATTGGAAAAATTGAAAATTTATAAAATCGAGAAATCAAAACATTTCAACAAAATTGAAAAAACGAAAAATGTAAGATTTCAAAAATCGAATAAGTAAGAAATCAAAAAAAAAACAGGAAGTCGAAAAATCGAAAAATTTAAAAGTCGAAATACGTATTGAAAAATCTCAAAACTTAAACACTGAAAATTTGAGAAATCGAAAAATTGAGAAATCGAAAAATCGGAAAGACGAAAAACCGAAAAGTCGAAAAATTAAAATAAGTATGCATTAATCGCGAAATTGAGAAATCGAAAAATCCAAAAATTTAGAAACCCCAAAAAGTGAAAAATTGAAAAATCTAAGATTTGAAAAATCGAATAAGTAAAAAATCAAAAAAACAGAAAATCGAAAAATTTAAAAGTCGAAATACGTATTGAAAAATCCCAAAATTTGAGAAATCTAAAAATTGAGAAATTGAGAAATTGAGAAATTGGAAAGACGAAAAATTGAAGAGTCTAAAAATTAAAAAATGCATTAATCAAGAAATTAAAAAATCGAAAAATCTAAAAATTTAGAAACGCCAAAAAATGAAAAATTGAAAAATCGAAAAATTTAAATACCTGCATAAATCCCAAAATTAAAACGTTGAAAAATTGGAAAATCGAAAAATCGAAAAACCTGAAAAATTTTAACCCAAAAAATTCGATAAACCGAAAAAGTGAAAAATCGAAACATCGAGAAACTGAAAAATTAGTTCCGAAGAATTGAAAAACCGGAAAATCTAAAAACGAGAAGGCGTTAAATTTAAAATTGAAAAATCGAAATATCGAAAAAACGAAAAATATAAAACTGGAGGACGAAAAAGCGGAAGATTGAAAAATCGAAACAATAGAAAGGTTGAAAATTTAGAAAATCGAGAAATCAAAACATTAACGAATGGAAAAATGAAAAAATTGAAAAATCGAAAAATTGAGAAATCGAAAAATCGGAAAGACGAAAAACCGAAAAGTCGAAAAATTAAAATATTCATTAATCGCGAAATTGAGAAATCGAAAAATACAAAAATTTAGAAACGCCAAAAAGTGAAAAATCGAAAAATCGAAAAATCTAAGATTTGAAAAATCGAATAAGTAAAAAATCAAAAAAACAGAAAATCGAAAAATCGAAAAATTTAAATACATGAATCCCAAAATTGAATCGTTGGAAAACCGAAAAATCGAAAAGATAAATTATCGAAAAACTGAGAAATCGGGAAATCGAGAAGTCGAAAAATCGAAAAATTGAGAAATGGAAGTGGCTAAAAATTGAAAAACGGAAAAATTCAAAATTGAAAAATTTTAGCTTTAAAAATTTGATCCCAAACCAAAAAAGTGAAAAATTGAAACATCGAAAAACCTAAAAATTAATTCCGAAAAATTGAAAAATCGAAAAATCTAAAAATGAGAATGAAAAAAACCGGAAGACTAAAAAATTGAAACAACAAAAAAGTGAAAACTCTAAAATTTAAAAATTGCAAAAATTGAAAATTTATAAAATCGAGAAATCAAAACATTTCAAAAAAAAAATTGAAAAAACGAAAAATGTAAGATTTCAAAAATCGAATAAGTAAGAAATCAAAAAAAAACAGGAAGTCGAAAAATCTAAAAATTTAAAAGTCGAAATACGTTTTGAAAAATCCCAAAACACTTAAACATCGAAAATTCGAAAAGTGTAAAAATTAAAAATGTATTAATCGAGAAATTAAAAAATCGAAAAATCGAAAAATTTAGAAAAGCCAAAAAATGAAAAATTGAAAAATCGAAAAATTTAAATGTTTACATAAATCCCAAAATTGAAACGTTGAAAAATTGGAAAATCGAAAAATTAGTTCCGAAGAATTGAAAAACCGGAAAATCTAAAAACGAGAAGGCAAAAAATCTAAAGAAAACCGTTAAATCTAAAATTGAAATACGAAATATCGAAAAAACGGAAAATATAAAAACTAGAGGACGAAAAAGCGAAAGATTGAAAAATCGAAACAACAAGAAAGGTGAAAATTTAGAAAATCGAGAAGTCAAAACATTAACAAATGGAAAAATAAAAAAATTGAAAAATCGAAAATTGTAAGATTCGAAAAATTGAATAAGTAAAAAATAAAAAATAATAGAAAGTTTAAAAATCTAAAAATTTAAAAGTCGAAATATGTATTGAAAAATCCCAAAATTGAAAAATCCCAAAACTTAAATATTGAAAATTTGAGAAATCGGAAAATTGAGAAATCGAGAAATCAGAAAGACGAAAAAACGAAAACTCGAAAAATTAAAAAATGCATTAATCGAGAATTTGAGAAATAGGAAAATCCAAAAATTTACAAACGCCAAAAATGAAAAACAGAAAAATCGAAAAATTTAAATACATTAATCCCAAAACTGGATCGTTGAAAAATCGAAAAATCGAAAACATAAATTATTGATAAATTGAGAAATCGAGAAATTGAAAAATCGCGAAATCAAAATATGAAAAGATCGAGAAATCGAGAAGTCGAAAAATTGGCTAAAAATTGAAAAATGAGAAAATTCAAAATTGAAAAATTGTAACTTAAAAAATTTGATCCTAAATCAAAAAATTGAAACATCGAAAAATCTAAAATTGAGAATGCAAAAAACCGAAAGATTAAGAAATTGAAACAACAAAAAACTGAAAAATCTAAAATTTAAAAATTCGAAAAATTGAAAATTTACAAAATCGAGAAATCAAAATATTTAAAAAAATTGAGAAGTCGAAAAATGTAGAAATCGAAAAATCGAATAAGTAAAAATAAAAAAAAAACAGAAAGTTGAAAAATCTAAAAATTTGAAAGACGAAATACGTATTGAAAAATCCCAAAACTTAAACATTGAAAATTTGAGAAATCGAAAACCTGAGAAATCGAGAAATTGGAAAGAAGAAAAATCGAAAAACCAAAAAAATGAACAATCGAAACATCGAAAAACTGAAAAATTAATTCCGAAAAATTGAAAAACCGGGAAATCTAAAAACGAGAAGGCGAAAAATCGAAAGAAAACCGTTAAATCGAAAATTGAAATATCGAAAATCTGAAAAATTAATTCCGAAAAATGGAAAAATCTGAAAACGAGAAGGCTAGAATCGAAAGATTGAGAAATTGAAACAACAAAATAGAGAACAATCTTAAATTTAAAAATTGGAAAAATTGAAAATTTATAAAATCGAGAAATGAAAACGTTTCAAAAAAATTGAAAAATCGAAAAACCCAAAAATTTAGAAACGCCAAAATATGGAAAAATGAAAAATCGAAAAATTAAAATATACATAAATCCCAAAACTGAAAAAATGAATCAAGTACCGAAAAATTGAGAAATCGAAATCAAAAAATTGAAAAATCGCGAAATCGAAACATCAAAAGATCGATGAGTCGAGAAGTCGAAAAATCGAAAAATTGAGAAATGGAAGTAGGTAAAAATCGAAAAATGGGTAAATTTAAAATTGAAAAATTTTTACGTAAAAAAATTCGATAAACCGAAAAATCAAAAAACTGAAAAATTAATTCCGAAAAGTTGAAAAACCGGTAAATCTAACAAGGAGAAGGCGAAAAATCGAAAGAAAACCGTTAAATCGAAAATTGGAAAATCGAAATATCGAAAAACTGAAAAATTAATTCCGAAAAATTGAAAAATCGAAAAATCCAAAAACGCGAAGGCAAAAAATCGAAAACCTGAGAAACCGAAACAACAAAAAAGTGAAAAATCTAAAATTTTAAAATACTAAAAATTGAAAATTCGAGCAATCAACAAATCGAAAAATCATAAAAATGAAAAATCGAAAAATATCGGATTTAAAAAGTCGCAATATTTTGAAAAATCGAATAAGTTAAGAACACGAAAAGTGAAAAAACCGAAAAATTTAAAGGTCCACATATTTAAAAGTTCCAAACTTGTAATATTTAGATAGAATAGACAATAGAAGATAATTTTTACGTATTTCATTCCAAGGTTTCGTCTTGTGATATTTTAATATTGTCAATGTTCGGCAGTTTATTTGATTTCTTCCTAAGTCCATCGCCATTTAAAATCTACCCATGATAAATTTAAATATTCATTTTTGCAAAGGTAAGTAGGTATATTAGCATTTCTTATCGTGGATGTATGTTATTTAACAGGATTACTTTATGCAGTTCATTGGTATTAAAATTGTTCAAGTACTAATATCTAAGTTCTAAATTCTGCAAATAATGGCTCCGGGAATTAGTTACATGGTAAACAAAAAACAATCTATAGTTTCATTTCTTTATCTTTAAAATTACAAAAAATATACAAAAATGTTTACAACAACAAGTTATATTAGCATTTGATGAATTTAATCATCGAAAAGAAGCGTAAAATCGTCCAAGGGAGTATTTCCATTATAAATCTCCGTTTCCATAATCACATATTCGCCCCATGGCGCGGCAAAAGCAGGAGAATCTAAGGGTGGGGTAAGCTCCATAGAATGTCGATTCTGAGAATTAACCTCCGCAGGTGGAAGCCGCGTCGTGATCTCTTCTAGAATATCATCTCCGTGGATAAATACTTGTTTTAGCCACAGGTTTCTGTATTTTTTGGAACATTTGTAGTTATAATCAATTGTTATTCTTTCATCCCAAAATATTAATTTCGACATCGTCGCGTGAGGTCTTGTGGTTGCACATTCGTAGTCTTGACGAAATGTACTCCTATTATCGGCACTTCGGACCGTTACATTCTCCAAAATGAAGGACCTGGGCCTGCGGCAGCGGATGCACCTACGGCTGCTCATTATTATTGAAGACATCTGTAAAAATAGTAATAATTAGTTACCAAAGAAGCACCAACAATTTGACTTTGAAATAAAATAATTGAAAAATGATACATACATACATGATTTGTAGAAGTTTCTGTAAATCTCGATGTTCAACAAAGTCGAAGAGCGTATCGAGACAAAATGCGATTTTAAGGTAAATGTAGTCGGAATTTATACTTTTAGCCCTACCAGAAGAGCTCTGGCGAGACGAAGAAGGGAGGACGTAAATGGAGAGGGGTAAGCGATGTTGTCACTGTGCTTTACAATTTCTAATTTGAGAAAAAGTGTTTTGAACAAAATTCGTTATCCATAAATAATTCGATACACTGAATTGACCAAAACTGATATTGATACTTTCACAAAAAAGTTATTTTTTATTTTCTTTCATTAAATGCTATTTTTAAGCAATTGAGGTGATGGGTAAAGTCAGATCTTTTTTAATTAATAAGTCTCTTTTCTGGAGAAATTTGAAAATTTACAGAACTTACGAAAATTATTTCGCTATAATATTTTGAGAACTACTTATTTAAAACTTTTAATAAAACATTTAACACATTTTTAAGATTTCGTCAATTAGAACGGCATTAAGTACTGTCACTAGAAATTATATCTTCATTATTAGCAGACTTATTGTTAGGAAATGTTAAATATAATCTGTCCACAATTTTCTCTATTTAACTTTTACTCAGTTTATTTTTAAATAAGTTTACTATCATCTTTAAACAAAGCCCATGTTTGTGCCGAAGCTGTTTTCACAGTATCTCATTTTCGAGAAAAAAGTCGACAATGTTAATGAGAATATTTATAGAATTTAGTAAGCTGAAAACACTGGTGATAACCGCGTACCAAAATTTTCATAAATAATTAAGATTTTGATTTTTAAAGATGCGTCCTGAAAAATGTTAACAACATTTTACAAACACCATGAACTTAACCTGTCGAAGAATTATGATGACAAGCTCCAGTCGGATCTTTTGATCTTCACATTGTAAGGGACGAATACGGTACTAAGGTTTTGATAAACATTAAATTCAGAGAAACATTCATAGAGGCAGTGGCGACAATAGCGGTTAAAACACTGACAGATTCGAAACATAATTATCTTCGGATTATAAGATTTATAATTAAGTACATGACAGCGAATTTCAATAAAACACATGGACCTAACTATCAATTAAAAAAAATCTGTAACAGTAGGTATATTCACAGGAAATGGGGACATACTGAATTGCATTGATTTGATTGTTTTAAAAAAAAATATTGAAAAGAATTTGAATTTAGAAATTTCGAAAAAAAAACTTAACTTTTTTAAGAACAAAACAGATTTTTTCGATCAATCATTCGTCCATAGTGCCAAAAATTTAAAAATAAAAAAATTGTGGAAGGTTATTTGGACAGAACTTCTCTCGTCCTTGAAGAACGGTTTACCAAATCCCGCTTCTTCGAAAAATTATAAAAAATGTTTGTGACTTTTGTTCCCTGATAATCTTTATGCAGTAAAAACCAGTAGCGTGAATGACACCCAGCAGCAGACATAGGTTCGGACAATATGAAATACTTATATTTAAGGAAATAACCAACGGAAAAGAGTGTATTATTATCAGTGTACATGCTTAACTTTGATTGATTATGTTTAAACATCAAAAGAACATCACGTTGAAATTTGTTTTTCCTCACGACAGATGACTAAAATCATTAATAAAGTCACAATGGAACAAAATGTTTTGAATATTATTATTATTATAGCCACACTAACTGTAACACGGTTGCATACTGTTTCTCTAAAGAAGAAGGTAGATTAAACCATAAACAAAAATAGTAAAAATAAACAAAATCAAGATAAATTCGTAAACCACAAGTACATGAGTATGTTATTTCATACAATTTTGGTAATGTTAATTATGCCATTTAATGAGCCGATGTCATCACATTGTTTCAACATTAAATTGCACAATGTAGTTATACAATTTTGATTTTTTTTTCAAAAAGTGTTAGTTTTTAGATCGAAAACTCACTCTGAAAACTATTTATGAAATTTGCAGATGTGTCTCAGAGTAGAGCTAAACCTGATTTACTTCTTGGAATCTAGTCTTAATTGGAGTGCGGAGGATATACCTGATGAATTATCTCTGTTTTCGGTGCTACGTATTTTTAGTAGGGACGCTGCTTTTTGTCACAGTATTACAGGTTTTTTTTCGTTCATCAATCATCCTAGAGCGTCGTTTGGTCCTTTTTGTAATAAGTTTCCTAATAATTTATCCAAAATGGAGTAAATTTTAACAAAACGCATTTAAAATAATGTTTCCACTGTCATAAATCTGTATTTTTGCTGTAAAAGTGTTACTAATAACGAAAACGTAATATCATATATAAATTTTGTATTCAAAAATTTGGGAGACTAGTAGGTAGATGAAATAAAATTTATTTGGTTTGAATCCGGAAAGCTCACAAATAATAGCCTTTAAAATCAAATTTTAATAAAACAGCTGTTATCAGTTTAGATCGGAGCTGAGACGACTACCTGTTTAATTTTGGCCGAAGTTTATGACGGCCTTGACGGACTATAATTTGCAGGGCATTAAAGTTTTCTCTTTACCCTTTGTTGCTTTAGTAAATTACCAAAGGTAAAGTGCTACGAAAAATAATTGCAAACGCCGTCAATTACTTTATGACGGGTCTTAAGTACTTTGGACCGCAACCTGCAATAAAACCATTACCAACCCTCGCACTCGAGGTACAGCTTCAGCCAGAGCCGGACTTCAAATTTTGGAGAATTTTTATTGGGTTTTTTTAGGAAATATGTAGGATTTGCAAAGATTTTAAAATTTTAAGAACTACACTTTCATGTGTCCTTAAATTTTAAGATTAAATTCCTTGAAAGCGGTCCGTTTAACAATCTACCTGTTCTGTATTGAAACAAATACGGTCCTGGAAAGGTAGGGGTGGCCCGTAATCTTGATTGACAGTGTTTTATGCTGGGTCCACTTTTCGAAGTGGTCGGAAATTTACAGCTGCAATTCCCATAATTGGAGTCATTTGCAAATATCTTTCATGGTAGGTACATATGAGAACTTCTTCTAGAATGTAAACATTTCAATATTAGGGTTTAGTTTAAGCAGTTGATTGCTCTGGTATTACAAACTCATTACAAATATAATTATCCTTCGGAGAATTAGTTGTATAAGTGTTTTCCTCGACAATTTATGCTTCATACTGGCTTTTATAGCTCCTAAATTTCAATACTCTAATTATCTGTCATCCTCTCTCTACCTAAGATAAAATCATGAATGGAATTGTTTTCGTTTTCGATTGATTGATTGATGTTTAGAACGAAAATGAAAGCAGTTTGAATGTAAACACAATTATTTTTCCTAAGATTTTGTCAATTGATGTTTATTGGCCGTAAAATCAATACAAAATTATTTATATTGATTTGTTTAAAACCAAAAAGCTTGTAATTAAACAAAAATATAGTGTTACTTATTATGTTTTTCATAAATCAGAATGAATTAAAGAATGACTTTAAAAATCTCCCACCTCTAAGTTGAGTCCCGTTATGACAATGTTTTTCTGTCTTTGCATTTCGTCTGTTTGCTCCAGTTTTTTTCAACATCTTTCACCAGTTCCAACGTTGCCCTTAGATTCTTCGTTTCCTTTTTTATCTCCTTATTATCTTGTTTCAGCGGTTTAATTTCATCTTTATTTATTTGAAAGTCTTTTCATATCTCCGACATTATTTCTGTTATAATTTTAAGTATTTTTTCCGTCCTTCTACAGCTGCTTGAATTATTGGTTGCCTAATGGTGTAAGCGAAAATAGATGTACAATCGCACGCAAATGTTTTGAGCCTATGAGCGGATCATTTTTGGCGGTCGTCACCGATGGAGGCGGTCCAAATCGTCCAAGGGCAGAATTTGTAGGTAGGCTCAAACTACAACGAAATTTACGTGTTGACCAAATTCTTACCCTGAATTAGTTTTAATTTTACAAATACTTACTCTGAATTAGTTTTAATTTTATAAATACCCTATCTAAAATGTTCAGAATATGATGAGTCTATACTTGTGATTTACCATTCCATTAATATTTTTTGGATTTGTTTATACATACAGGGTGACTAAAAAAAAATAATAACTGAGTCAATTTATTTTATTGAAGAAATCAAGAATTGCAAAACTGAATACTTTGAAATCTTGTCAATTAGTTAGAAAAAAAAACCTGTCCTGCTCTAATAACATCGAGAATATGCTCAAAATCACACTAATATTCTATATTATTAAAGTAAGTCACGGACATTTTTTGAAGTGTACTACATTTCAAAAAGCAAAAAAAATGTTCAGTTTATAAACTTCTTAATTTTGGTTTAAAGTTTATCAATCATATTTGACGCTTTATTTTATCCGTTCCATTTGTTATCCTTTACTGCGGTCTCTCTTGGGTCGAGGTGTAACACCGGACCGAACGTTCTTCGACCGATAGGATAATTTATTACTTCCGTCATCTTTTCGGTGACAAATTTAGTCTTTGCATACTTCAGCGTAGTTAGTGAACTCGTTGTGACCACTGAAATATACAAAGAGTAAATTTTGAAATGGAACGAAAGTCGAAGAATACTTTCAAAGCGACGATCAAAATGTATTTGCTTATCTTCGCCAAAAAATGCATGACGTCATCGTAAAATTTGATATGATGAGTCTATACCAGTGATTTATCATTGCAGTAATATTTTTTAAATTTACTTATACAGCCTGTCTCAAAAAAAGGTCAATTCGATTTTCGATTTTTCAGTTTCAATTTTTCTATCAACTTTTCGATTTTATTACTTTCTAATTTTCTGATTTTTCAAATTTGCGGTATTTTGATTTTTCGAGTTTTCAGTTTTTTCGTTTTTCGATTTTTAATTTTTCGTTTTTTTGATTTTTCGGTGTTTCGATTTTTTAATTTGCCATTCTTTTAATTTTCGATTTTTCGTCTTTCCATTTTTAGATTTTTTGATTTTTCTGTTCGTCAGTTTTTAGACTTTGCATTTTTTTCGCATTTTTCGATTATATTTTACTTTCCGATTTTTTTGATTTTTGAATTCTGGATTTTACGTTTTTAATTGTTCGATTTCCGATTTTTCAATTTTCCGGTTTTTTAATTCTTCTATTCTCGATTTTTCGATTTTCCGGTTGTTTTATTTTTCAACTTTCGATTATTCGATTTTCTATTTTCTGATTTTACGATTTTTCGATTTGCGATTTTTCGATTTTCGTTTTTCCGTTTTTGTGGTTTTTCGATTTTTCTGTTTGTTTCAGTTTTTATGGTTCTGCAATTTGCAGCTTTTAGATTTTAATTTTGTTACTTTCCGATTTTCCACTTTTCGATTTTTTATTTTTTTTCGATCGTCGTTTTTTCGATTTTCATTTTTTCGATTTTTTGATTTTTCAATTTTTAGGCCTTGCAATTTTTTTACTTTTCGCTTTTTCGAGTATTTGTTTCATCGAATTTTCGATTTTGCGAGTTTTCGATTTTCGATTTTTCGGTTTTTCCATTTTCCGATTTTCGATTTTTGTTTTTCCATGTTTAGATATTTTTTGATTTTTTTTTATTTTTCGATTGTTCTGTTCGTCAGTTTTGAGACTTTGCAATTTTTACATTTTGACTTTTCTATTATTTTAGTTTCGGATTATTCGATTTTTGAATTTTCGTTTTTTTTTCATTTTTCGATTTCCGATTTTTTAATTTTTCGATTTCCGATTTTTTAATTTTTCGATTTTTCGGTTTTTTAATTTGTCGATTATCGATATTCCGGTTTTCGATTTTTCGATTTTCCAATCTTCGATTTTTCAATTTCCAGTTTTCGATTTTCCACTTTTTGATTTTACGATTTTTCGATTTTTCTGTTCGTCAGTTTTTAGGCTTTGCAATTTGTTTACTTTTCGATTTTTCGATTATTTTACTTTCCAGTTTTTTGATTTTTGAATTGTCGACTTTTAGAGTTTTCAATATTATGAATTTTCGAATTTTCGGTTTTCCTATTTTTCGATTTTTGATTTTTCCATTTTTCGGTTTTTTGATTTTTCAATTCTCGGTTTTTCAATCTTGCAAATTTTCGATTTTTCAGATTTGTGAATTTCCAGTTTTTCGATCGACCTACGTATTAGATTCATTGAATTTTCGATTTTCGGTTTTTCCATTTTTAGATTTTTGATTTTCCAGTTTTGTATTTTCAGATTTTCTGTTTTTCGCGTATCTGATTTATCAAATTTTCGATTTTTCGGTTTTTCGATTTTTCGATATTTGATTTTCGAATTTTCGATTGTTCAGTTTTCCATTTTTCAGCTTTTAGACTTCAATTTTTTTACTTTTCGATTTTCCAAATTTTCGAGTTTCAATTATCAGATTTTTGATTTTTCGATTTTCTTTTTAAATCTTTGAATTTTTCGGTTTTAATTTTCCGAATTTTTGATTTTTAATTTTTCCATTCTTCGGTTTTTAGACTTCAATTTTCTTTCTTTTAAATTTTTCGATATTCTATTTTCCGCTTTTCAGAATTTTCGATTTTCAGTTTTCAGACTTTCGATGATTAGAATTTTGGATTTTTCAGTTTTATGATTTTTCGATTTTTAAAAAATTTGAGTAGTCGAATTTTCGATTTTTCAATTCATCGATTTTTCAATGTTCAATTTTTCAATTTAAATTTTGCGATTTTCAATTTGTCCATTGTCGATTTTTAGAATTTTCGGTTTTTCAATTTTTCCATTCTCAACTGTTAGACTAGATTTTGTTACATTCCGATTTTTTGGTTTTCGATTTTCCAATTTTCAGAATTTTCAAGTTTCTTTATTCAGATTTTCCATTTTCCACTTTTTCGATTTTAGATTTTTCGAATTTTTGTTTTTCCAATTTTTTGCTTTTTCGATTTTTCTGTTCGTTTCAGTTTTTAGGCGTTGCAATTTTTTTTACTTTATATATTTTGATTATTTTAATTTTCGATTTTTTTTATTTTTGTTTTTGATTTTTTTAATTTTCAATATTACAAATTTTTGACTTTTCGATTTTTTGGTTTTCCCGTTTTTCAATTTTCGATTTTTCGATTTTTGAGGTTTGTGAATTTCCAGTTTTCGATCGACCTAGGCATTTGATTCATTGAATTTTCGATTTTTTGATTAGCCATTTTTAGATTTTCGATTTTTACGATTTGTATTTTTCGATTTTCTGTTTTTTGCATTAGTGAATTTCAGTTTTTCCGATTTTTGACTTTGCGCATATTTGATTAATCAAATTTTCGAAAAAGTTACCAAGCTTACAAAAACTTCAAAACATCTACAATATTTCAAAGAATTCAGTTTTGCCATTCTTGATTTCTTCAATAAAATAAATTGACTCAGTCATTAACTTTTTTGAGACACCCTGTATAACCAAATCTAAAAAAATATTAATGCAGTGATAAATCACAAGTATAAAAACTCATCATATTTTATACATTTAAGATAGGATTTATTCCGCAAAATTTTGAGGCGACCTCATAAATTTTTTAGAGGGGATAAGCAAATATATTTTAATTAAAAATGTATCATGTTTATCGTGATTTTAAAACATCTGCAAGATTTCAAAGTATTCGATTTTGCAAATTCAAAATTAAATTGCAAAATATTGTTTTATAATTTTGATTTTTTTTCCAAAAATCTGGACGTTTTGGATAAAAACTCAACACGGAGTCATAAACTACATGTGTAGGACTATATTACTGTATACAATTTAAAACCCATTTACTATGCATAAATTTGAAGTGACGTCATCACATTGGTGGGGATGATTAGACAAATTTAATAATTTTGCGACATTTATGAAAAAAATATCAGTTAACAAAAATGGCACGTTTTTATTATTATGCCAGTTACATGTCATTCAACGACAATATCGTTTTTTTTAAGATTATTTTATTTGAAAAAGTGATGAAATTTTTTATACGGAACAGTTGGTCGAAAGATGTTAGATAGCAAAATAATTCATGTCCGGACCATCGTTACTCACGAACGAAAGTGACCATTATTTTATGGGAACAACTACCTGCTAAATCTTCTCCGACAAATTCGAGAGAACTGGTGTGAGCCATAAATATTTCTTACCAAATGTATATATAACTACTGTCCGTCCCGTTATTGTCAATAAAATTTTATATAGGGTAAAATGTGAATTTCGTTGTAGTTTGAGCCTACCTACAAATTCTGCCCTTGAAGGATTTGGACCGCCTTCTTCGGTGAGGGCAGGCAAAAACGATCCGCCCATAGGCTCAAAACATTTGCGTGCGATTGTACCCAAGTTGACTTTTCGTAAATGCGCTCTTTTCTCTTACCGATAACAACACAGCCTTAAGATTTCTCTGGTTTCTATGTTTAGTTTGTTGTTGTTTAATGTCACCGTTGTCTTCTTTTTTTTCTATTTTTATAATAACGTATATTTAAAATATATACTCCTACATATAATGTAAATAAAATCTAACAAAAGATCGAGTTTGTTAGCAATTGCTATTACGGGGTCTCTTTTTGTAAATACATGAGTTTAATTGTAAAAATAAAAAAAATAGAAAGTCGAAAAATCTAAAAATTTTAAAGTCGAAATACATATTGGAACATTCCACAATTGAAAAATCCCATAAATTAAATATTGGAAATTTGAGAAATCGAATAACTGTGAAATCGAGAGATCGGAAAGCCGAAAAAATGAAAAGTCCAAAAATTAAAAAAAGCATTGATCGAGAAATTGAGAAATCGAAAAACCCAAAAATTTATAAACGCCAAAAAATGAAAAATTTAAAAAAACTGAAAAAATGATTTAAGTATCGAAAAACTGAGAAATCGAAATTGAAAAATCGCGAAATCAAAACATCAACCGATCGAGGGTGTCGAGAAATCGGAAAATCGATAATTGAGAAATCGAAGTGGCAAAAAATCGAAAAACGGGAAAATTCAAAATTGAAAAATTTAAACTTAAAAAAATTGAAAAATCGAAACATCGAAAAATTGAAAAACCGGTAAATCTAAAAACAAGAAGGCGAAAAATCGAAAGAAAACCGTTAAATCGAAATATCGAAAAACTGAAAAATTAATACCGAGAAATTGAAAAATCGAACAATCTAAAAACGGGAAGGCAAAAAATCGAAAGATTAAAAAATCGAAACTACAAAAAAGTAAAAATCTAAAATTTCAAAATCCGAAAAATTGGAAATTAAAAAAAAACGAGCAATCAAAACAACATCAGTAAATCGAAAAATCAGTAAACTGAAAAATTGAAAAATGTAAGATTTAAAAAGTCGCAATATTTTGAAAAATCAAGTAAAAAATCAAAAACATGAAAAGTCGAAAAATCGAAAAATTTCAAGATCGAAGTATTTAAAAGTCCCAAAATTGAAACAGATAAAGGATAATAGAAAATAATTTTTATATATTTTCATTCCTTGGTTTGGTTTCGTGAAATTTTCAATTTTGTCAATATTCGGCAGTTTATCTGATGTCTCCGTAAGTCATTGAGTGATAAAAAAACACCATTTCTCATTTAAAATCTACCCATGATAAATTTACATATTCATTTTTGTAAAAATATAATGGTTTGTAAGTATGTAGTACATTTTTAAAATTTCATTTTTCTGCATTTTATTATTTTTGCTGTTTTCAGGCAATCTTATC
The DNA here is from genome assembly GCF_036711695.1 of Zophobas morio. Lineage (NCBI taxonomy): Eukaryota > Metazoa > Arthropoda > Insecta > Coleoptera > Tenebrionidae > Zophobas > Zophobas morio. The sequence goes on along the minus strand of NW_026972123.1, from coordinate 3,802,957 downwards.
GTGGATGTATGTTACTTAATAGGACTACTTTAAGCAGTTGATTGGTATTAAGATTGTTATCTAAGTTCTAATTTCTGCAAATTATGACTCCGGGAATTAGTTACATGGTAAACAAAAAACAATCTATAGTTTGATTTCTTTATTCTTAAAATTACAAAAAATATACAAAAATGGTAACAACAAGTTATATTATCATTTGATGAATTTAATCATCGAAAAGAAGCGTAAAATCGTCCAAGGGAGTATTTCCATTATAAATCTCCGTTACCATAATCACATATTCGCCCCATGGCGCGGCAAAAGCAGGAGAATCTAAGGGTGGGGCAAGCTCCATAGAATGTCGATTCTGAGAATTAGCCTCCGCAGGTGGAAGCCGCGTCGTGATCTCTTCTAGAATATCGTCTCCGTGGATAAATACTTGTTTTAGCCACAGGTGTCTGTATTTTTTGGAACATTTGTAGTTATAATCAATTGTTATCCTTTCGTCCCAAAAAATTAACTTCGACATCGTGGCGTGAGGTGTTATGGTTCCACAGTAGTCTTGACGAAATGTACTCCTATTATCGGCACTTCGGACCGTTACATTCTCCAAAATGAAGGACCTGGGCCTGTGGCAGCGGATGCACCTACGGCTGTTCATTATTATTGAAGACATCTGTAAAAAATAGTAATAATTAGTTACCAAAGAAGCACCAACAATTTTATTTTGAAATAAAATAAATGAAAAATTATTACATACCTTTTTGAGTTGTTGTGGTAACTAACGATAAAATTTCTGGAAATCTTGATATTTAACAACGTCGAAGAGCGTTTCGAAAGAGAATGCGGTTTTAAGGCATTTAGGGGGTAGGTATATATTGGGAAACTTGACTTGTGCTGATGGGAGGTGGTAAATGGAGAGGGGTAAACGATGTTGTTACTGTGCTTTAGAATTTCTAATTTGAGCAAAAGTGTTTACCTCAATGACAACTATTTACACTGAACTGACCAAAACTGATATTGTTATACTTTTACCAAAAAGTTATTTTTTTATTTTCTTTCATTAAATGCTATTTTTAAGAATTGAGGTGATGGGTAAAGTTAGATCATTTTTAATTAATAAGTCTCTTTTCTGGAGAAATTTTGAAACTTTTACAGAAAAATTAAAACAATAAAATATGTTATAGTGATAGTTTCTTTAATTAATGAATATACTTATAGTAAATGGATGACCCTCCTTTGCTTTTTTTATATTTACTTACTTAGTTAATTACGAAAATTATTTCGCTATAATATTTTGAGAACTACTTATTTAAAACTTTTAAGAAAACATTTAACAGATTTTTAAGATTTCGTCAATTATAACGGGATTAAGTAGTGTCACTAGAAATTATATCTTCATTATTAGCAGACTTATTGTTACGAAATGTTAAATATAATCTGTCCACAATTTTCTCTATTTAACTTTTACTCAGTTTATTTTTAAATAAGTTTACTATCATCTTTAAACAAAACCCATGTTTGTGCCGAAGCTGTTTTCACAGTATCTCATTTTCGAGAAAAAAGTCGACAATGTTAATGAGAATATTTATAGAATTTAGTAAGCTGAAAACACTGGTGATAACCGCGTACCAAAATCTTCATAAATAATTGAGATTTTGATTTTTAAAGATACGTCCTGAAAAATGTTAACAACATTTTACAAACACCATGAACTTAACCTGTCGAAGATTTATGATGACAAGCTCCAGTCGGAACTTTTTATCTTCACATTGTAAGGGACGAATACGTTACTAAGGTTTAGATAAACATTAAATTCAGAGAAACATTCATGGATGCAGTGGCGACAATAGCGGTTAAAACACTGACAGATTATAAACATAATTATCTTCGAATTATAAGATTTATAATTAAGTACATGACAGCGAATTTCAATAAAACACATGGACCTAACTATCAATTAAAAAAAATCTGTAACAGTAGGTATATTCACAGAAAATAGGGACATCTGAATTGTATTGATTTGATTGTTTTTAAAAAAAATATTGAAAAGAATTTGAATTTAGAAATTTCGAAAAAAAAACTTAACTTTTTTAAGAACAAAACAGATTTCTTCTATCAATCATTCGTCCATAGCGCTAAAAATTTAAAAATAAAAAAATCGTGGAAGGTTATTTGGACAGAACTTGTTTCGTCCTTGAAGAACGGTCTACCGAATCCCGCTTCTTCGAAAAATTAAAAAAATGTTTGTGACTTTTGTTCCCTGATAATCTTTATGCAGTAAAAACCAGTGGCGTGAATGACACCCAGCAGCAGACATAGGTTCGGACAATATAAAATATTTATATTTAAGGAAATAACCAACGGAAAAGAGTGTATTATTATCAGTGTATATGCTTAACTTCGATTGATTATGTTTATACATCAAAAGAATATCACGTTGAAATTTGTTTTTCCTCGCGACAGAGGACTAAAATCATTAATTAAGTCACAATGGAAAAAAATGTTTTGAATATTATTATTATTATAGCCGCATTAACTGTAACACGGTCGCATACTGTTTCTCTAAAGAAGAAGGTGGATTAAACCATAAACAAATATAGTAAAAATAACCAAAATCAAGGTAAATTCGTAAACCACAAGTACATGAGTTTGTTATTTCATACAATTTTGGTAAAGTTAATTATGCCATTTAATGAGCCGATGTCATCACATTGTTTCAACATTAAATTGCACAATGTTGTTATACAATTTTGATTTTTTTTCCAAAAAGTCTTAGTTTCTAGATCGAAAACTCACTCTGAAAACTATTTATAAAATTCGCAGAAATGTCTCAGAGTAGAGCTAAACCTGATTTACTTCTTGGAATCTAGTTTTAATTGGAGTGCGGAGGATATACCTGATGAATTATCTTTGTTTTCGGTGCTACGTATTTTTAGTAGGGACGCTCCTTTATGTCACAGTATTACATGTTTTTTTCGTTCATCGATCATCCTAGAGCGTCGTTTGGTCCTTTCTGTAATAAGTTTCCTAATAATTTATCCAAAATGGAGTAAATTTTAACAAAACGTATTTAAAATAATGTTTCCACTGTCATAAATATGTATTTTTGCTGTAAAAGTGTTACAAACAACTACCAGTGTAATTTTGGCCGAAGTTTATGACGGCCTATAATTTACAGGGCATTAAAGTAATCTCTTTACCCTTTGTTGCTTTTAGTAAATTACCAAAGGTAAAGTGCTACGAAAAATAATTGCAAACGCCATCAATTACTTTATGAGGGGTCTTAGGTAGGTACTTTGGACCGCAACCTGCAATAAAACCATTACAAACCCTCGCACCCGAGGTATAGTGGTCCAACTATGACTTCGTTTTTATGGCACTGCAATCTCAATTACCGCAAGTATTAAGAACTCTATTGAAAATATAAATAGCAGTGCCATAAATCATCTTAAAGGTTTACGGGCGCACACGGCCCTGTGTAGTGTAGACAGTTGTTCCCTTGATGGTTTATGACTGCTGGATTACTTACGGTAGAGGCCTATTGTGGAACACTTAACTCCTTCACAATAGGATACAGTCATAAAAACGAACCAGTGGTTGGAGCACTATACAGCTTCAGCCAGAGCCGGACTTCATGTATGAAATATGGTAGAGTTAATATTTATTGGGTTTTTCTAGGAAATATGTATTTGCAAAGATTTTAAAGTTTTAACAACCACACTTTCATGTGTCCTTAAATTTTAAGATTAAATTCCTTGAAAGCGGTCCGTTTAACAATCTACCTGTTCACGTATTGAAACAAATACGGTCCTGGAAAGGTAAGGGTGGCGAGTAATCTTGATAGACAGTTTTATGCTGGGTCCACTTTTGGAAGTTTAGTTTAAGCAGTTGACTGGTCAGGTATTAGCATCTCATTACAAATGAAATTATCCTTCGGAGAATTATAGTGAACCAAGAGCTATAAGGTTATATGGCCATCATAAAATTAGTTGACCGCAAATAAATACCCCCTTTGTGTGGTTCGCACTAAGCTTACCGGTTGGCAATAAATCATCTTCTAAACATTTCTTGCTCATATTTAACAGGACCGGCTTTCAAAGCGAGTGGTTATTTCCGAACCCTCAGCGGCTGCAGGTAGTAAAGAAATAGTGGAGTGGTGGATTTTCATATTTAGTGAAAGCCGCCCCTGAACGAAACCACAAGAGCCGGTCGAGCTGCAGTGGACACGTTATTTACGACCCTAAAACCTTTTCTATTGTAAACAACTTAACTTCGATACAATGGGATGATTTTATGATGGCCATATAACCTTATAACTCTTGGTTCACTATAGTTGTATAAGTGTTTTCCTCGACAATTTATGCTTCATACTGGCTTTTATAGCTCTTAAATTTCAATATTCTAATTATCTGTCATCCTCTCTCTACCTAAGATAAAATCATGAATGGAATTGTTTTCGTTTTCGATTGATTGATTGATCTTTAGAACGAAAATGAAACCAGTTTGAATGTAAACACAAATATTTTTCCTAAGATTTTGTCAATTGATGTTTATTGGCCGTAAGATCAATACAAAATTATTTATATTGAGTTGTTTAAAACCAAAAAAAGCTTGTAATTAAACAAAAATATAGTGTTACTTATTATGTTTTTCATAAATTAGAATAAATTAAACAATGACTTTAAAAATCTTCCACCTGCAACACAATTTGCCCACTTTCACTCCATCACTGATCAATAATGCGAAGTCTCCTATCCCTGGAACATCGAAAACTCACCGCATAAATATTTTCGAATGCCATCCATAAATCCTTTTTTTTGCTTACGCTCGCCAACAGTTTTGAAATCTTTCTTTCCGCAGTTTAGAGTAACAATTAAAATGTATGTACATAAATTTAATTATCTCTTTTTCTAAAAAAAGGTATAGGTATTTCAGAACAGAATGAAATTATTATTAATATTAATAATAATTTAGTTAATATAATAATTAATAAGTATGAAATATAACAATTTTTCTTTGCATGGTTTTAATCGAGAATTAACTTCAATTCGCCTTGTATAAACCCGGTCAAAATTAATTAAAAGAGATTTAATTTTATTAATTTAATTCCATCATGCCAATTGCGTTAATACAGTATTTGATCAAATAAAATAAAAATTGTTTAGTTTGTTTTGTGAATGTATCAATATCAGTTATGGTCAATTCATTGTAAATACTTAGTTGTCATAGAAGTATTTATTATCAGAGTTTAACTCATGTCAATAATCCAATTTTTTATGGATAACGAATTTTGTTCCAATTACATTTGCTCAAACTAGAAATTGTGACAACATCGTTTACCCCTCTCCATTTACATCCTCCCTTCTTCGTCACGCCAGCAACCAATCAAAACTAGTCAAAATACCCCATAAATACCCCCTAAATGCCTTAAAACCGCATTCACTCTCGAAACGCTCTTCGATGTTATTAAACATCCAAGATTTCTAGAGACTTTATAGTTAGCTTCCGCAACAACTCAAAAGGTATGTAATCATTTTTCGTTTATTTTATTTCAAAGTAAAATTGTTGGTGCTTTATTGGTAATTAATTATTACAATTTTTTTACAGACATCTTCAAAAATGATCAGTCCGTTCCGCTTAGAATTTGTGAGCGTCCGAAATGCCGATAATACTTTTCGTGCACATCACGACTGCCAAAAGGACACCGGAAATTACGCAAGGATACCGAAAGTAATTTTTCGGAACAGCGAGGTAACAATTGATTATTGGTACATAAGTTCCAAGGAACACAGGAACCTGTGGCTGAGGCAAACATTTGTTCATGAAAATAAATTTTTGCAAGACTTCGTGACGCCGCTTCGACCTTTAGAGGCTCGTTGTGTGACTCAACATTCTATAGCCCATGTACTAGCTCCAGATAGTCCTGCTTTTGCGGAAACATCGGAATGTGTGATTATGCTAACAGAGATTTTTGATAGAAATTCTCTGTTGTGTGAGTTTGCATTGATTTTGGATGATTATTGATTAAATTTGTCTTGTAATAAGTACCTATTATATTGAGATGTAAACGTTTTTGTATATTTTTTATAATTTTAAGGATAAAGAAATGAAACTATAGATTGTTTTTTTGTTTACCATTTAACTAATTCCCGAAGCGATTATTTGCAGGTATAAACTGTATTTAGATTTTCCCTAAAAATTGCTAATACCTTTGGTAATTTCCTGAAAACAACAAAGGGCGTAGAAACACAAAATCAGTCGGACTAGTTCATTTTCAAATTTAAGGAGTGGTGCTTGTTTACAAGAATTCCAAGAAAAATTTGCCGACTTTAATTTTAACGTTGCTGATTTTTACCCTGTGCGAGTATTTCGTGAAGCCAGGTAGTGTCCACAACGAAAAAGGTGCTGGACGGCCAAAATTGTACAGTATCTTTAACTTTATTTTCACCTTTTAAGTAAATTCATTTACAAATCTGTGGAAGTTATTTTCTTTCACTAGTTTTTCTACATTTCAATAAACAAGAGCTAACTTTCGTTGGCAAATTGATTTATGCCAGTATGCAACCAACATTACACATGCGTTTGTTTAATTGTCTAATCTGAAAAGTATGCGAAGCCGAGAAGACAGATAGGTACGTTCAAAATCGCACAACATTCTTTGATCTAATCAGAATGTAATCGTTATTTTTGAAGAATAAATGTTCATTTGTTCAAGAATTTTTTTATACAGTTGTATGTATTGTAAATAGATTTATAAATTCAAAAACTACCTACCAGTTTTGTTTAGTACCTAAGATATTCGCAATAAGTGCAAAGAATTTTTTTTCTTTGGAAAGCTCATTAGAAAAAAAATGGTCTAAAGATACTAGAGAGTACTTCCCTCGCTGTCGGAAACGTGACGACTGCATGCCTAATATGTTTTTTTTTCTCATTACATTTTTGTAGCGGGGCATTTAAAAAAAAATGCGAAATATCTGTTTGCTTTTACAGTTTCCTCAAAGAATTTGGAAAGAGTTCAAATCATTTTGATGATTATTGGCACGAGAAAAATTTCAGTTGTTTTTCATAGGGGAGTTGACTACAGTATTTTATAATGACCCTGTATAAAAAAACTTGAATTTTAATAGGGTAAATGTGTACAAGAGTACGCACTTAGTGTAAAACTGTCAACAACTTTTTAATTTTTTTGGATAGACAAATTTTATGATATGGGTTCGTTATATACATGTTTAGAGATCAGATATATTTAATTGTACGCCCCAACACCACTATATTTTAAGAGTAATTTCAATTTTTGTCAAGATGTGTAAATGCGCACTGTTAGACAGTTCATTGCACAAGAGTGCGCATTTGAACGCTTATGAGTACGCATTACATTTTATGAAAAAATATTTGTTTCTAAGGTGAAAATAAATGGGAATAAGTGACTACAGACTACACATAAAACGGGAGACCTATTTCTTCGTACTCTAGGGGTCTTGAAAAGACGAGAAAACGTAAAAATAGAAAGTCGGTCGACGGACTCGATTACAACACGCTCAGGAAGTAAAAATAAAAAAAAAATCACCATAACCACCACCCCACAACTCGAGAAGCAGTACAAAGTAGTAGAGTTAAATAATTCATTACCGTATGATATGTATCTCCAAGACTATTAGACTACATATTGCAAGCAATGCGCACGCTTATACAATACCTCGCTGCGCACTCTTGTACATTTGTACATAACCTAATGTTTTCAAAGTTAAAAGCTTTTGATGGACAGAAAGTGTAAAACTGTTAGTGTATAACGACACCTTAAAAGTTTCAACTAATGAAAATTATTACTGTAAAATAAAAGAACTGGTACGTACCTTACAAAAAACTAAAACTATGAGCGGTAAAAATTACATCCACACAACGTGTGAACATAAAATCGTCAGTACGACCAAACTATAAACTATATTCAGGTCACTTTTGCACCTTTATCTCAGGTTTAACATTAAATTCTGAATGGTATAACTTCATCTTACCCAGATGGCACTAATAAGCAGAAATCATCAGTGCGTACTCTTATACATATGCGCACTCTTGTACACATTTACCCTACCCCCTCCCGGAAAATGGATTTGGACTTGGTCAAGTACAGACGACAGTTGTCTTCGCATTCTTTATACTCCGACAGGGAATTATCGCGACCACGGACCATCACGTAATTAATACGGAATGAGCTTGGAACTTTTATTCCCGAAATCATCTGCAAAAAAATATACCTATAATTAGTTAAAGAATATTGCACCTGTCGTATGATTATATTACTTTGAAATAAAATAAGTGATTAAAAAAGGTTACGTAATACCTTTTTAGTTGTAGAAATTCTGGACTAGAAGCACCAGGACAATTGCAATTTTAGAGCCTATGGGGTATGACTAATGGACGTTTTTGGGGCGTGGCGTAAAGAATGGTACGTCCCGACAAGGAGAGTTCTGACTGTATAGGCTGCCGTGGCGGGAATGAGTGAGCGCATCACTTGGAGGGGGGTAAATGATCTCTTAAAAATTGTTGCTTTGGCAAAAAAGCTGCTACTTTTCGCAGTTTATTTTCATTAATGTTATTCTCCAATTTAGGTCTAGGCATAGGTAAATTATGGAATTATCGTAATGTGTAATAAAAGGGGATCAGTTCCATAGGTGCTTCCACATTTTATTTTGCGCCTGGTCGTAGTTTTATTTAGTATTGACAATTAAAGCATACTTGTGTTAATGCGATAGCCAAATAAAATTTTATTCCCCGAGAAAAATGGTTAAAAGCTGATGTAATATCCAAATAATCATTTAAAAATTTAAGATAAAATTTCATTAAATAAAGGCGAACCTAAAGGTAAAGCAAATGCAGTTATAAGACTGGTGACACAGCTAGAAAGTTCTTTTTTTTTTAGCAGCAGCGGTAATACGAATACCAACTTTTCTAAAATTACTACTACGTTTCAGATTTTTAAAAATATTTTTTCAGTTTTATTTCGAGTGCCACTTTCCAAATTTGCTTTTATCCAAAATTAACGGGAAACAGGATGAGGGAAAATATAACGAAGAAAGAAAATAAATAAAAAAAAATATTCTTTTCACTAGCAGCCGTAAAGAATACATTGGTATGTAGACTTGTTTAGAGGTGGCAAAGTTCAACTTTTGCGATCAAAGTTCAAAAAGAAGATTGAAGATGTGTACGAAATACTTGATGTAATTATTTCTTAAAGTGAATAAATGTATGAAACTACCATTACTTGTGTACATGCATGGTAGTTGGTAGATGGTGGAAGATAACAGAGATAATGGAGATACGACAGCTAGCAAAATTCTACAAACTTCTGCGACGATATTTTTTTTTTTTCGGAAAATAGACTAAGAGAACATTTTCTGAGATCCCAGCGAACAGCTTCTTGAAACATCAGTCTTTGTACTCTACATAAACCTTCATATAAATGCTTTTGGATTATTTTTCCGTCAATAACTTTTCTTGCAATTGTGAATTGCACCATCAAAAATTAAAATTAAATCCATAGGGTAAATGTGTACAAGAGTACGCACTTAGTGGAAAACTGTCAACAACTTTTTAATTTTTTTGGATAGACAAATTTTATGATATAGGATCGTTATATACATGTTTAGAGATCAGATATATTTAATTGTACGTCCCAGCACCACTATATTTTAAGAGTAATTTCAATTTTTGTCAAGATGTGTAAATGCGCACTCTTAGACAGTTCATTGCACAAGAGTGCGCATTTGAACGCTTATGAGTACGCATTACATTTTATGAAAAAATATTTGTTTCTAAGGTGAAAATAAATGGGAATAAGTGACTACAGACTACACATAAAACGGGAGACCTATTTCTTCGTACTCTAGAGGTCTTGAAAAGACGAGAAAACGTAAAAATAGAGAGTCGGTCGACGGACTCAATTACAACACGCTCAGGAAGTAAAAATAAAAAAAAATCACCATAACCACCACCACACAACTTGAGAAGCAGTACAAAGTAGTAGAGCTAAATAATTCACTATCATATGATATGTATCTCCAAGACTATTAGATTACGTATTGCAAGCAATGCGCACTCTTATACAATACCTCGCTGCGCACTCTTGTACATTTGTACATAACCTAATGTTTTCAAAGTTAAAAGCTTTTGATTGACAGAAAGTGTAAAACTGTTAGTGTATAACGACACCTTAAAAGTTACAACTAATGAAAATTATAACTGTAAAATAAAAGAACTGGTACGTACCTTACAAAAAACTAAAACTATGAGCGGTAAAAATTACATCCACACAACGTGTGAACATAAAATCGTCAGTACGACCAAACTATAAACTATATTCAGGTCACTTTTGCACCTTTATCTCAGGTTTAGCATTAAATTCTGAATGGTATAACTTCATATTACCCAGATGGCACTAATAAGCAGAAATCATCAGTGTGTACTCTTATACATATTCGCACTCTTGTACACATTTACCCTATATTTTAAATAATAAGCGGAAGTCGAAGCAGTAAAAATGTCTGGGACACCATCGGTATTGTTTGCAGTTTCTCTGTTTGACTCACACGTAGGTATACAGTCTGTAACCTCTTGTTGTCATAAATTAAGAATGCTTAGATATACATAAATGATTTTCAGTCGCTTCTGATAATACATGCGGCATAAGTGTTTAAATTCTTTCGATATTTTATTGATTATAAATCAATATTCATCAAGACTACTCAATTTATTTTTTTGAAAATTTGGGAATACAATACTTTTATATTTAGTATTACACTACATCTATCCAAATTTATAGGTGTATGTACGTGTTCTTGCAAAAATGTTGATGACCTCATCGCAATTTTTTTTTAAATGCCCAGCTAAAAGAAAAATTTTGATAAATTGTTTACAAATAATCTTTTACCTATGCCCTTTAAATTACAAAAGGCGGCGCGATAAAATATAAAAAATAATGATACATATTTTCAATAATCCTCAATATACCGTGAGGTTTTTTTTTTCTCTGCTGTGTAATAGATAGACTTGCACTTATAAAAACTGAACATAAAATCTGATCGAGGTTTACGTTATGTGAAATTGCCACTGACGTTTGGCACTGTCTTCATGTTGAGCTATTGTAATAAGTTTAAAGAAAGAACAGAAAATTTAATAACAGATTAATAATAAATGTTCAAAATGACCTCCTTCGCGTTCTAAACAGTATGCCAAACGATGAAAAAATTTTGCACGGTATTTCTAAGGAAATTTTGATTTAGTTCATTACAGGTCGTGCGTATTCGAAGTTGTAACTATTATTTAACAAATGTAATTTTTTTCTTCTTTGCTGTACGTTGTCCTGAGAGGGGCTTACGTTATTGACCTTTTTAAAACAATTTTGTCAAAAATTTTGATACAAATGTCATCGTTGACATGGCCTGCTCCTCAATTATTGGAAATCTTTTGTTCAGTTTATAAAAGACCAAACCAATCTATTGGAGGTATGAATATGCAACCCAACATACATTAATTATCCTATGTTCAGAGAGAAAAAAACCTTACGGTATAATATTATAATATAATTTAGTACAAAACTAAACCGTGTGTTTATTATAATAGCCTGCATAGATATTGTAGCCGTCCATAGAGTCGAGATTTGCGAATAAAAATAAAATAAAACCGGCTCAAACGGAGCCGACGACGGCTTGCAAGTTCTGTCACTATGGCACGCGTCATATCACACAGGGGTGTATTTAAGGCTGTTTGCACAAAATCTTAGGGTCACTGTAATCTTACTATTTTCTATCTACGACAAACGATTTGTCACACAGCTACGAAACCGATGATCTACAGAAAAATGGAAGTTTGAAAATTTATTTCAACAAGTGTAATAATCATTTGGTGCAACACAATTGGTTCAAGCAAACTAAAATATGACAGGAAACAAACAGTCCACGTGGACTAGTTTATAGGCGTGTTTGCTGCTAAGATGACTAGGTTTTTCGCTCCACCTGCCTCCGCAACGATGAATATACCATACCACAACTTGTGTACAGTGAACAGAGCTTCGATTTTATTGACGAGATTCAGCTCAGAAATTAAACAGATTATATCATAACGGAAAAAATGACATTTAATATTAAATACGTCTCTGTGCAACGTGTGCCAGAGTGACGTCAGACTTTGCAAGCCACCGTCGGCTCCGTTTGAACCGGTTTTATTTTATTTTTATTCGCAAATTTCGACTCTATGGACGGCTACAATACCTATGCAGGCTACTATAAATGTTTAGATCAAAAAATGTTGTGCGATGTTGAACGTATGACTCATCGGTTTCGCATGCTTTTCAGTTGATACAATTAAACAAACGCATGTGTAATATTGGTTGCATTGTCACACAAATCAATTTTCAAACGAAAGTCAGCTCTTGTTTGTTGAAAAGTAGAAAAACTAGCGAAAGAAAAGAACTTTTACAGATTTGTAAATAAATTTATTTAAAAAGCGAGAACAGAGTTAAAGATATGCGTTCTTCAACATTTTCCATGACTTCTTATTGGTACACAATGTTGGTCGTCCAGCACCTTTTTTGTTGTAGACACTACCTGCTTCACGAAATACTCGCACAGTGTTTCTTAACAACGTTGTAAAAATCAGCAACGATAAAATTAAAGTCCGCAAATTATTCTTGGAATTCTTATAAAAAAACACCACTGTTATAATGCCATTCGTTTGTTCACTATGACAGAGAAACGATGACGGACGCCTCTGTATGGGCGAGCACCCCTTAAATTAGAATTTGAACATAGTCCGACTGATTTTGTGCTTCTACACCCTTTGTTGTTTTAAGAAAATTAGCACAAGTAGGTATTGGCAATTTTTAGCGTGTATGTATGTTACTTAATAGGATTAATTTAAGCAGTTGATTGTTATTGAGAAATATACCGACGAACACCATGGCTCCCCCCAGCCCTCCAGGACCAGGACCAGGACCAAAAACCGAAGATCAAGAACCAAGACGAAGACCCCAAGAAGACATAATTATAAGTAGAACAAAATGTACATTGTAAAAACTTAGCAACACACTAGCAATAAGAATTATTAGATCCATGTATTATAACATAATTAAGTCCAGCGCTGAAAAGGCCCTAAGCCTCAGCAGCGCCCCTCTTGCCATATAATATCTTAAGAATCAATTGTACTCCACTGCTTGAATAAATGTATTTGACTTGACTTGACTTGATTGAGAAATATGCAGGTACGAAAATCTAATACAGTTTATACCTGCAAATAATCGTTTCGGGAATTAGTTAAATTGTAAACAAAAACAATCTATAGGTAGTTTCATTTTTTTATCCTTAAAATTACAAAAAAAATTTACAAAAATATTTACATCTCAATATATACATATATACAAGACAATTAAATTTGATCCGCATTTGCCAAAATCAAAACAAACTCACACAAGAGAGAGTTTCCACTATAAATCTCAGTTAGAAGATACACATCTTCAGCAAAATGAGGACAACCTGGAGCGAGTACATGGGCTATCGAATGCTGATTCATCGAACCAGGCTCCACAGGTTGAAGCAGCGTCACGCACTCTTGCAAAATTTTATTTTGGTGCATACATGTTTGCCTCAGCCACAGATTCCTGTGTTCCTCGGTACTGGTGTAAAAAAAATCAATTTTCATCTCCTCGTATTGCAAAATTGACTGCGATATCTTCGCGTAATTTGGGGAATCCTCTGTGCACTCGTGGTCTTCCAGAAACGTGTCATCGCCACTTCGTACCTTCACATATACCATGCGGAACGGACTGCCCATTTTTGAAGATGTCTTTAAAAAAAATGTAATAATTAATTACCAATGAAGCACCAACAATTTTACTTTGAAATAAAATAAATGAAAAATTGTTACATACCTTTTTAGTTGTTGCGGAAGCCAACTAAGTATAAAGTCTCTAGAAATCTTGGATCTTGGATGTTCACCACGTCGAAGAGCGTTTCGAGAGAGAATGCGGTTTTAAGGCATTTAGGGGATATTTATGGGGTGTTTTGACTTGTTCTGATTGGTCGCTGGCGTGACGAATAAGGGAGGACGTTAATGGAGAGGGGTAAACGATGTTGTCACTGTGGCTTTACAATTTCTAATTTGAGCAAATTTGATTGGAACAAAATTCGTTATCCATAAAGAATTTGATTATTAACATGAGTTAAACTATGAAAATTAACACCTCGATGACAACTAAGTAATTACAATTAATTGACCTTAACTGAAATTGATACATTCACAAAACAAATTAAACAATTTTTATTTTATTTGATCAAATACCTACTGTATTAATGCAATTGGCATGATGGAATTAAATTAATAAAATCAGATCTTTTTTAATTAACTTTCACCCGGTTTATAGAACGAGAATTAAAGTTAATTCTCGATTAAAACCATGCAAAGAAAAACAAATGCCTGAAACTAAATGAGTCAGAAAGTAAAGGAGTTAGACAACGACACAGAAATATGTATTATGATTTATAACAAATTTTACAAGTTTTTAAGTAAGCATACGAATTAATCACATGACTTAATGAAAAAATTAAAGTACCAACGTCGGTATGGATCAATTTCGCGGATCTGATTACTGGTTATCTGTATTAATGCTCTCGCTGCAATGAAATTTAACTGGAAAACTATTTATTGCGACGCATTTTGTAATTGAAAGTGCATACATAAAAGTTTCTCTAAACAAATTAATAAAAGAGATTTAGATTTAGTCTAGCTAAATTAAAACAGTTGGGTATGGTCTTGGAAATGCCCCTAGTCTAAAACACTTAGAATGTGAGATTTTTAGTAAATTTTCATAGGTGAGTTGTTATTATTATGTTACGAATATGTTGCAATGGATAAATCTAAATTTCAAATTCGCAATTATTGAAAGTTACAGGTACTAAAAAGGGAAAATCCATTATGGAAATTTTTTGTAAATTGAATTTTTAATTTGGGAGACTCAGTAATTAGTAGCGTAGGTCTTCTGTTTCAAATTGATATATTTCATACTTATAAATGATTATATTAACTAAATTATTATTAACATTAATAATAAATTCATTCTGTTCTGAAATACCTATTTAAAATTTTTTCATTTTCCCAAGCACAATTACTTATTTTATTAGTAGATATGTTTAACGTAAAATAGTAATGAATTTCACGAGTGTACGTAATATTCTTCTAAATAATCCACCTTTAAAATTCTTCTTGAATAAAAAGAAATTCCATCAATATCACAAAATATAATTAAAGCATAATTAAATTTTGAACTAAAATCTCATAGTATTAAATTCGTTTTTTTCTTGTAGGTACAATGTTAATCAGCAAAATAGCAGAATATGATCTTTTTTTTAATTGAGGAATAAATAATTATAGATTTTTGGATAATGTGGTGTACAGTAAGTAGGTATTAACAACTTTCATCAAAACACGTGGGTATTTTCCACCTCATTACTTGTTTCATTAATGCCGCTGCATTAAATCCTCTACATCCAAGAAACATTATTTGTCAGGTGCTAATACTTTTGTGATAATACCGTGATGGCTAAATTAAATATCACCGACCCTGCACCTGGTTAAACTTTACAACCCATTATACCTGCCACTGTTCCTTAATGGGGCTGTAAATTTTAATTTAGTTGTTGTTGTTATTTTCTATTCTAAAAGTAATAATCTCCATAAGAAGGGTTCTCCACCTTCATCCAATTTCGTTTTGAACGGTGTACCTACAATATTTTATAAACGAAAATGTGTTTATGCGTATTTGATTCACAGAAGCTTTGTTCTTTTCAGGCACATGATGAGAGATGAGGTCAAAGTTATTGCTATAATCCTACGCGGTTTATTGTCATTGTTCACTTGAAAGACTCTACTTTGGTTATTAATTTTTTAAACACCTTCTGCATAAAACAACGTTTACTACCCACTCATTCACAGATTTTTTACAATAAAAACTCTTTTCTTTATGTTTATTATATCTACCAATACTGATTTTATTTCCTTCATAGAAATATTCACAGAGCAAGTAAATACTGCAGAAAAAACATTTCCTGACGCAGTTAGTTAGTTTAATTGGGTTTGATTTTAAGTTGTTGATTGATGCACTCAGATACCAAAACCAGAACTGGGAAATCAAAAAATTAAAAAGCCGAAAAGTCGAAAAAGGAGCAAGCGAGAAATTGAAAAATCATTTCAATTCAAAAGCTGAATCATCGAAATATAAAATTCGAGAAATTGAAAAATATAAAAATTGGAAAATCGAAATTGATCAAAATCGAAAAATGAAAAATCGAGAAACCGAACAATTTAAAAACAATCGATAAACTGAAACATCGAAAAATTGAAAAATTCAAAAATCTAAAATTTAAAAATTTAAACGTCGAAAAACCGAAAACCCGGGAAATCGAAAAATCGAAAACTCTAATTTTAAAATTGAAAAGTCGAATTATCTTAGAATTGGAAAATATCAAAAAGCTGAAAACCCGAAAAGTGGAAAAATCGAAAAGTTTCAAAATGAAAAATTGAAAAGTTCAACATAAAAAAAATTGATAATTTGAAAAAAATTGAAAAACAAAAACAGAAATATTGAAGAACTTAAAAATCCGAAGATCAAAAAATCGAAAAATTGAAAAATTAAAAAGTCGAAAATTTAAAAAATCGAAAAGTCAGAAATAATTAGAAAACCGAAAAATCGACAAACGGAAGATTCAATTTATGAAAAATCAAAAAATTGAAAAATCGTAAAACTGAAGAATCGAAAAATCGAAAATTCTTAAAGGTGAAAAATCGAAGACCCGAGAAATCGGAAAATCGAAATATCGAAAAATTCAAAAACTGAAAAATCGAGAAATCAAAACATTAAAAGATCGGGAAATCTAAAAGTCGAGAAGGCGAAAAGTCCGAAAATTCAGAAACCGAAAAATGGAAGTTAAAATTTGAAAAACTTTAAATCATAAAATCGATTAATCGAAAAACTGAGAGATTGAAAACTCGACAGCGTGAAATACCTATCGAGTAATCAAAAAATCAGAAATCGAAGACGAATCATCGAAAAACCAAAAATCGAAAATCCAAAATTTAAAAATTGAAGAACCAAAAAAACCAAAAATCTAGAAAATGAAAAATTCCAAAACAAAAATATCGAATTCGGAAATTTGAAAAGCCGAAAATTCGAAAAAGAAAAAGCGAGAAATTGAAAAATCATTTCAATCCAAAAACTGAATCATCGAAATCTACAAGTCGAGAAGTTGGAAAATCTAAAAATTGGGAAAACGAAATAGGCCAAAATCAAAAAATGAAAATTTGAAAAACTGAACAAAGTAAAATTAATCGATAAATTGAAAAATCAAAAAATTCAACAATTCAAAAATCTAAAATTTCAAAATGAAAAAATAAAAAAATTGAAACAACGAAAATTCGAAAAGCCGAGAAATTGAAAAATCGAAAACCTAAAATTTAAAGAATCGAAAAATTGAAAAGTCGAATAACTGAAAAATTGAGAAATTAAAAAATGTTAAAACTGAAATGACCAATAGGGTAAATGTGTACAAGAGTGCGAATATGTATAAGAGTACGCACTGATGATTTCTGCTTATTAGTGCCATCTGGATAAGATGAAGTTATACCATTCAGAATGTAATACTAAATCTGAGATAAAGGTGCAAAAGTGACCTGAATATAGTTTATAGTTTGGTCGTACTGACGATTTTATGTTCACACCTTGTGTGGATGTAATTTTCACCGCTCATAGTTTTAGTTTTTTGTAAGGTACGTACCAGTTCTTTTATTTTACAGTAATAATTTTCATTAGCTGTAGCTTTTAAGGTGTCGTCATACACTAACAGTTTTATACTTTCTATCCATCAAAAGCTTTTAACTTTGAAAACATTAGGTTATGTACAAATGTATACAAGAGTGCGCAGCGAGGTATTGTATAAGAGTGCGCGTTGTTTGCGATACGTAGTTTAATAGTCTTGCAGATACATATCATACGATAATGAATTATTTAACTCTACTACTTTGTACTGCTTCTCAAGTTGTGTGGTGGTGGTTATGGTTATTTTTTTTTTAATTTTTACTTCCTGAGCGTGTTGTAATTGAGTCCGTCGATCGACTCTCTACTTTTATGTTTTCTCGACTTTTCAAGAACCCTAGTGTACAAAAAACTAGGTCTCCCGTTTTATATGTAGTCTGTAGTCACTTATTCCCATTTATTGTCACCTTAGAGACAAAGATTTTTTCATAAAATGCAATGCGCACTCATAAGCTTTCAAATGCGCACTCTTGTGCAATGAACTGTCTAAGAGTGCGCATTTACACATCTTGAGAAAACTTGAAATTACTCTTAAAATATAGTGGCTTGGGACGTACAATTAAATACATCTGATCTCTAAACATGTAAATGACGAACCCATATCATAAAATTTGTCTATACAAAAAAATCAAAAAGTTATTGACAGTTTTACACTAAGTGCGTACTCTTGTACACATTTACCCTAATTGATAAATCGTAAAACTAAAACATCGGAACATTTTGAGAACTCAATAAGTAAAAAATCGAGATTTCGAGAAATTGTGGAATCCCAGTACTAAAATATTAAAAAATTGGGCCAAAAATTCGAAAATTCGAAATATTGAGAAATCCAAAAATTCTTGTATCTACAATTATGATTTTTTTTTTCCAAAAATCCCGTTGTCAGGGATAAAAATTCAACACGGAATCATAAACCACAAGTTCAGAACTATGTTGCTTGTTAACATTTAAATAACATTAATTCGACAAAATGTAACATCACACAAATCTATTATTATTTTCGCAGGATCTTTTCAAACATTGAAGAAAACATGTTTATATGCAAAAAAATAAAGAAGGTAAGGTATTACCTATAAAATGATTTTAAAAATGATACTGTTGTTCTTTTAGAAAAAGTGCCGTAGTGATATTCTGAAGTCAATTTATGCAAAGCGATACTCCCTCTTATGGCAAATTTCGTGTGATTTTACAACTTTTTTGTGATTTTTTAAAAAACTTTATCAATGTTCCAATTTTCTCCTCATGAAAATTTCGACGTCTTTTCGACCATTTTCGAAAATTATTTACTTATATTTTTTATACATTTCGACCTCCAAAAATTACCTACTTTCGGCATCACTTCTTCGAAAACTTCTACCATCTTTCCAGAATCGCCACAAAATTTAGGTAGGTTTTTTTTAAAGAAATTGAATATCAAACATAAAATCGTACTCCTGGATTAAAAAGACGCTGTATTTTTACTGTGGACAGAGTGCGTACATAGTCGCGATCAATAGATAGGTACCTATAGATTTAAAATTTGGAATAATAATGCGCTCTTTCTAAAATTATTATTAACGTAATAGGTACTTTTAGGCAATTTTTGTCATTTGAATTTTTTTTCAAAAATAATTACTGCATTTGATATGATTACCAAAGACGTGGAATGGTGCCTTTGAAATGTCTTGTGCTAGGTTTTTATCTGTTCCTGGAGAGAGTAATTTTGTTTTTTTCTATATTGTATAGCCTTCGTTACAGAACCTCGTAAACGTAGGTAAAATATTTTGCAAAGTGTTTATCACACCGAAAGGCTAGACACACTTGTCACACTTGCATTTCACTAACGGAAAATATATATTTTCGTAATATTATTTGTGATAGAGGTGGATATTCTCTAAATGTAATTAATTCTTAAGGTCATTTAGAAAAGTCTTTATCACATTCGAATGAAATAAACGGCAAAAATACTCGTTGTTACCGTAAGGGTAAGATTAGCTAGGTAAAGTTTGTCTAGAATTATACGAATTTTATGGACTTCCAAAGTTAGTTCGTTTTACAGCCCTGTCGTCAATTTTATTGTATGGCTGAAGAATTTGCTTGTAAAACAACCTGTCAAATAGCAGCTTGAAGATACAAACAACAAACAAGAGCAAACAATGAAATTTGTACCTGCCTGCTATACCTACTGCCCGGCGCTTGGCGAACTTGGGTGCAGTAAACATGGGTTTTCCCCTGATTTGAAGCTTTTCAGCTGTAGGTACAATAAAAGTGACGAAAGGGCTGTAAAACGGATCAACTCAATAGATTTCTTATAATCCTATACAAACTTTACCTGTTATCTTATAGACATTGACGGAATTGGGGTGCAACATTTTGTACCTACCTGATACCTTATAATTCCCGACCTAACTGCGGGAAGGGGGGGTTTCAAGAACTGAATAAATATTTAGTAAATAACATGAACATATTATTCATATCAATTTTCAAATAACTTCACTTTCTTTTCTTTTGGTTCTTTTTAAATAAGTATTTATAGAAAAACCACCCGTAGGTATATCACATACTTACATAGATCTGTATAATCACAAGTTAATACTTATTATAGTTACATATAATTTCTGAAATTGTTAAATAAAATTACCGTAAACTAAATTAAAATATAACGAAATACCTACCTAAGTATTTTCTTATTATCTACAATTATGACATGATATCAGCAAATTTGTAGATAACATATTTCACAAAATTATAACTTGAAATTTAATTATTTTTGAACTGAACAATTTTAGATTCTATAAATAGGTAGGTATATGTCAATAAAGTAGGTGTAGTGGTCCAACTCTGACTTGGTTTTTATGGCACTGCAATCTCAATTACCGCAAATATTATGAACTCTATTGAAAATATAAAGAGCCGTGCTATAAAACATTGTAAAGGTTTACGGGCCCATACGGCCCTGTGTAATGCAGACAGTTGGCCCTTGATGGTTTATCAGGGCTGGATTACTTTCGGTGAAGGCCTATTGTGGAACACTTAAACTATTTCTATATTAGTATATTTGATACTTCAAATAATAATACTCGATGCACTTTTTAATTTTTCGACCACAAGACCACAGATTTGTGATCTTGAAATATTATAGGTACATATAAAAAAAAACTCGATTTTTAACACCCTCTCTCGGAAAATGGATTTGGACGCTGTCAGGTAATGACGACAGTTGTCTTCGCATTCTTTATACTTCGACAGGGAATTATCATGACCACGGACCATAAGATAATTCATACGGAACTAGCTTGGAACTTTTATTCCCGAAATCATCTGCAAAAAAATATATAATTAAGTAGTTAAAGAATATTGCACTGTCGTATGATTATAATATTACTTTGAAATAAAATAAGTGATTAAAAAAGTTACATACATTTTTGGTTGTAGAAATTGTGGCCTAGAAGCACCAGGACAATTGCAATTTTAGAGCGTATGGAGGATGACTAATGGACGTTTTTGGGGCGTGGCGTAAAGAATGGTACGTACCGACAAGGGGAGTTCTGACTGTATAGGCTGCCGAGGCGAGAATGAGTGAGCGCATCACTTGGAGGGGGGTAAATGATCTCTTAAAAATTGTTGCTTTGGCAAAAAAGCTGCTACTTTTCGCGGTTTATTTTCATTAACGTTATTCTCCAATTTAGGTCTAGGTATAGGTAAATTATGGAATTATCGTAATGTGTAATAAAAGGGGATCAGTTCCATAGGTGCTTTCACATTTTATTTTGCGCGTAGTCGTAGTTTTATTTAGTATTGACAATTAGAGCATACTTATGTTAATGCCATAGCCAAATAAAATTTTATTCCGCGAGAGGAATTGCTAAAAATTGATGTAAGTAATATTAACCAAATAATCATTTAAAAATTTAAGATAAAATTTCATTAAATAAAGGCGAACATAAAGGTAAAGCAAATACAGTGTTATATAACTACAAGACTGAGACACAGCTAGAAAGTTCTTTTTTTTAACAGCAGCGGTAATAGGAATAACTACTTATCTAAAGTTCCTACTAATATGTTTCACATTTTGAAAAATATTTTTTCAGTTTTATTTCAAGTGCCACTTTCCAAATTTGCTTTTATCCAAAATTAAAGGGAAATACGATGCGGGAAAATACAACGAAAAAAGAAAATAAATAAAAAAAAATATGCATATTTAGGTATTTATTTTTTACATCCCGAGCGTCAGCAAAGGAAGTATTGTAATCGAGTCCTTCGGCCGACCCTACTTTGACGTTTTCTTGACCTTTCATGACCCATAGAGTACCAAGAATTACGTGTTCCGTTTTCGTCTGTCTGTCAGTCTGTCTGTCCGCCTGTCTGTCTGTTCATTTGTCTGTTCGTATGTCTGCCGTCGCGGAGTTTTATTAGACAGATAATCTCCGAAAGTACTGGACCGATTGTTGTGAAATTTTGTATTTATAATAGGAATATCATGTAGATGGTAGAACGCTAACCAAAATTTGTCTAATCATCCCCACCACTATTGAGATGCCGTCACCTCAAAATTGTACATATAGTACCTATAGGTATAAATGGATTTTAAATTGTATGAAATAACATAGTCCTCTACATGTAAAAATTTTGACGCAAATTCATCGTTGACATGGCCTGCTCCTCAATTATTAGGAATCTTATGTTCAGTTCTTAAAAGTCCAAATCAATTTATTGGAGGGATGAATATGCAACCCAACATCCATGAATCATCCTATGTTCAGAGAGAAAAAAACCTTACGGTATAATATTATTATATAATTTAGTACAAAACTAATAATACTGTGTGTTTATTAAATGTTTAGATCAAAAAATGTTGTGCGATGTTGAACGTATGACTCCTCGGTTTCGCATGCTTTTCAGTTTATAGAATTAAACAAACGCATGTGTAATATTGGTTGCATTGTGACACAAATCAATTTTCAAACGAAAGTTAGCTCTTGTTTGTTGAAAAGTAGAAAAACTAGCGAAAGAAAAGAACTTTTACAGATTTGTAAATAAATTTATTTAAAAAGCGAGAACAAAGTTAAAGATATGCGTTCTTCAACATTTTCCATGACTTCTTATTGGTACACAATGTTGGTCGTCCAGCACCTTTTTTGTTGTAGACACTACCTGCTTCACGAAATACTCGCACAGTGTTTCTTGACAACGTTGTAGGGTAAATGTGTACAAGAGTACGCACTTAGTGTAAAACTGTCAACAACTTTTTAATTTTTTTGGATAGACAAATTTTATGATATAGGTTCGTTATATACATGTTTAGAGATCAGATATATTTAATTGTACACCCCAACACCACTATATTTTAAGAGTAATTTCAATTTTTGTCAAGATGTGTAAATGCGCACTCTTAGACAGTTCATTGCACAAGAGTGCGCATTTGAACGCTTATGAGTACGCATTACATTTTATGAAAAAATATTTGTTTCTAAGGTGAAAATAAATGGGAATAAGTGACTACAGTCTACACATAAAACGGGAGACCTATTTCTTCGTACTTTAGGGGTCTTGAAAAGACGAGAAAACGTAAAAATAGAGAGTCGGTCGACGGACTCGATTACAACACGCTCAGGAAGTAAAAATAAAAAAAAAATCACCATAACCACCACCACACAACTTGAGAAGCAGTACAAAGTAGTAGAGTTAAATAATTCATTATCGTATGATATGTATCTCCAAGACTATTAGACTACGTATTGCAAGCAATGCTCACTCTTATACAATACCTCGCTGCGCACTCTTGTACATTTGTACATAACCCAATGTTTTCAAAGTTAAAAGCTTTTGATGGACAGAAAGTGTAAAACTGTTAGTGTATAACGACACCTTAAAAGTTACAACTAATGAAAATTATTACTGTAAAATAAAAGAACTGGTACGTACCTTACAAAAAACTAAAACTATGAGCGGTAAAAATTACATCCACACAACGTGTGAACATAAAATCGTCAGTACGACCAAACTATAAACTATATTCAGGTCACTTTTGCACCTTTATCTCAGGTTTAGCATTAAATTCTGAATGGTATAACTACATCTTACCCAGATGGCACTAATAACCAGAAATCATCAGTGCGTACTCTTATACATATGCGCATTCTTGTACACATTTACCCTAAATATCAGCAACGATAAAATTAAAGTCCGCAAATTATTCTTGGAATTCTTATAAAAAAACACCACTGTTATAATGCCATTCGTCTGTTCACTATGACAGAGAAACGATGACGGACGCCTCTGTATGGGCGAGCACCCCTTAAATTAGAATTTGAACTTAGTGCGACTGATTTTGTGCTTCTACACCCTTTGTTGTTTTAAGAAAATTAGCACAAGTAGGTATTAGCAATTTTTAGCGTGTATGTATGTTACTTAATAGGATTAATTTAAGCAGTTGATTGTTATTGAGAAATATGCAGGTACGAAAATCTAATACAGTTTATACCTGCAAATAATCGTTTCGGGAATTAGTTAAATTGTAAACAAAAACAATCTATAGGTAGTTTCATTTTTTTATCCTTAAAATTACAAAAAAAATTTACAAAAATATTTACATCTCAATATATACATATATACAAGACAATTAAATTTGATCCGCATTTGCCAAAATCAATACAAACTCACACAAGAGAGAGTTTCCACTATAAATCTCAGTTAGAAGATACACATCTTCAGCAAAATGAGGACAACCTGGAGCGAGTACATGGGCTATCGAATGCTGATTCATCGAACCAGGCTCCACAGGTTGAAGCAGCGTCACGCACTCTTGCAAAATTTTATTTTGGTGCATACATGTTTGCCTCAGCCACAGATTCCTGTGTTCCTCGGTACTGGTGTAAAAAAAATCAATTTTCATCTCCTCGTATTGCAAAATTGACTGCGATATCTTCGCGTAATTTGGGGAATCCTCTGTGCACTCGTGGTCTTCCAGAAACGTGTCATCGCCACTTCGTACCTTCACATATACCATGCGGAACGGACTGCCCATTTTTGAAGATGTCTGTAAAAAAAATGTAATAATTAATTACCAATGAAGCACCAACAATTTTACTTTGAAATAAAATAAATGAAAAATGGTTACATACCTTTTTAGTTGTTGCGGAAGCCAACTAAGTATAAAGTCTCTAGAAATCTTGGATCTTGGATGTTCACCACGTCGAAGAGCGTTTCGAGAGAGAATGCGGTTTTAAGGCATTTAGGGGATATTTATGGGGTGTTTTGACTTGTTCTGATTGGTCGCTGGCGTGACGAATAAGGGAGGACGTTAATGGAGAGGGGTAAACGATGTTGTCACTGTGGCTTTACAATTTCTAGTTTGAGCAAATTTGATTGGAACAAAATTCGTTATCCATAAAGAATTTGATTATTAACATGAGTTAAACTATGAAAATTAACACCTCGATGACAACTAAGTAATTACAATTAATTGACCTTAACTGAAATTGATACATTCAGAAAACAAATTAAACAATTTTTATTTTATTTGATCAAATACCTACTGTATTAATGCAATTGGCATGATGGAATTAAATTAATAAAATTAAATCTTTTTTAATTAACTTTGACCCGGTTTATAGAACGAGAATTAAAGTTAATTCTCGATTAAAACCATGCAAAGAAAAACAAACGCCTGAAACAAAATGAGTCAGAAAGTAAAGGAGTTAGATAACGACACAGAAATATGTATTATGATTTATAAGAAATTTTACAAGTTTTTAAGTAAGTATACGAATTAATCACATGACTTAATGAAAAAATTAAAGTACCAACGTCGGTATGGATCAATTTCGCGGATCCGATTACTGGTTATCTATAGATATTAATGCTCTCGCTGCGATGAAATTTAACTGGAAAACTATTTATTGTGACGCATTTTGTAATTGAAAGTGCATACATAAAAGTTTCCTTAAACAAATTAATAAAAGAGAATTAGATTTATTCTAGCTAAATTAAAACAGTTGGGTATGGTCTTGGAAATGCCCCTAGTCTAAAACACTTAGAATGTGAGATTTTTAGTAACTTTTCATAGGTGAGTTGTTATTATTATGTTACGAATATGTTGCAATGGATAAATCTAAATTTCAAATTCGCAATTATTGAAAGTTACAGGTACTAAAAAGGGAAAATCCATTATGGAAATTTTTTGTAAATTGAATTTTTAATTTGGGACACTCATTAATTAGTAGCGTAGGTCTTCTGTTTCAAATTGATATATTTCATACTTATAAATTGTTATATTAACTAAATTATTATTAACATTAATAATAAATTCATTCTGTTCTGAAATACCTACCTATCTAAAATTTTTTCATTTTCCCAAGCACAATTTCTTATTTTATCAGTGGATATGTTTAACGTAAAATAGTAATGAATTTCACGACTTTACGTAATATTCTTCTAAAGGATCCACCTTTAAAATTTTTCTGGAATAAAAAAAAAATCCATCAATATCACAAAATGTAATTAAAGCATAATTAAATTTTGAACTAAAATCTCACTGTATTAAATTCGTTTTTTTCTTGTAGGTACCATGTTAATCAGCAAAATAACAGAATATGATCCTTTTTTTATAGAGGAATAAATAATTTTCCATTTTTACATAATATGATGTACAGTAAGTAGGTACCTACCTATTAACTTTCATCAAAACACGTGGGTATTTTCCACGTCATTACTTGTTTCATTAATGCCGCTGCTTACTCCTAAATTCTGTACTTCCAAGAAACATTATTTGCCAGGAGCTAATACTTTAGTGATAATACTGTGACGGCTTTAAAATTTGTCAAGCCAGGTGCTTTAAATTTCACCGACCCTGCAACCTGTTAAATTTTACAACCCATTATACCTGGTAGTGTCCCTTAATGGGGCTGTCAAGTTTAATTTATTTGTTGTTGTTATTTTCTATTCTAAGGGGTCAATTCCAAGTTAGATTTGCACCCGGCGCAAGTGGGGTCGCCATGGTGACGGCGCAATTCAGTTTGCGCCTAATTCAAAGTCAAATTCCGCGGTCAAATTGCACTCGTATTTTGCGCCACTCGATGGCGGTGGTGCATCTCAAATTTGTACCGGCGCAACCGTATGTCATCTTATGTGTGGGACATGGCGGCCGGTGCAAGACAAGGTTTAGCGGCTTTAGCTCTCGATTTGTTCGAAAATGATACTGAAAGTGATAGTGAGGATGGTGAAGAACGTGTACCGAGGAACGCCTTTCATATTCGGCAAATTTCCGAGAGGATTCTGTTTCAGCATACTAGGTTGAACAGAATTGTATTTGAGTATGTTTTAGGTTTAATTTCACCGGCTTTGACAAAAAACACGCGAAGTGGACGATACAAACATCTAACACCCATGCAAAAATTGTATGTGGCCCTTCAATTTTATGCCACAGGTTCATATCAATGGCTAGTAGCAAGCAGTGGCAATGTTTCACAACCCTCAGCATGTCGTATCATTGGAGAAGTTACTGAGGCTATTGTGGCTCTTGCGCCACAGTTTATACGTTTTCCCAACGCTGAAGACTACCTGGCAGTGAAACAAGCCTTCTACCAAATAGGACAGACCAAACACAGACGTGGATTTCCAAACGTTTTGGGTGCAATTGACTGTACTCACGTACGCATTCAAGCTCCAACAACTGCCCCAGAACAATACCTGAATCGTCATATTTACCACTCAATTATTGTACAACTTGTTGTCGGACCTGATTTAAAAATTTTTAACAGTGTTGCAGAATTTCCAGGTTCTAATCATGATTCGTATGTGTGGAGAAATTCAGCTGTTCGAGAAGCCTTAGCTGAAGGTAATTTTCCAGAAGGTTGGCTCATTGGGGATTCTGGATATCCACAGGAACCTTGGCTCATGACTCCTGTTGGCCATGTTAACACACCGCCTGAATTGTTATATAATTCTGTGCACATTTCCACTCGAAATCCAGTGGAAAGGACAAATGGAGTTCTAAAAAGTAGGTGGCGTGTTTTAGATTGTCCACTTAAATATTCTCCAGGGAAAGTGTGTCACATAACTACTGCATGTTGTGTTCTCCACAATATTTGCACTGAACATAACCTGGATGTAGAAGATTTACAAGAACATCCTCTGAATGATGAATTCCCATGTCAAGAGCCTCAAAATCTCCATTATGACCAAATTAAAAGACAACTGATTGCACAACATTTTACCTGATTTTGACATGTATCCTTTTTTATTTAACATTTGTGCTCATCTGCAATTGTAGGTTAAAATTTTGTATGTTGGTGACTTCTACAGCCCTTTTTTTCAAAATTTATTAATTTGTATCCTTTGCAAACACAAATTTTACTTCTAACTCTCATATTTTCAAATAACACCCCTTCCTTAACCTGGTGGGATTTTGTCAGCCTTTACAGGGTCCCACTAGATATTTCCACAATTGCTTGTTCCACACTGTTAAATTTAATACTTGCTTTTTTTTGCTAGTTCTATTAATAGCACGTTTTGGATTCATTTTATTCTGCAAGGATTAATTTCAAAATTTCCATTGTGGAAAGTAACCGAACTGACAAAAAAATTACAACTTAATTTTTAAACTAAATAAATAGAGATGTACCGACTGTAGGTCTGGCCGACTAACTGACTAGCCGATTGTTCGGCCAGTAAAAACCGACTAGTCGGCCGACTGTTCGGCTTTGCTAAAACCGGTTTATAAATGCGACAGGCAGTGTGTTTTTTTTTTCTATTTCTCTGACTACCTTAAAAATTTGTTTTATTTTATAAAAGGAATAACTAAAGTTCCTTTGTTTTCCAAAAAATGTGTTAAATTTATTTGGATAATTTTAACATTTAATTTTTTTTTAGTAACTCAGTACAAAAATAAAGAATAACACAATTTAGGGCCAGTTTATACAATATTTTAACTAAGATTAAGTTGATCGCGCATTTAACAAGGCCATTAGCAACGTCTCATTGGCGTAGAGTCGGTCACATGGTACTTTAACGCGGGGTTAAAAATTAAATCGCAATTAAATATTTAATTGAGGTTCTGTGAACCGGGTTTAATTGTTTTATATGCTATTTTAATTTTAGTAAAAAAAGCCGACCGGTCAGCCACTAGTCGGTACATCCCTATAAATAAATAATTCAATAAATGATCAAAGTAACAAGTATATGATGTTTATTTAATGTGAATAATAACTAAATAAATAAATAATGAACAATCAAAAATTACTATAATTAGATAAAATATTTAATGTGAGGTTTTGGCTTTTTTTATTTTGAGGTTTTCCTCTAAAATTTCTACCTCTCTTTTTTTTAGAGCTACCAACTCTCTTATTCCTTCGGTTACCTGACTACTGAAGCTCTTGAATTCCGTAAGGATATCAGAGAGTAAAACATTCTGCTGTGTTTGCAGAGTGGTAGTTCTTTTAATTTCATCCAAAACCTGTGTTTTAGATTTTTTCTTTGGGACAGTTGGAGGTATCACAGGTGGTGCAGTGAGGGGTGCTGGCAGGATTGGCGAAACTGAAACTCTGGGAGGAGAGGAAGTAGGGCTAGGTCCAGTGGAACACATGTTATACTCTGTAAAAGGTGGAAATAATAAACTATTAATATATTTGCAAAGTAATTATGGTTATTTAAAAATGATATGTGTATATTATTACTGTATCGATGTTGAAACTATCTTGTTGTCTATTTATAAATAAAACTATTTTATAAACCTATACATACCTTCAGTGGGGCTTAATGAAATTTCAAGGTATGGTGGAGGGATCAGGAGAGGAGTTGGTTCGTTAACAACTAAAAAAAAGTACAAATAATGCAAGCAATTCAGTAAAAATAGATCTTTATTAACGTTTGTGTTAATAAATATACCTGTAAATGTTTTATTGAAGCATTTTTTTTTACGTTTCAGTTGATAATAAATTAAGTAAAAGCATTTACATAATAATATCAAATATACTTACCCCTTTTTTGGAATGTATCAATTCCTCCAGCGATCCCCTCGATACTTTCTGTTCCAATGAATGAGATGATTTTTTGTTCCATCTCATTCAGAGGAGTTTCCTCGTTTTCGCCCCCACCGGTCTTTTTGGTACTTCTTTTAAAGGCATTCGCCTTTTGTTTTGTCCTGGTTTTAAGGTCTTTAAATTTCTTTTTTATGTCCTTCGTCGTGCGAACCACTGGTGCCACTGCGTTTACTGCCTCCACTACTTTCTCCCATGCCCTGTCCCGATGGTACTGTGTTAAAGTTGGACCTTGCAAAGGCCCAAACAAAAACTTTCTCCGCGCCTCAATTGCATCCACTAATGCTAGCAGCTCTGTTTTGGTAAAATTTTTACCTCTTGCTTTGATGCTACAATTAGCGATTTTGTGATTAATTTTAATATATGTGGTACCCATTACTTTTTAAAACTTGTCCGTGAAATAAAAGCATAAATTACTTACGATTTATTTGCCATGGTTTAATATTTTTAAATTCGAAATATGTAGCTGACGCTTGCGTACTCCTGCATTGACAGTTAAATTGACATTTGACAGAACAACCACACCCAATCAAAGTAAAATGCTGTGGCTAATGTTCCGCCGTTGCGCCTACATTGCGCGGGTGCAACTTTGTTACTTAGAATTTGGACGCAACTCGAGGCGCAACAAGGGCGCAAATCAGAGGTGCAAAGTTGCGCTGCGCCCATGATTTGCGCCCTGAACTTGGAATTGACCCCTATAAGTAATAATCTACTTAAGAAGGGTTCCCCACCTTGATCCAACTTCGTTTTGAGAAGTGAACAATATTTTATTAACGAAAATGTGTTTATGCATATTTGATTCACAGAAGCTTTGAGAGAGATGATGTCAAAGTTATTACAATATTCCTTCTATTCCTATTGTTGTCATTGTTCACTTTTTGAAAGATTCTACTATGGTTATTAATTTTTTAAAGACCTTGCATCAAAAAATACGTTTACTGGCCACTCAGTCACAGATTTTTTTTCTTACAATAAAAACTGTTTTTTTGTGTTTATACCTACCAATATTGATTTTATTCCCTTCCTAGAAAGATCCATATAAATATTCACAGAGCAAGTAAATACTTCAGAAAAAATATTTCCTGACGCAGTTAGTTAGTTTTAGTGGGTTTAAGTTTAAGTTGTTGATTTTTGCACTCAGATACTAAAATCTAAACATAGTTGTAATAATTTCAAAAAATGGCTCCGAACTGTAAGAACCTGAAAAATAATGATTTTCCATTCTATGAAACTTTAATGCTTTTGAATATTTATTGAAAATGACTACAGTTATTTGGCAACTAGAACAATCTGGAAACGCGGAAAACCTAACTAATGAAAGTCAAACAATTTTTGCACACACTTGGAGGTATGATAAAAAAAAACTTTGAAATGTGTGTTAGTATATGTATTATAAACAGCGTTCTTCTCTAATACACTTACAATTACTAAATAGGTACATGTTTTAAAAAACACACACAATTAATCAAAATTATCTATTGAATTTAATCTAATAAAAAGAACATGAGTTTGCACAATACAAAGTCGGCGTTGTCGTCATAAATTTCTGTAACTATGAAGATCGGATCCGTGGAGGTTCTGTCAAAAACGACAGCATTGTAAGCCGCCTCCACAGGAATAAAATATCCACATCGAGCATTTTCCACTATCGAAGGAAGCGTAATCTCAATCCTGTCAGTGCACATTTACCGATGAAACATTTCTTGCTTTAACCGGAGATCTAGATATTGTGTGGAACTTCGATAGAAATAGTTGAAGTCGACCACTCCGTTCCAGAAGATCGATTTCGACGTGTTTATGCGATGGACGTCGGTGTCGTCGCAGTAGTGATAATCATAAGGGACGTTGTTGTGTCCCCGGAAAACGATAAGTTCCATGCGGAAATCGTGAAAATCTATGGCTGCAGGCAGCTGGAAAAAAATATGAATTAGCCACTGGATTTCGAGATGATGGTTTGAAAAATGTAGTTTTTTTAGAAAAGGAGAAAATGAAGTCTATATACATACCTTAGTTTTCAAAACACTTGGCTAACCAATCGACGAACAGAGGCAAAAAAAAAGATTTATGCATGGAATTTCGAGAACATTTACGAAAGTGGACAAACGGAGTTGCAAGTAGAAGATTTTGAAAGTCATTCTTTAATTTATTCTAATTTACGAAAAACATAATAAATAACACAATATTTTTTGTTTAATTACAAGCTTTTTTGGTTTTAAACAATTCGATAGAAATAATTTTGTAATGATATTACGTCCAATAAACATCAATTGATAAAAATTAACAGCTTAAAATCTTAGCAAATCAAAAACGAAAACAGTTCCATTCATGATTTTATCTTAGGTAGGTAGAGAGAGAATGACAGACATAATTAAAGTATTGAAATTTAAGAGTTATAAACACCAGTACTGAAGCATAAATTGTCGAAATCTTTGTAATGAGATTGTAACACCTGAGCAGCAAACTGCTTAATTTAAATCTTGTTGAAATGTTTACATTCTACAAGAATTTCTCATACCTTTGGTAATTTACTGAAAGCAACAAAGGGTAAAGAGATTAGTTTAATGTCCTGTAAATAATGGGCCGTCATAAACTTCGGCCAAAATTACACTGGTACCTGTGGTCGTCTCAGCTGCGATCCAAACCGATAACAGCAGCCAATAAAATTTACATAAATTTTAGCTGCTTCTATGAATTTTTATTAGTACAAGGTATTGAAATTTTATCGAACTCTTATTCTGTGCACCTATTCCACTATTATTTTAATACTTTCCAATTTTTGTTTAGCAGAAGTTTTTTAATCAAAAGTGTAGTAACACAAGAAAAAGATTATATGCTTACGGTGGTAATTAGTAGCTTATTTTATATTTCATTATGTATAAATAAATTTGTAAACAAGGTGAACAATCAAATTTTCTTCATAACCATTGTGCAAAATCTGTTTCATACCGCCATCATCATTTCATCACTAAGTGTAGAAAATTTATTATCATATTTGACTTTCGCGCTTATAACAAGAATTGGGAAATCGAAAAATTTTAAAGCCGAAAAGTCGAAAAAGGAGAAAGCGAGAAATTGAAAAATCACTTCAATTCAAAAACTCAATCATCGAAATGTAAAAGTCGAGAAATAGAATAATCTAAAAATTGAAAAATCGAAATGGGCCAAAATCGAAAAACGAAAAATCGAGAAACTGAACAATTTAAAATTAATCGATAAACTGAAAAATCGAAAAATTGAAAAATTCAAAAATCAAAAATTTAAAAATTTAAACGTCGAAAAATTGAAAACCCGAGAAATCGAAAAATCGAAAACTTTAAATTAAAAAATCGAAAAATTGAAAAGTCGAATTATCGTAGAATTGGAAAATATCAAAAAGCCGAAAACCCGAAAAGTGGAAAGATCGAAAAGTTTCAAAATGAAAAATCGAAAAATTCAACATAAAAAAAAATGATGAATTGAAAAAACTTGAAAAACAGAAATATTGAAGAACTTAAAAATCGAAAATTCTAAAAGGTGAAAATTCGAAGACCCGAGAAATCGGAAAATCGAAACATCGAAAAATTCAAAAACTGAAACATCGAGAAATCGGAAAATTATGAAATCGTAAAATGGAAGTTAAAATTTGAAAAACTGATAGATTGAAAACTCGACAACGTGAAATACCTATCGAGTAATCAAAAAATCAAAAATCGAAGACGAAAAATCGAAAAACCAAAAATCGAAAATCCAAAATTTAAAAATTGAAGAACCAAAAAACGAAAAATTCCAAAACAAAAAATTCGAAAAGTTGAAAAGCTGAAAAGTCGAAAAAGAAAAAACGAGAAATTGAAAAATCATTTCGATGCAAAAACTGAATCATCGAAATCTACAAGTCGACAAGTTGGAAAATTTAAAAACTGAAAAAACGAAATGGTCCAAAATCGAAAAATAGAAAATTGAAAAATTGAAACAACGAAAATCCGAAAACCCGAGAATTTGAAAAATCGAAAACCTAAAATTTAAAGAATCAAATAATTGAAAAGTCGAAAAATTGAAGAATCGAAAACCTGAAAAATTGAGAAATTAAAAAAATTTAAAACTGAAATGATCAATAATTGATAAATCGTAAAACTGGAACATCGGAACATTGAGAACTCTAAAAGTAAAGAATCGAGATTTCGAGAAATTGTGGAATCCCAGCACTAAAATATTAAAAAATTGAGTAAACGAAAAACTGAAAATCGAGAAATTGGGCCGAAAATTCGAAACATTGAAAAATCGAAAAATTCTTGTATCTACAAATGTGATTTTTTTCCAAAAATCCCGTTGTCAGGGATAAAAATTCAACACGGAATCATAAACCACAATTTCAGAACTATGTTGTTTGTTAACATTTGAATAACATTTATTCGACAAAATTGTAACATCACACAAATCTGTTATTATTTTCACAGAATCTTTTCAAACATTGAAGAAAACCATGTTTATACGCAAAAAAATAAAGAAGGTAAAGTTTTACCTATAAAATGATTTTAAAAATGATACTGTTTTTCTTTTAGAAGAGGTGCCGTAGTGGTATTATGAAGTCAATTTAAGCAAAGCGGTACTCCCTCTTATGGCAAATTTCGTGTGATCTTACACCTTTTTTGTGATTTTTTAAAAAACTTTATCAATGTTCCAATTTTCTCCTCATGAAAATTTCGACGTCTTTTCGACCATTTTCGAAAACTATTTACTTACATTTTTTATACCTTTCGACCTCCAAAAATTACCTACTTTCGGCATCACTTCTTCGAAAGCTTCTACCATCTTTCCAGAATCGCCACAAAATTTAGGTACGTTTTTTTTTTAAAGAAGTTGAATATCAAACATAAAATCGTACTCCTGGATTACAAACACGCTGTATTTTTACTGTGGACAGAGTGCGTACATAGTCGCGATCAATAGATACCTATAGATTTAAAATTTGGAATAATAATGCGCTCTTTCTAAAATTATTATTAACGTAATAGGTACTTAACTAATTTTTGTCATTTAAATTTTTTATTTTCAAACGTCATATAACTGACACTTATATGACGCTCTTACCGGGGTTTAAGTGTCATTTCTATGACAGCGTTTTTGAGCGGCGTATAAGTACTACTTATACTCCGCCGGCGTATAAATACAAGATTTATACTCCGCCGGAGTATAAAAGTGTGAAAATCATAGTGGTTGTCAACCATAGTAACCATGGTAAGTGAAATCAAGGCAATTCCTTAATGAAGCAAGAAGATAGGAAATAATCACTTCAAAAGAAGATTAATCGTTTGAAAATAAAATATTGTATTTCATTTTGAGTATAAGTAACTTCATGTGACTCGAATGGACATAATTCGCCTCGCTATCGCTCGGCGTTTAATCGTCCATACTCGACACATAAAGTATCACATAAACTCCTAATAAAATAAATATCTATTACAAAAATAATTACTGCAGTTGATATGATTGCCAAAGACGTGGAATGGTGCCTTTGAAATGTCTTGTGCTAGGTTTTTATCTGTTCCTGAAGAGAGTAATTTTGTTTTTTTCTATATTGTATAGCCTTCGTTACAGAACCTCGTAAACGTAGGTAAAATATTTTGCAAAGTGTTTATCACACCGAAAGCTAGATACACTTGTCACACTTGCATTTCACTAACGGAAAATATTTTCGTAATATTATTTGTGATAGTGGTGGATATTCTCTAAATGTAATTAATTCTTAAGGTCATTTAGAAAAGTCTTTATCACATTCGAATGAAATAAACGGCAAAAATACTCGTTGTCACAGTAAGGGTAAGATTAGCTAGGTAAAGTTTGTCTAGAATTATAAGAATTTGATGGACTTCCAAAGTTAGTTCGTTTTACAGCCCTGTCGTCAATTTTATTGTACGGCTGAAGAATTTGCTTGTAAAACAACCTGTCAAATAGCAGCTTGAAGATACAAACAACAAACAAGAGCAAACAATGAAATTTGTACCTGCCTGCTATACCTACTGCCCGGCGCTTGGCGAACTTGGGTGCAGTAAACATCGGTTTTCCCCTGATTTGAGGCTTTTCAGCTGTAGGTACAATAAAAGTGACGAAAGGGCTGTAAAACGGATCAACTCAATAGATTTCTTATAATCCTATACAAATTTTACCTGTTATCTTATAGACATTGACGGAATTGGGGTGCAAAATTTTGTACCTACCTGATACCTTATAATTCCCGACCTAACGGCGGGAAGGGGGGGTTTCAAGAACTGAATGAATATTTAGTAAATAACATGAACATATTATTCATATCAATTTTCAAATAACTTCAGTTTCTTTTCTTTTGGTTCTTTTTAAATAAGTATTTATTGAAAAACCACCCGTAGGTATATCACATACTTACATAGCTCTGTATAATCACAAGTTAATACTTATTATAGTTACATATAATTTCTAAAATTGTTAAATAAAATTACCGTAAACTAAATTAAAATATAACGAAATACCTATACCTAAGTATTATCTTATTATCTACAATTATGACATGATATCAGCAAATTTGTAGATAACATATTTCACAAAATTATAACTTGAAATTTCAGTATTTTTGAACTGAACAATTTTAGATTCTATAAATATATGTCAATAAAGTAGGTGTAGTGGTCCAACTCTGACTTGGTTTTTATGGCACTGCAATCTCAATTACCGCAAGTATTTTGAACTCTATTGAAAATGTAAAGAGCCGTACTATAAAACATTGTAAAGGTTTACGGGCGCATACGGCCCTGTGTAGTGCAGACAGTTGGCCCTTGATGGTTTATGAGCGCTGGATTACTTGCGGTAGAGGCCTATTGTGGAACACTTAAATTATTTCTAGGTATATTACTATATTACTTCAAATAATAATACTCGATGCACTTTTTAATTTTTCGACCACAAGACCACAGATTTGTGATCTTGAAATATTATACATATAAAAAAAAACTCGATTTTTAACACCCTCTCTCGGAAAATGGATTTGGACGCTGTCAGGTAATGACGACAGTTGTCTTCGCATTCTTTATACTCCGACAGGGAATTATCGTGACCACGGACCATAAGGTAATTCATACGGAACTAGCTTGGAACTTTTATTCCCGAAATCATCTGCAAAAAAATATATAATTAAGTAGTTAAAGAATATTGCACTGTCGTATGTTTATAATATTACTTTGAAATAAAATAAGTGATTAAAAAAGTTACATACCTTTTTGGTTGTAGAAATTGTGGCCTAGAAGCACCAGGACAATTGCAATTTTAGAGCGTATGGAGGATGACTAATGGAGGTTTTTGGGGCGTGGCGTAAAGAATGGTACGTACCGACAAGGGGAGTTCTGACTGTATAGGCTGCCGAGGCGAGAATGAGTGAGCGCATCACTTGGAGGGGGGTAAATGATCTCTTAAAAATTGTTCCTTTGGCAAAAAAGCTGCTACTTTTCGCAGTTTATTTTCATTAACGTTATTCTCCAATTTAGGTCTAGGTATAGGTAAATTATGGAATTATCGTAATGTGTAATAAAAGGGGATCAGTTCCATAGGTGCTTCCACATTTTATTTTGCGCGTGGTCATAGTTTTATTTAGTATTGAGAATTAGAGCATACTTATGTTAATGCCATATCCAAATAAAATTTTATTCCGCGAGAGGATTGCTAAAAATTGATGTAAGCAATATTAACCAAATAATCATTTAAAAATTTAAGATAAAATTTCATTAAATAAAGGCGAACCTAAAGGTAAAGCAAATACAGTGTTATATAACTACAAGACTGAGATACAGCTAGAAAGTTCTTTTTTTTTTAACAGCAGCGGTAATAGGAATAACTACTTATCTGAAGTTACTACTAATATGTTTCACATTTTTAAAAATATTTTTTCAGTTTTATTTCAAGTGCCACTTTCCAAATTTGCTTTTATCCAAAATTAACGGGAAATAGGATGCGGGAAAATACAACGAAAAAAGAAAATAAATAAAAAAAATATGCATATTTATTTATTTTTTACTTCCCGAGCGTCAGCAAAGGAAGTATTGTAATCGAGTCCGTCAGCCGACCCTACTTTGACGTTTTCTTGACCTTTCATGACCCATAGAGTACCAAGAATTACGTGTTCCGTTTTCGTCTGTCTGTCCGCCTGTCTGTCTGTTCGTTTGTCTGTTCGTATGTCTGTCGTCGCGGAGTTTTATTAGACAGATAATCTCCGAAAGTACTGGACCGATTGTTGTGAAATTTTGTATTTATAATAGGAATATCATGTAGATGGTAGAACGCTAACCAAAATTTGTCTAATCATCCCCACCACTATTGAGATGCCGTCACCTCAAAATTGTACATATAGTACCTATAGGTATAAATGGATTTTAAATTGTATGAAATAACATAGTCCTCTACATGTAGTTTACGACTCCATAGTTTTTATCGGAAACGTCTAGATTTTTTAAAACAATTTCGTCAAAAATTTTGACACAAATTCATCGTTGACATGGCCTGCTCCTCAATTATTAGGAATCTTATGTTCAGTTTTTAAAAGTCCAAATCAATCTATTGGAGGGATGAATATGCAACCCAACATCAATGAATCATCCTATGTTCAGAGAGAAAAAAACCTTACGGTATAATATTATTATATAATTTAGTACAAAACTAATAATACCGTGTGTTTATTAAATGTTTAGATCAAAAAATGTTGTGCGATGTTGAACGTATGACTCCTTGGTTTCGCATGCTTTTCAGTTTATACAATTAAACAAACGCATGTGTAATATTGGTTGCATTGTGACACAAATCAATTTTCAAACGAAAGTTAGCTCTTGTTTGTTGAAAAGTAGAAAAACCAGCGAAAGAAAAAAACTTTTACAGATCTGTAAATAAATTTATTTAAAAATCGAAAACAAAGTTAAAGATATGCGTTCTTCAACATTTTCTATGACTTCTCATTGGTACACAATGTTGGTCGTCCAGCACCTTTTTTGTTGTAGACACTACCTGCTTCACGAAATACTCGCACAGTGTTTCTTGACAACGTTGTAAATATCAGCAACGATAAAATTAAAGTCCGGGAATTTTTCTTGGAATTCTTATAAAAAACACCACTGTTATAACGCCTCTGTATGGGCGAGCACCCCTTAAATTAGAATTTGAACTTAGTCCGACTGATTTTGTGCTTCTACACCCTTTGTTGTTTTAAGAAAATTAGCACAAGTAGGTATTAGCAATTTTTAGCGTGTATGTATGTTAATTAATAGGATTAATGTAAGCAGTTGATTGTTATTGAGAAATATGCAGGTATGAAAATCTAATACAGTCTATACCTGCAAATAATCGCTTCGGGAATTAGTTAAATTGTAAACAAAAACAATCTATTGGTAGTTTCATTTTTTTATCCTTAAAATTACAAAAAAAATTTACAAAAATATTTACATCTCAATATACATATATATATACAAGACAATTAAATTTGATCCGCATTTGCCAAAATCAAAACAAACTCACACAAGAGAGAGTTTCCACTATAAATCTCAGTTAGAAGATACACATCTTCAGCAAAATGAGGACAACCTGGAGCGAGTACATGGGCTATCGAATGCTGATTCATCGAACCAGGCTCCACAGGTCGAAGCAGCGTCACGCACTCTTGCAAAATTTTATTTTGGTGCATACATGTTTGCCTCAGCCACAGATTCCTGTGTTCCTCGGTACTGGTATAAAAAAAATCAATTTTCATCTCGTCATATTGCAAAATTGATTGCGATATCTTCGCGTAATTTGGGGAATCCTCTGTGCACTCGTGGTCTTCCAGAAACGTGTCATCGCCACTTCGTACCTTCACATATACCATGCGGAACGGACTGCCCATTTTTGAAGATATCTGTAAAAAAATTGTAATAATTAATTACCAATGAAGCACCAATAATTTTACTTTGAAATAAAATAAATGAAAAATGGTTACATACCTTTTTAGTTGTTGCGGAAGCCAACTATAAAGTCTCTAGAAATCTTGGATCTTGGATGTTCACCACGTCGAAGAGCGTTTCGAGAGAGAATGCGGTTTTAAGGCATTTAGGGGATATTTATGGGGTGTTTTGACTTGTTCTGATTGGTCGCTGGCGTGACGAATAAGGGAGGACGTTAATGGAGAGGGGTAAACGATGTTGTCACTGTGGCTTTACAATTTCTAGTTTGAGCAAATGTGATTGGAACAATAAAGGATTTGATTATTGACATGAGTTAAACTATGATAATAAACACCTCGATGACAACTAAGTAATTACAATTAATTGACCTTAACTGAAATTGATACATTCACAAAACAAATTAAACAATTTTTATTTTATTTGATCAAATACCTACTGTATTAATGCAATTGGCATGATGGAATTAAATTAATAAAATCAGATCTTTTTTAATTAACTTTGACCCGGTTTATAGAACGAGAATTAAAGTTAGGGTAAATGTGTACAAGAGTACGCACTTAGTGGAAAACTGTCAACAACTTTTTAATTTTTTTGGATAGATAAATTTTATGATATAGGTTCGTTATATACATGTTTAGAGATCAGATATATTTAATTGTACGTCCCAACACCACTATATTTTAAGAGTAATTTCAATTTTTGTCAAGATGTGTAAATGCGCACTCTTAGACAGTTCATTGCACAAGAGTGCGCATTTGAACGCTTATGAGTACGCATTACATTTTATGAAAAAATATTTGTTTCTAAGGTGAAAATAAATGGGAATAAGTGACTACAGACTACACATTAAACGGGAGACCTATTTCTTCGTACTCTAGGGGCTTGAAAAGACGAGAAAACGTAAAAATAAAGAGTCGGTCGACGGACTCGATTACAACACGCTCAGGAAGTAAAAATAAAAAAAAAAATCACCATAACCACCACCACACAACTTGGGAAGCAGTACAAAGTAGTAGAGTTAAATAATTCAGTATCGTATGATATGTATCTCCAAGACTATTAGACTACGTATTGCAAGCAATGCGCACTCTTATACAATACCTCGCTGCGCACTCTTGTACATTTGTACATAACCTAATGTTTTCAAAGTTAAAAGCTTTTGATTGACAGAAAGTGTAAAACAGTTAGTGTATAACGACACCTTAAAAGTTACAACTAATGACAATTATTACTGTAGAATAAAAGAACTGGTACGTACCTTACAAAAAACTAAAACTATGAGCGGTAAAAATTACATCCACACAACGTGTGGACATAAAATCGTCAGTACGACCAAACTATAAACTATATTCAGGTCACTTTTGCACCTTTATCTCAGGTTTAGCATTAAATTCTGAATGGTATAACTTCATCTTACCCAGATGGCACTAATAAGCAGAAATCATCAGTGCGTACTCTTATACATATTCGCACTCTTGTACACATTTACCCTAATTCTCGATTAAAACCATGCAAAGAAAAACAAACGCCTGAAACTAAATGAGTCAGAAAATAAAGGAGTTAGACAACGACACAGAAATATGTATTATGATTTATAACAAATTTTACA
Organism: Zophobas morio; assembly: GCF_036711695.1. NCBI lineage: Eukaryota > Metazoa > Arthropoda > Insecta > Coleoptera > Tenebrionidae > Zophobas > Zophobas morio. The sequence continues at coordinate 3,761,569 of NW_026972123.1, read as the reverse complement.
AGTTTTTAAGTAAGTATACGAATTAATCACATGACTTAATGAAAAAAGTAAAGTACCAACGTCGGTATGGATCAATTTCGCGGATCCGATTACTGGTTATCTATAGATATTAATGCTCTCGCTGCGATGAAATTTAACTGGAAAACTATTTATTGTGACGCATTTTGTAATTGAAAGTGCATACATAAAAGTTTCTTTAAACAAATTAATAAAAGAGATTTAGATTTAGTCTAGCTAAATTAAAACATTTGGGTATGGTCTTGGAAATGCCCCTAGTCTAAAACACTTAGAATGTGAGGTTTTTAGTAACTTTTCATAGGTGAGTTGTTATTACTATGTTACGAATATGTTGCAATGGATAAATCTAAATTTCAAATTCGCAATTATTGAAAGTTACAGGTACTAAAAAGGGAAAATCCATTATGGAAATTTTTTGTAAATTGAATTTTTAATTTGGGAGACTCATTAATTAGTAGCGTAGGTCTTCTGTTTCAAATTGATATATTTCATACTTATAAATTATTATATTAACTAAATTATTATTAACATTAATAATAAATTCATTCTGTTCTGAAATACCTACCTATCTAATATTTTTTCATTTTCCCAAGCACAATTTCTTATTTTATCAGTGGAATTTCACGACTTTACGTAATATTCTTCTAAAGGATCCACCTTTAAAATTCTTCTGGAATAAAAAAAAAATCCATCAATATCACAAAATGTAATTAAAGCATAATTAAATTTTGAACTAAAATCTCATAGTATTAAATTCGTTTTTTTCTTGTAGGTACCATGTTAATCAGCAAAATAACAGAATATGATCCTTTTTTTATAGAGGAATAAATAATTTTCGATTTTTACATAATATGATGTACAGTAAGTAGGTACCTACCTATTAACTTTCATCAAAACACGTGGGTATTTTCCACCTCATTACTTGTTTCATTAATGCCGCTGCTTACTCCTAAATTCTGTACTTCCAAGAAACATTATTTGCCAGGAGCTAATACTTTAGTGATAATACTGTGACGGCTTTAAAATTTGTCAAGCCAGGTGCTTTAAATTTCACCGACCCTGCAACCCGTTAAATTTTACAACCCATTATACCTGCTAGTGTCCCTTAATGGGGCTGTCAAGTTTAATTTAGTTGTTGTTGTTATTTTCTATTCTAAAAGTAATAATCTACTTAAGGCTCTTCCTTACAGTCATTAAAATCTGCCGAAATACGGCAAAACGCTACTTCCAATATCATCCTTACTATAGCACTTGAAGACTTGTGCGACATATCTATTTGTTCGTGATACAAAATCTTCATGGAAATAGTTTTTATATTGCATTAAAGGCTTCCGTTTTTTTAATAAAAAATAAAAACAGAAAAACTTATTTTTCTCTTTGAGCCAAAACTATAACGTATTTTGGCTTAAAAAAATCTGACAGTGTAGATAATATTATTGCTCACCTGGGGCTAATAATTATTTTTTCGTTAAACTATCCATTTTTAGTTATTGTTGATTAAAGCAAGACCTAAAAAGGGCATTTTTTCTAAATGTAGGCAACCAAACATCTTCTTTCGTCAAGAACGAGCCAAGAAAGTGTATGATTTACGATAGGGGTTGGCCACTATTGAGAGATTATACGGATTTAAAACCTTTGTTGAGAAAATATGCAAATAAGGTGACCGTGGTGTGTTCTACCTGAAGGTTGTGGAATCGTACAATTATGTAGGAGTATTATATTAATCTAATTTCAGAATAACAAATAAATAAAAAAAAAATGGAAAATTATTTGGAAAAATTTTATTTAAAAGCCATGCTCCCAGAAATTATTGATTCACGATGGAGTCGAAATCAGCAGCTTCGTCCTATAATAAAAAAAGATTTATGATTTACAGACCATTATTTATTTTTATATCATATTTATTATACTCTATCTCATTCTAAAAAATTTATATACATTTTTAAATTTAGAAGAGGCTATAATATGTATAAAGATATGTAAGTAATTCAACACATACATTGGATTATTAGTGTCACATATAATCGAATCTTCATTGTGTGCTTTGGAAAAAGTTGTTCTATTCTTTTCTTTTTCAGTGATTGATAATTTTAAAATTTGTCTAATTTATCTCACATTTGGGATCAGCAGTAATTATAGCTGTTGAAACAAGTTAGGCAGTTTTGTAAAAAATCCAAACTCGGTTATTTATTTGTTATTCTGAAATTAGATTAATATAATACTCCTACGTAATTGTACGATTCCACAACCTTCAGGTAGAACACACTACGGTCACCTCATTTGCATATTTTCTCAACAAAGGTTTTAAATCCGTATAATCTCTCAATAGTGGCCAACCCCTATCGTAAATCATACCCTTTCTTGGCTCGTTCTTGACGAAAGAAGATGTTTGGTTGCCTACATTTAGAAAAAATGCCCTTTTTAGGTCTTGCTTTAATCAACAATAACTAAAAAATGGATAGTTTAACGAAAAAATAATTATTAGCCCCAGGTGAGCAATAATATTATCTACACTGTCAGATTTTTTTAAGCCAAAATACGTTATAGTTTTGGCTCAAAGAGAAAAATAAGTTTTTCTGTTTTTATTTTTTATTAAAAAAACGGAAGCCTTTAATGCAATATAAAAACTATTTCCATGAAGATTTTTGTATCACGAACAAATAGATATGTCGCACAAGTCTTCAAGTGCTATAGTAAGGATGATATTGGAAGTGGCGTTTTGCCGTATTTCGGCAGATTTTAATGACTGTAAGGAAGAGCCTTAAGAAGGGTTCTCCACCTTGATCCAACTTCGTTTTGAGAAGTGAACAATATTTTATAAACGAAAATGTGTTTATGCATATTTGATTCACAGAAGCTTTGAGAGAGATGATGTCAAAGTTATTACAATATTCCTTCTATTCCTATTGTTGTCATTGTTCACTTTTTGAAAGATTCTACTATGGTTATTAATTTTTTAAAGACCTTGCATCAAAAAATACGTTTACTGGCCACTCAGTCACAGATTTTTTTTCTTACAATAAAAATTGTTTTCTTTGTGTTTATACCTACCAATATTGATTTTATTTCCTTTCTAGAAAGATCCATATAAATATTCACAGAGCAAGTGAATACTTCAGAAAAAACATTTCCTGACGCAGTTAGTTAGTTTTAGTGGGTTTAAGTTTAAGTTGTTGATTGTTGCACTCAGATACTAAAATCTAAACATAGTTGTAATAATTTCAAAAAATGGCTCCGAACTGTAAGAACCTGAAAAATAATGATTTTCCATTCTAAGAAACTTTAATGCTTTTGAATATTTATTGAAAATGACTACAGTTATTTGGCAATTAGAACAATCTGGAAACGCGGAAAACTTAACTACTGAAAGTCACACAATTTTTGCACACACTTGGAGGTATGATAAAAAAAAACTTTGAAATGTGTGTCAGTATATGTATTATAAACAGCGTTCTTCTCTAATACACTTACAATTACTAATTAGGTACATGTTTTAAAAAACACACACAATTAATCAAAATTATCTATTGAATTTAATCTAATAAAAAGAACATGAGTTTGCACAATACAAAGTCGTCGTTGTCGTCATAAATTTCTGTAACTATGAAAATCGGGTCCGTGGAGGCTCTGTCAAAAACGACAGCATTGTAAGCCGCCTCCACAGGAATAAAATATCCACATCGAGCATTTTCCACTATCGGAGGAAGCGCAATCTCAATCCTGTCAATGCACATTTACCGATGAAACATTTCTTGCTTTAACCGCAGATCTAGATATTGTGTGGAACTTCGATAGAAATAGTTGAAGTCGACCACTCCGCTCCAGAAGATCGATTACGACATGGTTATGCGATGGATGTCGGTGTCGTCGCAGTAGTGATAATCACAAGGGACGTTTTTGGGTCCCCGGAAAACGATAAGTTCCATGCGGAAATCGTGAAAATCTATGGCTGCAGGTATCTGGAAAAAAATATGAATTAGCCACTGGATTTCGAGATGATGGTTTGAAAAATGTAGTTTTTTTAGAAAAGGAGAAAATGAAGTCTATGTACATACCTTAGTTTTCAAAACACTTGGCTAACCAATCGACGAACAGAGGCAAAAAAAAAAGATTTATGCATGGAATTTCGAGAACATTTACGAAAGTGGACAAACGGAGTTGCAAGTGGAAGATTTTGAAAGTCATTCTTTAATTTATTCTAATTTACGAAAAACATAATAAATAACACTATATTTTTTGTTTAATTACAAGCTTTTTTGGTTTTAAACAATTCAATAGAAATAATTTTGTAATGATATTACGTCCAATAAACATCAATTGATAAAAATTAACAGCTTAAAATCTTAGCAAATCAAAAACGAAAACAGTTCCATTCATGATTTTATCTTAGGTAGGTAGAGAGAGAATGACAGACATAATTAAAGTATTGAAATATAAGAGCTATAAACACCAGTACTGAAGCATAAATTGTCGAAATCTTTGTAATGAGATTGTAACACCTGAGCAGCAAACTGCTTAATTTAAATCTTGTTGAAATGTTTACATTCTACAAGAATTTCTCATACCTTTGGTAATTTACTGAAAGCAACAAAGGGTAAAGAGATTAGTTTAATGTCCTGTAAATAATGGGCCGTCATAAACTTCGGCCAAAATTACACTGGTACCTGTGGTCGTCTCAGCTGCGATCCAAACCGATAACAGCAGCCAATAAAATTTACATAAATTTTAGCTGCTTCTATGAATCTTTATTAGTACAAGGTATTGAAATTTTATCGAACTCTTATTCTGTGCACCTATTCCACTATTATTTTAATACTTTCCAATTTTTGTTTAGCAGAAGTTTTTTAATCGAAAGTGTAGTAACACAAGAAAAAGATTATATGCTTACGGTGGTAATTAGTAGCTTATTTTATATTTCATTATGTATAAATAAATTTGTAAACAAGGTGAACAATCAAATTTTCTTCATAACCATTGTGCAAAATCTGTTTCATACCGCCATCATCATTTCATCACTAAGTGTAGAAAATTTATTATCATATTTGACTTTCGCGCTTATAACAAGAATTGGGAAATCGAAAAATTTTAAAGCCGAAAAGTCGAAAAAGGAGAAAGCGAGAAATTGAAAAATCACTTCAATTCAAAAACTCAATCATCGAAATGTAAAAGTCGAGAAATAGAATAATCTAAAAATTGAAAAATCGAAATGGGCCAAAATCGAAAAATGAAAAATCGAGAAACTGAACAATTTAAAATTAATCGATAAACTGAAAAATCGAAAAATTGAAAAATTCAAAAATCAAAAATTTAAAAATTTAAACGTCGAAAAATTGAAAACCCGAGAAATCGAAAAATCGAAAACTTTAAATTAAAAAATCGAAAAATTGAAAAGTCGAATTTTCGTAGAATTGGAAAATATCAAAAAGCCGAAAACCCGAAAAGTGGAAAGATCGAAAAGTTTCAAAATGAAAAATCGAAAAATTCAACATAAAAAAAATGATGAATTGAAAAAAATTGAAAAACAGAAATATTGAAGAACTTAAAAATCGAAAATTCTAAAAGGTGAAAATTCGAAGACCCGAGAAATCGGAAAATCGAAACATCGAAAAATTCAAAAACTGAAACATCGGGAAATCGGAAAATTATGAAATCGTAAAATGGAAGTTAAAATTTGAAAAACTGATAGATTGAAAACTCGACAACGTGAAATACCTATCGAGTAATCAAAAAATCAAAAATCGAAGACGAAAAATCGAAAAACCAAAAATCGAAAATCCAAAATTTAAAAATTGAAGAACCAAAAAACGAAAAATTCCAAAACAAAAAATTCGAAAAGTTGAAAAGCTGAAAAGTCGAAAAAGAAAAAACGAGAAATTGAAAAATCATTTCGATGCAAAAACTGAATCATCGAAATCTACAAGTCGACATGTTGGAAAATTTAAAAACTGAAAAAACGAAATGGTCCAAAATCGAAAAATAGAAAATTGAAAAATTGAAACAACGAAAATCCGAAAACCCGAGAATTTGAAAAATCGAAAACCTAAAATTTAAAGAATCAAATAATTGAAAAGTCGAAAAATTGAAGAATCGAAAAACTGAAAAATTGAGAAATTAAAAAAATTTAAAACTGAAATGATCAATAATTGATAAATCGTAAAACTGAAACATCGGAACATTGAGAACTCTAAAAGTAAAGAATCGAGATTTCGAGAAATTGTGGAATCCCAGCACTAAAATATTAAAAAATTGAGTAAACGAAAAACTGAAAATCGAGAAATTGGGCCGAAGATTCGAAACATTGAAAAATCGAAAAACTCTTGTATCTACAAATGTGATTTTTTTCCAAAAATCCCGTTGTCAGGGATAAAAATTCAACACGGAATCATAAACCACAATTTCAGAACTATGTTGTTTGTTAACATTTGAATAACATTTATTCGACAAAATTGTAACATCACACAAATCTGTTATTATTTTCGCAGAATCTTTTCAAACATTGAAGAAAACCATGTTTATATGCAAAAAAATAAAGAAGGTAAAGTTTTACCTATAAAATGATTTTAAAAATGATACTGTTTTTCTTTTAGAAGAGGTGCCGTAGTGGTATTATGAAGTCAATTTAAGCAAAGCGGTACTCCCTCTTATGGCAAATTTCGTGTGATCTTACAACTTTTTTGTGATTTTTTAAAAAACTTTATCAAGGTTCCAATTTTCTCCTCATGAAAATTTCGACCTTTTTTCGACCATTTTCAAAAACTATTTACTTACATTTTTTATATCTTTCGACCTCCAAAAATTACCTACTTTCGGCATCACTTCTTTGAAAACTTCTACCATCTTTCCAGAATCGCCACAAAATTTAGGTATGTTTTTTTTTAAAGAAGTTGAATGTCAAACAAATTCGTACTCCTGGATTATAAACACGCTGTATTTTTACTGTGAGTGCGTACATAGTCGCGATCTATAGATATCCTCCTAGGATTTTTTGTGGATTTTGGTTCAAGTTTTTAAAAAGCACTTTGCCATATAAAAATTTCGACAATTTTTTTATCACCTTCGAACACTTCCCAAAGAGCTTTCCACCTTCAGAAATTTATTTCGGCTAGGTATTTTCTTCGAATTAATTTGTAGAGAGTTATCCCAGAATGTTTGCTAGGTTTTGATAAAAAAAGCTCGATTTTTCAAGTGTCACTATAAAAGTAGAGTCCATTAACATTAACAAATAGGTATGTATTTAAACAGAAACTGTGGTTTGTGCATTGTGTAAAGAGTTGTGAAGCAAGTTATTTTTTTTATCAATTCATTAAGGGGACTCAAGCCATTTTTTCAAAATTTTAGCAATACTTACGGTTATTATTGATAGGTGCTCCAGTGTACTTACCTAATCCAACTAATATCTTGGTAATTGCCTAATAGTTTTAGAAAATATAAATTAAAAAAGCATTTCACCTTTTTATCGCAATTCATGTTTGTACGTGATATATCTATGTTTTCTGAAAGTGTGGTAAAATAATTGCATTTTTCTATTTAGAATAACACAGTTTATTAGTATAAATACAGAGTAGGTATAATACAAAAAAAAAAATTTATAATACAAAAAAAAAAAATTTATGATACAAAAAAAATCAACATTTAATATTTAGTGTCTGCCACTGCGACGACAAATTTTCTTCTCACTCGAACGGAAACTTCTTGGTTGGTGAGAGTGGCCTACAATATATTCGACCGAAGTTTCTACCCGTGTATAAAAATCGTCCTAAGTCACGTGAAATGGGCTTCAAGTGCATAAAATTACAAAGCCTGGGACGATTACACCTCCCCATCTCGTAGTGACGACAGCACGCGTCCCTGACATCAATTACAGGACACAGCTCGGCCTGGATAATCCGTCCTCCAAACCGACTATTATTCAAATCGGCAACGGCCTTCTCTGCATCTTCTTCGCGTCGAAATTTGATATAAACATTACCTCTGAGATGATCTCCCAGGTTACCACAAACATTCATCTCTTCGATCTCTCCGTACTTATATTCGCACTCTACGAAAACGTCCTCGAAAAAATTATCGAAGTGTTCTTGGTTTCCTTCGGAAGATTTCGCTGAATTTTGCGGATTTTCGTACAGGTTTCGTAAAATACAAGTTTTGGAACACGTTGGCTTGTTGTGAATATGGGAACAGCTGTCTCCGTGCCGACAGACTCCAGTTTTCTCGTACAAGGGACAATCGACTTTGTCGTTCTCCATGCGGTAGATTGAGGCTAAAAATTCGGCCATCGTAAGACTTCTTGAAATGTTAACTAACCACCTTGAAAGTGTAAGATTAACTGAGGATTTAAGGTTTTTCCTGTACATTTATAACGTGGCGAGGATAATGGTCGCTTTCCGTTCTATTGGGGTGGGAGTTATGTACGAGATTATTGGTCGGTAGATGAGAGGGCAAAAGTAGGAAAATTTCAATGGAGGGGCTAATGAATCAATGACGCAAATTATGTAGGTATGGATTTAATTTAAGGCGGTGTCATTCGGATTGGTTTGGAACAATTTTCTTTCCAATTTTATTCTCGCTTAAACACGAGGCAAATAGACTTAGAGTGATAGTTTTTTTCTCAAGAATCCTTGCTGGATATATTTTGTCCGTCTTTTATTAAAATTTGGTTTTTTAGGCTATTGTTTGTAAAAAGAAAAAATTGGAAACATGCAAAAGTTGACCACATTTATGTTGCGCTTACAAAGTTCACATTATGTTATGATCAAAATTATCAAAACAGGGACTTACAGTGGACTTTTCTTAACAAATTGGATAATATTGTTTTTCAATAGGTAAATATTGCACAATTGATATAAAGCGGGCATAAAGCAAACGCTGCACACCTAAAAAAAATTTGATGTTTTTTTCAACTGAACACCCGTTATATTGTACACTGCTATTCAAAATAAGGATTTTAACGGATCATTGCTTTAAGAAAACTCAATGAAGAGACATAAAAATTCACGAAAGGAAAGTCATTTTGTAAGATTCTGTGAAAAAAGAACTGTAGGTAAGTAAGAAAAACTGAAAATTCGAGAATTGAAAAAATTCTAAAACTGAAAAATCTAAAAAATGGAGAAAATAAAAAATTGAAAATCAACAAATCGAAAAGTCGAAAAATCGAAAAATTGTACCGAATTTTTTTTTACAAAAATCTCGTTGTCAAGGATAAAAATTCAACACGGAATCATAAACCACAAGTTCAGAACTATGTTGCTTGTTAACATTTAAATAAGTAACATTTATTCGACAAAATTGTAACATCACACAAATCTGTTATAAATAAATGTTGAAGAAAACCATGTTTATAGGCAAAAAATACAGAAGGTAATGTTTTACCTATAAAATGATTTTAAAAATGATACTGTTTTTCTTTTAGAAGAAGATCAAATTAATCCCAATCACCTGCATCCGCATTTCATTGGTTTATCTTATTTATTGGGAGATAAAAATTTAATTCTATTTGTCAAGTGGTCGAATCTGCACTTAAAAAATTCAAGTTAAAACATACCTAATTAAATTTTGAAATTACTCCTGGTGTTAATACCGTTTTTTCTTATACACAGTTAATTAGCATTGCATCGAAGTATGCTTTAATTGTCAATAAGACTGAATAAAACTACGACCTACGCATACAGGCGCAAAATAAAATGTCGAAAACCCTATGGAATTGATCCCTTTTTGTCATAGATCGCGATAATTCCATAATTCATAATACCTACATTCGAATAATAAATATTAATAAAAATAAATTGCCAAAAATAACAGGTTTTTTTCAGAATGGAACAATTTTAAGAGATCGCGTACACCTCTGGAATTAGGGTCGCTCACTTTCGCCCCGGCATCTTCTCGTTAGGCAGCGTTCGTTGCGCCACGCCCCCGAAACGTCCATAAGTCAGGCCAAAATATCAAACGCCCTAAAACTGCAGTTGCTCTGATGCTTTTCGACCTAGCTATTCAAGAATTTAAGTCCAGAATTTCTACAACGACTAAAAAGGTATGTACCTAACTATTTTTCATTACTTATTTTATTTCAAAGTAATATTGTTAGTATAACATATAAAAGTGCAATATTCTTTAACTAACTAATTGTATATTTTTTTTGCAGATGATTTCGGGGATTATAGTTCCAAATTCATTCCGTATGAAGTATCTTACCGTCCGTGGCCAAGATAATTCCGTGTGGGTGCATAAAGAATGCGAAGACAACTGTCGCCACTACTTCACAATGAAAAAATCCATTTTCTCGGAGGGAACAGTTAAATTCGAGTTTTTTTATAAAAGCCCCGCACAGTATATTAACTTAAAGCTGAGGCAGACATTCCTTCGTGGGACGAATTTCATCAAGGAGACCACGACGCCACTTCCGTCGGGAGTGGCTGAATTCGATTTCCGGAACGTCCATTCCGTTTCGGTTATCCTGCCCCCGGATTCGGCTGCGTTAGACACAACATTCAGTGAAGACGTGGTGTTAGTTTTAGAAATTTTGGATACAAAATTTATACTATGCGAAGTAATATTTTTCTTAAAAAATTAACTTCGCTGGTAGGTGATATAATAAGTATTGTAAATGTTATGTGTATTTTTTCATTGTACCTACATATTATAAGTATATAGGGTAAATGTGTACAAGAGTGCGAATATGTATAAGAGTACGCACTAATGATTTCTGCTTATTAGTGCCATCTGGGTAAGATGAAGTTATACCATTCAGCATTTAATGCTAAACCTGAGATAAAGGTGCAAAAGTGACCTGAATATAGTTTATAGTTTGGTCGTAATGACGATTTTATGTTCACACGTTGTGTGGATGTAATTTTTACCGCTCATAGTTTTAGTTTTTTGTAAGATACGTACCAGTTCTTTTATTTTACAGTAATAATTTTCATTAGTTGTAACTTTCAAGGTCTCGTTATACACTAACAGTTTTATACTTTCTATCCATCAAAAGCTTTTAACTTTGAAAACATTAGGTTATGTACAAATATACAAGAGTGCGCAGCGAGGTATTGTATAAGAGTGCGCATTGCTTGTAATACGTAGTCTAATAGTCTTGGAGATACATATCATACGATAATGAATTATTTAATTCTACTACTTTGTACTGCTTCTCAAGTTGTGTGGTGGTGGTTATGGTGATTTTTTTTTTATTTTTACATCCTGAGCGTGTTGTAATCGAGTCCGTCGACCGACTCTGTATTTTTACGTTTTCTCTACTTTTCAAGACCCCTAAAGTACGAAGAAATAGGTCTCCCGTTTTATGTGTAGTCTGTAGTCACTTATTCCCATTTATTTTCACCTTAGAAACAAATATTTTTTCATAAAATGTAATGCGCACTCATAAGCGTTCAAATGCGCACTCTTGTGCAATGAACTGTCTAAGAGTGCGCATTTACACATCTTGACAAAAATTGAAATTACTCTTAAAATATAGTGGTCTTGGGAAGTACAATTAAATATATCTGATCTCTAAACATGTATATAACGAACCCATATCATAAAATTTGTCTATCCAAAAAAATTAAAAAGTTGTTGACAGTTTTCCACTAAGTGCGTACTCTTGTACACATTTACCCTATACCTATTGAACAATAAATCAAATTTTATAAGTTACAATCATGTTATTACATTTTAATTTACTCTTCCAAATATATATGCAGTAAACGTGTTACCCTTCTTGGTTTTTCGATTTTTCGCCTTTTCGGATTTTCGAATTTTCGTTTCTCCAGTTTTCCGATTTTTCAATTTTTTGACTTTTCACGTATTGAATCTTCGGTTTCTCAATTTTTCGGTTTTCTGTTGTACGGCTTTTCGATTTTTGAATTTTTCAATTTTTCGACTTTTCAATTTATCGATTAATTTTAATTTGTTCAGTTTTTCAATTTTTCATTTTTCGATTTTTGCCCATTTCGTATTCCCAATTTTTAGATTTTTTAACTTCTGGACTTGCAGATTTCGACGATTCAGTTTTTGAATTGAAATAATTTATCAATTTTCGCTTTCCTCTTTTTAGACTTTTCGGCTTTTCAATTTTTCGATTTCCTAATTCCTTTCCTTATGGTGCCCGCTTTGTTCTCCTTTCCCTTAGATGGAATTTTTTCGTTCCAAAAAAATTTTTTCGGTGAGCAGTTTAGAAGAATATTTAAAACCAACTGAAAAACTAAAAATCGAGAAACTTAAAAACAGAAAAAATCGAATCGAATCCAAAAATTTGAAAACCCCATAATTTTAAAATTGAAAAATGATAATAAAACTGTAAAGACGAAAAACTGTAATACTGAAATATCGAAAAACTGAAAAATTAAATAGTGACTAAGGGAAAAATTTTGAAAATTATAATTATTAATAGATACATATTTAAAATGAAAACTAGAAAAATTACAAATAAAAAATTTAAGAAACAAAAAATTGAAAACTAAACGTTGAAGAATCGAAAAATTGCAAATCGAAGAATAGAAACATCCTAAAACTGAAAATTTTCACTTTGAAAAAAGAAAAATTAGAATATTAGAACTCTGAAAATCGAGAAATTGAAAAAAATAAAGAAAACAAAGAACCGAAACCAAAATTTGCAAATCTAAAAATTGAAGAAATGGAAAATTAAAATACTGAATAAAGACGCAAAGTCATGTACTTTTTATTAGTTTAAATTGTCAGTAGGTAATTTTGATTAATTGTGTGTGTTTTTTTAAAATATATACTTACCTATTTAGTAATTGTAAGTGTATTAGAAAAGAACACTGTTTAAAATACATATACTGACACATATTCCAATGTTTTTTTTTTATCTTACATCCAAGTGTGTGCAAGAATTATGTGACTTTCATTGGTTTGGATTTCCGCATTTCCAGATTGTTCTAATTCATGATTATTCAGATTCTTACAGACAAGTTCGGAGCCATTTTTTGAAATTATTACAACTATGTTTAGATTTTAGTATCTGACTGCAACAATCAACAACTTAAACTCTTAAACCCACTAAAACTAACTAACTGCGTCAGGAAATGTTTTTTCTGCAGTATTTACTTGCTCTGTGAATATCTATATGTATCTTTCTATGAAGGAAATAAAATCAGTATTGGTAGGTATAAACATAAAGAAAAGTGTTTTTATTGCAAGAAAAAAAATCTGTGAATGAGTGGCCAGTAAACGTTGTTTTTGACGCAATGCGTTTAAAACATTAATAACTAAAGTTGAGTCTTTCAAAAAGTGAACAATGACAATAAACCGCCTAGGGATTATCGTAATAACTTTGACCTCATCTCTCATCACGTGGCTGAAAGGAACAGTGTTTTTGTGAACTAAATGTGCCTAAACACATTTTCGTTTATAAAATATTGTACACCGTTCAAAACGAAATTGGATGAAGGTGGAGAACCCTTCTTAAGGAGATTATTACTTTTAGGATAGAAAATAACAACAACAACTAGGTACATTAAAATTTACACCCCATTAAGGGACAGTAGCAGGTATAATAGGTTGTAAAGTTTAAGCAGGTGCAGGGTCGGTGAAATTTAAAGCACCTGGCTTAACAACATTTAAAGCCGTCACAATATTATCACAAAAGTATTAACCCCTGTCAAATAATGTTTCTTGGATGTAGAGGATTTACGAATAAGGAGCGGCATTAATGAAACAAGTAATGAGGTGGAAAATACCCACGTGTTTTGATGAAAGTTAATACCTATTTACTGTAGGTACACAACATAATGCAAAAATCGAAAATTATTTATTCCTCCATAGAAAACGATCATATTATGCTATTTTGCCGATTAACAGTGTACCTACAAGAAAAAACGAATTTAATACTATGACATTTTATTTCAAGATTTAATTATGCTTTAATTACATTTTGTAATATTGATGGAATTTCTTTTTATTCCACAAGAATTTTAAAGGTGGATAATTTAGAAGAATATTACGTAAAGTCGTGAAATTGATCACTATTTTACGTTAAACAAATCTACTGATAAAATAAGAAATTATGCTTAGGAAAACGAAAACATTTTAGATAGCTATTTCAGAACAGAATGAAATTATTATTAATGTTAATAATAATTTAGTTAATATAATAATTAATAAGTGTGAAATATAACAATTTACAAAAAATTTCCCTTATGGATTTTCCCTTTTTAGTACTACCTTTCAATAATTGCGAATTTGGAATTTAAATTTATCCACAGCTAGACTAAATCTAAATCTCTTTTATTAACTTGTTTAAAGAACTTTTATATATGCACTTTCAACTACAAAATGCTTCGCAACAAACAGAATTCTAGTTAAATTTCGTCGCAGCGAGAGCTTTTATTGATAATAATCAGTAATCGGATCCGCGAAATTGATCCATACCGACGTTGATACATTAATTTTTTCGTTAAGTCATGTGATTAATTACTTAAAAACTTGTAAAATTTGTTATAAATCGTAATACATATTTCTGTGTCTTTACTTTCTGACTCATTTAGTTTCAGGCGTTTGTTTTTCTTTGCATGGTTTTAATCGAAAATTAACATTAATTCTCCTTCTATAAACCGGGTCAAAATTAATTAAAAGAAATCTAATTTTATTAATTTAATTCCATAATGCCAATTGCGTGAATATAGTATTTGATCAAATAAAATAAGAAATGTTTAATTTTTTTGTGAATGTATCAATATCAGTTATGGTTAATTCAGTGTAGGTAAATAGTTGTCATCGAGGTATTTATAATCAGAGTTTAATTAATGTCAATAATGAAATTCTTTTTGGGTAACGAATTTTGTTCCAATCACTTTTGCTCAAACTAGAAATTGTAAAGCCATAGTGACAACATCGTTTACCCCTCTCCATTAACGTCCTGCCTTCTTCGTCACTCGAGCGACCAAGGGTTCTTAAAACTTTAATATTTTTGCAAATACATATTTCCTAGAAAAACCCAATAAATTTTAACTCTACCATGATTCATATATGAAGTCCGGCTCTGGCTGAAGCTGTACCTCGGGTGGGAGGGTTCGAAATGGTTTTATTGCAGGTTGCGGTCCAAAGTACTTGAGACCCCTCATAAAGTAATTGACGGCGTTTGCAATTATTTTTCGTAGCACTTTACCTTTGGTAATTTACTAAACGCAACAAACGGTAAACAGATAACTTTAATGCCCTGTAAATTATAGGCCGTCATAAACCTCGGTCAAAATTACACTGGTAGTCGTCTCAGCTCCGATCTAAACTGATAACAGCTGTTTTATTAAAATTTTATTTTAAAGGGTATTTTTTGTGAGCTTTGCGGATTCAGACCAAATAAATTTTATTTCATCTACCTACTAGTCTCCCAAATTTTTAAATACAAAACTCATATGTGATTTTAAGTTTTCGTTATTAGTAACACTTTTACAGCAAAAATACACATTTATGACAGTGGAAACATTATTTTAAATAAAATTTCGATAAAATTTACTCCATTTTGGATAAATTATTAGGAAACTTATTACAGAAAGGACTAAACGACGCTCTAGGATGATTGATGAACGAAAAAAAAAGTGTAACACTGTGACATAAAGGAGCGTCCCTACTAAAAATACGTAGCACCGAAAACAAAGATAATTCATCAGCTATATCCTCCGCACTCCAATTAAAACTAGATTCCAAGAAGTAAATCAGGTTTAGCTCTACTCTGAGACACATCTGCGAATTTCATAAATAGTTTCCAGAGTGAGTTTTCGATCTAGAAACTAACACTTTTTGAAAAAAAAATCAAAATTGTATAACAACATTGTGAAATTTAATGTTGAAACAATGTGATGACATCGGCTCATTAAATGGCATAATTAACATTACCAAAATTGTATGAAATAACATACTCATGTACTTGTGGTTTACGAATTTACCTTGATTTTGTTTATTTTTACTGTACTTATTTGTTTATGGTTTAATCCACCTTCTTCTTTAAAGAAACAGTATGCAACCGTGTTACAGTTAGTGTGGCTATAATAATAATAATATTCAAAACATTTTGTTCCATTGGGACTTTATTAATGATTTTAGTCAACTGTCGTCAGGAAAAACAAATTTCAACGTGATGTTCTTTTGATGTTTAAACTAGGGATGTACCGACGAGTGGCCGACCCGTCGGATAAGCCGACTATTCGGCCGTTTTTCATCGTCGGCTGCAGTCGGCGACTGGTCGGCTAAACAGCCGATCGGTCGGCTTTTTCTATTAAAATAAAAATTGTATATAAAACAATTAAACCCGGTTTACAGAACCTCAATTAATTATTTAATTGCGATTTAATTTTCAACCCCGCGTTGAAGTACCTACCATGTGACCGACTTTACGCCAATCAGACGTCGCTAATGGCCTTGTTAAATGCGCGATCAACTTAAAGTCAGTTAAAATATTGTATAGACTGTCCCTAAATTGTGTTATTCTTTATTTTTGTACCGAGTTCTTAAAAAAAATTAAATGTTAAAATTATCCAAACAAATTTAACACATTTTTTGGAAAACAAAAAAACTTTAGTTATTCCTTTTATTAAAATAAAACAAATTTTTAAGGTAGTCAGAGAAATAGAAAAAAAAACACACTGTCTGTCGCATTTATAAACCGGTTTTAGCAAAGCCGAACAGTCGGCCGACTAGTCGGTTTTTACTGGCCGAACAATCGGCTAGTCGGTTAACTGCTTCACGAAATACTCGCACAGTGTTTCTTAACAACGTTGTAAATATCAGCAACGATAAAATTAAAGTCCGCAAATTTTTCTTGGAATTCTTATAAAAAAACACCATTGTTATAATGCCATTCGTATGTTTACTATGAGAGAGAAACGATGACGGACGCCTCTGTATGGGCGAGCACCCCTTAAATTAGAATTTGAACTTAGTCCGACTGATTTTGTGCTTCTACACCCTTTGTTGTTTTAAGAAAATTACCACAAGTATTCGCAATTTTTAGCGTGTATGTATGTTACTTAATAGAATTAATTTAAGCAGTTGATTGTTATTGAGAAATATGCAGGTACGAAAATCTAATACCTGCAAATAATCGCTTCGGGAATTAGTTAAATTGTAAACAAAAACAATCTATAGGTAGTTTCATTTTTTTATCCTTAAAATTACAAAAAAAATTTACAAAAATATTTACATCTCAATATATATAAAAAAATACATAAATATATACAAATATATACAAGACAATTAAATTTGGTCCGCATTTGCCAAGATCAAAACAAACTCACACAAGAGACAGTTTCCACTATAAATCTCAGTTAGAAGATACACATCTTCAGCAAACTGAGGACAACCTGGAGCGAGTACATGGGCTATAGAATGCTGATTCATCGAACCAGGCTCCACAGGTTGAAGCAGCGTCACGCACTCTTGCAAAATTTTATTTTGGTGCATACATGTTTGCCTCAGCCACAGATTCCTGTGTTCCTCGGTACTGGTATAAAAAAAATCAATTTTCATCTCGTCATATTGCAAAATTGATTGCGATATCTTCGCGTAATTTGGGGAATCCTCTGTGCACTCGTGGTCTTCCAGAAACGTGTCATCGCCACTTCGGACCTTCACATATACCATGCGGAACGGACTGCCCATTTTTGAAGATGTCTGTAAAAAATTGTAATAATTAATTACCAATGAAGCACCAACAATTTTACTTCGAAATAAAATAAATGAAAAATGGTTACATACCTTTTTAGTTGTTGCGGAAGCCAACTATAAAGTCTCTAGAAATCTTGGATCTTGGATGTTCACCACGTCGAAGAGCGTTTCGAGAGAGAATGCGGTTTTAAGGCATTTAGGGGATATTTATGGGGTGTTTTGACTTGTTCTGATTGGTCGCTGGCGTGACGAATAAGGGAGGACGTTAATGGAGAGGGGTAAACGATGTTGTCACTGTGGCTTTACAATTTCTAGTTTGAGCAAATGTGATTGGAACAATAAAGAATTTGATTATTGACATGAGTTAAACTATGATAATAAACACCTCGATGACAACTAAGTAATTACAATTAATTCACCTTAACTGAAATTGATACATTCACAAAACAAATTAAACAATTTTTATTTTATTTGATCAAATACCTACTGTATTAATGCAATTGGCATGATGGAATTAAATTAATAAAATTAGATCCTTTTTAATTAACTTTGACCCGGTTTATAGAACGAGAATTAAAGTTAATTCTCGATTAAAACCATGCAAAGAAAAACAAACGCCTGAAACTAAATGAGTCAGAAAGTAAAGGAGTTAGACAACGACACAGAAATATGTATTATGATTTATAAGAAATTTTACAAGTTTTTAAGTAAGTATACGAATTAATCACATGACTTAATGAAAAAATTAAAGTACCAACGTCGGTATGGATCAATTTCGCGGATCCGATTACTGGTTATCTATAGATATTAATGCTCTCGCTGCGATGAAATTTTACTGGAAAACTATTTATTGCGACGCATTTTGTAATTGAAAGTGCATACCTACATAAAAGTTTCTTTAAACAAATTAATAAAAGAGATTTAGATTTAGTCTAGCTAAATTAAAACAGTTGGGTATGGTCTTGGAAATGCCCCTAGTCTAAAACACTTAGAATGTGAGATTTTTAGTAACTTTTCATAGGTGAGTTGTTATTATTATGTTACGAATATGTTGCAATGGATAAATCTAAATTTCAAATTCGCAATTATTGAAAGTTACAGGTACTAAAAAGGGAAAATCCATTATGGAAATTTTTTGTAAATTGAATTTTAATTTGGGAGACTCATTAATTAGTAGCGTAGGTCTTCTGTTTCAAATTGATATATTTCATACTTATAAATTATTATATTAACTAAATTATTATTAACATTAATAATAAATTCATTCTGTTCTGAAATATACCTACCTATCTAATTTTTTTTTCATTTTCCCAAGCACAATTTCTTATTTTATCAGTGGATATGTTTAACGTAAAATAGTGATGAATTTCACGACTTTATACGTAATATTCTTCTAAAGGGTCCACCTTTCAAATTCTTCTGGAATAAAAAGAAATTCCATCAATGTCACAAAATGTAATTAAAGCATAATTAAATTTTGAACTAAAATCTCATAGTATTAAATTCGTTTTTTTCTTGTAGGTACCATGTTAATCAGCAAAATAACAGAATATGATCCTTTTTTAATAGAGGAATAAATTAACTTTCATCAAAACACGTGGGTATTTTCCACCTCATTACTTGTTTGATTAATTCCGCTGCTTACTCCTAAATTCTGTACTTCCAAGAAACATTATTTGCCAGGAGCTAATACTTTAGTGATAATACTGTGACGGCTTTAAAATTTGTCAAGCCAGGTGCTTTAAATTTCACCGACCCTGCAACCTGTTAAATTTTACAACCCATTATACCTGGTAGTGTCCCTTAATGGGGCTGTCAAGTTTAATTTATTTGTTGTTGTTATTTTCTATTCTAAAAGTAATAATCTACTTAAGAAGGGTTCCCCACCTTGATCCAACTTCGTTTTGAGAAGTGAACAATATTTTATTAACGAAAATGTGTTTATGCATATTTGATTCACAGAAGCTTTGAGAGAGATGATGTCAAAGTTATTACAATATTCCTTCTATTCCTATTGTTGTCATTGTTCACTTTTTGAAAGATTCTACTATGGTTATTAATTTTTTAAAGACCTTGCATCAAAAAATACGTTTACTGGCCACTCAGTCACAGATTTTTTTCTTACAATAAAAACTGTTTTCTTTGTGTTTATACCTACCAATATTGATTTTATTTCCTTCCTAGAAAGATCCATATAAAAATTCACAGAGCAAGTGAATACTTCAGAAAAAACATTTCCTGACGCAGTTAGTTAGTTTTAGTGGGTTTAAGTTTAAGTTGTTGATTGTTGCACTCAGATACTAAAATCTAAACATAGGTAGTTGTAATAATTTCAAAAAATGGCTCCGAACTGTAAGAACCTGAAAAATAATGATTTTCCATTCTAAGAAACTTTAATGCTTTTGAATATTTATTGAAAATGACTACAGTTATTTGGCAACTAGAACAATCTGGAAACGCGGAAAACCTAACTAATGAAAGTCACACAATTTTTGCACACACTTGGAGGTGTGATAAAAAAAAACTTTGAAATGTGTGTCAGTAGGTATATGTATTATAAACAGCGTTCTTCTCTAATACACTTACAATTACTAATTAGGTACATGTTTTAAAAAACACACACAATTAATCAAAATTATCAATTGAATTTAATCTAATAAAAAGAACATGAGTTTGCACAATACAAAGTCGTCGTTGTCGTCATAAATTTCTGTAACTATGAAGATCGGATCCGTGGAGGTTCTGTCAAAAACGACAGCATTGTAAGCCGCCTCCACAGGAATAAAATATCCACATCGAGCATTTTCCACTATCGGAGGAAGCGCAATCTCAATCCTGTCAATGCACATTTACCGATGAAACATTTCTTGCTTTAACCGCAGATCTAGATATTGTGTGGAACTTCGATAGAAATAGTTGAAGTCGACCACTCCGTTCCAGAAGATCGATTGCGACGTCGGTGTCGTCGCAGTAGTGATAATCACAAGGGACGTTGTTGGGTTCCCGGAAAACGATAAGTTCCATGCGGAAATCGTGAAAATCCATGGCTGCAGGCATCTGGAAAAAAATATGAATTAGCCTCTGGATTTGGAGATGGTTTGAAAAATGTAGTTTTTTTAGAAAAGGAGAAAATGAAGACTATGTACATACCTTAGTTTTCAAAACACTTGGCTAACCAATCGACGAACATGGGCAAAAAAAAAGATTTATGCATGGAATTTCGAAAATATTTACGAAAGTGGACAAATGGGGTTGCAAGTGGAAGATTTTGAAAGTCATTCTTTAAGTTATTCTAATTTATGAAAAACATAATAAATAACACTATATTTTTTGTTTAATTACAAGCCTTTTTGGTTTTAAATAATTCAATAGAAATAATTTTTTAATGATCTTACGTCCAATAAACATCAATTGACAAAAATTAACTGTTTAAAATCTTAGCAAATCAAAAACGAAAACAGTTCCATTCATGATTTTATCTTAGGTAGGTAGAGAGAGAATGACAGACATAATTAAAGCATTGAAATTTAAGAGCTATAAACACCAGTACTGAAGCATAAATTGTCGAAATCTTTGTAATGTGATTGTAACACCTGAGCAGCAAACTGCTTAATTTAAATCTTGTTGAAATGTTTACATTCTACAAGAATTTCTCATACCTTTGGTAATTTACTGAAAGCAACAAAGGGTAAAGAGATTAGTTTAATGTTCTGTAAATAATGGGCCGAAATTACACTGGTACCTGTGGTCGTCTCAGCTGCGATCCAAACTGATAACAGCAGCGAATAAAAATTTACATAAATTTTAGCTGCTTCTATGAATTTTTATTATTACAAGGTATTGAAATTTTATCGAACTCTTATTCTATGAACCTACTCCACTATTATTTTAATACTTTCCAATTTTTGTTTAGCAGAATTTTTTTAATCAAAAGTGTAGTAACACAAGAAAAAGATCATATGCTTACGGTGGTAATTAGTAGCTTATTTTATATTTCATTATGTATAAATAAATTTGTAAACAAGTTGAACAATCAAATTTTCTTCATAACCATTGTGCAAAATTTGTTTCATACCGCCATCATCATTTCATCACTAAGCGTAGAAAATTTATTTTCACATTTGACTTTCGCGCTTATAACATGAATTGGGAAATCGAAAAGTTTAAAAGCCGAAAAGTCGAAAAAAGAGAAAGCGAGAAATTGAAAAATCACTTCAATTCAAAAACTCAATCATCGAAATGTATAAAAGTCGAGAAATTGAAAAATCTAAAAATTGGAAAATCGAGAAGGGCCAAAATCGAAAAATGAAAAATCGAGAAACTGAACAATTTAAAATTAATCGATAAACAGAAAAATCGAAAAATTGAAAAATTCAAAAATCAAAAATTTAAAAATTTAAACGTGGAAAAATCGAAAACCCGAGAAATCGAAAAATCGAAAACTCTAATTTAAAAAATCGAAAAATTGAAAAGTCCAATTATCGTAGAATTGGAAAATATCAAAAAGCCGAAAACCCGAAAAGTGGAAACATCGAAAAGTTTCAAAATGAAAAATCGAAAAATTCAACATAAAAAAATGATGAATTGAAAAAAACTGAAAAACAGAAATATTTAAGAACTTAAAAATCGTAAGATCAAAAAATCGAAAAATTGAAAAATTAAAAAGTCGAAAATTTAAAAAATCGAAAAGTCAGAAATAAATAGAAAACCGAGAAATCGACAAACCGAAGATTCAGTTTATGAATGAAAAATCGTAAAACTGAAGAATCGAAAAATCGAAGATTCTAAAAGGTGAAAATTCGAAAACCCGAGAAATCGGAAAATCGAAACACCGAAAAATCCAAAAACTGAAACATCGAGAAATCAAAATATTTAAAGATCCGGAAATCGAATAGTGGAGAAGGCGAAAAATCCGAAATTTCAGAAACCGAAAAATGGAAGTAAAAATTTGAAAAACTTTCAATCAAAAAATCGATTCATCGAAAAACTGAAAGACTGAAAACTTGACAGTGTGAAATATCGATTAATCAAAAAATCAAAAATCGAAGACGAAAAATCAAAAATCCAAAAATCGAAAATCCAAAATTTAAAAATTGAAGAACCAAAAAAACGAAAAATCTAAAAAATGAAAAATCTGAAAACAAAAATATCGCATTCGAAAAGTTGAAAAGCCGAAAAGTCGAAAAAGAAAAAGCGAGAAATTGAAAAACATTTCAATCCAAAATCTGAATAACCGAAATCTACAGTCGAGAAGTTGGAAAATCTAAAAATAGGGAAAACGAAACGGGCCAAAATCGAAAAATGAAAAATTAAAAAATTGAAACAACTAAAATCCGAAAACCCGATTAATTGATTTTAAAAATGATACTGTTTTTCTTTTAGAAGAGGTGCCGTAGTGGTATTCTAAAGTCAATTTAAGCAAAGCGATACTCCCTGTTATGGCAAATTTCGTGTGATCTTACAACTTTTTTGTGAATTTTTAAAAAACTTTATCAAGGTTCCAATTTTCTCCTCATGAAAATTTCGACCTTTTTTCGACCATTTTCGAAAACTATTTACCACATTTTTTATATCTTTCGACCTCCAAAAATTACCTACTTTCGGCATCACTTCTTCGAAAACTTCTACCATCTTTCCAGAATCGCCACAAAATTTAGGTATGTTTTTTTTTTAAGAAGTTGAATATCAAACATAAAATCGTACTCCTGGATTACAAGCACGCTGTATTTTTACTGTGAGTGCGTACATCGTCGCGATCTATAGATATCCTCCTAGGATTTTTTGTGGATTTTAGTTCAAGTTTTTAAAAAGTACTTAGCCATATAAAAAAATTTCGACGATTTTTTTATCACCTTCGAACACTTCCCAAAGAGTTTTCCACCTTCAGAAATTTATTTCGGCTATATTATTCGAATTAATTTGTAGCGATTTATCCCAGAATGTTTGCTAGGTTTTGATGAAACTTTTTAAAAAGCTCAATTTTTCAAGTGTCACTATAAAAGTAGAGTCCATTAACATTAACAAATATTTAAACGGAAACTGTGGTTTGTGCATTGTGTAAAGATTTGTGAAGCAAGTTATTTTTTTGATTAAATCGTTAAGGGGACTCAAGCATTTTTTTCAAAATTTTAGCAATAGTTACGGTTATTATTGATAGGTGCCTCATTGTACTTACCTAATCCAACTAATATCTTGGTAATTGCCTAATAGTTTTAGAAAATATAAATTAAAAAAGCATTTCACCTTTTTATCGCAATTCATGTTTGTAAGGGATATATCTATGTTTTCTGAAAGTGTGGTAAAATAATTGCATTTTTCTATTTAGAATAACACAGTTTATTAGTATAAATACAGAATAGGTATAATACAAAAGAAAAGAATTTATAATACAAAAAAAATCTACATTTAATATTTAGTGTCTGCCACTGCGACGACAAATTTTCTTCTCACTCGAACGGAAACTTCTTAGTTGGTGAGAGCGGTCTACAATATATTCGACCGAAGTTTCTACCCGTATATAAAAATCTTCCCAGGTCACGTGAAATGGGCTTCAAGTGCATAAAATTACAAAGCCTGGGACGATTACATCTGCCCATCTCGTAGTGACGACAGCACGCTTCCCTGACATCAATCACAGGACACAGCTCGGCCTGGATAATCCGTCCTCCAAACCGACTATTATTCAAATCGTTAACGGCCTTCTCTGCATCTTCTTCGCGTCGAAATTTGATATAAACATTACCTCTGAGATGATCTCCCAGGTTACCACAAACATTCATCTCTTCGATCTCTCCGTACTTATATTCGCACTCTACGAAAACGTCCTCGAAAAAATTATCGAAGTGTTCTTGGTTTCCTTCGGAAGATTTCGCTGAATTTTGCGGATTTTCGTATAGGTTTCGCAAAATACAAGTTTGGGAACTCGTTGGCTTGTTGTGAATATGGGAACAGCGGTCTCCGTGCCGACAGACTCCAGTTTTCTCGTACAAGGGACAATCGACTTTGTCGTTCTCGATGCGGTAGATTGAGGCTAAAAATTCGGCCATCGTAAGACTTCTTGAAATTGTTAACTAACCACCTTGAAAGTGTAAGATTAACTGAGGATTTAAGGTTTTTCCTGTACATTTATAAGGTGGCGAGGATAATGGTCGCTTTCCATTCTATTGGGGTGGGAGTTATGTACGAGATTATTGGTCGGTAGATGAGAGGGCAAAAGTAGGAAAATTTCAATGGAGGGGGCTAATGAATCAATGACGCAAATTATGTAGGTATGGATTTAATTTAAGACGGTGTCATTCGGGTTGGTTTGGAACAATTTTCTTTCCAAGTTTGTTCTCGCTTAAACACGAGGCAAATAGACTTAGAGTGATAGTTTTTTTTTGTAACAATTCTTGCTAGATATATTTTGTCCGTCTTTTATTAAAATTTGTTTTTTTAGGCTATTTTTGGTCAAAAAAAAAAAATTGCAAACATGCAAAAATTGACCACATTTATGTTGCGCTTCCAAAGTTCACATTATGTTATGATCAAAATTATCAAAACAGGAACTTACAGTGGACTTTTGGATAATGTTGTTTTTCGATAAATATTGCAGAATTGATATAAAGCCGGCATAAAGCAAACGGTACAGACGTAAAAATTTGATGTTTTTTTCAATTGAACACCCGTTATATTGTACACTGCTATTCAAAATAAGTATTTTAACGGATCATTGCATCAAGAAAACTCAATGAAGAGACATAAAAATTCAGAAAAGGAAAGTCATTTTGTAAGATTCTGTGAAAAAAGAACTGTAGGTAAGTAAGAAAAACAAAAATTCCAGAATTGAAAAAATTCTAAAACTGAAAAATCTAAAAAATGGAGAAAATAAAAAATTGAAAATCAACAAATCGAAAAGTCGAAAAATCGAAGTCGAAAATTCGAAAAATTGATTAAACGGAAAATTGAAAATCGAGAAATTGTAGGTACCGAAAATTTGTTTTCCAAAAATCTCGTCAAGGATAAAAATTCAACACGGAATCAAAAGCCACAAGTTCAGAACTATGTTGCTTGTTAACATTTAAAAAAGTAACATTTATTCGACAAAATTGTAACATCACACAAATCTGTTATAAATAAATATTGAAGAAAACCATGTTTATAGGCAAAAAAATACAGAAGGTAATGTTTTACCTATAAAATGATTTTAAGAATGATACTGTTTTTCTTTTAGAAGAAGATCAAATTAATCCCAATCACCTGCATCCGCATTTCATTGGCTTATTTATTGAGAGATACAAATTTAAGTCTATTTTGTCAAGTAGTCGAATCTGCACTTAAAATATCCAAGTTAAAGGGTAATTAAATTTTGAAATTACTTCTGGTGTTAATACCGTTTTTTCTTGTACACTGTTAATTTGCATTCCATCGAAGTATGCTTTAATTGTCAATAAGACTGAATAAGCCTACGACCTACGCATACACGCGCAAAATAAAATGTCGAAAACCCTATGGAATTGATCCCCTTTTGTTATAAATCGCGATAATTCCATAATTCATACCTACACCTAAATTGGAATAATAAATATTAATAAAAAAAACTCGGTTGTCTGTAAAGTCGGTTTACTGACGATAGTTGAACGTGACAACGTCTTAAGAAAATACTGATGGAATGGTTTTGGGCTTTTGATTTTGAAGCAGCGATTATTGGCTGCGCGAATGGCGTTGCTAAAGTAAATGCTACAGCATCTTGAACCTCCATGGGTTCACTCATGGAAGGTAAAGGCTTATTCGTAACATCCTCTGGTTTGTCAGGCTTTTTTTCCATGGTGCGTTTGTAAGCAGTTCTGCAAAATAAATCGTCGTTCGAAACAATTTAAATAAAATTCTTAAAATATTATCGTTGTCACGTCAAAATTGACACTACATTCACTTTTCACTGCACTTGATACTCGACCAAAACATGTAAATCGCTCTCGCAGCTGTCCACGCAGACGCATCGCTCACTCAAGTAGGAGAGAGACGGATGGCGAACGCTGCCGAACGCGAAGGCCGATTGTGCCTCTTTGTCGCTCGTTCCGCGTTCTCGCTTGCACTTCAAGCCTTACATGGAACGTGACAGTAACGGTATGAGTCATGCTTTTTCGAGCGTGCAGCCGGCTCCATCGATTTATAAGACGTTATCACGTCAATAAATTTCCAAAAATAACAGGTTTTTTTCAGAATGGAACAATTTTTAAGAGATCGGGTACACCTCTGGAATTAGGGTCGCCTACTTTCGCCCCGGCATCTTCTCGGTAGGCAGCGTTCGTTGCGCCACGCCCCCGAAACGTCCATAAGTCAGGCCAAAATATCAAACGCCCTAAAACTGCAGTTGCTCTGTTGCTTCCAATATTCTTTAACTAACTAATTGTATATTTTTTTGCAGATGATTTCGGGGATTATAGTTCCAAATTCATTCCGTATGAAGTATCTTACCGCCCGTGGCCAAGATAATTCCGTGTGGGTGCATAAAGAATGCGAAGACAACTGTCGCCACTACATCACAATGAAAAAATCCATTTTCTCGGAGGGAACAGTTAAATTCGAGCTTTTTTATAAAAGCCCCGCACAGTATTAACTTAAAGCTGAGGCAGACATTCCTTCGTGGGACGAATTTCATCAACGAGACCACGACGCCACTTCCGTCGGGAGTGGCTGAATTCGATTTCCGGAACGTCCATTCCGTTCCGGTTATTCTGCCCCCGGATTCGGCTGCGTTAGACACAACATTCAGTGAAGACGTGGTGTTAGTTTTAGAAATTTTGGATACAAAATTTGTACTATGCGAAGTAATAGTTTTCTTAAACAATTAACTTCGCTGGTAGGTGATATAATAAGTATTGTTAATTTTATGTGTATTTTTTCATTGTACATATTATGAGTATATTGAACAATAAATCAAATTTTATAAGTTACAATCATGTTATTGCATTTTAATTTACTCTCCCAAATATATGGACTAATCGTGTTACCCTTCTTGGCTTTTCGATTTTTCGCCTTTTCGGATTTTCGATTTTTCGTTTCTCCAGTTTTCCGATTTTTCAATTTTTTGACTTTTCACGTATTGAATCTTCGGTTTCTCAATTTTTCGGTTTTCTGTTGTACGGCTTTTCGATTTATCAAATTTTCGATTTTTGAATTTTTCAATTTTTCGACTTTTCGATTTATCGATTAATTTTAATTTGTTCAGTTTTTCAATTTTTCATTTTTCGATTTTTGCCCATTTCGTATTCCCAATTTTTAGATTTTTCAACTTCTGGACTTGCAGATTTCGGCCATTCAGTTTTTGAATTGAAATGATTTATCAATTTTCGCTTTCTCCTTTTTCGATTTTTCGGCTTTTCAATTTTTCGATTTCCTAATTCTTTTCCTTATGGTGCCCGCTTTGGGCTCCCTTGCCTTAGATGGAATTTTTTTCGTTCCAGAAAAATTTTTTCGGTGAGCAGTTTAGAAGAATATTTAAAACCAACTGAAAAACTAAAAATCGAGAAACTTAAAAACAGAATAAATCGAATCGAATCCAAAAATTTGAAAACCCTATAATTTTAAAATTGAAAAATGATAATAAAACTGAAAGACGAAAAACTGCAATACTGAAATATCGAAAAACTGAAAAATTAAACACAGAGACGATGAAAAATTGAAAATCGAAAAATTGAAAAATCGATTAAATGAAAAAGTGACAAAGGAAAAAATTTTGAAAATTATAATTAGGTATTAATCGATACATATTTAAAATGAAAACTAGAAAAATTACAAATCAAAAATTGAAGAAACAAAAAATTGAAAACTAAACTTTGAAGAATCGAAAAATTGCAAATCGAAGAATAGAAACATCCTAAAACTAAAAATTTTCACTTTGAAAAAAAGAAAAATTAGAAAATTAGAATTCTGAAAACCGAGAAATTGAAAAAAATAAAGAAAACGAGGAACCGAAACCAAAATTTGCAAATCGAAAAATTGAAGAAATGAAAAATTGCAAATCGAATAGGCACGTGAAAAATAGAATAAATGCAAATTGCAAATTGAAGAATTGAAAAAACGAAAAATTAAAATACTGAATAATGACACAAAGTCATGTTCTTTTGTTTAGTTTAAATTGTCAGTAGGTAATTTTGATTAAGTGTGTGTGTTTTTTTAAAATATGTATTTACCTATTTAGTAATTGTAAGTGTATTAGAAAAGAACGCTGTTTAAAATACATATACAAACACATATTCCAATGTTTTTTTTTTATCTTACCTCCAAGTGTGTGCAAATATTATGTGACTTTCATTGCTTAGGATTTCCGCATTTCCAGATTGTTCTAATTCGTGATTATTCAGGTTCTTACAGACAAGTTTGGAGCCATTTTTTGAAATTATTACAACTATGTTTAGATTTTAGTATCTGAGTGCAACAATCAACAACTTAAACTTAAACCCACTAAAACTAACTAACTGCGTCAGGAAATGTTTTTTCTGCAGTATTTACTTGATGCTCTGTGAATATCTATATGTATCTTTCTATGAAGGAAATAAAATCAGTATTGGTAGGTATAAACATAAAGAAAAGTGTTTTTATTACAAGAAAAAAAATCTGTGAATGAGTGGCTAGTCAACGTTGTTTTTGACGCAAGGTGTTTAAAAAATTAATAACTAAAGTAGAGTCTTTCAAAAAGTGAACAATGACAATAAACCGCCTAGGATTGTTGTAATAACGTTGACCTCATCTCTCATCACGTGCCTGAAAGAAACAGTGTTTTTGTGAATTAAATGTGTCTAAACACATTTTCGTTTATAAAATATTGTATACCTACCGTTCAAAACGAAATTGGAAGAAGGTGAAGAACCCTTCTTAAGGAGATTATTACTTTTAGGATAGAAAATAACAACAACAACTACATTAAAATTTACACCCCATTAAGGGACAGTAGCAGGTATAATGGGTTGTAAAGTTTAAGCAGGTGCAGGGTCGGTGAAATTTAAAGTACCTGGCGTAACAACATTTAAAGCCGTCACAATATTATCACAAAAGTGTCTGTCAAATAATGTTTCTTGGATGTAGAGGATTTAGGAATAAGCAGCGCCATTAATGAAACAAGTAATGAGGTGGAAAATACCCACGTGTTTTGATGAAAGTTAATACCTATTTACTGTAGGTACACAACATAATGCAAAAATCGAAAATTATTTATTCCTCCATAGAAAACGATCAAATTATGCTATTTTGCCAATTAACAGTGTACCTACAAGAAAAAACGAATTTAATACTATGACATTTTATTTCAAGATTTAATTATGCTTTAATTACATTTTGTAATATTGATGGAATTTCTTTTTATTCCACAAGAATTTTAAAGGTGGATAATTTAGAAGAATATTACGTAAAGTCGTGAAATTGATCACTATTTTACGTTAAACAAATCTACTGATAAAATAAGAAATTATGCTTGGGAAAACGAAAACATTTTAGATAGCTATTCCAGAACAGAATGAAATTATTATTAATGTTAATAATAATTTAGTTAATATAACAATTAATAAGTGTGAAATATAACAATTGGAAACAGAAGACCTACGTAACCAATTAATGAATCTCCCAAATTAAAAATTCAATTTACAAAAAATTTCCCTTATGGATTTTTCCTTTTTAGTAACTTTCAATAATTGCGAATTTGAAATTTAAATTTATACATAGCTAGACTAAATCTAAATCTCTTTTATTAACTTGTTTAAAGAACTTTTATCTAT
This sequence comes from Zophobas morio, assembly GCF_036711695.1. NCBI lineage: Eukaryota > Metazoa > Arthropoda > Insecta > Coleoptera > Tenebrionidae > Zophobas > Zophobas morio. The sequence goes on along the minus strand of NW_026972123.1, from coordinate 3,731,192 downwards.
GCACTTTCAACTACAAAATGCTTCGCAACAAATAGAATTTCAGTTAAATTTCGTCGCAGCGAGAGCTTTAATTGATAATCAGTAATCGGATCCGCGAAATCGATCCATACCGACGTTGGTACTTTAATTTTTTCATTAAGTCATGTGATTAATTCGTATACTTACTTAAAAACTTGTAAAATTTCTTATAAATCGTAATACATATTTCTGTGTCATTTTCTAACTCCTTTACTTTCTGACTCATTTAGTTTCAGGCGTTTGTTTTTCTTTGCATGGTTTTAATCGAAAATTAACATTAATTCTCCTTCTATAAACCGGGTCAAAATTAATTAAAAGAAATCTAATTTTATTAATTTAATTCCATAATGCCAATTGCGTGAATATAGTATTTGATCAAATAAAATAAGAATTGTTTAAATTTTTTGTGAATGTATCAATATCAGTTATGGTTAATTCAGTGTAGGTAAATAGTTGTCATTGAGGTATTTATAATCAGAGTTTAATTAATGTCAATAATGAAATTCTTTTTGGGTAACGAATTTTGTTCCAATCACTTTTGCTCAAACTAGAAATTGTAAAGCCATAGTGACAACATCGTTTACCCCTCTCCATTAACGTCTTGCCTTCTTCGTCACTCGAGCGACCAAGGGTTCTTAAAACTTTAAAATTTTTGCAAATACATATTTCCTGAAAAAACCCAATAAATTTTAACTCTACCATGATTCATATATGAAGTCCGGCTCTGGCTGAAGCTGTACCTCGGGTGGGAGGGTTCGAAATGGTTTTATTGCAGGTTGCGGTCCAAAGTACTTGAGACCCCTCATAAAGTAATTGACGGCGTTTGCAATTATTTTTCGTAGCACTTTACCTTTGGTAATTTACTAAACGCAACAAAGGGTAAACAGATAACTTTAATGCCCTGTAAATTATAGGCCGTCATAAACCTCGGTCAAAATTACACTGGTAGTCGTCTCAGCTCCGATCTAAACTGATAACAGCTGTTTTATTAAAATTTTATTTTAAAGGGTATTTTTTGTGAGCTTTGCGGATTCAGACCAAATAAATTTTATTTCATCTACCTACTAGTCTCCCAAATTTTTAAATACAAAACTCATATATGATTTTAAGTTTTCGTTATTAGTAACACTTTTACAGCAAAAATACACATTTATGACAGTGGAAACATTATTTTAAATAAAATTTCGATAAAATTTACTCCATTTTGGATAAATTATTAGGAAACTTATTACAGAAAGGACCAAACGACGCTCTAGGATGATTGATGAACGAAAAAAAACCTGTAATACTGTGACATAAAGGAGCGTCCCTACTAAAAATACGTAGCACCGAAATCGAAGATAATTCATCAGCTATATCCTCCGCACTCCAATTAAAACTAGATTCCAAGAAGTAAATCAGGTTTAGCGCTACTCTGAGACACATCTGCGAATTTCATAAATAGTTTCCAGAGTGAGTTTTCGATCTAGAAACTAACACTTTTTGAAAAAAAAATCAAAATTGTATAACAACATTGTGAAATTTAATGTTGAAACAATGTGATGACATCGGCTCATTAAATGGCATAATTAACATTACCAAAATTGTATGAAATAACATACTCATGTACTTGTGGTTTACGAATTTACCTTGATTTTGTTTATTTTTACTGTACTTATTTGTTTATGGTTTAATCCACCTTCTTCTTTAAAGAAACAGTATGCAACCGTGTTACAGTTAGTGTGGCTATAATAATAATAATAATATTCAAAACATTTTGTTCCATTGGGACTTTATTAATGATTTTAGTCAACTGTCGTGAGGAAAAACAAATTTCAACGTGATGTTCTTTTGATGTTTAAACTAGGGATGTATGTACCGACTAGTGGCCGACCGGTCGGATAAGCCGACTATTTGGCCGTTTTTCATCGTCGGCTGCAGTCGGCGACTGGTCGGCTAAACAGCCGATCGGTCGGCTTTTTCTATTAAAATTAAAATAGTATATAAAACAATTAAACCCGGTTTACAGAACCTCAAGTAAATATTTAATTGCGATTTAATTTTTAACCCCGCGTTGAAGTACCTACCATGTGACCGACTCTACGCCAATCAGACGTCGCTAATGGCCTTGTTAAATGCGCGATCAACTTAAAGTCAGTTAAAATATTGTATAAACTGGCCCTAAATTGTGTTATTCTTTATTTTTGTACCGAGTTCCTAAAAAAAATTAAATGTTAAAATTATCCAAACAAATTTAACACATTTTTTGGAAAACAAAAAAACTTTAGTTATTCCTTTTATTTAAATAAAACAAATTTTCAAGGTAGTCAGAGAAATAGAAAAAAAAACACACTGTCTGTCGCATTTATAAACCGGTTTTAGCAAAGCCGAACAGTCGGCCGACTAGTCGGTTTTTACTGGCCGAACAATCGGCTAGTCGGTTAACTGCTTCACGAAATACTCGCACAGTGTTTCTTAACAACGTTGTAAAAATCAGCAACGATAAAATTAAAGTCCGCTAATTTTTCTTGGAATTCTTATAAAAAAACACCATTGTTATAATGCCATTCGTATGTTCACTATGAGAGAGAAACGATGACGGACACCTGCCTCTGTATGGGCGAGCACCCTTTAAGGTGGTATCACTCAGAATTGTCACACAACAGTTGAGCATAAATAACTCTTCACGTAGTCTAAACACTCTCTAGTGTTTGAACTTAGAATTTGAACTTAGTCCGACCGATTTTGTGCTTCTACACCCTTTGTCGTTTTAAGAAAATTACCACAAGTCCTATGGATTTTCCCTTTCAATAATTGCGAATTTGAAATTTAAATTTATCCACAGCTAGACTAAATCTAAATCTCTTTTATTAACTTGTTTAAAGAACTTTTATGTATGCACTTTCAACTACAAAATGCTTCGCAACAAATAGAATTCCAGTTAAATTTCGTCGCAGCGAGAGCTTTAATTGATAATCAGTCATCGGATCCGCGAAATCGATCCATACCGACGTTGATACTTTAATTTTTTCATTAAGTCATGTGATTAATTCGTATACTTAGGTACTTAAAAACTTGTAAAATTTGTTATAAATCGTAATACATGTTTCTGTGTCATTTTCTAACTCCTTTACTTTCTGACTCATTTAGTTTCAGGCGTTTGTTTTTCTTTGCATGGTTTTAATCGAAAATTAACTTTAAATTTCCTTCTATAAACCGGGTCAAAATTAATTAAAAGAAATCTAATTTTATTAATTTAATTCCATAATGCCAATTGCGTGAAAATAGTAGGTATTTGATCAAATAAAATAAGAATTGTTTAAATTTTTTGTGAATGTATCAGTATCAGTTATGGTTAATTCAGTGTAAATAGTTGTCATCGAGGTATTTATAATCAGAGTTTAATTAATGTCAATAATCAAATTCTTTTTGGGTAACGAATTTTGTTCCAATCACTTTTGCTCAAACTAGAAATTGTAAAGCCACAGTGACAACATCGTTTACCCCTCTCCATTAACGTCCTCCCTTATTCGTCACGCCAGCGACCAATCAGAACAAGTCAAAACACCCCATAAATATCCCCTAAATGCCTTAAAACCGCATTCTCTCTCGAAACGCTCTTCGACGTGGTGAACATCCAAGATCCAAGATTTCTAGAGACTTTATAGTTGGCTTCCGCAACAACTAAAAAGGTATGTAACCATTTTTCATTTAGTTTATTTCAAAGTAAAATTGTTGGTGCTTCATTGGTAATTAATTATTACAATTTTTTTACAGACATCTTCAAAAATGGGCAGTCCGTTCCGCATGGTATATGTGAAGGTCCGAAGTGGCGATGACACGTTTCTGGAAGACCACGATTGCACAGAGGATTCCCCAAATTACGCGAAGATATCGCAGTCAATTTTGCAATACGAGGAGATGAAAATTGATTTTTTTTATACGAGTTCTGAGGAACACAGGAATCTGTGGCTGAGGCAAACATGTATGCACCAAAATAAAATTTTGCAAGAGTGCGTGACGCTGCTCGAACCTGTGGTGGCTGGTTCGACGAATCAGCATTCGATAGCCCATGTACTCGCTCCAGGTTGTCCTCATTTTGCTGAAGATGTGTATCTTCTAACTGAGATTTATAGTGGAAACTCTCTCTTGTGTGAGTTTGTTTTGATTTTGGCAAATGCGGACCAAATTTAATTGTCTTGTATATATTTGTATATATGTATATATTTTTTTATATATATTGAGATGTAAATATTTTTGTAAATTTTTTTTGTAATTTTAAGGATAAAAAAATGAAACTACCTATAGATTGTTTTTTGTTTACCATTTAACTAATTCCCTAAGCGATTATTTGCAGGTATAAACTGTATTTCGACTTTCGTACATGCAATTCTCAATAACAATCAACTGCTTAAATTAATCCTATTAAGTAACATACATATACCTACGCTAAAAATTGCTAACACCTTTGGTAATTTCCTTAAAACAACCGAGGGCGTAGAAGCACAAAATCAGTCGGACTAAGTCCATTTTCTAATTTAAGGGGTGCTCGCCCATGCAGAGGCGTCCGTCATCGTTTCTCTGTCATAGTGAACAGACGAATGGCATTATAACAGTGGTGCTTTTTTACAAGAATTCCAAGAAAAATTTGTGGACTTTAATTTTATCGTTGCTGATTTTTACAACAAAAAACAAAATAAGTTTAAGCCCCCCTACATTATCCGCGTATTGATGGTGACTATAAATAGTTAAGTCATGTTGGGGACAGTTTCCCAGTAAAGAGTGTACAAATGGGAAATTTAACAATTTTTTTATGGCAAAAGGAAGCATTTGTACAACATTCGAAGACGAGGAACGTGACCAGGGGGTGCTGTAGAAGAATTGTGTGTGCAAACAGTCAAAATCAAAAAGTGTCCTTTGTAAAGTTTTACCGTAAAAACTACTCACTGTCACCAAAATAATCCAGGTTCGGACAGGGGGCCATCGTTTCTCACGAAGAAAAATGACCGTAATTTTATCAGTACAACTACCTGGGTAATGTTCTCGGACAAACTCGGGTGGACTGGTGTGAGCCATAAATATTTTTTACGATTGTACTACTGTCCGCCTCCTAATTGTCAATAAACTTTTATAGGGTACAACGATATTTCCTGAACTATGCGATCTTTGTCGCACAGTGGACCAAATGTTGACCATGAAATTGGGACGGTGGAGATTATCCGGTCTACTTCGTGCCAACCCTAAATGATTCTTCAAATTACTCGTTTTATATTTCCCTGTTTAGATTTTCTTTCGTCACTTTTTTTTTAAATAAATCCGTATAAAATCATTTCACCAACATAACCCATGAATTATAATATATATTTTGATAATGTGAAATATGAAAATCATTGCGTTAACCTGAACAGACAACAACGATTTAAAATTAATCGATAAACTGAGAAATCGAAAAATTAAAAAATTCAAAAATTTAAAATTTAAAAATCTGAACGTCGAAAAACCGAAAACCCGGAAAATCGAAAACTCAAATTTAAAAAATCGAAAAATTGAAAAGTCGAAATATCGTAGAATTGGAAAATATCAAAAAGCCGAAAAGCCGAAAAGTGCAAAAATCGAAAAGTTTTAAAATGAAAAATAGAAAAATTTAACACAAAAAAAAATTGATAAATCTAAAAATCGAAAAACGCAAAATTTAAAAATACGAAAAACTGAAAAACAGAAATATTGAAGAACTTACAAATCGGAAGATGAAAAAATCGAAGAATTGAAAAATTAAAAAGTCGAAAATTTAAAAAATCGAAAAGTCAGAAATAAATAAAAAACTGAAAAATCGAGAAACCGAAGATTCATTATGTGAAAAATAAAAAAATTGAAAGCTGAGTACTTTTTTGGTTTGCTGAGGATGATGAGAGCAGATAACATGACATTTAGGGTAAATGTGTGCGAATATGTGCAGTGACGACGTTTCTGTTGTATACCTACAATAAAATTTTATGATGTTTTAAGCCAGTTAACTTCACAGCGGTTCATACCTACCATAAATTGCGTAATTTGAAAACCGGACAAGTGGAAGACCAGTAACCCGAGCGATTCTTAGCAACCCTTCTTCTGGTTGAACAATAGCGGCGCATGCCAAGGCGGTGGGACACTCAGTGAGTGAACAGCTTAGCCAACCCCTCGTAATGACATTGTAAAATGTTATTGTGTACTAAGATCACTTTAACACCATAGGACAGACAATATTTTGCAACTTTAGTCAAAGAACCCAACCCGCAAAACTCTAAAACCATAAATTATGCAGGTACGAACGCCAAAGACCGGCTCCTTGAGTAGCATAGGAAATTGTGAAGCCACGCGACAGAGTTTACAAATTTACAAGGACCCTACAGCGAAAAGCCGACTCGGCATTGTCAACCATTTGGTTGGATTATTTAATCCTATTATGTCATAAAATTTTATTAGTAGGTATGATTTTAAAGTGATCTTAGTATATACTTACAACAGAAACGTTTCTACTAGTTATGTAAGAGCACGCACTGATGATTTCTGCTTATTAGTGCCATCTAGGGAAGACGAAGTGACCTAAATGTAAACTACGCCACGTGCCAGGGACGGCCGAGACCCGAAGGGCCGGACTAAGAGAAATTTTGTTTTTAACGTTTCTTATTCCGTACTTTAAGTGTTTAATCATCAATCTGCGCATTTGAAAATATTGTTAAGATATTGTAAGCAAAAAACAATATCTTTATTAGAAAACTGGACCACTGATTTTTTGGATAAATCAAATAATTTTGACGATGTCACGCTCCTTTTTTTTCAAAATGCTATAATATTAAAAATAATACATGACTTTACAAAATTACATTATTTTTGAGCTAAACGCACTGGCCACCGTTTTATTCCGCCGCATAACGTGTTTTGCAAAGAATATTTATAGTTATATATATCTATACTAAAAAGTTATATCTACTACTAAAATAAGGTATAACTGAAGAAATTACAGTCGTTAAGTAAGTATTTCCAAGAGGTTTGATAAACAGTTGCTTCCTAACTTACTTACCCCTAAACAGTAGGACTGTGTTAGATAACGCACGTTATCATTCAGTACAATTGAGAAACAATATAAAATACTAGATTATATAGCGCGAGATCGTGAATCTGGAGTGGCTAGAATTCCGGCCTCCGTTGTATATTTAACCCCATAGAACTAATCTGGTCTCAAATGAAAAATAATACAAGAAGAAACAAAAACTTTAGTAGTGCCACAATTGACATAATTAGGGAAGAAGCTTCCAAAATAACTGCCGAAACGTGGGCCAATTGTGTACGACATTCCATAAAAGAAGAAGACCAGTACTTACAGGGCACGGGTAGTAACACCGTCAATCATTAATTTGGAATAAATAAGCAGTAGTAGTTAATAAGTAAGTAGTTGTGTATGTCAAAATGCTAACTAATTTGCTGTAATGATTGAGTACAAAGTTACATTAGTTTTTAGGTAAAATAAAAAAATCGAAAGGCGCAGTTGTCGGTAAATCCGAAACTCAGTCCTGCTCTGTGCTTTTACCAGAAACGGTCTTTTCAGGTAGATTATCAGCAAGATGATTTAAGACATGCGGCTGTGACGGCTAATTGAATTATAATGGGAGTTAAATTGGTGTGAAGCCAAAAACGCCTTAAATGTCTGTGTCCAATATACACATTTACCCTACCTAGTAAAATTTTGATGACTTAAGCGGCTTAAGCCAACCACTCCTATAAATCAAACTGACTCTCGTAAGCTGCGACAAATTAATTTTACAAGACAATAAAGTAAAATAGAAATTTTCAAAATCTCCTAATGAAATTTCGATTTTTTTACAGATTTCGAGCTCCCATTTTCGGCATTATTTCTTCAAAAACTCCTTTCACTTTTCCAGAATCGACCAATAATAAGTAGATATAAGACAATTTTCCCGATTTTTTAAGAAATTGAATTTCAAACTTAAAATATTACTCCTAGATTGTAAACTTGCTGTATTTTTGCTGTCAGTACGTGCGTCGAGATTTACAGACATCCTAGAATTATTGTGGTCTTTCAGTTCTATTTTCTGAAAAGTAGGTACCACTTATACAAATTTTGACGTATTTTTCGATCACCTTCGAATATTCGAGACCTTTTTTGTAGACTTCGACGTCCTGAAATTAATTCCGGGCTCATTTATTCGACATAACTTATACGATTTTTCCAGAATTGTGGAGAAGTTTTAAATTTTTTGTGCATATACAAGTGACTCAAAAGAATTAACTAAGAAAGCAAATTATTTTATTGATCAAGACCAGATATTACTTGAAAATTTAAATGCTTAAATTATATCTTGTGATATGTAAGAATTTGTGTACTAATTCTCTTATCTATGTGCTTTCAAGTACAAAAGGCGGCACGGCAAAGGTAGAATTTGCGCCAGAGGGAGCTTTAGCTGATGATACCGACGAATATAAAAACACTATTACCGTAAAAGTTATATTCTTAGAATCTGATCATCCTTTGTTGATTTCAGAAAATTAGCAACAATATTAGAACACCAGATGTTATTGAAAAATTTAAGTAAGTATGTTTCAATTAGATTTTTGAGGTCGAAATAACTTCTTCGTTTTACAATACGATTTCATCACAGATAAATTTTATGTGTAGAAAATTTAGAATAATATTTACTACCGAACGGTTTTGGCTTGGAGAAATTTGCTTACAGATTAAAGACGGCACGGCAAAGGGTTATTCAGGTAGATTTCGCCACAGATGCAGCTTTGGCTGATAACGACCTTACAGACATTAAATTCTGTCGTAATACCGCAAAACCCCACTTCCAATATCATCCTTACTGTAGCACTTGAAGACTTGTGCAACATAGGTATGTGCCTGTTCACAATACGAAAATCTTCATGAAAATAGTTTTTATATTGCATTAGATGCTTTTGTTTCTTTAATGAAACATAAAAACAGAAAAATTTATTTTTCTCTTTCAACCAAAGCAAATAAGTATCCTAAAAAGGGCATTGTTTGTAAATGTGAAGAAAGTGTATGATTTACGATAGGGTTGACCACTGTTGAGAAATTAGAGGGATTTAAAACCCTTATTGAGAAAGTATGCAAATAAACTGACTGTAATTATGTGGGAGCATTGTAACGGGCGTTCAAATAACAACGACCTTAAGCTGGCTTTGTAAATGTGAAATTTGGGGCTTAGTGAACGATCCGTTCACATTTCCAAAGCCAACTTGAGGTCGTTTTTATCGTTACATAGGTGTTTCAAAAATTGAGAACAAACATCCACGTCTATGGAAGCGGTTATAATTTTAGATGGTTTTAAAAATTCAGGAAAAGTGCACAATTTAAGATTTAAAAGAATCATCGGTGATGGAGACAGCAGCGTTTTAAAAAAAAATCGTGCTGCACGGACCTACGGACCCAATTATTTTATCGAAAATTGAATGCCGCAATCATGTTCTCCGAAATTATTGTACTTAGTAAGAAAGTTCAACAAAGAACGAAAAATCAATTAAAAAACGGATACAAAGTGCAGATTCCGATTACGGAAAATGTGAAGTCTCACATGATGTAGCATCAATACTAGATGATATGTTTCCAAAAGTGTATGACTTGTGCTGACTTGTTGTTTCAATATCTATTTTTGTTTTAAAATAAAACTTCAAGATTTTTTCCTCGACATGTGAAATTCTGAAGCCTTAGAGAAAATTTCGACGGCACAGAAGGAAGATAATGTAAAACGGGGCACGTGTTTTACGGAAAACCCTTGGTCCAATCAACCTGGGTTTTAGTCTTTTGAAAAAACTATACTCGAAAATACTTTTTAAGCTTTAAAATTCCTGAAATTTTGAGTGTTTTTATTTTTTATGACTTGTAAGGAAAATTTCCAAATTTTACTTACAGACAGCTGTAAATAAACTCTAAAACACATGCCGAAAAGACAACTCGTTTTATATTTTAAATTACATTATTTGGTAAAAAATCTACCATATAATTACCTAAAAGTTTATGTTCACATATAGCTGTAGAAAAACTTTCAAAAAACCTGTCAATGACAATATAATTTAAACAAAAGACAATCAACATACAATTGGCAACAGGTTGGTAACAGGTTTCGGTTGATTGACAACGGCTTTTAGTTAGAAAATTGTCTGACCATCAACGTTGCCAAATTTACGATTAACAAGTGGTTTTCAATAGAAATAGCAAAGACTATATCTATCAGAATGCCTCGTTTTACCATAAAATGGACAAAAAGGGTAAATCATATATTAATAAGGAACATGTATAATTATTACCAAATGCAAAGTCAGTTGCACATAACGAAAAGGAAAGCTTGCATTTTTGCCATTTGGACACTCAAAGGGGTTAAAATCACATAGGTAGGTACCTACGTTCCATATGACGAAGAATTTTGTAAAAAAAATGGTTCTAAGACCCCAAAAATTGTATTACGGATGCGTTCTTCCGGGACTTGTTGATCCTAGGAGACATAGGGGATTATCTATTAGAAATCCTGATTATACCTATTTTAAAAGCACACAGAGACAAAAAGTCACTAAAAGTTAAAAAACAACTTTAATTTTAAATCTAAAAAAACTGAGAGGTTACTTTTTTGTTGTAAATATTAATTCGTTATCATTAATTTTATAAATTTGACATATTTTTAAATTATCATTCTCTGTTTTTCGGAAAGTTTGGTCGAAATCAGCTTCGAGCAATTTTTTTATAATTTATTTATCTGTCTATCTATAAGCCTGTCTGTCCAATTTCGAATGTATGCCTCCCCTTCATTCTTCTATGCTTTTTTTTATTTTTTTATTGCTATAAATTATACTCCTATTACGTACCTATAGATTATTTGCTGGTTTTGAAAATATTTAATATAATCGATCTGTTACCTCTAAAATGGTAGTTTCATTGTCTGTTATTCTACTGGTTTAAATTCATCAATGGATATATACCGGGTGTCTGGAAAATGGCGGATTAACACTCCGCTACGCTCTTAACAATCAACTGGTGAGTCTGGGAAAAATAGTAAAAAATTCCTTCTCACATTTTGGTGGAGTCAGAATGATTTAAATATTGGTTCTTTTGCTACGGTTAACAACTAAACAACACATTCATAATCATAATAACTTGTAATAAAACTTTTAGTTAGTACCTATATCTCTCGCCCATAACCATGTTTAATTACCATTTCAGTTAGAATGCACAAAGATATGGCTGTGTTGTTTTTGTAATAATTTGATAAAATTTCATTTGACAACAATGTTTACCCGATATAAGGCGAAGGTGGATTTCAGTCACCATCGTTACTAAGAAACCAGAAAGTAGGCCGGAGGTATTCACACATTAGGTTTGTACAGTGTTAGCAATTTTACTTTTCTAAAATTACATTTCTTTCGTAATCTACATCATAAAGAATGTTTTTATTATTTTTTCGGGACTCCCGAAACCTCCGTATATAACGTACTGAAGAGTTAATCCGCCATTTTCTAGACACGCGGTATATGCCTTTCTTAATACAAAAAAAAATCGTGAAGTTTATTTAGATAATTGTAAAATTTACCTGGAAAATAGAAAACAAACATACTGGACCTGCAATAACCAGAGGACAGACGGCCGTCCTCAGGTAATTTAGTAAGATAACGGATTAGTACCGTCTAATAATTCGAACCGACAAACAATTTTACGTCAGCTCTCACTTAAGCCGTATTTTATGCTTCCCGGAAACGGCGCTAATGGTGGTAGATTTATGGTCGGAGGAGAAAAGTGAAACTACCAACTTTAGCGCCGTTTCCGAGAAAAATGAAGTACGGCTTAAAAGATGCAGGTACTACCTTATCGGAAGATGACGATGACCTGCTACTTATGTCGAGTGCCGAAAAATGATTTAGTTTACGAAATATCGTTGTACCCTATAAAATTTTATTGACAATAACGAGACGGACAGTAGTACAGTAACAAGAGATATTTACAACTTAAAGCTGCCGCGTGGCGACAATCCGCAGATGTTAGAAAGCAGAATAATGCAGGTCCGAACAGAGACCATTGTTACTCACGAACGAAAATGGGCATCATTTTACGATTACAACTACCTGCTAAATGTTCTCCGATAAATACGGGTTGAACTGGTGTGAACCCTAAATAAGTATTTCTTACCATTGAACTACTGTCCGCTTCCTTATTTCACGCTTCGACCCTAACAGACACCTGGGACGTCGTTGTCTTTAGTGCTGGCCCAGGCAAAGGCCAGGATTTAATGGATTTCGCTTTAGAGAATGTCCTGTAATTTTTATTAATTGCTGTTCGCCAATTCCAGCTTTTGCAAGTTGACTAACAGCTATCGAGCGTGCGAGTGATTTGTAATTTTTTGGCGTTTTGTATCCAATCCCACTTTTTAAGCACTAGATTTAAGCCATTTACTGAATTCTTTGGTGAATTTTTTTACAAAGACGATGTCTTCCATGAAGGATTTTCTGTCAAAAATAAACGATCCGTTTTAATGGTCTTGCCTCTCCTCGCCTCGCCAACATCTTCTCTAAAAGTCTAACAAAAATACGAGTAGGTACTTCTAGAAAAATTAAATAAAAATGCTGTTATTGTACCTGACAGGGCACAAATCTGGATTTTCTCTGTTTGGTATTAACCATTTACTTTCACATGTCAGACTTGCACCCCCTTGCCGAGTCTTGGAAAAAATTAGATTGTATTCATAACGTCCAGTTAGATTACCAGAACTATCAACTTCGGGTTTAAAATAGTGAAGAAGACAATGCGCTCTTTCACCCCCGTGCCATGCTAATTCCCTTGCAGCAATTAAATAAAAAAATTTCTGTAACCCCGAAGGATTACCTTCGTCCCAATGATTAATCATTTTTCTGTAATTTACTCGTCAACAGCACATGAACTAAGTAATTTTCTTTTTTCCGAGGATAGCCTGAAGCTTTTTTCTTCTGGAGTCTCTGGCTTTACGTGCACTCTCAAAGTCGATACCCATGAAAGAATTCATTGTTATATTAAACTTTTTGAAATACAATTGTTGCATCAATTTCGCAGAAATATTCCAAATTGTTTTAACAGTAGCTTCTTTGTATTCAGATCCGTCTTTTCTGTTCACATTAAAGGCATCGGAAAGTTTGTCTAGAATTAAGTATAAGAGTTTTATGGGTACCCAAAGTTAATTCGTTTTACATCCCTGTCGTCAAATTTACTATGCAGCTGAAACCCTGTCAGGGGAAAACCAATGTTTACCTACTGCACCTAAATTCGCCAAGCGCCGGGCAGTCTGGCATGCAGCTAGGTACAAATTTTATTGTTTACTATTGTTTGTTGTTTGTATCCTCAAGTTGCTACTTTTCTGACCGCGTAGCGCACATGGGATCGTTTTCCTTGACAGGTTGTTTTACAAGCAAAACTCTTCAGTTGGACTTAATCAAATTGACGAAAGGGCGTTACAACGAATTAACTTTCGGAGTTCATAAAATTCTTATAATTCTAGACAAACTTTAATCTTCCAAAATACTGGCGACCTCGTTCATTCCAACTGCTTTATTTATAGCAAACTACCGTATTTCACAAAATTCTGTAAACTGCTTCCAAATTGAATCTTGCGTTTATGCAGTTTTTCGTCACTGACTTTCTTTCACTCCATTTCGAATTTCAGACACAGTCTTGTTACCAAATCTTGTTCCCATAATTAAGAAAATCAACCAGCAGGACACAGAAAATTTGATGTTTAGAAACTTATTTATGTTTTGCCTTGTTGTTTTGTTACTACATATTTATACTAGGTAGGAATGGTTACTCAACTACTACGCTAACCATAAATTATGTGAATCATTGTCCGTAAAAAGTAAATAAAAATTTTCTCTTTGGATTGTCAAGCCGAATATAACTAGTGATCTGATTTTTTCTGCAAAATTTGTGTGAAAATTAACTCGTAGCTGTAGCTTTTGTAAAATCTTTTTTGAAAATTATATTAGTTCTGCTCCGTCAGTTTATTTTAGTTAATAAATTCCATTGATTAACATTGAAAGCGACAAATTAGTATACAATGTACCTACCTTTAACAGAATGTAAAATGCTTTTGTGTAGAGTTTTCGCAAACTACAAGCGGATAGTGGAGATTGTAAAAATTAAGCAACAAAGACGACCCGTATTTGGATTACAACGTACCGAAAATTATTACCTCTTTTAGCCGGTCGTCGATCGGTTTAGGCTACGAAAATCCTAGAATAGCGAACACGAAAACGAAAATTACTCAAAATTTTTTCATAACTTCGGGGAACATTGAAGGCCCTATTTTGGTGGAAGTGTCGAAATTAATAATACACATGCAGTACCTAAATTCGGTAGTTACGCTAGACTTTTGGGGATGGGGTGAGATTAGAGAATAATAGCAGACTAATTTGTATGCTGGAATTCTAGAATCTTGAAAGTTGTTCTGTTAATCTAATCAATGCATATCATTACTTGGTCTTAGTACTCGTAATGATAGAAGTCTTGCCTGAATGCCGGTCATTTCCGGGTCAGTGGTGGGTCTTATATAATGAACATAATTATGTCACTCATAATGCGTAATATAAGAGTAATTTTATTAACAAGTCTTTATCTAAGGATAAAACCAGTTTAAATGTTTTTATTATTAATTCAATAAAACGTGGTGAATACGGACCTGGTGAAGCCCCGAATGGAAGGTAGTATCAAATAAGATTTTATTTATGGTAGAGATGAGGCGGTAATTTGTAAACACTTATTATAAATGGTTTCATTGAGTATTCCCACAGATTTTATTCCAAGTCTTATTTTCAAATTAGTAGTGATAATGATGCATTAACAAATAAATCTTTGAACATTCATTTTGATCAATCAATTTACATCCCAGCATTTTATCCAAATATCAGCCAGAAGTTTGTGGGGAGCGGCATATTTTTTTGACAAGTCCGGTCACAGCCCGCTAGATGTATAATCAGTAATGAAGATCCTGTATGTCATAAACAAAATTTTGAACGCTCTTCTAGGTATAGGTACTTAACATAATGTGAGACAACCCGCTAGATTTTGGTTGATTGTTACATTGTAATGAGAGACGGAGATTAATTAATTCTTTTTATTCAGGTTTTCGTCGCGATGGAAATCCGCGACCGCCGCTGTCGTGACCGTCCCCGGGGTCGCCATCCTT
This sequence comes from Zophobas morio, assembly GCF_036711695.1. Taxonomy (NCBI): domain Eukaryota; kingdom Metazoa; phylum Arthropoda; class Insecta; order Coleoptera; family Tenebrionidae; genus Zophobas; species Zophobas morio. The sequence goes on along the minus strand of NW_026972123.1, from coordinate 3,715,980 downwards.
CCGTTTTTTTCGTTTATCAAATATTTAGCGTTGGAGGGGACCCTTCAGGCTTGTCCCTGCAGCGCAATTGGCCGCGCGCAAACATGGTCGGCTCTACTGCCAATCACGGCACTGGAGGGGTGAGAAACCGGGGGAACGGCAACCGGACCCGATACGCCCCAGTCCGTCTTAATAAAGATACCCTCCTGTCTTTGTTAGTTGTTCGCTGTCTACAGTGAGAAAAAAATCCAGCAAACTGTTCGCGCCGACGAAAGACATTCAGTTGGTGATGGAGTACCCTACCCACATGCAACCGCCCATGCGGATTAGAAACGTCGCAAATGGATGTAAGTACCTACATTATTTACAAAATAATTTTACAATTTAGTTTATGTGATCTTACAAAACAGTTTAAATCAACTTAATGATAACAGTAAAATACATACCTACATATTCATGCCCATTTCTCTCTAAATTGTAAAAATTCTTTAGCCACAAAAGTATAATTACAATATTAAAAGTACATTTACACATAATACTAATTTTACAACTTATTCATGTAAAATTGCTCGTTTATCTAGGTAAAAACACATTTTTTATGAACAGAATTTTGGTTTTACGTTGATCGTTTGTATTATTTTTACAAATAAAATAATGTACCTACTTACTTAAAGTTTTAGTTCAAGTGCTGTGACAACTATTTATTGGAATCATAGAATTCTTTTTTACGAACATCTGGATTATAAGTGTATCTAGAGTAGGGTGCGCAAAACAACCGAGTCTCGTGTGAAAATAAGTATGTTAGTTTATCATGTTTTAAGACCCTCTCCCAAAGGACAGCTCATAAAAAGATTTTTTTTTATTACTTTATTATTATTAAGTAGGTACTTATTTTATTTTAAAATGTTTTACCTTTTAATTAGTGAGATAATCGATGAACATACACGACGAGATGAAAAAAAAAAACAAACAGAATGCTGGAAATATATAATTTTTATAATTCGATATTTAGCAAATTAAAATAGGGTAAATGTGTACAAGAGTGCGCATATGTATAAGAGTACGCACTGATGATTTCTGCTTATTAGTGCCATCTGGGTAAGATGAAGTTATACCATTCAGAATTTAATGTTAAACCTGAGATAAAGGTGCAAAAGTGACCTGAATATAGTTTATAGTTTGGTCGTACTGACGATTTTATGTTCACACGTTGTGTGGATGTAATTTTTACCGCTCATAGGTTTAGTTTTTTGTAAGGTACGTACCAGTTCTTTTATTTTACAGTAATAATTTTCATTAGTTGTAACTTTTAAGGTGTCGTTATACACTAACAGTTTTACACTTTCTGTCCATCAAAAGCTTTTAACTTTGAAAACATTAGGTTATGTACAAATGTACAAGAGTGCGCAGCGAGGTATTGTATAAGCGTGCGCATTGCTTGCAATATGTAGTCTAATAGTCTTGGAGATACATATCATACGGCAATGAATTATTTAACTCTACTACTTTGTACTGCTTCTCGAGTTGTGGGGTGGTGGTTATGGTGATTTTTTTTTTATTTTTACTTCCTGAGCGTGTTGTAATCGAGTCCGTCGACCGACTTTCTATTTTTACGTTTTCTCGTCTTTTCAAGACCCCTAGAGTACGAAGAAATAGGTCTCCCGTTTTATGTGTAGTCTTTAGTCACTTATTCCCATTTATTTTCACCTTAGAAACAAATATTTTTTCATAAAATGTAATGCGTACTCATAAGCGTTCAAATGCGCACTCTTGTGCAATGAACTGTCTAACAGTGCGCATTTACACATCTTGACAAAAATTGAAATTACTCTTAAAATATAGTGGTGTTGGGGCGTACAATTAAATATATCTGATCTCTAAACATGTATATAACGAACCCATATCATAAAATTTGTCTATCCAAAAAAATTAAAAAGTTGTTGACAGTTTTACACTAAGTGCGTACTCTTGTACACATTTACCCTAATAGTATGATTGTATAGGTATTGCTATTTTGACTTTTCAGTTTTTTCCATTTCGTCGTGTATTTTCATCGATTATTATCTCATTAATTGAAAGGTAAAACATTCATTAAAGCTTAATATACCTATAATAAGGACTATTACAAAGTCGCTCGAAAACATCTAAGGCAAAGCTTTTGTAAATTAAAAAAAAAAATTAATATTTTGGGCTATAAATTTAGGAGACATATTTTTTTTCGTCTATAAAATATTACCGTAACGAGAAAAACAAAATTAAACAAAAAGAAAATTTTGACTTTTTAAAACGACCTCTTAAATTTTTTTTTTGACCTATCTTTTGGATGAGGGTCTTAAAACATGATAAACTAACATATTTTCACACGAGACTCAAAAAAAAAATAGTCGGTTAATAATTGTTTGTTAATGAGTAAAGTTATCAGTTATCACTTACTTTTCAGTGACTCATAAAATTAAAGAAATGGTAAAAAAAAACTGAACGCTTAATTGTTTGTAAAATTTGAAATAATTTCTATGGAAATTTCAAAATTATGGGTACCTAAAGAAAAAAGCTTTGCTAATTTTTTTAATAATAAGTTTATATTTTTTGGTTTCAGTTAAAACATAATCGATTTTTTAAATGGATTTTTTTTACACTAAATACACTGACCGGCAAAAATAAAAGGCCACCCTAAAAAAATTTGCGAATCCAAACTTTAAAAATTATTAATTTAACTAGTGATCGTTATTTTATTAAAGAATCATTCACTATTGACATATGATGTATAAATGAGGACAAAAAAAAGAAGTCGAATAAAAGCAGAATTAAATTCAATTTAACAAAATAACATAAACAGAGCACAATTTGAGGGACGTCTGTAAGAGTTAAGCGCATTGTTTTCGCGTGAAAACGTCCATTAACTGACAAACTTATAATCAAATGATGAAAAACGCTGTTTACAACAGCAGCCTCCTTTATTGTTTTAATTAAGAAAATATCGTACTTGGTCTGTGAGGCGGTTTTTTCTTCAAAATAATAACTTATTTGAAAAGTTTCATAAAACAGGCAGTGGTCCCATTAGAACTTCCCATTCTAGAAAACAGTTCTCTAAAAAACATTTTAATTATATTGAGCCACTATGTTTAGAATTTAGGGATAATGACAGTTGGTCAAAAATCTTTTACATACCAATTTTAGTCACGATCAAATATTTATAAACATTGATCACAAGATACCAACGAAATAAACAAAAAGTTGAATATTCTTAGCAATATAGTGGACGGAAAAGTTTACCAAAGTAACCAATTTTTCACTGAAAATTCAACCCTTTGGGCTCTAAAAAAAATCCTTTAGGTAATTGCTGTATTAGCTAATATTCCTTCCTATTTGAGGTGTCAGGTTGATCATATACAGCTAATAGCTTTAGGTTTCAAAAAGATATAATGAAATATGGATTTTCAAAAAATGTTTAGTGCTGTAATTAAAGATATAAGTATTAACATTGATACAAGGGAAACTATTAAAGGTTCTTTAATTGCGATGACTGGCGATTATCTTGGAAGCCATCACATAGGAGGTTTTACATGTAATTTTTCTCCAAGTGAATGTTTTTGTAGCTATTGTCACATTACAAAAACCGAATTTGAAAATAACGTTTTAAAAATTTCCTCAACTACTTAGATCTAAATATTCCTATGACTTAGATGTTGATCTGACTGATTTAACCAATGAAACTTCGAGAGGAGTTAAATTTAACTCAGTCTTAAATGACTTGCAACATTTTCATGTTTGTTATCCTGGTCTACCACCATGTGTAGGACACGACCTATTTGAAGGGGTCGTGCAATATGATGTTATGCTAGCAATTGATTATTTTGTTTAAAAAAAAAAATTTCAAACTAGTATTTTCGTTCTACCAAGCATAACTTGAATATGTGCTATCCTAAACAAATATCACATACCTACCTACATTACAGTTTGTGCAAATGTATTTTTTTAAAGTGTACCCAGAAATTGGAGCAAAGAGTAAAAAAAAACTATTACTAAATTACTAATTTGTGAAAAATTGGTGGGCTCCATATAACTATGTAAGCGTTTTGTTCAATTCAATTATATATATATATTTTTTATTCTTCTGTGTTGCGTTTTTATTCATTCTGTTTATATGTATATCTTTATTATACTTTTATACGTCATACGTAGTTTCTGTTTTGATTTTCCTAGAACCTAGATTAATTTATAAAATGTCAGAAATAAAACGTAATTAAATTATATAGTCTGACTGTGGAAATGTAGGTAAGTACATGTTGCAGTTGTAAAAGTACAATATGTATTCTGTGAAATTGTTGCAGATAGTTTCTTTACAAAACGTTTTGTAAAGTTACATTTATGTATACCTACCTACCTAATAGTTGTTTTTATATTTATGATCTCCATTTTTACATTTATAAGAGGTACTAGAACACGAGTAATATGTAATATTTGACAATGTATTTTTACACAGCACTGAATTAAGTTGGTTAAAAAGTTGCCTACTATTTTCCGTGTATTTACATAGGTATATTTTTTTTTATAGTGCAGAAAGTCAAGCGGCCCATGAACCCTTTCATATTGTGGTCGCGCGAGTGGAGGGGCAAGGTAGCACAGCAGAATCCACAGATGGACCACAGGGCCATTTCAAAGCGGTTAGGGGCGGACTGGAAGCTTCTTAGCGAAGCGAAGAAGGACCAGTGCCCGCTGGGGGGCGGCGGGTTGCTGCCGTCGTTGGACGCTGCGCGGAACGCGCCTGCCGCGGTCCAGCAGGGCAACCGGAACATGTTCCAGATGCCGAATGGGTACATGCCTAACTGGTACCAGCAGCAGTACGGGGTCCCAAACTACGCCCGCAACGACATGTCGCAGATGCAGAACACCAACGTCCCCACCACCGCCGGCTCGCCCTACGGAATGCAGCAACCCTTCTCGGACAGCCCGTCCAGGAGCACCATTGAGCGGTTGCTCTCCATATACTTGCCGGCCGGGGCCGATGATTCGGGCCCGTATGTGGAACAACCGCTCTACGGGCAATTGGAGCTCCTGGACCTGGTGCCAATGTAAAGGTCTATTTTCGAGGACGAACCCAGTGTCTACTTAGCTTTTTTTATATAAACTCGGTGAAACATTTTCCCCATTACTACCTTATTGTTTAGTTGTTTGTACATACTAATTTTAAGTTACTTTTTGAATGTACAGTTTGTTTACAATTTTTAGTCAATGGAACAAAATGTGAATATATGAGATTTACAACTTTCCCAGTGTTTTATTGGACTGTTCGTGGACGACTTCTAAATCATTATTGCATGCATAAACCAAACTCAAGACAATCGACCACCGCGTCGATCAGTTTTAACTGACGCGAATTATTTCTCTGCAGGTAAGTCTAATTTTGTCATATTTTAATAGGCCAAGGCCGATAATGTTTGACGCCAAAAAAATTTAGAACAATTTGATACCCATTGGAAAAGGAAGAAAATATAACAAATATGAAAGGAAATAACTTACTGGCGATCTAAGGTCGGACAGTGGAAGGGGGTGTCCTTTTAAGGTAGAAAACGGTTTATCACGATTTCCGGCAAAAGTCCGATCGAATAAAGTTAAAGGGCAAAGTTGTAGGTAATATAAAGATCTACAACTGTTGAACTTACACTTTATTTACATAACCTCAAAATTTATGCGAAAAATGCAAATAACCGAGTTTTTGGTAAACTTGCTTATTTATGTCACTGTAATTTTTTTGAATCAAAGTAGGTATTTATTCTTTCCTCTTATTTTCATTTAATATCGCAAAAGCACCCTAATTTTCAATTGAAAATTCCCACGTCAAAATATCTGCTTTTTTTTTAAAATCGGTGTGCTTTTTGTACGTTGAAATCTCTACTTCCTGATGGTGTAAGAAAATATACATTACTACGGCAAATTTTCACAGGTAATGCAACAAAACGGAAAAACTCGAATTCGATTTTTTTTTTATCATTATGTAAAAATTTTGAGCCATTTATTAAAATTTACACTTTAATTATTCGAAAAAAGTAAGATTCCATGTAACATTAATAAAGTAAAAAATTGCAAATCAATGAAACAAACGTCTTCTGTTGGTGGGAGATTTGCCAACATGAAAGATGATTTAATTCTTGCCAATTGATTTTCGAAATCTTAAATGATTCAGTGTTATGTTGTCATTTTTACGTTTATAAATCGATTTGATTAATTGTAATTCATTTTTTGCGATAAAATTTGACAAATTTTTATCGTCTATCTAGCGGAGCCAGCAAACGTTGTTTTGCCACATTATTTCTACTGAATATTTTGGTAGTTAAATAAAAAATTAAATTAAAATAAAAAAATAAATGAATATAATTAAATTAAATTATAAATTATACATAAAAATTTATCAAACGACAATGACTACTTATATTCAACAGCCATCTTGCAACACCTATTGGGCATCTTTGGATGAAAGTAAAGATACTCATATCGTTATTAAACAATGGGGGGGTGGTGGTAGAAGGGTGAAAATGTAAAGTTACCTATATGCATTTTTTGGTGTCAAATATTAAAAAAATAAAAATAAAAAATTTTGTTCAAAACAAAAAAAAAATTTTTGGGTGGGCCACCCTTATCACTTTCAACGAACAAAAACCGCACCGAGTTTCTAAAAAAAAACAGATATTTTGACGTGAGAATTTCCGATTGAAAATTACGGTGCTTTTTCGAAATTAAATCAAAACAAGGGGAAAAAATCAATATTTTAAATAAAAAAAATTACACCGAATTTGGGACATAAATAGGTAATTTTCACCAAATTTCGTGAAAAAAATTTTTTTTAAGAGATTAAAATAAAAACCAAAACTCGGTTATTTGCATTTTTCGCATAAATTTTGAGGTTATGTAAAAAAAGCGTAAACACAAAAGTTGTAAATCTTTTTATTACCTACTACTTTTCTATTAATTTAACTTTTTTCGATAGGACTTATAGTTTTGTCGGAAATCGTGATAAACCGTTTTCTATCCTTCCACTTCCCAAACTTAGATAGCCCGTAAATTATTTTTCTTTTTATTTTTGTTGTATTTTCTTCTTTTTCAAATGGGTATCATCCTTTTCTATTTTTTTTTTTCATTTTTTACTATTTTCAAAGGCTTCGTTCGGCACTGGCCTAATTGGCGCACTCATAAATTACGCGATGAACAAAAATTTTATGCGCGAATTTAAAAGCCGAAACACGACCACAGAAGCAGTTTTAAAGTACGTAATAAAAAGGAGAACTTGTGGTAGGGTAAATGTGTACAAGAGTGCGCATATGTATAAGAGTACGCACTGATGATTTCTGCTTATTAGTGCCATCTGGGTAAGATGAAGTTATACCATTCAGAATTTAACGTTAAACCTGGGATAAAGGTGCAAAAGTGACCTGAATATAGTTTATAGTTTGGTCGTACTGACGATTTTATGTTCACACGTTGTGTGGATGTAATTTTTACCGCTCATAGTTTTAGTTTTTTGTAAGGTACGTACCAGTTCTTTTATTTTACAGTAATAATTTTCATTAGTTGTAACTTTTAAGGTGTCGTTATACACTAACAGTTTTACACTTTCTGTCCATCATAAGCTTTTAACATTGAAAACATTAGGTTATGTACAAATGTACAAGAGTGCGCAGCGAGGTATTCTATAAGAGTGCGCATTGCGTGCAATACGTAGTCTAATAGTCTTGGAGATACATATCATACGATAATGAATTATTTAACTCTACTACTTTGTACTGCTTCTCAAGTTGTGTGGTGGTGGTTATGGTGATTTTTTTTTTATTTTTACTTCCTAAGCGTGTTGTAATCGAGTCCGTCGACCGACTCTCTATTTTTACGTTTTCTCGTCTTTTCAAGACCCCTAGAGTACGAAGAAATAGGTCTCCCGTTTTATGTGTAGTCTGTAGTCACTTATTCCCATTTATTTTCACCTTAGAAACAAATATTTTTTCATAAAATGTAATGCGTACTCATAAGCGTTCAAATGCGCACTCTTGTACAATGAACTGTCTAGGAGTGCGCATTTACACATCTTGACAAAAATTGAAATTACTCTTAAAATATAGTGGTGTTGGGGCGTACAATTAAATATATCTGATCTCTAAACATGTATATAACGAACCTATATCATAAAATTTGTCTATCCAAAAAAATTAAAAAGTTGTTGACAGTTTTACACTAAGTGCGTACTCTTGTACACATTTACCCTATTAGCGCTTGTCACGAAGCAAATTATTGTTTACTGTATGAGTTACCTGCAAATAATGACTCCGAAAATTAGTAGGTACATGGTAAATAAAAAACAGTCCATAGTTTCATTTCTTTATTTTTTAAGATACAAAAATACACAGAAATGTTTACCTACAACTCAATATACAGGAGAATTATATCAGCATCTGACGAATTTAATCAAAAATCTCCGTTACCATAATCACATATTCATTCGATTATTATTAAGATTATTTATCACAGTAAAAACAAATGAATGTTATTTCCATATTAACAAAAATATCTTACATCAAAACTATAAACTATGAATTAAATTACAAATAACAATATAAGTATTAGGCGAACATAAAAAAATACTTTTACGTACAAAAAAATAAAAACTTAGGAATATAAAATGTATAAAATTAAGATAACCTGATTTTTAAGTCTGTTTTGATCTGTATTTTATATGTCAACCACTGAATCAAATATCACACATGCTGACATTCAAATGGGTATCGTGCATCGAGAACATGGAAAATTTTAAAACAAAAATCAATTGCATCTAACACCGAAATATTTTTATAGGTGTTATTGTTAACAATATTGCAAACTAGGTCCTACTAAAATGATTTACGGTTGAACAGTTGTAGGTAGCTCTGCTACAATTAGGGTCAATTTTCTCTTGTTTTGCTTTTTCAATATCTCCAGACACCATCACGACTTTCTGTTCTAGAAGGTTTCCAGTGTTTTTGACCAATTCTGGTTCTCCCTTTAACTGGTACTAAAGAAAACAGCAAGTAGAGTTTGACGGCATTCTTTGAATCTGAAAATATTAATATGTTTTATAAACGGGACAAAAAATTACTACTTCAATTTTATGTGTACTATAAACAATAACAGTGGTCACTCTTTTTAGTAATTTTTAAGGCACTCTAGTATTTACGTGTTATATTCACGACTTTTTAGACCTGAGTAGACCACGTTTTTCTCTTTTTGTTGACTATCTTGACTGAATGCTGTAGTTTTTTAAAGGCTGCATTTGACGTGGAATCTATAAAGTTGATGTTGACTTTTGTCAAGGACGTCTTGTCATCAAAAATCTCCCCAGACAATGTTCTTGATTCAATTACATTTTTGCGAATAAAACAGAAGCTATTCTTGAATTTCATACGAAAAACTGAGCGTCGGATAAATTTCCAAGGGCTTTCAGCTACGTTGTTGGAAAAAAGTAGGTATGTATTTCTATCGCAAAAAGCAACTACACCGTTGGAGGCCAGGTTTTTTGTTCTTTACCTTGGTTAACATGATTGATATTTCGACCATTCGCGAACGTGACACGGTGTGAGACGGCTCGTTCAAGTGCTCTCTGTGTTTTTGACTAACTTGTGAGCGATTTTAGTAGTTTTTCTTACAGTTTTGGAAACTCATACTTCAAGAATTGTTTGAGATAAGTATAAACAAATCTTGGCCTACTATTGTGGTTTTGTCCGCAACTTAATGCAAATTTTTTGTTCGTTGTTTTTCGCTGTTGACAGCGTTATCGCTAACTGAGTTTCTTTTTGCGGGTTGTTTTGCCTAAACGCTGTGACTTGTTTTCACCAACGTGTCCACAAAATGTGGTAAATGTAATAAAATTTTATACTCAATTTTGAGTCAACAATCAAATCAGATCCTAAAAATTTAAAAAAATGTGATGGGTCTTGCCGTAATATTTTTTTTTCTACCTTGATGTTTTAATAGAGCTATTAAAGTACCCAAATCACGTCAAAGCGGTTCGTTAATAGCTGAAAGGGGTTCTGAAATAGATCTGGTGTAATTTAGATCGGTAAGGTTGGTGGCCATGACGAGAAATGTCAGGTGAATGTATGTGGCAAATGTCAAATTAAAATTTCCCGTATTTCGGGAGGCGTAAGGACTTCACTAAATTCTTCACAAGACATTTTAACCAATTTTAAGTTACAAAAACTCGAATTGATTCGAACTACAATCATTGTTGTGAAAATTCGAATTTCAAATATCTCGTGGTTAGTAGGTATGTCAGACCAAACCATCACCAACCACGACAAAATTCCCCAGATTTAAAAAAAATCAAATTTAAATTACATTTTGCGAAAAAACGTGCGCGGTAGAAAAAATAGTATAAATAACTCGTTCATAAGGCCATTGTGGCACTCATCCTTTGTATAACTCGCAGCTTCGTCGCTCCTTCTATAAATTTGGTTTCGCGCCTTAATATTTGCCTTATGAATCTCGTTCTTTAATAGGGTAAATGTGTACAAGAGTACGCACTTAGTGTAAAACTGTCAACAACTTTTTAATTTTTTTGGATAGACAAATTTTATGATATGGGTTCGTTATATACATGTTTAGAGATCAGATATATTTAATTGTACGTCCCAAGACCACTATATTTTAAGAGTATTTTCAATTTTTGTCAAGATGTGTAAATGCGCACTCTTAGACAGTTCATTGCACAAGAGTGCGCATTTGAACGCTTAGTGCGCATTACATTTTATGAAAAAATATTTGTTTTTAAGGTGAAAATAAATGGGAATAAGTGACTACAGACTACACATAAAACGGTGGACCATTTCTTCGTACTCTAGGGGTCTTGAAAAGTCGAGAAAACGTAAAAATAGAGAGTCGGTCGACGGACTCGATTACAACACGCTCAGGATGTAAAAATAAAAAAAAAATCACCATAACCACCACCATACAACTTGAGAAGCAATACAAAGTAGTAGAGTTAAATAATTCATTATCATATGATATGTATCTCCAAGACTATTAGACTACGTATTACAAGCAACGCGCACTCTTATACAATACCTCGCTGCGCACTCTTGTACATTTGTACATAACCTAATGTTTTCAAAGTTAAAAGCTTTTGATGGATAGAAAGTATAAAACAGTTAGTGTATAACGAGACCTTGAAAGTTACAACTAATGAAAATTATTACTGTAAAATAAAAGAACTGGTACGTACCTTACAAAAAACTAAAACTATGAGCGGTAAAAATTACATCCACACAACGTGTGAACATAAAATCGTCATTACGACTAAACTATAAGCTATATTCAGGTCACTTTTGCACCTTTATCTCAGGTTTAGCATTGAATTCTGAATGGTATAACTTCATCTTACCCAGATGGCACTAATAAGCAGAAATCATTAGTGCGTACTTTTATACATATTCGCACTCTTGTACACATTTACCCTATATAATATTAAGTAATCCGGATCATACCTATTTATTAAAGGTTTTTGTGGAATTTTTCACCAATGCGTTTGATATTGATAAATTTATAGATTGCATGCCTAACACAACAATCGATTTTTTTATCGTTTCTGAAATCAAAATCTTACAGGATTTCAACATGAGTTTGTTCGTTGTCGAACGAAAGTAACTAACATTCTCTATAAAGCTTTCGATAAATTAAATCATCAAATCTTATCACTATCAGCTTATCATCAAAATTTCAAAACATTGATTGATTTCTTTCCAATTTTTCAAATTTTAACGTTGCCAAATTTTTAGTTTTCCGATTTTTCAATCAATATATTTTTTATATTCTCCCGTTTTTCGAATTCGCAGTTTTTTTTTGAGTTCTTCAATTGTTCAATTTTTGGATTTTTCGGTTGGCGAATTTTTTAATTTCTCAACTTTGGATATTTGTTTCAGTTTTGGGATTTTTCAATATTTCTAGTTTTTGATTTTTCGATTTTGTATTTTTTGGATTTTCAGTTTTTCGTTTTTTAAACTTTAGATTTTTCAGTTTTCGACTGTTTTATATATATTTCGATTTCTGAATTTTTCGAGTTTTCTGTTCTTGTATAGTATTTTAATTTTTCTTTTTTCGGATTTTTTTATTTTTCAATTTTTCAATTTTTTGAAAACTCGATTTATCGAGATTCGGATGTTTCGATGTTTTGATTGCCTCAATTTTTGAATTTTTTGATGTTTCGATTTTTCGATTTATCGGTTTTTCGTTTTATTACTTATCGGCTTTTCGATTTTTGATTTATCCGATTTTCCAATTTTCCAAACATTTTAATTTTCAAGTTTTGACGTTTCTGAATTTTCAGTTTTCCGATTTCTCAATTAATCTTTTTCTTGATTTTCCCATTTTCCACTTGCCAAGGTTTCGATTTTTCAGTTTTACAGTTCCTCAATTTTTCGATTTTTCAGGCTCCAGATTTTTCAATTTTTCGATTCTTTAGGTTTGCGATTTTTCGACTTTTCGATTTCCCAATTTTTCAATTTTTTAATTTCCAAATTTTTGGATGTTTTGTTCAATTTTGTGATTTTTCTCAGTTTTTTGATTCTTCAATTTTTCAATTTTTTGATTTTTTAGTACTTCAACTTTCGGAAATTTCACGTTCTGGATTTTTCGATTTCTCGACTTTTTACTTTTTGGATTTTCAATTTTTCGTTTTTTGAACTTTCGGTTTTCACAATCTTTCAACTTTTCGATATTTTTAGTTTTGTATTTTTAATAAAACTTTAGGTTTTTCGATTTCTCGAGTTTTCAGTTCTTCTATATTTGAATTTTTCAATTTTCGAAATTTACCTAAAGATAATTATAAGTTACTTTTTGAAAAGACACATTAGAAGAACACGAACAAAAACAGAGTAAGATCTCTGTATTATCTTAGCGGAAATAGGTTACTGGACTCTCCACTGGTTTTACTTGAGTTTTTGTGTCCAATCTAGTGAATCATCATAACGAATGGTTAATTGTGTGGAAAGATAATGAGACGTAAATTTGAGGCAAAAACAATCCGATGATAAATGGAATTTCAATCGCCAAATTTTTAAATTCTCACTCACACCCTGTATTTTTATTACTGTATTTCTTAGTAAGTGATTCCGGCATTCAATTTTTTCCACACCCAAATCATTGTAAGGCCGAGACTCAACAATTTTTTTGTAAGTGCTGCTACTTCCAACACCGATTTAAATATCAAATTTTATGCCGTACAATGGGCTTAATTTAAATCCTTGTAACAAAATCTCACACTCCATGCTAGTTGACCCACCATAATGATTTTTGCAACTAAATAAAATATATGAAAAAAAGAACACAAGACAAGACACAAAGCACTGGACAAAATTCAACGAGAACACCGAACAGGTAAATTTTTACCAGTAGTTTACAAGGATATTATTTATTCCCAGAACGCACAGAACCTTATTTTATACCTTAGGAACCCAGATAAGCTCGTTAGTGTCATATGTATAATCTCTTGCAATTTCAAAAACCCAGCTTTAGAAGGGATGGCCATAAATCAACCCAGGCATAAACGGCGGCTAATTCTAATGGTCTGTGGTAAATCATAAGACGAAGACACTTCAGATGATCGTTACGTCTTAAATACTCAATTATTTATTAAAATTTTAAGTTGCGATTTTCAGCAAACTAATTTTAAACATAGTCTAAGTATCTTCACCACCGTTTTTGCAAATTATTGCTTTTTGATATGATATTTGGTCTAATTATGCCCTTAATTTCGAAATGATACCGAACGAAAATTTACATTTTTCTAAATCCGTTCTATTGAGAATATTAAAAACATTAGGTACGTACGTATAAAATTTTAGTCAATATTGTTGATGGTTCGCAAGATATTTTTTCGGGTAGATGTACTGAATCTCCCATAAGAAAAATACGGAAGGAATCTTCTTCAGCTGTATTCCTTATAATGAGGACAGCAGTAATTGCAGCTGCTGGAATTATAATTCAGCTTAAATAGACTGTATTCACCTCCTTATTTACACATTCTTATATTTTAAAAAATTATATCAAAGTTGAACTGTAATTGGGCATAAGCCTGTTGTTCAACTTAACGTAATAATAATAATAATAATAATGATGATTTCAATTTCCATAGAACTGCATTGACAACTATGTGACACTAGAGTAATATAAGAACTTTATGACCATACTTGGGAATTGAATTATTTTTATATTCATTCCTCAAAGCACTACATTTATGAAATATAAATTAAAAATGCATTTCACCTTTTTATCGACGTTCACAGTTGATAAATGATATATCTAGATTTCGTGAAAACGTGGTAAAACAAGGAATACTTAAGTACCACTTTTGTGTTTAGACAAAAATATTTTATTACTTCAGATACAGAGTAGGGTAAATGTGTACAAGAGTGCGCATATGTATAAGAGTACGCACTGATGATTTCTGCTTATTAGTGCCATCTGGGTAAGATGAAGTTATACCATTCACAATCAAATGCTAAACTTGAGATAAAGGTGCAACAGTGACCTGTATATAGTTTATAGTTTGATCGTACTGACGATTTTATGTTTACGCGTTGTGTGGATGTAATTTTTACAGCTCATAGTTTTAGTTTTTTGTAAGGTACGTACCAGTTCTTTTATTTTACAGTAATAATGTTCATTAGCTGTAACTTTTAAGGTGTCGTTATACACTAGCAGTTTTATACTTTCTATACATCAAAAGCTTTTAACTTTGAAAACATTAGGTTATGTACAAATGTACAAGAGTGCGCAATACTTGCGATACGTAGTCTTATAGATACATATGATATCTACTATAATGAATTATTTAACTCTACTACTTTGTACTGCTTCTCAAGTTGTGTGGTGGTGGTTATGGTGATGTTTGTTTTTTAATTTTTACTTCCTGAGCGTAAGCGAATGAAGTATTGTGATCGAGTCCGTCGACCGACTCTCTACTTTTACGTTTTCTCGAATTTCAAGACCCGTAGAGTACGAAGAAATATGGATCCCGTTGTATGTGTAGTCTGTAGTCACTTGTCCCTATTTATTTTCACCTTAGAAATAAAGATTTTTTTCATAAAATGTAATGCGCACTCATAAGCGTTCAAGTGCGCACTCTTGTGCAGTGGACTGTCTAAGAGTGCGGATTTACACATCTTGACAAAAATTGAAATTACTCTTAAAATATAGTGGTCTTGGGACGTACAATTAAATATATCTGATCTCTAAACATGTATATGACGAACCCATGTCATAAAATTTGTCTATCCAAAATAATTAAAAAGTTATTGACAGTTTTACACTAAGTGCGTACTCTTGTACACATTTACCCTATCACATAAAACAAAAATTTTACAACATAAAAAGCATCTAGGTACTGTAACAATCCGCTTCGATGAGTATGACTTACACCAGTACAAAGGGATTGACCTCGATAACTTGCTTTCGCGGGCGGCTACCACTAATGTTAGGGTCGCTAAATAGAACTAGTCAACTAAGAATAAAATATTGAAATGGATAACAAATGTATTAAAACAGTAATATATAGAAGGACATTTCTTTTAACTCTGAACATAGACTGTAAATGGCCTATGTTCAGTTTTAAAAAACACACATCAATGCACTGGCAACTATGCAACCAACATTACGCATGTCCGCCACCATAGAAAATGAAGGTGGTCACTTCGAGTATTTATTAAAGTAAATGTCGTACTTGTTTCTGCTAGTAAATAAATTTCACATGTTCGTTAATCGTATTTACTTGAGGCTGCTTCAATGTTGAATGATACTAATGACAGCACAATGACAGTTTGCAAGTTGCAACAACATTTTGTAATAAAGCGTAGTTATGCAACCAATATTACACGTATTGATGTGTGTTTTTTTTAATTGAACATAGGCCATGTACGGTCAGAGTTAAAAAAATATCTCTGTATTAAACCTACTTACAATAGTTGAACACAAATTATGATATTGACTAACTAACTTATTTCACTGTAGCTAAGTAAGGCAACAAGTTCTGATTGAAAATAAGATATCAAACAGTGTGAAAAGAATTTAACTTAACTGCACTCTCCCACGTCCGATAACATTCATCTCTTCAATCTTCCCGTACCTACTTGTATTCGCACTCCACAAAAATGTCTTCAAAGAAATTGTCGAAGTGTGCTTGTAATTCTTCTTCGGATACATCGGCGACCAAGCGACTTCCGTCGGCGGATTTGGTTAAATTTTGCGGATTGACCAAGAGATTTTGTAAAACACAGGTGTGGGAAAAATGCAAGCTTGATGCGGATTCAGGAACAGTGGTCTCCTTGCTGGTATTATTCTCCACGCTCTTCAGGTCATTCTTGTTCTTCCCAGGGTTTGTTGGGGTTTTAGGTGGCAAAAGCATTTTTCAAATAACTTATAATCCATATCACAATAACAATCTACTGAAGAATCTTTTGTATTTTTGCCATAGCCATAATCTGTTTCGTCCGCAATGTTATTCAAAAGTTGAAATCTCTTCTACTCACGATTTTAAATTAAGTTTTCGTTTTTACGGTCCTCATAACAATATGTTAGTTAAAAAGTAATTAATAAATTCAGCCGGCGGTGTTGGGGACCGTGGCCCCGTAAGCGTAGCCTCCGTTCATGTAGGTACTGCATGATCTATAATAGGGTTAAGAGGTATCTAAATAAAATACCCTCAGTCATATACTTCCTCTTATACTTGCGAATTGGTTTTTTTGGTCGTCCATAAAATTATGAACAATTTTCTTATTATCCATTTCAACACTTCACAGTAGCATCACGTCCAGGAGCTTTAGAGGCCCGTCGAGCGGCTGTCTGAGGTACGGGCCTGAGGCATCGGCGCCCGTCGACTGGTACATGAACAGCAGCCGGCGCAGGCCAATCTGCTGGGGACCGTGGCCCCGTAAGCGCAGCCCCCGCTCATGTACTGCATCTGCTTGACGCGGTCGATGAAGGGCCGCTTCTCGGCCTCACTAAGCTGCCTCCACACCGTCGCCAGCCTCTTAGAGATGTCGTCGGTTTTCATCTGCGGGTTTTCTTCCGCTAGCTTTCCGCGCAGGGGGCGGGCCCACACAATGAAAGCGTTCATCGGCCGCTTCACTCAACTTAAAAAGTTGAAATCTCTTCTATAATCAATTTTAAATTAAGTTTTCGTTTTTACGGTCCTCGTAACAATATGTTGGTTAAAAAGTAATTAATAAATTCAACCTGCGGGGTTGGGGACCGTGGCCTCGTAAGCGTAGCCTCCGTTCATGTAGGTACTGCATGATCTATAATAAGATTAAGAGGTATCTAAATAAAATACCCTCAGTCATATACTTCCTCTTATACTAGCGAATTAGTTTTTTTGGTCGTCCATAAAATTATGAAGTAGACACTGGGTTCGTCGTTGAAAATGGACCTTCAGAGTGGCACCACATCCAGGAGCTCCAATTGTCCGTATAGCGGCTGTTCCATATACGGGCCTGAGTCATCGGCCCCCGTCGACAGGTATATGTAGAGCATCTACCCCAGGTCAATGCTGCTCCCGGACGGGTTGTGCGAGCACCCCCTTAATAGAGATGGTAGTGAATAACAGCTACCAGTACAGGGTTCCTCGAGTCGAGCATAATAGGCTCTTGCCGCTGCTCTATGACATCAATAATAATAATAATAATATCTAATAATATGTTCATACATGTGAGATGACACATCTTTTAATGCAATGCTTTCAAAACTGCACATTTTTTGAATTCTCAATTTTCTCCATCTCGTGGTGTATGTTCATCGATTATATCACTAATTAAAAGGTAAAACATTCATTGAAGCTTAATATAAATATTAAAATGTCACTCGTAAACATCTAAGGCAATGCTCTTGTAAATTAAAAAAATAAAGAGCGAACTTTAAAAATTAATAATTTGAGCTAAAAATTTGGGAAACTTATTTGTTTTTCGTCTATAAATTATTACCGTAACGAGAAAAACAAAATTCAACAAAAAGAAGATCAATTGACCAGTAAAGTGAATGACGCGCGAAATTTGAATTCAGTTCATAACACGAGACCCGTATTTCAGTTCCCCGTGTAATCCTTATGGGTGAAATCGAGGCGTCATTTTAACGCTTAAACTCTACCATTAAAGTAATTTTCTTATATATCCCACTACTTGTACCATGAAGACTGATATTTTTACTGTTGATCTTGACACCAAACATGAACGGAACCGGTGGTGTTTAATAAATATTTAAATTCAACTTTTACCACTACATTTGCCTCGAACGTATGTCGGACAGTGGTTCATACTGCCATTGAGTTCCCCCTCCACATAAATGGCTTTGATTTTCACATGCTAGAGATACAGTTGTGAATTTAAAATAATACATAAAGGAGATCTCATATTTGCAAATGTTTTCAATTAATTGCCAAATTTTGATTTAAGAATCATCATCAATCCCAAGCTTTTTTCTTTTCACACATTTTTGCTAGAAAAGGAAAAACTTAGCATTCCTGATTAAACCTTTCATGTACAAGTAAAAATCACTTTCATTTTAGTACGAATTGGGTCTGAAACGATCATTAAAAAAAACACAATTTAAAGAACAATTTATTTCAAAACAAAAAAAAAATATTCTACAATAAAAAATTGCATTTCCTAATGCAAAATCTGATTCACTTTTGGTGAAAAACTGACCCACAAACTGTCGTCTTGATAGTCCTCAGACAATAATAGTTCTTCGACACTGTGAAGTAGATTTTCTTGAGATCTTTCTGGTTTAGAGCCCAATAGCCAAAGCAGTGCTTCGCTGTGGTGCTTCGCTCCCATCAGTTTGTCGTAAGCTTTCATGAAGTTGTACCTCAACATTAGCTGTTTTTAGGCTGACTTGGGGATTAAAAGTATTTTCAGAGACAACAGCTCTGACATCAGCTGATTAACTTTTCTTCAGATGTACGTCCCAAGAACGCAAATTATTGGTCCAAAATACATACATTATAACGTCCGTGTAGGGCAGGTGTAGCCATATGGTGACATACAAATGCACCTCTTGGGGTTTCACATGTTGCCTCTCTTAAGGAATATCTATGCATAATAAAACAAAATACCTCATAATTGTACTTGATACAGAACTTTTATCAATATGCATTAACTTACCATAACCTTATACCTGGTTATTTCGCATTCTATCTCGAATAAACTCTTCAAGCACATTTAATTTAATTCAGTATACCAATTGACTTTCGCTACATTATTGGACTGCAAAGAATTTTCTCCGTTCACAATGCATTTCCGATCGTCAACAAAAAAAAATTGGTAATTGCCCCTATTGTTAACACATGTCTTTCTGTCATTATTAATAACAAATACAAAAAAAAACAGTCCACAGACATATACAACCTAATGTGAACTATAATATCATAGAAATAGTATCACCCAAAAATTGATTATGATTGTTTGTTGTGATTAAAGGACCCGGGTGGGTTAGGTAGCATCGCGCTTGCCTGCCACACCTTGGGTCGTGGGTTCGATTCCCGCCCTGCTCTGGGTGTTGTGTATGTCCCCCGTTACCCTGTAATTGGGCCTCCGGCCTGTTGGGTAACGTTAACCAATAAAATAAAAATAAAAATAAAATAAATAAATCAACTGTCATATTTTGGGGATTTTCACGATCTAAACGTCACTAGTACCGCAAAATATTCGCGTTCTTTTTCTTTCCCAAGGGTTTCTGGATTTTCCGTTTCACTCATGCGCAAGACGTTAGAAACGATGTACGTTACTTCGATGGATAGAGCTGTTTTTAATTTGCAATATTTCTTTAACAGAAGCTTTTTATATACTTAAACCTTTAGTAACAGGAAGATAATTGTACAGTCTTTATCGCTTGTAGCATGAACTAGTTAAGATTTCTACCTATGCGGCGTATTTTGTCTGTAAAATCAAGCTCCCATAAGAAACCCATAGTAGAATTTTTGAATTATGAACTGCCGCGCATTCTAAATTCTAACCTTACTTTACTGGTCAATTTAACTTAACTGCACTCTCCCACGTCCGATAACATTCATCTCTTCAATCTTCCCGTACCTACTTGTATTCGCACTCCACAAAAATGTCTTCAAAGAAATTGTCGAAGTGTGCTTGCAATTCTTCTTCGGATACATCGGCGATCAAGCGACTTCCGTCGACAGATTTGGCTGAAATTTGCGGATTGACCTAGAGATTTTGTAAAATACAGGTTTGGGAAAAATGCAGGCTTGATGTGGATTCAGGAACAGTGGTCTCCTTGCTGGTATTATTCTCCACGCTCGTCAGGTCATTCTTGTTCTTCCCAGGGTTTTTTTCGGGTTATAGGTGGCAAAACCATTTTTCAAATAACTTATAATCCATATCACAATAACAATCTACTGAAGAATCTTTTGTATTTTTGACATAGCCATTATCTGTTTCGTCAGAAATGTTATCCAAAAGTTGAAATCTCTTCTACTCACAATTTTAAATTAAGTTTTCGTTTTTACGGTCCTCATAACAATATGTTTGTTAAAAAGTAATTCAGCCGGCGGTGTTGGGGACCGTGGCCCCGTAAGCGTAGCCTCCGTTCATGTAGGTACTGCATGATCTATAATAGGATTAAAAGGTATCTAAATAAAATACCCTCAGTCATATACTTCCTCTTATACTTGCGAATTGGTTTTTTGGTCGTCCATAAAATTATGAACAATTTTCTTATTATGCATTTCAACACTTCACAGTAGCATCACGTCCAGGAGCTTTAGAGGCCCGTCGAGCGGCTGTCTGAGGTACGGGCCTGAGGCATCGGCGCCTGTCGACAGGTACATGGACAGCAGCCGGCGCAGGCCAATCTGCTGGGGACCGTGGCCCCGTAAGCGCAGCCCCCGCTCATGTACTGCATCTGCTCGACGCGGTCGATGAAGGGCCGCTTCTCCTCCTCACTAAGGAGCCTCCACACCGTCGCCAGCCTCTTGGAGATGTCGTCGGTTTTCATCTGCAGGTTTTCTTCCGCCAGCTTTCCGCGCAGGGTGCGGGCCCACAGAATGAAAGCGTTCATCGGCCGCTTCACTCGCCCGATGTTCGCGCTCTGTACTGTAAGTAAAAGAAATATATGTAAATACAAGGAAAATAGTAGGCAAATTTTTAACCAAGTTAATCCAGTGCTGTGTAAAAATACATTGTCTTCATAAAAATATTACATATTACTCGTGTTCTAGCACCTCTTATAAATGTAAAAATGCAGATCATAAATATAAAAATAAATATTATACATAAAAAATGTTTTGTAAAGAAACTCAAATTCAACCTGCGGGGTTGGGGACCGAGGCCCCGTAAGCGTAGCCTCCGTTCATGTAGGTAGGTACTGCATGATCTATAATAGGATTAAAAGGTATCTAAATAAAATACCCTCAGTCATATACTTCCTCTTATACTAGCGAATTAGTTTTTTTGGTCGTCCATAAAATTATGAAGTAGACACTGATGGGTTCGTTGTTGAAAAATGGACCTTCAGAGTGGCACCACATCCAGGAGCTCCAATTGCCCGTACAGCGGCTGTTCCATATACGGGCCTGAGTCATCGGCCCCCGTCGACAGGTATATGTAGAGCATCTACCCCAGGTCAATGCTGCTCCCGGACGGGTTGTGCGAGCACCCCCTTAATTAGAGATGGTAGTGAATAACAGCTACCAGTACTGGGTTCCTCGAGTCGCGCATAATAGGCTCTTGCCTCTGCTCTATGACATCAATAATAATAATAATATCTAATAATATGTTCATACATGTGAGATGACACGTCTTTTAATGCAATGCATTCAAAACTGCACATTTCTTGAATTCTCAATTTTCTCCATCTCGTGGTGTATGTTCATCGATTATCTCACTAATTAAAAGGTAAAACATTCTTTGAAGCTTAATATAGATAAATATTAAAATGTCGCTCGAAAACATCTAAGCCAATGCTCTCGTAAATTAAAAAAATAATGAGCGACCTTTAAAAATTAGTATTTTGAGCTAAAAATTTGGGAAACTTATTTGTTTTTTGTCTATAAAATATTACCGTAACGAGAAAAACAAAATTCAACAAAAAGAAGATCAATTTTTGAGGATTTGTCCGAATTGCGCCCGCTACCTGAATGCTCCCTTACCGCGCCTTCTTAAACCTTAAAATACAGGTAAAAGTTACTCTAAATTGGAAAATCTAGTGTTTTCGCGGTTTTCTTGAGCTATCTTTCCCCTCATCCGGTTCATCGGCCGCTTGACGCGGTCCATGTTGAACTTTTCACAGTAGCATCACATCCAGGAGCTTCAGAGACCCGTCGAGCGGCTGTCTCAGGTGCGGGCCTGAGGCATCGGCCCCCGTCGACAGGTACATGGACAGCAGCCGGCGCAGGGCAATCTACTGGGGACCGTGGCCCCGTAAGCGCAGCCCCCGCTCATGTACTGCATCTGCATGACGCGGTCGATGTTCGGGCTCTTGTTGTACACTGTTAAAAAATATATGTAAATACACGGAAAATAGCTGCTACCATACCGCCCCCAGCGGCTTCGATATTTCGGAGCTGCCCATCTCCGGATTTTGTTCTGCCATGCTCCCCCGCTGGCGGCGGGACCATAATATGAATGCATTCATTGGCCGCTTGACTTTTTCCACTGTAAAAAAAACATATGTAAATACACGGAAAGTAGTAGGCAACTTTGTAACCAACTTAATCCAGTGCTGTGTAAAATACATTGTCTTCATAAAATATTACATATCACTCGTATTCTAGCACCTCTTATGAATGTAAAAATGCAGATCATAAATATAAAAATAAGTATTATACATAAATGTAACTTCACAAAACGTTTTGTAAAGAAACTATCTGCAATTGTAATTTTACAGAATACTATTGTACTTTTACAATTGAAATAGGTACATGTGTAGGTACATTTCCACAGCTTGACTGTATAATTTAATTACGTTTTATATCTGACATTTTATAAATTAAATAATCAATTGGTAACATAAGATCATATTGCATGACCTCTTCAAATAAGTCATGTCCTACGCATGGTGGTAGACCAGGTTGACAAACATGAAAATGTTGCAATTCATTTAAGACTGAGCTAAATTGAACTCCTCTGGAAGTTTCATTCGTTAAATGAGTCAAATCAACATCTAAGTCATAAGAATATTTAGATCTAAGTAGTTGAAGAAATTTTTAAAACTTTATTTACAAATTCGGTTTTTGCAATGTGACAATAGCGATAAAAATGTTCACTTGTAGAAAAATTACATGTAAAACCTTCTATGTGCTTCCAAGATTATCGCCAGTCATCGCAATTAAAGAACTTTTAACAGTTTCCCTTGTATCAGTGTTAATACTTATATCGTTAATTACAGCACTACCTAAACATATTTGAAAATTCATATTTCATTATATCTTACTTCAAACCTAAAGCTACTAGCTGTATATGATCAACTTGACACCTCAAATAGGAAGGAATATTAGCTACACAGCAATTAACTTATGGATTTTTTTTTGAAGAGCCCAAAGGGTTGCAAACCTCAAAAGAATCTTGATATGTAATGCTTTTGAATTTTTTAGTGAAAAAATGGTTACTTTGGTAAACTTTTCGTACACTGTATCGCTATTAATATTCAACTTTTTATTTATTTCGTTTTTTATCTTGTGACCAATATTTATAAACAACATCATTTGTCGTTAATGATTTGATCGTGTCTAAAATTGGTATGTAAATGATTTTTGACCAACTGTCATTGTCCCTAAATTCTAAACAAGTTCCAAGGGGATCACTGCCTGTTTTATGAAATTTTTCAAATAAGTATTTTGAAAAAAATTTCCGGTAAAAATAAATCAATTTGAAAAAGGTTTGTAGCAAGGAATGCAGCTGAAATTTGACTAAGATCCAATAGAGACCCAATCGTAGTTTGTAGTCCAACACCTTCCAATATTCTTACGCACCAATTTGGTGTTGATCTTTCGAAAATTTTTGAATTATTTGCTGCCTCTCATCTTTGCAGGCACTCAATGAAGTTGCGTCATGAAAAGTACAAGACCAGGTGGGGTCAAAATTTCTTATCAAACAGAGTTTTCAACGTATGGAATAGTTTAGATTCAGATCTCACCGAGTTAAGTAGCACTGACTTCTTTAAAAATTAACTATACAACCACCTGACGGATCTTTAAAAAAAAAAGTATATACCTATATATAGATATTCCAGTCGTCGTTCGAGCACCCCCTTAATAGAGATGGTAGTGAATAACAGCTACCAGTACAGGGTTCCTGGAGTCGAGCATAATAGGCTCTTGCCTCTGTTCTATGACATCAAAAATAATAATAATAATATGTTCATACAGGTGAGATGACACGTATTTCAATGCAATGCATTCAAAACTGCACATTTCTTGAATTCTCAATTTTTTCCATCTCGTGTTCATCGATTATCTCACTAATTAAAAGGTAACATTCATTGAAGCTTAATATAGATAGTAAATATTAAAATGTCGCTCGAAAACATCTATAAGGCAATGTTCTCGTAAATTAAAAAAATTATGAGCGACATTTAAAAATTAATATTTAGAGCTAAAAATTTGGGAAACTTATTTGTTTTTCGTCTATAAAATTTACCCTAACGAGAAAAACAAAATTCAACAAAAAGAAAATCAATTTTTGAGGATTTGTCCGAATTGCGCCCACTACCTGAATGCTGTCTTACCGCGCGTTCTTAGACCCTATAATGCAGGAAAATCCTGTGTTTTGTAATCAAATTTGTCTAAGTCTGATTGTGAATTCGTACATAATCTACACAGATACTAATGTGCTGTTGTTTCCTCGTATCATGTGAAAAATTTTGAGGAACAACAACAAATGCTCGCAAAACATTCCACGCGAAATATAATAGGTATAATATACCGAACTCATTTATTTCTTGTCATCCTAGTAGTTTTATCTTTTCGAAGTATTTATGAAATTTGTCTTTGCGTAAAAATTTGGTTTTCTTTAATGAAGAAAAATTACCATACTTGGAAATTATGAAAAAAAAACTGCAACAAAATTTTACCTACTTCAAGGAGGATAAAGCGGGGTAGGTGTGATAATATTTCGAGGTCGCGGGCGCAATTCGGAACATTCACCTACATAAAAATGTGCCCAATTCGGACTTTTTGAGCTCGACAACTCAGGTAGCGGGCGCAACTCGGTTACGTCCCCATACACTTACAATCCAGATGTTTGTAAAAAAGAATTCTATGATTTCAATAAATAGTTGTTACAGCACTTGAACTAAAACTTTAAGTACATTATTTTATTTGTAAAAGTAATACAAATGATCAACGTAAAACCAAAATTCTGTTCATAAAAAATGTACTTTTACCTAGATAAACCAGCAGTTTTACGTGCAGATGTCAGCACTCTGTTTACCAAACTCACAAAACGCAATGCGATTACACCTTTTTGCTATCTATAAATTTCTGCTTGAAAATTCTTTGGTATCATAAAATCTATCTCTCCCTTTCGTACTGTCGGAGCCAACGTACCTATATTCAATATTCGGGGCCGGATTAAAAAACCGACTGCGTCAGTTAGTTTGTATGTACCCGTTTCCATTTGTGCAGTATAAGTACTCCTCTCTTAGGAATTGTAGTAATTTATAGCTGCAGTTTTATTTGCTTTACTGCACATATTGTCATATTGTTTAATTATGGAATATTGTCATAGACATATCCTACATCCCTAATATAGCTTGAATGTATTCCAATAATAAAATTCCATTTATCGTTCATTTAATTAAAAGGGGGAATCAAATCAAAACAACAACGTAGAAATGTCATCATATTTCTGTAAAAATTTTACTCGCCTATATCCTTCTTAATGCTATTGTCAGGTACTTCAAAGGGTGGTCAAATAAGCTTAAGGTATTTAAAAGGTGCTCTATTGTGTGGGCCATAAATTACAGCTTACCGCCTCAGCTAATATTTTGGGTTGCCTAACTTACCAAAATTTGCCCAAAATGCTTTGCAGTTTTTTTACAATAACTAAAAGAAGTAAAATTTTAACAGAAAACGAAGAATGGCGCCTAAAGTAGAAAAAAATTCTCTATCACCTCGATATTTTTTAAAAGCACACCGAGTTATAGTTTTCGCTAAAAATCCGCTGGGGTTTTACGCACTTTATTTTTTATTTTAAAAACTGCTACGTTTTTTAAAAAATACAAGACGCTTCCTTAAAGATTTTTATGTCATGAGCACGCACATGTATCGCCCTGCTCTTCAACTATTAAAATAAAGGCGCAAAATGGGTTGGCGTTTTGCCTTATTTTGGCATCTTTTAATGACTGTGTGGCGGAGCCTTAAGTTGTAAAATTAGTATTATGTGTAAATGGACTTTTAATATTGTAATTATACTTGTATGGCTAATGTATTTTTACAATTTAGAGAGAAATGTACGTGAATATGTAATTTTACTGTTATCATTAAGTTGATTTACATTGTTCAGTAAGATCACATAAACTAAATATGTAAAATTATTTTGTAAATAATGTAGGTACTTACATCCATTTTCCACATTTCTAATCTGCATCCACAAATTGTTCCTTTCCATTATCAGCGTTAGTTTGCTGGACACTGTGCACAGCGAACAACTAACAAAGACAGGATGGTGTGGTGAGGCCGCATCGTCGGGTCCAAAAAGCCCCCCCTGAGGTGTGCTTCCATCGTCGATTTTTTTCTCACTACAATCAGCGAGCAACTAACCACCTCAAAGACAGCACTGTAGCGAGTAAATCACCCCGCCGGGCCTCGCGTGCAAACTGCCCCCTTTGAGGTCAGTTTGTTCAGTTTCCCAATTTTTAGATTTTTCAATTTCTCGACGTTTAGGTTTGGATCATTCAGTTTTTAATTGAAATGATTTTTCAATTTCTCGCTTTCTCCTTTTTCGAATTTTCGGCTTTTCAATTTTTCGATTTCCCAATTCTTTTTCTTATGGTGCCCGCTTTGAGCTCCCTTCCCCTAGATGGAATTTTTTTCGTTCCAGAAAATTTGTTTCGGTGAGCAGTTTAGAAGAATATTTAAAACCGACTTTTAATTTGCCGACCTAGTCTAAATTGTTTAAAAATACTCTTATCTAGGCGATACGACAAACGTTTTTCCAAGTAGATTTTGTAGCTGGGTAGATTTACATAGCTGATAACAGGGATTCTGACCCAGGGAATCCATTCGTAGGCGTATCGAGTTAGTATTTCGATTTTTTCATTCATTCATGATAGGAGTATGTTTTAAACGAGCGATCATCAGCGAGAGCGGAAATAATTGCATAAAGCAACTCTCTTGGGGCAATTGGTAACTTCCATCTCCTGTACCTACTAAAGTGATGTGAAACGGGTGAAACTTATTTCCTTTTAAGATTCTATTAACCAAAGACAAACTAATTTACCAAGACCGTAGCATAAATAAAATCTGCCTTGCTAATACGTTGCCTGTCAAAGTTAAGACACGTTTTTTTGTTGCGGACCTGTGTAATAATTGAAAAGTCGATGAAATACGTTTTATTAAAAGCAAAATACTTAGATACAATGATTTACTTTATATACAATTAATTTTATTATTAATAATTACAAATTGGTTGTTTTAAGGAAATTACCAAAGGTATTAGCAATTTTTAGCGTGTACCTAAGTATGTTAACTTAATAGGATTAATTTAAGTAGTTGGTTGTTACTGAGAAATATGCAGGTACGAAAATCTAAACACAGTTTATACCTGCAAATAATCGCTTCGGAAATTAGTTAAATGGTAAACAAAGAACAATCTATGGTTCCATTTTTTTATTCTTAAAATTACAAAAAAATTATACAAAAATATTTACATCGCAATACAAAGTACTACAAGACAATTAAATTTCATCCACATTTGACAAAATCAACACAAACTTACACAAGAGAGTATTTTCATCATAAATCTCTGTGAGAAGATACACATCTTCGGCAAAAAGAGGACAATCTGGACTAGCACATTGGCTATAGAATGTTGATTCAGAGAACCAGCCACCACAGATCGAAGCGACGTCACGCACTCTAGCAAAAATTTATTTTGATGCATACATGCTTGCCTCAACCACAGATTTCTGTGTTCCTCGGAACTTGTGTAGAGTACAGTCGTGGTCTTCGAGGAACGTGTCATCGCCACTTCGGACCTTCACATATACCATGAGGAACGGACTGCTCATTTTTGAAGATATCTGTAAAAAAATTGTAATAATTAATTACCAATGAAGCACCAACAATTTTACTTTGAAATAAAATAAATGAAAAATGGTTACATACCTTTTTGGTTGTTGTGGAAGCTAACTATAAAGTCTCTAGACATCTTGAAACGTCGAAGAGCGTTTCGAGAGGGAATGCGGTTTTAAGGCATTTTTATTTTATTTGATCAAATACTGTATTAACGCAATTGGCATGATGGAATTAAATTAATAAAATTAGATCTCTTTTAATTAATTTTGACCAGGTTTATAGAACGAGAATTAAAGTTAATTCTGGATTAAAACCATGCAAAGAAAAACAAACGCCTGAAACTAAATGAGCCAGAAAGTAAAGGAGTTAGACAACGACAGAGAAATATGTATTATGATTTATAACAAATTTTACAAGTTTTTAAGTAAGTATACGAATCAATCACATGACTTAGTGAAAAAATTAAAGTACCAACGTCGGTATGGATCAATTTCGCGGATCCGATTACTGTTTATCAATTAAAGCTCTCGCTGCGACGAAATTTAACTGGAATTCTATTTGTTGCCAAGCATTTTGTAGTTGAAAGTGCATAGATAAAAATGTCTATAAACAAGTTAATAAAAGAGATTTAGATTTAGTCTAGCTATGGATAAATCTAAATTTCAAATTCGCAATTATTGAAAGGTACAGGTACTAAAAATGGAAA
Organism: Zophobas morio; assembly: GCF_036711695.1. Taxonomy (NCBI): domain Eukaryota; kingdom Metazoa; phylum Arthropoda; class Insecta; order Coleoptera; family Tenebrionidae; genus Zophobas; species Zophobas morio. The sequence goes on along the minus strand of NW_026972123.1, from coordinate 3,687,043 downwards.
ATCCATTATGGAAATTTTTTGTAAATTGGATTTTTAATTTGGGAGACTCATTAATTAGTAGCGTAAGTCTTCTGTTTCCAATTGTTATATTTCATACTCATTAATTATTATATTAACTAAATTATTATTAACATTAATATTTTAATTAACATTAATAATAATTTCATTCTGTTCTGAAATACATATCTAAAATTTTTTCATTTTCCCAAGCACAATTTCTTATTTTATCAGTAGATATGTTTAACGTAAAATAGTGATGAATTTCACGACTTTACGTAATATTCTTCTACTTTTCCACTTTTAAAATTCCTCTGGAATAAAAAGAAATTCCACCATAATCACAAAATATAATTAAAGCCTAGGTAATTCAATTTTGAAATAAAATCTCATAGCATTAAATTCGTTTTTTCTTGTAGGTACACAGTTAATCAGCAAACTAGCAGAATATGATCGTTTTTTATTGAGGAATTAATAATTTTCTATTTTTGCATAATGTTCTATACAATAAGTAGCTGCTTATTCCTAAAAACCTGTACTTCCAAGAAATATTATTTGCCAAAAAAAAAGAAACAAACTATAACTGCAATTTAAAAATTCATCGCAACAAATTCAAGAGCAATAGGCAACACTATTAGAAAAATTTTGGGATACTTTGCTAACATGTTGTTATAATAACCGATTAGGTAGGTATCTTTTTTTTTCGATTTTTAAGTTTTTCAATTTCTAGTTATTCAGTATTTTAACTTCTCGTTTCTTCAATTCTTCAATTTGCATTTTTTTTTTATTTTTCACGTATTTTGGTTTCGGTTCTTCGTTTACTTTATTTTTTCAATTTCTCGGTTTTCAGTGTTCTAATTTTCTAATTTTTCTTTTTTCAAAGCGAAAATTTTCAGTTTTAGGATGTTTCTATTTTTCGAAGTGCAATTTTTCGATTTTTCAACGTTTAGTTTTCAATTTTTCGATTCTTCAACTTTTGATTTGTAATTTTTCTAGTTTTCATTTTAAATAGGTATGTGTCTATTAATAATTAAGAATTTTCAAAATTTTTGTCAATTTTAGGATTTTAAAATTTTTCCGTGTTTCAAGCAATCAACTTTTTCATTTAATCGATTTTTCAATTTTTCGATTTTCAATTTGTCACCGTCTCTGTATTTAATTTTTCAATTTTTCGATATTTCAGTATTGCAGTTTTTCATCTTTGTAATTTTATTATTATTTTTTATGTTAAAATTATGGGGTTGTCAAATTTTTCGATTCGATTCGATTTTTTTTTCTATTTTTAAGTTTCTCGATTTTTAGTTTTTCAATGTTTGGATTTATCGATTGTTCAGCTCTTCGATTTGCAATTTTTTTATTTTCTGCTTTTCGATATTGCAATTTTTCGGTTTTTCAGTGTTGTCAATTTTTTCAGATTTTTTATTTGTCGATTTTTCAACGTTTCGAATAAAAAAAATGAAAAATGAAACATTAAAAAGCGGGAAAGTATAAAATCAAATTAAAAATTGAGAAACTTAAAAATCGAAAAGTCCAAAACATATTGTGAGACAACACGCTAGCTTTTGTTTGATTGTTACATTGTAATGAGAGACGCAGATTAATTAATTCTTCTTTATGCAGGTTTTCGTCGCAATGGAAATCCGCGGCCGCCGCTGTCCTGACCGTCTCCGGGGTCATCATCCTTTGGTTCTTTTCGTTTCTCAAGATATTTAGCGTTGGAGGTGACCCTACAGGCTTGTCCCTGCGCCGCAATTGGTCGCGCGCAAACATGACCGGATCTACTGCCAATCACGGCACTGCAGGGGCGAGATACCGGGGGAACGGCAACCGGACACTGTACGCCCCAGTCTGTCTTAATAACCACAGATGCACACGCCGCCCATGCGGATTAGAAATGTGGAAAATGGATGTAAGTACCTACCTACATTATTTACAAAATAATTTTACATATGTAGTTTATGTGATCTTACAGAACAAAGTAAATCAACATAATGATAATAGTAAAATTACATAGGTATTCACGTACATTTCTCTCTAAATTGTAAAAATTCATTAGCCACAAAAGTATACCTAATTAAAATAAAAGTACATTTACACATAATACTAATTTTGCAACTTATTCACCTAAAATTCCTCGTTTATCTAGGTAAAAGCACATTTTTTATGAACAAATTTTGGTTTTACGTTGATCGTTTGTATTATTTTTACAAATAAAATAATGTACCTACTTACTTACTTAAAGTTTTAGTTCTGTGCTGTGACAACTATTTCTTGGAATCATAGAATTCTTTTTTACAAACATCTGGATTATAAGTGTATCTAGAGTAGGGTGACGCAAAACAACCGAGAATCGTGTGAAAATAAGTACCTTATGTGTGTTTATCATGTTTAAGACCCTCTCCCAAAGGACAGCTCAAAAAAATATTTTTTTAATTACTTTATTATTATTATTAAGTAGGTACTTATTTTATTTTAAAATGTTTTACCTTTTAATTAGTGAGATAATCGATGAACATACACCACGAGATGAAAAAAAAAAAAACAAACACAATGCTGGAAATATATAATGTTTATAATTCGATATTTAGCAAATTAAAATAATAGTATGATTGTATACCTATTGCTAATTTGACTTCTCAATTTTTTCCATTTCGACGTGTATTTTCATCGGTTATTATCTCACTAATTGAAAGGTAAAACATTCATTGAAGTTTAATATATAGGACTATTACAAAGTCGCTCGAAAATCAATTTTTGACTTTTTAAAAATTTGAAGCGACCTCTTAAATTATTTTTTTTGACCTATCCTTTGGATGAGGTTCTTAGAACATGATAAATTAACATATTTTCACACGAGAGTCAAAAAAAAATAGTCTGTTAATAATTGTTTGTTAATGAGTAAAGTTATCACTTTCTTTTCTGTAACTCATAAAATTAAAGAAATGGTAAAAAAAAAACTGGACGCTTAATTGTTTGTAAAATATGTAATAATTTCTATGGAAATTTCAAAATTATGGGTAGGTACCTAAAGAAAAAACCTTTGTTAATTTTTTTAATAAGAAGTTTATATTTTTTGGTTTCAGTTAAAACATAATCAGTTTTTTAAATGGAATTTTTTTGCACTAAATACACTGACCGGCAAAAATAAAAGGCCACCCTGAAAAAATTTGTGAATCCAAACTTTAAAAATTATTAATTTAACTAGTGATCGTTATTTTATTAAAGAACTATTCACTATATTGACACATGATGTATAAATGAGGACAAAAAAAAGAAGTCGAATAAAAGCAGAATTAAATTCAATTTAACAAAATAACATAAACAGAGCACAATTTGAGGGACGTCTGTAAGAGTTAAGCGCATTGTTTTGCGTGAAAAAGTCCATTAACTGACAAACTTATAATCAAATGATGAAAAACGCTGTTTACAACAGCAGCCTCCTTTATTGTTTTAATTAAGAAAATATCGTACTTGGTCTGTGAGGCGGTTTTTTCTTCAAAATAATAACTTATTTAAAAAGTTTCATAAAACAGGCAGTGGTCCCCTTAGAACTTCCCATTCTAGAAAACAGTTCTCTAAAAAACATTTTAATTATATTGAGCCACTATGTTTAGAATTTAGGGATAATGACAGTTGGTCAAAAATTATTTTACATACCAATTTTAGTCACGATCAAATATTTATAAACATTGGTCATAAGATACAAACGAAATAAACAAAAAGTTGAATATTCTTAGCAATATAGTGGACGGAAAAGTTTACCAAAGTAACCAATTTTTCACTGAAAATTCAACCCTTTGGGCTCTAAAAAAAAAATCCTTAAGGTAATTGCTGTATTAGCTAATATTCCTTCCTATTTGAGGTGTCAGGTTGATCATATACAGCTAATAGCTTTAGGTTTCAAATAAGATATAATGAAATATGGATTTTCAAAAAATGTTTAGTGATGCTGTAATTAAAGATATAAGTATTAACATTGATACAAGGGAAACTATTAAAGGCTCTTTAATTGCGATGACTGGCGATTATCTTGGAAGCCATCACATACGAGGTTTTATATGTAATTTTTCTCCAAGTGAAATGTTTTTCTAGCTGTTGTCACATTGCGAAAAACGAATTTGAAAATAACGTTTTAAAAATTTCCTCAACTACTTAGGTCTAAATATTCCTATGACTTAGATGTTGATCTGACTGATTTAACGAATGAAACTTCCAGAGGAGTTAAATTTAACTCAGTCTTAAATGAATTGCAGCATTTTCATGTTTGTTATCCTGGTCTACCATTATGTGTAGGACACGACTTATTTGAAGGGGTCGTGCAATATAATGTTATGCTAGCAATTAATTATTTTGTTTCAAACAAAATTTTTCAAACTAGTATTTTCGATCTATCAAGCATAAGTTGAATATGTGCTTTCCTAAAGAAATATCACATACCTACCTATATTACAGTTTGTGCAAATGTATTTTTTTAAAGTGTACTGCGACGAAATTCCGGATGATGGGAGGGACGGGCGGTCCGGTGACGGTCCGGAACCTCGCCGATAACGTAGGGGGTGGCGGCGTACTTGGGTGCCAAGCTTTGGGTCGACTAGTATCGCTGATGTCAGTAACACGTCTGGTCGACCAAGCTTATGCGGCTACCTTCACGCCGCCGGGGGTGGCGCCTTCGGTCAGGAGCGGCGGTAGCTCGGGCGCCAGCTCCCTCTCCGGGGGAGGGAGCGCCGGGGTGCTCTAAAGCCGGAGACACGGAATTCAGGTGATGAGCCGCCGCGAAAACTCGAAAATAATAAATAAAACGGCAAGGATGTGTTATAACAAAAATAGGGTTTATTCCCTGCCACCAGCTACACGTTCTAAAATAATAAAACTTACGGCTAAACAACTTAAATAACTACAGACAAATAAATAAAAATAATTAAATGCCCGGCACGGTCGTTCCTCCTGGGCGGCGACTTCCTTCAGGCCGGGCTCCTCGTGGCTCTGGGGGCGGCGACCTTGAACCTGGAAATCGCGCGAAGACGATACGGCGACCCGGGAGGGGAGCGCGGTGACGATAACGACGCGTGCACGACGGTGTCGACTTTCGACGGTGACAAAAAAAAAACGCGGTGACGGTGACACGGTCTTTCGCTCGGGGGCGGCGATTCCAAAACCGGTACAAAACAGGCAGGCGACCCAAAAAGGTACTTACGGAGGTCGGAGGGTCGAACTGCACACTTCTACCACACTTCTCAAAACTAAAAAACAGCAGCCACAAACTTCCGCACTCTCTGGAGTTTCAGGCAAGAGTCCTCCTCTTCCGCCGCGGCGGCGCGGCGATCGCCAATTTACCCCCGGCTCTCGCGGTACGCGGCACGGTTTCCGGCCCGCGAAAATTCGCTTCGTTACAGTACCCAGAAATTGGCGCAAAGAGCAAAAAAAAAAAACCTATTACTAAATTACTAGTTTGCGAAAAATTGGTGGGCCCCATATAACTATGTATTAAGCGTATTGTTCAATTGCAGTTATGTTATTTTTTTTTTATTCTTCTGTGTTGCGTTTTTATTCATTTTGTTTATCTGTATATCTTTATTATACTTTTATACGTCATACGTAGTTTCTATTTTGATTTTCCTAGAACCTATATTAATTTTTAAATTGTCAGAAATAAAACGTATGTAAATTATACATACTGACTGTGGAAATGTACATATTTCAGTTGTAAAAGTACAATCGTATTCTGTAAAATTACAGTTGCAGATAGTTTCTTTATATAACGTTTTGTGAAGTTACATTTATGTATAATACTTATTTTTATATTTATGATCTGCATTTTTACATTCATAAGAGGTGCTAGAACACGAGTGATATGTAATATTTTATGAAGACAATGTATTTTTACACAGCACTGGATTAAGTTGGTTACAAAGTTGCCGACTATTTTCCGTGTATTTACATATATTTTTTTTACAGTGGAGAGCGCGAACATCGAGCGAGTGAAGCCGATGAACGCATTTTTCATTTGGTCCCGCCGCCTGTGGGGGACCATGATGGCAGAAGAAAACCCGGAGATGGGCAGCTCCGAAGTATCCAAGCGGCTGGGGGCGGAGTGGAGGTTGCTCAGCGACCCTTCATCGACGAGGCGAAGCGGCTGCGGGAGGTCCACAAAAAGCGACACCCCGACTACAAGTACCGGCCGCGGCGGAAGACCAAAACGCTGGTGAAGAAGGACCAGTGCCCGCTGGGGGGCGGCGGGCTGCTGCCGTCGGAGGACGCTGCGGGGAGCGCGCCCGCCGCGGTCCAGCAGGGCAACCGGAACATGTTCCAGATGCCGAATGGGTACATGCCTAACTGGTACCAGCAGCAGTACGGGGTCGCTAACTACGCCCGCAACGACATCTTATTGTTTAGTTGTTTGTACATACTAATTTTAAGTTACTTTTTAAATGTACAGTTTGTTTACAATTATTAGTCAATGGAACAAAATGTGAATATATGAGATTGACAACTTTCCCAGTGTTTTATTGGACTGTTCGTGCACGACGTCTAAATCATTATTGCATGCATAAACCAAACTCAAGACAATTGACCACCGCGTCGATCAGTTTTGACTGACGCGAATTATTTCTCTGCAGGTAAGTCTAATTTTGTTATATTTTAATAGGCCAAGGCCGATAATGTTTGACACCAAAAAAATTTAGAACAAGATAATACCCATTGGAAAAGGAAGAAAATATAACAAAAATTAAAGGAAAATAACTTACGGGCGATCTAAGGTCGGACAGTGAAAGGGGGGGTCCTTTTAAGGGTAGAAGACGGTTTATCACGATTTCCGGCAAAACTACAAGTCCGATCGAATAAAGTTAAAGGGCAAAGTTGTAGGTAATATAAAGATCTACAACTGTTGAACTTACACTTTATTTACATAACCTCAAAATTTATGCGAAAAATGCAAATAACCGAGTTTTTGGTAAACTTGCCTATATGATGTAAGAAAATATACATTACTACGGCAAATTTTCACAGGTAATGTAACAAAACGGAAAAACTCGAAGTCGAAATTTTTTTTTTATCATCTTGTAAAAATTTTGAGCCATTTATTAAAATTTACACTTTAATTATTCGAAAAAAGTAAGATTCCATGTTACATTGATAAACTAAAAAATTGCAAATCCATGAAACAAACGCCTTCTCTTGGTGGGAGATTTGCCAACATGAAAGATGATTTAATTCTTGCCAATTGATTTTCGAAATCTTAAATGATTCGGTGTTATGTTGTCATTTTTACATTTATAAATCGATTTGATTAATTGTAATTCATTTTTTGCGATAAAATTTGACAAATTTTTATCGTCCCACTAGCCGACCCGGCAAACGTTGTTTTGCCACATAAATTATTTCTAGTGAATATTTTGGTAGTTAAATAAAAAATTAAATTAAAATAAAAAAATAAATGAATATAATTAAATTAAATTATAAATTAAACATAAAAACTTATCGTACGACAATGATTATAAGTAGGTATTCAACAGCCATCTTGCAACACTATTGCGCATTTTTGAATAAAAGTAAAGTAAGTACCTAAGTAAGTAAGTAAGTAATCTTTATTGTGCCAAAAAAACAAAAGTTTTCACACTCTTCAAAACACCAAAAAAATCCAAAAGAATAGAAATACATTGTGTACAAAATATCTACATAATTTACAACAAAAATATAATCTAAGTATTCGTTGAAACTGTAAAAGCTATTTCTAATTAAAAAAGACACTCATACCTATCGCTATAAAAAAATGGTGGTTGGTGGTAGAAGGGTGAAAATTTAGGGTTATATTTAATTTTTTGTGCCAAATATTAAAAAAATAAAAATAAAAAATTTAGTTCAAAACATAAAAAAAACTTTTTGAGTGGGACACCCTTATCTCTTAGGGGTATAAAAAATAGTCTACGACCTATGCTCAGACCCACCAAATATACACAAAAAAATTCATAAACATCAGTCAAGCCGTTTCGGAGGAGTTTGGTTACAAACACTGTGACACAAAAATTTTATATCCTAACTAGCTGACCCCGTGAACTTCGTTTCACCTACAACTTAATTTTGAATCTGCAAACCGAAAGCTTTGAAATCTTGCAGATGTTTTAAACATCTGATAAGCATAATAATAATAATAATAATAATAATATATTTGTGCTTTTACATAATATCAATAAATGCTTGCACAAGTCATTTCTTACAGATGTGATAGAATATAAAGTGACACCTTACTTAAGTACAATGACATCATTCAAAAATTCATGATAAGAGTAGTAACTTTTTGTGAGCAGAAACTTTTTGACAGTGTTTTTGAATAAATTAATATTATAAGTTTTTACGTGGATTGGCAGTTTATTATAAAATTTTTGACCCCAGTATGTAGCACTAACTCTATTTCTAGCTAGTCTATGAAAATCAGTGTGTAAGAAGTCATTAGTTCTTAATGAAAAGCTGTGCAACTCACCGCGTCTTTTATACTCATGCAAGTGAGTTTTTACATAAAGCAAAGTCTCCAAAATATAACAAGAAGGTAAAGTAAGAATGTTGTATGTGAAAAAGTATTCTTTGCAATCTTTTTGATATTGGAGATTAGAAAGAACTCGAACCGCACGACGTTGAATTTTAAACAGCCTTTCAGCAGCAGGAGAATGTCCCCATACCAATATACTGTAAGACAGTCTGGAGTGAATATATGCGAAATATATTGAAAGAAGGATCTTTAATGAGATATGATCACGCAATGACTTAATTAAAAAAATATATTTTCTTGTTTCAGCAACAATGTGTTCAGCATGATTATGCCATAATAAACGGGAATCTAGGTGAACACCTAGAAATTTTACACACTCATTATCTCGAGAATTAGTGGTATTTTTTAAGGAAAAGATCATAACTTTGGTTTTTCTTTTATTTAAAACTAAGTTATAGTTTTCAAATGAAGTTTTTAACAACTCTTGATTATCTGTCAAAATATTATGTAGGTTTGAAGTATTACAGTGTTCTTTAAGAAAGGTAGTGTCATCTGCATATAAGAGAAGCTCACCATCATCAGTAACATTACAAATGTCGTTGATATATATAAGAAAGAGGGTCGGACCCAACACTGATCCTTGTGGTACCCCAAAATGTGAGTGAAGATAACTGGAGGAACCACCTTCAGAACTTACTATTTGAGTTCTGTTTGTAACATAAGATATTAAAAGTTCTAAATTAGTATCTCTGACTCCATAAGCTAAAAGTTTTTCTTTAAGTAGTTCAACGGACAGGCAATCAAACGCTTTCGTTAAGTCACAAAATATTGAGCCTAAATATGCTTTATTTTCAAAAGCATTCGTTATCTTTGCTACTAGGTGTGTTACTGCAAGAGCTGTAGATTTATCTTTGCGAAAGCCATATTGAGAAGAGCAAAATACGTTATTTTTTTCAAAATAATTTACAAGTCGGCTTTGTAGTGCTTTCTCAATGATTTTACTTATAATAGGTGTTATTGCAATAGGCCTATAGTTGTCTAAAATTTTGGGATCCCCTTTCTTAAAAATAGGGAGTACTCTAGACTTCTTCAGAGCAGCATAATAAATTTGTATTGAGAATAATACTTACTTACTCCAAAAAATTGATGCCCAAAATTTTGCCAAATGAATCCTTTTTAAAATATCCAAAATAGGATGAGACTATACTTGTGATTTATCATTCCATTCATATTTTTTAGTTTTGCTTATAGGGGGTGTCTCAAAAAAAATTAATCACTGAGGGCCGGTTTATCAATGCGCAGTTAAGTTAAAGTAACTGGCAGTTAAAGCTTGTCTGTGAGTTAACCTGTTTATCATTACCCGCTAGCTCAAAACTGGTGGTCAAAGTGCCTGATAAATTAACTGACAGTTCAAACTGTCAGTTAAAGCGTTATCCACCAGTTAGTGGCAACATAACCTAACAAATACAAATAAATCTGTTATGAATTTAACAATATTTTGATGAGGACTTATGTTGTGCAACAAATTGACAGAGAAAAGATGAGAAAAACACTTATTATTAGCTGATTATTTTCCAGGTCTAATGTAGGTACCAAAAATTAAAAACTTATCTAATAATACCGCGAGATCGAAAAAGAAATTAATCGAAGTGGGCCATGCACGACAAGCCGTTTGTCGTAATCACGGTGGTAGGATAATTTAATTTTTTTTATTAAATGTCAAACTGACAGTTTAAAATTAGAATTATGACGCCTAATTTTAAAACACATAAGAATGAATTAAAATCACCGTTTTCCAATTTTGTCTAAAATTTATCCCATTTCTAAAGATTCTAATAACAAAAAAGCTTTAATTTCGTTTGATAACAGTGCAAATTACTTTTGTCAACGTGACGATTAATAAAAAAATATTTTAAACTAAGACAACCGCCTTTTCGTGCATGGCCAACTTTGACTAATTTCTTTTTCGATCTCTCTGTATTTATTTATAGGTGTACCTACTTGTTTCATTTTTAATTTCCAATACTTTTTTTCTAATGCTAAATTTTGCTTTTCATGATTGATCACGTGAAACGCGATATACAATCGTTGAATACCGAATGCGGATCGAATCTGATGGAACTTTCAAGGTCGGGGAGTTTTGAACTGACCAATCACAACTCATTCCCAGTGAGGTGAGCGTTACCAACTTAAGAGAGTAACAGCTAAACTTCGAGCTAAGAAACTGGAAGAAACATCGTGCATTGATAAACACTTTACCTCCGTTAACTGCTAGTTACCCTTATCTGACAGTTACTTAACAGACACTTTTAACTGAGCATTGATAAACCGGCCCTGAGTCAGTTTATTTTATTGATTGAATCAAGAATTGCAAAACTAAATTTTTAGATTTATTGCAGACGTTTTGAAGTTACTGTTTGACATGGTACGTTTTTAATCAAAATATATCTGTTTATCAAGCCCAAAAACTTGATGACGTCATTTCAAGATTTTGCCGAATAAATCCTATCTAAAATGTGCAAAATATCATCAGTATATTTTCGTAAATTTATCATTGCATTCATATTTTTTTGATTTGCTTTTACAGTGACAAAAAAATGTATGGATCAGTCAATTTATTTTAGAAATAACTCAAGAGTTGCAGAAATGCCATAATTAATATAATTCAAAATATGATAACTATTAATATGTGATAATTAAACCGAAAACCATTTTCCTAAGAACACGAGGTTAGCAAAAACAAATTAGTTTGTTTAAACATTGTTAAATTAACCCCGAACATGTACAATTTCTGAGCGAAAATATGAAAAATAATTTTTGCAATATCATCGTGACGTACGATGACGCCACTGTCACGTGAGCCACCTGATAAAAGGTCACATTTTTCGGTCTTCTGCGTTTAGTTTTGATTTCGGTTTGGTGGCAGCAACATCTGAGTCCGTTTTGGCTTAAAAGTAGGGCTCTTTCCACGAATTTCTAATTTATATATTTAAATATTAGTGAAAATGTGTTGCATTAGTACTGTGAACACGAACGAAAATGGATATTTTTTCGAAAAGGACCGAAAACAGGGTAAGTTCGAGTTCAGTTTTAATTTATCGGATTCCGTGATTCGTTCACTCGACAATATTTAAATTTTGGGAAAATTTTCGAAACGATTGAAATCGGTTGATCAAAACTATACATTTTCACGACATAAATAATTAAATTTTAAACATAATTAATATCATTTATAATGTTTAAATATGATAAGCATCAATGTATGATGATTAAACCGAAACCCGTTGTCCTACAAGCCTGAAATTATTAAAAACAAATCAATTTGTTTAAACAATGTTAAATTATCCCCGAAAATGTGCATTTTCCCGGCCAAAATATGAAAAATAAATTTTGCAATCTCATCGTGACGTACGATGACGTCAATGTCACCTGAGCTACTTGTATAAAGGTCACGTGTTTCGGTCCTTTGTGTTCAGTTTTAATTTCTGTTTGATGGCGGCAAGATCGTCGCTTCATTTCGGCGTAAAAGTGGAGCGTTTTAGCGAATTTATAGTTTATTATTAATACATATTACGGAAAATATGTTGTGTTAGTGCTGTGAACACGAACGAAAATGGATATTTTTCCGAAAAGGACCGAAAACAGGGTAAGTACGACTTCAGTTTTAATTTATCGGATTCCGTGATTCGTTTAGTCGACAATGTTTACATTTTGGATAAATTTTCGAAACGATTGAAGTTGGTGGGTCAAAGCTATACATTTTCGCGATATAATTAAATAAAATTTAAACATAATTAATACAATTCATAATGTTCAAATATGATAACTATCAATATATGATAATTAAACCGAAATCCGTTTTCCTAAGAACACGAGGTTAGTAAAAACAAATTAGTTTATTTAAACGTTGTTAAATTAACCCCGAAAATGTACAATTTCTGATCTAAAATATAAAAACTATTTTTGCAATCTCATTGTGACGTACGATGATGTCACTGTCACGTGAGCTACCTGATAAAAGGTCACATTTTCGATTCTTTCTGTTCAGTTTTGATTCCGGTCTGGTAGCAGCAACATTGGAGCTTCGTTTTGGGTTAAAAGTAGCACGTGTTCGCGAATTTCTAATTTATTGTTAATAAATATTAGCGAAAATGTTTTGTGTTAAGTGCCGTGAACACGAAGGAAAGTGGATATTTTTCCAAAAATGCCCGATTTTTTTTTAAATATGTTGTTAATAACATGCATTCAGGACTGATAAAGTACGCCTTTAGAATATACAAAGTACTGCGTTCATAATTCACAAAATACCGTATTCATCATTTTTAAAGTACGGCGTCCAAATTTACAAAATACGGTGTCCTTCACCCATGCTATCAAACCTTAGTCCTCTCTTTTAATGGCAAGACGCACTCCAGACCTCCTCGTATTGTTTGGTTATTGCTGGGCAACAGCAACGAGCGAGCAAAGTCATCGCTCTTTGGTGGCAAACGTGGAGAAATTTGTATATTGTAACTTTTGTAATTGAAGAATTTTGTACTGTATATTGTATGTGTTACTAACTTAACTTGGGTTTTGCCAATTTAGCTCCAGTGGTGCAAATGCTTTGTTTTCATGGTGCATTTGCTTGGGTTTTAATTTTGCAACAGTGCATTCTTTGGTTCCGATACTGAATTCTCCATGTCGTCAGACGCTCTGGCCTGAAGGGGTTCTGTTGGCCCTTAGACGCTGGGTCATCATCCTAAACGGATGAGGTTCATCATCCTAAACGGATGAGGTCAGTCGGCCCTGTATCTATGCGGCTGGGTTCTCCCTTGGGCGTGTGAGCGCTGCGACCTATAGATTTCGTTTCGAGTTCCATCGGTGTGCTTGCTTGGGTATTAATTTTGCAACAGTGCATTCTTTGGTTCCGGGTTTGAATTCTCCATGTCGTCAGACGCTTTGGCCTGGGGGGGTTCTTTTGGCCCTTAGACGCTGGGTTGCATCGTTCTTTGAGAATGAGGTAAGACGACCTTGGATTTATGCGGCTGCGTTCTCCCTTGGGCGTGTGAGCGCTGCGACCAATAGATTTCGTTCCGAGTTCCATCGGTGTGCTTGCTTGGGTTTTCATTTTGCAACATTCTCAATTTTTGGTGCAATTTCTTCCGGTGGTGTATTGGCTACTAACTTTGAATTTGTATTGTATCTGAATTGTATCTGTATTTGTAGTGTATTCTGTATTGTAGTTAGATTGTAGGTACCTGTATTGTATTTCCATTGTATTGTACTGTATAACGTTCTATCCCTCATTAACAAATCCTAGCCCTCTCCTTTCCTAGCGAGATCTGCTCCAGACCTTCCCGTGGTTCTTGCTGAGCATCAACTATCGAGGACAGAAAATTCAAATTCAAAACCAGCAAAGTTTCACAAAAATCTTGAAAATCGCTCGTTGGTGGCCAACGTGGAGCAAAAGAGACTTTTGTAACTCAACTAACTTTGTTAACTTTGTATTCTTAAGGAAACAAAAATATATTACATTTAATTTATTATTTATAAGGACAAATAGTCATTTGCCACACCGATGCTCATTTTTAGATTAAATGCTCACAAAACGCGTAGATGTTCAATTTGTGTCCGGGGAGATACAATGTTTGCAAGTAGGTACTTCGTACTTCGAATATGAGTATCTACTCAGTTTTATTCATACCACCCAATGTCTCGCTTCAATGTTTGACTATTATGTTGATTATGAGCACAACGCTGATCAACTTCCGTATCCGAATTACCCATGAAATAAATCATTGCGATTTGCACCTGAGGTAGTTCTTCGCACATTTGATTGACTTCGTGGACGTATGTCAGCTTGTCGTCTTCTCGGCATAAAACGACACAGAATTATTTTCACCGTCAATCAAATCTGTAAATTTTGTCTTGAGAATTTTAAAATATTGAAAATTTCAAATTAAATCCTCGAATAACGGTAAAGTTTGAGGTTTTGTCGAAACCAACAAAGTGAATAGGTATACGTAAATAGAATGGCAGATCAAAATTAATAAGAAACTTTCGCAATGCGTAACTAAATTCACTTTAACGAACACTTTTCTTAAAATTGTTACGAAAAAACAAACAACGATTTGAAATGCAATAATACTTTTCACAATCGCACGGAAGAAATAGTTTTGTATGACACGTCAGTTAGGCGACAGGTCCGTCAGAAACGCCAACTATTCAAATTCATTCGAAGTGGCGATTCCCATGCAAAATTTTTATTTTTTTTTTAATCTTTTAGCCGTCTTATTTTTTATAAATTTTCTTACATATAAACCTTGTCCTGACAATAAGGAACACGTAAAAAAAAGAATCGTCCAATTCGGTGCAGCCGTTCTGAAGTTATGAGCGTACATACATTTCAGCGATTCATTTTTATTAATATAGATACTAGCTTTTCGCCCGCGGCTTCGCTCGCGTAAACGATTCGTTGTGTTAATTGGCATTAATACAATTTCCAGTAAAAATCAACATAAAAATATTTTTGCTTATAAAAACTTTGTCACCCTCTTTCATCTTCTTAGGGATGGAATCTCGAAACAATCTGAAATGCGTGTTTCATTATTTATATTGAAGAGCATTAATACCCAGTTTCACGTAAAAATTTAAATATATAATAGAAAGATTTTCCCATACAAATTTAGCCTCCACATTTCACCCCTTTAGGGGTTGAATTTTAGAAAATGCTTAAAGACGGGTTTCATTATTATTTATGTTGAAAAACATTAATCCAAGTTTAACGTAAAAATTTCAATTTCTAATAGAAATATTGTTCCTGTACAAACTTAGGTGGCTGCTCAAATTTTGACACCAATTTTCACCCCCTTAGAGATCGAATTTCCGAAAATGCTTAAATACGTGTTTCGTTATTTGTATTGAAGAGAATTAAAATGTACCAGGTTTCACGTAACGATGTAAATTTACGTTCTAGCTTTAGCGGTTTGGGCTGGGCGTTGATAGGTCAGTCGGGACATCGAGTTTTATAGATTTCAACGAACAAAAACCACACCGATTTTTTAAAAAAAGCAGATATGTTGACGTGAGAATTTTCGATTGAAAATTAGGGTGCTTTTTCGAAATTAAATCAAAACAAGGGGAAAAAATAAATATTTTGAATAAAAAAAATTACAGTGAATTTGAGACATAAATAGGTAATTTTCACCAAATTTCTTGGAAAAATTTCTTTTTATGAGAATAAAATAAAAAACCAAAACTCGATTATTGGCATTTTTCGCATAAATTTTGAAGTTAGGTAAAAAAAGTGTAAACTCAAAAGTTGTAGATCTTTATATTACCTACAACTTTGCCATTTAACTTTTTTCTATCGGACTTGTAGTTTTGCCGGAAATCGTGATAAACCGTTTTCTACCCTTAAAAGGACACCCCCTTCCACTGTCCGACCTTAGATCGCTTGTAAGTTCTTTTTCCTTTCATTTTTGTTATATTTTCTTCCTTTTCCAATGGGTATCATCTTGTTCTAAATTTTTTTGGTCTCAAAAATTATCGGCCCTGGTCTATTAATAAAAATGACAAAATTAAACTTACCTGCAGAGAAATAATTCGCGTCAGTCAAATCTGATCGACACAGTGGTCGATTATTTTGAGTTTGTTTTATGCATGCAATAATGATTTAGACGTCGTGCACCACGAACAGTCCAATAAAACACTGGGAAAGTTGTCAATCTCATATATTCACATTTTGTTCCATTGACTAATTAATAATTGTAAACAAACTGTACATTCAAAAGCTAACTTAAA
This sequence comes from Zophobas morio, assembly GCF_036711695.1. NCBI lineage: Eukaryota > Metazoa > Arthropoda > Insecta > Coleoptera > Tenebrionidae > Zophobas > Zophobas morio. Next base: position 3,670,779 of record NW_026972123.1, on the reverse strand, counting down.
ATTGGTATGTACAAAGCATCTGTGATATTCCGGAAAGTCAGTCGTCAAATCCCACACATCACAATAATAAAATACTGCGCGCCGGGACAAAACGAAAAGAAGAACTCAACAACTAAACAAAAAGATAGTAAAGGGGAAAAAGTTTTACCGAGTGTATAAAAGAAGCTAAGTAGACACTTGGTTCGTTGTTGCAAAATGGGCCCTATTTACAAAATTTTTGGTAGTGAACCATCGTTATAGTGACTATTTACACGATAATAAAGGAAAATTTGTACTTTTGTACCACTTAAGTACCTGGCAAAATAAAACGGGTTCGCTTCTTACATTAACAATACTGATTCAAGGAACCAAGTCTATGCATATGTACATTTCACAGCGGCACCACGTCCAGGAGTTCCAATGGTAGAGCGGCTGTTCCATATGCGGGGCCGACTCATCGGCCCCCGTGGGCAGGTATATGGAGAGCATCTGCCCCAGGTCAAAGCTGCTCCCGGACGGGCTGTGCGAGGAGGGTTGCTGCATCCCGTAGGGCGAGCCGTTGGTGTTGGGCACCGCGTTCTGTATCTGCTACATGTCGTAGCGGGCGTAGTTTGCGATCCCGTAGTGCTGTGGTAGGGCTTGTGGTTCATGTACTTGGCGTTCGGCATGTTTCCCATCGGCATCTGGTACATGGTGCTCTACTGGACCGCGGCGGGCGCGCTCCGCGCAGCGTCCACCGACTGCAGCGGCCCGCCGCCCCCCAGCGGGTACTGGTCGTTCTTCACCAGCGTTTTGGTCGGTACTTGTAGTCCGGGTGCTCCATCTTGTGGACCGCCCGCAGCCGCTTCGCCTCGTCTATGAAGGGGCGCTTCTCCTCCCCGGTGGGCAGTTTCCACTCGGCCCCCAGCCGCTTGGATGTGGCCTTGTGGTCCATTTGTGGATTGTAGTGGGCTACCTTGCCCCTCAGCCGGCACGACCACAGGATAAAGGCGTTCATGGGCCGCATGATGCCGTAGATGTTCGATCTCTGCACTGTAAAAAAAATATATGTAAATACACCGAAAATAGTGGGCAACTTTGTAACCAACTTAAACCAGTGGTGTGTAAAATTCTAAAGAAACTATCTGCAACTGTAATTTTACAGAATACGATTGTACTTTTACAACTGTACATTTCCACAGCCAGTCTGTATAATTCAATTACGTTTTATTTTTGACATTTTATAAACTAATAGAGGTTCTAGGAAAATCAAAATAGAAACTACGTATGCTGTTTAAATGTATAATAAAGATATACACATAAAAAAATGAATAAAAACGCAACACAGAAGAATAAAAAAAAAGTTAGGTAACATAAATGCAATTGAACAATAGGTATGCTTACGTAGTTATATGTGGCCCACCAATATTTCGCAAACATCTACAAACTTGTAATTTAGTAATAGTTTTTTTCTTGCCCTTTGTGCCAATTTCTGGGTACACTTTAAAAAAATACATTTGCACAAACTGTAGTGTAGGCAGGTATGTGATATAAGGAAAATTGAACGATGTTAACCAAAAACGTACTAAGCGCCAAATCGCAAAAAATGAGTTAAACATCATAACAGTCAGAATTTAATGTCAAAAACTAATTTGTAAAAATACTTTATTTGTCTTAATTATTTTTGTACCAAAATTTGAGGTAGAACTATGCGCCTTTAATAAATCTGGGATTATGTTTATATTCATGCTAAAATCAATTTTATAGCAACATTCTACTTAACAAACGATTTATTTGAAATTTTTTGTTTCGGAACATAGTTTTTTACCTAATGACAAAGATTTTGGAGTCATTAAGTATATACGCCACAAGATTACGCCAATATTACTTATATTAAATTGTAAAGAGAAAAATCCACTTATTGTTTAGTTTATGCAGATGAGAGAACATTTTGTAGTGAAGTCGATTTAGAGTCTAGTGTCACAAATAAAAGGCATACATGAACAAAAAATTAGAGGCTTGAAAACAAGAGTGATTAAACTTACTAAAGATAAACCGCTTTCTATTTTTATGAAAAGTAATCAGGAAAATGAGATCTACAATGAAGTTTTGATGCATAAAAGGAAAAGACTTCTAAAAATTTTGGAAAATTGTCTACATTATGGCCCAATGGAAAAGCAATATCGCGTAAAAAGTTGGCAGATCTAAAAACATTACGTCTTCTTATTCCCAAGGATCCAAAACTCTTTTACAAAAACTTACGGGCAATAAACTGTGAATTTTATGTGGAGGGTTTTTCAAATGATATCGATTTCGAATTAGGGGAAACAAATTTAACTTAATCATTTTTGTTTTTGTTTCATGGCATATGTTCCTTTTTATAGCAGGTCGTTAAATTAATATAAATATAGGTATATAATATTTTTCAAAAAATTACTTTTTACGGAATAATAAATTTAATATCATGCGGTTTTCTCAAAAAAGAACCAAGCGCCAAAATGCTTCTTTAAAACTGTAAAGGACTGGGTGTTTTTGATGCCATTAACAAAATAGAGTACATTCATAAAGTCATGTATTCTTCAGGCAAAAATTTTATTCAAACATTAATACAAATTTTTAGTTTTTAATGAAAGTTTACTCTAGTAGGTATTACTCAAATTGCAATTTTGTCGCTTAGTACGTTTTTGGTTAACGTGATCCAATTTTTACTTGTGTACCACTTACTTGGCAAAATAAAACCGGTTCGCTCCTTACATTAACAATACTGATTCAAGGAACCAAGTCTATGCATACGTACACTTCACAGCGGCAGCACGTCCAGGAGCTCCAGAGGCCCGAACAGCGGCTCCCATAAGTAGGGTAAGGGCTGCTGCCGCTGGTACTCCCTCTTGATGGGCCCCGGCGTCGGCGTGTGCGAGGTCTGTTGCCGGTGCTATTGTGGACGGTGGCCCGTAAGCGCAGCCCCCGTTCATATACCTACTGCATCTGCGACACGTCGTAGCGGGCGTAGTTCGCGCCCCCGTACTGCTTGCTGGTAGAGCACGTTAGGGTTGGACATCAGCATGCGGTACATGTCCTGGTTACCCTGGTAGACCACGGCAGGCGCACCCCCAGCGGGTACTGGGCCTTCATCAGCAGCGTTTTGGTCTTCCGCCGCGGCCGGTACTTGTAGTCTTGTGGACCGCAAACAGCCGCTTTGCCTTGTCGATGAAGAAGTGCTTCTCCTCCTCGCTGAGCTGCTATCACACCGCCCCCAGCCGCATCTTGGGGTTTTCCTAGGCCATTTTCCCCCCAGGCGGCGGGACCAGATGAGGAACTGCACTGTAAAAAAATATATACGTAAATACACGGAAAATAGTAAGCAATTTTGTAACCAACTTATTCCAGTGCTGTGTAAAAATACATCGTCTTCATAAAATAAATATTACATATTACTCGTGTTCTAGCACCTCTTATGAATGTAAAAATGCAGATCATAAATATAAAAATAAGTATTAGGTATACCTACATACCTAAATGTAACTTCACAAAACGTTTTGTAAAGAAACTATCTGCAACTGTAATTTTACAGAACATGTCTGTACTTTTAAAATACGATTGTACCTTTACAACTGAAATATGTACCTACATTTCCACAGCCAGACTGTATAATTACGTTGTGTTTCTAACATTTTATAAATTAATACCTATCTTCAGTAGGGGGTATTGTATTTTTTTGGGACGACACTGAAGCGCTTCGTGTTTTTTCAATGTTAGAAATACACGTAGTACAATTCCTTTTTTCATTATTTTCGCACAGATATTTTAAATCGGATTCATTTAGATGAGCGCATTCCGTGTGATATTTGTGATGGCAAGTGGAGCAAGAAATTTCCGTATGGTTTGATTTGATTTTTTTTAAACACGCACCAGAGACGTCCGGCATGATGATGAATGGATAGCCAACTATATTTATACAATAAGAAAAACTGGTACCGATAAGAAACCAGCGATTGTAGTGCGTAAAAACAATTTTTTTTTTAGGATGAGAAGCAACGAGTTGTATGAAATTGATTAAAAATTATACAGATAAATTGAAGCAGACACTAGAAGTCTCTAGGAAGCGGAAAAGCCTTTTTCGTCTATAAAATATTATATAATATTACTATTTCGATATAAAGAAAACCAATTTTTTACGATAATTCTGCATATAATCTACACAGATGCTAAGAAAGAAAAATGTGCGCAAATCAGACTTTTTGAACTCCAAAACTCAGGTAGCGGGCGCAACTGCAATACGTCCCCCTACACTTGCAATCCTGAAGTTTGTCAAAAAGAATTCTATGATTTCAATAAATAGTTGAATTAAAACTTTAGGTGCATTATTTTATTTGTAAAAATAATACAAATGATCAACGTAAAACGAAAATTCTGTTCATAAAAAATGTGCTTTTACCTAGATAAACGAGCACTTTTACGTGGATAAGTTGTAAAATTAGTATTACACAGTAAAAAATGATTTGTTAATTTCTACAACAACAGTTTTAGTTAATAATTCGCAGTTAAATTTAACACTAAATTGCTGTCGGAACAGCAAAATTTAGAATTCAAAAATTTGCTTGATCGGAATATTGTTGACTTCCCGTTACATTCTGTTGTTTTAACAATTATATTTTTGTCCTTTTTGAGCTGCTCATATAACGAAAAAGTTTGTACTAATTCGCAACTGATACGGTACATTTCTGCCCTTCTGAATGTAAATTGGACATTATTGTTAGTAATAGTGAAACTAACTTTTTGTTGTGTTTTGTTAAGGGAACAGCTCCCACAACTAATGTTTATGACTAAATTAACTGTTTAATCTTGGTAAATGGACGACCAAGAATTTTAGATCACAAGTAACATGGTACATTATCATTTGGTAAAGGCTACATTTCACTCTTTTGTTGTTCATTGAATGCAGATATTTTTGATAATGCAATAACATACCACTGCTATTTTAACAGAACCCAAGTGATGAAACCAACAAATTGCATGTGTTCAATCATTCGCAAATTAAGTGGACATACAATTACTCCGGTTCATAGATGTCCCAATCGGGATAGTTTAAATATCCTACTTGTTGATTCGAACCACATTTTGTTTCTGTTTTTAACAAAATGCATCAACCAACCTCACAACTAAGCCAAGTGAAATCAACAACTTGGATATTGTCAACTTGCACATACAAAAGTGCCGCTGACTTCGGGAAGTGCTGAACTACCCATTTATGTTGTAAAAATTAATACTTGCAACTGTATTCGGGTTAATTCGACTACACGAATGAGTTAGGTATGTGTGTTTCCCGCTCCAGCGTCAGCATTCGGTGCATTCTGTGTGCATTGTTGGGCTCTGCGTGGAGTTTCGTTTCCAAAAAGATTGCACAATGGTAAGTATTAACAATGTTTTATTTTATAACTAAATGGGGATCCTTTTTATCAATTGCTTAATCGGTGCCAAAGCCAAATATTGCATGTTTTAGTGTAATCTGTATGCTACGTGACATATGAACGATAAACTACGCACCACTTTGCTCCTTTGTTTCTTGAAGCTACGATATTTGGGTTTGGACCAATACGTTAACCTTGAAATTGTGTTATACCAAAGTACCCTCTCTTTCAATCTCATATGAAAATATTTTCTTTAGACTGATAACAATTACGAAATCGACTTTACAAATACCTTCATAAACGCGTGCCCTTCCACATCCACAACGTATTATGTAAGATTACGTTATAAAGAAACACTGGTATGGGCTTCAGTTAGCGGCAATTATGAATCTATTAAACTTAAAGGTTTGTATGATCTGCGTTAAAAAAGTAATGCATGTATACCTAATTTAATACACTTCAGCTTCTCAGTGTTTCCCAGAATTATTGGGATCCTCTTTCAACATACGTGATTCGGATGGAGCTATAATAAACGAGGATTTTATAAACGACTTTTTAAACATTTCCAACAAAGGGGTAATACTGAGTTTTGTAAAGGACGATGAAGTCATAGGTATTTTAATTATTTAAAAACTATTAGACATTATATAAGGTAAACTATTGAACGTATTAAATGACAATACTGAAAGGTACCACTCCAATCGCTTAGCGAGTTTACAATTGCTTTGAGAGTATTTGGTCCATTTGCCTTTGCACTATATATGTACCTATATGGAAATACAAAATAGTGTTCTGCTCAAAAAACACGTAAAACTGAGGCAATTTCAGTCATTTAAAAAAACATCAGAGACAAAGAGTTTATGGTGGTAAACATTTAAAACTTTTAAAATTGCAATATTTTACTCAAAAAGATATATCAGTATAGTAGATATAGTTTAGAAAGTTGTCAGATCATAAATAATAGCCAATGTTTAAAATTACTGGCAGTATTTTTTAATCGATAGTAGGAAAAATAGTGCTTGCTCGTTTTTGCACTCTTAATAATTCCATTAATCATCAAAATTAAAATTTTAGAACAATTGCCTATGGAGAGAAATATAAATTCTCCTGCCTTTTCAACCTATTCATTGGCATATACCGGAGGAGTTAGTAGTGCCAGTACGGAAACTTTGCAGTCCTTGCCTACGTCCCCGGCACCATCCGATATCTGCTCAAATTTCGATGAAGATGATGATTCTTATTCATTAATAGTTTCCCCTACTGGTAAGAAGCGACTAAAGACATCATCAATTTCATACCACAATTTAACTGATCACGTATGTCGTTATAATGGTAACAAGTTACTATATATGTATCACCAATGATACGTTTTAGGAATTCAAAAACTATTTGTTATCTGATGCTTGGGGCAAACAAGTAATCAGCTACTATAAAGAAAATAGAACATTAGATGACAAACATAGGATACGATTGGTGCATATCGCAGTTGATCATATGTTACAATTTATGCCCCCCAATACTTTACCTTCTGCTGAAACGAGAACACAATATGCTAAATGCATAGTAACACTGTTCCCAAAATTGAAAGATGTACATACTGACGAAGGATATGTAAGTATGCCTTCATCGTGCGTATTTTAAAATGTTAGTATACAGGGTGTCTTTTTATATTTATTTAAGTTTAAACGACGAGCTTCACATTTCAAAATGCATGACAAATTATTCAAACTACACATATTTATCAATAAAAAAGATACCTTGTACATTCTAAGGTCACCACATCAACTTGTACTGCCGATCTAGTGCAGTAGCTTTAGTATAATCGTCTATTTAGTATAGCCAATTTCAAGTTGAATTTTGCGATAGTTGCAAGTCTCCGTTACCATGGGAGATACGATGACAGTAGTTACGATACAATGCGACTTGTGATTATCGCAAATCCGACTTTAAATTGGGTCCTTACAGATAATAAATTGTTCCATGTTATTAACAATATTTTAGGAAGCATTTAGGGGATTCATCGTTGGCCGCTTACGAACTGTTTTTAGAGATAAAAAAGTGAAAAAAGGAAATTCTACAATTCAAGAGAATTCCACAGTCAATAGTGATGAGTATGATGAGAGTGTTCAAGAAACCATAGAGTTTTTGAAGGCAGCAACGCAGGAACAGATAAAAGATATTTTTGAACGCACAAGACAGACATTTGACTTTAGAAACAGTCACAGACAAGATATCGATAAATTATTTCCCAGGTTTTTTGATACGCCTGGCTTAGTAAGGGTGAAAATACTTTTTGTTAATTTATTTGAAATTTTGTTTTCTAGATAAGTTTGGAATTTTCTCTAATGTTTCCTGAAAATGATATATTTCATAAAACTTTTTCAAAAAATATTTCCATAATTAAAAAACTATACACAACAACAGCAACAAATATAAACACAAAGTTTTTACACGAAGAAAATAAGGACCCCCAAGGTACCAGATTAATTAAAAGATTTTATCTTTTAGAGGTATGTATCTAACATATTTTATTTTCAGATTGGAATGCAAGTACCAATGCAATTTTAATGTTGGTTTACTTGTTACCCCCAACTAGCTCTAAAAATGCAAGAAAACAAAGTGCCGCTACAGCTGCAAACAAACTTATAATATTTAAAGATATGCAAGTACCTTTCACTACTATTTTGAAGGAAAGACCATCCAAACAACCGTTCATACTGGCAATTGGAACATCCAAAGCTGCAATAAGTAAATATTACGTAGTATTTGACGAACACATAATCCCTTCTCCTGAACAAAATGTAATAACTGCGTTTGATCTTTGTTTTAAAGTACATTTTGTATTTAATTTAGATTTTGAGAAATCTTTAGAGTATTTTTATAAATTTGTTCAAAATGCGTTTTATAATTTAGAAGTAAAGACAATATCCGATAGAATTCGTTGGTTGAGAACTAAAATGGATCACTTGATGTCGCCATCAAGCGATGAATCTGAATAAAGAAATACCTAAATATCATTTTTACACTGTTGTGTTAACATTTTAGAAGTATTTTTTAGTTTTTATATTAGTTTTAAACATGTTTTCTTGTTTTTTATGTACTTTTAGTAATTTAGCGTTAGGTAAATTTTTGAAACATTTACGACAGGTGCATGCTTTGTACGATAACGAAAAATTAAGATTAAAATGCTTTAGTTGTACCAACATATATGAAACTTTTAGTGGATATAGGAGACACATTCAAAAATGTAACACACACAAAATTAATAAGGATCGTTCTTCAATCTCTAATGTTGTAAAACCTCAAACTGAGTTAATATGTGCATCTACTAACGAACATTTTGATTTTGGATGTAACCTAACATCAAATACTAATCAGAAATCGTTAAGTGATTACTGTGCGTCATATGTTTCGAGTTTATACTCTCTGGGTTTACCAGACTCGACCATTCAAAATATCCTAGAAATGAATGAAAAATTACTAAAAATAATTTCGGATACACGAATCAGTAGCACCATAGCTGTTCAGAATGCATTTTCAGATATTAACACAAAATATAAAAGAGAATTGTATTTTAAAAAACATATAGTTGAACCTATTGAAATTCCAATAGGCATAAGATACGACCAAATATGGAATAAGGAAAAGTTTGTCTACGAACAAATCCTGATGTCATGTCATTTTATGTATGTTCCAATTTTAAAAACATTACAATTCCTTTTAAAAAATGACTCTTTTCGAAAATTATTATTTCAAAAACCCAAAGAAAGTCACCCCAACATTCTTTCTGAATTTTCACATGGAAGTATTTTCCGAAAGAGTGCATTTTTTAAAGAAAACCCTCATGCGTTTCAGCTGCAGCTCTACTTCGATGAATTTGATACGGTAAATCCATTAGGATCCAAAACGGGAGGACACAAAATTGGAGCAATTTACATGATGATAAAGAACTTACCCGCTCAGTTAAATTCAGTTTTGGAGAATATTCATTTAGTTGCTTTATTCTATGCCAATGACATAAAGAAATTTGGCATGAACTCAGTTCTAGATATCATTGTTAAAGATATTAAAATTTTAGAAGAGCAAGGAGTTTATGATGACGTTGCAAAGACATTTTTAAAAGGCACAGTTGTCTCACTTAGTCATGACAATCTGGGTGCTAATCAAATTTTTGGCATGGTAGAATCTTTTTCCTCGACTAACTATTGCCGCATTTGCATTGCTAATAAAACAGACGCACAAAGTAGAGCCATTCAAGATGAAAGTTTATTAAGAAGTGATTTTATGTATGAACAACATTGTAGATCGCTAAAACAGGAAACCGATCTTTCGAAAAGATCTAATAATACGGTCTGTGGCATTAAATTCCGAAGTTCCTTAAATAATCTTACTCAATTTAAGTTATGTAATAATCAGTCTGTAGACATTATGCATGACTTATTAGAAGGTGTTATACAACTGGAACTTAAATTATTTTTCAAATTTCTTATTTCAGAAAAAATCATAACCCTCGAAGATATTAATGACAGAATAAAATCTTTCAATTTTGGACATAATTATCAGTGTACTAAACCAAGCCCCATAAGTCTTGATAAACTAGGTAATTCAATAGGCCAACGTGCCGCACAGACTTTCTGTTTATTGAAGTTCATACCTTTAATTTTATCGGATAAAATACTATCGTTATCCGAACAACACCAGAGAAAATACCAAGTTATTCAATTAATTCTAAAAATTGTTAACATAGTATTTTCTACAGTGAATACAAAAGCAAGTGTTTCTGAACTAAAGGAATTAATTAGGCAACATCATGAATTAGTTATAAAAGAGTACAATATTAATTTAACACCCAAACATCATTTCATGATACATTATCCTTACATAATCTTAAAAATGGGACCTCTAATAGGCTTGTGTTGCATGCGTTTTGAAGCTAAACATGGATATTTTAAAAATCTCGTGACCAAGTTAAAAAACTACAAATCTTTATGCAAAACTCTGAGCTTTCGACATCAGGAGCACATATGGCACCAATGGAACAACATAAATTTAGGTTATCAACCATTATACGGAAAATGCAGTCAAATTAATTACAAAAATAAATTATATTCTGTTTCATTAAAACATTTTGTTGATTCAATACTTGGTGTTGAAGACAATTATTCCGTAACTGTTACAAATTCGGTAACTGCCTTCAGTACTTTCTTCCAAAAGAAAATGTTTGTTACATTAGAACACGATGAAAAATACCCACTTTTTTCCGAGATAATTGAGTTACTTATTATTAATAATAGTCCATATTTAATTTGTACGACTTGGGATACAATTACATTTAACGAGATTTATCAAGCTTACATTATACGCAGCCCTAATAACACAATATTTGAAATTGTTGACTTGAAAAGTGTAAATCACTTTGTCTCATATGAGTTACATCATCCTTTTGGTAGCAATATTAATGCAATTGTTCCTAAGTATTCTATATTATCATAAATGTAAATGTACAATAATTTGTTATCTGTGTAAAACCTAATTCGGGAAATCTATTTGTTTTCTATGAATGTATATTGTATTTGTATGAAAATAAAAAAATATAAATAAATGAGTTTTATTATTAAATCATTGGGACTTCAAGGGTGGGTAATTTGGCGATACAATTTGGTCAGAAGAACAAAATTACTTAGTTAAGTAACCAACAAGGGGCATGAACATTAACTACAATAAAATGTAAAAGTAACAAAATAACTGTTAAGTTAACAAAATGATAATGCCAAAATACATCCAAGACATCAGAATAAGTGCAGTACAACCAGTTTATTTTGTTAGAAGAACCAAGTTCACTGGTTAAAATAACTAGCAAATTTGATAATGTATCACTTTCGAGCTTGTCAAAAGACCACAAACTAGATGGTTATTGACTATACGCAAAAACAAACGAACACGATAATTCTTGCAAAATCAACAGCTTATGTTGTTAAAAATTCAGTTAGTGGCAGATATGTTTGCAAAAACAAATGGTACGAGCAACAATATAAACGTGCAATACAATCAAAAATGTTTCTAATCCATAGGCTAATGTAGTTGTATTCATACTACGATAATGTTAATTTAAACAACGGTAAGTAGAATACTTAACAATAAAACAACTGATTTTGAACTAAAGGCATTGCTAAATTTTACGAAATTAATTTAGTAAAAAACTGCTTTAAGCCATGTGGTCAAATTAACTAAAAAGATGTAGTGGACCTATTTGAGCAACATTTTGTAGTTGGATCAACTCTACATTTTTTACTGTGTATATGTAAATGTACTCTTAATATTGTAATTATACTTTTGTGGCTAATGAATTTTTACAATTTAGAGAGAAATGTACATACATGAATATGTAGGTATGTATTTTACTGTTATTATTAAGTTGATTTATTAAACTGTTTTGTAAGATCACATAAACTAAATATGTAAAATTATTTTGTAAATAATGTAGGTACTTACATCCATTTTCCACATTGCGTATCCGCATGGGCGGCGTGTGGGACTGTTGCACGTGCCTCGGGTACTCCATCACTATCAGAATGTCTTTTACACACAGCGAACAACTAACAAAGACAGGAGGGTGTCTTTATTAAGACGGACTGGGGCGTATCGGGTCCGGTTGCCGTTCCCCCGGTTTCTCGACCCCTCCAGTGCAGCAGAGCCGGCCACGTTTGCGCGCGGCCCATCGCGGCTCACGGACAAGACTCCAGGGTCTCCACCAACGCAAACACCACTCCATGGCTATTTTTTTCTTCAAACCTCAGAAATACCGGTCATTGCATAATACCTCAATTGATAAATACAAAGTCCCACTTCACTGCCTTGACAGAAAAAAAAATTCTCCTTGGGCTGCAAACATTTTTTGCTGCCCCTAAATCAACCAATGAAATTTAAGTCTAGCCGTCTTATGTGTTGATGTTGATGTTCGCACTGTTAAAGTTTGTTTAGAATTATAAGAATTTTATGGACTTCCAAAGTTAATTCGTTTTACAGCCCTGTTGTCAATTTTATTGTACAGCTGAAGAGCGGGGCGAACTCAGGTACAGTAAACATCGATTTTCTCCTGACAGGCTCTTTACCTGTACAATAGAATTGAGGCCTGGGCTGTAAAACGAATTAACGTTGGGAGTCCATAAAATTCTTATAATTCTGGACAAACTTTACTAGTGTTTTGTGTTGCCAATGTCAATCACAGACAACTGTCATACCTATATTCAGTCGGTCAGAGTCGAAGGGTCGAATTATAACTGTCACTTATATCATCTTCGATTATATAGGTAGATCCAAACTGATATACGTGTCCTTGCAAAAATGTTGATGACTTCATCGCAATTTTTTTTTAAATGTCCCGCTAAAAGAAAAATTTTGTTTACAAATACCCTTACCTATGCCCATAAAATTACAAAAGGCGGCGCGACAAAATATAAAAAGTAATGATACATATTTTCAATAATCCTAAATATACCGTGAGGTTTTTTTTTCTCTGAACCATCAATGTCTGAACATAGGATAATTAATGTTAAGTTGGTTGCATACCTGCTGAGTAATGGCACAGTATAGATATCAATCAGTAGAGACAACTCGCCGTTTTTCCTGACTCGTTTTCGTGGGTGGTCGTTCGCATTATGACCGAATGAGGGCGCCCAACTGACGTCTAAAATATTTGAAATTTGGTAGTTTTGTTACAATATTTTTGCCGGTTTTGCTTGTTTAAGACCGCTTTTCCGGTAGAATTGTATAAATAGTATAAAAATGTAATTTTCACAATAAAAGGTAAAATCTTTGTCCGATGAATTTTCATACAGGATCCCTGTTGTGCGCCTTATTCTCTCCATCGTGTTTGGAATTCTTGGAAAAGATAGTAAACATAACACACTTTTTGCTTAAAAAGTCGTCGCAAACGGACAACAACGGTGGTTATGAAATAAAAAATAAAAATTTATTATATATGATTCCGTTGTTGTGGTGAAATTAAATATAAAAATAATAAGAAACAAACTACACGTAACAAAAAATTATATAAGCAGACCTTCTCTCAATAAACAATTTTTTTATTCATCATGTATATATATATTTTTTGATCTACAAACACAATTGTGAGTTTTATTTTGAGACGTTGCTTAACCCATAAGCAGTCGCGCGTGGGTAAAAATGACCCAAGCCGTACATTTTGTGAAATATCCTTTTTCGCTTAATCCCTATGGACTTCCGGTTTCATGAATTCCTTAATTATTCTTACCTGCGTCGACCCATACCAATTACCTGCACTTTATGTGAGCCGACAAATATGCATTTTTTTTTGTAATAATTTTTTTTAAATAAAAATTTTACTTTATATATGATATTACGCTTACGGGTTAAGTTGTTAGGTAAAATGGGTTTGACTATATATTAACAAGACGCCTTTGCCAAGACGCACTAGAAAACTGTTTTGGATGGATTAGGAAACAAAATGGAAATTCTATTAACCCCACATCTAATCAATTTCAAATGGCTTTTAGAAAATTAATCATACAAGATTATTTTGATGAAACGAACACAGGTAATCAAAACTGCTAACCTGATATGGAAGAAATTTTAAAGTTAAATGTAGGTCGTCGTTTTGATGAAGACGAATCAGTCACCACGATGCAGAAAACCACCTTAAAAGATTGTGATTATCACTTTCACACAGCTGAACAAAACGCAATTAGATATATCTGTGGCTACCTAATTCGGAAATGTTTATTAGTACATAGTTGGAGTGAATGTGAAAAATATGCAAATGAACATAAAAGTTTAGACAACAAAAGCATATATTTACATTTCAGAGCCTACCAAACGAAGAATTGCGAGTTATTTGGTAAATTATATATGCCAAACTATAATTTGTTTTTTTTTACATTTGTGAATTAGAGCAAATTTTAGTGAAAATTTTGAAAATATAATTTTACAAACAACTACTTACTTTGTTGAAATTTTTAAATTTATATAAGCAAGCTACATTTGTTCATCCATGGCAAAACTTTCCATACGATTATTTGCTTGCTTTGTATGCTAGGATGAGATTATTTTATGCACTAAAATTTGTAAATGCTAGCTTTAAATTTACAAATGCCAAAGGTGAAAAAATTAATAGAAAGAAAATAATTTGGCAGCATTAACTTTTTTACTTTTTGCAATTTAATTTTTATTTTATTTATTTTTTCTTAAATAAACCTCTTTCTTTTTAGATGTATTTATTACATTATTTTTACAATGATAATTAAACCTCAAGTATTCGGGGAAAGAATGTGCGAATTGTCAAATTGTATAAGTAATAAAATAAAAACTGTAACAAATCATCGTGTTTATAAATTAAATATCGACTTTTCTTTTTTCTTATTGCGATTCACGTATATACGATTTGAGCAAACTACACAGTTTGCAATAAATTGCGTACACGAATCAATTTTTGAAATTGTAAATGAAGTGATACTTTTTAAATTGGGTGGCGACATCTAGAAATAGTTTAGGCAACGACCACCCATGACGGCTTAAAATTCGGGTCAGAAAGAACAAAGGCGCCGACACGAGCTGTCTCTACTGATTGATATCTATACTGTGCCTTGGTTTTCAGATTATACAATTTAACAAACGCATGTGTAATATTGGTTGCATAGTGACATAAATCAATATTCAAACGAAAGTTAGCTTTTGTTTTTTGAAAATTAGGAAAACTAGTGAAAGAAAATAACTTTTTCAGATTTGTAAATAAATTTACTTAAAAGGCGGAACCAAAGTTAACGATTCTTCAACTTTTTCTATGACTTTTCATTGGTACACAATGTTGGTCGTCCAGCAAGTGTTTCTTAACAACGTTGTAAATATCAGCAACGATAAAATTAAAGTCCGCAAATTTTTTTGGAATTCTTGTAAAAAAGCACCACTGTGATAATGCCATTCGCCTGTTCACTGTGACAGAAAATCTATGACGGACGCCTCTGAAGGGGCAAGCACCCCTTAAATTTGAAAATGGACTTAGTCCGACTGATTTTGCGCTTCTACGCCTTTGGTTGTTTTAAAGAAATTACCAAAGGTATTATTTTTAAGTAGTAAATAGAATCTAAATACATCAGTTTATACCTGAAATAATCGCTTCGGAAATTAGTTAAATAAATGGTAAACAAAAAACAATCTATAGTTTCATTTCTTTATCCTTAAAATTACAAAAAAATATACAAAAATGTTTACATCTCAATATAAAGTACTTACAAGACAATTGTTTCAACCGCATTTGACAAAATCAATACGAACTCCCACAAGAGAGAATCTCCATCATAAATCTCCGTTAGAATAGACACATCTTCGGCAAAAGGAGGACAATCTGGAGCTATAGAATGTTGATTCAAAGAACCAGCCACCAGAGGTCGAAGCGGCGTCACGCACTCTTATAAAAATTCATTTTCGTGAATAAATGTCTGTCTCGGCCACAGGTTCCCGTGTTCCTTGGCACTTGCGTAATAATAATCGATTTTTACCTTGTCGTGTTGCAAAATTGACTGCGATACCTTCGCGTAATTTGGGGTATCCTCTGTACAGTCGTGGTCTTGGAGGAACGTGTCATCGCCACTTCGGACCTTCACATATTCCAAGCGGAACGGACTGCTCATTATTGAAGACATCTGTAAAAAAATTGTAATAATTAATTACCAATGAAGCACTAACAATTTTACTTTGAAAAAAATAAATGAAAAATGGTTACATACCTTTTTAGTTGTTGTGGAAGCTAACTATAAAGTCTCTAGAAATCTTGGATGTTTAACACCGTCGAAGAGCGTTTCAAGAGGGAATGCGGTTTTAACAATTTGAAGATCGTTGGATCGGAAGAGGTTCAGTAAATCCGTGGCCCCCAAGAAGCCCAGATCTTACAATACTTGATCTCTTTTTATGGGGCACTCTGAAAGAATGGGTTTATAGAACCGCAATCCTTAGTGTGGAACATTTGGAACAAAGAATTTCTGAAGAATGCCGTCTTATTACACCCGAAACTTTAGTAACAGTGAAAAGGTCATTTTGGGCAAGACTGCAAGCATTTTGAGCATTTGTTGCATTAATATTGTTTAGTTGTTTGTTTGGTTTTTGAATAACAACTCCCTTTGATTTAACTTAGAACAATAACCAAATAATGTTTTGAATTGACATTTTTGACAAAATTTATAGAAAGCAAAGACTGACTAATGTTTTATACGTATAATTTGTTTTTTGTTGACATCAATAATGCCTCTGAAAATGTATTGTGTGTTGCATTTCCAATCCTGTAAGGCTCGGCATTACTCATGAAATAGCCTGTATATAACTCCGGAAACCATGACTATATTTTCGATATATTGAATATAGGGCGAAACCCAACCATTCGATGATGATCGTTTGTTTAAAACATATCATGAATGAATGAAAAAATCCAAATACGAACTCGATACGCCTACGAATCGATTTCCTGGGTCAGAATCCCTGTTATCAGCTATCTAAATCTACCCAGCTACAAAATCTACTTGGAAAAACGTTTGTGGTATCGCCTAGATAAGAGTATTTTTAAACAATTTAGACTAGGTTGGCAAATTAAAAGTCGGTTTTAAATATTCTTCTAAACTGCTCACCGAAACAAATTTTCTGGAACGAAAAAAATTCCATCTAGGGGAAGGGAGCTCAACGCGGGCACCATAAGAAAAAGAATTGGGAAATCGAAACATTGAAAAGCCGAAAATTCGAAAAAGGAGAAAGCGAGAAATTGAAAAATCATTTCAATTCAAAAACTGAATCATCGAAACCTAAAAGCCGAGAAATTGAAAAATCTAAAAATTGGGAAACTGAACAAACTGACCTCAAAGGGGGCAGTTTGCACGCGACGTCCGGCGGGGTGATTTATACTCGCGACAGTGCTGTCTTTGAGGTGGTTAGTTGTTCGCTGATTGTAGTGAGAAAAAAATCGACGATGGAAGCACACCTCAGGGGGGATTTTTGGACCCGACGATACGGCCTCACCACACCCTCCTGTCTTTGTTAGTTGTTCGCTGTGCACAGTTTCCAGCAAACTAACGCTAACAATGGAAAGGGGCAGTTTGTACGCGATGATACGGCCTCACCACGGCCTCAATTCCTCTGGCGGGGTGATACACTACCCGTCCCAGATGCACACTCCGCCCATGCGGATACGCAATGTTGAAAATGGATGTAAGTACCTACATTATTTACAAAATAATTTTACATGTTTAGTTTATGTGACCTTACAGAACAATGTAAATCAACTTAATGATAACAGTAAAATTACATATTCACGTACATTTCTCTCTAAATTGTAAAAGTACCTTAGCCATAAAAGTATAATTACAATATTAAAAGTACATTTACATATAATACTAATTTTACAACTTAAGTATGCACGTAAAACTGCTGGTTTATCTAGGTAAAAGTACATTTTTTATGAACAGAATTTTGGTTTTACGTTGATCATTTGTATTACTTTTACAAATAAAATAATGGACTTAAAGTTTCAGTTCAAGTGCTGTGACAACTATTTACTGAAATCATAGAATTCTTTTTTACAAACACCTGGATTGTAAGTGTATGGGGACGTAATCGAGTTGCGCCCGCTACCTGAGTTGTCGAGCTCAAAAAGTCCGAATTGCGCACATTTTTCTGTAGGTGAATGTTCCGAATTGCTCCCGCTACCTCGAAATATTATCACACCTACCCCGCTTTATCCTCTTTGAAGTAGGTAAAAGTTTTTTTTTTCATAATTTCAAAGAATGTTAATTTTTCTTCATTAAAAAAAAAACAAATTTTTACGCAAAGACAAATTTCATAAATACTTCGAAAAGATAAAACTATTAGGATGACAAGAAATAAATGAGTTCGGTATGTTATACCTATTATATTTCGCGTGGAATGATTTGCCAGCATTTGTTGTTGTTCCTCAAAATTTTTCACATGATACGAGGAAACAATAGCACATTAGTATTTGAAATTTTGAAAAACCGCAAAATCGAAAAATAGAATAATTGGAAAATATAAAATTTAAAAAAATCAAAAAATCAAGAAGTTGAAAACCTGAAAAATCGAGAAATTAAAAAAAGGCGAAACATCGAGAAATTGGAAAATTGGTAAATCGATAAACCCCAAAAAAGAAAAATTGAAACATGAAATGATCGAGAAATCTAAAAATTAAAAATTGAAAAATTGAAAAATTGGAAAATTAAAAAAATTGAAAAATCGGGATACCGAAAAAATCATCAAGAAATTGAAAAATCTAAAATTCTAAAAATCGATCTGGAAAAATTGAAATCGGAAAATAAAATAATCGTGAAATCGAGACATCAGAAAGTCGACGAATTGAAAAATCGAAAAATTTATAAATCTATAAATGAAAAAGCCGAAAAACCGAAAAATTAAAAAATGTAAAAATCGAAAAATTTTGTAAACTAAAACATCGAAAGCGCGATAAATCCGGAAATCAAAAAATTGGAAAATCGAAAAATTGAAAAACCGAAAACCTAACCCTAGAAGTCGAAAAATCGAATCACCAAAAATGAATACTTGTAAAGGTAGTAGCCCCGCCAACCCACCCTTTATTTTCTTAAAAAAATAGGTCATCTGCCAAAAACAATCTTATCTCATCAAGTATGAGACTGATTTTTGCAAATGATATATCCTTTAAGAAAATAAGAGTGGGGGGGGGTTCATACTTAACAAGATAAGACAGATTTTGACAGATGACCCACTCTTCTAAGAAAATAAAGGGTGGGTGGGGGGGCTAGGTACTTGCCAAGATAAGATTTTGGCAGACGACTTATTTTGTTTTTAAATAAAAAAAATTAAAAATCAAAAATCGACAAATTGAAAAATCTGATAAATGAGAAATCGGAAAATTGTACAACTCAATAATCATTTTTTTTAGTTTTTAGATTTTTCAGCTTTTGAATATTTCGTTGGATAATTTGTTTGACAATTTTGCATTTTTTAATTCCAATCTTTTGATTTTTAGCAATTTTTAACTTTACAATTTTGCAATTTTTTGATTTTTAATTTTTCAAGTTCTCAATTTAAAATTTTTCCTTTTCAAGATTTGTCATTTTCGAGTTTTTAACTAAAAGGGGAAATTTATTCGAACCGAAATTTTGAAAAATTGAAAAATTCAAAATGTAATTGCAAAGTCGAAAAAGTAAAACGTTGAAAACTTGATAAATTCAGAAATCGAAAAATTGATAAACGAAGAAAAATTGGTGAATGAAATTGAAGCATCGAGAAATCGAAAAGCCGAAAAATCGGAAAATAAAAAATGGAAAAATGGAAAAATTTTGCTAATCGAAACATGGAAAGCTCGATAGATCCGGAAATCGAAAAATTGAAGAACCTAAAATTCTAAACCTGCGAAGTCGAAAAATAAAATCGCCAAAAATTAATACTTGTCAAAAAATTTAAATCGAAAAATTAAAAAATGTAAAAATCTAAAAATTTTGTAAACTAAAACATCGAAAGCGCGATAAATCCAGAAATCAAAAAATTGGAAAATCAAAAAATTGAAAAACCGAAAACCTAACCCTAGAAGTCGAAAAATCGAATCACCAAAAATTAATACTTGTAAAGGTACTAGCCCTGCCCACCCACTCTTTATTTTCTTAAAAAAAATAGGTCATCTACCAAAAACAATCTTACCTCGGCAAGTATGAGACTGATTTTTGCAAATGATATATCCTTTAAGAAAATAAGGGTGGCTGGGCGGGGCTCTTACTTAACAAGATAAAACAGATTTTGGCAGATGACCCACTTTTCTAAGAAAATAAAGGGTGGGTGGGGGGGCTAGGTACTTGTCACGCTAAGACTGATTTTGGCAGATGACACATCTTCTAAGAAAATAAGGGTGGGTAGGCGGGGCTAGTACTTGCCAAGATAAGATTGATTTTGGCAGATGACTTATTTTTTTAAAAAAATAAAAAAAATTAGAAATCAAAAATCGACAAATTGAAAAATCGGATAAATGAGAAGTCGGAAAATTGTAAAACTGTATAATCGGACAATCAGAAATTGAAATATCGAAAAACTGAAAAAAACAAATCGTATAAAATCGAATTCGAAATTCTAGTTTCCATTTTCTTAGTTTTTAGATCTTTCTACTTTTGAATATTTCATTTCATAATTCATAAAAAATTGAAAAACCGAAAAATCGAAACCCAAAAAGTCGAAAAATCGAATCACCAAAAATTAATACTTGTCAGACTTAGACAAATTTGATTACGAAACACTGGATTTTCCTGAATTACAGGGTCTAAGAACGCGCGGTAAGACAGGATTCAGGTAGTGGGCGCAATTCGGACAAATCCTCAAAAATTGATTTTCTTTTTGTTGAATTTTGTTTTTCTCGTTACGGTAATATTTTATAGACGAAAAACAAATAAGTTTCCCAAATTTTTAGCTCAAATTATTAATTTTTAAAGTTCGCTCTTTATTTTTTTAATTTACAAGAGCATTGCCTTAGATGTTTACGAGCAACATTTTAATATTTATATTAAGCTTCAATGAATGTTTTACCTTTTAATTAGTGATGTAATCGATGAACATACACCACGAGATGGAGAAAATTGAGAATTCAAGAAATGTGCAGTTTTGAATGCATTGCATTAAAAGATGTGTCATCTCACATGTATGAACATATTATTAGATATTATTATTATTATTGATGTCATAGAGCAGAGGCAAGAGCCTATTATGCGCGACTCGAGGAACCCTGTACTGGTAGCTGTTATTCACTACCATCTCTATTAAGGGGGTGCTCGCACAGCCCGTCCGGGAGCAGCATTGACCTGGGGTAGATACTCTACATATACCTGTCGACGGCGGCCGATGACTCAGGCTCGTATATGGAACAGCCGCTGTACGGGCAATTGGAGCTCCTGGATGTGGTGCCACTCTGAAGGTCCATTTTCAACGACGAACCCAGTGTCTACTTCATAATTTTATGGACGACCAAAAAAACTAATTCGCTAGTATAAGAGGAAGTATATGACTGAGGGTATTTTATTTAGATACCTCTTAATCCTATTATAGATCATGCAGTACCTACATGAACGGAGGCTACGCTTACGGGGCCACGGTCCCCAACCCGCAGGTTGAATTTATTAATTACTTTTTAACCAACATATTGTTATGAGGACCGTAAAAACGAAAACTTAATTTAAAATTGTGAGTAGAAGAGATTTCAACTTTTGAATAACATTTTCACTAAAAAATTCAAAAGCATTACATATCAAGATGCTTTTGAGGTTTGCAACACTTTGGGCTTTTAAAAAAAATCCATAAGCTAATTGCTGTGAGCTAATATTCCTTCCTATTTGAGATGTCAGGTTGATCATATACAGCTGATAGCTTTAGGTTTGATGTAAGATATAATGAAATATGGATTTTCAAATATGTTTAGTGCTGTAATTAAAGATATAAGTGTTAACACTGATACAAGGGAAACTGTTAAAGGTTCTTTAATTGCGATGACTGGCGATTATCTTGGAAGCCATCACATAGGAGGTTTTACATGTAATTTTTCTCCAAGTGAATGTTTTTGTAGCTATTGTCACATTACAAAAACCGAATTTGAAAATAACGTTTTAAAAATTTCCTCAACTACTTAGATCTAAATATTCCTATGACTTAGATGTTGATTTGACTCATTTAACGGATGAAACTTCCAGAGGAGTTAAATTTAACTCAGTCTTAAATGAATTGCAACATTTTCATGTTTGTCAACCTGGTCTACCACCATGTGTATGACATGACTTATTTGAAGAGGTCATGCAATATGATCTTATTTTAGCAATTGATTATTTAATTTATAAAATGTCAGATATAAAACGTAATTAAATTATTCAGTCTGGCTGTGGAAATGTACCTATTTCAATTGTAGAAGTACAATAGTATTCTGTAAAATTACAGTTGCAGATAGTTTCTTTACAAAACGTTTTGTGAAGTTACATTTATGTATAATACCTACTTATTTTTATATTTATGATCTGCATTTTTACATTCATAAGAGGTGCTAGAACACGAGTGATATGTAATATTTTTTGAAGACAATGTATTTTTACACAGCACTGGATTAAGTTGGTTACAAAGTTGCCTACTAGTTTCCGTGTATTTACATATATTTTTTTTACAGTGGAGAAAGTCAAGCGGCCAATGAATGCATTCATATTATGGTCTCGCCGCCAGCGGGGGACCATGGCAGAACAAAACCCGGAGATGGGCAGCTCCGAAATATCGAAGCGGCTGGGGGCGGTCTATTTACATATATTTTTTTACAGCGCAGAGCCGGAAAATCAACAGCGTTAAACGGCCGATGAACGCATTTTTCATTTGGTCCCGCCGCCTGCGGGGGACGATGGCGGAAGAGAACCCGGAGATGGGCAGCTCAGAGATATCGAAGCGGCTGGGTGCGGTGTGGTAGCAGCTATTTTCCGTGTATTTACATATATTTTTTTACAGTGCTCAACAAGAGCCCGAACATCGACCGCTTCAACCAGATGCAGTACATGAGCGGGGGCTGCGCTTACGGGGCCACGGTCCCCAGCAGATTGGCTTCGCCGGCTGCTGTCCATGTACCTGTCGACGGGGGCCGATGCCTCAGGCCCGTACCTGGACCT
The DNA here is from genome assembly GCF_036711695.1 of Zophobas morio. Classification (NCBI taxonomy): domain Eukaryota; kingdom Metazoa; phylum Arthropoda; class Insecta; order Coleoptera; family Tenebrionidae; genus Zophobas; species Zophobas morio. The sequence continues at coordinate 3,647,732 of NW_026972123.1, read as the reverse complement.
GCTGCCACTGTGAAGTGTTCAACATGCGTGGACCGCGTCAAGCGGCCGATGAACCGGATGAGGGGGAAGATAGCCCAAGAAAACCGCGAGATGGACACTCGCCGATCTTGAAATGGATAATAAGAAAATTATTCGTAATTTTATGGATGACAAACAAAACTAATTCGCAAGTATAAGAGGAAGTATATGACTGAGGGTATTTTATTTAGATACCTCTTAATCCTATTATAGATCATGCAGTAACTACATGAACGGAGGCTGCGCTTACGGGGCCACGGTCCCCAACACCGCCGGCTGAATTTATTAATTACTTTTTAACTAACATATTGTCATGAGGACCGTAAAAACGAAAACTTAATTTAAAATTGTGAGTAGAAGAGATTTCAACTTTTGAATAACATTGCGGACGAAACAGATTATGGCTATAGCAAAAATACAAAAGATTCTTCAAGTAGATTGTTATTGTGATATGGATTATAAGTTATTTGAAAAATGGTTTTGCCACCTAAATTCCCAAAAAAACCCTGGGAAGAACAAGAATGACCTGACGAGCGTGGAGAATAATACCAGCAAGGAGACCAATGTTCCTGAATCCACACCAAGCCTGCATTTTTCCAAAACCTGTGTTTTACAAAATCTCTAGGTCAATCCGCAAATTTCAGCCAAATCTGTCAACGGAAGTTGCTTAATCGCCGATGTATCCGAAGAAGAATTGCAAGCACACTTCGACAATTTCTTTGAAGACATTTTTGTGGAGTGCGAATACAAGTAGGTACGGGAAGATTGAAGAGATGAATGTTATCGGACGTGGGAGAGTGCAGTTAAGTTAAATTCTTTTCACATTGTTTGATATCTTATTTTCAATCAGAACTTGTTGCCTTACTTAGCTACAGTGAAATAAGTTAGTTAGTCAATATCATAATTTGTGTTCAACTATTGTAAGTAGGTATTATACAGAGATATTTTTTTAACTCTGACCGTACATGGCCTATGTTCAATTTAAAACAACACACATCAATACGTGTAATATTGGTTGCATAACTACGCTTTATTACAAAATGGTGTTGCAACTTGCAAACTGTCATTGTGCTGTAATTAGTATCATTCAACACTCAAGCAGACACAAGTAAACACGATTAACGAACATGTGAAATTTATTTACTAACAGAAACAAGTACGACATTTACTTTAATAAATACTCGAAGTGACCACCTTCATTTTCTATGGTAGCGGAGATGCGTAATGTTAGTTGCATAGTTGCCAATGCATCGATGTGTTTTTTAAAACTGAACATAGGCCATTTACAGGCTATGTTCAGAGTTAAAAGAAATGTCCCTGTATATATTACTCTTTTAATACCTACATTTGTTATCCATTTCAATATTTTATTCTTAGTTGGCTAGTTCTATTTAGCGACCCTAACATTAGTGGTAGCCGCCCGCGAAGGCAAGTTATCGAGGTCAATCCCTTTGTAATGGTGTAAGTCATACCCATCGAAGCGGATTGTTACAGTACCTATATGCTTTTTGTGTTGTAAATTTTTTGTTTTATGTGATACTCTGTATCTGTAGTAATAAAATATTTTTGTCTAAACACAAAAGTGGTACTTAGGTATTCCTTGTTTTACTACGTTTTCACGAAACCTAGATATATCATTTATCAACTGTGAACGTCGATAATAAGGTGAAATGCATTTTTAATTTATATTTTCTAAATGTAGTGCTTTGAGGAATGAATATAAAAATAATTCAATTCCCAAGTATGGTCATAAAGTTCTTATATTACTCTAGTGTCACATAGTTGTCAATGCACTTCTATGGAAATTGAAATCATCATTATTATTATTATTATTATTACGTTAAGTTGAACAACAGGCTTATGCCCAATTACAGTTCAAATTTATTATAATTTTTTAAAATATAAGAATGTGTAAATAAGGAGGTGAATACAGTCGATTTAAGCTGAATTATAATTCCAGCAGCTGCAATTACTGCTGTCCTCATTATAAGGAATACAGCTGAAGAGGAGTCCTCTCGTATTTTTCTTATGGGAGATTCAGTACATCTACCCGAAAAAATATCTTGCGAACCATCAACAATATTGACTAAAATTTTATACGTACGTACCTAATGTTTCTAATATTTTCAATAGAAAAGATTTAGAAAAATGTAAATTTTCGTTCGGAATCATTTCGAAATTAAGGGATAATTAGACCAAATATCATATCAAAAAGCAATAATTTGCAAAAACGGTGGTGAAGATACTTACTATGTTTAAAATTAGTTTGCTGAAAATCGCAACTTAAAATTTTAATAAATAATTGAGGATTTAAGACGTAACGATCATCTGAAATTTCTTCGTCTTATGATTTACCACAGACCATTAGAATTAGCCGCCGTTTATGCCTGAGTTGATTTATGGCCATCCCTTCTAAAGCATCCGGACACCTGGGTTTTTGAAATTGCAATAGATTACACTAATGACACTAATGAGCTTATCTGGGCTCCTAAGATATAAAATAAGTTTCTGTGTGTTCTGGGAATAAGTAATATCCTTGCAAACTACTGGTACAAATTTACCTGTTTGTTCGGTGTAGTCACCACAAATTACTCGCTGAATTTTGTCTGGTGCTCTGTATCTTGTCTTGTGTTCTTTGTTTCGTACATTTTATTTCGTTGCAAAAATCATTATGGTAGGTCAACTAGCATGGAGTGTGAGATTTTGTTACAAGGATTTAAATTAAGCCCAAGCAGTGCTTACAAAAAAATTGTTGAGTCTCGGCCTTACAATGAATTGGGTGTGGAAAAAATTGAATGCCGGAATCACTTACTAAGAAATACAGTAATAAAAATAAAGGGTGTGAGTGAGAATTTAAAAATTTGGCGATTGAAATTCCATTTATCATCGGATTGTTTTTGCCTCAAATTTACGTCTCATTATCTTTCCACACAATTAACCATTCGTTATGATGATTCACTAGATTGGACACAAAAACTCAAGTAAAACCAGTGGAGAGTCCAGTAACCTATTTCCACTAAGATAATACAGAGATCTTACTCTGTTTTTGTTCGTGTTCTTCTAATGCGTCTTTTAAAAAAGTAACTTTATATTTTGAAAATTGAAAAATTCAAATATATAAGAACTGAAAACTCGAGAAATCGAAAAACTTAAAGTTTTAAAAATACAAAATTAAAAATATCGAAAAGTTGAAAGATTGTGAAAATCGAAAGTTCAAAAAAGGAAAAATTGGAAATCCAAACAGTAAAAAGTCGAGAAATCGAAAAATCCAGAACTTGAAAATTCCGAAAGTTGAAATACTAAAAAATCAAAAAATTGAAAAATTGCGAAATCGAAAAGTCGAAAAATCGCAAATTTAAAGAATGGAAAAATTGAAAAATCTGAAGCCAGAAAAATCGAAAAATTGAGGAACTGCAAAACTAAAAAATCGAAACCTTGGCAAGTCGAAAATGAAAAAATCAAAAAATAGATTAATTGAGAAATCCGAAAACTGAAAATTCAGAAACGTCAAAACTTGAAAATTAAAAAAATTGGAAAATTAAAAAATCGGATAATTCAAAAATCGAAAAGCCGATAAGTAATAAAACGAAAAACCGATAAATCGAAAAATCTAAACATCAAAAAATTCAAAAATTGAGGCAATCAAAACATCGAAACATCCGAATCTCGATAAATCGAGTTTTCAAAAAATTGCAAAATCGAAAAATAAAAAAATCCGAAAAAAGAAAAATTAAAATATACAAGAACGGAAAACTCGAAAAATTCAAAAATCGAAATATATATACAACAGTCGAAAATTGAAAAACCTAAGTATAAAAAACGAAAAACTGTAAATCCAAAAAATTAAAAATCGGAAAGTCGAAAAATAGAAATATTGAAAAATCCCAACGAACGATAAAAAAATCGATTGTTGTGTTAGGCATGCAATCTATAAATTTATCAATATCAATCTCATTGGTGAAAAATTCCACAAAGACGTTTAATAAATAAGTATGATCCGGATTACATAATATTATATTAAAGAACGAGATTCATAAGGCAAATATTAAGGCGCGAAACCAAGTTTATAGAAGGAGCGACGAAGCTGCGAGTTATACAAAGAATGAGTGCCACAATGGCCTTATGAACGAGTTATTTATACTATTTTTTCTACCGCGCACGTTTTTTCGCAAAATGTAAATTAAATTTGATTTTTTTTAAATCTGGGGAATTTTGTCGTGGTTGGTGATGATTTGGTCTGACACACTAATCACGAGATATTTGAAATTCGAATTTTCGCAACAATGATGTTAGTTCGAATCAATTCGAGTTAAAATTGGTTAAAATGTCTTGTGAAGAATTTAGTGAAGTCCTTACGCCCCCCGAAATACGGGAAATTTTAATTTGATATTTGCAACTGACATTCACCTGACATTTTTCGTCATGGTCACCAACCTTACCGATCTAAATTACACCAGATCTATTTCAGAACCCCTTTCAGCTATTAACGAACCGCTTTGACGTGATTTGGGTGCTTTAATAGCTTTATTAGAACAGCAAGGTAGAAAAAAAAATTATTACGGCAACACCCATCACATTTTTTAAATTTTTTAGGATCTGATTTGATTGTTGACTCAAAATTGAGTATAAAATTTTATTACATTTACGACATTTTGTGGACATGTTGGTGAAAACAAGCCACAGCGTTTAGGCAAAACAACCCGCAAAAAGAAACTCAGTTAGCGATAACGCTGTCAACAGCGAAAAACAACGAACAAAAAATTTGCATTAAGTTGCGGACAAAACCACAATAGTAGGCCAAGATTTGTTTATACTTATCTCAAACAATTCTTGAAGTATGAGTTTCCAAAACTGTAAGAAAAACTACTAAAATAGCTCACAATTTAGGCAAAAACACAGAGAGCACTTGAACGAACCGTCTCACACCGTGTCACGTTTGCGAATGGTCGAAATATCAATCATGCTAACCAAGGTAAAGAACAAAAAACGTGGCCTCCAACGGTGTAGTTGTTTTTTGCGATAGAAATACATACCTACTTTTTTCCAACAACGTAGCTGAAAGCCCTTGGAAATTTATACGACGCTCAGTTTTTCGTATGAAATTCCAAAATAGCTTCTGTTTTATTCGCAAAAATGTAATTGAATCAAGAACATTGTCTGGGGAGATTTTTGATGACAAGGCGTCCTTAACAAAAGTCAACATCAACTTTATAGATTCCACGTCAAATGCAGCCTTTAAAAAACTACAGCATTCAGTCAAGATAGTCAACAAAAAGAGAAAAACGTGGTCTACTCAGGTCTAAAAAGTCGTGAATATAACACGTAAATACTAGAGTGCCTTAAAAATTACTAAAAAGAGTGGCCACTACATTGTTTATAGTACCTACACATAAAATTGAAGTAGCAATTTTTTTGTCCCGTATATAAAACTTATTAATATTTTCAGATTCAAAGAATGCCATTAAACTCTACTTGCTGTTTTCTTTAGTATCAGTTAAAGGGAGAACCAGAATTGGTCAAAAACACTGGAAACCTTCTAGAACAGAAAGTCGTGATGGTGCCTGGAGATATTGAAAAAGCAAAACAGGAGAAAATTGACTCTAATTGCAGCAGAGCTACCTACAACTGTTCAACCGTAAATCATTTTAGTAGGACCTAGTTTGCATTATTGTTAACAATAACACCTATAACAATATTTCGGTGTTAGATGCAATTGATTTTTGTTTTAAAATTTTCCATGTTCTCGATGCACGATACCCATTTGAATGTCAGCATGTGTGACATTTGATTCAGTGCTTGACATATAAAATACAGACCAAAACAGACTTAAAAATCAGGTTATCTTAATTTTATACATTTTATAGATATTCGTAAGTTTTTATTTTTTTGTACGGAAAAGTATTTTTTTATGTTCGCCTAATATTTATATTGTTATTTGTTATTTAATTCATAGTTTATAGTTTTGATGTAAGATATTTTTGTTAATATGGAAACAACATTCATTTGTTTTTACTGTGATAAATAATATTAATAATAATCGAATGAATATGTGATAATGGTAACGGAGATTTTTTATTAAATTCGTCAGATGCTGATATAATTCTCCTGTATATTGAGTTGTAAATATTTCTGTGTATTTTTGTAACTTAAAGAATAAAGAAACGAAACTATAGACTGTTTTTTGTTTACCATGTACGTACTAATTTTCGGAGCCATTATTTGCAGGTAACTCATACACGAGTTCCCCGTTTTATTACGCACTTTAAAACTGCTTCTGTGGTCGTGTTTCGGCTTTTAAATTCGCGCATAAAATTTTTGTTCATCGCGTAATTTATGAGTGCGCCAATTAGGCCAGTGCCGCACGAAGCCTTTGAAAATGGTACAAAATGAAAAAAAAAATGGAAAAGGATGATACCCATTGGAAAAAGAAGAAAATATAACAAAAATAAAAAGAAAAATAATTTACGGGCTATCTAAGTTTGGGAAGTGGAAGGATAGAAAACGGCTTATCACGATTTCCGGCAAAACTATAAGTCCTATCGAAAAAAGTTAAATAGCAAAGTAGTAGCTAATAAAAAGATTTACAACTTTTATGTTTACGCTTTTTTTACATAACCTCAAAATTCATGCGAAAAATGCAAATAACCGAGTTTTGGTTTTTTATTTTAATCTCTTAAAAAAAATTTTTTTCACGAAATTTGGTGAAAATTACCTATTTATGTCCCAAATTCAGTGTAATTTTTTTTTATTCAAAATATTTATTTTTTCCCCTTGTTTTGATTTAATTTCGAAAAAGCACCCTAATTTTCAATCGGAAATTCTCACGTCAAAATATCTGCTTTTTTTAAAAACTCGGTGTGGTTTTTGTTCGTTGAAAGTGATAAGGGTGGCCCACCCAAAAATTTTTTTTTATGTTTTGAACAAAATTTTTTATTTTTATTTTTTTAATATTTGGCACCAAAAAATACATATAACCCTAAATTTTCACCCTTCTACCCCCACCCGCCATTGTTTAATAACGATATGAGTATCTTTACTTTCATCCAAAGATGCCCAATAGGTGCTGCAAGATGGCTGTTGAATATAAGTAGTCATTGTCGTATGATAAATTTTTATGTATAATTTATAATTTAATTATATTCATTTATTTATTTATTGTATTTTAATTTTTTATTTAACTACCAAAATATTCACTAGAAATAATTTACGTGGCAAAACAACGTTTGCCGGGTCGGCTAGTTAGACGATAAAAATTTGTCAAATTTTATCGCAAAAAATGAATTACAATTAATCAAATCGATTTATAAATGTAAAAATGACAACATAACACCGAATCATTTAAGATTTCGAAAATCAATTGGCAAGAATTAAATCCTCTTTCATGTTGGCAAATCTCCCACCAAGAGAAGGCGTTTGTTTCATGGATTTGCAATTTTTTAGTTTATCAATGTAACATGGAATCTTACTTTTTTCGAATAATTAAAGTGTAAATTTTAATAAATGGCTCAAAATTTTACATGATGATAAAAACAAAATCGAATTCGAGTTTTTCCGTTTTGTTGCATTTCCTGTGAAAATTTGCCGTAGTAATGTATATTTTCTTACACCATCAGAAAGTAGAGATTTCAACGTACAGAAAGCACACCGATTTTTTTAAAAAAGCAGATATTTTGAGGTGGGAATTTTCGATTGAAAATTAGGGTGCTTTTTCGATATTAAATGAAAATAAGAGGAAAGAATAAATACTTTGATTCAAAAAAATTACAGTAGGTAAGGTTGGGACATAAATAGGCAAGTTTACCAAAAACTCGGTTATTTGCATTTTTCGCATAAATTTTGAGGTTATGTAAATAAAGTGTAAGTTCAACAGTTGTAGATCTTTATATTACCTACAATTTTGCCCTTTAACTTTTTTCGATCGGACTTGTAGTTTCGCCGGAAATCGTCATAAACCGTTTTCTACCCTTAAAAGCACACCCCCTTCCACAGTCCGACCTTAGATCCCCCGTAAGTTATTTTTCCTTTCATTTTTGTTATATTTTCTTCCTTTTCCAATGGATATCAGCTTGTTCTAAATTTTTTTGGTCTCAAAAATTATCGGCCCTGGCCTATTAAAAAAATGACAAAATTAGACTTACCTACGTGCAGAGCAATAATTCGCGTCAGTCAAAACTGACGCGAATGAGGTGGTCGATTATTTTGAGTTTGGTTTATGCATGCAATAATGATTCAGATGTCGTGAACGAACAGTTCAATAAAACACTGGGAAAGTTGTCAATCTCATATATTCACATTTTTGACTAATTGTCTAATTATTAATTGTAAAAAAACTGTACATTCAAAAAGTAACTTAAAATTAGTATGTACAAAGCATCTGTGATATTCCGGAAAGTCCGTCGTCAAATCCCACACATCACAATATAATAAAATTTTTCGAATGAACAAACAATACTGCGCGCCGGCACACAACAAAAAGAAGAACTTAACACCTAAACAAAATGGTAGTAAAGGGGAAAAAGTTTCACCGAGTGTATTATAAAAGAAGCTAAGTAGACACTGGGTTCGAAAATGGACCCTAATTATAAAATTTTTGGTAGTGAGCCATCGGCAATCCGTCGCGCGAGCGACCTCAACAAGGCCTATATTACAAAACGCGTCATAGTGACTATTTACACGATAATATATAGTGAACTAAACCACGTCAGCGCCGCCGCTTTTATTATTTTTTTATGATTCAAGGAACCAAGTCTTTATGCGTATGTACACTTTACAGCGGCAGCACCTCCAGGAGGTCCAGAGACCCGAACAGCGGCTCTCTGAGGTACGGGCCCGACTCATCCGCCCCCGTGGGCAGATACATGGAGAGCATCTGCCCCAGGTCTCTCCTGCTCCCGGACGGGCTGTGCCAGGATTGTTGCTGCAGCTCGTAGGGCGAGCCGGCGATGTTCCTCATCGATATCTGGTACATGGTGCCCTGCTGGACCGCGGCGGGCGCGCTCCCCGCAGCGTCCACCGAGTGCGGCAGCCTGCCGCCCCCCAGCGGGTACTGGTCCTTCTTCACCAGCGTTTTGGTCTTCCGCCGCGGCCGGTACTTGTAGTCCGGGTGCTGCTTTCTGTGGACCTCCTGCAGCCGCTTCGCCTCGTCGATGAAGGGCCGCTTCTCGGCCTCACTAAGTTGCCTCCACTCCGCCCCCAGCCTCTTCGAGATGTCGCTGCTTTTCATTTGCGGGTTTCCTTCCGCCAGCTTTCCGCGCAGCTGGCGGGCCCACAAAATGAACGCGTTCATCGGCCGCTTGACTCGGCCGATGTTCGCGCTCTGCACTGTAAAATAAATAGGTAGGTAGGTATATGTAAATACACGGAAAATAGTAGGCAACTTTTTAACCAACTTAATCCAGTGCTGTGTAAAAATACATTGTCTTCATAAAATATTACATATTACTCGTGTAATTTTACAGAACATGTCTGTACTTTTGAAGAAAACGATTGTAGTTTTACAACTGAAATATTTACAGTCAGTCTGTATAATTTAATTAGGTACGTTTTATTTCTGACATTTTATAAATTAATATAGGTTCTAGGAAAATCAAAATAGATACTACGTATGACGTATAAGAGTATAATAAAGATATACACACAAACAAAATGAATAAAAACGCAACATAGAAGAATAAAAAAAAAGAATAACATAATTGCAATTGAACAATACGCTTACATAGTTATATGGGGCCCACCAATTTTTCACAAACATCTACAAACTAGTAATTTAGTAATAGTTTTTTTCTTGCTCTTTGCGCCAATTTCTGGGTACACTTTAAAAAAATACATTTGCACAAACTGTCATGTAGGTGGGTATGTGATATTTATTTAGGATAGCACATATTCAAGTTATGTTTGGTAGAACGAAAATACTAGTTTGAACAAATTTTTTTGAAACAAAATAATCAATTGCTAGCATAACATCATATTGCACGACCCCTTCAAATAATTCGTGTTCTACACATGGTGGTAGGCCAGGATAACAAACATGAAAATGCTGCAATTCACTTAAGACTGTGTTAAATTTAACTCCTCTGGAAGTTTCTTTCGTTAAACGAGTCAGATCAACATCTAAGTCATAGGAATATTTAGATCTAAGTAGTTGAGGAAATTTTTAAAACGTTATTTTCAAATTCGGTTTTCGCAATGTGACAATAGCTAGAAAAACATTTCACTTGGAGAAAAAATACATGTAAAACCTCGTATGTGATGGCTTCCAAGATTATCGCCAGTCATAGTAATTAAAGAACCTTTAACAGTTTCCCTTGTATCAGTGTTAATACTTATATCTTTAATTACAGCACTAAACATTTTTTGAAAATCCACATTTCATTATATCTTATTTGAAACCTAAAGCTATTAGCTGTATATGATCAACCTGACACCTCAAATAGGAAGGAATATTAGCTAATACAGCAATTACCTTATGGATTTTTTTTTTTAGAGAACAAAGGGTTGAATTTTCAGTGAAAAATTGGTTACTTTGGTAAACTCTTCCGTCCACTATATTGCTAAGAATATTCAACTTTTTGTTTATTTCGTTTGTATCTAGTGACCAATGTTTATAAATATTTGATCGTGACTAAAATTGGTATGTAAAAGATTTTTGACCAACTGTCATTATCCCTAAATTCTAAACATGGTGGCTCAATATAATTAAAATGTTTTTTAGAGAACTGTTTTCTAGAATGGGAAGTTCTAAAGGGACCACTGCCTGTTTTATGAAACTTTTCAAATAAGTTATTATTTTGAAGAAAAAACCGCCTCACAGACCAAGTACGATATTTTCTTAATTAAAACAATAAAGGAGGCTGCTGTTGTAAACAGCGTTTTTCATCATTTGATTATAAGTTTGTCAGTTAATGGACGTTTTCACGCGAAAACAATGCGCTTAACTCTTACAGACGTCCCTCAAATTGTGCTCTGTTTATGTTATTTTGTTAAATTGAATTTAATTCTGCTTTTATTCGACTTCTTTTTTTTTTGTCCTCATTTATACATCATGTGTCAATAGTGAATAGTTCTTTAATAAAATAACGATCACTAGTTAAATTAATAATTTTTAAAATTTGGATTCGCAAATTTTTTTAGGGTGGCCTTTTATTTTTGCCGATCAGTGTATTTAGTGTAAAAAAATTCCATTTAAAAAATCGATTATGTTTTAACTGAAACCAAAAAATATAAATTTATTATTAAAAAAATTAGCAAACTTTTTTCTTTAGGTACCCATGATTTTGAAATGTCCATAGAAATTAATTCATATTTTACAAACAATTAAGCGTTCAGTTTTTTTTTACCATTTCTTTAATTTTATGAGTCACTGAAAAGTAAGTGATAACTGATAACTTTACTCATTAACAAACAATTATTAACCGACTATTTTTTTTTGAGTCTCGTGTGAAAATATGTTAGTTTATCATGTTTTAAGACCCTCATCCAAAAGATAGGTCAAAAAAAAAATTTAAGAGGTCGTTTTAAAAAGTCAAAAATTGATTTTCTTTTTGTTTAATTTTGTTTTTCTCGTTACGGTAATATTTTATAGACGAAAAAAAATATGTTTCCTAAATTTATAGCCCAAAATATTATTTTTTTTTTTTAATTTACAAAAGCTTTGCCTTAGATGTTTTCGAGCGACTTTGTAATAGTCCTTATTATAGGTATATTAAGCTTTAATGAATGTTTTACCTTTCAATTAGTGAGATAATAATCGATGAAAATACACGACGAAATGGAAAAAACTGAAAAGTCAAAATAGCAATATACAATCATACTATTATTTTAATTTGCTAAATATCGAATTATAAAAATTATATATTTCCAGCATTCTGTTTGTTTTTTTTTTCATCTCGTCGTGTATGTTCATCGATTATCTCACTAATTAAAAGGTAAAACATTTTAAAATAAAATAAGTACCTACTTAATAATAATAATAATAAAGTAATAAAAAAAAATCTTTTTTTGAGCTGTCCTTTGGGAGAGGGTCTTAAAACATGATAAACTAACATACTTATTTTCACACGAGACTCGGTTGTTTTGCGTCACCTTACTCTAGATACACTTATAATCCAGATGTTCGTAAAAAAGAATTCTATGATTCCAATAAATAGTTGTCACAGCACTTGAACTAAAACTTTAAGTAAGTAGGTACATTATTTTATTTGTAAAAATAATACAAACGATCAACGTAAAACCAAAATTCTGTTCATAAAAAATGTGCTTTTACCTAGATAAACGAGCAATTTTACATGAATAAGTTGTAAAATTAGTATTATGTGTAAATGTACTTTTAATATTGTAATTATACTTTTGTGGCTAAAGAATTTTTACAATTTAGAGAGAAATGTGCATGAATATGTAGGTATGTATTTTACTGTTATCATTAAGTTGATTTAAAGTGTTTTGTAAGAGCACATAAACTAAATTGTAAAATTATTTTGTAAATAATGTAGGTACTTACATCCATTTGCGACGTTTCTAATCCGCATGGGCGGTTGCATGTGGGTAGGGTACTCCATCACCAACTGAATGTCTTTCGTCGGCGCGAACAGTTTGCTGGATTTTTTTCTCACTGTAGACAGCGAACAACTAACAAAGACAGGAGGGTATCTTTATTAAAAGGGACTGGGGCGTATCGGGTCCGGTTGCCGTTCCCCCGGTTTCTCACCCCTCCAGTGCCGTGATTGGCAGTAGAGCCGACCATGTTTGCGCGCGGCCAATTGCGGCGCAGGGACAAGCCTGAAGGGTCCCCTCCAACGCTAAATATCTGGTAAACCAAAAAAAACGGAAGGATAGCGACCCCGGGGCGGTCAGGACAGCGGCGGTCGCGGATTTCCATCGCGACGAAAACCTGAATAAAGAAGAATTAATTAATCTGCGTCTCTCATTACAATGTAACAATCAACCAAAATCTAGCAGGTTGTCTCACATTATGTTAAGTACCTATACCTAGAAGAGCGTTCAAAATTTTGTTTATGACATACAGGATCTTCATTACTGATTTACATCTAGCGGGCTGTGACCGGACTTGTCAAGAAAATATGCCGCTCCCCACAAACTTCTGGCGGATATTTGGATAAAATGCTGGGATGTAAATTGATTGATCAAAATGAATGTTCAAAGAATTATGTGTTAATGCATCATTATCACTACTAATTTGAAAATAAGACTAAAAAAGAATAAAATCTGTGGAAATACTCAATGAAACCATTTATAAGTGTTTACAAATTACCGCCGGAAAGGTAAGGTCATCTCTACCATAAATAAAATCTTATTTGGTACTACCTTCCATTCGGGGCTTCACCAGCTCCGTATTCACCAAGTTTTATTGAATTAATAATAAAAACATTTAAACTGGTTTTATCTAAGACTTGTTAATGAAGTTACTCTTCTAGTACGCATTATGAGTGACATAATTATGTTCATTATGTAAGACCCACCACTGACCCGGAAATGACCCTCATTCAGGCAAGACTTCTATCATTACGAGTACTAAGACCAAGTAATGATATGCATTGATTAGATTAACAGAACAACTTTCGAGATTCTAGAATTACAGCATACAAATTAGTCTGCTATTATCTCACTCCATGCCCAAAAGTCTAGCGTAACTACCGAATTTAGGTACTGCATTTGTATTATTAATTTCAACACTTTCACCAAAATAGGGCCTTCAATATTCCCCGAAGTTATGAAAAAATCTTGAGTAATTTTCGTTTTCGTGTTCGCTATTCTAGGATTTTCGAACCCTAAACCGATCGGCGACCGGCTAAAAGAGGTAATAATTTTCGGTACGTTGTAATCCAATGAGGGTCGTCTTTGTTGCTTAATTTTTACAATCTCCACTATCCGGTTGTAGTTTGCGAAAACTCTACACAAAAGCATTTTACATTCTGTTAAAGGTAGGTATATTGTATACCTACTAATTTGTCGCTTTCAATGTTAATCAATGGAATTTATTAACTAAAATAGACTGACGGAGCAGAACTAATATAATTTTCAAAAAAGTAAGTATAATACTTATAACAGGTGGTCTGATTTTTTCCGATAAAGTTTGCGACACAAATTACCGAGTAGCTCTTGCGACGAAAAGTCGATTTTACAAAAGCTACAGCTACGAGTTAATTTTCACACAAATTTTGCAGAAAAAATCAGATCACGAGTTATATTTGGCTTGACAATCCAAAGAGAAAATTTTTATTTACCTTTTACGGACAATAATTCACATAATTTATGGTTAGCGTCGTAGTTGAGTAACCTACCTAGCATAAATAGTAACAAAACAACAAGGCAAAACGTAAATAAATTTCTAAACATCAAATTTTCTGTGTGCCGCTGGTTGATTTTCTTAATTATGGGAACAAGATTTGGTAACAAGACTGTGTCTGAAATTCGAAATGGAGTGAAAGAAAGTCAGTGACGAAAAACTGCAAAAACGCAAGATTCAATTTGGAAGCAGTTTACAGAATTTTGTGAAATACGATAGTTTGCTATAAATAAAGCAGTCGGAATGAACGAGGTCGCCAGTATTTTGGAAGATTAAAGTTTGTCTAGAATTATAAGAATTTTATGAACTCCGAAAGTTAATTCGTTGTAACGCCCTTTCGTCAATTTGATTAAGTCCAACTGAAGAGTTTTGCTTGTAAAACAACCTGTCAAGGAAAACGATCCCATGTGCGCTACGCGGTCAGAAAAGTAGCAACTTGAGGATACAAACAACAAACAATAGTAAACAATAAAATTTGTACCTACCTGCATGCCAGACTGCCCGGCGCTTGGCGAATTTGGGTGCAGTAGGTAAACATTGGTTTTCTCCTGACAGGATTTCAGCTGCATCGTAAAATTGACGACAGGGATATAAAACGAATTAACTTTGGGTACCCATAAAATTCTTATAGTTAATTCTAGACAAAATTTCCTATGCCTTTAATGTCAATAGAAAAGACGGATCTGAATACAAAGAAGCTACTGTTAAAACAATTTGGAATATTACTGCGAAATTGATGCAACAATTGTATTTCAAAAAGTTTAATGTAACAATGAATTCTTTCACGGATATCGACTTTGAGAGTGCACGCAAAGCCAGAGACTCCAGAAGGAAAAAGCTGCAGGCGATCCCCGGAAAATGAAAATTGGGACGAAAATACTCCTTCGGGGTTACAGAATTTTTTTTATTTAATTGCTGTAAGGGAATTAGCATGGCGCGGGGGTGAAAGAGCGCATTGTCTTCTTCACCATTTTAAACCCGAAGTTGATAGTTCTGGTAATCTAACTGGACGTTATGAATACAATTCAATTTTTTCCAAAACTCGGCAAGGGGGTGCAAGTCTGACATGTGAAAGTAAATGGTTAATACCAAATAGAAAAAATCCAGATTTGTGCATTTTTATTTTATTTTTCTAGAAGTACTCGTATATTTGTTAGACTTTTAGAGACGATGTTGGCGAGGAGAGGCAAGACCATTAAAACGGATCGTTTATTTTTGACAGAAAATCCTTCATGGAAGACATCGTCTTTGTACAAAAATTCACCAATGAATTCAGTAAATGGCTTAAATCTAGTGCTTAAAAAGTTGGATTGGATACAAAACGCCAAAAAATTACAAATCATTCGCACGCCCGACAGCTGTTAGTCAACTTGCAAAAGCTGGAAATGACGAACAGCAATTAATAAAAATTACAGGACATTCTCTGACGCGAAATCCATTAAATCCCGGCCTTTGCCTGGGCCAGCACTAAAGACAACGACGTCCCAGGTGTCTGTTAGGGTCGAAGCGTGAATCTAATGTAATCGAAAGTAGGTCTCTGTGGTCATTGGTAGGTATGTATTGCAAAAATCTATCAGTGTCTTCTTTGATCCGGAAACAAATAGTGAAATTTTCCGCACTGATACCTATTTACCTACATTTATGGAATGTGCAACAAATTGCCGTCTTAGTTTTAGACGGCTATTTAGGTATAGTTTACGAAATATCGTAGTACCCTATAAAATTTTATTGACAATAAGGAGGCGGACAGTAGTTCAATAGTAAGAAATACTGATTTATGGTTCACACCAGTTCAACCCATATTTATCGGAGAACATTTAGCAGGTAGTTGTAATCGTAAAATGATGCCCATTTTCGTTGATGAGTAACAATGGTCTCTGTTCGGACCTGGATTATTCTGCCTTCTAACATCTACGGATTGTCGCCACGCGACAGCTTTAAGTTGTAAATATCTCTTGCTACTGTACTACTGTCCGTGTCGTTATTGTCAATAAAATTGTATAGGGTACAACGATATTTCGTAAACTAAACCATTTTTCGGCACTCGACATAAGTAGCAGGTCATCGTCATCTTCCGATAAGGTAGTACCTGCATCTTTTAAGCTGTACTTCATGTTTCTTGGAAACGGCGCTAAAGTTGGTAGTTTCACTTTTATCCTCCGACCATAAATCTAGCACCATTAGCGCCGTTTCCGGGAAGCATAAAATACGGCTTAAGGGGAAGCTGACGTAAAATTGTTGGTCGGTTCGATTTATTAGCACCGAAAATCTCTACTTGGATGGGCGACCGTACTAATCCCTTATCTGACTAAATTACCTGAGGATTGTCGTCTGCCCTCTGGTTATTGCAGGTCCAGTATGTTTGTTTTCTATTTTACAGGTGAATTTTACAATTATCTAAATAAACTTCAGGATTTTTTTTTGTATTAAGGAAGGCATATATAGGTATATATCCATTGATGAATTTAAACCAGTAGAATAACAAACAATGAAACTACCATTTTAGAGGTAACAGATTGATTATATTAAATATTTTCAAAACCAGCAAATAATCTATAGGTGGGTACGTAATAGGAGTAGGTATAATTTATAGCAATAAAAAAATAAAAAAAGCGTAGAAGAATGAAGGGGAGGCGTACATTCGAAATTGGACAGACAGGCTTATAGATAGACAGATAAATAAATTATAAAAAAATTGCTCGAAGCTGATTTCGACCAAACTTTCCGAAAAACAGAGAATGATAATTTAAAAAGATGTCAAATTAATAAAATTCATGATAACGAATTAATACTCGCAACAAAAAAATAACCTATCAGTTTTATTAAATTTAAAATTAAATTTGTTTTTTAACTTTTAGTGACTTTTTTTCTCTGTGTGCTTTTAAAATATAAACAGAATTTCTAAAAGATAATACCCTACGTCTCCTAGGATCAACAAGTCCCGGAAGAACGCATCCATAATACCTACAATTTTTGTGGTTTTAGAACCATTTTTTCTACAAAATTCTTCGTCATATGGAACGTACCTGTGTGATTTTAACCCCTTTGAGTGTCCAAATGACAAAAATACAAGATTTCCTTTTCGTCCTGACTTTGCATTTAGTAATAAATATACATGTTCCTTATTAATATATGATTTACCCATTTTGTCCATTTTATGGTATGTACAACGAGGCATTCTGATAGATACAGTCTTTGCCATTTCTATTGAAACAATACTTGTTAATCGTAAATTTGGCAACGTTGATGATCAGACAATTTTCTAACTAAAAGCCGTTGTCAATCAACCGAAACCTGTTACCAACCTGTTGCCAATTGTATGTTGATTGTCTTTTATTTCAATTATATTGTCATTGACATGTTAGAGATGCAATAGTTACGAAGAAAATAATAATATAAATATGTATATAATAACCACAACAAAAATATATAATTCACACAATAATTTAACAGTAAATATTAAGAATTTGGATACAGAATATACATCTACAAATATAGGCGTCCCAGATAGCTAAATTTATGACGATTCCGAGTTCAACAGAATGTTTTTAATTTTTTTCCGAAAGCTGTTCACAGAAGTACAGTACAGCAATTCAGAATTAAACTTATTATAAGACTTAATAATGTTAAATGACAATGATTTACAAAAAATAGAGGTAAAAAATCTTGGCATTGACAACTGCTGAAGGTTACTTAGTGGTATATTAGTATCTAAAATAATTTGTCTTGAGCGAAACTTCCTACGGAAGTACGGAGGTGATGGAGTTTTAAACAACCGATATACAAAAACCGCTAAATGATATTGAAATACTACGTCCAGCTTCATCCACCCAAGTTCACGAATTTTGGCTGACACATGGTCATATTTCCTCAACCCAAAAATAAAGCGGCAGCAGTTATTTTGAATTTTTTGAAGACGATTTTTGTCAACACAATCAAGAAATGGATAGTATATTATAAAACAGTAGTTAATATGAGATAATACTAACGCTGCACACAATTTTTTCCTGAGTTTGAAGTTCAAAATTAAAAAATTGGAATAAAGCATTTTTAGCGCCAAATAACATTTTTTTATGACGTTCGAAACATGAGATTTAAATTTAAAATCATCATCAATAAAGAGACTTAAGTTCTTTACAGCAAAAGAAGCAGCTTCTTATTTACAATTCTAATATCTATATTATTAGCAATAGCCATTCGGAGTTTTTTAGGGGCAAAGCACACTAGTTTGCATTTATCAGCATTAAGTTTTAAATTGATTGAAGACGCAGCTTTAACAATATTCACAAGATCTTTATTTACATCATTACACGCATCCTCAACTAGGGAAGGCTGAAAATGAAGCCAAAGTTGTGTATCGTCAGCAAACGTTCTTTTTTTACTTGATGAAGGCATGCTTAGCAATTGGGCAGTATATATAATAAATAAGATGGGTCCTAAGATCGATCCCTGAGGGACACCCGATGTAATTAATGCTAATTCAGGTTTTCCCGATTCAAGCACAACTTGTTGATAACGATTGGAAAGATATGATCTAAAAAAATTAGTCGTAGTTAAATCAAAACCATAGTACTGCAATTTAGCACATAGTAGGTCGTGATCCAGCGTATCAAAAGCTTTAGAGAAGTCTAGAAAGGTAGCCACAGCTGCATAGTTTTTATCAATGGAGTCTATACAGTCATCCACTGTGACTGCTAAAATAGAAGTTGTACTGAAGCCTGTACGAAAACCAGATTGATCTTCTGTTAGAATGCCATCAGCAGAGATGTAATTATAAACCTGTTTATAAATAACTTTCTCAAGGATTTTTGATAACGCTGGAAGGATACTTATGGGCCGTAAATCAGATAACAATTTGACAACAGTTTATTTGGGAACAGGACGGACAAGGGCCATTTTCCAACTTTGTGGAAAAAAACCAGTCTCTAAACAGCAATTGATAATGTGAACCATATGTTTACGTATAACAGAGAAGCATAATTTGATCATCTGAAGGGTAATTCCATCATATCCTGACGCATTTGATTTTAGAGCAGAAATTATGTCTAAAACCTCATCTTCCGTAGTGAGCGAAAATTTGAAATTACTTCCATCCCGGTATTTTTTATTCCGAATTTCATTAGTTGCATCCTTACAGTTATGTGGCGGAGTAAAAACTGAAGAAAAATAATCATTGATTTTACTATTGGACCTTGTCATCAATACTGATTAAATAAAAAATGTTGTCAAACGGCGCTGAATGGAGATCAAGTAAGAACTGATCATAAATGAAATGTTTAAAATCACGGTATGTAACAATTTTAGGCGAAATATTCGCGACATCAATTTTTAATGTGCAGTATGCTAACCTGTATCTTAAGCATTTAAAACATTTTAGTATCCTAAAGTTATCATTACATTTACATGAACGCCAACCTACAAAAACTTTACCCTTACTCACTAAGATATTATACGAACTTGATAGCTTACTTGCATTACAACATTAAAACTTTTTTTAAATTTTATCCTAGTTATAATTTTAACATCACTGGTAATAAGCTAAAATAAAATAGTAACATCAAGCTCATTTGATGTTACTATTTTTCTGATCAATCTTGCATCATCATATTCAAAGAAATCTAAATTAATACCTTTTATTATATCACGCGGACTCCACTTTTTACTCTTCTCACAGAATAAGGATGACCCACTTGAATGTTTAACTAAAATATCACACGATTGATTTTTTGCCACCTGATATGAATGCGACAATGCTGGCACTGTAGATAAGGAATTCGCTTTTTCAAGATTGGCAATTTTTTCTCTTTGCAGACTATTAACGTTTTGTAGCTCTTGTACTAATTCTTCTAACAATTTCACTTTATCTTGCACATCAGCACTGATCTGGGCACCATTTACATCACTAGCACTAGCACCATACTGATTCGGATTGCATAATTTACAAACCCAACTGTTTTTGTCGATGGTAATGATGTTATTTAGATTTTCAAAACATTTGACATGAACAAATGTCGTACAACTATTGCCATTACATCTAATTTTCGGCGCGTTTTTAGCTATATAGCATTTACATATTTCACAATGCATCCTCGTCCGGCATCTTGATTGCAACTGAAGATGCCAAAAAAAAAGTTGCATATTTTCCTTCTGCGACGTCGAAATTTTCTCTACGGCTTTACAATTTCACGTGTCGAGGAAAAAATCTTGAAGTTTTATTTTAAAAGACGTGAATTCTCAAAAATAGATATTGAAACAACAAGTCAGCAAATCGGCACTTTGAATTTTTTCTTCATACACTTTTGGAAACATATCATCTGGTATTGATGCTACATCATCTGAAACTTCACATTTTCCGTAATCGGAATCTGCACTTTTTATCCGTTTTTTTTTATTGATTCTTCGTTCTTTGTTGATCTTTCTTACTAAGTACAATAATTTCGGAGAACATGATTGCGGCATTCAATTTTCGATAAAATAATTGGGTCCGTAGGTCCGTGCAGCACGATTTTTTTTTAAAACGTTGCCGTCTCCATCACCGATGATTCTTTTAAGTCTTAAATGGTGCACTTTTTCTGAATTTTTAAAACCATCTAAAATTATAACCGCTTCCAGACGTGGATGTTTGTTCCCAATTTTTGAAACACCTATGTAACGATAAAAACAACCTCAAGTTGGCTTTGGAAATGTGAACGAATCATTCACTAAGCCCCAAATTTCACATTTACAAAGCCAGCTTGAGGTCGTTTTCATTTGAACGCCCGTTACAATGCTCCCACATAATTACAGTCAGTTTATTTGCATACTTTCTCAATAACGGTTTTAAATCCCTCTAATTTCTCAACAGTGGCCAACACTATCGTAAATCACACTTTCTTCACATTTACAAACAATGCCCTTTTTAGGTTACTTATAACTTTGACTCAAAGAGAACAATAAGTTTTTCTGTTTTTATGTTTCATTAAAAAAACAAAAGCCTCTAATGCAATATAAAAACTATTTTCATGAAGATTTTCGTATTGTGAACAGGCACATATGTCGCACAAGTCTTCAAGTGCTACAGTAAGGATGATATTGGAAGTGGCGTTTTGCCGAATTACGACAGAATTTAATGTCTGTAAAGTCGTTATCAGCCAAAGCTGCATCTGTGGCGAAATCTACATGAATAACCCTTTGCCGTGCCGCCTTTAATCTGTAAGCAAATTTCTCCAAGCCAAAACCGTTGAGTAGTAAATATTAATCTAAGCTTTCTACATATAAAATTTATCTGTGATGAAATCGTATTGTAAAACGAAGAAGTTATTTCGACCTCAAAAATCTAATTAAAACATACTTACTTAAATTTTGCAATAACATCTGGTGTTCTAATATCGTTGCTGATTTTCTGAAATCAACAAAGGATGATCAGATTCTAAAAATGTAACTTTTACGGTAATAGTGTTTTTATATTCGTCGGTATCATCAGCTAAAGCTCCCTCTGGAGCAAATTCTACCTTTGCCGTGCCGCCTATTGTACTTGAAAGCACATAGATAAGAGAATTAGTAAACAAATTATTTCCACATCACAAGATATAATTCAAGCATTTAAATTTTCAAGTAATATCTGGTCTTGATCAACAAAATAATTTGCTTTTTTAGTTAATTTTTTTGAGTCACTTGTATATGCACAAAAAATTTAAAACTTCTTCACAATTCTGGAAAAATCGGATAAGTTATGTCGAAGAAATGAGCCCGGAATTAATTTCAGGACGTCGAAGTCTACAAAAACGGTCTCGAATATTCGAAGGTGATCGAAAAATACGTCAAAATTTCTATAAGTGTACCTACTTTTCAGAAAATAGAACTGAAAGACCACAATAATTCTAGGATGTCTGTAAATGTCAACGCACGTACTGACAGCAAACATACAGCGAGTTTACAATCTAGGAGTAATATTTTAAATTTGAAATTCAATTTCTTAAAAACATCGGGAAAATTGTCTTATACCTACTTATTATTGGTTGATTTTGGAAAAGTAAAAGGAGTTTTTGAAGAAATAATGCCGAAAATGGGAGCTCAAGATCTGTAAAAAAATCGAAATTTCATTAGGAGATTTTGAAAATTTCTATTGTACATTATTGTTTTGTAAAATTAATTTGTCACAGCTTACGAGAGTCAGTTTGATTTATAGGGGTGGTTAGCTTAAGCCGCTTAAGTCATCAAAATTTTACTAGGTAGGGTAAATGTGTATATTGGACACATACATTTAAGGCGTTTTTGGCTTCACACCAATTTAATTCCCATTAGAATTCAATTAGCCGTTACAGCCGGATGTCTTAAATCATCTTGCTGATAATCTACCTGCAAAGACCGTTTCTGGTAAAAGCACAGGGCAGGACTGAGTTTCGGATTTACCGACAACTTCGCCTTTCGATTTTTTTATTTTACCTAAAAACAAAGTAACTTTGTACTCAATCATTACAGCAAATTAGTTAGCATTTTGACATACACAACTATTTACTTATTAACTACTACTGCTTATTTATTCTAAATTAATAATTAACGGTTTTACCACCCGTGCCCTGTAAGTATTGGTCTTCTTCTTTTATAGAATGTCGTACACAATTGGCCCACGTTTCGGCAGTTATTTTGGAAGCTTCTTCCCTAATTATGTCAATTGTGGCACTACTAAATTTTTTGTTTCTTCTTATATTATTTTTCATTTGAGACCAGATTAGTTCTATGGGGTTAAATATACAATGGTATGGCGGAAGTCTAGCCACTCCAAATCCACGATCTCGCGCCATATAATCCAGTATTTTATATTATTTCTCAATTGTTCTGAATGTTAACGTGCGTTATCTAACACAATTGTACTGTTTGGGGGTAAGTAAGTTAAGAAGCAACTGTTTATCAAACCTCTTGGAAGTACTTACTTAACGACTGGAATTTCTTCAGTTACTTTATTTTAGTAGTAGATAACTATAAATATTCTTTGCAAAAAACGTTATGCGGCGGAATAAAACTGTGGCCAGTGCGTTTCGTTCAAAAATAATGTAATTTTGTAAAGTCATGTATCATTTTTAATATAATAGCAATTTGAAACAAAAAGGACGGTGACATCGTCAAAATTATTTGATTTATCCAAAAAATTAGTGGTCCAGTTTTCTAATAAAGATATTATGTTTTTTGCTTACAATATCTTAATAATAGTTACAAATGCGCAGAATGATGAATAAATAATTAAAGTACGGAATAAGAAACGTTAGAAACAAAATTTCTCTTAGTCCGGCCCTTCGGGTCTCGGCCGTCCCTGGGACGTGGCATGGTTTACATTTAGGTCACTTCACCTTTCCTAGATGGCAGAAATCATCAGTGCGTACTCTTACATACCTAGTAGAAACGTTTCTGTTGTAAGTGTATACTAAGATCACCTTAAAATCATACCTACTAATAAAATTTTATGACATAACAGGATTAAATAATCCAACCAAATGGTTGACAATGCCGAGTCGGCTTTTCGTTGTAGGGTCCTTGTAAATTTGTAAACTCTGTCGCGTGCCTACACAATTTCCTATGCTACTCAAGCGGCCGGCTTTGGCGTTCGTACCTGCATAATTTATGGTTTTAGAGTTTTGCGGGTTGGGTTCTTTGACTAAAGTTGCAAAATATTATCTGCCCTATGGTGTTAAAGTGACCTTAGTACACAATAAAATTTTACAATATCATTACGAGGGGTTGACTAAGCTGTTCACTCACTGAGTGTCCCACCGCCTTGGCATGCGCCGCTATTGTTCAACCAGAAGAAGGGTGGCTAAGAATCGCTCGGGTTACTGGTCTTCCACTTGTCCGGTTTTCAAATTACAATTTATGGTAGGTATGAACCGCTGTGAAGTTGACTGACTTAAACCATCATAAAATTTTATTGTAGGTAGGGTAAATGTGTACAAGAGTGCGCATATGTATAAGAGTACGCACTGATGATTTCTGCTTATTAGTGCCATCTGGGTAAGATGAAGTTATACCATTCACAATCAAATGCTAAACTTGAGATAAAGGTGCAACAGTGACCTGTATATAGTTTATAGTTTGATCGTACTGACGATTTTATGTTTACGCGTTGTGTGGATGTAATTTTTACAGCTCATAGTTTTAGTTTTTTGTAAGGTACGTACCAGTTCTTTTATTTTACAGTAATAATGTTCATTAGCTGTAACTTTTAAGGTGTCGTTATACACTAGCAGTTTTATACTTTCTATACATCAAAAGCTTTTAACTTTGAAAACATTAGGTTATGTACAAATGTACAAGAGTGCGCAATACTTGCGATACGTAGTCTTATAGATACATATGATATCTACTATAATGAATTATTTAACTCTACTACTTTGTACTGCTTCTCAAGTTGTGTGGTGGTGGTTATGGTGATGTTTGTTTTTTAATTTTTACTTCCTGAGCGTAAGCGAATGAAGTATTGTGATCGAGTCCGTCGACCGACTCTCTACTTTTACGTTTTCTCGAATTTCAAGACCCGTAGAGTACGAAGAAATATGGATCCCGTTGTATGTGTAGTCTGTAGTCACTTGTCCCTATTTATTTTCACCTTAGAAATAAAGATTTTTTTCATAAAATGTAATGCGCACTCATAAGCGTTCAAGTGCGCACTCTTGTGCAGTGGACTGTCTAAGAGTGCGGATTTACACATCTTGACAAAAATTGAAATTACTCTTAAAATATAGTGGTCTTGGGACGTACAATTAAATATATCTGATCTCTAAACATGTATATGACGAACCCATGTCATAAAATTTGTCTATCCAAAATAATTAAAAAGTTATTGACAGTTTTACACTAAGTGCGTACTCTTGTACACATTTACCCTATACAACAGGAACGTCGTCACTCCACATATTCGCACACATTTACCCTAAATGTCATGTTACCTGCTCTCATCACCCTCAGCAAACCAAAAAAGTACCCAGCTTGTAAAATATATCTGATTCTTTTTCTTTGGCATGTGATTTAATTGTTATTATATTATAGTGGAGATCGTTAATCGCCATTACCCCACGTGTTGATTACAATATTTTTAACATTTGTTATGCAACCAAATATACTTGAAGTGTCTAAGTTTGCTTTGACATTTTATTAAATTGGTATGCAACCAACAATACTTCGACATTTCTGTCGAGTTTATTTTATTTAAATTTGTTTCGCAATTGATTTTTGATTTAAAAACACCCTGCTGATTCAATTTTTAAATATCGCGTTAATTTTAAAAAACTTTGAAATTGAAATAATTAGAGGTATTGATTTAGATTTCTTTGAATATGATGATGCAAGATTGATCACAGATATAGTAACATTTAATGAGCTTGATGAAACCCTTATTACCAGTGATGTTAAAATTATAACTAGGATAAAATTTAAAAAAAGTTTTAAAATTGTAATGCAAGTAAGCTATCAAGTTCGTAATATCTTAGTGAGTAATGTAGGGTAAATGTAATGATAACTTTAGGATACTAAAATGTTTTAAATGCTTAAGATATGGACATATGAGTCGTGATTGTAAAAATGAGGAGTCAGTATGTTACAAGTGCTCTCTAAGTCATGAAGCTAAACAGTGTACTAGTGAGTCTTATAAATGTATCAACTGCGCTGAGTATAATTTAAAAAACAAAAATTCATTAATTTCGACACAACATGTATGCGGGGACAAGCAGCAGTGCACTATGTACAAGAAACAGCTTAATATATTAATATCTAAAACTGACTATGGCCAGTAGCTCAAATAAAAATAATTCTAAGCTAATGAGTATAGCGCATTTGAATGTACAATCGCACGCAAATGTTTTGAGCCTATGGGCGGATCATTTTTGCCGGTCGTCACCGAAGGAGGCGGTCCAAATCGTCCAAGGGCAGAATTTGTAGGTAGGCTCAAACTACAACGAAATTTACGTGTTGACCAAATTCTTACCCTGTATTAGTTTTAATTTTATAAATACTTATTCTGAATTGGTTTTAATTTTATAAATACCCTATCTAAAATGTTCAGAATATGATGAGTCTATACTTGTGATTTACCATTCCATTTATATTTTTTGGATTTGTTTATACATACAGGGTGACTCAAAAAAAAATAATGACTGAGTAAATTTATTTTATTGAAGAAATCAAGAATTGCAAAACTGAATACTTTGAAATCTTGTCAATTAGTTAGAAAAAAAAACCTGTCCTGCTCTAATAACATCGAGAATATGCTCGAAATCACACTAATATTAGGTCTAATTGTGCCAACCATAGTTACAAAATTCACATTAAAGTAAGTCACGGACATTTTTTGAAGTGTACTACATTTCAAAAAGCAAAAAAAATGTTCAGTTTATAAACTTCTTAATTTTGGTTAAAAGTTTATCAATCATATTTGACGCTTTATTTTATCCGTTCCATTTGTTATCCTTTACTGCGGTCTCTCTTGGGTCGAGGTGTAACACCGGACCGAACGTTCTTCGACCGATAGGATAATTTATTACTTCCGTCATCTTTTCGGTGACAAATTTAATCTTTGCATACTTCAGCGTAGTTAGTGAACTCGTTGTGACCACTGAAATATACAAAGAGTAAATTTTGAAATGGAATGAAAGTCGAAGAATACTTTCAAAGCCACGATCAAAATGTATTTGCTTATCTTGGCCAAAAAATTCATGACGTCATCGTAAAATTTGATATGATGAGTCTATACCTGTGATTTATCATTGCAGTAATATTTTTTAGATTTACTTATACAGCCTGTCTCAAAAAAAGGTCACTTCGATTTCGATTTTTCGTTTTTTCGACCAACAGTTTCATCGAATTAGATTTTTCAGTTTTCATTTTTCTATCAACTTTTCGATTTTATTACTTTCTAATTTTCTGACTTTTCAAATTTGCGGTATTTTGATTTTTCGAGTTTTCAGTTTTTTCCTTTTTTGGATTTTTTAATTTTTCGATTTTTTGATTTTTCGATGTTTCGATTTTTTAATTTGCCATTCTTTCAGTTTTCGATTTTTCGTCTTTACATTTTTAGATTTTTTGATTTTTCTGTTCGTCAGTTTTTAGACTTTGCAATTTTTTTGCATTTTTCGATTATATTTCAGTTTCCGATTTTTTTGATTTTTGAATTCTCGATTTTACGTTTTTAATTCTTCGATTTCCGATTTTTCAATTTTCCGGTTTTTTAATTCTTCTATTCTCGATTTTTCGATTTTCCATTAATCATAAAATTTTTCGATTTTTCGGTTGTTTTATTTTTCGACCTTCGATTTTTCAACTTTCGATAATTCGATTTTCTATTTTCTGATTTTTCGATTTTCGTTTTTCCGCTTTTGTGGTTTTTCGATTCTTCTGTTTGTTTCAGTTTTTATGGTTCTGCAATTTGCAGCTTTTAGATTTCAATTTTGTTACTTTCCGATTTTCCACTTTTCGATTTTTTGATTTTTTTTCGATCGTCGTTTTTTCAATTTTAATTTTTTTGATTTTTTGATTTTTCAATTTTTAGGCCTTGCAAATTTTTTACTTTTCGCTTTTTCGAGTATTTGTTTCATCGAATTTTCGATTTTTCGAGTTTTCGATTTTCGATTTTTCGGTTTTTCCATTTTCCGATTTTCGATTTTTCGATTTTACATGTTTAGATATTTTTCGATTTTTTAAAATTTTTCGATTGTTCTGTTCGTCAGTTTTGAGACTTTGCAATTTTTACTCTTTCACTTTTCTATTATTTTAGTTTCGGGTTATTCGATTTTTGAATTCTCGTTTTTTTTTCCATTTTTCGATTTCCGATTTTTTAATTTTTCGATTTTTCGGTTTTTTTGATTTGTCGATTATCGATATTCCGATTTTCGATTTTTCGATTTTCCAATCTTCGATTTTTCAATTTCCTGTTTTCGATTTTCCACTTTTTGATTTTACGATTTTTCGATTTTTCTGTTGGTCAGTTTTTAGGCTTTGCAATTTGTTTACTTTTCGATTTCTCTATTATTTTACTTTCCAGTTTTTTGATTTTTGAATTGTCGACTTTTAGTTTTCAATATTATGAATTTTCGAATTTTCGGTTTTCCTATTTTTCGATTTTTGATTTTTCCATTTTTCGGTTTTTGATTTTTCAATTCTCGGTTTTTCAATCTTGCAAATTTTCGATTTTTCAGATTTGTGAATTTCCAGTTTTTCGATCGACCTACGTATTAGATTCATTAAATATTCGATTTTCGGTTTTTTAATTTTTAGATTTTTGATTTTCCAGTTTTGCATTTTCAGATTTTCTGTTTTTCGCATATCTGATTTATCAGATTTTCGATTTTTCGGCTTTTCGATTTTTCGATATTTGATTTTCGAATTTTCGATTGTTCAGTTTTCCATTTTTCAGCTTTTAGACTTCAATTTTTTTACTTTTCGATTTTCCAAATTTTCGAGTGGCAATTTTCAGATTTTTGATTTTTCGATTTTCTTTTTAAATCTTTGAATTTTTCGGTTTTGATTTTTCGAATTTTTGATTTTTAATTTTTCCATTTTTCGGTTTTTAGACTTCAATTTTCTTTCTTTTAAATTTTTTGATATTCTATTTTCCGCTTTTCAGAATTTTCGATTTTCAGTTTTCAGACTTTCGATGATTAGAATTTTGGATTTTTCAGTTTTATGATTTTTCGATTTTTAAAAAATTTGAGTAGTCGAGTTTTCGATTTTTCTATGTTCAATTTTTCAATTTAAATTTTGCGATTTTCAATTTGTCCATTGTCCATTTTTAGAATTTTCGGTTTTTCAATTTTTCCATTCGCAACTGTTGGACTAGATTTTGTTACTTTCCGATTTTTTGGTTTTCGATTTACCAATTTTCAGAATTTTCAAGTTTCTTTATTCAGTTTTTCCATTTTCCACTTTTTCGATTTTAGATTTTTCGAATTTTTGTTTTTCCAATTTTTTGCTTTTTCGATTTTTCTGTTCGTTTCAGTTTTTAAGCGTTGCAATTTTTTTACTTTATATATTTTGATTATTTTAATTTTCGTTTTTTTTTATTTTTGTTTTTAATTTTTTTAATTTTCAATATTACAAATTTTTGACTTTTCGATTTTTTGGTTTTCCCGTTTTTCAATTTTCGATTTTTCTATTTTTGAGGTTTGTGAATTTCCACTTTTCGATCGACCTAGGTATTTGATTCATTGAATTTTCGATTTTTTGATTAGCCATTTTTAGATTTTCGATTTTTACGATTTGTATTTTTCGATTTTCTGTTTTTTGCATTAGTGAATTTCAGTTTTTCCGATTTTTGATTTTGCGCATATTTGATTAATCAAATTTTCGAAAAAGTTACCATGCTTACAAAAACTTCAAAACATCTACAATATATCAAAGTATTAAGTTTTGCTATTCTTGATTTCTTCAATAAAATAAATTGACTCAGTCATTAACTTTTTTGAGACACCTTGCATAACCAAATCTAAAAAATATTAATGCAGTGATAAATCACAAGTATAAAACTCATCATATTTTATACATTTAAGATAGGATTTATTCTGCAAAATTTTGAGGTGACGTCATAAATTTTTTAGAGGGGATAAGCAAATATATTTTAATTAAAAATGTATCATGTTTATCATGATTTTAAAACATCTGCTAGATTTCAAAGTATTCGATTTTGCAAATTCAAAATTAAATTGCAAAATATTGTTTTATAATTTTGATTTTTTTTCCAAAAATCTGGACGTTTTGGATAAAAACTCAACACGGAGTCATAAACTACATGTGTAGGACTATGTTACTGTATACAATTTAAAACCCATTTACTATGCATAAATTTGAAGTGACGTCATCACATTGGTGGGGATGATTAGACAAATTTAATAATTTTGCGACATTTATGAAAAAAATATCAGTTAACAAAAATGGCACGTTTTTATTATTATGCCAGTTACATGTCACTCAACGACAATATCGTTTTTTTTACGTTCCCTGTTTACAGGATTTACTGAATTTCAAAGTTTAACATATTCCAATGACTTTGAAGTGGTAGCGGTGACGGAGACTTGGCTTTCTGATTATATACCTTCCTCAGTGGTCAATATAGATAATTATAAACTATATAGGGCTGATCGAAAACGGACTGGTGGGGGAATCGGAATCTATGTAAAAAATAACATCAGAGCTAAATTGGTGCTCCATGATTATAATGGTATAAGTGGCATTGAACTTTTATGTATTGAGCTTCAGCTTCAAAAATTAAGTTTACTTATAGGTATTTTTTATAAAACTAAATGTAAGTTAGAGGATACCACTGAGTTCTCTGTTCTTTGGCAATTATGTATGTATAAATAACAAACTTTATTAGATTGGTATGCAACCAACAATACATTGACATTCCTGTCGACTTTAATTTAACCGTTGAATAACCAATGATCAATTTTGAACACCAAATTTTTTCGTAATTTTCACATTAATAAACGATCGTCGGAAAAGTTTATTTATTATCGGAACGAAAATCTATTGAGTTTTTTGGTAAAAAAATTGTTGTGATTGAAAACAGGGTTTCCCGTAAAACACTCCAGCATGTCGCCCATCGTCTAATAAGCAGCAATCATCCTTCTATATGTGTCCCCGTCACTAAAATGGCCAAACACGACCATAAATATTTCCGAAAAGCGGTAAAGTTTGTGTAGAATTATGAGAATTTTATGGCCTTCCAGAGTTAATCCGTTTTACAACCCTTTTCGAACCGCAGGTTTTCCAAGAAATGAACATTGGGTGCAGTGAACATCGGCTTTCCCCTGACAGGCTCTTTAGCTCTACCATAAAATTGACGAAAGGGCTGTAATTAACCTCGAAAAGCGTCTGAGCATCTTTCTGAACATCAAAACAATATTTCACAAACAAGAAAAAGAAAACAAATAAGTCATTAAAGTAATGGGAATGTTTGTCTAAACCACGGTACAATAACTAATTCCTCGGATAATTACCTATAGATGAATGTACTTGGTTGTGTGTACCTACCTGAATAATAAGTAATAACAATAACATCTATATTGAAGTCAGTTTTTATAAAATCATTTTCTATTCTAAGAAATTGTAATTCCTTTGAAAATGTTAAATAACTAGTTTATCATCATCTTGAAACAAAGCCCATGTTTGTGCCGAAGAAGCTGCTTTTACAGTATCTCATTTCCGACGAAAAAAGTCGGTAATGTTTATCGGAGTGTTAGATTTTCGTAAGCTGAAAACACCGGTGATAACAGTGTACCAAAATTACCATAAACAATTGAGATTTTAATTTTTAAAGCTATCTTAATCACAAGCGGCTAAAATGAATGACAAATACAGGGAGATATGGAAAAAAATCGATGTTTATTTTTTTTATAATTGATTATTTTATTTTTTCATCCGTACATGGTTAGTGAAGTGATGGCTTGGCAGCCAAACATGTGGACCCTCCCAAACGCACTTGGAACACCGTACCTCCCGAAGTATACATCTTCGTTCGTGACGAACAACTTCTCTTCCGTACCCTTTCACCTTACACCCGTCAAATTTGCAGCTCACCTTCATAGAGTAGTAAAGCTGCTCTTTGACGGGGCAAGGGTCTGGTCGGAAGTCCCCCCGACAAAGTGGACACCTTGTTGTGTGCCATGTTCTGTCAATTTTGTTATGACAATCGTCACAAGTTGCGTGTCCGTTTTGGCATAGTCGAACAGGAGGACGAAGGATATCCAGGCAGACCGGACACTGCATATCTTCGGCAAAAACGGCTTCCAAGTTTGCCATTTTGGAAACTGCAACGAAAAAATAAGATGGGTTAAAAATACTGAAAATATAAATCTGTCGACTGGACAGATCTATTTCATTGTAAACACATTCGTTATGAGATAATTATTTATTATATTCGCTTATATGTTTCGATGCTATCTACCAAGTATCATCATCAGCGTTTAAATAATAAAACAACAGTAAAGTAAACTTAAAAGTAACAATATGGAAACTTACCACTAAATAAAATAAATTAAATTAGGGTTAAAATAACGAACGGAGAGAGCTTACGATGGCAGTTTTACCGTAGTAGGTATAGAACTAAAATGAGCGGATTGTGGTGAGACATCTTCTAGCTGAAGTGAGGAAAGTATCCCCTCTCCAGCGGAATACCTATCCCCCTTTCGTTCCGTCATCCATCGGCCAATAAGCACTCTCGTCGCATGTAAGTTCCTAAAATGGCCAACCACTTACACAGTACAAAGAAAAATTTCACTTTTAAAAAAATCGTCTAAAAATTCTGAAAAAATCCAGGGACGTAGATCTCGACACGCTCATTACAAAAATATAGGGTGTCGATGGTCACGGAGCATCATTTTCGAAAGAATCGGTACGAAATGCGATTTTTTGAGAATTTCTAAAAATTTCGATATTTCAACGGTCGATTCCGGAATCACGGTTGCAATTATCAAAGAAGCGAGGCCGGAAGTGAGTTCTAGAGCTCGATATCTATCAAAAAATGTATTTAGTTAAGTTTCGAAAATGTAAAAAATTGGTCGAAATTTGAAGAAGGGGGGACCATTGGAAAAATGTCGCTTTTAAAAAAGTTGTCTAAAAATTCTGAAAAAATTCAGGGACGTAGATCTCGACACGCTGATTCCAAAAATATAGGGTGTCACGGAGCAACATTTTCGAAAGGAAGGGTACGAAATGCCAATTTTTGTCGATTCCGGAAAAACAGTTGCATTTATCAAAGAAATGATCCCGGAAGTGAGTTCTAGAGCTCGAAATCAACAAGGAAATGCATTTAGTTAAGTTTCGAAAATGTCAAAAATTGGGCGAAATTTGAAGGAGAAATTTCAGTTTCAAAAAAGTTGTCTAAAAATTCTGAAAAAATTTAAGGAAGTAGATCTCGACACGCTGATTCCAAAAATATAGAGTGTCGATGGTCACGGAGCAACATTTTCGAAAGAATCGGTACGAAATGTGAAGTTTTGAGAGTTTCTACAAATTTCGATATTTCAACGGTTCCAATTATCAAAGAAACAAAGCCGGAAGTGCGTTCTAGAGGTCGAAATCTACCAGAAAATGTGTTTAGTTAAGTTTCGAAAATATCAAAATTTGGCCCAAATTTGTCGAAGGGGGGACCATTGGAAAAATTTCGCTTTTAAAAAAAGTCGTCTAAAAATTGCGAAAAAATTCAGATACGTAGACCTCGACACACTGATTCCAAAAATATAACGTGTTGACGGTCACGGCTCAACATTCTCGAAAGAGTCGGTACGAAATGCGAATTTTTGACAATTTCTAAAAATTTCGAAACTCCAACGGTCGATTCCGAAAAAACGGTTGTAGTTATCAAAGAAACGAGGCCGGAAGTGACTTCTAGAACTCAATACTTACCAGAAAATGCATTTTGTTAAGTTTCGAAAGTGTGAAAAATTAGTCGAAATTTAAAGAAGGGGGGACCATTGGAAAAATTTCACTTTTAAAAAAGTTGTCTAAAAATTCTGAAAAAATTCAGGGACGTAGATCTCGACACGCTCATTCCAAAAATATAGGGTGTCGATGGTCACGGAGCAATATTTTCCAAAGATTCGGTACGAAATGCGAATTTTTGAGAATTTCTAAAAATTTCGATATTTCAACGGTCGATTCCGGAAAAACGGTTGCAGTTATCAAAGAAACGACGCCGGAAGTGAGTTCTGGAGCTCGAAATCTACCAGAAAATGTGTTTAGTTAAGTTTTGAAAATGTCAAAAATTGGCAAAAATTTGAAGAAGGGGGGATCATTGGAAAAATTTCGCTTTTAAAAAAGTTGTCTAAAAATTCTGAAAAAATGCAGGGACGTAGATCTCGACATGCTGATTCCAAAAATGTTAGGTGTCGATGGTCACGGAGCAACATTTTCGAAAGAATCAGTACGAAATGCGAATATTTGAAAATTTCTAAATATTTCGATATTTCAACGGTCGATTCCGGCAACACGGTTGCAGTTATCAAACAAGCGAGGCCGGAAGTGAGTTCTAGAGCTCGATATCTACTAGAAAATGCATTAAGTTAAGTTTCGAAAATGTGAAAAATTGGTCGAAATTTAAAGAAGGGGGGACCATTGGAAAAATTTCGCTTTTAAAAAAGTTGATTAAAAATTCTGAAAAAATTCAGGGACGTAGATCTCGACATGCTGATTCCAAAAATGTTGGGTGTCGATGGTCACGGAGCAACATTTTCGAAAGAATCGATACGAAATACGAATTTTTGAGAATTTCTAAAAATTTCGATATTTCAACGGTCGATTCCGGAAAAACGGTTGCAGTAATCAAAGAAACGAGGCCTGAAGTGAGTTCTAGAGCTCGATATCTACTAGAAAATGCATTTAGTTAAGTTTCGAAAACGTCAAAAATTAGTCGAAATTTGAAGAAGGGGGAACCATTGGAAAAATTTCGCTTTTAAAAAAGTTGTCTAAAAATTCTGAAAAAATTCAGGGACGTAGATATCGACACGCTCATTCCGAAAATATAGGGTGTCGATGGTCACGGAGCAACGTTTTCGAAAGAATCGGTACCAAATGCGAATTTTTGACAATTTCTAAAAATTTCGATATTTCAACGGTCGATTCCGGAAAAACGGTTGCAGTTATCAAAGAAACGAGGCCTGAAGTGAGTTCTAGAGCTCGATATCTACTAGAAAATGCATTTAGTTAAGTTTCGAAAACGTCAAAAATTAGTCGAAATTTGAAGAAGGGGGGACCATTGGAAAAATTTCGCTTTTAAAAAATTGTCTAAAAATTCTCAACAAATTCAGGGACGTAGATATCGACAAGCTCATTCCGAAAATATAGGGTGTCGATGGTCACGGAGCAACGTTTTCGAAAGAATCGGTACCAAATGCGAATTTTTGACAATTTCTAAAAATTTCGATATTTCAACGGTCGATTCCCGAAAAACGGTTGCAGCTATCAAAGAAACGAGGCCGGAAGTGAGTTCTAGAGCTCGAAATCTACCAGAAAATGTGTTTAGTTAAGTTTTGAAAATCTCAAAAATTGGCCAAAATTTGAAGAAGTTTTTGGAAAAATTTCGCTTTTAAAAAAGTTGTCTAAAAATTCTGAAAAAATTCAGTGACGTAGATCTCGACATGCTGATTCCAAAAATGTTGGGTGTCGATGGTCACGGAGCAACATTTTGAAAGAATCGGTACGAGATGCAAATTTTTGAAAATTTCTAAATATTTTGGTTTTTCAACGGTGAATTCCGGAAAAACGGTTGCAGTTATCAAACAAACGAGGCCGGAAGTGAGTTCTAGAACTTGAAATCTACCATAAAATGTGTTTAGTTAAGTTTCGAGAATGTCAAAATTTTGGCGAATCCTAAATTTTTTTTGTCAGTTTTTATATCTTATGAAAATTTAACCCTTTTTTTGACTACCTTGAAATTTTACCAAAAGAGGTGTTTCTGCAGATTACGACCTCCACAAGTTATTTTTAGTCTCATTTCTTTGAAAAGTCCTTCTACATATTTGTCCAGAATCACCCAATGAAATATCGCAATTTTTATTATTTTTTTTAATTGACTTTCTAGAGGAATTTTTCCAAAAACTTTTTCCGGGAACTTAAATACATTATGTTTTTGTAATATCTACGTCGAGATCTCCATCGTGGAATTTTTCCTGAATTTTTAGGAAACTTTTTCAAAAGGTCTATATTTCAATAATTCCTTTTCGAAAATTTCACCCTTTTTTCGATCACCTTCGAAAATTATCCAAAGAGATTTTTCTGTAGATTACGTCATCTAGAAGTTACTTTCAGTCTCATTTCTTCGAAAAGTCCTTCTATTTTTCCAGAATTGTCAAAAGAAATGCGACAAGTTTTATTTATTTTTTTTTTAATTTACTTTTAAACCGAATATTTCCAATTTTTTTTCCAGTCGCATAAACGCGCTATATTTTTCGTATCAGTAGGTAAGTCGAAATGTATATCCTGGAATTTTTTCTAAATTTTTTGACAAACTTTTTCAAAGATCTAAGATATTTTAATATTTCCTTTTTCCAAAAATTTCACCCTTTTTTGACCATCTTCGAAAATTATCCAAAGAGATTTTTCTGCAGATTGCGATATCTAGAAGTTATTTTCTGTCTCATTTCTTCGAAGAGTCCTTCCATTTTTCCAGAATTGTCAAAAGAAATACAATTTTTATTTTATTTTTTTTAATTGACTTTTAAACCGAATATTTCCAAAATATTTTTCCGGAAGCATAAACGCGCTATATTTTTCGAATCAGTAGTCGAAATCTATATCCTGGAACTTTTTCTAAATTTTTGGCAAACTTTTTCAAAAGATCTAAGATATTTCACTGTTTCCTTTTTCGAAAATTTCACCGTTTTTCAACGACCTTCGAAAATTATCCAAAGAGATTTTTCTGTAAATTACAACATTTAGAGTCTTATTTCTTCGAAAAGTCCTTCCATTTTTCCAGAATCAGCCGATGAAAAATCGCAATTTTTATTATTTTGTTAAATTGATTTTCCAACGAAATTTTTCCAAAATCTTTTTCCGGGAACATAAACATGCTGTATTTTTCGAATCAGTAAGTCCAAATCTATATCCTGGATTTTTTTCTAAATTTTTAGCAAACTTTTTCAAAAGGTCTATATTTCAATACTTCTTGTTTCGAAAATTTCATCCTTTTTCGATCACCTTTGAAAATTACCCAAAGACATTTTTATGTGGATTATGACCTCTAGAAGTTACTTTCAGTCTTATTTCTTTGAAAAGTCCTTCCATTTTTCCAGAATCGCCCAATGAAATATCGCAATTTTTATTATTTTTTTTAGTTGACTTTCAAACGGAATTTTTCCAAAATCTTTTTCTGGGAATATAAACACGCTATATTTTTCGAATCAGTAAGTCGAAATCTATATCCTGGAATTTTTTCCAAATTTTTTAGCAAACTTTTTGAAAAGTTCCATGTTTTGAAAATTTCAGTATTTTCTCGACCAACTTCAAACATTATCGAAAAAGATTTTTCTGTAAATTAGCGAAATCCAGAAGTTTTTTTTCATTCTCAGTTCTTCAAACACTCCTTCCATTTTCCAGAATTGTCAAAAAAAAACAATTAAGACATTTAAAAATTATAAACAAAAACAAAATCAACAAAAGAAAAATCCATTAAAGCATAACCAACTAAACAGTAGAGAAGATGTTCAAAATTCCTGCCTTGTGCATATAGGTACTTACGTAAACTCCTAATGTTTCCAAATTTTGATTATTTTTTGTAAAAATTAGTCATCAGTATTTGCTAAGATAAAACTGATTTTGGCATATGACATACCCTCTAAGAAAAGAGAGGGTGGGTGGGCGGGGCTAGTACCTACTATGATAAGGCTGATTTTGGCAAATGACGTATGTACCTTCTAAGACAAGAGAGGGTGAGTGGGCGGCGCTAATATCTACCAAGATAAAACTAATTTTGGCAAATGATATATACCTTCCAAGAAAAGAGAGGGTGGGTGGGCGGGGCTGGTACCTGTTATGATAAGAGTGATTTTGGCAAATGAGATAAATAAATAAATAAATAAACAAATTATTTTTTGTAATCAGTACGTCGAGATCTATATCGCGAAATTTGTTTCTAAATTTTTTAACAAACTTTTTGAAAAGCTGTGTATTCAATACTCCGCCTTTTGAAAATTTCAGTTTTTTTTTGACCAACTTCGAACATTACCGAAAAAGATTTTCTGTAAATTACCAACTTTTTCACTCTCAATTCTTCAAAAACTCCTTTCATTTTGCAGAATCGTCAAAAGAAATATGGCTATTTTAAATATATATATTTTTTTAAATTAACTTTTAAAGGGATTTTTTTCAGGGAGCATTTAATATCTTTTTGAATAAATATGTACGCCGAAATTTATATCCTGGAATTTTTTTGTGAATTTTTTGCAAACTTTCTCAAAAGTCCGATATTTCAATACTCTCATACTTAGCAAGTACTATCCCCGCCCACCCGCCCTATATTTTCTTGCAAGGTATGTGATTTGCCAAAATCAGTCTTAGCAAGTATTGGAAAAATTCCACTTTTAAAAAAGTTGTCTGAAAATTCTGAAAAAATTCAGGAACGTAAATTTCGAAAATGTCAAAAATTGGCCGAAATTTGAAGAAGGGGGGACCATTGGAAAAATTTCGCTTTTAAAAAAGTTGACTAAAAATTCTGAAAAAATTCAGTGACGTAGATCTCGACACCCTGATTCCAAAAATATAGGGTAATGATAGTCACGGAGCAAACATTTTCGAAAGAATCGCTACGAAATGCGAATTTTTGACAATTTCTAAAAATTTCGATATTTCAACGGTCGATTCCGGAAAAACGGTTGCAGTTATCCTAGAAACGAGGCCGGAAGTGAGTTCTAGAGCTCGATATCTATTAAAAAATGTATTTAGTTAAGTTTCGAATATGTCAAAAATTGTTCGAAATTTGAAGAAGGGGAAAATTTCACTTTTAAAACAGTCGTCTACAAATTCTGGAAAAATTCAGGGACTTAGATCTCGATACGCTGATTCCAAAAATATACGGTGTCGATGGTCACGGAGCAACATTTTCGAAAGAATCGGTACGAAATGCGAATTTTTGAAAATTTCTAAATATTTCGATTTTTCGACGGTAAATTCCGGAAAAACAGTTGCAGTTATCAAACAAACGAGGCCGGAAGTGAGTTCTAGAACTTGGAATCTACCAGAAAATGCATTTAGTTAAGTTTCGAAAGTGTGAAAAATTGACCGAAATTTGAAGAAGGGGGGACCATTGGAAAAATTTCACTTTTAAAAAAAGTCGTCTAAAAATTCTGAAAAAATTCAGGGACGTAGATCTCGACACGCTTATTCCAAAAATATACAGTGTCGATGGTCACGGAGCAACATTTTCGAAAGAATCGGTACGAAATGCGAATTTTTGACAATTTCTAAAAATTTCGATATTTCAGCGGTCGATTCCGGAAACACGGTTGCAGTTACCAAAGAAGCGAGGCCGAAAGTGAGTTCTGGAGCTCGAAATCTACCAGAAAATGCATTTAGTTAAGTTTCGAAAATGTCAAAAATTGGCCGAAATTTGAAGAAGGGGGGACCATTGGAAAAATTTCACTTTTAAAAAAAGTCGTCTAAAAATTCTGAAAAAATTCAGGGACCTAGATTTCGACACGCTCATTTCAAAAATATAGGGTGTCGATAGTTGCGGAGCAATATTTTCGAAAGAATCGGTACGAAATGCGAATTTCTGAAAATTTCTAAAAATTTCGATATTTCAACGGCCGATTCCGGAAACACGGTTGCAGTTATCAAAGAAGCGAGGCCGGAAGTGAGTTCTAGAGCTCGAAATCTACCAGAAAATGCATTTAGTTAAGTTTCGAAAATGTCAAATATTGGCCGAAAAAAGGAGAAATGATGCCAAAAAAAAGACAATGAAAAACAACAAAAAATTGCAAAAAGTCGATGACAAAAAAGAAACGCAAACGGGGCGAAAAAAGTAATAAAAAAACGACCAAGGAACGACATAAAAACAGTAAAGAATCCACAAAAAAGACAAAAAGGCAAAATAAGCTGACATGAAAGCGATTAAAAAAGGGGTGAAAAAATCCACAAAGAAGCCACCAAAAAAAAAAGCGATAAAGAAGGTGATCCAAAAAAAGAACGAAAAATCGGAAAATAAACAGCAAAAGAGGAGAAAAATAAGAGGGCCAAAAAGGATAAAAAGGGCCAAAAATTCTGCAAAAAACAACAAAAAATGCGACCATTAAAAAAGTGCACTAAAGCAAGACTAAAAAAAACAAACATAAAAAAGAAGAAAAAAACTGTCAAAGAAAAGAGGGAAGAAAAAACGATTCAATAGAACCAAAAAATCCACAAAAAGGACTAAAATCACAACAAAATAAAACGACAAAATTCATAACAAAAAAAGACACACAAAAAAGAGGAAAAACAAAGGGAGAAAAAATACGACAACTAAAAACGGCGACAAAAAAAAACATCTTAGAAATGGCAAAAAACAAGAGATAACAAACAAGAAAAGAAAAGAAGTACAATAAAAGAAGACAATAAAAAACGAACACTACAGAAGACACAAGAAATATCTCCACAAAAATATGTACGACAAAAAGTAGACAGAATAAGTTGAGAAGAAAAATCGACACGAAAGCAATTAAGAAAAGGGCGAAAAAATCCATAGAAAAGCTACATAAAGCTACCAAAAAGACGCCTAAAAACAACAAAAAAGGCGGAAAAAACCGTCAGAAACGATTTAAAAAGTTCAAAAAATCCAGAAAACGAAAAATGTACTAAAAAAAATACGATAAAGAACAACCAAAAACGATAAAGAACCTGACAAAAGCCATTAAAATAACAAAAAACGGGACAAAAAGGATACCAAAAAACGATTTAAAAAAAGGGCAAAAAAAAAACGATAAAAATGTGACCAAAAAAGGAACGAAAAATTGAACATTTAAAAACTAAAAATAGAGAAATTTAAAAATTGAAAAATTGGAAAGAAGAATAAATGAATCGAATTCAAAAATGGTAAGACCCAAAAATTATAAAATAGAAAAATTTGTTTACTAATTTGTTGAAAAGACCGATTACCAACATAAAAGAGCGTTTTCCTTATAAATAAATTTTTTGGCCACGAGAAGCACACTTTTCCCAAAAAAATGATAAAAATCTCTATAAATTCGTCTATAATAATTAGCAAGTACCAATTTAATTTCAGATGTTACTTTTCGGTAATTTTTTTACTAGGAGATAATCTGATGGGAACATCTTATTGGCAGAATTTAAAGGGACTATTATATATCCTACATATTATTAACTGTTTATAACAATCGAAGTCGAACAATCGTAAAATTGAAATATTTGAAAGTCAAAAAATCGAAAACACAAAAAACAACAATCCAAATATCAAAAAGTAAAAAAATCGAGACATTGAAATATTTGATAAAAATCAAAAACAGAAAACACCAAAAGTCGAGAAATTGAAAAATTGAGTCGAAATAACGAAAAAAGCAAAAACTGGTTTTGGAAAATGAGATATCCCCTAAGAAAGAGAGGGTGGGAGGGCGGGGCTGGTACCTGCTAACATAAGGCTGATTTTGGCAGATGCAAAATTTTGTAATAAAAGAGAGGGTGGGTGGGCGGGGCTAGTACTTGCTAAGATAAAACTGATTTTAGCAAATGAGAATAATCAAAAAATTCAAATATTCGAAAACTGAAAATTCGAAAACTCGGAAAATAGATATATCGAATAATTTAAGACTCAAGAAATTGAAATATACCTATAGCAAAATCGACAACTCCAAAAATTGAAAAAACATAAGATTGAAATATGTGAAGGCCAAAAAATCCAAATCGAGAAATTGGAATTTTAAAAACTTAGAAAATCGAGGTATCGAAAAGTTGAAAAATCAAGAAACTGAAAAACTGAAGTCGACAAATTCAAAAATCGAAATATCAGAAAGTTGAAAAAGCGAAATCAAAAATCGAAAATCCGAAAAATCGGGACATTGAAATATTTGATAAATAATTGTAACATCGGAAACAGAAAACATCAAAAATTGGAACGAAAAATCAAAAAAATGCCAAAGTCGAAAAATCGAGAACTTGAAAAATCGGCACTTCGAATCGAAAGTTCGAGAAGTCGAAAACTTGAATCAGTCTTAACACGTATTGGCCCCGCCCACCCACCCTCTCTTTTCTTAGAAGGTATGTATGGGTTTAGTTAAGTTTCGAAAATGTAAAAAATTGGCCGAAATTTAAAGAAGGGGGGACCATTGGAAAAATTTCAGTTTTAAGAAAGTTGTCTAAAAATTATGAAAAAATTCAGGGACTTTCATCTTGATATGCTGATTCCAAAAATATAGGGTGTCGATGGTCACGCAGCAACATTTTCGAAAAATCGGTACAAAATGCGAATTTTTGACAATTTCGAAAAATTTCGATATTTCAACGGTCGATTCCAGAAACACGGTTGCAGTTATCAAAGAAACGATGCCGGAAGTGAGTTCTAGAGCTCGATATCTACCAGAAAATGCATTTAGCTAAGTTGCGAAAATGTCAAAAATTGGCCGAATCAAAACATCAAAAATCGAAAAATTAAGGTTTATTTCTTGAAGTTTGTTTTTAGCAATGTATGAAATTATTATTCAATTCTCTTCCAGATTTTTGGGAAATTCGCTAAACCGAACACACCTTTTCCCCAATTAATTCGGATTATTGAGGTAATACTCTAGTTACAACTTATTCCGGGGATCGATGATGTTACTAACAGCCTCGCCGGACCACTTGAGTCTATTCGCTTCATAAGAAGACCCAACAAGTGCATTCTGTAACCTTTGATAGACCTAAAAAAGTCGTTATTTCGAAACTACATTTATCTTCGTCTTACCTGTCCGTCAGACTCCCCCAAAATGGAATTTAAAACAAAATCCGGAGGTGCTAAAGCATCTATTAAAGCCACAGCATCATTTTTAAGTTCTTTGCACAATTTTAATACAGCTTCGTGCACTAAATTTGTAGCTTTATAATTCTGAACATAACCACCCCCAAACAGTGACGGTAAAAACTTTTCAATATTGTAGAGACCATACAGAGAGAAGAGTTTCAACAAAACATTTCTGGTGTTAACATCTGGTGCTGTGTCTATAACCGTTAACATTCGTTGAAGAAACAAATGCTGCAAATTCGAAACACTGATCAAC
Source organism: Zophobas morio (assembly GCF_036711695.1). NCBI lineage: Eukaryota > Metazoa > Arthropoda > Insecta > Coleoptera > Tenebrionidae > Zophobas > Zophobas morio. Next base: position 3,604,718 of record NW_026972123.1, on the reverse strand, counting down.
GATTTTTGATAATGTTCGATTTACCTGAACGAACGCTATGCTCAAGTTTTTGCAGTAGAAAATCTGCGTGTTGCTTTTGGCCCAAAATGACCCTTCACGTTGTTTCAGCAAGTCAAATTTTTGTTTAGTTTCTCGTAAGAGATAGCACACGAGCCACTGGTAGGTGTCTATTATATCTAAGTACAACCAAATATTATCGTTTCCGTTTCAACTATCGACGACTTACTTTCAACTTTGCAAACTTCGTCTAGACTGCTTGCGTTGAACTTAGTTTTGAGAATTTTTGAAGCGTTTGATATGAAATCGGCTGATTTTAAATAAGTCGAAACTTTGTCACCATTCTGGATTTTCAGTAACCAATTGCTTACTTGTTGGATTAGCACGTGGTTTTCGCCTTCGTATGTGTTGACGCTGTCTTGGTCGTTCCTGATGTCGCCAATTCCAGAAGCTACGACAATTTTTCAACTATGAAACAATTTTGAGGTGTTTTACCTTTGAGGTAGCCATGTCCACCACAAGCTTCTCTACATTCTTGTATGGCATCTCTAAACGTCCATCCGGACACAGGCTTTGCACCCGCCGAAATCACGTGGATTTCCATACCACGTCTAGCCAGCGATGGGTCGTTCTGCTTCTTGGAGTCTTTGACAAACTCTTGCGTCACTTCGTCTAAGTACGTACTGAAGAATCTGACGACGTAAGCGGCAGCCAAGTACGGCAAAAGTCGATATTGCTGCAAACTTTGTTTGAATATAATCAAACTAGGTAAAAACTTACCATAGATTGGTATTCTAGAATCGACACTTCTTGATTTTTCGGACCGAACTGTCTTCTAACAGCCACGTATCTTACAGCGATAGTAAGCGCTTTCGTTCCATAAAATTCAGATTTCGCAGTTACAGTAACCCTCGCAATGGACAAAGCGCCCAAAATTGCTCCACGTACGTCTTTTTGGTCAGCAGCAGAAGTTACGTAGTTTCCTTTAGATGTAACGTCTGCAAATCTGTTCAAGAGGTTTTCGCGAGGGAAGCGGTATTTGTCAAAAATTAGAAACCCATTATCAGCTCCATTGACTCCTACTTTTTCGCCCATGTCGCCCAGAATTACCCCTTCGTACGGCAGGAGTGTCTGGGGGTCTCTGATGGGAACGACGAACCCATGCAAGCCCCAATGGTCCCCGTTTATGTACAACTGCGCGTACACTATAGCATGGGTCGCCAGTTCTGCTAACCCAGCGGCCCAGCATTTCGCTGCCTGAAAATCCGGCGTGTTCACCACGAACTCGTCTTTGTCTTTATCGTAGGTAGCAGTTGTTCTCAAATTCTTGGTGTCGCTTCCGTGGCCGATTTCCGTCATACAAAAGCATCCATAGATCTAGAGAGTTCAATTACATTTAAGATTTTAAGGTAATGTACGATGTACGAACCTTTCCCGATTCTGCTTCTTGTAGGAATTTGTGGTGTCTACTAGTTCCTTGACTTTGCAAAGCACTGGTGAATAAACGCTTGGTTCCTGGATACTTGAAGGCTGCCGAAGGACTCAATTGGAGTATCGTTCTCAAAATGATGTCTTCTTTTTTTGTGGTGGTTATTTCGCTGGGGGTTAAAGACTTAACGATGGTGGCGTAGGCTAGGGCTTGTCGGGTAGCTATGCATCTTTTTTCGTTCAGAGTTTGCAGAGCTGGGTTTTTTTGGAATTCAGAGTGGATCAGGAGTTTTTCGTAGAGATTGTTCTGTAAGTTAGACATTTGAATACTAAGTGCCCAATTTTTCTTTATTCTGTGTTCGAATTTTAATTTATTATCATAGTGACTATTGAATTCTTTTGACTATATTTACCTGAAATTTGATACCGTCCTCCGTGTCTATAAAAACCTTCATTTTCTTCCAGTCGAAAGAGGCTTGCTTCCTGTAATAGTCGAGCGGTCCCTGAGGAAAGTCTTGCAATAAGTGAGACATTTTTAATGTGCGTAGGTTGAGCTAATGAATGATGATCAGTTTAATAACTTACGAATTTATAGTAAGTAATATATTATTAATTTGTGCGTCATTAATAATAATTTGTTAAATAAATAATGTCCAAGAAAGTGACCGTGGACTATTTATTACTATTATTATTGTTACGATAACATAATTACATACCTAGCGATTGATTAGTGTTGCAACATCCAAATACTCGATACTCGACATTAATTTGGTCATTTGTGATAATTTATAGACTGCAAAAAAATTATAAACCTCAAGTTTGGAAGATGAAGTTTTATTTAATTTCGTTACATTCGGATAGCTTTTTGTTTATTGTTATTTCTCCAATATTTTCAAAACGATTTTGGGTTGCGATTCAACCCTCCTTTAACCTTAAAATCATTAGATATAATTATCGGGATTGTTAGTTGAATATCTTGAGGTGGATTCCCCTCAGGGTGTCGATGTCCAAATTCTTGACGGAAGTAAGCATTCATCCCAAGGTATTTAGAGGTAAAGCTCTAGATACCTTGAATCATCCGTCACAAATAGACAACCAACATTACAGGACACGAAGCATTTTTGTGCAATTCTCAAACTTTCAATTTTTTTTAACAATAAATGCTTAGCTCGAAGTTATAACAATTTCTTTTTTTTATATATCTATAAGTAGGCAACCAATAAAACACCGCTAGTGAATACAATCCATAAAATACAAGTGTTTTATGAGTATGATTATATTATTCGTATGGTTACGCGAATAACGACTATATTATTGAAGAGTCTTAGATAATAAATATTATACAACAAATGAATAAAATATAATGTTGAGATCATTTCTTTGAGTGAATAATATTACATATATTACATACCGAGGCAGAATGTATGTATTCCTGAATCCAGAACTAGTTGATGAATTGATTTTTTCTGAAATACTGAAAATCTGAATAATTAAATATTTCGAAAACAGAAAAATAAAAAATTTGAAAACCGAAAAAGTCCAAAAGTTGAAAAATTGGAAAGTTGAGAAATTTTAAATGAGCATTCGAAAATGTATTAAGGCGGTATCAGTCGGCCTGGTTTGGGACAGGTTTCATCCCATTTAAAATGTCCTGTATTCTCAGTTTTTAATTTTTGTCATTTTCAATTTTTCGTTTCCTCAATTTTTCAAGTTCTCGATTTTTATTTTTCATTTTCCCGATTTTTTAAAATTTTTATTTTCTCAGTTTTATGTCACAAATTTTCATCTTTTCAATTCCTTTAGTTCTCGTTGTTTCTTTCGATTTTTCAATTTTTCGTTTCGTCAATTTTTTAAATTTTCAGTTTCTCAATTTTTCGTTTCCACAATTTTTCATGTTCCCGATTTTTATTTTTCAATGTTTCGATTTATATCACAATTGTCCGTTTTTTTATTTCCTTTATTTTCTGTGTTTTTTACAATTTTTCAAATTTTCAGGCTTTGAATTTTCAGTTTGTCCATTTTTCAATTTTTAAATTTTTCACTTTACAGTTTTTGGATTTCCAGTCTTCCGATTTTCCAATTTCTTTAATTTTCAATATTTCTATTTCATAATACATATTTCTTTTTTTTTTGATTTTTCACTTTTTCGATGCTTAAGATTTTTCAAGTTTTCATTTTGTAATTTTTCGTTTTTTATTTTTGATTTTTCAATTTTACAATTTCTCGACTTCCAAAATTTTCAATTTTTCGTTCCTTCAATTTTTCGGTTTTCATCAGTTATTCAATTTGGCAATTTTTCAATATTACAGTTTTTTATTTTTCGATTTTTGAGTTTCTCAATTTTTAATTTTTCCCTTTTCCATTTTGTTGTTTCCGATTTTTATTTTTCATTTTCCCGATTTTTTAATTTTCACTTTTCCGATTTTATTTGACAATTTTTCGTTTTTTCATTTCCTTTATTTTTTGATGTTTCTTTCGATTTTACAATTTTTCGTTTATTAAATTTTTTGATTTTCAGATTTTTTTCAATTTTTCTTCAAATTTTCAAGTTTGATTTTCACTTTTTACATTTTTCAAGTTTTTATTATACTTACACTTTTTCGTTTTTTTATTTTCGATTTTTCAATTTTACAGTTTGTCGACTACCAAATTTTCCAATTTTTCAATATTACAATTTCTCATTTTTCGATTTTTCACATTCTCGATTTTTAATTTTTCCCTTTTTCAATTTTTCGTCCTCTCAATTTTTTAACTCCCCGATTTTTATTTTGCATTTTCCTGATTTTTTATTTTTCATTTTCTCGATTTTATATCCCAATTTTTTTTTTCATTTCCTTAATTTTTGTTGTGTCTTTCGATTTTCCAATTTTTCGTTTATTCAATTTTTCAAATTTTCAGGCCAATAGATTCCAATTCGTCGATTTTCCAATTTTTAAATTTTCCAGTTTGCAGTTTTTGGATTTCCACCCCTTTATTACTTTTTGGATTTTCAAGTTTTCGTTAAACTTTAGATATTTCAAATTTTTGAGAGTTTTATACTCTCTTTTTTTCAACTTTTCGATGTTTTAATTTTTCTTTTTTTAAATTTTTCGATTTTTTTTTATTTCTCCATTTATCGAATTCAGATGTTTGGATGTTTTGATTGTTCAATTTCTCAATTTATCAATTTCTCTATTTTTTTCTATTTCTCGATGTTTCGATCTTTGGATTTCTCAGTTTTCCGATTTTCCAATTTTTCGATGTTTCGATTTTTCAGTTATCCGATTTTTCAATTTTTTTAAATCCTGGAGTTTTGATTTGTCGATTTTTCAGTTTTTCGATTTTTAAGTTTTAGATTTTCAAATTTTTCTTTTTTGATTCTTTGATGTTTGGATTTCCCCATTTTTCAATTTTGCGATATTTCAATTGTTCAATGTTTTAAATTTTAGATTTTTCGATTTCTGAATTTTTTGATTTTCCAGTTCTTCAATATTTCTATTTTCCAATTTTTCAAATTTTGACGTTGCTAAATTTTCAGTTTCCCGTTTTTCGAATTCGCAGTTACGATTTTTCAGTTCTTCAATTTTTCGATTTTTGGATTTTTTGGTTGGCTAATTTTTTAATTTCTCAATTTTGGATATTTGTTTCAGTTTTGGGATTTTTCAATATTTCTATTTTTCGACTTTTCGATTTTTAATTTTTTGAATTTTCAGTTTTTCGTTTTTTAAACTTTAGATTTTTCAATTTTCGACTGTTTTATATATATGTATTTCGATTTCTGAATTGTTCGAGTTTTCAGTTCTAGTATATTTTAATTTTTCTTTTTTCATTTCCGAATTTTTTATTTTTTGATTTTTCAATTTTCCAAATTTTTAAATTTTCAAGTTTTGGCGTTTCTGAATTTTCAGTTTTCCGATTTCTCGATTAATCTATTTTTTGATTTCCCATTTTCGACTTGCCAAGGTTTCGATTTTTCAGTCTTTCAGCTCCTCAATTTTTCGATTTTTCAGGCTCCAGATTTTTCAATTTTTTGATTCTTTAGGTTTGCAATTTTTCGGCTTTTCGATTTCCCAATTTAATGGTGACACTGAAAACTGGAAATTGTAAATCGAAAAATTTAAAAAGAAAAAATTTGAATAATCGAAAAATGGAAATATTCAAAAATTGAAACATCTGAAAACTGAGACATTTAGTATTGAACATTTGAAAAACTGCAAATCGAAAAATTGAGAAAACAAAAAATTGAAAAAACGTATCGAAAAATTGCAAACCGAAAATTTGAAGAAATATTTGATAATTGAAAAACTTTTCAACTTAATCCTAGAAATTTAAAAATTTAGAACTGAAGGCTCGAAAAACTACAAATCGAAAAAGAGAATAACCGAAAAATTGGGAAAACGAGAAATTAAATTATTCAAAAAATGAAAAACCCAAAAATTGGAGAAACCAAAATATATTTTTTGAAATATCGAAAACCTGAATAATCAAAAATTTAAAAACGAAACAGTCCAAAAATTGAAAAATTTGGAAGATTGAAAACTGATGAACTGAAAATTCGAAAAATTGAAAAATCGAAAAATTTAGAAACTAAAAACACGAAAATTGAGAATTGAGACTGCAAAATCGAGGAGTTGAAAAATCGAAAAGTTGAAAAATGGAAAAATTTAAAAACTTAAAACAGTGAAACTCAAAAATGGAAATTGGAAAATCGAAAACGTGAAAAAGAGGATAAGTATTTAAAAAATCGAAAAACATGTGAAATCGAAAAATTAGAAAAGCGAAAAATTAAAAATGAGAAACTTTGTAGCTGGAAAATTGAAAAAACGAAAAATTTTAAAATTGAAGAACTGAAATCTTAATTTAAAAATCCGAAAATTGCATACTGAAAATCGAGAGATTGAAAAGCAAAAAAATTGAAAAATTGGAAAAGCGAAAAATTAGAACATGTACATATATAGAAATTAAAGATTTGAAAAATCGGAAAATCATAAATTCGAAAGTTCGAAAATTGATAATTTGAAAAAATGCACATTCGAAAACATACTATTCGAGATACTGAAAAAGCAAAAAATTAAAAATCTACATACTGAAAAATCGAAAAACTGCAAAGCCGAAATTTGAAGAAATATCGAATACTTATATGAAAACTTTATAAGTTGAAAAATCGAAAAATTGCAGTCGAAAAATCGAAGAAATGAAAAATTTAAAAATTTAAACGTCGAACTTAATTAAAGAAAGAAAATTTGCAAATTGAAAAACGGGAAAATGAAAAGTAGGAAAACAGAAAAATTGCAATTCGAAAAATTGGGAGAACAAAAAATTATCAAAAACGAGACACTGGAAAACGAAAAATGAAATATCGAGAAACGAAAAATATCTAAAAATTGAAGAAATGAAAAATTGAAAACCCGAAACATTCAAAAACCTAAAAGTGCAAAAATCGAAAAATTTTAAGCCGAGAAACTAAAAAATAGAGCAAATGAAAAATCGAAAATTTGAAAATTTGAAAAATTCAAAAAATTAAAACTCAGGAACTTAAAAATGAAAAAGTTGAAAAAACAAAAAATTGAAGTACTTATTAAAAATTGGAAATATTGAAAAATTCAAACAAATAAAAATTGCTGTCGAAAAATCGAAGAAATAAAAATTGAAAATTTTAAAATGAAACACCTGGAAAATTACAAATTGAAAACCGAGAAAATGGAAAGTACGATATTAGAAATATTGGAAAAACGAAAAATTTAAAAATGTAGGAGTTCAAAAATTGAAAAATTTTAAAACCGAAAAATGAAAAAGGCAAAAATTTGGAAATCAATAACTGCAAAATCAAAAAATTGAAAGTCGAAAAACCGAAAACCTGAAAAATTTAAAATAGAGAACTCTAAAACTTGCAAATCGGGATACGAAAAAAAAACGAAAAATTACAGATGAACAAACTGAAAAATTAAAAACTTGAAGAGTCAACAAATTGAAAAATCGAAAAATCGAAATGTTCGAAAAAAAATTTACAAATTCAAAAATGTTAGACCGAGAAACTGAAAACCCGAAAATTAAAAATGGAGAAACTGAAAAAAAGAAAAATTTAAATAATCGAAAAATGGAAATATTCAAAAGTAGAAACATCTGAAAACTGAGGCATTTGGTATTGAACATCTGAAAAACTGCAAATCGAAAAATTGGGAAAACAATAAATTGGAAAAACGAATCGAAAAATTGCAAACCGGAAGTTTGGAGAAATATCGGATAATTGAAAAACTTTTCAACTTAATCCAAGAAATTCAAAATTTTAGAACTGAAGGCTCGAAAAACTGCGAATAACCGAAAAATTGGAAAAACGAAAAATTAAAATATTCAGAAAATGAAAAACCCAAAAATTGGAAAAACCAACACAGTTTTTTTGAAATATCGAAAACTTGAATAATCAAAAATTGAAAAGCGAAAAACTCCAAAAATTGCAAAATTTGAAAGATTCAAAACTGATGAACTGAAGATTCGAAAATTTGAAGAATCAAAAAACTGAAAAAACGAAAAATTAAAAATCAAGTTCCGAATAAATCCAAAAATTGAAGAACTGAAAATTCGAAAGCCAAAAATGGAAACTGAAAAATCGAAAACTTGAAACAGAAAATATGTAAAATCTAAAAATTGGAAACGCGAAAAATTACAAATGAGAAACTCTGTAACTACAAAAATTAAAAAAACGAAAAATTGAAAAATTTTAAAATTGAAGAACTGGAAGCTTAATTTAAAAATCGGAAAATTACATACTGAAAAACGAGAGATTGAAAAGCAGAAAAATAGAAGAATTGGAAAACGAAAAATTAAAATATGTATCTAGCAATTAAATTACTACTCGAGATACTGAAAAAGCAAAAAATTAAAAATCTAGAAACTGTGAAGGCTTGAAAAATTACAAATCGAAAAATTGGGAGAACAAAAAATTAGAAAAACGAGAAACTGGGAAACGAAAAATTTAAATATTCAGAAACAAAAATTGAAAACAGAAAAAATCGACAAACTAAATAATCCAAACATCAACATATTGGAAAAACAAAAAATGAAAAATCCAAAAATTAAAAAAAAAACAAAAATTAAAATATCTAAAAGTTGAAGAAATGAAAAATCGAAACATTCAAAAACCTAAAAGTTGAAAAATCGAAAAATTTAAAACCGAGAAAAACAAATACATATAAAATCGAAAAATTGCTGTCGAAAAATCGAAAAAATAAAGAATTGAAAACTTTAAAATGAAACAACCGGAAAATTGCAAATTGAAAAACGAGAAAATAGAAAGTACGATAATAGGAAAAATTGGAAAAACGAAAAATTTTACTATCTAGGAGTTTAAAAATAACTGAAAAATCAATAAATTAAAATTAGAAAAATTGCAAAATCAAAATATTAAAAATACACATAATTCAAAATATTTAAAAATTGAAAGTCGATAAACCGAAAACTGTAAATTTGCAAATCGGGACACGAAAAAAAAACGAAAAATTAAAGAATTGAAAAACTGAAGAATCGAAAAATTGAAAAATCGAAAAATCGAAGAATCGAAGAATCGAAGAATCGAAAGTCGAAAAGTTCATAAACTGAAAATCGATAAGCCGATAAATTAATAAATTGATAAACCGATGAATCGAATAATCCACGAATCGATGAATGGATGAAGCGGTAAATCGATGTATAAATCGATTAGCATCAATTTTAATTTTAAAGTATCCGAGAGGTGGTGGGGTCACAAATATTTATTTTTTACAACTTCCTGTCATTTATTAAAACGAAAAAAAATAAAACCCTAATTTTATAGTTATAACTTTAACAACCAAAAAAATCCACATTATCACAGCTTATTTTTCAAAGTAACCACCTCGCGCCACCACGAAGGCCTGCCCAGAGCACCCGGAGCCATAAAAATAGCACTTTTCAGCCGCTGATACACCTACAAGAAAAAATTAGCACCACCTCCATAAACCAAATTTTCCATACTTGGCCATCCGAAGCTCCCAAAACAGAATTCAGAATAAAATCCGGGGGCGCCATGGCATCCACCAACGAAACCGCGTCATCTTTAACATCGTGACACAGTGCCAAAATAGCCTCGTGAACAAGACTCGTGGCTTCAGGACCTTGAACGTATCCACCTTGGTACAACGTCGGCAAAAATTTTTCCAAAGTCCAGACTCCATACAAAGAGAAGAGTTTGAGCAGGACATTTTTAACTTCTGTGTTTGCAGCTGCATCGATTTTGGTCAATAGGTGTCTCAATGCAACGTAGTGCAAAAACGCCGTGCTCAAACTTTTGGCGTAGAACACCTGGGTGTTGCTCCTAGCCCAAAACGGACCTTGCGTTTGAGTCAAAGTGGCCAATTTAGCTTTGGTTTGTTTTGCCAGGTAGCAAACGAGCCACTGGTAGGCTTGTAGTATGTCTAGGAAACAAAATCAGTTGTATTTTTTAACACCAAGACCTTTACCTTCAGGTTGCGAAATTTTTTCCACGCTGGTTGCATTCAATTTGAGTTTCAAAATCCTCGAAGCGTCTGATAGGAAATTCGCGGTTTGCAAAGGTGTTGAAATTTGGCCGCCGGCTTCCACACGGGACCACAATTTGACCAACCAGTTGCTCGTTTGTTGGATCAGCACGTGGTTTTCGCCATCGTAGGTAGAAACGGCGTCAAAATCATCCCTTATGTGTCCAATCCCGGCAACTACAACCCCAAAAGTAACAACAATTTACAACTTGAATTGTATCACCTTTGAGGTAACCGTGACCTCCACAAGCTTCCCGACATTCTTGAATCGCGTCTCTGACCATCCACCCCAGTACAGATTTACTAGCCGAACACAGGGCGTGAAGTTCCGCGGCTGCTGCACTTAAGGACTCTGCGTTTTGTTTTGGCGAAGAGTCCAAGAAGAGTCCTTCGATTATTTCTGATAAGTACGAGCTGAAGAATCTTGCGACGTACATTACTGATAGGTACGGTAAGAGGCGATGTTGCTACAAAGTGTGGTTAGAAATAGGACAACTAGAGAATAAGGTGGTACGTGAGATTGGTACTCCAAAATCGGAACTTCTTCGCCGTCGGAAGGTCCGAACTGGCGTCTTACGGCTGCGTATCGGATGGCTATGGTAAGGGCTTTGGTACCATAGCACTCCATGGCACCGATGACGCCTATTCGAGCCACAAATATACTACCCATGATGATGGTTTGCTTTTCTTGGGCGTCCTTGATGTAGTTGATGTAGTCTCCCTCGGGGGTTATGTCGCCATATTTGTTTAGGTAGCAGTCGGCGGGAATGCGGTATTTGTCAAAAATTAGGACCCTGGTGACACAAACAAATTTCAGTTTTTGTTTAGAACCATAGACTATACATAAATTGAAAAGTTAATGGTCTAAATTTAAAGGTTTTGGATGATGGCATCTTTTTTCAGAGTCTTAGAAACATTTTGAAGAGTTTTTTAGAATTTTTTGAAATTTTAAGTTCCACGAATAGTTTCTCAATAAGATGACATTAATTTCCGTTCGATCAGATATTGTATAAAGTCATTTCCAGAAAATTTTGGAACTCGATTTCAATTTTTGAACCAGAAGGTCTAAATAATTTAAAAACACCAAATGCAACAACCATCTTAAATTCGTAATGTAGTAAAAATTTTCATGTGATAGCATCTTTTTTTCGTTCAATTAGACCCATTTTAACGATTTTTGGAAATTTTTGGAAAATTTTTGGAAATTTTTAATATCAGTTTTAATTATTTTCATAAGTATCACAGCAGAGATTTTAAATTTAAATTTACTAATAATTCGGTTGGGTTAATTTTGTATTGTCAGATTAGTATTCTGTTGAAAATGTTCTGTAAGATGGCATTATTTTCTGCGTAATTAAATCCCTTTTAAAAGATTTTTCGGAAAATTTTGGAAATTTCGAACCAGAATTTTTAGCTTATTTGCAGACATACCGCGACAGCTATCTTCGTCTTCTGCTGAAAATTCACTATTGAACAGCATCCTTTTCCGCTCTATTAAATCCTTTTCAAAAAATTTTTGGAAATTTTGAATTCGAATTTTTGGATTACTGTAAGAAGTATCACAGCAGTGATTGAAAATTTGCCAAAAGTTTTCAGTACGTTGGCATCAACTTTCACTTGATTAAACGTTTTTTAAAAAATGTTTCTGAAATTTTTAGAAATTTTGAATCCGAATTTCTAACTTAGTTGAAGACATGCAGCAACAGCCTATCCAAATTCGTATCCAATGTATTCTTTTCCCTTCGATTAAATCCATTTTTCTGAGTTTTTTGGAAATTTTAAAATACATGTTTTTCTTATTTTGAAGAGATTGGCAACAATGTTTTCAAATTTGTAATTTACGACCATTTTTTTCAATTACATCTTTTTAAAAGGATTTTTCAAATTTTTTTGGATATTTTGACATAAAATTTCCAACTTAGTTGAAGACGTACCGCAAAAGTGATCTCACATTCGTAATTTATGGAAAATTTTCTATGGGATAATATGCCTTTCCGCCAAATTAATCCATTTTGCAGAATTTTTTGTAACATTTTTGGAAATTTTGAGTTGGATTTTTTTGATCATTTTAAGTAAGATCAGTCAAGCAGTAGTTGTTTTCAATTTGTAATTTAGTAACAATAATTTGGTGTAAGTTAGCATCAATTTCCACTTAATTACAAATTTTCTAAAAATTTTTCCTGAAATTTTGAAAAATTTTGAACCAGAATTTCAAAATTTTTTGAAGACGTGCCTCAATAGTGATTTCAAATTCCTCATCTACCGAACGTTTTCAATGGGGGACATTCTTTCTTGATTATTTTAAGAAAAATTGTAACATCTAAGTATTTCAAATTTGTAATTTACTAACAATTCTCAGAAATTGGCATCAATTTCCACTTAATTACAAATGTTCTGAAGAATATATTCTGAAATTTTGATCTAACGTTTTTTTCCGCTCGATTTAATCTAAAAAAAAAATCGAAACATTTTTGGAAATTGTGAATTCCATTTTTGTGAATATTTTATAAAAATGTCGCACTAGCGATCTCAAATTCGTGATATACTGAAAATTTTCAGTGGAAGGGCATTAATTCGAATTTAATGAGTTTTTCGGAAAATTTTGGAAATTTTTAATATGAATTTCTTAATTATTTTAAAACAATTGCAGCAGCTTTTTCAAATTTGTAATTTACTAACAATTGTCACCAAGTTGACATCAATTTCCACTTAATTCCATTTTTTTTGATGTTCCCGAAATTTTGAAAAATTTTGAACCAGAATTTCTTGAATATTTTAAGAATTGTAGTAGCTATTTCAAATTTATAATTTATTAACAATTCTCAATAAGTTGGCATCAATTTCCACTTGATTCCAATTTATAAAAAAAAAATGTTCTCGAAATTTTGAAAAATTTTGAACCAGAATTCCCAGCTTAATAGAAGACGTGGCTCAATAAAGATCTCAAATTTGTCATCTATCGAAAATCCTCAATGGGACGGCAGTCCTTTTCCTTCGATTAAATCAATTTTAATTAAATTTTCGTAAAATTTTTAGAAATTTTGAATTCAAATTTTTTATTATTTTAAACAAGATTCCAGCAGTTATTTCAAATTTGCAATTTTCTAACAATTTTCTGTAAGTTGACATCAATTTCCACTTATGTAATAAGTTTTCTAAACGATTTTCTTGAAATTTTGAAAATTTTTGAATTAGAATTTCAACTTTATTTTAAGACGTGTCGCAATAGTGATTTCAAATTTATCATCAATCCAAAATTCTCACTGGAAAAACAAATTATGTTCCCGTCGAATAAATCAATTTTAAATAAATTTTTGGAAAATGTTTGGAACTTTTGAATTCGAATTTTTTTATTATTTTGAGAAAAATCGCAGCGGCTATTTCAAATATGTAATTTACCAACAATTTTCAGTAACTTGGCATTAATTTCCACAGATTTACAAATTTTCTAAAAAAATTTCCTGAAATTTTGAAAAAATTTGAACCACTATTTGCAGCTCATCTGAAGACGTGCCTCGATAGTTATCTTTAACTCGTCATCTCATCAATGAGAGATCATTTTTTTCCTTCGATTAATTCCAGTATAAAGAGTTTTTCGGAAAATTTTGGAAATTTTGGATTCGAATTTTTTCATTAGTTTAAGGAAGATGGCAACAGATATTTCAAATGTGTAATCTAGTAACAATTCTCAGTAAGTTGGCATCAATTTCCACATAATAACAAATTTTCTGAAAAAATTTCCCGAAATTTTGAAAATTTTGAACTAGAATTTCTGGTTTATTTGAAAGCGTGCCTCAATAGTGATCTCAAGTTCGTCATCTATCGATTTTTTTTATGGAAAGGCATTCTTTTCCCTTCGATTAATTCCAATTTAAATAGTTTTTCGAAAATTTTTTGGAAATTATGAAATCGAATTTTTGTATTATTTTAAGAAAAATGGCAGCAGCTATTTCAAATTTTTAATTTAGTAGAAATTCTCAGTAAATTGGAATCAATCTTCACTTAATTACCAATGTTCTAAAGGATATTACTGAAATTTTGAAAAATTTGGAACTACAATTTCTAGTTTATTTGAAGACGTACCAAAGATCTCAAACTTGTAATCAAGTGAAAATTCTCCGCGATATAGCGTTTTTTCTGCTCGATTTAGTCTATTTAAAAAAAATTCGGAAAATTTTTGGAAATTTTGAATTCTATATATTTTAGTGAATATTTTAAGAAATATCGCACTAGCGATCTCAAATTCGTCATCTACGGAAAATTCTCAACGGAATGGCATTCTTTTCCCTTTGATTAATTCCAATTTAGAGAGTTTTTTGGAAAATTTTGAAAATTTTCAAAACAGATTTCTTGATTATTTTAAGAAGAATTGTAATAGCTATTTCAAATTTATAATTTATTAACAATTCTCAATAAGTTGGCAAAAAATTCCACTTGATTCCAATTAAAAAAAAATGTTCTCGAAATTTTGAAAAACTTTAATAAAATTTTCGGATAATTTTTAAAAATTTTGGATTCGATTTTTTTGTTTTAAGATAGATTTTAGCATTTAGTTTAAATTTTCGTTAAGTTGGCATTAATTTCCATTACATATATTTTCTACACAATTTTGTCCTACATTTTTTAAACAATTTTCCTGAAATTTTGAAAATTTTTGAACTAGAACTTCTAGTTTATTTGAAGACGTGCCGTAATAGTCAACTCAAATTCGTCATCAACAGAAAATTCTCACTGGGAGAACATCCTTTATTTTTTCGATTAATACATTTAAATAAATTTTCGGAAAATGATTGGCACTTTTGAATTCAAATTTTTTTATTATTTTGAGAAAAATCGCAGCAGCTACTTCAAATGTGTAATTTACTAACAATTCTCAGTAAGTTGGCATCAATTTCCACGCATTTACTAATTTTCTAACAAATTTTCCCGAAATTTTAAAAAAATTTGAACCAAAATGTTTACCTCATTTGAAGACGTGCCTCGATAGAGATCACACATTCACCATCTATCGAAAATTCTCTATCAGAGGGCATTCTTTTCCCGTCGATTAATTCCAATTGAAAGAGTTTTTCGTAAAATTTTTTGAAATTTGTAGTTCGATTTTTTTTAGTATTTTAGGAAAAATTGCAATAGCTATTTGACATTGCAATTTACTAAAAATTCTCAGTGAGTGGGTATCAATTTTCACTTATTTACAAATTTTCTAAAAAATTTTCTTGAAATTTTTAAAAAATTTGGATCAGAATTTCCAGCTCATTTGAAGACTTATCTCGACAGTAAACTTAAATTCGTCATCTAAGGAAAATTCTCAACAAGAGGGCATCCTTTTCTTTTCGATTAATTCCAAATTAAGAGTTTTTTGGAAAATTTTGGAAATTTTGATTTTGAATTATTGTTATTACTTTACGAAAAATTGCAACAGCTATTTCAAATTTGCAATTTACTAAAAATTCTCGGTAAGTTGTCATCAATTTCAACTTATTTACAAAATTTCTAAAAAAATTTCCTGAAATTTTGGAAAAATTTGAACCAAAATTTCCACCTCATTTGAAGACGTGCCTCGATAGAGGTCGCACAATCGCCATCTATCGAAAATTCTCGATCAGAGGGCATTTTTTCCCGTCGATTAATTCCAATTTAAAGAGTTTTTCGGAAAATTTTGGAAATTTTTAGTTCAATTTTTTTTAGTATTTTAGAAAAAATTGCAATAGCTATTTGACACTTGCAATTTACTAAAAATTCTCAGTGAGTTGGCATCAATTTTCACTTATTTACAAATTTTCTAAAAAATTTTCCTGAAATTTTGAAAAAATTTGGATCAGAATTTCCAGCTCATTTGAATACTTATCTCGACAGTAAACTTAAATTCGTCATCTAAGGAAAATTCTCAACAAGAGGGCATCCTTTTCTTTTCGATTAATTCCAAATTAAAAAGTTTTTCGGAAAATTTTGAAAATTTTTAGTTCGATATTTTTTAGTATCTTAGGAAAAATTGCAGCAGCTATTTCAAATGTGTAATTTACTAACAATTCTTATAAGTTGGCATCAATTTCCACTTATTTACAAATTTTCTAAGAACTCTTCCTGAAATTTTGAAAAAATATGGATCAGAATTTCCAGCTCATTTGGAGACTTATCTCGACAGTAAACTTAAATTCGTCACCTATGGAAAATTCTCAATAAGAGGGCATTCTTTTCTTTTCGATTAATTCCAAATTAAAAAGTTTTTCGAAAAATTTTGGAAATTTTGAGTTTGATTTTTTTTTATTATTTTACGGAAAATTGCAACAGCCATCGGTATCAATTTTCAATTAATTACACATTTTTTGAAGAATTTTTATGAAATTTTGAAAATTTTGAATCAGAATTTCTAGTTTGTTTAAAGATATAGCGCAACAGTTATCTTGAATTCGTCATATTTTGAAAATTCTCTAGGGGAGAGTATTATTTTCTGCTCGATTGAAACGATTTTACAGAATTTTTCGAAAAATTTTGGAAATTTTGAATTCGAATTTCTTGATAATTTTAAGAAGTAGCGCAAGCACGATTTTTGATTTGTGGTTTACCAATTATTCTCAATGAGTTGACATCAATTATAGATTTTTAAATAATTTTTCAGAAATTTTTGAAAATTTTGATTCAAAAGATGACTGATTTCTTTTTGGAAATTTTTAACGAAATTTCTTCCTTAATTGAAGGAATATCTCAACACCGTTTTCAAAGTTGTAATTCACGAGAAATTCTAAATTTCTTTTCAATTACATTTTTTCAGGATTTTTCAGAATTTTTTGGAAATTTTGTGAAAAAATCTCCAAAAACGGTATTTCTTCAAGCTCCATTAGACCCATTTTAAACTTTTAGGATTTTTTCAGAACCCATTAAACAAAACTGTTTCAAATTTACCTATTATTACTACAAGGACAATTCAAAATAAACAAACCCATTATCGATCCCATTGAGCCCAATTTTCTCGCCCATATCCGCCACCGTGACTCCAACAAACGGCAACAAAGTCTTCGGATCCCTAATCGGTACCACGAATCCCTGCAACCCATAATGCATACCATCGATATAAAGCTGTGCATACACGACAGCATGGGTGGACACTTTTCCCAGACACCCGGCCCAGCATTTAGCGGCCTGAAAATCCGGGGTATCCAACACAAACTCCCGTTTATCTTTATCGTAGGTTGCGGTGGTCCTCATACCATTAGTGTAACTACCATGCCCGATTTCGGTCATACATAAACACCCATGTATCTGAAAACGCAACCATGATTACAGCTACTAGGTACTACCATGACTGTCAACAACCTTTCTAGTTTCTATGTCGTGAATGAACTTGCGGTGTTTCTCGGTACCTTGAATTGCCAGAGCGTTTGTGAATAGTTCTCCTGCAATGCGTTTGGCACAGGATTCGGGACTCAGCTGGGCCATGGTCCTTAGGGTCTCGAGTTGCCTCTGGGAGAGGTTTAGTTTGCTGGTACTGATCGAGGAAAGGTCGACGTCGGCTATAGAAAATGCCCGTTGAAGGGTCTTGTGCCTTTGTTCGTCCAGGGTTTGGTGGGTGTGATCATCATGGAACACCGGATTTGCCTGGAGTACCTTGAGTAGGTCGTTCTGCAAACACAAAAATCATTGGTGTGTGGTGATTAAAGTAGAGATGAATATTACTTGGAATTTGACCACTTCTTCCGTTTCGATGAAGGTTTTTAATTTTTTCCAGTCAAAGGATGCCCTTTTGCGGTAAAAGTCCAAAGGGCCAGCGGGAAAATCAGGTAACACAGGCAACATGTTAGTCGACGGTTTGTTTTTCAAATGGTTAATGACTGTCTGTTTGCGAAGGTTAAAAACTAAACAACATAGATAAAATATTGTTATTAAGGTTAAAGTCGGAATTCGAAAACAACACTGGTACGCTGGTCAAGTTGATACCGGTGAAATGAAAGTTGATTCATAATAGGTAAATATTTATCACGTGATGTAAGACGAGTTATGTTATGTATGACATGCAGAAAGATTTATCGCATTTTCGTGTGTTTGTTTATCTTTTGAGTATCCATTGTTGTTAGTTTGGGGGCAAAGGTGAATTAACAATGAGTTGTTGAAATTTGGTTATCGGTACTCCATACCAGTGCAGTTTTTGCTGCATGTATTCGAGAGTTTTCTTCTCTAGGTGATAGTTTTACTTGATGGTTGAGAGATCGGTCGATCGGTACCTATGTGGTGAAAGTCAAGTTTAATGACATGTTACGAAACTGGAGTCAAAGACTAGATATACATATAATAGTACTTTGAGTTTTCATTTATTTGTGAATTTGTATTCAAAGTATGTTTGCATTTATGGATACAAATGATGAACTTATTTGTGCACCGGAAATTCACATTTGTGATATCCTTTCCGTAAACAAAACTTATACAATAAAGATATTACTTTAATAATACGTTGAATAACAAGAGCCTACGATGAAGTAATCTTATCTTCAAGTTTTAAAATCATTATATGGAATTATATATGGTCTACAATAGATAAGTTCGTCTTATCACCTCTTTCGTATTCAAAATGTTTTATGGAACTTGGAAATGTAAATACCCGATATGTTTTAATGTAAGTAGTTCAGGGGTGTAGAAAGTTTCGAATTTTCGATTTTTCGAATTCTAAATTATCAATGTTTCAATTTTGCGAATTTTCGATGTTTTGATTTTTCGATTTTTTATTTTTCCGTTTTCTCATTTTTAGATCTTTCCACATTTTGAATTTTCGAATTCTCACAATTTTTTGATTGTTCGATTTTTTTTATTTTTTCTTCTCTCGATTTTTAGATTTTCCCAATTTTTCAATGTTTCAATTTCAAGATTTCCCGATATTTTGGTATTTTGGCTTTTTAAATTATCCACTTCTCGACTTTTTGACTTTTTTCGTTTACTGAATTTTCAATTTTTTGACTTTTTCGATTTTTCGGTTTTTCAATTTTCCAATTTCTAGGTCTATCGATCTCGACTTGTCTTTTCAGTTTTAGACTTTCCGATTTCTCAATTTTACGATTCCATGTTCTAATTTCTCCATTTCCTTATTTTTCAGTTTTTAGACTTTCCGATTTTTCGTATTCTTAATTCTGGTTTTTTCGGTATTTTAGCTTTTCAATTTTTCGGTTGCTTTATGTTCAATTTCTCGATTTCTAAATTTTCGATTTTTTGGTTTCTCGATTTTCGATTTTTGATGTCTTGAATTTCCGATTTCTCTATTTTTTGGTTTTTTGTTTTTCGATTTTTCTATTTTCTCATTTTTACATTTTTCAATAATTCGATTTTTCCAGTATTTTGTTTTCGAGTTTTATAATTTTTCCATTTTTTTAACTCTCAACATGTCATTTTTTCGATTTTTCTTTTCAGTTTCTGACTTCTCAATCTACGATTTTTCGTTTTTTTTTTATTTTTCGATTGCTCGAATTTTCGATTATTCGATTCTTCAGTTTTCCTCGATTTTTTGATTTTTCGACTTTTCGACTTTTCGATGTTTCTATTTTTACAGATCTCGATTTCTTTAATTTTAGAATTCTCAACTTATTTAATTTTCAGTTTTTACACTTTTCCATTTTTTTAATTTTTTTTAATTCTCCGGTTTTTGCTTGGTTAAATTTTTCGATTTTTCGTATTCTTAATTCTTCATTTTTCGGTATTTTAGCTTTTCAATTTTTCGGTTCCTTTATTTTCAATTTCTCGATTTCTTAATTTTCGATTTCTCAATTTTTTTGGTTTTTTGTTTTTCGATTTTTCTATTTTCTCGTTTTTAGATTTTTCAACTATTCGATTTTTCCAGTTTTTTGTTTTCGAGTTTTATAATTTTTCGATTTTTCGAACCCTCAACGTGTCGTTTTTTCGAATTTTCTTTTCAGAATCTGACTTTTCAATCTTACGATTTTTCGATTGCTCGAATTTTCGATTATTCGATTCTTCAGTTTTTCTTGATTTTTTGATTTTTCGATTTTTCTACTTTTCGATGTTTCTATTTTTAGAGATCTCGATTTCTTTAATTTTAGAATTCTCAACTTATTTAATTTTCAGTTTTTACACTTTTCCATTTTTTTGATTTTTTGAATTCTCCGGTTTTTGATTGGTTCAATTTTTCCATTTTTCGTATTCTTAATTCTCCATTTTTCGTATTCTTAATTTTTGAGTTTTTCGATTTATCGATTTCTCTGTTTTCAATTTCTCGATTTTTTGGTTTCTCGATTTTGGATTTTTCGTTTAGCGAATTTTCAAAGTTTTGAATTTTCGATTTCTCTATTTTGATTTTTCTATTTTTAGTTGTTTTAATTTTTTGTATTTCTCTATTATATGGTTTTTTGTTTTTCGATTTTTCTATTTTCTCATTTTCAGATTTTTTAAATTTTAGATTTTTCCAGTTTTTGGTTTTCAAATTTTAGAATTTTTCGAATTTTCGAATTCCGAATTTTTCATTTTTTCGATTATTTGATTTTTCCATTTCCCGATTTTTCAATTTTTACAATATTTACTTTTTTCGTTTTTTGACTTTTCGATATTTCGAGGTTTCAATTTTTCAATGTTACGATTTTTCGAATTTTCGATTTATCGATTATTTCATTTTTCAATTTCTGGATTTCCACATTTTTTAGTTTTCCCATTTTGCAATAACTTTTCTACTTATCAATTTTTCAATTTCAGAAAATCGCGATTTTTCGATTTTATATTTCCCAATTTTCAATATTTAGATTTTTTTCTTTTTCGAATTTTCGTTTTTTCTATAATTCAATTTTTCGAATTTTCCATTTTTCAGTTTTTCGATTTCAAATTTTCTCTAATTTTCATACATTTCAATTTCTGGATTTCCCGATTTTTCAATTTTGCCCACTTTTCAATGTTTTAATTTTTCGACTTTTCAATATTTCAGTTTTTTACGATTTTTCCGTCTATAGACTTTTCAGTTTTTTGAATTTTTCCATTTTAAGTTTTGTCGATTTCTCGGCTTTTCGATTTCCCGATTTTTTTGATTTTTCGAATTCTTTGTTTTTGTCTTGGTTCAGTTTTTCGATTTTTAGAATTTACGATTTTTCGTATTCTTCTATATTCTCGATTTTTTGGTTTTTTAGTTTCGATTTTTCGATTGCTCTATTTTCAATTTTCGATTTTTTGTTTCTCGATTTTCAATTCTTCAATTTTGTGAATTTTCACTGTTTTGATTTTTCGATTTCTCGATTTTTGATATTCCGATTTTTTGATGTCTTGATTTTTCTATATCTACATTTTTTGGTTTTTTGTTTTTTCTATTTTAATTTTTTCTTTTTAGATTTTTCAACCATTCGATTTTTCAAGTTTTTGGTTTTCGAATTTTATATTTTTTCGATTTTTCGAATTCTCAATTTTTCGTTTTTTCGATTTCTCGATTACTCGAATTTTCGATTTTTCGATTCTTTGGTTTTCCTCGATTTTTTGATTTTTAGATTTTTCTATCTTTCGAATTTTAGATTTTTCTATATTTCGGTTTTTATATTTCTCGATTTCTCAATTTTTCGACTTTTATCATTTGCATTTCAGTTTTTAGATGTTTCGATTTTTTTATTTTTCCATTTTTCCTAGGTATTCTTAATTCTCTATGATTAGGTTTTTTAGTTTTTCGATTGTTCTATTTTCAATTTCTCGATTTCTCTAGATATTTCTATTTTTTGGTTTTTCAGTTTTGGGACTTTAACTGTTTTGATTTTTAGATTTTTTGATGTCTTCGTTTTTCGATTTCTCTATTTTTTGGTTTTTTGTTTTTCGATTTTTCCATTTTCTCATTTTTAGTTTTTTCAACTATTCGATTTTTGCAGTTTTTGATTTTAGAGTTTTATAATTTTTCGATCTTCCGATCTCTGATTTTTGGTTTTTTCGATTTTTCTTTTCAGTTTCTAGACTTTTCAATCTCCCGATTTTTCGTTTTTTCGATCTCTCGATTGCTCCAAATTTCAATTATTCGATTCCTCAGTTTTCCTTTATTTCTTGATTATTCGATTTTTCTATTTTTGGATTTCTCGATTTCTTTATTTTTGGGTTTTCGATTGTGGGTTTTTGCATTTTTTTGATTTTTCGAATTCTTCGTTTTTCATAGGTCCAATTTTTCGATTTTTGAATTTTTGATTTTTCGTATCCTTAATTCTCGATTTTTCGTTTGCTCTATTTTCAATTTCTCCATTTCTCAATTTTCGATTTTTTGGTTTCTGGATTTTCGATTTTTCAATTTCGCGAATTTTAAATATTTTGATTTTTCCATTTCTCGATTTTTGATTTTTAGATTCTTTAATGTCTTCATTTTTCGATTTCTCTATTTTTTGGTGTTATCTTTTTCGATTTTTCTATTTTCTTATATTTAGATTTTTCAATTATTCGATTTTTCCAGTATTTGATTTTTGAATTTTATAATTTTTCGATTTTTCGAATTCTCATTGTTTCCTTTTTTCGAATTTTCTTTTCTGTTTCTAGACTTCTCAATCTTCCGATTATTCGTTTTTTCGATTTTTCGATTGCCCTAATTTTCGATTTTTCCAGTCATCAGTTTTTCCAGATTTTTTGATTTTTCAATATATCGACTTTTCGATTGTTCGAATTTTCGATTCTATGGTTTTTAGTTTTTCTATTTTTCGGTTTCTGGTTTTCGATTTTTCAAATGTATTTTTAATTTATCGATTTCTCAATTTTCCGTTTTTTGGTTTCCTGATTTTCGATTTTTTAATTTTACGAATTTTCAGTCATTTGATTTTTCGATATTTCGATTTTTTGATTATTTGATTTTGTGATGTGTTGATTTTTCGATATCTCTATTTTTAGGGTTTTTGTTTTTCGATTGTTCTAGTTTCCCATTTTTAGATTTTTCAAATATTCGATTTTTCCAGTTTTAGAACTTTTGGATTTTCGAATTTTGAATTTTTCGTCTTTTCGGTTTTTCCATTTCTCCATCTTTCAATTTTTACAAATATTGCTTTTTTCAATTTTCGACTTTTCGAGCTTTCAATTTTTCAATTTTCCGTTTTCTCGATTATTTCATTTCAATTCCTGGAATTCCCCATTTTTCAACGTTTCGATATTTCGATTTTTTCCCTTTTTCGAACTTTCGATATATCTATAGTTTGATTTTTCATTCGTTCGATTTCTGAATTTCTCAGTTTCTAGACTTCTCAATATTTTGATTTTTCGACTTTTCAATTTCTCGATTTCTGGACGTTTCGACCTTTTGATATTCCGATATTTCGATTTTTCTATTTCAGGACTGCTTCAATTTTCCATTTTTTTTTTGTTTTCAGATTTTCGATTTTTTGATATTTTTTAACAACATTTAACTTTTAACCTGTTTGATTCAGAATTGGCCCTCTCATGTGTTAATATTATAGGATACACAACTGTTAATTAGTGTTATGTTTTTACATTAATTGTTGTCATGTTGTGTCTAATTATTATTGACGTTAAGGTTGGCATGACGATATATACAACTTTTTATAGATTTGTACTGCGTTTCATATGGTGTTAATTATTGGGTTACATTTTTTGTGTTTACTACTTACAGTTTATGCAACCAATAAAACACTCAGTCACACTTGTATAATATCCGTAATCACATTTACCGGAATTGTTGAAAAGTGTTAACATTATACGAGAAAGTGAGGTTAATTTGTACCATTATGGTTTATTGCAGACATACGTCATAAAATTTACTAAAAGTCACCGCCAACTTGATCCTTTTTTAAGAGAACACGGGAAACTTGATTGTATTATTTTTCTTTCAAATTTAAAGGCACAAGGAAACAAGAAAAAGTTCACAGCTTTTGTAAAAATCATAACACGACTACGATAGTGAGACTCCCAGTAAATGAGGAAATTAAAAAATTCTATAATTTTATATAAGCTGCTAATTTGAATAAATTGTTCCTAGAAACAGTTATATTAAATTGGCAAAAACCCACCACGGTGGTTTTTCCCAACAAATTGGTAAAATCAGAAAATAATGCACTTGTATGAATTGATTAATTCTGAAGTTTGAAGTGAGAAATTAGTAGAAAATGTAATGAATATGTATTACAACACAGGTGTGTGAGGAATTAATTACATAATGTGCGTTTAATAAATACAGTTATAATGCACACGTACATGAATTATGAATTTAATTTTTTCTTGCCTAATTAAATTTTTTTCTGGTTATATTACTTGTTTGTGTCCATTTTGTTCTAAAATCGGAATTTTCTATACCCCTAAAGTAAGCACATGTGTTTTGCGAAGGTTCCGGTACTATAAAGAGATATCAAATCAATAACCCAAGTAGAAGAATAAATTTTATTGCACCGCTAAATACGTATGTAGATTTTAACAAATATTATGCAACAAGTGAATTAAACATCACTTTATTCACGAGAAGGTGTTGAGATCATTTCTTTGAGTGAATAAGTATGTATGTTTAATTCACGAGGCATTTTAACGAATTTTATGAATAAAACTTCAAGTGATAAATAAAAATTTGAATCATAATAATTTTGCTCTTTCTTCTTAATATACGCAGTCTTCTTTTCACAACAAGAAACTTAAAGCATGTTCAAAATTTTTGTAGGGAAATATGTATTTTGCAATTACGCTCCGCCCCTCGATCTGACAACGAATAAAAATTCATCACAACTGAGATCGCGAGAAAATGAAGAAAATATAAGCCCCGCCCACCCACCCGCTCTCAGTTGTGATGAATTTTTTATTCATCGTGAGCCGAGGTCGGAGCTTAGTTGCAAAATTCTCATTTCTCTACAAGAAATTAATTACCATCTGAAATATGTTCTTAAAAGAGTAAAATTTTGTGGAGAAATATGGATTTGGGATTAAACTTCGTCGCTCGATCTGACAACGAATAAAAAATTCATTGTTCCATTTTGCAATAACTTTTCCACTTCTTTTCAAGTGTTCGATTTCTCAATTTGTCGACTTTTCCATTTTTCCAATTTTTCAGCTTCAAGTTTTGTCGATTTTCTAAATTTTGGATTTCTCGATTTTTCAATTTTGCCCATTTTCAATGTTTCGATTCCTGAATTTCGCGATTTTTCGATTATTTATTTTCTGCTTTTTCGATTTCTCAATTTCTCGGTTTTTCGTTTTTTTTGATTACTCGTTTGCTCGAATTTTCGATTTTTTGATTTTCAGATTTCTCGATCTCTGTATTTTTCTGTTTTAGGCTTTTCGATTTTTTGAATTCTCAAATTTCTGTTTTTTCTTTTGTTAGATTTTTATTTTTTTTCCATTTTTCGTATTCTTAATTCTAGATTTTTCGTTTACTTTATTATACCTACTTTTGGTAGTTATTCTTAATTCTCTATGATTGGGTTTTTTAGTTTCTTGATTGTTCTATTTTCAATTTCTCGATTTCTCTATTTCTATTTTTTGGTTTATAGATTTTCTATTTTTCAGTTTTGCGAATTTTAACTGTTTTGATTTTTCGAATTCTCGATATTTGATTGTTAGATTTTTTGGTGTCTTCATTTTTCGACTTCTCCATTCTTTGGTTTTTTGTTTTTCGATTTTCCAGATTTTTTGGTTTTTCCAGATTTTTGGATTTTCCAAATTTTCAAGATTTTTGGTTTTCCAAATTTCTTGGATTTTCCAGATTTTTTTGATTTTCCAGATTTTTTGGATTTTCCAGATATTTGGATTTTCTGAATTTTCCAAATTTTTGGTTTTCCAGATTTTTTGGATTTTCTAGATTTTCCAGATTTTTGCTTTCCCAAATTTTTTTGGATCTTCCAGACTTTCCAGATTTTTTGGATTTTCCAAATTTTCCAGATTTTTGGTTTTCCAGATTGTTTGGATTTTCCAGACATTCCAGATTTTTTGGATTTTCTAAACTTTCCAGATTTTTTGGTTTTTCCACTTTCCAGATATTTTGGATATTCAAACTTTTCCAGATTATGTGGTATTTCCAGATTTTTTGGATTTTCCAGATTTTTTGGTTTTGCCAAATTTTGAATTTTCCAAATTTTCCAGATTTTTTGATTTTTTCAGATTTTTGGATTTTCCACTTTCCAGATTTTTTAGATTTTCAAAATTTTATAGATTTTTTTTTTCCAGATTTTTTGTTTTTACCTGATATTTTGGTTTTTCCAGAATTTTTGGTTTTTCCAGATTTTTTGGTTTTTCCAGGTTTTATGGTTTTTCCATACTTTCCAGATTTTTTGGATTTTCAAAATTTTCCAGATTTTTTGTTTTTTCCAGATTTTTTGGATTTTCCAGATTTTCCATGTTTTCCAATTTTTTTTGGTTTTCTCCAGATTTTTTGGATTTTCCAGATTTTTCAGATTTTTTTGGATTTTCCAGACTTTCCAGATTTTTTGGATTTTCAAAATTTTCCAGATTTTTTGTTTTTTCCAGATTTTTTGGATTTTCCAGATTTTCCAGATTTTCCATATTTTCCAAATTTTTTTGGATTTTCCAGATTTTCCAGATTTTTTAGATTATCCAGATTTTCCAGATTTTTTAATTTTTCGTTTTTTCGATTATTCAATTCGATCTTTATTTTTTTCATTTTTCTACTTTTCGATACTTCCAGCTTTCAATTTTCGATTTTTCGATTTGTCGATTATTTCATTTTTTATTTTCTGGATTTCCCAATTATTCAATTCTCCAGTTTTTCCATTTTGCAATAACTTTTCCACTTATCAATTTTTCAATTTCCGAAAATTTTGATTTTTTGCGTTTTTTCTATAGTTCAATTTCTCAATTTGTCGACTTTTCCATTTTTCCAATTTTTCAATTTCAAGTTTTGTCGATTTTCTAAATTTTGGATTTCTCGATATTTCAATTTTGTACATTTTTCAATGTTTCGATTCCTGAATTTGGCGCTTTTTCGATTATTTATTTTCTGCTTTTTCGATTTCTCAATTTCTCGGTTTTTCGTTTTTTTGATTACTCGTTTGCTCGAATTTTCGATTTTTTGATTTTCAGATTTCTCGATTTCTGTATTTTTCTGTTTTAGGCTTTCCGATTTTTTGATTGTAGATTTTTCGATTTTTCAAATTCTCAAATTTTCGTTTTTTCCTTTGTTAGATTTTTAGATTTTTTGAATTTTCCATTTTTCGTAGGTATTCTTAATTTTCTTTTAATTTTTTGGGTTTTTTAGTTTCTTGATTGTTCTATTTTCAATTTCTCGATTTCTATATTTCTATTTTTGGTTTCTAGATTTTCGATTTTTCGGTTTTGCGAATTTTAACTGTTTTGATTTTTCGAATTCTCGATTTTTGATTGTTAGATTTTTTGGTGTCTTCATTTTTCGATTTCTCTATTCTTTGGTTTTTTGTTTTTCGATTTATCCATTTTCAGATTGTTAGATATTTCAACTATTGGGTTTTTGCAGTTTTTGATTTTAGAGTTTTATAATTTTTCGATCTTTCGATCTCTGATTTTTGGTTTTTTCAATTTTTCTTTTCAGTTTCCAAACTTTTCAGTCTCCCGATTTTTCGTTTTTTCGATTTCTCGATTGTTCGAAAATTCGATCATTCGAGTTTTCCTGGATTTCTTCATTATTCGATTTTTTGATTGTGAGTTTTTCCATTTTTTTGATTTTTCGTATTCTTAATTCTAGGTTTTTCGTTTGCTTTATTTTCAATTTTTCGATTTCTCAATTTTCGATTTTTTGTAATCTGGATTTCCGGTTTTTCAATTTCGCGAATGTTAAATATTTTGATTTTTCGATTTCTGGATTTTTAATTTTTAGATTCTTTGATGTTTTAATTTTTCGATTTGTCTATTTTTTGGTGTTGTTTTTGGATTTTTCTAATTCCTTATTTTTAGATTTTTCAACTATTCCATTATTCCAGTCTTTGATTTTCGAGTTTTATAATTTTTTGATTTTTCGAATTCTCAGTGTTTCCTTTTTCGAATTTTCTTTTCTGTTTCTAGACTTCTCAATTTTGCAATTTTTCAGTTTCTTGTCAGGAAAAGAAGACTTCGTATATAAAGAAAAAATAAAGAAACTATAAGCCCCGCCCACCCACCCGCTCTCTATTGTGATGATCTTTTTATTCATCGTGAGCCGAGGGCGGAGCTTAGTTGCAAAATCCTCATTTCTCTACTCTGGTTTTGCAGACTTTTAAAATTACCAATTTTTCGTTTTTTCGATTTCTTAATTTTACAAATTTTCTATAAACTTTCCAGTTTTTCGATTTTTCGATTTTTAGGTTTCTGGATATCTCGCCTTATCGATGTTTGGATTTTTCGTCCTCGATTGCTTGATTTTTCGGTTTTTTGGTTTTCCGATTTCTCGACAACTGTACATATTTTCAAATTCTCGATTTCTCAATTTTCGATTTTTTTTTCCCGATTTTCAATTTTTCAATTTGGCGACCTTTCAATGTTTTGATTTTTTCGATTTCTCGAGTTCGATTTCTCTATTTTTTGGTTTTTGATTTTTCGATTGTTCTATTTTCAATTTCTCGGTTTCTCTATTTCTATTTTTTGGTTTCTAGATTTTCGATTTTTCACTTTTGCGAATTTTAACTCTTTTGATTTTTCGAATTCTCGATTTTTGATTGTTAGATTTTTTGGTGTCTTCATTTTTCGATTTCTCTATTCTTTGGTTTTTTGTTTTTCGATTTATCCATTTTAGATTATTAGATATTTCAACTATTCGGTTTTTGCAGTTTTTGATTTTAGAGTTTCATAATTTTTCGATCTTTCGATCTCTGATTTTTGGTTTTTTCGATTTTTCTATTCAGTTTCTAGACTTTTCAATCTCCCGATTTTTCGTTTTTTCGATTTCTCTATTGTTCGAAAATTCGATTATTCGATTCCTCAGTTTTCCTCGATTTCTTGATTATTCCATTTTTGGATTTCTCGATTTCTTTATTTTTCGGTTTTTTGATTGTGGGTTTTTCCATTTTTTTTATTTTTAGAATTCTTCGTTTTTTCATTGGTCCAATTTTTCGATTTTTCGAATTTTTGATTTTTCGTATTCTTAATTCTAGATTTTTCGTTTGCTTTATTTTCAATTTCTCGATTTCTCAATTTTCGATTTTTTGTAATCTGGATTTCCGGTTTTTCAATTTCGCGAATTTTAAATATTTTGATTTTTCGATTTCTCGATTTTGTTTTTTAGACTGTTTGATGTCTTCATTTTTCGATTTGTCTATTTTTTGGATTTTTCTATTTTCTTATTTTTAGATTTTTCAACGATTCCATTATTCCGGTTTTTGATTTTCGAGTATTATAATTTTTTGATTTTTAGCACTTAGGCAACCAGTTATACAGATGCGTGTGGTCTTTGTCATGCGTCCTTGGGCATTTAGTACATTTCAAATCTGAGAGGCGGCACGTTTACATGACGTACTGCGACCCTATAATCATTTATAGAAACCTTGTATAAAAACCTATTTTACATGATCACTCAGTTATCGGTAATTGAAGTCTTTAATTCCCCCGAAGTAATTATTTTCATATCTCGTCCTTATCTCTAAACATGACAGTCTAATGAATTTCACACACTACCTTGACACCCTTCTACAAATTGATTTACTGGAAAAATGTGTGATAATGAGCGTGTAAAAGCAACAGGTTTTCTGGAATCCTAATTGACGGTTCGATTGTAATCTTATCAGTTTGAAAGCGTACAGCATAATCTAATTTGAATTATGACGTCCAAATCAGACGAAATTATACTGCCATGTTTTTAAATTATTAATTGCCTTGTTACTTACTTCTGAGCGTAAGCTAATTGTCCATTTGTGTTGGGGTTTTATTAGACAGATATGGCTTGGAAGAGCTAACTATCCTGTAATTACTTGGAATTTCTTGCACGACGTGACAACAATTGACGTAGTAAATTTGATAATTGATTTGCGTATGTATGTTTTTAATTTTGTAATTCACCTTTTCATTTGTGGCCATTGTATTAAGCGGAGGAAGATCTTAAAAAATTACGAAAGATCAAGGATCGAAAACACGGGAAAGTAAAATAATTGAAAAAAAAAATTGAAAATTCGAATATCGAAAAGACGAAAAGTAAAAAATTAAAGTCCAAAAAAATCAAAAATTGAAAAAGACAAAAAACGCAAATTTTAAAAATGAAAGAACTAAACAATTGAAAAATCGGGTAATCGAAAAGGTAACAAACTGAAAATTCGAATAACGAAAAATCGAAAATTTGATGTATCAAAATCGAAAAAATGAAAAATCAAAATTCGATATTGGAGATTTTGAAAAATCCGAAAATCGAAATATAAAATAAACGAAATATCGAAAATTCGAAATTCCAAAAATTGAAAATTTGAAAAATAGAAAAGCGGCAAAAACGCGGATTCGAAAAATAGAAACATTGAGAAATCAAAAGATTCAGAAATCGAGAAATTGAAAAGTCGAAAAGTTGAGAAATCGACAGATCTAAAACTCCAAAATTCAAATATCAAAAACTCCAGAAATGGAAAAATTTTTCAAAATTGCAGTGTTGAACCATCGAAAATTGAGAAATCGATAAATTGAAAATAGAACATTTGAAAAATCGAAAAGCTAGAAACCGAAAAATAGAAAAACTAAAAACCGAAAAATCGAAAATTCGAACAATCGAAAATTTGAACTAAGGAAAAAACGAAGAATTCGAGGAATTAAACAAATCGAAAAATCCATAATCAACAAATCGAAGTATAAAAACTGAAAAATAAAGAAATCGAGAAATCGGAAAGTCGAAACATTGAAAAGTCGAAACATTGAAAAGTCGAAACATCTAAAAGTCGATAAATTGAGAAATCTAAAAATCGAAAAATCTGAAAACTAAAAAATCGTAATTTTGAGAAATCGGGAAGTCCTGAAACCGAGATAGCGGAAAATCTAAAAATCGAAACATGGAAAAGTGGAAAAATTGAAAAATCAAAAAATCTGGGAAGACTGAAAACTGGAAAAATCGAAAATCGAAAAAATGGAAGATTGAG
This sequence comes from Zophobas morio, assembly GCF_036711695.1. NCBI lineage: Eukaryota > Metazoa > Arthropoda > Insecta > Coleoptera > Tenebrionidae > Zophobas > Zophobas morio. The sequence continues at coordinate 3,573,844 of NW_026972123.1, read as the reverse complement.
AAGTCTAGAAATACAAAAGAAAATTCGAAAAAAGGAAACATTGAGAATTCGAAAAATCGAAAAATTATAAAACTCGAAAATCAAAAACTGGAAATATCGAGTAACTGAAAAATCTAAAAATAAGGAAATAGAAAAATCGAAAAATATAACACTAAAAATACACAAATCGAAAATCCAAAAACCAAAAAATCGAATATTGAAAAATCGAGAAATTGAAAATAGAGCAAACAAAAAATCGATAATTAAGAATACGAAAAATCAAAAATTCGAAAAATCGAAAAATTGGACTAATGAAAAAACGAAGAATTGGAAAAATAAAAAAAATGGAAAAACCCACAATCAAAAAACCGAAAAGTGTAAAGACCGAAAAATAAAGAAATTCAGAAATCCAAAAATGGAAAAATCGAAAAGTCGAAAAATCGAATAATCAAGAAATCGAGGAAAACTGAAGAATCGAATAATCGAAATTTCAAGAAATCGAAAATTGAAAAATTCAAAAATCGAAAATTGAAAAATCAAAAAACCAAAATTTTAAAAATGAAAGAACTGAACAATTGAAAAATCCGGTAATCGAAAAGGCAACAAATTGAAAATTCGAATATCGAAAAATCGAAAATTTGATGTATCAAAATTGAAAAAATGAAAAATCAAAATTCGATATTGGAGATTCTGAAAAATCCGGAAATCGAAATATAAAATAAACGAAATATCGAAAATTCGAAATTCCAAAAATTGAAAATTTGAAAAATCGATAAATTGAAAAAACAAAAACGAGAACTCGAGAAATCGAAAAATCTGAAATAAAATAAATCGAAAAATTTAGAATTCGAGAACTTGAAGAATGGAAAAATTGAAACATCGAAAAATTGAAAAATATGAAAATTCGAAAGTCTAAAAATCGAAAAGTCGAGAAATCGATAAATCGAAACTTCGTACAATTGGAAAATTGAAACAACAAAATATTGAGAAATCATAAAGTCGAAAAGTAGAAAAAACGAAAAATTGAATAATCGAAATTGAAAAAAAAATGAAAAATTCAACTTAAATAAAATCGAAAAAACAACATCGAATAATTGATAAAATTGCAAAATCGAAGATTATAAAATTTGAAAAACGAAAAATTGAAAAATCGGGAAATCGAAAAATCTAAAATTTTAGAAATGAAAAAATTTTCTGAAATAACAGTGTTGAAAAACCGAGAAACCGAAAAATTTTAAACACTGAAAAACCGATAAGTCGAGAAATGGAAAATTCGACAAATCGAGAAATTGAAATACAATTAAGAAATGAAAAAATCGTACAATCGAAAAATTGAAAAATCGAAAAACGTAAAATCTAAAAAAGGAAAAATTGAAAAAGCGATAAACTGAAAAAACAAAAAAAAACGAGAAATCGAGAAATCGAAACATCTGAAATAAAAAAAAAACAAAAAATTTAGAATCCGAGAAATTGAAGAATCAAAAAATTGAAACATCGAGGAATTGAAAAATATGATAATCCAAAAAGTGTAAAAACCAAAAAGTCCAGAAATCGATAAATCGAAACTTCGGACAATTGGAAAATTGAAACATGGAGAAATCGAAAAACAAAATATCGAGAAATTGAAAGGTCGAAAATCGGATGATCAAAATAGGAAAAATTGAAAAATTCAAATTAACAAAAAATCGAAGAAATAAGATCGAATAATTGGTAAAACTGCAAAGTCGAAAATTAAAAATTTGAAAAACGAAAAATTTAAAAATCGGGAAATTGAAAAATCTAAAATTTTAGAAATCAAAAAATTTTCCAAAATAACAGTGTTGAAAAATCGAGAAAACGAAAAAACTTAAATTTTAGAAATCAAAAAGTTAAAATACCAAAAAATCAAAGGAGAGAAAAATTGAAAAATCCCAAAACTCAAATATCGAAAAACTGACCAATCATTTAATCGAAAAATGAAAAATCAAAGAGAAATTGAAGAATTGAAACACTGAAAAATCCCAAAACTTAAACACATATCGGGAAATCGAAAAGCGGAGAAATCGAAAAATCAACATCGAATATTTGGTAAAACTGTAAAATTGAAAATCATAAAATTTGAAAAATAAAAAATTGAAAAATCGAGAAATTTTAAATTTTTGAAATCAAAAAGTTTTCCAAAATAGCGGGGTTGAAAAATCGTAAAATCGATAAACTGAAAAACCGAAAAATGTAAAATTTAAAAAAATTAAAAATTAAAAAACCGGTAAACTGCAAAAACAAAAAACCGCGAAATCGAGAAATCGAAAAATCTGCCATTAAAAAAAGAATCGAAAAATTTAGAAGTCGAGAAATTGAAGAATCGAAAAATTGAAACAGAGAAATTGAAAAATATGAAAATCCAAAAAGTCCAAAAATCGAAAAGTCGAGAAATCGATAAATCGGACCATCGTACAATTGGAAAATTTTAACATCGAGAAAACGAAAAGTGGTTGAAAAATTGGAAAATCGAATAGATAATAATCAAAATTGGAAAACTTGAAAAACTCAAAATAAAAAAAATCAAAAAAATGACATCGAATAATTGGTAAAACTGCAAAATCGAAAATTATAAAATTTGAAAAACGAAAAATTGAGAAATCGAAAAATTAAAAACTCTAAAATTTTAGAAATAAAAAAATGTTCTAAAATAGCAGTGTTGAAAAATCGAGAAATGGAAAAATTTTAAATATTGAAAAACCGAGAAGTCAAAAAATGGAAAATTTTGCAAATCGAGAAGTTAAAATACAGTTAAGAAATGAAAAAATCGTAAAATCGAAAAATTGAAAAATGGAAAAATGTAAAATTAAAAAAACGGAAAAATTGAAAAACCGATATACTGAAAAAACAAAAAAACGAGAAATAGAAAAATTTAGAATTCGAGAAATTGGAAATTCCAAAAATTGAAAATTTGAAAAATCGAAAAGCCGAAAAGTGGAAAAATCAAAAAATCGAAATACCGAAAAAACGCGGAATCGAAAAATAGAAACATTGAGAAATCAAAAGATTCAGAAATCGAGAAATCGAAAAGTCGAAAATTTGAGAAATCGACAGATCTAAAAATCCAAAATTCAAATATCGGAAACTCCAGAAATGGAAAAAATTTCCAAAATTGCAGTGTTGAACCATCGAAAATTGAGAAATCGATAAATTGAAAATAGAACATTTGAAAAATCGAAAAGCTAGAAACCAAAAGATACAAAAACTAAAAACCGAAAAATCGAAAATTCGAACCATCGAAAATTTGAACCAAGGAAAAACGAAGAATTCGAAGAATTAAACAAATCGAAAAATCCATAATCAACAAATCGAAGTGTAAAAACTGAAAAATAAAGAAATCGAGAAATCGGAAAGTCGAAACATTGAAAAGTCGAAACATCTAAAAGTCGATAAATTGAGAAATATAAAAATCGAAAAATCTGAAAACTAAAAAATCGTAATTTTGAGAAATCGGGAAGTCCTGAAACCGAGATAGGGGAAAATCTAAAAATCGAAACATGGAAAAGTGGAAAAATTGAAAAATCAAAAAATCTGGGAAGACTGAAAACTGTTAAAATCGAAAATCGAAAAAATGGAAGATTGAGAAGTCTAGAAATACAAAAGAAAATTCGAAAAAAGGAAACATTGAGAATTCGAAAAATCGAAAAATTATAAAACTCGAAAATCAAAAACTGGAAAAATCGACTGACTGAAAAATCTAAAAATAAGAAAATAGAAAAATCGAAACATATAACACTAAAAAATACACAAATCGAAAAATTAAGACATCAAAGAATCTAAAAATCAATAATCGAGAAATGGAAAAATCAAAATATTTAAAATTTGCGAAATTGAAAAATCGAAAATCCAGAAACCAAAAAATCGAAAATTGGAAAATCGAAAAATTGAAAATAGAGCAAACAAAAAATCGATAATTAAGAATACGAGAAATCAAAAATTCGAAAATTAGAAAAGTTGGACCAATGAAAAAACGAAGAATTCGAAAAATCAAAAAAATGGAAAAACCTACAATCAAAAAACCGAAAAGTGTAAAAACCGAAAAATAAAGAAATCGGGAAATCCAAAAATGGAAAAATCGAAAAGTCGAAAAATCGAATAATCAAGAAATCGAGGAAAACTGAGGAATCGAATAATCGAAATTTCGAGCAATCGAAAATTGAAAAATTCAAAAATCGAAAATTGAAAAATCAAAAAACCGCAATTTTAAAAATGAAAGAACTGAACAACTGAAAAATCCGGTAATCGAAAAGGTAACAAATTGGAAATTCGAATATCGAAAAATCGAAAATTTGATGTATCAAAATTGAAAAAATGAAAAATCAAAATTCGATATTGGAGATTTTGAAAAATCCGGAAGTCGAAATATAAAATAAACGAAATATCGAAAATTCGAAATTCCAAAAATTGAAAATTTGAAAAATCGATAAAATGAAAAAACATAAAAACGAGAACTCGAGAAATCGAAAAATCTGAAATAAAATAAATCGAGAAATTTAGAACTCGAGAACTTGAAGAATGGAAAAATTGAAACATCGAAAAATTGAAAAATATGAAAATCCAAAAGTCTAAAAATCGATAAGTCGAGAAATCGATAAATCGAAACTTCGTACAATTGGAAAATTGAAACAACAAAATATCAAATCAAAAAGTCGAAAAGTAGAAAAAACGAAAAATCGAATAATCAAAATTGAAAAAAATTGAAAAATTCAACTTAAAGAAAATCGAAAAAACAACATCGAATAATTGATAAAATTGCAAAATCGAAGATTACAAAATTTGAAAAACGAAAAATTGAAAAAGCGGAAATCGAAAAATCAAAAATTTCCGAAATGAAAAAATTTTCCAAAATACCAGTGTTGACAAATTGAGAAATCGAAAAATTTTAATCATTGAAAAACCCATAAGTCGAGAAATGGAAAATTCGACAAATCGAGAAATTGAATTACAATTAAGAAATGAAAAACTCGTACAATCGAAAAATTGAAAAATCGAAAAACGTAAAATCTAAAAAAGGAAAAATTGAAAAACCGATCCAAAAAGTGTAAAAACCAAAAAGTCCAGAAATCTATAAATCGAAACTTCGGACAATTCGAAAATTGAAACATGGAGAAATCGAAAAACAAAATATCGAGAAATTGAAAAGTCGAAAATCGCATAATCAAAATAGGAAAAATTGAAAAATTCAAATTAAAAAAAATCGAAGAAACAAGATCGAATAATTAGTAAAACTGCAAAGTCTAAAATTAAAAATTTGAAAGACGAAAAATCTAAAATTTTAGAAGTCAAAAAATTTTCCAAAATAACAATTTTGAAAAATCGAGAAATCTAAAAAAATTAAATTTTAGAAATCTAAAAGTTAAAATACCAAAAAATCAAAGAAGCGAAAAATTGAAAAATCCCAAAACTCAAATATCGAAAAACTGACCAATCGATAAATCGAAAAATTGAAAAATCAAAGAGAAATTGAGGAATTGAAACACTGAAAAATCCCAAATCTTAAACACAGAAAAATCAAGATAGCGAAAATCGAAAAATCGGGAAATCGAAAAGCTGAGAAATCTAAAAATCAACATCGAATATTTGGTAAAACTGTAAAATCGAAAATCATAAAATTTGAAAAACGAAAAATTGAAAAAGTTTTCCAAAATGGCGGTGTTGAAAAATCGTAAAATCGATGAATTGAAAAACCGAAAAATGAAAAATTTAAAAATTGAAAAACCGGCAAACTACAAAAACAAAAAAACGCGAAATCGAGAAATCAAAAAATCTTCAATTAAAAAAAAATCGAAAAATTTAGAATTCGAGAAACTGAAGAATCGAAAAATTGAAACAGAGAAATTGAAAAATATGAAAATCCAAAAAGTCGAAAAATCGAAAAGTCGAGAAATCGATAAATCGGACCATCGCACAATTGGAAAATTGAAACATCGAGAAATCGAAAAGTGGTTGAAAAATTGGAAAATCGAATAGAAAATAATCAAAATTGGAAAACTTGAAAAACTCAAATTAAAAAAAAATCGGAAAAATCACATCGAATAATTGGTAAAACTGCAAAATCGAAAATTATAAAATTTGAAAAACCAAAAATTGAGAAATCGAGAAACTAAAAAATCTAAAATTTTAGAAATAACAAAATTTTCCAAAATAGCTGTGTTGAAAAATCGAGAAATAGAAGAATTTCAAACATTGAAAAACCGAGAAGTCGAAAAATGGAAAATTCGACAAATCGAGAAGTTGAAATACAATTAAGAAATGAAAAAATCGTAAAATCGAAAAACGTAAAATCTAAAAAAAGGAAAAATTGAAAAACCGATAAACTGAAAAAACAAAAAAACGAGAAATCGAGAAATTGAAGAATCAAAAAATTAACAATTGAAAAAAATTAAAATCCAAAAAATCTAAATATCGAAAAGTCGAGAAATAGATAAATCGAAACTTCGGACAATTGGAAAATTGAAAGATCGAGAAATCGAAACAACAAAATATTGAGAAATTGAAAAGTCGAAAAGTCGAATAATCAAAATAGGAAAAATTGAAAAATTCAAATTAAAAAAAAATCAGAGAAACAAGATCGAATAATTGGTAAAACTGCAAAGTCGAAAATTAAAAATTTGAAAAACGAAAAATTGAAAAATCGGGAAATCGAAAAATCTAAAATTTTAGAAATCAAAAAATTTTTCAAAATAACAGTGTTGAAAAATCGAGAAACCGAAAAATTTTAAACACTGAAAAACCGAGAAGTCAAGAAATGGAAAATTCGACAAATCGACAAATTGAAACACCTACAATTAAGAAATGAAAAATCGTAAAATCGAAAAATTGAAAAATCGAAAAATGTAAAATAAAAAGGAAAAATGAAAAAACCGATAAACTGAAAAATCAAAAAAACGAGAAATCGAGAAATCGAAAAATCTGAAATTACAAAAAATCGAAAAATTTAGAATTCGAGAAATTGGAGAATCGAAAAATTGAAACATCGAGAAATTGAAAAATATGAAAATCCGAAACGTTTAAAAATCGAAAAGTCCAGAAATCGATAAATCGAAATTTCGTACAATTGGAAAATTGAAACATCGAGAAATCGAAATAACAAAATATCGAGAAATCGAAAAATTAAAAAGTAGAAAAGTCGAAAAATAGAGTAAGCAAAATTGGAAAAAATGAAAAATTCAAATTAAAAAAAAAATTGAAAAAATCACAACGAATAATTGGTAAAATTGCAAAATCGAAAATTATAAAATTTGAAAAACGAAAAATTGAAAAATCGAAAAATTTTAAACACTGAAAAACAGAGAAGTCGAGAAATTGAGGAATCAGAAAACTGAAACATCCAGAAATTGAAAAATATGAAAATCCAAAAAGTCCAAAAATCGAAAAGTCGAGAAATCGATAAATCGAAACATCGTACAATGGAAACATTGAAAGATCGAGAAATTGAAACAACAAAATATCTAGAAATCGTAAAGTCGAGAAGTAGAAAAATTGAAAAATCGAAAAATCGCATAATCAAAATTGGAAAAATTGAAAAATTCAAATTAAGAAAAAAATCGAACAAACAGGATCGAATAATTGGTAAATCTGCAAAATCGAAAATGATAAAATTTGAAAAACGAAAAATTGAAATCTCGAGAAATCGAAAAATCTAAAATTTTAAAAATCAAAAAATTTAAATACCAAAATACGGAGAAACGAAGAATTGAAAAATCACAAAACTCAAATATCGAAAAACTTACCAATCGATAAATCGAAAAATTGAAAAATCGAAGAGAAATTGAAGAACGGAAGCACTGAAAAATCCCAAACTTGAAACACCGAAAAACCGAGATAACGAAAATTGACAAATCGAGAAATCGAGAAGCTGAGAAATCGATAAATCGAAACATCGAACAATTGGAAAATTGGAAATTTGAAAATCGAAAAATCGAGAATTCGAAGTTTGAGGAAATCAAAATACCGAAAAATCAAAAAATCTAAAAGTTGAGAAGTCGAAAAATCAAAGAATTGAAAAATCGAAAATTTAGAAACACCAAAAATTGAAGTATTGAAAAATCGAAGAATTTAATAATCAAGAAACTGATAAAACAAAAAATCGAAAAATCCAGAAAATGAAATATCGAAGAATTGAATAATCGAAAAATTGAATTATCGAAAAATCGAGAAATCGAGAAGTCGACAAAATCGAAAAATTGAAAAATCGAAAACGTGGAGAATTGAAAATTTGAAAATCGAAAAATCGAGAAATCGAGACGTCGAAAAATTGAGAATCGAAAGTTGAAAAATCGATTAATCGAAAACTGAAATATTGAGAATTCGAAGAATGTAAATATCAAAAAACCGAAGAATCAAAAAATCGAAAAATCCGAAAAATTTAAAGATCGAAAAATCGAAAAATGAAGAAATCGAAAAGTCGACGAAATCGAAAAATTGAAAAATCGAAAATTTAGAAATGCCAAAAATTGAAGTATTGAAAAATCAAAGAATTTAGTAATCAAGAAACTGAAAAAACAAAAAATCGAAAAATACAGAAAATGAAATATCGAAGTATTGAATAATCGAAAAATCGAGAAATCGAAAAGTCGACAAAATCGAAAAATTGAAAAATCGAAAACGTGGGGAATTGAAATTTGAAAATCAATCGAGAAATCGAGAAGTCGAAAAATGAGAAAATCAAAAAATTGAAAAATAAAAAAATCTCAAAGTTGAGAAGTTGAGAAGTCGAAAAATTGAGAATCGAAAGTTGAAAAATCATAAAATCGAAAAATCGATTAATCGAAAATTGAAATATCGAAAAATCGAAGAATTTAAAATCAAAAAAACGGAAGAATCAAAAAATCGAAAAATCCGAAAAATTGAAAGATGGAAAAATCGAAAAATGGAGAAATCGAAAAGTCGACAAAATCGAAAAATTGAAAGATCGAAAACGCGGAGAATTGAAAATTTGAAAACCGAAAAATCGAGAAATCGAGAAGTCGAAAAATAAGAAAAACAAAATATCGAAAAATAAAAAAATCTAAAAGTTGAGAAGTAGAGAAGTCGAGAAATCATAAAATCGAAAAATCGATTAATCGAAAATTGAAATATTGAAAAATCGAAAAATTTAAAAATCAAAAGACTGAAGAATAAAAAAAATCGAAAAATCCGAAAAAATAAAAATTGAAAAATTGATTAATCGAAAAATCAAAAATTCAGTAACCGAAAAATTGAAAATCGAGAAATTAAAATATTTGAAAATCGAGGCATTAAAAAATTGAAAAACTTCAAAGTGAAAATAGTGAAAAATCCCAAAATTGAAATATCGAAAAATCGAAAAATTAAAAACTTGAAAAATCGAAAAATTGGAGACTTTCAAAAAAACTAAAAGAAGACAAGAAGTCTAAAAATTGAGAATCGAAAAATCGAAAATTTAGAAACGCCAAAATTTGAAAATATTGGAAATTCGAAGAATTTAAAAATCAATAAACTAGTACTAGAGGATCAAAAATCGAAAAATTCAAAAATTGAAATATCCAAAAATCGAACAATCGACAAATCAAAAAATCGAAATTTCGGAAACGCGAGATATTGAAAACTGAAAAATTGAAAAATCAAAAAATCCCAAAAACTGTACAATTTTGATTTTTTCCCATAAACCTGCATGACTAGGGTAAAAACTGACCACAGTTTCATAAACCACAAATACAGGAATACCTTATTAATTCCCTCTCCTCGAATACAAAGAATCACTCGACATGGGTTTTTCCCAGAACTAACCCATCGGAAACTACCAATACCGCACCGACCCAACGCTCCAAAGTCGACCGCCCTTGATTACCCATCTTCCACTAATGTTTTTATTACGGCTGATAAAAATGCACCTCAAGTTGCAGCCATACCTATCATCATCATAATTGTCTCATGCAAGTATAAATAACTCCTCCTTGACTCTTCCAGCTAACTCTTGCGTTATTCAACCGCCGCGAGCTCATCATGCTGGTGTTTGTCCTCATTTTCGTTGCGTTATTCGTTTTCACCATACTTTTATACGGCAAGTGGCAAATTTTATTCCATTCTTTCAAAATTCCAGGACCGGCTGCCGTGCCACTAGTGGGGACTTTTTCCCTCATTAATGTGTCGAAAAAGGGTAACCGCGACACGAAGATTGAGTGTGGGTTTTAAAGTTTCGAATTTCAGGTTTTATTAACGAAATTATCAAACAGTCTAAAACGTATTATCCCGTTTGGAAAGCATGGACTGGCTCGGAGTTGTACATTGTGACCAATCGACCCACAGATGCCGAAACTGTCTTGAGTACGTTCCTGGATAAGTCCAACATTTATAAAAATTTTGACGAGTACTCGAAAGGGTCGATTTTGACGGCCGAAGGTAAAACGGGTTTGTTTTATTTAACTTGTGTTATATTTGGTGATTTAGCTTCGTCCTGGAAAGTCAACAGGAAATTAATCAATCCGAGTTTTAATCTACAAGTTATTAATTCTTTCCTGGATGCATACATCAGATATACTACAGAGTTGGTGGATATTTTGGAAAAAACGGCCGGGACTGAACAGACCGACATAATCAAATATACCTGGCGGACAACTCTGGACAACGTGATCGGTAGTACTTTTTAATTCAGTTTAGTCCGGATAAATTCGTATTTTGCAGAAACTCTAGGTGATTCAGAACCATCTCTGCACAAGAACAGATACGACTTTATTGTAGCGGCTTCAATGTAAGTACATAGTTCTAAATCAAAAATTTAATTTAAAATAATTTCACGTTTCGGACAGCTTCGGCGACATCTTCATGCAACGAACGTACAAATTCTGGTACCGCCTCCACTTGATCTGGAAAAATTCAAGTTTATCGAAAAAACACGCCAAGTATTGTGAAGAAGGTCGCAACTTACCTAGAAACGTAAGTCACGAAAATCCAAAAGACAAATTTTAGTTGACAATTGCAGATGTTAACTCTAGTGGAAGAGTCGTACGAGGCGAAGAAGTACGAAAGTGGGTTGAATAATTTTTTGGAAAAAAAAATGTAACGAAATATATTTTCTCAGGTAACTCCTTGAGGGAAAAGCGTTTTCTGCCACACTTGGTCAAAATGTGCAGCGAAACCGACGCGATTTCACCCGGTCAAGTTCTGGAGGAAACGGTGACGATGCTTCACGCTGGTACTGAAAGTACGGCCGCCACAATTGCCGCCGCTTTGGTCTTCCTGGGGATAAATCCAGAAATTCAGGTAAAATCGGTCTAAAATTTCCCCCTTCTGATAAACTTCGGATTAGGATAAACTATACGACGAGATTATTTCCGTCCTGGGTTCCACCACGAAGAATCCAACCCTGGAAGATCTCAATCGACTCGAATTTACCGAACGCGTTCTCAAAGAAACCATGAGGTTAGTTCCAGCCCTTCCAGTGATCAGTAGACGCATTAACAACGATATTAAAGCAGGTGATTCATGTCCTACTATTTAACCATCAAACCAAAATTATTTGTTGTAGATCCTTACGTTTACCCAGCAGGTTCTAACATTCTCATTCCCATAATATACCTCCACCAAGACCCAGCGGTCTGGCCCGACCCCAAAAAGTTTGACCCGGACAGGTTTCTACCCGATGTCTCTGAAACAAGACATCGTTGTTCCTACATTCCCTTTAGTTATGGGGTGAGGAATTGCATCGGTTTGAGGTACGCCATGATGTCGATGAAGGTTTTTCTCGCCATGATCATCCAGAAACTTAGAGTGAGGACTGTGGAGCCGGCGACAATGGACGAAGTGCAGTGGCAGCACTTCATAGTACTAAGGATCAAGAACTCGCGGGTGGTGTTCGAAAAAAGATAGTAACTATCTGTGGATACATGGAGTAGAAAATAAGTTTGTTGCACTGTGGTTTGTGTTTACGGAGAAAATATACTTACTTTTTTATTTTTTTGTTCGTACACAGTTCTGGTTTTTGTTGTTATTGATACCAAGGCGCATTATTTAAATTACTCTTGCGTGTTTTTATGTGCAGCGTTTGCCTTGGACTCGATTGGAGGTTAAGTTGAGAGTGATGTTGAAGATAATTTACTCTATTACTACCATTTAAAAAAAATTAAGTTGGCCTTGCATCTCGAAAACAAATGAAGCAAAAAAAATCTTAAACCACTCATATGTCACAACTTAAAAAACAAGATGTTGACAAGGTTTTCATTATTCGAAAATTTTTAATAACAAAAAAAAAGAGTAATTAAAATTATTGAAACTGAAGGATATTCTAAGGACAGCAAAAAAACATTTAAACCTCTGGGTTACATACGAATACTTGTTACATATAAAAAGAAGAAGTTCATGGGAGATTTATTTGTCATTTCTGATTATGGTACAGCCAATATCGGAAGAAGATGGATTCGAAACCTACAGATAAGTCTTCATGACTTTTATTCTATTTCTACTTGTCAACAATCAATGTCAGAAATTTTTAATCAATTTAGCGACGTTTTTCAACCAAAAGTTGGTGAAATTAAAAAACTATCAATGCTCTTTATATCTTCGAGCTAATACACAACCAATTTTATAAAACCTCGCCGAGTTCCTTACCCTCTCCAAGAGAAAGTTGAACAGGAATTAGATGACTTAGAAAATCAAAGTATTATTAAGAAAACTGATCACTCCGAGTGGGGAACACCTTTAGTTATTGTGCCGAAAAAGAATGGTGACATTAGAGTGTGTGCTGATTACAAAGTAACTATCAAGAATCAACTTCAAGATAATCGTTAATTATCCTATTCCCAGAATAGAAGATATTTTCAATAAAATGAAAAATGGTAAATATTTCTGTACATTAGACGTCTTCAAACCATATTTACATGTTCCTGTTGATGATGAAAGTGCACTAATACAAACAATTTCAACTCAACGAGGTACATATTTAGCTAAACGACTCTTTTTTGGTATCAAAACGGCTCCAAATTAATTTCATAAAGTCATCGATCAAATTGTTCACGATTTAGAAGGTACCACAGCGTATTTTGATGATATAATGGTTCAAGATTCTTCAATTGAAGAATGTAAATTTCGTTTAATTAAAGTTCTTGAACGATTACGTAAATATAATCTGTATCTGAATCGAGAAAAATGTCAAATTTTCACGAAGAGAATTCATTATTTGGGTTATGTCATTTCAGAAAAAGGACGCAAAAAATTTGAAGATAAAATCAAAGCGATCATATAGGGGAAAGTCCCCCTTATTGGACCAGTGCCTGAATTGAACCACCCTATTTTTGTTAAATCTAGAATAGTTGCCGACATCTAGTGCATATTATTCGAAAGTATTTGGCGCCAAAGCAGTGTTGTGCAAAATTCCATTCTGTAGCGGTAAGTGTCTGCTTGTTAAATTGCAAAGAAATTTTGCTACCATTGTGATACAACTTTTCGCATGTTTTTGTAAGGATATATAGCCTAAACTATTTCATAAATACAGTGCCCAAAGACTACATTGGTCAAAGCGTAATGAAATTAAGAACGTAACCTAGAAATAAATATGTTTTATTTCGTTATAGCGTTTTAACACAAGAAAATAGTCAATTTTGTACCAGCGCGTAAATTGGACCACCTTAGATTCTCCTTATTTGGACCGGTCTAATTGAAGGAACTCCCGATTTGACCAAGTATCTAGGCGCGTAATTTTAGAACTTCGTATTACAATGCCCAATAATAAATTTTCTTGCTATAATCTATTAACTATGATGTTATACTAGATGGATGCGGAGATTTCAGGATTGATGAGCACTCTAATCCAAAAAATAAGACTGAAAAACAGCTGATTACTGAAGTAGAGAACAATACGAAACTAGAGACTGAGGAATTAAGACTTGATAATGAAACTGCCACTCTGCATTATTATACACCTCTAGAAATTTCACCTATGCCCAAGATAATTAAGCAAACAACAAAAAGAAAAAGAAAAAAAGACGCAAAAAACTACAATATTAACAACACACCTTACAAGGAACAGTTGGAACAAAAGAAAAAACAGAAGACTAAGAGCAAATTTGTTGATGAACTTAAAGAACCCAAAGCAGGTCCATCTGGTTTGCGTAAGGACAAAATACCAAATACAAAACAAGACGTTATTATACAGGCCAATGTGCAAGAATGGTACTGCTTCCTCTGCGAGGAACAACGCTGAAAGGCATGATTCAGTGCAATGGATGCAAAAAATGGGTTCACGAAACATGTTCAGGAGCTGAATCGCGCACAAAGCGTTATTTATGTGATTATTGTACCTAATTATAACAGTATTGTTCAGTTTACATGTAGTTCTAAAATGTTTATTTTTGTTATTATTTTTTAAAATTTAATATTTTTTTTTCACATTTTAAATAAAATTATGTTCATTTCATGCATTTTTACCAAGAAGGTCCAATTTAAAAACCGGTGGTCCAATTCAAGAATATAGTGGTCCAATTTAGGAACCCAGTCTCCTATTTTGGACCACTTGCAGATCTTCAAAAATTATTTTTTTTAACCAATTTGGATGTTTCAAAAAATTCTAAAAAAATTACCAAACATTGAAAACATGTCAAAGTTAATGGCGCAGCACTAGATAAGTTAATATCGTATTACATTTTGGTTTTAATTGAAAAAATGTCCGACTAGGTCCGAATGAGGGGACTTTCCCCTAAGCACAAACGCCGAACTCTAAACTAAACTTTGAGAAATTGTTTGAAGTTTGTTGCATCAAACTAAATTTAAGCAAATGTGCAATTACTATAATAAGTATTTACAGGTCTGGAGGAGATTGTAGGGCTTCTATGCTGCAACTTGAGGACCTGTTGAAAAAGCTTCATAAACCGGCTACGAAAACAGTCCTGTGTGGGGACTTTAACATTGATTGCCAGATAAACAGTAAGCACAAAAATTTGGTTCTTGATACTTTATCACCATATGGTCTAGAACAATATGTCTTTGAACCGACCAGAGTCTGCGGCAAGTCAAAAACAACCATTGATAACATCTTCATATCGAACAATTTCAACAGAGCCAGTACTCATATCATCGAAAACGATATCACAGATCATTACGGGCAGTTACTCCAAATTAATGGTTTAATTAATAAATTAAACGACAATAAAAAATGCATAGTTTATAAAAGAAATGTCTCAAAAAAAAATATAGAAAAATTTCAGAATCTGTTACAATCGGAATCATGGAGTGACGTTTATAACAATCCGGGACCAAAAAAATTCCAAAAATTCTTTCAATTATTTGACTACAATTTTGATTTGGCGTTCCCAAACCAAGAAAAAGAAATCAATATAAAAAAAAACCATCCACCCAAAACCTTGGCTTAATAATGAAATTATTGCCAGTAGCCGAAGATTACAAGATATGCATAAAATCACAAAAATTTACCCTGAGGTTCTAAAACACTACAAGATCCTTCAAAATCAACATAAAATTCTAGTCAAAAAAAAAAAAAAGATTATTATGACAATATTCTAAAAACATGGATGAATATAGGTAAGGGTGCTTGGAAAATAATAAATTCGCTTCGTCCTAATAACAAAATAAATAATTTACCAGACACATTACAAAACTCTGAAAATGAAAATATAACAGGTTGTTTAAATGTAGCAAATAGTTTCAATTCCTTTTTTATTAATTCAATACAGAATATAACAAAAACTTTTAAAATACCCGTAATGATAACACAAATAGACTACAAAATATTCCATTTAATAGATAGATACTCAATGTTTTTAGATCCTGTAGTAATACCAGAGGTATATTACATTATTTCATCTGTGGCTAATAAAAAATCGAAAGGACTAGATGGGATACCGTATTATTTATTAAAATATGTTCCTGAAACCACAATAGCTCTGTTAACAAATTTAATAAATACCTCATTTAGTACGGGAATTTTCCCAGATGACCTCAAAACAGCAATAATTGTACCTATACATAAAAAAGGTAATACATCAAAAATGAATAATTACAGACCTGTTGCATTGTTGTCAATTTTTTCAAACAATTTTGAAAAGGCCTTTTATCGAAGATTATATTCCTTCATAGAAAGACACAATATTCTAAATGACAAACAATTTGGTTTCAAAAAAGGAGGAAGAACACAAGATGCTATTGTGTCAAAGTTAATGGAGATATTTGATTCTTTAGATGATAAAAAGAAAGTAGTAGGGATATATTTTGACCTAAGCCGTGCGTTTGATACTTTGAATCATAAACTCATATGTGATAAACTGGAAGCATACGGAATCAGAGGTGTAGCTTTGCAATGGGTAAAAAATTATTTAACAGGACGACAACAGGTGGTAAAAGTTACTTACAATCAGAGACCCTATTTATCAGATAAAAAAGCCATTAGCACCGGCGTACCTCAGGGCAGCATATTGGGCCCGCTTCTTTTTATAATCTTTATTAATGATTGTATACATTCCGAAAAGAACTATTCATTACGACTATTTGCAGATGATTCATCCGCAATTGTTACATCTAATGTTATAGCATGCTTAAGTGTTCATGGAAGTAAATGTGTTTTAAGTATGGAATCGTATTGCTCTAAAAACTTTTTATCTCCGAATAAAGACAAAACATCATATTTGCAGTTTTCGGCTCATCCTAGGCAAAAAAACTTTAGCGTATTAATTAAGTCCACTACAGCTTCAGTAAAACATAATAATGTTGTAAATTTTTTAGGTGTGACTGTGGATGAACATTTAACTTGCGAACCTCATATCGATATAGTAGTTAAAAAACTGACTAGCCTGTGCTTCTGTGTAAGGCAGTTAAAAGAAAACGTAAATGTGTCAACATTTATGAAATATTATCATGGATGTATAAACCCTTACCTTTCGTACGGAATTATGTGCTGGGGCAACTCTGTATTTGTAAATAGAATTTTTATTATGCAAAAAAAAATTCTTAGATTGATATTTAATCTACCACAAAGAGGTTCATGTCATCAACTTTTTATAAAACATAAAATATTAACAATAACCAGCATATATGTTTTGGAATGCATTGGATATGTAAAACGAAATCTACATATGTTCAAGACTAATGGTGATATAAATAAGTACCAAAGAAGAATGAGCCATAAATTATATATAAAAAAAAATGTAATCTTACATTAGTACAATAAGCTCCTCGAGAGGTAGCGATGAGACTGTACAATCATCTGCCAGAAAATATTAAAGTAATCAATAATGACAAAAAATTTATTAAATCGTGAAAGTTTTGTAAACGGAAAAAGCTGTCTACTCAAAGAATGAATTCCTTACTATGTAGGTGTTTATATGTATGTTAGTACGTTTATATGTGCATCTCTGTTTTTTGTATTTTTTATATTATTATTATTTATTAAATTTGACAAGTTTAATGATTGCAATTGTACGCAGCCCTTACAGACAATAAATTAAGACCCACCACTGACCCGGAAATGACCTGCATTCAGGCAAGACTTCTATCATTACGGGTACTAAGACCAAGTAATGATATGCATTGATTAGATTAACAGAACAACTTTCGAGATTCTAGAATTACAGCATACAAATTAGTCTGCTATTATTCTCTAATCTCACCCCATCCCCAAAAGTCCAGCGTAACTAAATTATTATTATTATTATTATTATTATTATTATTATTATTATGAAATACATTTTCTTGTAGATTTCGGGCCGCAGAAGTCATATCCGCTTTCATTTCTTCAATAACTCCAATGGTTTTTCCAGAATCGTCCTTTGAAATATATAAAAATATGCTAAACCCGCCCAATTTTTGACCAATTTTTAACAAAATTTTCGAAATTTTACTAAATACATTTTCTTGTAGATTTCGAGCCGCAGAAGTCATATCCACTTTTATTTCTTCGTTAACTCCAATGATTTTTCCAAAATCATCCTTTGAGATGTATAAAAATATGCAAAACCCGCCCAATTTTCGACCAATTTTCAACAAAATTTTCGAAATTTTACTAAATACATCTTCTTATAGATTTCGGGCCGTAGAAGACACTCCCGCTTTCCTTTCTTCGATAACTCCAATGGTTCTTCCAGAATCGTGTTTTGAAACTTTCAAAAATATGCGAATTACCTCAATTTTCGACCAATATTCAACAAAATTTTCGAAATTTCACTAAATACATTTTCTTGTAGATTTCGAGCGGCAGAATTCATATCCGCTTTCATTTCTTCGATATCTCCAGTGGTTCTTCCAGAATCATCCTTTGAGATGCATAAAAATATGCAAATTTTCAACAAAATTTTCGAAATTTCACTAAATACATTTTCTTGTAGATTTCGGGCCGTAGAAGACACTCCCGCTTTCCTTTCTTCGATAACTCCAATGGTTCTTCCAGAATCGTCTTTTGAAACATTCAAAAATGTACAAAATACCCCAATTTTCAACAAAATTTTCGAAATTTCACTAAATACACTCTCTTGTGGATTTCGGGCGGAGAAGTCAAATCCGCTTTCATTTCTACGATAACTCCAATGGTTCTTCCAGAATCGTCTTTTGAAACCTTCAAAAATATGCAAATTACCTCAATTTTCGACCAATTATTAACAAAATTTTCGAAATTTCACTAAATACATTTTCTTGTGGATTTCGAGCCGCAGAAGTCACATCAGGTTTCATTTCTTCGATAACTCCAATGGTTTTTCCAGAATGGTACTTTGAAACATTCAAAAATATACAAAATACCCCAATTTTCGACCAATTTTCAACAAAATTTTCGAAATTTTACAAAATACATTTTCTTGTGGATTTCGAGCCGCAGAAGTCACATCTGGTTTCATTTCTTCGATAACTCCAATGGTTTTTCCAGAATGGTACTTTGAAATATATAAATATATGCTAAACCCGCCCAATTTTCGACCAATTTTCAACAAAATTTTCGTAAATTTTCTAAATACATTTTCTTGTAAATTTCGGGCCGCAGAAGTCATAACCGCTTTCATATCTTCGATAACTCCAATGTTTCTTTCAGAATCGTCTTTTGAAACCTTCAAAAATATGCAAAATCCCTCAATTTTCGACCAATATTCAACAAAATTTTCGAAATTTCACTAAATACATTTTCTTGTAAATTTCGGGGCGCAGAAGTCATATCCGCTTTCATGTCTTTGATAACTCCAATGGTTTTTCCAGAATCGTCCTTTGAAATATTCAAAAATACCCAAAATACCCCAATTTTAGACCAATTTTCAACGAAATTTTCGAAATTTTATTAAATACATTTTATTGTAGATTTCGGGCCGCAGAAGTCACATCCGCTTTCATTTCTTCGATTATTCCAATGATTCTTCCAGAATCGTACTTTGAAATATATAAAAATATGTAAAATCCGCCCAATTTTCGACCAATTTTCAATACAATTGTAGAAATTTCACTAAATATATTTTCTTGTAGATTTCGGGCCGCAGAAGTCATATCCGCTCTCATTTCTTCGATAACTCCAATGGTTTTTCCAGAATGGTACTTTGAAATATATAAAAATATGCTAAACCCGCCCAATTTTCGACCAATTTTCAACAAAATTTTCGTAAATTTTCTAAATACATTTTCTTGTAGATTTCGGGCCGCAGAAGTCATATCCGCTTTCCTTTCTTCGATAACTCCAAAGGTTCTTCTAGAATCGTCATTTGAAACATTCAAAAATGTACAAAATACCCCAATTTTCGACCAATTTTCAACAAAATTTTCGAAATTTCACTAAATACATTATCTTGTTGATTTAGGGCCGCAGAAGTCATATCCGCTTTCATTTCTTCGATAACTCCAATGTTTCTTCCAGAATCGTCCTTTGAAATATATAAAAATATGCTAAACCCGCCCAATTTTCGACCAATTTTCAACAAAATTTACGAAATTTCACTAAATACATTTTCTTGTTGATTTCGGGCAGCAGAAGTCATATCCGCTTTCATTTCTTCGATAATTCCAATGGTTCTTCCAGAATCATTCTTTGAAATGTATAAAAATATGCAAAATCCGCCCAATTTTCGACCAATTTTTAAGAAAATTTTCGAAATTTCACTAACTACATTTTCTTGTAGATTTCAGGCCACAGAAGTCATGTCTGCTTTCATTTCTTCGATAACTCCAATGTTTCTTTCGGAATCGTCCTTTGAAATATATAAAAATATGCAAAACCCGTCCAATTTTCGACCAATTTTCAACAAAATTTTCGAAATTTTACTAAATACATTTTCCTGTAGATTTCGAGCCGCAGAAGTCTTATGCAAAATGCCTCAATTTTCGACCATTTTTCAATAAAATTTTCGAAATTTCACTAAATACATTTTCTTGTAGATTTCGGGCCGCAGAAGTCATATCCGCTTTCATTTCTTCGATAATTCCAATGGTTCTTCCAGAATCATTCTTTGAAATGTATAAAAATATGCAAAATCCGCCCAATTTTCGACCAATTTTTAAGAAAATTTTCGAAAATTCACTAACTACATTTTCTTGTAGATTTCAGGCCGCAGAAGTCATGTCTGCTTTCATTTCTTCGATAACTCCAATGGTTTTTCCAGAATCGTCTTTTGAAACCTTCAAAAATATGCAAAATACCTCAATTTTCGACCAATTTTCAACAAAATTTTCAAAATTTCACTAAATACATTTTCTTGCAGATTTCAGGCCGCAGAAGTCATGTCTGCTTTCATTTCTTCGATTATTACAATGGTTTTTCCAGAATCGACCTTTGAAACATTCAAAAATATGCAAAATACCCCAATTTTTGACTAAATTTCAACAAAATTTTCAAAATTTCACTAAATCTATTTTCTTGTAGATTGCGGGCCGCGGAAGTCATATTCGCTTTCATTTCTTCGATAACTCCAATGGTTTTTCCAGAATCGTCCTTTGAAGTATATAAAAATATGCAAAATCCACACAATTTTCGACCAATTTTCAACAAAATTTTCGAAATTTCACTAAATACATTTTCTTGTAGATTTCGGGCCGCAGAAGTCATATCCGCTTTCATTTCTTCGTTTACTCCAATGATTTTTCTAGAATCATTCTTTGAAATGTATAAAAATATGCAAAATCCGCCCAATTTTCGACAAAATTTTTAAGAAAATTTTCGAAATTTTACTAACTACATTTTCTTGTAGATTTCAGGCCGCAGAAGTCATGTCTGCTTTAATTTCTTCGATAACTCCAATGGTTTTTTCCAGAATCGTCTTTTGAAACCTTCAAAAATATGCAAAATACCTCAATTTTCGACCAATTTTCAACAAAATTTTCAAAATTTCACTAAATACATTTTCTTGTAGATTTAGGGCCGCAGAAGTCATATCCGCTTTCATTTCTTCGATAATTCCAATGGTTCTTCCAGAATCATTCTTTGAAATGTATAAAAATATGCAAAATCCGCCCGATTTTCGACAAAATTTTTAAGAAAATTTTCGAAATTTTACTAACTACATTTTCTTGTAGATTTCAGGCCGCAGAAGTCATGTCTGCTTTCATTTCCTCGATAACTCCAATGGTTTTTCCAGAATCGTCATTTGAAACATTAAAAAATATGCAAACTACCTCAACTTTCGACCAATTTTCAACAAAATTTTCGAAATTTTACTAAATACATTTTCTTGTAGATTTTTGGGCCGCAGAATTCATATCCGCTTTCATTTCTTCGTTAACTCCAATGATTTTTCCAGAATCGTCCTTTGAAACATTCTAAAATGTACAAAATATCCCAATTTTCGACGAATTTTCATAAAAATTTTCGAAATTTCACTAAATACGTTTTCTTGTTGATTTCGGGCATCAGAAGTCATATCCGCTTTCATTTCTTCGATAAATCCAATGGTTTTTCCAGAATCGTCTTTTGAAACCTTCTAAAATATACTAAATACCCCAATTTTCGACCAATTTTCAACAAAATTTTCGAAATTTTACTAAATACATTTTCTTGTAGTTTTCGAGCCGCAGAAGTCATATCCGCTTTCATTTCTTCGATAACTCCAATGGTTTTTCCAGAATCGTCTTTTGAAACCTTCAAAAATGTGCAAAATCCTACCTCAATTTTCGACCAATTTTCAACAAAATTTTCGAAATTTCACTAAATACATTTTCTCGTAGATTTCGGACCGCAGAAGTCATATCCGCTTTCATTTCTTCTATAACTCCAATGGTTTTTCCAGAATCGTACTTTGAAAAGTTCAAAAATATCCAAAATACCCCAATTTTCGATAAATTTTCAACGAAATTTTCGAAATTTCACTAAATACATTTTATTGTAGACTTCGGGCCGCAGAAGTCATATCCGCTTTCATTTCTTCGATTATTCCAATGATTTTTCCAGAATCGTATTTTGAAATATATAAAAATATGCAAAACCCGCCCAATTTTCGACCACTTTTCAACAAAATTTTCGAAATTTCACTAAATACTTTTTCTTGTAGATTTCGGGGCGCAGAAGTCATATCCGCTTTCATTTCTTCGATAATCGATAATAATTTTTCCAGAATCGTCTTTTGAAACCTTCAAAAATATGCAAAATACCTCAATTTTCGACCAATTTTCAACAAAATTTTCGAAATTTTACTAAATACATTTTCTTGTGAGATGTACGAACTAGGTTAGATTTAATGAGACCAACAAAATCAGCAAAAAAGAAAAACAAATCGAGTTTCGAGAAACATTTTCAAGTGGGCGATAGAGTTCAATCCAGAAATGATTCAAGACATGGATTATGGAAGTATGGAATAATTACAAAATGTATTGGTAATCTACACTATTTAGTAGAACTAGATGACGAAATAAACAATAACAAAAAATTATCTAAACTGTTAAATACACAACATTACATGTACGTATGACCTTTGGGATGCATTAATAAGTAGGTAATAATTATTATATTGCACAAGAGTGCGTCTTTCAATATTCGCAACCTAGAAAAATAAAAAAAAAAATTTTCGAAAGTTATTTCGACAACACTATATTAGGTCCAGTTCAACAAATAGCGCTTCTTTGAAAAATCAAAAAATTGCCACTACTCACAACAACAAACAGAAACACGACATGTCGTAAGTTTTAAATTTAAAGAAAACCACTTCAACCTACCCAAATTTTTATTAATTAAAACCAACAAGTGTGACTACACTCTCGAACAAAAACACCAAAATCAAATTTTACTACTTTTCCAGTTCACCACTTCCTGCCACCAGCTCGGTCTGCTCATTCCATTAGGTACCGAAAACATAGCCGTCTGCAGCCTCTGGTAAACCTACGATTACCCAAATTAGTTTCAACATAAATTTCGAAAGAACAATCATCACTTGGCCATCCGAAGCTCCCAAAACCGAGTTCAATGCAAAATCGGGAGGAGCTACAGCATCAACCAAAGCAACAGCGTCATTTTTAATATCACTACACAAAGACAAAATTGCT
This sequence comes from Zophobas morio, assembly GCF_036711695.1. Lineage (NCBI taxonomy): Eukaryota > Metazoa > Arthropoda > Insecta > Coleoptera > Tenebrionidae > Zophobas > Zophobas morio. The sequence continues at coordinate 3,550,447 of NW_026972123.1, read as the reverse complement.
TCGTGTACCAAACGGGACCCTTGCGGACCCTGCATGTAACCGCCTTCGTACAACGTGGAGAGGAATTTTTCCAAAGTCCAGAGACCATACAAAGAGAATAATTTCAAAAGGACATTTTTGATACTAACGTCAGTAGCTTCGTTGATAACTATCAACATCCGTTGCAAAAAGAAGTGCTACAATTTGAGTTTTTAAAACTCGCTTTTCCAAGAAAATTCGCGTTACCTGGATGAACGCAGTACTCAAACTTTTGGCAAAAAACACTTGGGTGTCGTTTTTAACCCAGAAGGAGCCTCGTGTTTGCTTTAAACTCTCGACTTTACTTTTGGTTTCTTTAAGTAAGTAACAGACTAACCACTGATGAGCGTCCACTATATCTGGAAAAAGAATCGTTATCTTTGGCTACACTTGTGAGACACGTAGGTACTTTCAGGTTTACATAGTTCTTGTACGTTTGTTGCGTGGAACTGGTGGGTGAGAATGTCGAAAGCGTCAGATAAGAAGTTCGCTGATTGTAATGGGGTTTCGATTTTTGTACCTTGTTCAATCTTGGGCCACAGTTTAATCAACCAGTTGCTGGTTTGTTGAATTATGACGTGGTTGTCGCCTTCGTAAGTACAATTAGCGTCGTGGTTGGCTCAAGTGTCTCCAATGCCACTCACTGAAATAGAGTAAAAAATTGGTCTAAAGAGTTTAGACAGTACTTCCCTCGCTGTCGGAAACTTGACGACTGCATGCCTATTGTGTTTTTTTTCTCATTACATTTTTGTAGTGGGAATTTAAAAAAAAATTGCGATGACGTCATCAACATTTTTGCAAGGACACGTATATCAGTTGGGATAAATGTAGTGTAATACTAAGAATAAAATTATTATATTCTCAAATTTTCGGGAAAATGAATTGGGTCGTTTTGAATATTGATTTGTAATAATCAATAAAATAACGAAAAATTTACTCACGTATACGTATCAGAGGCAACTGAAAATCGTGTATGTATAAACATTCTTAATTTAAGATGACAGGCGTAACAGCATACGTGAGAGTCAAACAGAGAAACTGTAAACAAAACGACCATCGGTTTTATTGCTTCGACTTCCGCTTGTTATATAAAACATTGGGTTTTATTTTAATTCTTGACGGTGAAATTCACAATTGGTTGATTATAAACATGTCTATTTCACATTCGCGGAACCAAGTGAGCGCATAAAACAAATGCAGGTCTGTAATGTTAAAGTCGATGTAAATAAGCGTGCTACCCTTATGTTTCAACCGAGTTCTTCCTTTAAAAAATTTTGTGTCTACCAAATTGGGTTGGTTGGGGTGTAATACTAATAATAAGTGTTGCCTTTAATTTAATCAATAAAATAAATTGACTTCATTAATTTTTTTGAACCACCTCTTAAGAAAATCTAAAAAATATGAATGGAATGATAAATCACAAGTACAAACTCATCATATTTTTTGCATTTTAGATAGGATTTATTCAGCAAAATTTAAGGGTGACGTCATCAATTTTTTTAGGAGGGATGAACAAATACATTTTGAACAAAAGTTTACCATGCTTATAATAACTTTAAAATATTCCCAAGATTTCAAAGCATTCGGTTTTGTAATTCCTGATTAAATCGATAAAATAAATTCACGCCTTCATTAATTTTTTTGAGTCACCCTGCATATGCAAATCCAAAAATATGAATGGAATGATAAATCACAAGTACAGACTCATCATATTTTGTACATTTTAGATACGATTTATTCGGCAAACTTTTGAGCTGACGTCATCAGTTTTTTGTAGAAGATAACCAAATATATTTTGACTAAAAATGTATTATGCTCTTTATAACCTTAAAACATCTGCAAGATTTCAAAGCATTCGGTTTTGTAGTTCCTGATTAAATCAATAAAATAAATTTACGCATTCATTAATTTTTTTGAGTCACCCTGTATATGCAAATCGAAAAAATTTGAATGGAATGATAAATCACAAGAAGAGACTCACCATATTTTGTACATTTTAGATAGGATTTATTCAGCAAAATTTTGTGGTGACGTCATAAATTTTTTAGGGGGGACGACCAAATACATTTTGATCAAAAATTTACCATGCTTATGATAATTTTAAAATATCTTCAAGATTTCGAAGCATTCGGTTTTGTAGTTCCTGAGTAAATCAGTAAAATAAATTTACGCTTTCATTTATTTTCTTGAATCACCCTGTATATGCAAATCCAAAAAATATGAATGGAGTGATAGATCACAAGTACAGACTGATCATATTTTGTACATTTTAGACATGATTTATTCGGCAAATTTTCGAGCTGACGTCATCAAGTTTTTGGAGGGGATAAGCAAATATATTTTGACTAAACATTTATTATGCTCTTTATAACCTTAAAACATCTGCAAGATGTCAGAGCATTCCGTTTTGTAGTTCCTGATTAAATCAATAAAATATATTTACGCATTCATTAATTTTTTTGAGTCACTCTGTATATGCAAATCCAAAAAATATGAATGGAGTGATAAATGACAAGTACAGGCTCATCATATTTTGTACATTTTAGATATGATTTATTCGGCAAACTTTCGAGCTGACGTCATCAAGTTTTTGGAGGGGATAAGCAAATATATTTTGACTAAACATTTATTATGCTCTTTATGACCTTAAAACATCTGCAAGATTTCAGAGCATTCGGTTTTGTAGTTCCTGATTAAATCAATAAAATAAATTTACGCATTCATTAAATTTTTGAGACACCCTGTATATGCAAATCCAAAAAATATGAATGGAGTGATAGATCACAAGTACAGACTCATCATATTTTGTACATTTTAGATATGATTTATTCCACAAACTTTTGAGCTGACGTCATCAAGTTTTTGGAGGGGATAAGCAAATATTTTTTGACTAAAGATTTATGATGCTCTTTATAGCCTTAAAACATCTGCAACATTTCAAAGCATTCTGGTTAGCAGATTAAAAATTAAATTTCAAAATGTTGTTTTATAATTTTGATTTTTTTTTCAAAAAATCTGGACGTTTCGGGTGAAAAGTCGATTCAGAGTTGTAAACTACATGTGTAGGACTATGTTATTTTATACAATTGAAAACCCATTTACTATGTACAATTTTGAAGTGACGTCATCGCATTAGTGGTGGGGATGATTAGACAAATTTTGGTTAGCGTTTTACCATCTACATGATATTCTTAATATAAGTACAAAATTTCACAACAATCGGTCGAGTACTTTCGGAGATTATCTGTCTAATAAAAATCCGGGACAACAGACGGACAGACGGACAGACGGACAGACGGACAGACGGACAGACAGACGGAAATGGGAGACCTATTTCTTCGTCTTCTAGGGGTCATGAAAGATCGAGAAAACGTAAAAGTATAGAGTCGGCCGACGGACTCGATTACAATACTTCCTTTGCTTACGCTCGGGAAGTAAAAAGTGGGGAAAAAGTCAGAAAAGAGTGTCTTACCTTTGAGGTAGCCGTGACCACCACAAGCTTCTCGACACTCTTGAATAGCGTCTCTGAATAACCAACCAGCTATGGACTTAGAAGCCGTAGACAGTACGTGGATTTCTGTTATCAAATCCGAAAAAGATCTTTTGTCTTGTTCTATTTCCAACTTGTCAATAATGTCAATCAGGTACATGGTAAACAATCTGACGATGTATATGGCAGCTAAGTATGGGAAAAGTCGATATTGCTGCCAAATAAGAAAATGTAATGAAAAAATACTTAAAAATCCAGAAACTTACATGTGACTGATATTCCAGAATCGGAATTTCAGTGTCTTCGTCCGGCCCAAACTGTCTTCTGACTGCTGCGTACCTTACGGCTATGGTGATAGCTCTAGCACCATATCCCTCTGCCAAAGTCGCAATATTAACACGCCCCTTGGAAAGAGCAGCAAAAGTCATTTGCATAACTTCTTGGACACTCTTAAACGAGGTTTTATATTCTCCATCCACAGTCACGTCTACGTACTTATTCAGAAGATTCTCGCGTGGAATGCGGTACTTATTGAACATTACAAACCTACAAAATACTAAACGAATCAAAGAAGAATCATTTTTCACAACCCACCCATTGTCAATTCCTTGAAGCCCCACTTTTTCACCCATATCCCCTATAACCAAACCCGGATAAGGCAACAACGTTCTCGCATCCCTGATCGGTACCACGAAACAATGCAACCCATAAAACACACCGTCCAGGACCAGCTGGGCAAACACTATTGCATGTGTCGCAGTTTTGCCCAAACCGCTAGCCCAACACTTCGCAGCTTCAAAATCTGGAGTGTCCATCACGAACTCTCCAGTTTCTTTGTCATAGGTTGCAGTCGTTCTCATACTCTTGGTGTCACTACCATGCCCGATTTCGGTCAAACAGAAGCACCCATTGATCTGAAATTCGTTTCCCCATCACGAAAACAACACAAGTATCACTCACCCTATTGTTTTTGGCGTCTTCGAGAAACTTTCTGTGTCTATCGGTGCCTTGATTCTGAAGAATATCTCTGAAGTAGTGTCGGTTTATGCCAAACTTAGCAAATGCTGAAGGGGCTATATGGATACACGTTCGTACCGCAGCTGCAACGGTTTTCGCTTTTCCGGTTTTTTCGTTAAAGTCGGTTTGAGTTAAGGCTACGGCTTGCTTGAAGGTTTTATGTCTTTGTTGGTCGAGAGTTGGTGAATGGTCGTCGGTTTGGAAGTCGGGGAGAGTTTGCAAAACATCGCTGGCGTAGTTCTGGACAGAAATAAGAAAAATTGCCAATCTTGAAGAAGCGAATTCCTTATCTATAGTGCCAGCATTGTCGCGTTCATATAGTGAGGTGGCAAAAAATCAATCATGTGATAATTTGGTTAAACATCCAAGTGGGTCATCTGCAAGTCAGGAAGGTAAAAATGACGTCCTTAATAATATTAGAAGTCAGGTGGATCCTGCGGCTCTGAACGCCCGTTTAAGAGCTTAAATCATGCTTCATATGTCCGCGAATCGGAGCAGATTTGGATATTACTACAGAAGGCCATCTACGAATTGTCAACAAAGTGGGATAAATCTCTTCCATCAGTAGACGGTATTATTGGTTTCATGGACAATCTGTCTTCATAAATTTTGCTTTTAGTTGTTTTTACATCATAATGCCAAACTGCTTTCTTTGTACTCAGTTTTTTGCGACAACGGCATCACTTGTGTTACATTTTAAGTATTTTCATAATTTAGACCCAAATAGTGTACATAGATGTAATGAAGCTAATTGCTGTCGAGATTTTGTTAATCTTAAATCTTTTAAAAATCATTTAAAATCAAAACATTTTTCACTAAATTGCTCGCCCAACTGCCATAACATAACACGTGCAAAATTAAACACATATGTACAATCGCACGCAAATGTTTTGAGCCTATGGGCGGATCGTTTTTGCCTGCCCTCACCGAAGAAGGCGGTCCAAATCCTTCAAGGGCAGAATTTGTAGGTAGGCTCAAACTACGACGAAATTCACATTTTACCCGATAAAATTTTATTGACAATAACGGGACGGACAGTAGTTATATATACATTTGGTAAGAAATATTTATGGCTCACACCAGTTCTCTCGAATTTGTCGGAGAAGATTTAGCAGGTAGTTGTTCCCATAAAATAATGGTCACTTTCGTTCGTGAGTAACGATGGTCCGGACATGAATTATTTTGCTTTCTAACATCTTTCGACCAATTGTTCCGTATAAAAAATTTCATCACATTTTCAAATAAAATACTCTTAAAAAAAACGATATTGTCGTTGAGTGACATGTAACTGGCATAATAATAAAAACGTGCCATTTTTGTTAACTGATATTTTTTTCATAAATGTCCCAAAATTATTAAATTTGTCTAATCATCCCCACCAATAATGTGATGACGTCACTTCAAATTTATGCATAGTAAATGGGTTTTAAATTGTATACAGTAACATAGTCCTACACATGTAGTTTATGACTCCGTGTTGAGTTTTTATCCGAAACGTCCAGATTTTTGGAAAAAAAATCAAAATTATAAAACAATGTTTTTCAATTTAATTCTGAATTTGCAAAATGGAATACTTTGAAATCTTGCAGATGTTTTAAAATCATGATAAACATGATACTATTTTAATTAAAATATATTTGCTTATCCCCTCTAAAAAATTTATGACGTCATCTCAAAATTTTGCAGAATAAATCCTATCTTAAATGTATAAAATATGATGAGTTTTATACTTGTGATTTATCACTGCATTAATATTTTTTAGATTTGGTTATACAGGGTGTCTCAAAAAAGTTAATGACTGATTCAATTTATTTTATTGAAGAAACAAGAATAGCAAAACTGAATACTTTGAAATATTGTTTTGAAGTTTTTGTAAGCATGGTAACTTTTTTGATTAATCAAATATGCGCAAAATCAAAAATCGGAAAAACTGAAATTCACTAATGCAAAAAACAGAAAATCGAAAAATACAAATCGTAAAAATCGAAAATCTAAAAATGGCTAATCAAAAAATCGAAAATTCAATGAATCAAATACCTAGGTCGATCTAAAAGTGGAAATTCACAAACCTCAAAAATCGAAAAATCGAAAATTGAAAAACGGGAAAACTAAAAAATCGAAAAGTCAAAAATTTGTAATATTGAAAATTAAAAAAATCAAAAACAAAAATAAAAAAATCGAAAATTAAAATAATCAAAATATATAAAGTAAAAAAAATTGCAAAGCCTAAAAACTGAAACGAACAGAAAAATCGAAAAAGCAAAAAATTGAAAAACCGAAAATTCTAAAAATCGACAATGGACAAATTGAAAATCGCAAAATTTAAATTGAAAAATTGAACATAGAATGTTTATTAGTGCCTTAATTACAATACATCACTATTGTTTGTGCACATGTCAGTTTACAATTTATAATATTGAATTCAAATTTAAATTAAGTCTAAAATATTTTGTCATTACAAAATTCTTCAACACTGTAAAAAGCTTTGCATGTCAAGTAATGTTTTATTGTCGTTTTAAAATGTGTAAATGGCGAATTTTGTATTGCAACGGGTAACATGTTAAAAAACTTTATTCCAAAATATTCGGTACCTGTCCGAGATTTTGTTAATCTCAAATTTTTCAAACACAAATCTGTATTATGACGCGTATTATAGGTATGGACATCGCGGTGTGTCTTATAAACGGTTAAATTAGACTTCACATAAATCAAACAATGGAAGATATAAAGCGAGGGTAAAGTCATAATTTTAAAACGTTTGAAGTGGTCCTTACAATCGTCGCGATATTTTAAACCACCTAAAACTCTAACAGCTTTACGCTGTAGACCAAATATTCGGTGTCTTGAGCTCGAGTGACCCCAAATCAATAGACCATATGACAACTGTGCTTGGATAAGGGCAAAATAGGCTACTCTCAAAGTTTCAAGGGGAAGTTGGTTATAGAGGTGTCGTAGTACAAAAATATTTTTACACAATTTATCGGCAACTATTTTCCCATGATCATTCCAAGTTAACTGGCGATCAATGTGCAAACCCAGGAATTTAGTGGACTCTGAGTATTCTTCAGGTATTTCTTCTTTTTTTAGACTGAATAACATATTAATGCATTTGTTTTCGTTAGTTGTTAACTTATTGCTGTGGAACCAACGCGTAGCTCTCGACTGCGCCCTTTCATGGATACAAATTGTCTCAGCAATGTTTTTACCTACTGTTAAAATGGTTGTATCATCGGCAAAAAGTAATGAGCGAGTCTGCAAATATCCCGGAAAGTCATTGATGTAGATTAGAAACAGTAGGGGACCCAATACTGAGCCCTGAGGTACACCGTGTGTAATGGGGAGGCTTGCAGAGTTTGCAGACCCGTTTCTTACAATTTGCCAACGCTCTTCCAAAAAAGATGAAATTAACTGACAAGAGGTGGGATGTAAGTTATACTTACATAGTTTCATTATTAGTATTTCATGCAAAACGCAGTCAAAAGCCTTTGTCAGATCTAAAAACGATGCCATGCCTACTTCACCCTTTTCCAAACACTTACTGACTGTATCAGTTAATGCCAGTATTGCATCAGTAGTGGACTGGCCTTTCCTAAATCCATATTGAACTGGAGAAATTAATTTATTATCTTCCAAAAAGGAATTTAATTGATTGCATAGAATTTTTTCCAATATTTTGGAAAAAACTGGTAGTAATGCTATTGGTCGGTAATTACTAGGTTTACTACTATCACCATTTTTATGGATAGGAATAATGACACCTGTTTTTAAACACTTTGGGAAGATAGAATTTCTAATGCATAAGTTAATTAATTTGGTTAATGGCGATATCAGTAAATTTTTTATATATTTAATTATAGTTACATTAAGTCCGAATATGTCAAGTGAATTACTAGGTTTTAAACTATCTATTACATCTCGAACCAGGATACCAGATATTTCAGAAAAAGTAAAATGAGTCGGCACATTACAATCACTTATCACACTATTATCACAGTCAGACATTAGGTACAATGGGTCATCACAGTTATCAGGCAAATTTTTTACTAGGTTAGAAGCTACAGTACTAAAATATATATTAAAATCATCACAGGATATATCACAGTTACTATTTGTTTTTATTTTATGACTAGATAATTTGTTGGTACTATCTTTGATAATTCGCCACATGACTTTTGATTTGTTGTTAGCCGTGTCAATAATTTTTTTGTTACTGTGAATTTTTTTAAGCCTAATTTGTTGACGGTAAATCTTCCTATAATTGTTTCTTGCTTTCCTTGTTTCAGAAGAATTTATAATTTTGTCCAAATTATTTAAAAATTTGAGAGTATCTCTCATAGCTTTTAAGTCATTGTCAAACCATTTGGATCTACTTCTTAAATTTATAGTTTTTTCAGGAAAAGCAATAGTCATACTAGTACATATAATTTCTATAAATTTACTAAATTTAGCGTTAACATCAATTTCCTGACTTTCAATAAATCTCCAGTCACTATTTGAAAGTAAATTAAACAGTATGTTTTTTCCAACTTTTGTTATTGGCCTATGTGTTCTTATTAAGTCAATATTTGGTGAAGTACCTTTTAAAATGGACATTTCCAGTTTTATTCCTGTGTGATCAGATAATGCTAAATCTAATGGACTAGTTTTGCAATAATCAATATTAATATTTGTGAAAATATTATCCAGGCAATTTAACTTTCTTGTGGGAAAATAGAAAAATCGATGAATTGAAAAATCGAAAATTCGACTACTCAAATTTTCTAAAAATCGAAAAATCATAAAACTGGAAAATCCAAAATTCTAATCATCGAAAGTCTGAAAACTGAAAATCGAAAATTCTGAAAAGCGGAAAATAGAATATCGAAAAATTTAAAAGCATGAAAATTGAAGTCTAAAAACCGAAGAATGGAAAAAATCGAAAAATTAAAACCGAAAAATTCAAAGATTTAAAAAGAAAATCTAAAATTCAAAAATCTGAAAATTGAAACTCGAAAATTTGGAAAATCGAAAAGTAAAAAAATTGAAGTCTAAAAGCTGAAAAATGGAAAACTGAACAATCGAAAATTCGAAAATCAAATATCGAAAAATCGAAAATTTGATAACTCAGATATGCGAAAAACAGAAAATCTGAAAATACAAAACTGGAAAATCAAAAATCTAAAAATGGAAAAACCGAAAATCGAAAATTCAATGAATCTAATACGTAGGTCGATCGAAAAACTGGAGATTCACAAATCTGAAAAATCGAAAATTTGCAAGATTGAAAAACCGAGAATTGAAAAATCAAAAAACCGAAAAATGGAAAAATCAAAAATCGAAAAATAGGAAAACCGAAAATTCGAAAATTCATAATATTGAAAACTCTAAAAGTCGACAATTCAAAAATCAAAAAACTGGAAAAAAATAATCGAAAAATCGAAAAGTAAACAAATTGCAAAGCCTAAAAACTGACGAACAGAAAAATCGAAAAATCGTAAAATCAAAAAGTGGAAAATCGAAAACTGGAAATTGAAAAATCGAAGATTTGAAAATCGACAAATTGAAAATCGGAATATCGAGAATCGACAAATTAAAAAACCGAAAAGTCGAAAAATTAAAAAATCGGAAATCGAAAAATGAAAAAAAAAAAACGAAAATTCAAAAATCGAATAATCCGAAACTAAAATAATAGAAAAGTGGAAAAGTAAAAATTGGAAAGTCTCAAAACTGACGAACAGAACAATCGAAAAATAAAAAAAAAATCGAAAAATATCTAAACGTGGAAAATCGAAAAATCGAAAATCGGGAAATGGAAAAACCGAAAAATCGAAAATCGAAAACTCGAAAATTCGATGAAACAAATACTCGAAAAAGCGAAAAGAAAAAAATTGCAAGGCCTAAAAATTGAAAAATCAAAAAATCGAAAAAATGAAAATCGAAAAAACGACGATCGAAAAAAAATCAAAAAATCGAAAAGTGGAAAATCGGAAAGTAACAAAATTGAAATCTAAAAGCTGCAAATTGCAGAACAATAAAAACTGAAACAAACAGAAAAATCGAAAAACCACAAAAGCGGAAAAACGAAAATCGAAAAATCGTAAATTCAAAAAATGGAAAATCGAATAATCGAAAGTTGAAAAATCTAAGGTCGAAAAATAAAACAACCGAAAAATCGAAAAATTTTATGATTAATGGAAAATCGAAAAATCGAGAATAGAATAATTAAAAAATCGGAAAATTGAAAAATCAGAAATCGAAGAATTAAAAACTTAAAATCGAGAATTCAAAAATCAAAAAAATCGGAAAGTAAAATATAAACGAAAAATTCAAAAAAAAGTGGATAGAAAAATGGAAACTGAAAAATCTAATTCGATGAAACTGTTGGTCGATAAAACGAAAAATCGAAAATCGAAGTGACCTTTTTTTGAGACAGGCTGTATAAGTAAATCTAAAAAATATTACTGCAATGATAAATCACAGGTATAGACTCATCATATCAAATTTTACGATGACGTCATGCATTTTTTGGCGAAGATAAGCAAATACATTTTGATCGTGGCTTTGAAAGTATTCTTCGACTTTCGTTCCATTTCAAAATTTACTCTTTGTATATTTCAGTGGTCACAACGAGTTCACTAACTACGCTGAAGTATGCAAAGATTAAATTTGTCACCGAAAAGATGTCGGAAGTAATAAATTATCCTATCGGTCGAAGAACGTTCGGTCCGGTGTTACACCTCGACCCAAGAGAGACCGCAGTAAAGGATAACAAATGGAACGGATAAAATAAAGCGTCAAATATGATTGATAAACAAACTTCAAACCAAAATTAAGAAGTTTATAAACTGAACATTTTTTTTGCTTTTTGAAATGTACTACACTTCAAAAAATGTCCGTGACTTACTTTAATGTGAATTTTATAACTATGGTCGGCACAATTAGACCTAATATTAGTGTGATTTTGAGCATATTCTCGATGTTATTAGAGCAGGACAGGTTTTTTTTTCTAACTAATTGACAAGATTTCAAAGTATTCAGTTTTGCAATTCTTGATTTCTTCAATAAAATAAATTGACTCAGTCATTATTTTTTTGAGTCACCCTGTATGTATAAACAAATCCAAAAAATATTAATGGAATGGTAAATCACAAGTATAGACTCATCATATTCTGAACATTTTAGATAGGGTATTTATAAAATTAAAACTAATTCAGGGTAAGAATTTGGTCAACACGTAAATTTCGTTGTAGTTTGAGCCTACCTACAAATTCTGCCCTTGGACGATTTGGACCGCCTCCTTCGGTGACGACCGGCAAAAATGATCCGCCCATAGGCTCAAAACATTTGCGTGCGATTGTACAAACTGATGGACCAACTATTGACCAAATTGAGTCAACGGAATGTCCAACTTGTGTTCAAAATGAATGCAAAATTACTAAGAATAATAATAATTATTCAGTACTTGAAGAATTTAAGCAGTTACTGGATCGACATACTTTATCACTAGTTGCAAAATTTTATGATTCTCCTTTATTGCCAAGAAATGTTATTCAACAAATTGTTGATAATATCAAAGAGTACGTATCAAGCGGTTTTATTATATTTTTGAAAAATTTTATAATTGAAACGAAAAATGATGTTTGAATATTTAACTAAAGCATTTCAACCGTATGCGTCAGAATATCTTCGCTTTAAATTTTTTGAAAATTGTAATTATTACATAAAACCACAGGAATATGTTATAGGAGAACGTCAAGAACGGTGCAAAGTCAATAATACTATACTACTTAAAAATGTAAATGTAACTGCTCAATTTGTTCCTTTACGAGTCGTATTTAAGCTTATTTTTCAAGAAAAGAATTTACTAAAAGATATATTATCATACATAGATTCTTTAAGTAACGGCACTTCTACCATCTCTAATATTTACCAGTCCGTGCACTTTAAAAATATTCTTTCAAAATTTAAAACAATTTCTGATAAAAAGTCAATAGTGCTACCCATGTTTATGTATTTTGATGACTTTGAAACCGGAGATCCTCTTGGATCCCACAGTGGCACACATAAACTAGGTGCAGTATATATTAATATTGCCGTATTTCCTCCAAAATATAGATCGATGTTGAAAAATATTTTTTGGCACTTTTGTTTCACAGCAATGATAAAAAATTTTTGGAAATGAAACCATATTCACAATATTAATTCAAGAACTTGCATTTCTAGAGACTGAGGGAATAACTGTTGAACATTCAGAGGGGACAGTACAAGTATATTTGGTTTTGACTTTAATTCTAGGAGATAATTTAGGTCTACATTCGATCATGGGCTTATCAGAAAGTTTCAGTGGAAATTTTAGTTGTCGATTCTGTAAAATAGACAAGCAGACTGCTAAAATCCAAATTAAGGCAGATCCAAATTTACTTAGAAACTCTGAAACTTATGAAAGTGATATTTTGAAAAATGACGTGTCGCTGACGGGACTTAAAGAACGATGCATATTCAACAAATTAAACTATTTTAATTTTACTACAAATTATTCTGTTGACATAATGCATGACATATTTGAAGATGTATGTCATTACGATATGAGACACATATTAATAGTTATTTATGTACCAAGGGCACAAAGAAGATGTTTATATTCGAGGGCAACGTTTACAAAATCGAGGGCCTCTGGCCCGAGATTTTGTAAGTTGCCCGAGATTTATAAACATCAAGTTGTGCCCGTGGTGCATACAAACTTTTATTTTTCACGAAAAAATCTAAAAAAAAACACTAATTTATATAATTAATTCGTAAAAAAAAAATTTACGTGGCGTTGAATTTGTTGTCAAGGAGATTCTATGTTTATTGCAAACACAGCGTCTATTCACGGTGTCAACACGTATATTTTCGACCGCGGAAATGAATGAGGAAAATTGTGAAATTCCAGAAAACATTGTGAAGAAAGCACAAAAAGCCAATGAAAATGTGTTACTTGGAACATCAGGATCCATATATGAAAAAGAATACAAAATTTTCCTTAATTGGAAGATTAAGAAGTGGCTTACTTCCAAGAATTGGTGAGTTATTCTGTTTATAAAATAATTATTTAACTGTGTTTTTCATTTTTAGTCAGAAAAATATTCACCCAGTTCCTTATGGTGAAAATACTCGATGGTCAAGACAACTTTAAGAGTAAACGACAACATAGACACTTCTAATTATCATCGTTTGACATATTTCTATAAAAAAAAACCAAAAGGTTATGTGGCAAAAAAATCCCGAGTTTTGACTGGCGAACAAGTCATGCAATTTCTAAAAGATGCTTCCGACAACAGATATTTACTTCAGAAGGTAAACTAAGTTATTTTTTGATGATTGTAATTAATTTAAATACGAATGTTTTATGTAGTAAAGGTAGTTGGAGGATGAGTGAACACAATTCTAGATTTTTATATAATACGTTATTCGGTGCTAGCAGAATGGAAGCAGAGGCAGAAATAATTCCAATAGAGGCACCTCCGAAAAGTTTAAGTTTACCTGAATAGTTTGGTATGAATAGCAAGTTTGTAAATTGTAATTTGTATCTTCGTTATTAAATAAATTGTCAAAAAATAAATAAGTAGTTAAAAATAAACAATATTTTTTTTTTAATTTTTGTTTAATTCGGTTTAGCAAAATAGGGCATAATGAGAGGGCATAATAACTCTTTATGCCCGCTCATTGTGCCCCGGATATAAGATGCCGCTTTACTTTAAAAAAAATAGTATATTATTAACCAAGGTTGCAGAGCCAAGCATTCTAGACCGAGCGCAAATTAGAACCCGAGACGCGCAGCGTCGAGGGCTCTGAAGCGCGAGGTCTAGAAGTGACTTTGCAACCGTGGTTAATATACTATTTTTTTCATTAGCAGAAATCATAAGACAATAAACTGAAAAAATAAACGTTAAATTTTTTGACGCAACATGATTTGTTTTGATTTCTAATCAAACTTGATCTAAATCTTCAAAACAAAGAAAACCGTTTATACTTGTCGCGAAGTTAATCATTTTATCTTCTACCGTCTACCAACTACCATGCGTATACTCAAGTAATGTTTGTAGCACACATTTGTTCATTTTTACTTCCCGAGCGTAAGCAAAGGAAGTATTGTAATCGAGTCCGTCGGCCGACTCTCTACTTTTACGTTTTCTCGATCTTTCATGACCCCTAGAAGACGAAGAAATAGGTCTCCCATTTCCGTCTGTCTGTCCGTCTGTCCGTCTGTCCGTCTGTCCGTCTGTCCGTCTGTCCGTCTGTCCGTCTGTTGTCACGGATTTTTATTAGACAGATAATCTCCGAAAGTACTCGACCGATTGTTGTGAAATTTTGTACTTATATTAAGAATATCATGTAGATGGTAAAACGCTAACCAAAATTTGTCGAATCATCCCCACCACTAAAGCGATGACGTCACTTCAAAATTGTACATAGTAAATGGGTTTTCAATTGTATAAAATAACATAGTCCTACACATGTAGTTTACAACTCTGAATCGACTTTTCACCCGAAACGTCCAGATTTTTGGAAAAAAAATCAAAATTATAAAACAACATTTTGAAATTTAATTTTTAATCTGCTAACCAGAATGCTTTGAAATGTTGCAGATGTTTTAAGGCTATAAAGAGCATCATAAATCTTTAGTCAAAAAATATTTGCTTATCCCCTCCAAAAACTTGATGACGTCAGCTCAAAAGTTTGTGGAATAAATCATATCTAAAATGTACAAAATATGATGAGTCTGTACTTGTAAACTATCACTCCATTAATATTTTTTGGATTTGCATATACAGGGTGACTCAAAAAAATTAATGAATGCGTAAATTTATTTTATTGATTTAATCAGGAACTACAAAACCGAATGCTTTGAAATCTTGCAGATGTTTTAAGGTTATAAAGAGCATAATAAATTTTTAGTCAAAATATATTTGGTTATCTTCTACAAAAAACTGATGACGTCAGCTCAAAAGTTTTCCGAATAAATCGTATCTAAAATGTACAAAATATGATGAGTCTGTACTTGTGATTTATCATTCCATTCATATTTTTGGATTTGCATATGCAGGGTGACTCAAAAAAATTAATGAAGGCGTGAATTTATTTTATCGATTTAATCAGGAATTACAAAACCGAATGCTTTGAAATCTTGGGAATATTTTAAAGTTATTATAAGCATGGTAAACTTTTGTTCAAAATGTATTTGTTCATCCCTCCTAAAAAAATTGATGACGTCACCCTTAAATTTTGCTGAATAAATCCTATCTAAAATGCAAAAAATATGATGAGTTTGTACTTGTGATTATCATTCCATTCATATTTTTTAGATTTTCTTAAGAGGTGGTTCAAAAAAATTAATGAATTCAATTTATTTTATTGATTAAATTAAAGGCAACACTTATTATTAGTATTACACCCCAACCAACCCAATTTGGTAGACACAAAATTTGTTAAAGGAAAAACTCGGTTGAAACATAAGGGTAGCACGCTTATTTACATCGACTTTAACATTACAGACCTGCATTTGTTTTATGCGTTCACTTGATTCCGCGAATGTGAAATAGACATGTTTATAATCAACCAATTGTGAATTTCACCGTCAAGAATTAAAATAAAACCCAATGTTTTATATAATAAGCGGAAGTCGAAGCAATAAAACCGACGGTCGTTTTGTTTACAGTTTCTGTGTTTGGCTTTCACGTATGCTGTTACGCCTGTCATCTTAAATTAACAATGTTTATACATACACGATTTTCAGTTGCCTCTGATACGTAGGTATACGTGAGTAAATTGTTTCGTTATTTTATTGATTATTACAAATCAATATTCAAACGACCCAATTCATTTTCCCGAAAATTTGAGAATATAATAATTTTATTCTTAGTATTACACTACATCTATCCCAACTGATATACGTGTCCTTGCAAAAATGTTGATGACGTCATCGCAATTTTTTTTTAAATTCCCACTACAAAAATGTAATGAGAAAAAAAACACAATAGGCATGCAGTCGTCAAGTTTCCGACAGCGAGGGAAGTACTGTCTAAACTCTTTAGACCAATTTTTTAAGAAATAATCACATCAAACATTGCGTACATAATCTCAATTTTTCTTTTTGAACCGGTGGTCGCAAAAGTTGAATTTGCTCCCTCTAAATGAGTCGACATTTGCATGCGTCATTGCTGCTAGTGAAAAAAATATTTTATACTACACGCAAAGTACTTCACTTTAGAAACATTTAATGAGAGATTACATATGTTTAATTTTGGTGATGAAGTTACGAACAGACCACCGAAATTACACAAAGTTTTCACACTAAAAATAAAATTTCTATGTCTGCTAGTGAAATGCGATGTTTTGTAACTTATTTTGGTGTTAGGTTAGGTTTAGGAGATCTTGTTCCAGAACCTGATGAATTCTGGAAATTTGATATAGTCTTACGAGAAATAGTCAATTTAGTAACAACAACTAATGTTACAAATGAAACTCCAGATACTTTGGAAACTTATATTATGGAACACAATCAGCTTTATCAAACACTTTTTCAAGATACTCTTAAACCTAAGCATCATCTACTATCTCATTATTCACGTATTATGCAAAAGATAGGACCACTTGGTTGTATATCTTCAATTCGGTATGAATCAAAGCACCGACCATTTAAAACAGCTGCAACTGTTTGTGTTCTCGACGAAATATAACAAAGACATTATCTACTAAACATCAGTTACAACTTTGTTATAGGTTTATTAGTAACGAAGGTTTCAAGAGTAGAGATTTGGTAGGATCATTTGAATATCACTCATCCACTTTATTACAAAATTATCTAGATATTCTTCCAAATTCGTTTTCACATTGTTTTGTAGCTAAGTGGGTTTCGTATGGAAATATTAAGTTAAAACCTACATCTGCTATTTTGGTAGGGTTTAATGCAGAGCTTCTTCCTGAATTTGGAGTTTTAAATGCTATTGTTGTAAATGAATCAAATGAAGTTGGATTTATTTATACAAAATTAGAAACTTTGTGTTTTAATTATCACCTATTTGCTTATGAAGTTGAACCCACAACAGATATTAAGTTTTTTACATATATTGATATGATTGAGAATCCTCTTGTATCATTATGCACCATGGCAAATGGTAAAAAATGCATTGTTATGCAAAATGTTCCCTCATTACCTCATAAGTATTAGTGTAGTTATTTGATCATTAGTAATATAAGTTTTTTGTAAATTGTCTCTAAAATATAATACTTATTAAACATCAAAACAGTGTTTCACTTCCCCCTTAATAATAATAATTTTAAGTAATAACCTTTGGCTGTCATAACAAAGTGAAATTTGTTCTGGATTAACATTTATTTGTTACCACAAATATCTCTATATATGCCATTACAACTGGCATTTAGTTGCAGATAACAATCTTCTCATTATTTACGTTCATCATTTTGCATTGTTCGTCCAACAAACTGAGAATTTTGTGTAGAATAAAACATTTTGTTGTTAAACGAAACAGAAAATTTGTTGCTGCAAGACACAAATTTTGTTTCGCTAACACAACTGTTAATAAGAATAAAACTCTTTTGAAACAACAAATTCTTTAGTTGAGGCTATATTAACATACAAAATTTGTTATGGTGGTCAATATCTTTGTTGTCAGAAGAAATTATTATTTTGGGATGGAAGTAATTTAAAATTTTCGCTTACTACGGAAGATGAGGTTTTAGACATAATTTCTGCTCTAAAATCAAATGCGTCAGGATATGATGGAATTACCCTTCAGATGATCAAATTATGCTTCTCTGTTATATGTAAACATATGGTTCACATTATCAATTGCTGTTTAGAGACTGTTTTTTTTCCACAAAGTTGGAAAATGGCCCTTGTCCGTCCTGTTCCCAAATCAACTGTTGTCAAATCGTTATCTGATTTACGGCCTATAAGTATCCTTCCAGCGTTATCAAAAATCCTTGAGAAAGTTATTTATGAACAGGTTTATAATTACATCTCTGCTGAGAGCATTCTAACAGAAGATCAATCTGGTTTTCGTACAGGCTTCAGTACAACTTCTATTTTAGCAGTCACAGTGGATGACTGTATAGACTCCATTGATAAAAACTATGCAGCTGTAGCTACCTTTCTAGACTTCTCTAAGGCTTTTGATACGCTGGATCACGACCTACTATGTGCTAAATTGCAGTACTATGGTTTTGATTTAACTACGACTAATTTTTTTAGATCATATCTTTCCAATCGTTATCAATAAGTTGTGCTTGAATCAGGAAAATCTGAATTAGCATTAATTACATCGGGTATCCCTCAGGGATCGATCTTAGGACCCATCTTATTTATTATATATACTGCCCAATTGCTAAGCATGCCTTCATCAAGTAAAAAAAGAGCGTTTGCTGACGATACGCAACTTTTGCTTCATTTTCCCTTCCCTAGTTGAGGATGCGTGTAATGATGTAAATAAAGATCTTGTGAATATTGTTAAAGCTAGGTCTTCAATCAATTTAAAACTTAATGCTGATAAATGCAAACTAATGTGCTTTGCACCTAAAAAACTCCGAATGGCTATTGCTAATAATATAGATATTAGAATTGGAAATAAGAAGCTGCCTGTTTTGCAAACTGTAAAGAACTTAGGTCTCTTTATTGATGATGATTTTAAATTTAAATCTCATGTTTCGAACGTCATAAAAAAATGTTATTCGGCGCTAAAAATGCTTTATTCCAATTTTTTAATTTTGAACTTCAAACTCAGGAAAAAATTGTGTGAAGCGTTAGTATTATCTCATATTAACTACTGTTTTATAATATACTATCCATTTCTTGATTGTGTTGACAAAAATCGTCTTCAAAAAATTCAAAATAACTGCTGCCGCTTTATTTTTGGGTTGAGGAAATATGACCATGTGTCAGCCAAAATTCGTGAACTTGGGTGGATGAAGCTGGACGTAGTATTTCAATATCATTTAGCAGTTTTTGTATATCGGTTTTTTTAAAACTCCATCACCTCCGTACTTGCGTAGGAAGTTTCGCTCAAGACAAAGTATTTTAGATACTAATATACCACTAAGGAACCTTCAGCAGTTGTCAATGCCAAGATTGTTTACCTCTATTTTTTTTAAATCGTTGTCATTTAAAATTATTAAGTCTTATAATCAGTTTAATTCTGAATTGCTGTACTGTACTTCTGTGAACAGCTTTCGGAAAAAAATAAAAAACATTCTGTTGCACTCGGAATCGTCATAAATTTAGCTATCTGGGACGCCTATATTTGTAGATATATATTCTGTATCCAAATTCTTAATATTTACTGTTAAATTATTGTGTGAATTATATATTTTTGTTGTCGTTATTATATACATATTTATATTATTATTTTTTTCATAACTATTGCGTCTCTAAGTTAATTTTATTATTTTATTGTTTTTGCATTGAGAATATTTATTTTGTAAGGTTGAGTGGAATAGCCTATGGCTAGACTAGTTATAATATAAACAGATGAATTTTTAATCATTTCCTAAGGACGACTTACTTACAATATTTAAACCGGTTATGCAATTAAAGTTGTACTTTATATCGTCAATCGACATCATTATTTTGAAAAAACTCAATCATGTGCGTAATAGCGGTGCAAAAAATTATTTTCTGTGCAGACAGGATTATTTGAAGTAATTAAAATAAGTGACGAGTCGAGGATTTTCATACATGAAGTTTATTTCGACAGAACTTCCCTAGCCCATGAAATACAATAAAACCATGATTATGATAACCTTAAATATTATTGTGTCAAATTTTATAAAATTTAAAAAAACTTACTAAGTAATATAAATTTTAGTTTAACGTTTAATCATCTACACGATATTCCCAATATACATACAAAATATGACCACAAGCGGTCCAGTAGTTTCGGAAATTACTTGTCTAATAAAAATGGATACAGACACCAGACAGACAGACAGACGGAAACGGGAGACCACTTTTTCGTACTCTAGGGGTCATGACACGTCGAGAAAATAAGAAAGTGCCAATTCGGCCGATGGACTCGATTACTAATACTTCGTTAGCTTACTCTCGGGAAGTAAAAACGAACAAACCAAACAAAAAAATATGTTTTGTCCACTACTGATAAGTACTTGAATAAATAAACATAAAAAATCGCTTTGAAGTAACCGCTTTGAAATTTGCAAATATAATAAACGAAAGCATTTTTAAATAATTAAGTGAAATTTAAACTACTTTGGTCAATTTTTACCTTACCAGAAATCGAACAACTTCCTCGCTTTCAACAAATATTTTCATTTTTTTCCAGTCGAAAGAGGCTTTGTTTCGATAAAAGTCCAACGGTCCTGGAGGAAAATCGGGTAAGAGTGACGACATTTTTGCTAAAATTTGCGAAACGAGTTTGATATTATGTAGTCTGCTCTAGCAACAACTGAATACGTTAAATGTAAACACTCGTTTATTTATGTTAACATGAGATGCGGGGAAAACGTTTAACACTAGCGAGCGGATTTGTATGCGCTTGAAAATTACGAAACTTCAAAAATAATTTGTGTTAGCAAAAATGATTTAATTCCACTTAATGACAGTGATTTTAGTTGTTTAGAACTACTAAAGAATATACTTAGCTATTTGTTTATTCATTTCGCTTTCCACATTTTTAATTCAAGTTGTAAATAATTATAGTTTTTACGTAAATGCTCTGTACAAAGTTTTTGTACCTTTGTGTTCAAGATGGCGGCTTAACAACGCCTTGTCTTAAAGGTCAGTTTTACACTCATATTTGTACCAGATCTGTTTGATGGTTTCAACAAAACTGTGCTCCGCTTCATTATGCGACTAATATTCAGAAAAATGTTGCCAAGAACAGTATTCTAGGAGTGGTTAAAATTTCGCCCACTTTGTACTACTAATAATAAATGTAAAAAGACTTGATTCGTGGATCATTATTAATATTATTACCATTAGTATTACATAAATTAAAGAAATCTTTAATGACTCATTGAATTTTTGGTAACAATGATAATAAGAAAATTTGCGTTATCTGGATGAACGCATACTCAAACTTTTGGCAAAAAATACTTGCGTGTCCTTTTTAACCTTATAAAGTATCTATATTTAAATGAGGTACCTAGGTAAGGAGTGCAGGATTGTAATGTGATGCACTATGACGCACATATGCAGACAATCAAAGAATAACAAAGAAATCTTTCCCTATTATCATCGTATAATCGGTGCTCCCATGTCAAATGTAACGAACAAAAAAATATGTTTTGTCGACTACTGCTGATAAGTACAGGAATAAATAAACATAAAAAATCATTTGGAGAAGCCGCCTTGAAATTTGCAAATAATGCGTTTTAAATAATTTGGCAGTTTTTTCTAGCTGAGTAAGAAAGTTGTGTGTCCCATTTTAGCAACAACTGAATACATTAAACATGAACACTCATTTATATTTAAGTGAAAATTTGACTACGTTAGTGTGGAAATGAAAACAAACGCAAAACGAGCCGGATTTGTATGCGCATGAAAATTATAAAACTACAAGGTTATGATAAAGTCATGTACATAATTCATAAAATTCATGTCAAGCCTTTTATTTTACTCCCCATTTTTAATATGTCGAAAAATGTATGTCCAATTTGTAAAAGTATGACGTAATCAATGATTTTTTTAAATGGGACGCTATAATTTTGATCCGATTATTTGATAAAGCTTAATTTCCTACACATGATGTAGGAGTTGCATAACAAAAAAAAGGTCGAAAGTTATTTCGACAGAACTTTCCTCGCTTCTGAAGTACATTCCAACAAACCAACTGTTCTCATAAAAACTATAAAATTGGATTTTGCCGAATATTACTTTTTCGTGATAACCTCTATGGAGTAAAAGCAATATAGAAGGTACTTGTCACAGTGTAATAGAAAAAAAAGAAGGTTCGTCTTCTTAAAAAAAAAAACAGTTGGAAGCCCCCAAAAGTAGCCAGTTATATATTTGGACGAATTGTTTAAATATCTGGGCACGACGGCGACGGTCACTCCGCCGATAAGCAACTGATGCAATACACGTTATTCTTGTAAAGTTTCCGGGAGAGACTTTTGATGTATTCATTAATGAATCATATTTTAATTTTGTATTGTATTACAACCAGTGCATTGATTCACACCAAGCATAATGGAAAAATATAAATGCGTTGTAAAGTACATGGATAAACTACATATAGTGTAATAATAACAGTTATCTATTCTATTATTCTATTTTAAAAAAATTGGTCGAAAGCTGTTGCGACAGAACTTCCCCCGCACCTAAAGTACAGTGAAACATATCCAGCATTTTTGAGTTGAGTTTTTACTCTACAGAATTTTGTGATGACGTCATCAACATTTTTTCAAGGACATGTATATCAACTTGGATTGGCGCACTGTAATACTAAAAATAACAGTATTATATTCCCAAAACTTCATTCTAATTCATGCTAATTTCTTGTAGAGAAATGAGGATTTTGCAATTAAACTCCGCCCTTCAGCTCACGATGAATAAAATATTCATCACAAATGAGAAGGGGTGGGTGGGCGGGGCTTATATTTTGTCCATTTTTTCTTAATGTATGAAGTCTTCTTTTCCCAACAAGAAACTGAAAACATGTTTAAATATCCTGCTGTTGAAAGAAAACTCTATATATTTAAAAAACAAAAAAAGTAAGCCCCACCCACCCGCCCGGATTACAATTGTGACGAGTTTTTAAAGGCGGAGTTTAATTGTAACATCAATATTTTTCCAAAAAATTCTATCCTTTTATAAACATATTTCAGATGGTTATTTCTTGTAGAGAAATGAGGATTTTGCAACTAAACTCCGCCCTTCTACTCACGATGAATAAAGCATTCGTCACAATTGAGAAAGGGTGGGTGGGCGGGGCTTATATTTTGTCCATTTTTTCTTAAAGTATGAAGTCTTCTTTTCCCAACAAGAAACTGAAAACATGTTTAACTATCTTGTTATTGAAATAAAACTCTATATATTAAAAAAACAAAAAAAAAGTAAGCCCCCCCCACCCGCCCGGATTTCAATTGTGACGAGTTTTTAAAGGCGGAGTTTAATTGTAACATCAATATTTTTCCAAAAAATTCTATCCTTTTAAAAACATATTTCAGATGGTTATTTCTTGTAGAGAAATGAGGATTTTGCAAACTAAACTCCGCCCTTCAACTGACGATGCAGAAAACATTCATCCAATTGAGAGGGGGTGGGTGGGCGGGGCTTATACTTTGTCCATTTTTCTTAATTAAGAAGTATTCTTTTCCCAACAAGAAACTGAAAACATGTTTAACTTCCTGTTGTCGAAAAAAAAAACTCTATTATTAAAAAAACAAAAAAAAAAGTAAGCCCCACCCACCCGGATTTCAATTGTGATGAGTCTTTAACGGTGGAGTTTAATTGTAACATCAATATTTCTCTATAAAATTCCACCCTTTTAAAAACATATTTCAGATGGTTATTTCTTGTAGCGAAATGAGGATTTTGCAAACTAAACTCCGCCCTTCAACTGACGATGCAGAAAACATTCATCCAATTGAGAAGAGGGTGGGCGGAGCTTACATTTTGTCCATAATTTTTTTAGAGGGATGAGCAAATACATTTTGATCAAAAATTTACCCTGTTTATGATAACTTTAAAACATCTCACAGATTTCAAAGGATTCGGCTTTCCAGTTCCTGATTAAATCAATAAAATATATTAACGCATTCATTAATTTTTTTTGAGTCACCCTGTTTAAGCAAATTTAAAAAGTATGAATGCAATGATGAATCACAAGTAAAAACATCATATTTTGTACATTTCGGGTAGATTTAGAAATTTAACTCGTTGCTATGGAAATTTGCAATTTAACACCTTTACATTTCACAAGTTTTTACAAAGTTAATAGGATCAAAATAAGTTTTATGTTAAAAAATACTAGGCCCGCCCACCCGCCCCCTATTTTTCAAGAGGATATGTCATTTGCCGAAATGTGCCCTTTATTTTCTCAAAGCGTAGTAGTTGTTACTACTTGCTAAGATAAGTCGTATTTTGGCAAATAACATGTCTTCTGTGAAAATAGGGGTGGGTGGGCGGGGCTAGTACTTGCTCAGATAAGACTCATTTTGGCAAACGCTAGATCCTCTGAGAAAATAGAGGGCGGGTGGGCGGGGCTAGTACTTAGAAAGGTAAAACTTATTTTGGCAAATGACAAACTCTGAGAAAATGTCTATCTGACAGACAGACAGACGGAAAGAGGAGACCACCTTTTTCGTTCTTTGGAGGTCATGACACGTCGAGAAAATACGAAAGTGGCAATTCGACTGATGGACTTGATTACTATACTTCCTTAGCTTACGCTCGGAAAGTAAAAAATTATTGATGACGTCATAATATTTACAAATTTGAAGTAAAATTTGTTTGACATGTCAAAAAATGGAGAGTAAAATAAAAACTTGACATGTTTTTGCATTATCATTTTCTTCAATGTCTTGTAGTTTATAAAAATAAATAAATTATGCACAAAATGAAATAGGAACAAATAACAAAAAAAATGTACTAATAAGATTGGATTTAATGTTTGCTTTCTTAACAATACTAAATTAACCGATTTTGAATAAACATGTTTTATAAGATTTCGAAAAATTCTCCTCAGCTGTCTAAAAAAGTTCGAAATATTTGTAACAAAATAGGATAATTTGATGCCACTAGTTCAAATTTACCACCTAAAAGCGGGCCACTGCTGTGACCTTGAAACCAAGATTTTGGTGGAAAAAACTGCTATCTTCACCTACTGCATAAGGCAAATATCTTTTTGTAGAAATTGAATAATGACTTGAGCTGAGTCAACTGAAACAATATTCTTTAACGATCTCACACTTAACGCTTCGTTATAATGACATCCATTGCAAATATAGCTGAAATTATCAAGTATCAGTTATTTACTTAGTTGCAAAATTCAAGCAAATATTCAACGTACTGCCACTAAACAAATGAATAATCCTTGGGTTCTCGTCCTGTGACATTAGTGATTTAACAATCGCTTCGACATTAAAGGAAACATCAACAGCTGAAATATTCATCGGCTTTCTCTTTTTTTTCAGTTCACACTGTTTAATCAGAGAGTCAAATCTGCCACCATTTGCCACCACCTGAGTTCCGCATACAGCACGAAACATAAAACCCGAAGAACTTCTTTGATTTACTAAAAGCGGTGCCAAATATATTGTCCAATTCTGAAATTGCAATTGTTAAGATCTCAGCCTACTTGCTGTTGGAATCCAATTACCATTCCGAATTTTTTCGCATTTTCCATGATCACTCTCAGCTGCTTGAATGCCGTCTGAATTAAATCAGATTTATTAAAAAATGTAGACAAATATTTCTCGCAACTTCCAACGTCATAATGTTGCATTATTTTGCAAAGAAACGAGTTTATTTTTTCATCTAATTGCAACGAAGAGAAGGTCTGTGCAGAAATTACAGTTGAATTAATCAAAAGGTTGGTTAATGTTGAAGAATCCTTTTTTGAAAGTCCACACCATTTTAAAATTTCTTTAAAGATAAGACCGTGGTTGATAATAATGATTTTTCTTCTTTCGTTTGGAAATGCTTCTTCTAAAACTTTCTGTGTGACGTGAAGCATTTCGGCATCAGCTACAAAATCTTCGACTTGGTTGCTAACAACTTGAAAGAGACACTCTTGGACTTCTGTGGGAGAATAGTAACCTTCTTCGAAAACTTTCTCTGTGGAGTATCTTCGGATTTTCTGGATTCTCTTATTGGCCACGTAGTAAGAAAATGAAATTCTGTGATAGAACGATGAATAACTTCTGTGGTTGATTTAAATTCTTACCTAGATGTGTTTGAGAGAGAAATGGAATTGCCACTAGTGTTCAGCAAAGTCGTCAGATTGTTAGAATGCTTGGGGAATGATGGCATGAAGATTGGCATTGGAATCTTTTGGCCTCCGTGTAACTTAAATATCTACAATTATTTATTTTTAACTCTTGTCGACTATTATTGTTACTACTTCTTGTAACTCACCTGTTTTGCCTTTTTCAGAAAAAGAGTAGTGGCTGCGACTTTTTCAGGACTTATCGATTTCAAGGCTCCTTCAAAAAATTTGCGTTCTTGGTTCGTCACCCTTCTACTTTGCTGAATCACTGCTTTGATTTCTTCGGTAGATTTGCCAGAAGTTAGAACTTTGAGAATTTGCTCACAACTTGGTCTTTCGTGGTGGTCGATGTGAAGAAGATTTCTATAATTCACGACGGTAGTAATCCATCATTCTAAACGTACTACCAACCTTAGAAGATTTTTCTTGTTGGTGTTGTTGGTCGCAAAATTAACACTTTTCCACTTTTCTTGTGTCAAGGGAAAAATGAAAGACTTTTCCATGTCGGTCATGGGTTTTGAACACATTTCGAAGTACGTTACACCTACAAAATATTATCATTTTTATTTAGTAGTAGTGAAAGTGTGACCACCTAAGCTGTATATGTCAGCTTTGATGTTGAACCTATTTCCTGCAAAAAGTTCCGGAGCTATGTAAACCTGCGTACCACAAGGAGCCGTAAGCGACCCATACGGAAGCTCTTCGCCTAAAACATGTCAATTACAGGTAATTTTTTCAATCATTTCTTTCCTATTACTTTGAAAAGCGTCCAACTCATTCTCCCGACAAATCTGCTTCGACAACCCAAAATCACCAATTTTGATCACATCGTCAGAAGTCAGAAAGATGTTCTCCGGTTTGAGATCCCGATGCACGATGTTGTTCCTGTGTATATAAGACAAACCCTCACAAATCCCTCTGAAATACTTAGCGACTTTGTCTTCGTCTAAATATAGATTGCTTCTGATGGAAGCCCTCAAGTTGCGCTTCTCGCACAGTTCCATTTGGATGTACAAATATCTCAATTCTATGTAGTTGTCCTGGAAGGCGACGACACTATCATCGTCGTCGTCGTCGTCGTACTCAGAATCGTCATAATATTCGTCTTCGTCGTCGAAATTGTCTTCGTCATCGTCTGCGTGCTCGCTACTCATATAACCGTCCAAAGACAATTTCTGAATTTCTGAACACAACTACAACAAAAAAACCGTAACCACGATGTCAATCATTGCAACCAAAAGGAAAACTTACATTTTCGTCTTCGCATTTCCCATATTCGGTACTCGGAACCCGTGCCGTCTCGATCCAAGAGTTGAAATATCGGACGATGTTGTTGTGGTTGAGTTCCGACAAAATTTTCGCCTCTCGTCTGATTGTGCCAAGATCCTCCATGTTTGACTCAAATTTGATTATTTTGATGGCGAATTCGTTGTTGTCACATTTTCGTTTGGCCTTTTTCGGAAATGTGTTACAAATGGTGATGAGAGGAGTTTGCACTTACTTTAAAAATTTGTCCGTATCCGCCTTCGCCTAAAGACTCTGCTAAATCAAACTCTTGGTCTAATTTTGTTGCGTATGTAGCAGCCTCTTGGTTTATCTTTGAGGTTCTTCTCTGCAGCATCTTCACGGTTAAGTTATTTGATCTGGAATGACTAGGTCTGGGTACTCTACCTATGTTTTTGTAGAAGATCTACGATTTATGTTATCAGAATGATTGCGAAATGGTTAGTTATTGTTTGAATCTTATCTGTTTTGATTGCGTGGGGGACATACTTTTTAAGTAGAAATTATCACTTATGATAACAAATTTTTCTAAATTTTTTGCAGAAATTTTTTTCTCTTGTCTGTTAGGACATTTTTATACCTAGAGAAGGATATCTCAACATCACACGATGTTGAACAAGAATATTTGAAATTAGAAATTTCAATGGGTTTCTTTTCTTGAAGTCCGGTGTAACGTATTTAGTTTTGTCAGATAATTTTAATTGTAAGATTCGAT
This sequence comes from Zophobas morio, assembly GCF_036711695.1. NCBI lineage: Eukaryota > Metazoa > Arthropoda > Insecta > Coleoptera > Tenebrionidae > Zophobas > Zophobas morio. Next base: position 3,522,000 of record NW_026972123.1, on the reverse strand, counting down.
TTAGAGATTTTTTTGCTGATAACGAAGTAAAGAATGACTAATTTTATGTTTTTTCGACGTTTCTCGATTTTATATTACAATTTTTGGTTTCTTTATTTCCTTTATTTTTTTGTTGTTTTTTTCGACTTACAATTTTTTGTTTATTCAATTTTTCAGATTTTCAGGCTTTGATTTTTCAATTTCATGATTTTCCACGTTTAAAAGTTTTCAATATTTTGATTTTACAATACAGATTTTTCAAATTTTCGTTTCTTCAAATTTTCATGTTTGATTTTCACTTTGGACATTTTTCAAGTTTTCATTATATACTTTTTCGTTTTTTTATTTTTGATTCTTCAATTTCACAGTTTCTTGACTTCTAAATTTTTCGATTTTTAGAGTTGCAATTTTTTAATTTTGCAATTTTTCGATATTACAGTTTCTCATTTTTCGATTTTTCACATTCTCAGTTTTTAATTTTTGTCATTTTCAATTTTTCATTTTCCCGATTATTTTAATTTTAATTTTCTCGATTTTATGTCACAAATTTTCATTTTTTCAATTCCTGTATTTCTTGTTGTTTCTTTCGATTTTTCAATTTTTCGTTTCTTCACTTTTTCGAATTTTCAGTTTCTCAATTTTTCGTTTCCACAATTTTTCATGTTCCCGATTTTTATTTTTCAATGTGGCGAATTTTTAATTTTTATTTTTTCGATTTATATCACAATTGTCCGTTTTTTCATTTCCTTTATTTTCTGTGTTTTTTTTTCGATTTTCCAATTTTTCATTTGTTTGTCCATTTTTCAATTTTTAAATTTTTCACTTTGCAGTTTTTGGATTTCCAGTCTTCCGATTTTCCGATTTCTTTAATTTTCAATATTTCTATTTCATAATACATATTTTTTTTGATTTTTCACTTTTTCGATTCTTAGGATTTTTCAAGTTTTCATTTTGTAATTTTTTGTTTTTTATTTCTGATTTTTCAATTTTACAATTTCTCGACGTCCAAAATTTTCAGTTTTTCGTTCCTTCAATTTTTCGGTTTGCATCAGTTTTTCAATTTGGTAATTTTTCAATATTACAGATTTTCATTTTTCGATTTTTCATTTTCTCAATTTTTTGTTTCCGATTTTATATCACAATCTTTCGTTTTTTCATTTCCTTTATTTTTTGTTGTTTCTTTCGATTTTACAATTTTTCGTTTGTTCAATTTTTCAAATTTTCAGAATTTTTTCAATTTTTCTTCAAATTTTCAAGTTTGATTTTCACTTTTTACATTTTTCAAGTTTTTATTATACTTGCACTTTTTCGTTTTTTTATTTTTAATTTTTTAATTTTACAGTTTGTCGATTTCCAGATTTTTCCAATTTTCCAATATTACAATTTCTTATTTTTCCATTTTTCACATTCACGATTTTTTATTTTTCCCTTTTTCAATTTTTCGTCCCCTAAATTTTTCAACAAGTGTTTATAAAAAAAAAAAACATTTTCAAAAATCGAAATTGTGTTTTTTCAAATAAAACACCCAGTATCTTATTATTGCATCTTGTTGTATTTTTTGTTCTCTCTGGTCAAAAAGAGACAAGAAAGGGAATTAAAGAAAACGAAAACGACAAAAAACTACATGAAAAGTAATTAAAAAAAAAAAAAAAAAAGTGAGAGTCAGAAAAAATGACGAAAAAAAACCACCGACAGGTGAAAACCAATGAAAAAAGGGAACAAAAATGTGCAGTTGCAGTTTTTGTATTTCCAGTCTTCCGATTTTCCAAATTCTTTAATTTTCAATATTTCTATTTCATAATACATATTTCTTTTTTTTTTCGATTTTTCACTTTTTCGATTCTTAAGATTTTTCAAGTTTTCATTTTGTAATTTTTCGTTTTTTATTTTTGATTTTTCAATTTTACAATTTCTCGACTTCCAACATTTTCAATTTTTCTTTCCTTCACTCTCTCGGTTTGCATCAGTTATTCAATTTGGCAATTTTTCGATGTTACAGTTTTTCATTTTTCGATTTTTCAGTTTCTCAGTTTTTAATTTTTCCCTTTTCCAATTTTTTGTTACCGATTTTTATTTTTCATTTTCCCGATTTTTAATTTTCACCTTTTCGATTTTATATCACAAATTTCGTTTATTTTTTGTTGTTTCTTTCGATTTTACAATTTTTCGTTTATTTAATTTTTCAAATTTTCAGGTTTTTTTCAATTTCTTACATTTTTCAAGTTTTTATCATACACTTTTTCGTTTTTTATTTTTGATTTTGCAATTTTACAATTTGTGAACTTCCAATTTTCCAATATTACAAAATCTCATTTTTCCATTTTTCACATTCTCGATTTTTAATTTTTCGTCCCCTCAATTTTTCAACTCCCCGATACTATTATTTTGCATTTTCCTGATTTTTTTATTTTTCATTTCCTGGATTTTATATCACAATTTTTTGTTTTTCCATTTCCTTAATTTTTGTTGTTTCTTTCGATTTTCCAATTTTTCGTTTATTCAATTTTTCAAATTTTCAGGCCAACAGTTTTATGCTTCGATTTCTGAATTTTTTTTCAAATTTTCAATGTTTTATTTCATTTTTAAAATTTTTCAATTTTTTTTATTTCTCGATTTATCGAATTCAGATGTTTAGATGTTTTGATTGTTCAATTTCTCAATTTATCAATTTTTTTCTATTTATCAATTTTTCGATGTTTCGATTTTTCAGTTAACCGATTTTTAAATTTTTTTAAAGTCTGGAGTTTCGATTTGTCGATTTTTCAGTTTTTCGATTCTTAAGTTTTAGATTTTCGAATTTTTATTTTTTGATTCTCTGATTTCTCCATTTTTCAATTTTGCGATATTTCAATTGTTCGATGTTTTAAATTTTAGATTTTTCGATTTCTGGATTTTTTGATTTTTGAGTTCTGCAGTATTTCTATTTTCCAATTTTTTAAATTTTGACGTTGCTAAATTTTCAGTGTTCCGATTTTACATTTAATATATTTCTTTTTATTTTCCCGTTTCTCGAATTCGCAGTTTCGATTTTTCAGTTCTTCACTTCTTCGATTTTTGGATTTTTCAGTTGGCAATTTTTTTAATTTCTCAATTTTGGATATTTGTTTCAGTTTTGGGATTTTTCAAAATTTCTATTTTTCGACTTTTCGATTTTTTATTTTTTGGATTTTCAGTTTTTCGTTTTTTAAACTATAGATTTTTCAATTTTCGACTATTTTATATATATTTCGATATCTGAATTTTTCGAGTTTTCAGTACTTGTATATTTTAATTTTTCTTTTTTCCGAATTTTTTATTTTTCGATTTTTCAATAATTGTTTGAGAACTCGATTTATCGAGATTAGGATGTTTCGATGTTTTGATTGTCTCGGTTTTTGAATTTTTCGATTTATCGGTTTTTTACTTATCGGCTTTTTGATTTTTGAATTTTTGAATTTCTTAATTGCCCAGTATTTGGATATTTCGTTCAATTTTCTGAGTTTTTTCAGTTTTTCGAGTGTTCAATTTAATATTGGGATTTTTTACTATTTCGACTTTTGGATTTTTCACGTTCTGGATTTTTCAATTTCTCGACTTTTTACTATTTGGATTTTCAATTTTTCGTTTTTTGAACTTTCGGTTTTCACAATCTTTCAACTTTTCGATATTTTAAATTTTGAATTTTTAAAATGTTAGGTTTTTCGATTTCTCGAGTTTTCAGTTCTATATTTGAATTTTTCAATTTTCAAAATTTAAAGTTAATTATAAGTTACTTTTTTAAAAGACACGTTAGAAGAACACGAACAAAAACAGAGTAAGATACAGTAATAAAAATACAGGGTGTGAGTGAAAATTAAAAAAATTGGCGATTGAAATTCCATTTATCATCGGATTGTTTTTGCCTCAAATTGACGTCTCATTATCTTATCACAATGCCGCAAGTGTCACAAGTTTAGAAAAATGTAAACAAATGGCTATTAAGCTGGTTGTCGAATTTTTATTTATTAGTTGAAATTTGATTATTAAAATTCGTCAAAAAGGAATAAAAACAAATGTTCTCGTGAATAAACGCGTATTTAATTCACGTGTTATATTTATTAAGTTGTTACAGATACAAAAAATATTTGGAATCATAAAAAATTACTTAAAAAATGCACTAGGCCACTTTTGAGAAATCGTAATGTGTGTGGTTGGCAAAGGAGAAACACTGCGTCGAGTGGTCAGTTCCCTCGAAATGGTTTCAAAAAACAAGCCCTTCTTCCAGTCCCCTCTAAAGATCTCCTTCAATACCCTAAAATAAACAAATAGTTGTTAAAAAAATCGAAGCAACTAAAAATAAAATAAAATCAAACTGACAAATGAACTAAACAACTTACCATAAATTTTTTTCTGTTTTTTGTACATAGTGAAGCTTACAGGAATCCTCAGAATCCAACATAGCGATGAGTGGAGGCCTCGCCATCAGATCCATCAAGTCTGAAACTATATTTTTTTTAATCTCGCATTTAATTTCTTTGGCTAACAACGCGGTGTAAAGCTGCAACAGACTATTTTTATTCAAAGAAATCATAACTGACGGACTTACAGGAATTGCGATTCTTTTATCGTTAGAGACAATCACGACATTGGCAGTTCTTGTAATTTCGTGATACGGAAGTAAAATTTCGATTACGTTTCCAACGTTAAAAGAAAGATCAACAGCTGCCACCCTCAGTTGCTTCTTTGACTTTACTCTATGGCACATTTTCAGTAAAGAGTAAAATCTGCCACCGCTAGCGACCAGCTGTCCTTGGCACATCACTTTGAACATGAAACTGGAAGGGTAACTTTGGTTTGTGAAAAGCGGCAACAAGACGATTCTAGATTTCTACAACTTTTACGTTTTAAAGAGAGAAAAAAGAAAAAGTGGTAGCTTACGACTCCAAATTTTCTCGCATTTTCTTGTATGGTCTTCAATTGGTTCAGTCCATGCGTTAAGGAACCAACACCGATTTTGGTGAATGCTTCATTTTCGTCGTTGTTTCGAAACTGCTGCACAATTTTTTCAACTTCTGTTATTTGATATGCTTGAATCATTTTCAGTAGGAACGATTCAACTTCGGCATCAACTCCAAACCCGGCAAACGATTCAATATAGGCCAACCTTTCCTAAAATTGTAAATAGTGAGAGCCCGAAATCGAACCAGTCCTATTTATTTATTTACCCGCGTCATGAGAAAATTGGTTAGAATAGAAGCATCTTTCTTGGAAAATTTACAGTGCTTCATTATTGCCGAAAAAATAGCTCCGTGACTCACCACGAAGGCAATTTCTTTCCCGCTTTTTGACAACACTTCGTTGCATATCTTCTCAGCGACGTAAAGCAGCTCAGCATCTATGGTGTAGTCGTCCGGCTCAGAAGCAATAACTTGAAAAGCACACTCCTGACTTTCAACCGGCAAAAAATAACCTTCGTTGAAAACTTTGCCGGTTGAAAACCGACGAATATTTTTAATTTTTTTCGTAGTCACGTAGTACGAAAATGCAATTCTGGATGTATTCGACACCGAGAAAAAATTCCCGCTTTTGCTCAGTAGAGTCGTCAAGTGATCGTTGTGGTTGTTGAAGGACGGTACAAATGTTGGCATGGAAATGCTTTGACCACCGTGTTGTCTAAAAATCTAGATCTTTGTTGGATTAAACGCCACTAACTCACTGAGTTGTGTATAAAGTACCTTCACAGCCGTCGCTAAAAACAAACTTGCGAGTTCTTCATTCTGAGCGCTTGTTGACTTCAACACTCTCTCAAAAGCCCTCCACTCTTGGTTGGTAACTCTTCTGTTTTGTTGGATCACGGTTTTAATTTCGTCGATAGATTTTTCCGAGTTGAGAATTTTGAGGACTTGCTCGCACGTAGGTCTTTCGTTGTGGTTGATGTGAAGCAGCGTCCTAAAAATGTAAAAAATTGGTCCAATGTTATTTTCCCCGTTTGTATTAGGTACTCTTACTTTAGAAGATTTTTCTTGTTGTGAGTGTTCGTCAAAAACGTTATATTTTTCCACTTTTGTCCAGTCAACGGAAACGTGAGACTCTTCTCCATATGGGTCATGGGTTTGGAGCACATTTCAAAGTACGTAACACCTGCAACCCTCAAGCTAGAATTTCAACCAAAACCCGTCCCGACTCACCCAAGCTATAAATATCAGCTTTGACGTTAAACCTATTCCCGTGGTACAACTCCGGCGCTATGTAAACCGAAGTACCGCAAGCTGCTGTGAGCGATCCGTACGGAATTTCCCCACCTTGCGCCCCTTCGAACTCGCTCTCCAGCGAAATCTGCTTCGACAACCCAAAATCGCCGATTTTGATCACATCGTCAGACGTCAAAAAAATATTTTCGGGCTTGAGGTCTCTGTGGACGATGTTGTGTTTGTGAATGTAGCACAACCCGTCACAAATCCCCTTAAAATATTTCGTAATTCTTTTGTCTTCGAGGTATAGATTGTTGTCAATGGTGTTTCTCAAAGTGCGCTTTTCGCACAGTTCCATTTGGATAAACAAGTACTTTAGTTCTTTGTAGTTAGGCTCGAAAGCCACGTAGCTGTCGTCGTCTTCGTCTTCTTCCTCTTCGTCTTCTACGGAGCATGCGTCCTCAGATTCGTCATAATCTTCTTCTGACAAATCAAAGTCGAAATTGTCGTCGTCTTCACAAACGACCTCGTCACTGATGCACCCTTTGAGAGACAGTTTTTGAATTTCGGAACATAAAGACTAGAATAAGAATATTAATAACAATAATAAAAGTTTGAAGTAGAGCGTACGTCCTCACTCCCACAATCCGACTTGAACTTTTCGTACTCTGCAAGAGGAATCTGAGCCGTTTCGATCCACGAATTGAAATAGCGAACGATGTTATTGTGGCCTAACTTTGACAGAAAATTGGCTTCCCGTCTGATGGTCCCGACGTCCTCCATATTGGAATCGAATTTGATAATTTTGATGGCGAATTCGTTGTCGTCGCATTTACGTTTGGCCTGTATTTAAACAAACAAATTTATTATAATAACTACTATAATAACACTGTATTGAAAATATGTAAAATGTGCATCCGAAAATACTTATTTTGAATATGTTTAATAAAACGAAATGTACCCCGCCCACCCGCCCTATCTCAATTGTGACGATTTTTTTGATTTTTTTGTATGAAAAAATGATATTAATATACATCAAACTGCAGCTTTTTTCATATTCTAGAGCGCAGAGACCAGTTCAATCAACCAAAAAAATATGGCTGAGAAATATCGTAAAAAATGCACCATTGTATGTTTTCTTTTCAAGTTTTTTGAGTCATAACCATCATAGAGTCGCTTGAAAATTCGCACATGGATAAAATATCACTTTTTACAGGCCGCAAAGTCATTAAATGTTTGTTAGAGGTACAATTTGTTTAAATAATAATGTGTACATTAAAATCAAAATATACCACAAATTAATGCAAAATACGTCGAATAATTTTAACAGGAATATCAGAGGAAAATTAATGATCTATTGGTTAGCAGAGTTTTTAACAAAAACTAACAATTATTGAAAAAAATAGGTATCAATTCGACAGATTTTGAGCAGTTGTGACTCAAAAAATTTAATCAATGCGCAAATTTATTTTAATAATTTAATCAGAAACTATAAAACCGAATGCTTTGAAATCTTGGAAATATTTTAAATTTATCATAAGCATGGTAAATTTTTGATCAAAATATATTTGCTCATCCCTCCTAAAAAATGGATGACGCCACACCAAAATTTTGCTGAATAAATCCTATCTAAAATGTATAAAATATGATGAGTCTCTTCTTGTGATTTATCATTCCATTCATGTTTTTTGGATTTGCATATACAGAATCACCCCAAAAATTAATGAATGCGTAAATTTATTTTATTGATTTAATCAGGAACTACAGAAAACAATGCTTTGAAATCTTGCAAACGTTTTGAGGTTATAAAGAGCATAATAAATTTTTAGTCAAAATATATTTGCTTATCCCTTCCAAAAAATTGATGACGTCAGCTCAAAAGTTTGCCGAATAATTCTATTTAAAATGTACAAAATATGATGAATCTCTTCTTGTAATTTATCATTCCATTCATATTTTTTGGATTCGGATATACAGGGTGACTCAAAAAATTTAATGAATGCGCAAATTTATTTTATTGATTTAATCAGGAACTACAAAACCGAATGCTTTGAAATCTAATGTGAAAAAAAAAACATAATAGGCATGCAGTCGTCACGTTTCCGATAGCGAGGGAAGTACTGTCTCAACTCTTTATACCGATTTTTTTTATTTTCTCATTTCTCCATCTCTCAATTTTTCAATGTTTCAGTTTGGGATTTTTTCACTGTTTCGATTCTTTAATTTTCCTTCCATTTTTAGGTTTTTTAATATTTCAGCTTTGGAATTTTGCAATATTTCGTTTCTTCAATTTTTCAAATTTTTGATATTGTGTTTTCTTGGTTTTTAAATTTTTCGATATTTTAATTTTTCAGTTTTTAAAGTTTTAGGTTTTTAGATTTCTCACTATCTCGACTTTTCGATTTTTCAGTTCCATGGTTTTTCAATTTGTCGAATTTTTAAATTTTAGATTTTTTGTTTTCTTTAATGTTTTGAGTTCTCGATCATTCGATTTTCTGAGTTTTCAGGCTTAGATTTTTTTTGTTGTTGAATTATTGGATTTTTAAAATTTTTGTTTTTTAAATTTTCCTATTTATCAACTTACTGGGATTTCAATGTTTTGATTTTTTGATTGTTCAATTTATCGATTTTTTGAATTTATAGTTTTTGATACGATTTTTTTTTTCAAAAATTTTCACTTTTTCAATTTATTAACTTTACGATACTTCAGATTTGCTCGATTTCGATTTCTCAATTTTTCGACATATTACTGTTGGGATTTTTCAATTTATCGATTCTTCGATTTCTGGATTCTTCATATTTTCGGTTTATCGAATTTCTTCATTTTTCGATTTCTCAATTTTCCGATATTTCAGTTTTAAGATTTTTGAATTTTTTTATTTTTCAATTTTTAATTTTTGACGTTTCTAAATTTTTCGATTTCTCAATTTTTCGATTAACTGATTTTTTGATTTTCCCACTTCTCTATTTCTCGATTTTTCAATTCTTTCTTCAATTGTGATTTTTCAATTTTTCAATGTTTCAGTTTTGGATTTTTTCACTTTTCCGATTCTTCAATTTTCTTTCCATTTTTCAGTTTTTCAAGATTTCAGTTTTGAATTTTTTCACTTTTTCGATTTTCCTTCAGTTTTTCAGTTTTTCAGTATTTCAGTTCTGGGATTTTGCAATGTTTCGGTTCTTCAATTTTTCCATTTTTTGACGTTGCGATTTCTCGGTTTTTCAATTTTTCGATAGGTATTTTAATTTTTCGATTTTTAAGTTCTAGATTTTCCGTTAATTTTTTTTGTTTTCCTTGATGTTTTGATTTGTCGATTATTCGATTTTTCAAGTTCTCGGTTTAGATTTTTTGGTTTTCCAATTCTTCGATTTTTAAATTGTTTAATTTTTAGATTGTTCAATTTCTCGATTTCTAGACTCTTCAATTTTTCGGTTTACCGATTTTTTTTTCATTTAAAATGTTTCAATTTTTCAATTATTAACTTTTCGATTTTTCAATTTTGGTCTAATTTGATTTCTTATTTTTTTTATTTTTTGACTCCTCTACTGTTGATGTTTTGATTTCTCAATGTTACAGTTTTTGAACATTCCGACGTTTCGATTTTTCGACTTTTTGGCTTTTCGAGTGTTCAATTTTTTGATTTTTGAATTTTAGATTTCTGTTTTTTTGATTTTTTAGGTGTTTCGATTTCCCAATTCTTTAATTTTTTGATATTTTAATTTTTCAATTTTTCGAATTTTTAAATTTTTGATTTTTGATACGATTTTTTTTTCAAAAATTTTCAGTTTTTCAATTTATTAACTTTACGATACTTCAGTTTTGCTCGATTTCGATTTCTCAATTTTTCGATATATTACTGTTGGGATTTTTCAATTTATCGATTCTTCGATTTCTCGATTCTTCATATTTTCGGTTTATCGAATTTCTTCATTTTTCGATTTCTCAATTTTCCGATGTTTCAGTTTTACGATTTTTAAATTTTTTTATTTTTCAGTTTTTAATTTTTGACGTTTCTAAATTTTTCGATTTCTCAATTTTTCGATTAACTGATTTTTTGATTTTCCCATTTCTCTATTTCTCGATTTTTCAATTCTTTCTTCAATTGTAATTTTTCAATTTTTCGATGTCTCAGTATTTCAATGTTTCAGTTTTGGATTTTTTCATTTTTCCCATTCTTCAATTTTCTTTCCATTTTTCAGTTTTTCAAGATTTCAGTTTTGAATTTCTTCACTTTTTCGATTTTTCAATTTTCGTTCCATTTTTCAGTTTTTCAATATTTCAGTTTTGAGATTTTACAATGTTTCGGTTCTTCCATTTTTCCATTTTTTGATGTTTCGATTTGTCGGTTTTTCAATTTTTCCATAGGTATTTTAATTTTTCAATTTTTAAGTTCTAGATTTTCCGTTAATTTTTTTGTTTTCCTTGATGTTTTGATTTGTCGATTATTCGATTTTTCAAGTTATCGGTTTAGATTTTTTGGTTTTCCAATTCTTCGATTTTTAAATTGTTTAATTTTTAGATTGTTCAATTTCTCGATTTTTAGATTTTTCAATTTTTCAGTTTACCGATTTTTTTTTCATTTAAAATGTGTCAACTTTTCAATGATTAACTTTTCGATTTTTCAATTTTGGTTTAGTTTGATTTCTTAATTTTTTGATTTTTTGACTCTTCTACTGTTGATGTTTTGATTTCTCGATGTTACAGTTTTTGAACATTCCGATGTTTCGATTTTTCGACTTTTTGGCTTTTCGAGTGTTAAATTTTTTGATTTTTGAATTTTAGACTTTTGTTTTTTGGATTTTTTAGGTGTTTCGATTTCCCAATTCTTCAATTTTTCGATATTTTAATTTTACAATTTTTCGAATTTTTAAATTTTTGATTTTTCTTTTCTTTTATTTCTCATTTGGATTTTTTAAATTTTACATTTTTTGATTTTACTATTTTTTGATGCTTGGATTTCTCAATTTTTCAAGTTTTCAATACTCAATTTTTCAGGATTTGAATATTGAGAACTTTTCAATTTCTGGATTTTCAATTTTCAGATATTTTAATTTTTTGATTTTTTTAATGTTTCGATTTTTGGGTGTTTTGATTTTTCGATTTTTCCGATTTGTTGTCTATTTTAAGTATATTTCATTTTTCAATTTGCGCCTTCTGCAGGAGTATTATTTGTTGTGTTGCACTTGACGGGCGAGGGAAGTTCTGTCGAAATAACCTTCGACCAATTTTTATACTTAGCACGTAGGGTTCTTACTAAGCATTCCTTATTTAACCGAACAGTTATTAATTTAACTAAGTAGCTATTATTTCACCAAGCGTATATTATTTAAACTGAGAATTTATTTTTTAACTGAGCATTTATTATATAACTTAGCATTTATCATTTTACCGAGCAAAAATACAGAGCGTTTAAAAATTGAACTGTGCATTTAATTTGTTCCCCTATCTAAATAACAAGAAAACGGTATTAATAATACACTTATAGGCGAATTAATAGACGGGCTTGATAAGACAGTGTCTAAATTGTGTTTGAATAATATAATAATTATCTCGAATATTAAAATTAAAATGTCAAAAGAATACGAGAAATGATTATTCTGTGCTGAAGGTATGTTGTGGGCCGCCTGTCATAAATTATCATTATTCGCGTCAGGTAGATTTAAAGAAGAATTGCTGGTTGCGTTTAAGGCAACAAATGGCGCCCAATTCAAACTTGTCTCTCGTCTAGCGTTCCCCCTTAACTGCAAAATCCTTATTTCTCTACGACAAATTAAGAACATATTTTTGAGTATCGTGTTGTTCAAAGAATACTATGTACATTAAGAGAAAAATAAAACCATAGATTAAGCCCCACCTATGCCTTGATCTAAATAGTAATGAAGTTTTCATTCGTTTGCAGACCTAGGGGCAGAGCCCATATTTCCTTACAAACATTTACCATTTTAAACGTATTTTAGGTTTCTAAGAATAAAAAAACCATCACAATTGAGATGGGGTGGGTGGGCGGGACTTATATTTTACCTTTTCTTTTTAATATACATATGTATATAGTGTTCTTTGCACAACACGATACTCATTCTTAATTTTTTGTAAAGAAACAAGTATTTTGAAGTTAAGGTCAAGCTAAACTTGACTCACGACGAATAAAAAAATCATCACAATTGAGATAGGGTGGGTGGGGGGGTTTACACTTTGTCTTTTTGTATTAATATGTGTAGACTTATTTTCACAAAATGAAACTTAAAACATGTATAAAATGGAAAATTTGTATAAGGAAATATCGATTTTTCAATAGGCTCCGCCCCATAATTGCAAATTCCATGTTTTCTTTCAAAAACTGTTTTAATCCTGTTTTAAGTTTCTTGTTATGAAAAGATGGCTGTGTACATTAAGAAAAAAAAAGGCAAAATATAAGTTAAATCAATAACTCACATGTAGACACTCGTGTACTTACCTTGATTATTTGTCCGTAGCCGCCTTTTCCCAGGGATTCCCCTAAATCGAAATCATGTTCTAATTTCGTCACGCTTTTGTCGTTGCTGTCCTTGCTGCTAAATCTTGAAATCGTTCGATGCATTCTGGTAAATTATTGAGGCACACAAAGTGAATTAAAGCCGGTGTTTATCCACCGCGAATTAAACAATGGGTGTGTTGTTATTGGTTGTGTTATCTGACGTTATCACAACTTTGTTGATATCGATTTACTTTTAGTTCATGAATTTGATAACAGAGTTAGTGTCACTGGGTGTTTATAATTATTGATTTACCGGCCGTTTACTGGAGAGCGAACCATCACTGTGAAAGTCTATTTTTAACTGAGTTATCTTTGTGCATGCGTTGAAGCAACATTCGCTAAACCAGTTTTGCAATGGTTCGGTCTAAGTGTATTTGGTTATCTTACGTTGGTACCGTTGTCAAATAATTGGTGTTTGAAACCGTGCTTCGCTTCGGGCAACTTCGTTTAAAACTACTCATTAATGTTCATAAAGATTAGTGGTACTGAAGTTGATTTTTTTTTTAATTAAATTTTGTTGTTTTTCTTTAAAAAGTGTTTATCATTTTGTTTTGATTGTAATACGCTAATTTTTAAAACGGGAGAATGTGCCATAAAAGTAGAAAATGGAATGACATAGAAGTATATTTGGTTGCATAACTTAATTTTTATCTTCTAATTTTTAAATATTGCGATTATCGAAACAAGTTTGACTTAATAATGTTATCATCAGCAACTTCCCTGACAAATCCAATTCTCATCTGACTCGGATTATTCGGATTGGACGTTTTAAATGAAATTTATAAATTGAAATCAGTAGAAAGTAAAACAGTAAGCTTCACCCACTTTTTTTTCATCTATTTAAGCTATTTTTCTTATTTTTTGTTATCTATTTTAAGGTGCTGTATCATTTTTTTACGCAAACAGACCAATTTTGACGTTGAAGTTTTTTATTGCTTTTTTATAAAATAAAAAATTTAGTTTTTGTCGTGAAGTATTCCCATTTTTGACTTTATTTTTTAAAAAGTTGTGGATTTTTAAAGATTTTGACCATGATTCCAGTGGATCCATATAGAAATCACTGACTTGGAGTTTTTACAAAAAAAAATATATATATAAAAAAACATCAACGTCAAAATTTGCCTGTTGTGTTAAAAAAATTATAAAACACCTTATAATAAATTAAATAACAAAATGTGGAGCGAAACGTACCATTTTATTTACTACTAGTTTACCCCTTTCTTTTTGGTGCATGTGTGATTCATGAATCCGTGTCGAGTTTTCACCCTAGACATCCAGATGTTTAGGGAAAAAATCAAAATTGTATAACATTTTACAAGTTAACATTGAAATTGCAAAACCGAATACTGTGAAATGATGCAAATATTTTAAGATTGTGGCGGCACAATAACACGTCGGTAAGCAGAGAAAGATAAGTGGCCTCGTGGTCCAGTGGTTAGGATACTTGCCCGGAGAGCGAGACATTTTTCTCTGCTTACCTACAATATTATTTGAAAAATGGTCAAAATTTGTCGAATTGGTTTCACGCTTTAACTGCCATTTTTTTCAGTCTGATAACACATTCACAACACTCATGTTGACAAAATGATATAATTTCAACTGCACCAATCGACGAACTTTTCTCTTAATATTATGCAACAATATGCAACCCATAAAGCTCGACTTTTCCAGAGACATTAAGTGGATTTTCAGCACGTATTTTTTATATTTCTTGTTTGTAGATTTGTAAAGCGGTTTACTCGACCGTTTCAGTTTTCCATTAAACGTGATTTTGGGTCAAACGAAGAAATTATTATATTTCATAGGAATTCACGTAGTGTAAGAATAGTTTGTTAAAACTTGTAATCATCGTTCTTAATAAAATTTAATTTTTTGAAATGTGTATGCAGGTTTTGAACGTTTTTGTCGTGCGATAATAATAGGACCATAGTAGTATCATAGTCACAAATGTTATCAGTAAATATATTTTAAGACAGTAGGTTTCTGTGGAAGAGAAATTAAAAAAAATATGTCTCTTAGAGTCATGAAAATAACAGAAGAGGCGAACGCAGGGACTCATGTAATGATTTCAGGGTGTAAAATGAGCTATTTTCGAAAATTACATACATACACATATATAGGACTTTATTCATGATATACATATAATAATACATAATTAGGCTGAATCTAACCGTAGGCTGTTCCACTCAATCTTACCAAATAGTTATTAAATGCGAAACAATAAAATAATAATAATAAAATTAACATAGAAATGCAATAATAGCTAGGATGAAACTTAATATCAACATCCATCAACAAAAAAATAGAAAAGGCTCGGATAATATGCAAAATACATATTTTTGCATATTCAGCACATTTAACTATCTTTATTGCATGTTTTAAAATTTTTGCTACAGAGGCCTTAACAATAATAAGAGTAACAATAATAACACAAATAACGACAGGTATGACCATAAAAAGACTTCGTATATTAAGAAAAAATGGACAAAATATAAGCCCCGCCCACCCACCCGTTCTCGATTGTGATGAATGTTTTATTCATTGTAAGCTGAAGGGCGGAGTTTAGCTGCAAAATTGTCATTTCTCTACAAGAAATTACCATATGAAATTCATCACAATTGAGATGGGGCGGGTGGGTGGGGCTTAATTTTCGTTTTTTTTTTTTAATATATAGAGTTTTCTTTCAACAAAGAGATAGCTAAACATGTTTTCGGTTTCTTGCTGTAAAAAGAAGACTTCGTAAATTAAGAAAAAGTGGACAAAATATTAGCCCCGCCCACCCACCCGTTCTCGATTGTGATGAATGCTTTATTTATCGTGAGCTGAAGGGCGGAGTTTAGTTGCTAAATCTTCATTTCTGTACAAGAAATTACCATATGAAATTCGTCACAATTGAGACTGGGGCGGGTGGGTGGGGCTTAATCTTCGTTTTTTTTTTTAATATATAGAGTTTTTTTTCAACAACGGGATAGCTGAACATTTTTTTGGTTTCTTGTTGGAAACAGAAGACTTCGTAAATTAAGAAAAAGTGGACAAAATATAAGCCCCGCCCACCCAACCGTTCTCGATTGTGATGAATGTTTTATTCATTGTAAGCTGAAGGGCGGAGTTTAGTTGCAAAATTGTCATTTCTCTACAAGAAATTACCGTATGAAATTCATCACAATTGAGACTGGGGCGTGTGGGTGGGGCTTAATCTTCGTTTTTTTTTATTATATAGAGTTTTCTTTCAACAACGCAATAGCTGAACATTTTTTTGGTTTCTTGTTGGAAACAGAAGACTTCGTAAATTAAGAAAAAGTGGACAGAATATAAGCCCCGCCCACCCACCCGTTCTCGATTGTGATGAATGTTTTATTCATTATAAGCTGAAGGGCGGAGTTTAGTTGCAAAATTCTCATTTCTCTACAAGAAATTACCATATGAAATGAATCACAATTGAGACTAGGGCGGGTGGGTGGGGCTTAATCTTCGTTTTTTTTTAATATATTGTTCTTTTTCAACAACGGGATAGCTAAACATGTTTACGGTTTCTTGTTGGAAAAATAAGACTTCGTATATTAAGAAAAAATGGACAAAATATAAAACCCGCCCACCCACCCCTTCTCGATTGTGATGAATATTTTGTTCATCGTGAGCTTAAGGGCGGAGTTTAGATGCAAAATTCATTTCTCTACAAGAAATTCTCATATGAAATTCATCACAATTGAAACTGGGGCGGGTGGGTGGGGCTTAATTTTCGTTTTTTTTTAATATATAGAGTTTTCTTTCAACAACGGAATAGCTGAACATTTTTTCGGTTTCTTGTTGGAAAAATAAGACTTCGAAAATTAAGAAAAAGTGGACAAAATATAAGCCCCGCCCACCCACCCGTTCTCGATTGTGTTGAATGTTTTATTCATCGTAAGCTGAAGGGCGGAGTTTAGTTGCAAAACTGCCATTTCTCTACAAGAAATTACCACATGAAATTCATCACAATTGAGACTACGGCAGGTGGGTGGGGCTTAATCTTCGTTTTTTTTTTTAATATATAGAGTACAATTGAGACTGGGGCGTGTGGGTGGGGCTTAATCTTCGTTTTTTTTTATTATATAGAGTTTTATTTCAATAACGGGATAGCTAAACATGTTTTCGGTTTCTTGTTGGAAAAAGAAGACTTCGTAAATTAAAAAAAAATTTACAAAATCCAATTTATGAGTATGAATTAATCAAGTAGCCCTTTCCTCTGCGTTGAGACACAAAATCAACCAAATTTCATTTTCTTTTAACCGCTGATGCTTGTAATTTGAACGGGCTAATAGTCGAATTCGGTCGAAGTATAAACATAAACACGTGAAGTTTATAGAGTTTAACAGTTTTCACAAAACTAAAATCACAAAATCTAATTTCATATTTTTTAAAGAAGTGGAATTTGTCGGACTATACTTCAAGGGCGAGGGAAGTTCTGTCAGAATAAGCTTCACAATTTTTTCTACCTTTATTTCCTTGGTAGTGCCACTAAAATTTGAAAAACAACATCATATCAACATTAATAATAATACCCATACAACATGTATATAGTAGTATAAAGGCATGTTGAAACAAAAAGGTAAAATGTAAGCCCGCCCACCCGCCCTATCTCAATTGTGATGATTTTTTTTATTCGTCGTGAGCCAAGAGGGCGGAGCTCAACTGCAAAACCCTCATTTCTCAACGAAAAACTAAAAATTTGGTTTTGAGCATCGTGTTGTTGAAAGAATACTATGTATATTAAGAAAAAAGGCAAAATATAAAATTGCCAACAACAGTACAGTGGCGCCAACTTTTTAAATTTTGCCAACACAGTATGCCAACATGTGTGGTGGTTCTTGAATTTTTAAACCGGTATTTTGTGAAACCAGGAGAATTGATGCTGGATGCTGTATTCTGTGTTGCCTACACTCAGCAGTTGTTTTCATCAAATTAATAAAAATAACCTTGATAAATCCTCATTATCATTATTTCAACACATGTGCTTCGGAAAATACTTGTTTCCTGAATAGTTGTATGTAGTTCTTGCACGGCAGTGTTAAGATGGCCCTCCGAGTGACCTCTTTATTAAGAAATCTTACAAAAATTAGTACAGTGAATTGCAGAGGAGTGTCGCAGCATTACCCTATCGACGAACATATTTTTGGATTAAGTAATGAACAGATACAGGTAAATTTTCGTTTACGGGAAACAAAGACTTTTTTTGCGACTAGTTTTAAGTTCAAAATCAACTGACCTCGTTATTTTAATGTGTGCTAGACGTTTTCAATTAGTAAACATTTTCATTGTTCCACAGTCAACACGCAATTTAAATTCATAGTACAAAGAAAAATTTCGATTATTAACAAGCTGTATCTGTTTTCACTTGTGTTTTAGCTGAGGGAGACCGTTTTTAATTTCACTCAAAAAGAGCTAGCTCCGAAAGCCAACGAAATAGATAAGAAAAACGGTTTTGACGATTTAAGAAATTTTTTCAAAAAACTTGGAGACTTGGGCCTTTTAGGTGAGTGTTTTCTGTGATGTATTACTGTTATTGACTGCAGTGACAGTTTCATATTTTGCCAAATCCATTAATAAATGTTATCGCTAGTGAATGTAGATAACGCTTCATGTTATTGTTAACGCACCCAATATACGGAGCTATTTTTAAATTTTGATTATAATACACAGTGATGATAACGTATCAAATCTAGTAACATTTATTGCGTAAACATGATGGTAAAATCTATTGTTTTGTTAAAGGCATTACAGCAAATCCTGAATATGGGGGCACTGGAGGCTCGTATTTGGACCATGTCGTTATCCTGGAAGAAATCTCCAGGGCTTCTGGGGCCATCGGACTGAGTTACGGCGCACATTCCAACCTCTGCATTAACCAAATCCACCGCAATGGTACTGAAGCCCAAAAGCAAAAATACTTGCCAAAGGTACCATCAAACTTTTGTCATAACCAGATTTAGACACCCAAACTTCCAGCTTTGCTCCGGCGACCACATAGGAGCCCTAGCCATGTCGGAACCCAATTCTGGCTCGGACGTGGTCTCCATGAAGCTCCGCGCCGAAAAAAAAGGGGACCACTACGTGCTCAACGGGAGCAAGTTCTGGATAACCAACGGCCCGGATGCCGACGTCCTCGTGGTGTACGGCGTCACGGAGTCGTCGGCGAAGAAGCCCCAACACGGAATTTCCAGTTTCATCATCGAGAAAAACTTTCCGGGTTTCAAGACCGGTCCTAAATTGGATAAGTTGGGAATGAGGGGGTCCAACACTTGCGAACTGATTTTTGAAGACTGTAAAGTTCCTAAGGAGAATATGCTGGGAGGGGAGAACAAGGGGGTGTACGTTTTGATGAGCGGGTTGGATTTTGAAAGACTGGTATTGGCAGCTGGACCAGTAGGGTTGATGCAAGCCTGCTGCGATATTGCGTTTTCGTATGCCCACGTGAGGAAGCAGTTCAGAAGAAGAATTGGCGAGTTTCAGTTGATACAGGTTTTTTGTTTGTTTTTTTTATTTTGAGATAGTGTGATAATTTTTGTTGTAGGGAAAAATGGCCGATATGTATACTACTCTAGGGGCGTGTAGAAGCTACCTGTACAACGTTGCCAAGTCGTGCGACAATAAAAAAGTCAACAGTAAAGACTGTGCCGGGGTTATTTTATATTGTGCCGAAAAAGCAACGCAGGTGGCACTAGATGCCATACAGATTTTAGGTAAATTTCTTTAGATATAACTTTTTTTTTACTGTTTTTTTGTTTATTCGTAGGAGGTAACGGCTATATTAATGATTACCCTACGGGAAGATTGTTAAGGGATGCGAAATTGTACGAAATTGGGGCTGGAACGTCGGAAGTTCGAAGACAGTTGATTGGTAGGACGCTCAATGCTGAATACGCGTGATCTCTTTTAATACATTTTTTTTACATCTGTATATCGTTATTTGACTTTTTGAAAATTAAAATCTATTTTACTAAACTATTGAAGTATATTTAAAATTTATTTATGAATTATGAGTAATATTGTGAATAGTTGACCCTGGACGCTAATTTTTTTTGAAGACAATAACTCACCGAATGTCCTTGGGACTGTTACTATGAGTTAGTATAGCAAATGTTGATTGGGTGCAGTGTCACACGTCTGATTTTTACTTTGGTATCTGGGTATTTTTGGTCAGCTAGCCACTGGGATTTTCTACTTTGTTACCAACTGTATTTAAACAATTTCTTGTTTTAGTTATAATAAGTATATTAGATTTGTGATTTTTTGTCAGGTTGGCAACATTTGTCATCTTTTTAACACGTTTGCTACGCTTTGATGTTAAAATTGACAACATAGAAGGATTATTGGCAATTATTCAGAATTACCAACACAAAAATTTGCTTCAATTTATTAGTAGTCAGTGTGTTTTTTATAATACTTTCTAGCGGCAGCTATTAAATTGACCATTCACAATTCCTAGAGTATGAAAAAGTGGGTCTCGAGTTTCCATTTGAAAAGCTTGATAACGTCAATTCAAAATAATTTTGCTGGATAAATAATCTAAAATGCACAAAATGTGTAGATTAGGTTTAACATCTTTTCTGTCCTGGTTTTTTCTCTCTTTTTTGTCATTTTGTTATGTCCTTTTTTGTTGTTATTTGTTTTTTGACTTTATTGTTGTTTTTTGTCACTTTCTTTCGTCTTTTTTGCTTTTCTTGTCGCATTTTTTAAGGAGTTTTTCTAAAATACAAAAAAAATCTTTTCTGTAGTGTTTTTGTTGACTTTTTGTCGCTTTTTTGGATTTTTTTGATAGTCTGTCAGTCGCCTTGTGTGTCCATTTTTTCCTCTTTTCTTGTCTTTGTTTTTTGTTTTGGGCATTTTTGCCGATTTCTTCGACTCTGTTTTTTATTTCTTCTATAGATTACTTTGCTGGATTTTTTGTCGCTTTTTTTCTTGCCGTCTTTAGTTCCTTTTTTGTCGTTTTTTTATCACTTTTTTTCTTCTTTTTGCTCTTTTTGACGCCTTGTCACGTTTTTCGTCTTTTTTGCTTTTCTTGTTATATTTTTTGGCCCTTTGTATAGTATTTTGTACTGTCTATTTTTGTTGTTTTTTGCTTGCTTTTTGTCGTCTTTTCTCTTTTTTGCCTTTCTTATCTGATCTTTTTTATTGATTTCTTTTTGTTGCAATTGTTCTATGTTCGTTTTTTTTTTTTAATATTTTTTGTCGATTCATTTAACTCTTTCTTTTTATCCATTTTCCACTGACGTTTTTCGTTATTTTTATTTTATTTCACAGTTTTTGGTTTGTTTTTTGTAAATTTTTTGTGTCTTTTCTTGTTTCTTTTTGGGCTGTTTTTTTTTTGTCTTTTTCCTCCTCTTTTCCACTTTTTTTTCCTCTTTTAAATGAAAAAAAACATGTAAGCAATGATAATTTTTGTTTTTTTCTGTTGTATTTTTTTCGGACTTTTTTGTTGCTTTTTCGTCCTTTTTGCTTTTCTTGTTTTATTTTTTGGCCCTTTCTATAGTACTTTGTATTGTCTATTTTTGTTGTTTTTTGCCTGCTTTTTGTCGTCCTTTCTCTTTTTTGCCTTTCTTCTCTGATCTTTTTTATTGTTTTCTTTTTGTTGCAATTGTTCTATATTATTCGTTTTTTTTTTAATATTTTTGTCGATTCGTTTAACTCTTTCTTTTCATCCATTTTCCACTGACGTTTTTCGTTATTTTTGTTTTATTTCACAGTTTTTGGTTTGTTTTTTGTCAATTTTTTATTTGTGTCTTTTCTTGTTTCTGTCTGGGCTGTTTTTTTTGTCTTTTTCCTCCTCTTTTCCACTTTTTTTCCTCTTTTAAATGAAAAAAAAAAATATGTAAGCATTGATAATTTTTGTTTTTGTCTGTTGTATTTTTTTCGGATTTTTTTGTTGGTTTTTCGTCTTTTTTGCTTTTCTTGTTTTATTTTTTGTCCCTTTCTATAGTACTTTGTATTGTCTATTTTTGTTGTTTTTTGCCTGCTTTTTGTCGTCTTTTCTCTTTTTTGCCTTTCTTGTCTGATCTTTTTTATTGTTTTCTTTTTGTTGCAATTGTTCTGTTCGTTTTTTTTTAAATATTTTTTGTCGATTCTTTGAACTCTTTCTTTTTATCCATTTTCCACTGACGTTTTTCGTTATTTTTGTTTTATTTCACAGTTTTTGGTTTGTTTTTTGTTAATTTTTTATTTGTGTCTTTTCTTGTTTCTGTCTGGGCTGTTTTTTTTGTCTTTTTCCTCCTCTTTTCCACTTTTTTTCCTATTTTAAATGAAAAAAAAAAAATGTAAGCATTGATAATTTTTGTTTTTGTCTGTTGTATTTTTTTCGGATTTTTTTGTTGCTTTTTCGTCTTTTTTGCTTTTCTTGTTTTATCTGTTGTCCCTTTCTATAGTACTTTGTATTGTCTATTTTTGTTGTTTTTTGCCTGCTTTTTGTCGTCTTTTCTCTTTTTTGCCTTTCTTGTCTGATCTTTTTTATTGTTTTCTTTTTGTTGCAATTGTTCTGTTCGTTTTTTTTTTAATATTTTTTTTGTCGATTCGTTGAACTCTTTCTTTTTATCCATTTTCCACTGACGTTTTTCGTTATTTTTGTTTTATTTCACAGTTTTTGGTTTGTTTTTATTTGTGTTTTTTCTTGTTTCTTTCTGGGCTGGTTTTTTGTCTTTTTCCTCCTCTTTTCCAGTTTTTTTTCCTCTTTTAAATGAAAAAAAAACATGTAAGCAATGATAATTTTTTTTTGTTGTATTTTTTTTCGGACTTTTTTGTTGCTTTTTCGTCTTTTTTGCTTTTCTTGTTTTATTTTTTGGCCCTTTCTATAGTACTTTGTATTGTCTATTTTTGTTGTTTTTTCTCTGCTTTTTGTCGTCTTTTCTCTTTTTTGCCTTTCTTATCTCATCTTTTTTATTGTTTTCTTTTTGTTGCAATTGTTCTATGTTCGTTTTTTTTTAAATATTTTTTGTCGATTCGTTTAACTCTTTCTTTTTATCCATTTTCCACTGACGTTTTTCGTTATTTTTGTTTTATTTCACAGTTTTTGGTTTGTTTTTATTTGTGTTTTTTCTTGTTTCTTTCTGGGCTGGTTTTTTGTCTTTTTCCTCCTCTTTTCCAGTTTTTTTTCCTCTTTTAAATGAAAAAAAAAACATGTAAGCAATGATAATTTTTTTTGTTGTATTTTTTTTCGGACTTTTTTGTTGCTTTTTCGTCTTTTTTGCTTTTCTTGTTTTATTTTTTGGCCCTTTCTATAGTACTTTGTATTGTCTATTTTTGTTGTTTTTTCTCTGCTTTTTGTCGTCTTTTCTCTTTTTTGCCTTTCTTATCTCATCTTTTTTATTGTTTTCTTTTTGTTGCAATTGTTCTATGTTCGTTTTTTTTTAAATATTTTTTGTCGATTCGTTTAACTCTTTCTTTTTATCCATTTTCCACTGACGTTTTTCGTTATTTTTGTTTTATTTCACAGTTTTTGGTTTGTTTTTTGTCAATTTTTTATTTGTGTCTTTTCTTGTTTCTTTCTGGACTGTTTTTTTTTGTCTTTTTCCTCATCTTTTCCACTTTTTTTTCCTCTTGTAAATGAAAAAAAAACATGTAAGCGATGATAATTTTTTTTCTGTTGTATTTTTTTTCGGACTTTTTTGTAGCTTTTTCGTCTTTTTTGCTTTTCTTGTTTTATTTTTTGTCCCTTTCTATAGTACTTTGTATTGTCTATTTTTGTTGTTTTTTGCCTGCTTTTTGTCGTCTTTTCTCTTTTTTGCCTTTCTTATCTGATCTTTTTTATTGTTTTCTTTTTGTTGCAATTGTTCTATGTTCGTTTTTTTTTAAATATTTTTTGTCGATTCGTTTAACTCTTTCTTTTTATCCATTTTCCACTGACGTTTTTCGTTATTTTTGTTTTATTTCACAGTTTTTGGTTTGTTTTTTGTCAATTTTTTATTTGTGTCTTTTCTTGTTTCTTTCTGGACTGTTTTTTTTTTGTCTTTTTCCTCATCTTTTCCACTTTTTTTTCCTCTTGTAAATGAAAAAAAAACATGTAAGCGATGATAATTTTTTTTCTGTTGTATTTTTTTTCGGACTTTTTTGTAGCTTTTTCGTCTTTTTTGCTTTTCTTGTTTTATTTTTTGTCCCTTTCTATAGTACTTTGTATTGTCTATTTTTGTTGTTTTTTGCCTGCTTTTTGGTGTCTTTTCTCTTTTTTGCCTTTCTTGAAAGAAAAAAGAAAAAAAAAAAAAAATTTGATATGAGTTCATTATTTTGTAGACGTGTTACTGGCGTTATCGTTTTTTTATATAAATTATTAAATAATCAAATTGATTGCAGGGCCTTAACTAATTCTTTGTCCTTTCTGGTACCTAGAACTAGCAGCAGGCATTCTGTAACATTATACACTAGCATTGCTAGAACTAATTTTGGGAGAAAAGCACCGATATATCTAATAAGCTATTTTTTAAAAGAAATCGAAATGAATTCTGATTTTGACATTTTTAACACTAGCCTTAAGTCTATAAAAGACACTGTTAGAATTAAGCTTAAGTAGTTTACACTTTACTTTCAGATATGGTTTTCATACTGTTGTATTTTAATTTAAGTTATTTATTTCTTGATGTATATGCCTAGATTTACAGATTGTGTGTTTGATTTTTGATATTGCAGATAAATGTAGGTATTTATTTCGGCTTTAATTTATTCATTCATTCATTTATTTCTATTTTAATTTTATTTAAGTTAAGTTACTGTTCTTATGTTTCATTATATTGAGATCTTTGATTATTTATGCATTTAATTTATTAATTTGTTATTTTCTTTGATTCTGAATTGTTGTCATTGTTTTTATATTCTTTATAATTGTCCTGTAACTGGAATGTGTAGTTCTGTTGGGCAATAAACTTTATTTATTTATTTATTTATTTAAAAAATGAAAAACTGAAAAATCTAAAAACTGAAAACTGAAAAGTCGTGAAATTGCAAATCGAAAAATTGAAAAATCTACAACCTGAAACATCAAAAAGTTGGAAAATCGGAAAAGTGAAAAATTTGAAAATAAAAACTCGAAGAGATGCATATCGGGAAATTGAAAAAAAAAGAAAAATTGAAAAACTGAAAATCGAAAAATTGTAAAAATAAGTAATATAAAAACCGAAACCAAAAAGTGCAAATAGGAAATTTAAAGAAATGAAAAATTAAATGATCGAAAAATTAGAAACTTTCAAACTGAAAACTTTAAATCGAAAATTGCAAAATCTAAAAACTGAAAAAACAAAAAAAATGTAAAATTGAAACATCGCAAATCGAAAAATTGTAGAAACGATTAAGAAAAAGAGAAAAATTAAAATTGAAAAAAAATATATAAAATTAGAACAATGAAAAATCGAAAAATTGTAAAAACAGAGAACATATAAAACCAAGAACAAAAACTGCATATCGAAAATTTGAAGAAATGAAAAAATAAGGAATCGAAAAATTAAAGACAAAAAAATTAAAATCTCAAAAACCGCAAATCGAAAAATTGAAAAAATGAAAAACCGATAAATTTAAACTGAAAAAAACAAAAAATTATAGAATCGGAACATTGAAAAATCGAAAAATTGTAAAAATAAATAACATAAAAACCGAAACCAAAAATTGCAAATCGAAAATTTGAAGAAATGAAAAATTTAAAATTCGAAAATTTGAGAATTAAAATTTGAAAAGTCCTAAAGTTGGAAAATCGGAAAACTGAAAATTTAAAAATGAAAACTCGAGGAAATGCATTTCGTAAAATTGAAAAAAAAAATGAGTAATTGAAAAACTGAAGAAACGAATAACAGAAAAAATTGAAATTGAAAAAAATATGTATAAAATCGGAAGATGGAACAACGTAAAAATTGCAAAAATAAAGAATATAAAAAACCAAAAACAAAAATTTCAAGTCCAAAATTTGAAGAAATGAAAAATTAAGGAATCGAAAAATTGAGAAATTAAAAATTGAAAACACGCAAATTAATCGCAAAAGTGCAAAATCTAAAAATTGAAACAAAAAAAACCGAAAAATTGAAGAAACGAGAAAGTGAAAAAACTAAAATTGGAAACACAGATTTATAAAATCGAAACATGGAGAAATCGAATAAGTGAAAAAACGAAGAAAATAAAAACCGAAATGAAATATGGCAAACCAAAAAATTGAAAATTCGAGAAACTCTAATCGAAAAATTGCAAAATCTAAAAATTGAAAAATTCAAAAGTTGGAAAATTTGAAAACTGCTAAAAAAACCAAACATTTTGTGGGCACTTTTGGTGTTTTTGTCTTCTTTAGTCTGTTTTTGTGGTTTTGTTCGTTTTTCGTCTTTTTTGTTTTTCTTGTCACATTTTTTTAATGGCGTTTTACTAAAATATAAATAAGTTGGTATTAATATTTTCTGGCTTTTTCTATTGTATTTTTGTTGGGCTTCTTTGTAGCTTTTTTTTGATCAGTTTTTTCTCTTATTTTGTCGTTTTTGTTAATTTTTTGTTATTTTTGTTTTGTCAATTTTTGGTTACGTTTTTGTTGCTATATTTCTTGGTTTACACGTCGCGTTTTTTTTTTAATGACATTTTTACAATTTTTGGTTCTTTCGGTAGTATTTTTGTCGGACTTTTTTGTTTTATTAGTGACTTATTGGTCGCTTTTTACCTTTTTTTTTTAATTTTGTTGCTTCCTTTTTCGTTTATTTATGTTTTTTCACATTTAGTGGACATTTTTGCCTTCTTTAGCAGTATTTTGTTGTCCTTTTGTAGTTTTTTATCTTTTTTGTCGTCTTTATTGTTGCTTTTTTTCACTTTTTTCATCCTTGGTTTTTGTCATATTTTTGGCCCTTTTTAGTTGTCGCCTTTTTATTGTTGCTTTTTTAACTGCTGCTTTGTCTTTTTTTATCCTCTTGTCACATTCAACATTTAAAACTGAAAGAACGAAAATTTGAAACATCGAAAAACGAAAAATTGAAAAATTAACATTGGAAAATTGAAAAGGAAGCAAATGAAAATTCGAATATCCACAAAAATTGAAAATTCAATGAATCAGACTTATTCGAAAACACAAAAATCCGACGAATCGGAAAACCGAAATTTCCAAGATCTAAAAATAGAAAAATCCAAAAATCCAAAAATCGAAATATACTTAGAAAAAAACTAAAAAATAGGGAAATCGAATTAAGAAAAATCAAAATTCGATTATTGAAAAATCGAAAACTATATAAAAAAATTGAAAAATGAAATAACTGAAGAATGAAAAAATTGTGAAATCGAAAAGTATACGAATGGAAAATTCGAAAAACTGACGAATGGGAAAATTAAAGAACCCGAAAGGTAAAAAAATTGAAACGTATAAAAACTGAAGAACCTAAAAACTTAAAAATTGAAGATTCAAAAAATCAAAAATCGATGAATTGAAAAAATTAACATTGGAAAATCGAAAAGGAAGCAAATTGAAAATTCGAAGATCGAAAAATCGAAAATTCAATGAATCAAATACATATTCGAAAATAAAAAATCCGAAGATGTAGAAATAAAAAAATCGAAGAATAGAAATATAGAAAAGATGAAATATCGAAAGTCAAAAAATTGAAAAATCGAAAATCCGAAAATGGAAAAATTGAAAAATCAATAGTCGAAATATCGAAAATCAGATGAAATATTCGCAAAATCTAAAACAGAAAAAACGAGAATTCAAAATATCGGAAAGATAAAAAATTTAAAAATGGAGCAATTCAAAAAACGGAAGTCGAAAAATAGAAAAATTGAAAATTTTTGACTTTTTATTTTTTTAAGTTGAATTTTTTGTGCTCTTTCATCGCTTCCTTTTGTTGTAGCTTTTTAGGCGTCTTCTTTTGTCGCTTTTTTGTTCGTTTTTTGCATCTAGAGTTGACGTCAATTCAAAATAATTTTGCTGGATAAATTCTATCTAAAATGCACAAAATGTGTAGATTATGTTTAACATCTTTTCTGTCTCTTTTTTATTACTTTGTTATGTCCGTTTTTGTTGTTTTTTTTTGACTTTATTGTTGCTTTTTTGTCACTTTTTTCGTCATCTCTGTTTTTTTGTCACAGTCCTTGGCCCTTCTCTTGTAGCTTTCTGGGCTTTTTTGAATTTTTTTGTCGTCTTGTCATTTTCTTTCGTCTTTTTTGCTTTTCTTGTCGCATTTTTTAAGGAATTTTTCTAAAATACAAAAAATATCTTTTCTGTAGTGTTTTTGTTAGATTTTTTTCGCTTTTTTTCTTGCTGTCTTTAGTTCCTTTTTTGTCGTTTTTTTATCACTTTTTTGGCCTCTTGTTACATTTTTCGCTTTTTCGTTTTTTATCACATTTGTTGGTTCTTTTTTGTCAGGTTTTTGTTATTGTCTATTTTTGTTGTTTTTTGTCTGCTTTTTTGTCGTATTTTCTCTTTTGTGCTTTTCTTGTCTCATCTTTTTTATTGTTTTCTTTTTGTTGCAATTGTTTTATGTTCGTTTTTTTTAAATGTTTTTTGTCGATTCGTTTAACTGTTTCTTTTTATCCATTTTCCACAGTTTTTGGCTAGGTTTTTGTCGATTTTTTTTGTTTTTGTTGCTTTTTTTGACCGCCTTTTTATTGTGTTTCTCGTTTTGCCACTCTTTGATCATCTTTTTTGCTTTAGATGTCGCATTTTTTTAATGGCATTTTTATAAAATGCAGAAAATATGGAAGCATTCATAATTTATAGCCTTTTCTGTAGTATTTTTGTCAGACTTTTTTGTCTTATTTGCTGCCTTATTGGTCGCTTTTTACCTTTTTTCTGATCTTTTGCTGTCTTTTTGTTGCATTTTTCTTTGATTTGTTTATCCTTTTTTTATCAATTTTTTACTTCCTTTTTCATTTTTGTTAATGTGTTTTTTCACATTTTGTGGGCATTTTTAGCATTTTTGCCTTTTAAGCAGTATTTTGTTGCACTTTTGTCGTTTTTTATCGCCGTTTTGTCTTTTTTGTCGCCTTTATTGTTTTTGTTACATCTTTTGGTCCCTTTTTTGTTGTTTTTTTGTTGCTCTTTCGGCTATTTTTTGTCTTTTTTTGTCCTCTTGCCACATTTTTCTAATGGCATTTTACTATAAAATATAAATAAGTAGATATATTCATATTTTCTGGTCTTTTCCATTATATTTTTGTTGGGCCTTTTTTTAGCTTTTTTTGAACAGTTTTTCGTTTTATTTTGTCGTCTTTGTTCCTTTTTTGTTATTTTTGTTTTGTCAATTTTTGGCTACTTTTTGTCAATTATTTGTTGATGTCTTTTCTTGTTGCTTTCTGGGCTGCTTTTTTGTCTTTTTCCTCTTGTTGTATTTTTGTCGGACTTTTTGTTGCTTTTTCTGTCTTTTTTTTGGTGGTTTATTAGTCGCTTTTTTACGCTTATGTGGTCTTTTTGTTTTTTTTTTAGTACTTTCTGTTGCATTTTTCTCTAGATTTGTTTACCTTTTGTTTTTATCAGTTTTTTGTTTTCTTTATCGTCTTTTTTATGGTTTTTATCACATTTTCTGGGCACTTTTGGCGGTTTTTTTTTATACTTTAGTCTTTTTTTGTCGTTTTGTTGTTTTTTCGTCTTTTTTGTTTTTCTTGTCGCATTTTTTAAGGAGTTTTTCTAAAATACAAAAAATATCTTTTCTGTAGTGTTTTTGTTAACTTTTTGTCGCTGTTTTGGATTTTTTGATAGTTTGTTATTCGCCTTGTGTGTCCCTTTTTTCACCTTTTCTTGTCTTTTTATTATTTTGGGCATTTTTGCCTATTTCTTTGACTCTTTTTTATTTCTTCTCTAGATTCCTTTGTTGGATTTTTGTCGGTTTTTTTCTTGCTGTCTTTAGTTTCTTTTTTGTCGCTTTTTTATCAATTTTTTTTCTCTTTTTGGTCTTTTTGACGTCTTGTCACTTTTTTCGTCTTTTTTGCTTTCCTTGTTATATTTTTTGTCCCTTTCTACAGTATTTTGCATTGTGGCTTTTTATTTTCGATTTGTTTGTCTCTCTTTTTCTTGATTTTTGTGTTGTTTCTTTGTTATTTTCGTGGCATTTTTTTGAGACTGTTTTTTGTCAATTCGTTGACTTGCTGTTCTGCCACAATTTTCGCCTTTTCGTTTTGTATCACATTTGTTGGTTCTTTTTTCTCAGGAGTTTATTATTGTCTATTTTTGTTGTTTTTTGCCTGCTTTTTTGTCGTCTTTTCTCTTTTTTGCTTTTCTTGTCTCATCTTTTTTATTGTTTTCTTTTTGTTGCAATTGTTCTATGTTCGCTTTTTTTTTTAAATTCTTTGTCAATTCGTTTAACTCTTTCTTTTTATCCATTTTCCACAGACGTTTTTCGTTATTTTTGTTTTATGTCACAGATTTTGGCTCTTTTTTTTGCTGATTTTTTGTTGATGTCTTTTCTTGTTGCTTTCTGGGCTGCTTTTTTGTCTTTTTCCTCCTCTTTTCCACTTTTTTTTCATCTTTTAAATGAAAGAAACATGTAAGCAGTGATAATTTTTGGTTTTTTCTGTTGTATTTTTATCGGACTTTTTGTTGCTTTTTTGTCTTTTTTGGTGCTTTATAAGTCGCTTTTTTGCCCTTATGTGGTCTTTTTGTTTTTTTTTTAGTACTTTGTGTTGCATTTTTCTCTAGATTTGTTTATCTTTCATTTTTTATAAATTTTTTGTTTTTGCTGTTCTGTCACATTTTTCGTCTTTTCGTTTTTTATCACATTTGTTTTGTCGTCTTTTCTCTTTTTTCTTGCCTGATCTTTTTTATTGTTTTCTTTTTGTTGCAATTGTTCTATGTTCGTTTTTTTTTTTAATATTTTTTGTCGATTCGTTGAACTCTTTCTTTTTATCCATTTTCCACTGACGTTTTTCGTTATTTTTGTTTTATTTCACAGTTTTTGGTTTGTTTTTATTTCTGTCTTTTCTTGTTTCTTTCTGGGCTGTTTTTTTTGTCTTTTTTCTCCTCTTTTCCACTTTTTCTTTCCTCTTTTAAATGAAAAAAAAAACATGTAAGCAATGATAATTTTTCTTTTTTTCTGTTGTATTTTTTTTCGGACTTTTTTGTTGCTTTTTCGTCCTTTTTGCTTTTCTTGTTTTATTTTTTGGCCCTTTCTATTGTACTTTGCATTGTCTATTTTTGTTGTTTTTTGTCTGCTTTTTGTCGTCTTTTCTCTTTTTTGCCTTTCTTATCTGATCTTTTTTATTGTTTTCTTTTTGTTGCAATTGTTCTATGTTCGCTTTTTTTAAATATTTTTTGTCGATTCATTTAACTCTTTCTTTTTATCCATTTTCCACTGACGTTTTTCGTTATTTTTGTTTTATTTCACAGTTTTTGGTTTGTTTTTTATCAATTTTTTATTTGTGTCTTTCCTTGTTTCTTTCTGGGCTGGTTTTTTTTTGTCTTTTTCCTCCTTTTTCCACTTTTTTTTCCTTTTATAAATGAAAAAACATGTAAGCAATGATGATTTTTGTTTTTTTCTGTTGTATTTTTGTCGGACTTTTTTGTTGCTTTTTTGTCTTTTTTGATGCTTTATTAGTCGCTTTTTTGCCCTTATGTGGTCTTTTTGTTTTTTTTTAGTACTTTTTGTTGCATTTTTCTCTAGATTTGTTTGCAATTTTCCAATTTTTTTTTATTCGAAAAGTTGAAAAATCAAAAACTACAAAATCGAAAAATTAAAAATCAAAAAACTAAAAAATCGGAAAAGCTGAAAAAATCAAAAATTGTAACATCGAAAAAGTGAAAAATCGAAAAAAATTAAATCGAAAAATTGGAAACCCAAATACGAGTATTGTAAAATCGAAAAATTATGGAATCGTCAAATTTGTATTGTCGAAAAACTGTAACAGTGAAAGATCGAGAAATTGAAAAATTAAAATCGAATAAATGAAAAATTCTTAAAATCAGTAACTGAAAATTGGAAAAATTCTAAAACCGCGAAATTGAGTAAGTGGAAAATTTTAAGACTGAAAAATCATGAAACTGAAAAACCTAAAATTGAAAAAACGAAAAAACGAAAAATTAAAAAAATAATAATAGCTGAAAAATCTAAAGATTACTAAATGAAAAATTTCACACTGAAAAAAGAAAAATGGAAGAAATGAAAAACTGAAAAATCTAAAAACTGAAAACTGAAAAGTCGTGAAATTGCAAATCGAAAAATTGAAAAATCTACAACCTGAAACATCAAAAAGTTGGAAAATCGGAAAAGTGAAAAATTTGA
Organism: Zophobas morio; assembly: GCF_036711695.1. Lineage (NCBI taxonomy): Eukaryota > Metazoa > Arthropoda > Insecta > Coleoptera > Tenebrionidae > Zophobas > Zophobas morio. Next base: position 3,490,179 of record NW_026972123.1, on the reverse strand, counting down.
AAATAAAAACTCGAAGAGATGCATATCGGGAAATTGAAAAAAAAAGAAAAATTGAAAAACTGAAAATCGAAAAATTGTAAAAATAAGTAATATAAAAACCGAAAGCAAAAAGTGCAAATGGGAAATTTAAAGAAATGAAAAATTAAAGGATCGAAAAATTAGAAACTTTCAAACTGAAAACAGCAGAAATTTTAAATCGAAAATTGCAAAATCTAAAAACTGAAAAAACAAAAAAAAATGTAAAATTGAAACATCGCAAATCGAAAAATTGTAGAAACGATTAAGAAAAAGAGAAAAATTAAAATTGAAAAAAAATATATAAAATTAGAACAATGAAAAATCGAAAAATTGTAAAAACAGAGAACATATAAAACCAAGAACAAAAACTGCATATCGAAAATTTGAAGAAATGAAAAAATAAGGAATCGAAAAATTAAAGAGAAAAAAATGAAAATCTCAAAAACCGCAAATCGAAAAATTGAAAAAATGAAAAACCGAAAAAATTTAAACTGAAAAAAACAAAAAATTATAGAATCGGAACATTGAAAAATCGAAAAATTGTAAAAATAAATAACATAAAAACCGAAACCAAAAATTGCAAATCGAAAATTTGAAGAAATGAAAAATTTAAAATTCGAAAATTTGAGAATTAAAATTTGAAACGTCCTAAAGTTGGAAAATCGGAAAACTGAAAATTTAAAAATGAAAACTCGAAGAAATGCATTTCGTAAAATTGAAAAAAAATGAGTAATTGAAAAACTGAAGAAACGAATAACAGAAAAAATTGAAATTGAAAAAAATATGTATAAAATCGGAAGATGGAACAACGTAAAAATTGCAAAAATAAAGAATATAAAAAACCAAAAACAAAAATTTCAAGTCCAAAATTTGAAGAAATGAAAAATTAAGGAATCGAAAAATTCAGAAATTAAAAATTGAAAACACGCAAATTAATCGCAAAAGTGCAAAATCTAAAAATTGAAACAAAAAAAACCGAAAAATTGAAGAAACGAGAAAGTGAAAAAACTAAAATTGGAAACACACAGATTTATAAAATCGAAACATGGAGAAATCGAATAAGTGAAAAAACGAAGAAAATAAAAACCGAAATGAAATATGGCAAACCAAAAAATTGAAAATTCGAGAAACTCAAATCGAAAAATTGCAAAATCTAAAAATTGAAAAATTCAAAAATTGGAAAATTTGAAAACTGCTAAAAAACCAAACATTTTGTGGGCACTTTTGGTGTTTTTTGTCTTCTTTAGTCTGTTTTTGTCGTTTTGTTCGTTTTTCGTCTTTTTTGTTTTTCTTGTCACATTTTTTTAATGGCGTTTTACTAAAATATAAATAAGTTGGTATTAATATTTTCTGGCTTTTTCTATTGTATTTTTGTTGGGCTTCTTTGTAGCTTTTTTTTGATCAGTTTTTTCTCTTATTTTGTCGTTTTTGTTAATTTTTTGTTATTTTTGTTTTGTCAATTTTTGGTTACGTTTTTGTTGCTATATTTCTTGGTTTACACGTCGCGTTTTTTTTAATGACATTTTTACAATTTTTGGTTCTTTCGGTAGTATTTTTGTCGGACTTTTTTGTTTTATTAGTGACTTATTGGTCGCTTTTTACCTTTTTTTTTAATTTTGTTGCTTCCTTTTTCGTTTATTTATGTTTTTTTCACATTTAGTGGACATTTTTGCCTTCTTTAGCAGTATTTTGTTGTCCTTTTGTAGTTTTTTATCTTTTTTGTCGTCTTTATTGTTGCTTTTTTCACTTTTTTTCATCCTTGGTTTTTGTCATATTTTTGGCCCTTTTTAGTTGTCGCCTTTTTATTGTTGCTTTTTTAACTGCTGCTTTGTCTTTTTTTATCCTCTTGTCACATTCAACATTTAAAACTGAAAGAACGAAAATTTGAAACATCGAAAAACGAAAAATTGAAAAATTAACATTGGAAAATTGAAAAGGAAGCAAATGAAAATTCGAATATCCACAAAAATTGAAAATTCAATGAATCAGACTTATTCGAAAACACAAAAATCCGACGAATCGGAAAACCGAAATTTCCAAGATCTAAAAATAGAAAAATCCAAAAATCCAAAAATCGAAATATACTTAGAAAAAACTAAAAAATAGGGAAATCGAATTAAAAAAAATCAAAATTCGATTATTGAAAAATCGAAAACTATATAAAAAAATTGAAAAATGAAATAACTGAAGAATGAAAAAATTGTGAAACCGAAAAGTATACGAATGGAAAATTCGAAAAACTGACTAATGGGAAAATTAAAGAACCCGAAAGGTAAAAAAATTGAAACGTATAAAAACTGAAGAACCTAAAAACTTAAAAATTGAAGATTCAAAAAATCAAAAATCCATGAATTGAAAAAATTAACATTGGAAAATCGAAAAGGAAGCAAATTGAAAATTCGAAGATCGAAAAATCGAAAATTCAATGAATCAAATACATATTCGAAAATAAAAAATCCGAAGATGTAGAAATAAAAAAATCGAAGAATAGAAATATAGAAAAGATGAAATATCGAAAGTCAAAAAATTGAAAAATCGAAAATCCGAAAATGGAAAAATTGAAAAATCAATAGTCGAAATATCGAAAATCAGATGAAATATTCGCAAAATCTGAAACAGAAAAAACGAGAATTCAAAATATTGGAAAGATAAAAAATTTAAAAATGGAGCAATTCAAAAAACGGAAATCGAAAAATAGAAAAATTGAAAATTTTTGACTTTTTATTTTTTTAAGTTGAATTTTTTTCGCCTTTTCGTTTTGTATCACATTTGTTGGTTCTTTTTTCTCAGGAGTTTGCTATTGTCTATTTTTGTTGTTTTTTGCCTGCTTTTTTGTCGTCTTTTCTCTTTTTTGCTTTTCTTGTCTCATCTTTTTGTTGCAATTGTTCTATGTTCGTTTTTTTTAATATTCTTTGTAAATTCGTTTAACTCTTTCTTTTTATCCATTTTCCACAGACGTTTTTCGTTATTTTTGTTTTATGTCACAGTTTTGGGCTCTTTTTTTGTTGATGTCTTTTCTTCTTGCTTTCTGGGCTGCTTTTTTGTCTTTTCCCTCCTCTTTCCACTTTTTTTTCGTCTTTTAAATGAAAGAAACATGTAAGCAATGATAATTTTTGTTTTTTTTCTGTTGTATTTTAATCGGACTTTTTGTTGCATTTTTGTCTTGTTTGGTGCTTTATTAGTCGCTTTTTTGCCCTTAAGTGTGGGTATTTTTGTTTTTTTTTTATAGTACTTTCTGTTGTGTTTTTCTCTAGATTTGTTTATCTTTCGTTTTTTATCAATTTTTTGTTTTCTTTATCGTCTTTTTTATTGTTTTTATCACATTTTGTGGGCACTTGGTGTTTTTTGTATTTTTTAGTCTTTTTTGTCGTTTTGTTGTTTTTTCGTCTTTTTTCTTTTCTTGTCGCATTTTTTAAGGAGTTTTTCTAAAATACAAAAAATATCTTTTCTGTAGTGTTCTTGTTGACTTTTTGTCCATTTCTGGATTTTTTGATAGTTTGTTAGTCGCCTTGCGTGCCCCTTTTTTCGTCTTTTCTTGTCTTTCTTTTTTATTTGGGGTATTTTTGCCGATTTCTTTGACTCTGTTTTTTATTTCTTATGTAGATTACTTTGTTGGATTTTTCGTCGCTTTTTTCCTGCTGTCGTTAGTTTCTTTTTTGTCACTTTTTTGGCCTCTTTTTGGTCTTTTTTGATGTCTTGTCACTTTTTTCGTCTTTTTTGCTTTTCTTGTTATATTTTTTGACCGTTTCTAGAGTATTATGTATTATGGATTTTTATTTTCGATTTGTTTGTGTCTTTTTTTCGTCGCTCTTTAGTTGTTTCTTTGTTATTTTTGTGGCATTTTTTTGAGAGTGTTTTTCGTCAATTCGTTGACTTGTTGTTCTGTGACATTTTTCGCCTTTTCGTTTTTTATCACATTTGTTGGTTCTTTTTTGTCAGCTTTTTGTTATTGTCTGTTTTTGTTGTTTTTTCCCTTTTTTGCTTTTCTTGTCTGATCTTTTTTATTGTTTTCTTTTTGTTGCAATTGTTTTATGTTCGTTTTTTTTTTAATATTTTTTGTCGATTCGTTTAACTGTTTCTTTTTATCCATTTTCCATTGACGTTTTTCGTTGTTTTTCTTTTATGTCACAGTTTTTGGCTCGTTTTTGTCAATTTTTTGTTGATGTCTTTTCTTGTTGCTTTCGGGCTGCTTTTTTGACTTTTTCCTCGTCTTGCCACTTTTTTTTTGTCTTTTAAATGCAAAAAACATGTAAGCAAAGCTAATTTTTGCTTTTTTGTTGCTTTTTTGTCTTTTTTGGTGCTTTATTAGTCACTTTTTTGCCTTTATGTGGGCTTTTTGTTTTTTTTTTAGTACTTTCTGTTGCATTTTTCTCTAGATTTGTTTCTTTATCGTCTTTTTTATGGTTTTTATCACATTTTGTGGACACTTGGTGTTTTTTGTCTTGTTTAATCTTTTTTTGTAGTTTTGCTGTTTTTCGTCTTTTTTGTTTTTCTTGTCACATTTTTTTAATGGCGTTTTGCTAAAATATAAATAAGTTGGTATTAATATTTTCTGGCCTTTTCCATAGCTTTTTTGATCACTTTTTTGTCTTATGTTGTCGTCTTTGTTACTTTTTATTATTTTAGTTTTATGTCAAACTCGAGAAATCAAAAAGTCAAAAAGTAAAGAATGGAAACGAAAATTTGAAAAATCGAAGAATTGAAAAACTAAAGAATCGAGAAATTGAAAAGCAAACAAATTGAAAATTCGAATATCGAAAAATCGATAATTTGATTAATTAAATCAAACGAAAATTCCAAAAATGGCAAAAGCGAAAATTCGAAAAGTCGAAAAGCGAGAAATCGAAATTAAAAAAACTGATATTATAATAATGAAAAATCGAAATTTCGGAATATCGAAAAATCGAAAATTCGAAAAATTGAAAAAGCGAACAGTAAAAAAATTGAAAATTCGAATTTCAAAAAATGAACAAAACGAAAAACCGAAAATCGGAAAATTGGAAATTCTAATAATCGAAAGATGAAGTCGAAAAATAGAAAATTGAGTGATCTAAAATTCACATATACAGTTGAAATATTGAAAATCAAAAATCCTGTGAATTAAATGTTCGCGAAATCAAAAGTGGAAAAAATGTTATAAGTACAATTTTGAGTTTTACCCAAAAATCTGGACGTCTAGGGCAAAACTAACACGGATGCATGAAGCATGAAAAAGGGAAAATCGAACAAATTAAAAATTCGGATATCGCAAAATCTAAAAGTGGATTAACTAAATCAAACGAAAATTCGAAAAAAATGAATAATTGAGAAATCGAAGATCGGAAATAAATTCGAGAAATCGAAAATCAAATGACCTAACAATCGAAAAGTGGAAATATCGAAAAGCGGACACCAAAAATCGAAAATTCACTGAATCAAATGTTCGCGAAATCAAAAATAGAAAAATTCTTTCTAGAACGTTAAAGCGTTTGCAAGATTTCAGAGCATTCGGTTTTGCAGTTTCAATGTTAAATTGGAAAATGTTCAGTTTATACAATTTTGATTTTTCAACACGGATTCATAAACAACGTGTGCCGGAGTATCTCCTTTTTGATGATGATTAGCTAAATTTTGGTTGACGTTTTACCATCTACACGATAATCCTAATACACATATAAAATTTTACAACAATCGGTACAGTATTTTCGGAGATTAATTGTCTAATAAAAATCCGGACAGACGACAGACAGGCAGATACCTTTATATTAAATATATTATAGGCACTTATGTTTCTTTCAATATTTATGCATAACCACCATAAACGGTTTTAATAAATTTATAATTCCAACTCAATGGGTCTCAGTCCGTCTAAATGTTCCAGCTAAATTTTCCCCCATCCTAGCAACCCGTTTGCAGACTAGGACAACAACAACCCATCCTTGTTTCTTCCGGTTCCTTCCGCCTCCTAAACCTTCCTCTCTCTTCTTCAACGAAACCCGAGCATGCGATCTGCCAAACAGCTGTTCGCGACTCACCATCACAATAAAACCAACTAAATATAAAATGAGCGCCCAGATTCACTCCCCCACCAGCAAGAATGCGAATAATTGTTCCAAATATCAGGACAGTACATTGCCAGGCTCTCTTAGTGACATATAAAAACAATGTCGTTACAGCGACCGTCTTTTTGGCAATGGAAGCCCCGACCAAACGTGCCTAAGAAGAAAAAAGTGAGTCAGTCCGCTTTTGTGACTTTTTGATTTTTTCCTATTTTTCCAAAAGCCACCAACAGGTGGTTCGGACGCGTGGCGCACGCGCGACACGTGCTCGAAAACGAGGAGCAATGAAATCCGAAAATTTCGACTTTTCGTGTTTTTGGCTTTTTTCGACCAAACTACTGAATCGACACTGACCTCGATTTGGACGTCTATTGTTAATTCGGTTCGAAGATGTCTGCCAGTTTCTCGGATATTTTCGATTTTTTTGCTATAAATAAGCGCGGTGCTATGACATAACAGGAAGAGTGGATTGATTTTCGTTGGCACGTCGCTATCGAAAAGGCCGAAAAGTTCTAGAATTATTCTAGGCGATGGTTGAAAGTTTGGAAGAAGTGAATTGTCCTTGCATCTTTAATAATAAATTTCGATTCTTGTTTTCGCGACACGATGAATTTCTCGGAAACTTTAAGTAGTCTTTGTAGAAAGTGCCAAAGAAAAGTTTAACGGTAAAAAATCGGCGGCATTATCAAGGTGAGTGTTGATAAAATAGAGTCGTGGAAAAATAATAGTAAGCGGACACAAGCTGAGGAAAAATCTTAGCATGATGTATTCAACTGTAAATAAATTATTTATTAAATTAATGGGTGGTTTTCTATTAGTAATGAGTCATTAGCAATCTTACAGTTTTTCGTTTTTAATTTTTAAAATTTTTACGTTTCTGTATTTTCAGTTTTGCGATTTTTCAATTAATCTACGCATTTTTTTATTTTCCCAAAGTTTCTATCTTCCAGTTCTTCATTTCATCAATTTTTCGATTTTCAGGTTTTTGGATTTTTCAATTTTTGGATTTTTAAGTTGCGATTTTTTAGTAATTCGACTTTTCGATTTTTAAAGTTCTGGGTTTTTTCATTTCTCGACTTTTTACTCTTTGGATTTTCGATTTTTCGTTTTTTAAACGTTGCATTTTTCAATTTTTAGACTTCTCAGTTTTTCAAGTATTACATCATTTTAGGTATTTAGATTTCTCGAGTTTTCAGTTCTTCTATATTTCAATTTTTCAATTTTTGGATTTTTTAATTTGCCGTCTTGGTTTTTCGATTTTCAAATTTTTCGACCTTTCCATTTTTGGATTTCCTGATTTCTTAAGTTTTCGATTTCTCAGTCTTTTCAACATTGTCAGTTTTGGGAACTTTTCAATTTCTCCTTTTTTTTTAATTTTCGATTTTAAAAATTTTTGGTTCTTATAGCTAAAAGTCTTCCCAACCAGAATTTAAAAAAATTGGAAGATTGAAAAATCGGTTAACTGCAAAATCGAACCATCGAAAAATTGGAAAATCGAAAAATTGTAAAGCCCAAAAGTAAAAAATCGAAATACCGAGAAATCCGAAATTCGAAACATGGAAAAATTGAAAACTGAGACATCGAAAAATCGAAAAATCTAAATTCGATAAATCTAGAAATCAAAAAATTGAAAAATCGAAAGATTTTAAACAAATACATAAAAAAATACAAAAACATGTTTTCAGTTATTTCATTCGCCAAAGCTTCAAAAAGTATCTGTTTTCTTGTATCTGTATCTAGATACATTTCGAAAAAATCGAAAACAATCTGTATCTAGATACTTTTATCTTCCATATATCTATATCTGTATCTAGATACTTTTAAAAGTATCTGTCCCCAACACTGGTCATTAGCAACCTTACAGTTTTTCGTTTTTAATTTTTTAAATTTTTACGTTTCTGTATTTTCAGTTTTGCGATTTTTCAATTAATCTACGTTTTTTTTTCGATTTTCAGGATTTTGGATTTTTCAATTTTTGGATTTTTTAAGTTGCGATTTTTTGACACTGCTTTTTTGACTTTTAGATTTCTTAATTTTCTAATTTTCCAATTTTTGGATATTTTGGTTTTGGGATATTTTAGTAATTCGACTTTTCGATTTTTAAAGTTCTGGGTTTTTTCATTTCTCGACTTTTTACTTTTTGGATTTTCGATTTTTCGTTTTTTAAACGTTGCATTTTTCAATTTTTAGACTTCTCAGTTTTTCAACTATTACCTACATCATTTTAGGTATTTAGATTTCTCGAATTTTCAGTTCTTCTATAAGTATTTCAATTTTTCAATTTTTGGATTTTTTAATTTTGCCGTCTTGGTTTTTCGATTTTTAAAATTTTTCGACTTTTCGATTTTTGGATTTCCTGATTTCTTAAGTTTTCGATTTCTCAATCTTTTCAACATTGTCAGTTTTGGGAACTTTTCAATTTCTCCTTTTTTTTTAATTTTCGATTTTAAAAATTTTTGGTTCTTATAGCTAAAAGTCTTCCCAATCAGAATTTAAAAAAAATGGAAGATTGAAAAATCGGTTAACTGCAAAATCGAACCATCGAAAAATTGGAAAATCGAAAAATTGTAAAGCCCAAAAGTAAAAAATCGAAATACCGAGAAATCCGAAATTCGAAACATGGAAAAATTGAAAACTGAGACATCGAAAAATCGAAAAATCTAAATTTGATAAATCCAGAAATCAAAAAATTGAAAAATCGAAAGATTTTAAACAAATACCTTACATAAAAAAATACATAAACATGTTTTCAGTTATTTCATTCGCCAAAGCTTCAAAAAGTATCTGTTTTCTTGTATCTGTATCTAGATACATTTCGAAAAAATCGAAAACAATCTGTATCTAGATACTTTTAAAAGTATCTGTCCCCAACACTGGTTATTAGCAACCTTACAGTTTTTCGTTTTTAATTTTAAAAATTTTTACGTTTCTGTATTTTCAGTTCTGCGATTTTTCAATTAATCTACGTATTTTTTTATTTTCCCAAAGTTTCTATCTTCCAGTTCTTCATTTCATCAATTTTTCGATTTTCAGGCTTTTTGATTTTTCAATTTTTGGATTTTTTAAGTTGCGATTTTTTGACACTGCTTTTTTGATTTTTAGATTTCTCAATTTTCTAATTTTCCAATTTTTGGATATTTTAGTTTTGGGATTTTTTAGTAATTCGACTTTTCGATTTTTAAAGTTCTGGGTTTTTTCATTTCTCAACTTTTTACTTTTTGGATTTTCGATTTTTCGTTTTTTAAACGTTGCATTTTTCAATTTTTAGACTTCTCAGTTTTTCAACTGTTACATCATTTTAGGTATTTAGATTTCTCGAGTTTTCAGTTATTCTATATTTCAATTTTTCAATTTTTGGATTTTTTAATTTGCCGTCCTGGTTTTTCGATTTTCAAATTTTTCGACCTTTCCATTTTTGGATTTCCTGATTTCTTAAGTTTTCGATTTCTCAATTTTTTCAACATTGTCAGTTTTGGGAACTTTTCAATTTCTCCTTTTTTTTAATTTTCGATTTTAAAAATTTTTGGTTCTTATAGCTAAAAGTCTTTCCAATCAGAATTTAAAAAAATTGGAAGATTGAAAAATCGGTTAACTGCAAAATCGAACCATCGAAAAATTAGAAAATCGAAAAATTGTAAAGCCCAAAAGTAAAAAATCGAAATACCGAGAAATCCAAAATTCGAAACATGGAAAAATTCAAAAACTCAGACATCAAAAAATCGAAAAATCTAAATTCGATAAATCCAGAAATCAAAAAATTGAAAAATCGAAAAATTTTAAACAAGAAAAATTGGAAAATCGAAAATGTAAAAATTCGGAAAACTAAAAAATTAAAATAAACAAAAATTGAAAACTCGAGAAATCCAAAAACTTAAATATTTAAAAATTAAAACATTGAAAAGTTGAAAAATCGAAGTATAAAACAGACGAAAAATCGAAAACTAAAGTTCAACGAAAAATTGAAAATCCAAAAAGTAAAAAATTGAGAAACTAAAAAATCCAGTAGTCCAAAAATCGAAAGTCGAAAAATCGAAATATTGAAAAATCTCAAACCTGAAAGAAATGTCCAAAAAGTTGAGAATTTAAAAAATTGGAAAATTGAGACATCGAAAAATTAAAAAAAGTAAAGTCGAAAAATCGAAACATCGAAAAATTCAAAAACTGAGACATCGAGAAATCGAAAAATCTGAATACGATAATCGAGAAATTAAAAAAATTTAAAATCGAAAATTTAAAAATTCGGAAAATTGAAAAGTTAAAATACACAGAAGAACCGATGATTATTCGAGAAATCGAAAAATCTAGAAGTTTAGAAATTGAAAAATTAAAATATCAAAAATTTGAAAAATTGGGAAATCGAAATATAAAACAGTCGAAATATTGAAAAATCCCAAATCTAAAAGAAATATCCAAAAATTGAGAAATTAAAAAATTGCAAAATTGAGAAATCGAAAACCAAAAAAGCAAAGTCGAAAAATCGAAAAATCGAAAAATAGAAGAATTGAAGAACTGAAGAATTGAAATTTTGAGAAGTCGAGAAATGGGGAAATCGAAAGAAGTCGGAAAACTGAATATTTAGCAACGTCAAAATTTGAAAAATTATACTGAAGAACTGAAAATCAAAAAATCGGAAAATGTAAAATTTGAAATTTTGAGACAGATAATTAAAATGTCCCAAATTGAAAAATCGAGAAATTGAAACATCAAAACATAAAAATTCGAAAATCTAAAATTTAAAAACCGAAAAGCTGAAAAATCGAGAAATCGAAACCTCAGAATTTAAAAAAATTGGAAGATTGAAAAATCGAACCACCGAAAAGCTCAAAAGTAAAAAATCGAAAAACCGAGAAACCCAAAATTCGAAACATGGAAAAATTCAAAAACTGAGACATCGAAAAATTTTAAACAAGAAAAATTGGAAAATCGAGAAATCAAAATATTCAGTAGTCCAAAAATCGAAAATCGATAAATCGAAAACCTGAGAAATTAAAAAATTGAAGAAGTGAAGAAGTAAAAAATTGTAACTTTGAGAAGTCGAGAAATGGGAAAGTAAAAAAAATTGAAAAATCGAAATATTCAAAAATCGTAAAATTGAAAAGGACACTATGCCACTTTTTAACATTTAAATAACTATTATATTCACAAAATTGTAAGATGAGATCATCAATTCCTGGGGGACATGAACGGATAAATTTTGACTAACGATTTAACATGCTTCCAATGACTAGAAATTGGAAAATATTGTTGATTTTTTTTCCAAAAATCTTGACGCCGAAGGGAAAACTCAACACGGATTCATAAACCGTAAACGGAGGATATAAAATTTAAGTTGCATCTATTATTGTAAACCCACACCCACATCCGCTTTTGTGTTTTATTGGCTTATTTTATTTACCGCTAGATGAAGACTGAATTTTAATTTGTCAGATGATCCAATTTTCTATTAAAAAAAAAACATTCCATCATACAATGTATGGAAAATAAATAATTACCAAAATGTAAAAATTAATACAAAATGGAACACAAGGTTTCTAAAACATAAAAATAACTGCATTTTACCGAAAAAAATCGACTGCATTTGTTAGTATCTATCAAAAACAATTAAAGAATTAATTCTTAGTTAAACAAAAAAAAAACAGGTACATGTCAAAATTGAGTGAAACATGTGAGATGAAAAATAATCACTGAACGCTTAGAGTCTACATTTGCCTGAGCGCGTTCCGGTCTGTGGATCAAACAAGTTCTCAGGCGACATTATACCCAGAAGATTTATCGTCATCAGTAATAGTAACTCTGTTCCTGCTATTAAGAATACAATTTGCAATTTCACTTACATTGTTCTTACTGTATTCCTTAGGGCGTAAAGTACCATTTTATTCCCCCTTGGGAGAAAAATAATTAATACGGGATAGGCAAAGTGAATCTCGAAAGTCATTTTGTCTCTCCGACACAGTGATGATCAAAAAATTTTTCTCACCGTAGCGGAAAAGTTTATTTAATTTTGTGGGTCGCCTTTTCAAAAATAACATAAATATCGGCGCGTTTTATCGCCGCCTGTTTTTTGATGTAAATCCGCAATAAATGAAGATGCCACGGTTCTGTTTTTTCAGCGATTTTGCCTCGCATACCGGTTATAAATAGCGTTAATGTCGAGGAGGCAACATACAATCATTGTTTATGTTGGGCGAAGCAATTTCATACGGGCGTAACGTCGTTTCGTTTGTGTGTGTCATTTGTAACTATTTAAAGGCCGATGAAACACTGAGGGCCCGGTGATATCATTTAATGGAGGAATTAGTGCATCGTGCCACGCTTTTTTTATTTTAGATCATTTTATTTTATTTTATTTTATTTTATTTTATTTTATTTTATTTTTTTGGAATGGTTGCTAGACCTAGGGACGGAGCCTAATTGCAAAATCCACATTTCCTTACAAAAGTTTACCATTTTAAACGTGTTTAGAGTTTCTAAGAATAAAAAAATCATTACAATTGAGATGGGGTGGGTGGGGGGGTTAATATTTTGCCTTTTTTTCTTAATATACATAAAATTCTTTGAACAACACGATACTCAAAAACATGTTCTTAATTTCTTGTAAAGAAATAAGTATTTTGCAGTTAAGCTCCGCCCTCTTGGTTCACTGCGAATAAAAAAATCATCACAATTCAGGCAGGGTGGGTGGGCGGGCTTACATTTTGTCTTTTTGTTTCAATATGTGTAGACTTCTTTTCACTACACGAAACTTAAAACATGTTTAAAATTGAAAATTTGTCCAAGGAAATATCGATTTTGGAATTAGGCTGCGCTCCATAATTGCAAAATCCATATTTCCTTGCAACAGTGTACCATTTTAACCATGTTTTAAGTTTCTTGTTGTGAAAAGATGGCTATGTATATTAAGAAAAAAGACAAAATATAACAATATTGCTACTGTAAAGGCATCGATTCTGACATCGAAAATATGGTTAAAAGATGTCAAGCTTGTTGCGATGTTAAGAAAAATCCTACAAAGGCATCGATTCATCAATGGGAAATACCAGAAAAGAGATGCGAAGGCCATTATATATATTAATCAAGTTACAATGTAAAAAACAAAAAGATAGATATTATTATTATTATGTTTAGAATAATTTTCAATAATGACATTTCAATGAAATAAAGAATAATATAAAAAATATCTAAACTGTTAAATACATAACAAAATGTGTGACAGTTTTTTGCGTTTGTCTCAAAACATAGTGTGAGGAAGTTAACGGGTTTGATTCTTGATGCCTCAACTTTGGTGAATGTTCAGTGAGTAGACTAAATTTTGTTCACTGACTTTTTCTACAGTTTACGATTTCTGGTTTTTTCTTGGGCCATTCTCAAGACATTCCCATATTTTGGAAGCAAGTTATACTACAAAAAAGTGTCGCATAATTATTTACGACACCCCGATGATGATGATTCATCCGCTAAAGAAACGCCTGGAAACGGAAGTCGCGAATGGGGATTCCGGAGAAGTCCAGAAGCGGTGACGTAGGCGTTTCGAGAAGGGCCGCATACTGTTTACATATGTTACGTCGAGTCCAGCGCCGAAATTATTTTGTACATAATCGCTCTAGTAGTTATTTGTCATGCATATTCGAGTTAGTAAGAAATAAAATTGTTGAGTTTTAACCTACGCCGCTTTTATTCGCCCGCTCATCGTAACAGTATCATTAGCTTTGGACAATCGCTTCCCTGTTGATGCCATATACCTACTAGTGATTGGAATAATTACTTTTCAAAAGTAAATCATTACTTATCGAGCCCGTCTATTAGTTTATTCGCCTAAATGTATTATTAATACAGTTTTCAAATTACACCAAAATTGAAAAATCGACAACTTAATAATTGAAAAATTAAAATACCTATTGAAAAATTGCAAAACCGAGAAATCGAAATATCAAAAAATGAAAAAATTGAAGAACCGAAACATTGCAAAATCTCACAACTGAAATACTGAAAAACTGAAAAATGGAAGGAAAATTGAAAAATCGAAAAAGTGAAAAAATTCAAAACTGAAATCATGAAAAACTGAAAAATGGAAAGAAAATTGAAGAATCGGAAAAGTGAAAAAATACAAAACTGAAACATTGAAAAATCCAGAAATCGAAAAATTGAAAAATCACAATTGAAGAAAGAATTGAAAAATCAAGAAATAGAGAAATGGGAAAATCAAAAAATCAGTTAATCGAAAAATTGAAAAATCGAAAAAATTTAGAAACGTCAAAAATTGAAAACTGAAACATAAAAAAAATTAAAAATCGTAAAACTGAAATATCGTGAAGTTAATAAATTGAAAAAAAAAAAATCGTACCAAAAACTAAAAATTAAAAAAATCGAGAAATTGAACAATCAAAAAATCAAAACATTGAAATCCCAGTAAGTTGATAAATAGGAAAATTTAAAAAACAAAAATTTTAAAAATCCAAGAATTGAACAACAAAAAATATCTAAGCCTGAAAACTCAGAAAATTGAATGATCGAGAACAAAAAATGTAAAATTTAAAAATTCGACAAATTGAAAAATCATGGAACTGAAAAATCGAAAAGTCGAGATAGTGAGAAATCTAAAAACCTAAAACTTTAAAAACTATAAAATATCGAAAAATTTAAAAACCGAGAAAACACAATATCAAAAATTTGAAAAATTGAAGAAACGAAATATTGCAAAATTCCAAAGCTGAAATATTGAAAAACCTAAAAATGGAAGGAAAATTAAAGAATCGAAACAGTGAAAAAATCCCAAACTGAAACATTGAAAAATTGAGAAATGGAAAAATGGGAAAATAAAAAAAATCGGTCTAAAGAGTTTAGACAGTACTTCCCTCGCTATCGGAAACGTGACGACTGTATGCCTATTATGTTTTTTTTTCACATTAGATTTCAAAGCATTCGGTTTTGTAGTTCCTGATTAAATCAATAAAATAAATTTGCGTATTCATTAAATTTTTTGAGCCCCCTGTATATCTGAATTCAAAAAAATATGAATGGAATGATAAATTACAAGAAGAGACTCATCATATTTTGTAAACTTTAAGGATTTGTAAAAAGTGATGTTTTATCCATGTGCGAATTTTCAAGCGATTCTATGATGGTTATGACTCAAAAAACTTGAAAAGAAAACATACAATGGTGCTTTTTTTACGATATTTCTCAGCCATATTTTTTTAGTTGATTGAACTGGTCTCTGCGCTCTAGAATATGAAAAAAGCTGCAGTTTGATGTATGATGCAACTATATTAATATCATTTTTTCATACAAAAAAACAAAAAAAAATGTTATACCTCGTCTAGCGAGTCCCCTTAACCCTTTCGAGGCGGCACTTGACTCGAGAAACCAGACGTCATTTCAATCATGAGTCACCCTAAATAAATTAAAGAAAATTATTAATTTTTGTTATTGTGCAATCAAAAAAGTGAAACCTTAATAGTGATAATAGTGAACACAAATAAAACATTTTGTAGATAACATTGATAAACACAAATAACAGACTCTAAATAAAATAAAGAATGAAAAACGAACACAAACAAGTTTTTATAGTACTATAAATAAACACAAAACAATATTCTTGACAAAAACAATAAATAACGAACTAAAATACTTAAAAAAAGTATGGATAAACAAACACACAACAAACCCGACATCGCAATCACCGCACATACATGTACCTATCTACTTTCTCCACTTTTTTTGGACCCAAATCAGTGTTGGGGACAGGTACTTTTAAAAATATCTAGATACAAATATAGATACCTATATGGAAGATAAAAGTATCTAGACTCTGATTGTTTTCGATTTTTTCGAAATGTATCTAGATACAGATACAAGAAAACAGATACTTTTTGAAGCTTTGGCGAATAAAATGACTGAAAACATGTTTATGTATTTTTTTATGTATTGCTTAATGAATTTTTTAAAATTAACAACATTTCGAACATCGAAAAATTGAAAAACTCATTAACATTCAAAACATCGAAACATCCGAATCTCGATCAATCGACATTTCAAAAAATTGAAAATAAAAAATTCAAAAATTCGGAAAATTGAAAAGTCGAAGAATCTAAATATCGAAAATTCTCAAAACAGAAAAAAATGTCCAAAAACTGAAAAATTAAAAAATTGGAAAACGGAAAAATCGAAAAACCAATAAAGCAAAGTCGAAAAATCGAAAAATCGAAGAATCGAAAACTGAAAAATCGAAACTTTGAGAAATAGGAAAATCAAAAATAGATTAATTTAAAAATCGAAAAACTGAAATTCGACAAAGCGAGAAACCGAAACTCCAGAATTTAAAAAATTGAAAAATTGAAAAATCGGATAACTGAAAAATCGAAACATCGAAAAATTGGAAAATTTAAAAATTGGAAAGATGAAATTAAGTAAAAAATCGAAAAACCGAGAAATTCGAAAACTGAGACATCGGGAAATCGAAAAATCAGAGGATCGAGGAATCGAGGAGTCAAAAGCAGAGAAGAAAACATCTGAATTCGATAAATCTCCAATCAAAAAATCTGAAAAGTTGAAAAATTGAAAAGTTCAAAAATTAAAAAATCGAAAGTTTAAAAAATGAAAAATTGAAACTCCAAAAAGTCGAGAAATAGAACTTGAAAAATCGAAAAGTCGAAAAACTGCAAACTTAAAAAATGGAATAACTGAAGAACTGAAAGATCGAAACTTTGGGGAGACGAGAAATGGAAAAATCAAAAAATACATTCAATAAAAAATCGGAAAATTGAAAATTCAGATACGTAAAAATTTGAAAAATTAAAAAACACCGAAGAACTGAAAAATTGAAAAATTGAAAAATCTAACATTTAAAACATTGAAAAACTGAAATATCAACAAATCGAGAAATCGAAATTCGAAAATTTAAAAATTTGGAAAATTGAAAAATTGGATAATTAAAAATCGTAACAGACCAAAATCAAAAAATCGAAAATTTAAAAATGCGGAAAATTGAAAAATTAAAACACCGAAAAGTTGAAAAATTGGGAAATCGAAATACGAGTATAAAACAGTCGAAAAATTGACAAATCCAAAGTTTAAAAAACGAAAAACTGGAGATCCAAAAAATAGAAAATCGAAAAATCGAAAAACTGAAATACACAGATATATAAAAATTTCAAAACTGAAAGAAATATCCAAAAATTGACAAATTAAAAGAATTGAAAATTGAGATATCGAAAAATCGAAAAATCGAAACTTTGAGAAGTCGATTAATTGAAAAATCGGAAAACTGAAAATTTAGCAACGTCAAAATTTGAAAAATTGAAAATTTAAAACATTGGACAATTAAAAAATCGCAAAATTGAAGAATAGAGAAAAAATGAAAAATTACCAAAACGAGAAATCGAAACTCCGAAATTTAAAAAATTGAAAAACTGAAAATCGAAACATCGAAAAATTGGAAAATCGAAAATTCTAAAAAAGAAAAATTGAATAAACTAAAGTTTAACGAAAAATTGAAAATTCTAAAAGTAATAAATCGAGAAATCAAAAAAAATTGGGGGTCCAAAAATCGGAAAGTCGAAAAATCGAAATATTGAAAAATCCCAAAACTGGAAGAAATATCCAAAAAATTGAGAAATTAAAAAAATGCAAAATTGAGAAATCGAAAAACTGAAAAAGCAAAGTTGAAAAATCGTAAGCTTAAAAAATCGAAAAATTAAAAAATCAAAAAACTGTGAAATCGAAGATTTGAAGACTTGAAGAAGTGAAAAATCTAAACTTTGGGAAGTCGAGAAATGGGAAAATCAACAAATAGATTAATTGGAAAATCGGACAAATAAAAAAACAGAAACGTAAAAATTTGAAAAATTAAAAAATACTGAAGAACTGAAAAATAGAAAAATCTTAATATCTAAAATTTAAAATATTGAAAAACTAAAAAATCCACAAATCGAAACTCGAGAATTTGTAAACTTGGAAAATTGAAAAATCGGATAATTTAAAAATCGAAACATCGAAAAACCGAAAAAACGACAAAATGAAAAATTGAAACATCGAAAAATTCAAAAACTGAGACATCGGGGAATCGAAAAATCAAAAAATCATGAAATCGAGGAGTCAAAAATTCGAGAAGTCGAAAAATCGAAAAATTGAAAAATAGACTGAATAACAAAAAAATTGAAATATCGAAAATTTAAAATTCGAAAAATTGAAAAACTGAAACATAGAAGAACTGAAAACTCGAGAAAACGAAAAATCGAAAAATCTAGAATTTTCAAAATTGCAAAAATGAAAATATCGAAAAATTGAAAAATTGAGAAATCGAAATATAAAATAGTCGTAAAATTAAAAATCGAAAAGTCGACGAATCGAAATATTAAAAATTCTAAAACTGAAAGAAAAATCCAAAAATTGAGAAACTAAAAAATTGGAAAATTGAGAAATCGAAAAATCGAAGAATTGAAGAATTGAGCAATCGAAGCTTTGAGAAGTCAAGAAATGGGAAAATCAAAAATAGATTAATTGAAAAATCGAAAAACTGAAGATTTAGCAACGTCAAAATATGAAAAATTTAAAAAATAGAAATAATACTGAATTACTGAAAAATCAAAAAATCGAGAAAAACAAAAAAAAATTATAACATTGAACAATATCGCAAAAACATCAAAAAATAAAAAAAATCCAAAATCTAAAATTTAAAAATCGAAAAACCGGAAAATCGACAAATCGAGCAACCGAAACTCCAGAATTTAAAAAATTGAAAAATTGAAAATCGGATAACTGAAAACTGAAACATCGAAAAATTGGAAAATCGGAAAATCGAAAAGACCAAAAGTTAAAAACTGAAAAATTGATAAATCGAGAAACTGAACAATCAAAACGTGGAAACATCTCAATTCGATAAATCGACAAAGCAAAAAATTGAAAAATTGAGAAATCGAAATATAAAATAGTCGTAAAATTAAAAATTGAAAAGTCGACGAATCGAAATATTAAAAATTCTAAAACTGAAAGAAAAATCCAAAAATTGAGAAACTAAAAATTGGAAAATTGAGAAATCGAAAAATCGAAGAATTGAAGAATTGAGCAATCGAAGCTTTGAGAAGTCAAGAAATGGGAAAATCAAAAATAGATTAATTGAGAAATCGAAAAACTGAAGATTTAGCAACGTCAAAATATGAAAAATTGAAAAATAGAAATAATACTGAATTACTGAAAAATAAAAAAATCGAGAAAAACAAAAAAAAATTATAACATTGAACAATATCGCAAAAACATCAAAAAATAAAAAAAAAATCCAAAACCTAAAATTTAAAAATCGAAAAACCGGAAAATCGACAAATCGAGCAACCGAAACTCCAGAATTTAAAAAATTGAAAAATTGAAAATCGGATAACAGAAAATTGAAACATCCAAAAATTGGAAAATCGTAAAATAGATAAAACCAAAAGTTAAAAGCTGACAAATCGAGAAACTGAACAATCAAAAGATCGAAACATCTGAATTCGATAAATCGATAAATCAAAAAATTGAAAAATCGAAAAATTGAAAAATCGAAAAATTGAAAAATCGAAATTTAACGGAAAATTGAAACTCCAAAAAGTAAAAAATCGAGAAATCAAAAAAAAATCGAGGGGTCCAAAAATCGAAAAATGGAAAATCGAAATATCGAAAAATCCCAAAACTGGAACAAATATCCAAAAAATTGAGAAACTAAAAAATTGGAAAATTGAGAAAAAGAAAAACTAAAAAGCAAAGTTCAAAAATCGTAAGCTTGAAAAATCGAAAAATTGAAAACTCAAAAACCTCAAAAATCGAAGATTTGAAGACTTGAAGAAGTGAAAAATCGAAACTTTGGGAAGTCGAGAAATGGGAAAATCAACAAATAGATTAATTGAAAAATCGGACAACTGAAAATTCAGAAACATAAAAATTTGAAAAATTAAAAAACACTGAAGAACTGAAAAATAGAAAAATCTTAAAATGTACAATTGACTACATTGAAAAACTAAAAAATCCACAAATCGAGAAATCGAAACTCGAGAATTTAAAAACTTGGAAAATTGACAAATCGGATAATTCAAAAATCGAAACATTGAAAAACCGAAAAAGCGACAAATCGAAAAATTCAAAAACTGAGACATCGGGAAATCGAAAAATCAAAAAATATGAAATCGAGGAGTCAAAAATTCGAGAAGTCGAAAAATCGAAAAATTGAGAAACCGAAATAGGCCAAAACTGAAAAGTCGAACAATCAAAAATGGAAAAATCGATAAATCGAGGTACTGAACAATAAAAAAATTGAAAAATCGAAAATTTAAAATTCATAAAATTGAAAAATTAAAATATAGAAGAACCGAAAACTCGAGTAATCGAGAAATCTAGAATTTTAAAAACTGAAAAATTAAAATATCGAAAAGTTGAAAAATTGACAAATCGAAATATGAAATAGTGGCAAAAATTGAAAAATCTAAAGTTTGAAAAACAAAAAACTGAAAATCCGAAAAATTAAAATCGAACAATCGATATATTAAATAAATTCTAAAACTGAAAGAAATATTTAAAAATTGAGAAACCAAAAAATTGGAAAATTGAGAAATCGAAAAACTGAAAATTTAGCAACGTCAAAATATGAAAAATTGAAAAATAGAAATAATACTGGATCACTGCAAAATCAAAAAATGGGGAAATCGACAAATCGAGCAACCGAAACTCCAGAATTTAAAACCTGAAAAATCGAAGATTTGAAGATTTGAAGAAGTGAAAAATCGAAACTTTGGGAAGTCGAGAAATGGGAAAATTAAAAAATAGATTCATTGAAAAATCGGACAACTGAAAATTCAGAAACCTAAAAATTAGAAAAATTAAAAAATACTGAAGAACTGAAAAACAGAAAAATCTTAAAATCTAAAATCTTAAAACATTGGAACACTAAAAACTCCTCAAATCGAGAAATCGAAACTCGAAAATTTAAAAACTTGGGAAAATTGAAAAATCAGATAATTCAAAAATCGAAACATCGAAAAACCGAAAAAACGACAAATCGAAAAATTCAAAAACTGAGACATCGGGAAATTGGAAAATCAAAAAATCATGAAATCGAGGAGTCAAAAATTCGAGAAGTCGAATAATCGAAAAACTGAGAAACCGAAAATTGAAGAATTGAGCAATGGTAGTTTTAAGAAATCGAAAAACTGAAAATTTAGCAACGTCAAGATATGAAAAATTGAAACGGTATACTTATAAAACAGTCGAAAAATTGAAAAATCTAAAGTTTAACGAAAAATTGAAATTCCAAAAAGTAAAAAATTGAGAAGTCCAAAAAATTGGAAAATTGAGAAATCAAAAACCTGAAAAATCGATAACTTGAAGAATTGAAAAATCGAAAGTTTTGGAAGTCGGGAAATGGGAAAATATAAAAAGGTTACTTCAGAAATCGGAAAACTGAAAATTTAGAAACGTCAAAATTTGAAAAATTGAAAAATTGAAGTATTTAAAAACGTAGAATTCAAGAGGACAAAAACTGAAAAAATGTATCATTGAAAAATCGGAAAATTGAGAAATTGAAAAATAAAAAATCGAGAAATCGAAAAATTGAAGAATAGAAAAATTAAGACATCTAAAGTTGAAAAATCCAGCAATCGAAAGCCGAAAAGTCTCAATAACATATTTATAAAGCACAAAATTATAAGATGGCATCATAAATTTCTGGGGGGCATGAACGGACAAATTTTGCCGTCTAGGGTAAAAACTCAACACGGATGTAGAAACCGTCAACGGAGGCTATAAAATTACACTTACTACCGTAAAATTTAATAATAAGATAAATTGCTTAGAGTCGATATTGGCCTGAGTGCGCTCTGGTTCGTAGATCAAACAAGTTCTCAGGCAACATCATCATCTGAATTGCCACTAATTCATTAATTCTACATCCTCCAAAAACTCCCACAATAAAAATTACTCTTTGCAGTAAATATTCATCGTCAGAAACATTATTAAAAGAGATGATCTGATTACTTAAAATTCCTAAAATTATCCTACGGACGTCCAAACGGAAACAGAAAGCGCATTTCCAGTCAGAGCCAGATAATCCTAAAATTTTCTCCTCCGCGTAAAGCCAACTCCCGTAATAACCGCATCCCGTCTCCGACAACCTGCCATTTGGCACGCGCCGCTCTTGCCCCACATCCACCAAATTCCTCGCCACCCCTCGCGTGCAGCCGCCGCCTCCGCCGCAGCCCAGAATCCGCAACGCAGAATCGCGCCGCCGGCCCCCGTTCTATTTCTGCAGCAAGCAGAATGCAGAAAGGGGAAAGGGGGAGGGGCGTTCCAGGCTCATCCCGGCCGCCAGAGCAATTCCGTGAGTGATTCGAAACCTGTTGAGTGTCGAAAAAAAGGCCCACGAGGAGGAAATCGCTAGTGCCACTCTCGGCCAGGATTTATTGTTAATGTCTAATTATAGTTTTCGTCCGCTTCCAACTTATTTTCGGACCGTATTAACAACAAATCTTGCCTAGTAAACAGCGCAAGTAGTGTTGGTTCAGTGGTTGGTTGGTGGGCTGCTGCGGAATCCATGGGCAAAACGCATGAGGTGGTAGTCACTCTGCGAAGGGATTCCCCGCACGAGCAATGGGGGTTCAGCCTGGTCGGGGGCTCGGACGTGCGGGCGCCGCTTATAGTCACCAGGGTAAGGTTACAAGGTGACACCTGTCACACAGTGTCGTATTCGATTTTTTTTTCACGCTAATTGTTCGCTTTTTGTGGTTATTTTTGCGAAATTGTGACCCGGCTAAACTTCATTGCGTTCTTACGTCACGGGTTTGAATGTCATTTTCGTTGATTGTGACGACATTTCACCGTCACCGTTCTACGCAATCGAGAGAACGTTAAACTGCCTGTATTGAATTACAGGAAAATATTTTTTATAGTTATTTTTGGAGCGCCTCAGGGTCTAACCCTGCGCCTGTTATTTTCACATACTCGTAATGATTTAGCAACGAGTGCGTTATTAATTGCTGCGACTGAACCACATTTTCACACATTTAAACATTCTGACCCATCCTAAGCGTGCAACTCCTCTTAATCCTCTGAATTGATTACTTAAGACATTAATAACCTATCCAACAAAAATCTGGCAACATTTAACTTGATCGCATCATGTTCAGATTTATCTAAATTCCTTTATTCATAGTCAGATTCAAATCAAATAATCACAAGTGTTGATGCGACGAACGCGAAGACAAGGTCGTACAAACCACATGTTTCGAGGGATGACCAAGCGGTTTTGGACATGTGTGGTGTTACTTAAAGGTCGTGCGACGTTTATAGATGTTTAACTATTTCGCAACAAAATTAAATTTAAAACGGTCTTTTATAAGGTGACCTTGGCGACTGTTGGAGTGTCAGTGGTTAATTTTGACGCCATTTATTATTCATACGTAAAAAGTTTCATGTTGATTTTTGTTTGGGGTGGGTCAGAGTTTAAATTTAGGACAAATATTATTTTAATGTTTATTAATGATCTAGTAGGACGTTCTATCTACAACTACTACTAGACATAAGAATATGCGTTGTTGTATTCTACAGATTTTTCTTTTACCTGCTGCCTCACTATTAATACTATGTAATTTGTTAAATTTTTCTAATTTTGATTGGTGTTGATTCTTCCTCTACAGTTTTTTTATCTTGCTTTGGTGTTAAAAGACGTAAAAGTCAAAGATGGAAGTGATTATAAAAACTGTAACTCGAAGAGAAGCTAAAAGAAGAAAAATACTGAAAGAAAAGATCAAGTGCTCTGGTGTACCACGCCTACTGGCGCCTTTGGAAATTTCCCGCTTTTTAGATAGTTGTCTTTGAAGCAATTCGAAAGAATCTCGGGTTCCTCTTTTGTTTTGTTTTTGAAATAGAAATCTCGGGGAACTCTTACGTTTTGTTTTTAAAGTAGTTTTAAAGAATCTCGATCTCTCTGTGGGTCTAGTTTTTGAAGTAATTTGAAAGAATCTCGAGGCCTCTTGCGTTTTGTTTTTGAAGTTGCTTGAAAAAATTTCGATGACTTGTGTTTTGTTTTTGAAGTACTTTGACAGAATTTCAGGGACCCCCCATGCATCTAATTTTTGAAGTAATTTGAAAGAATCTGGGGGAATTCTTGTATTTTTTTTCTGAAGTAGTTTGAATCTCGAGGCATATTGTGTTTTGTTTTTGAAGAAGTTTGAAAGAATCTCGGGGCCTCCTTTATCTGGTTTTTGAAGTAGTTTTAAAGAATCTCGGGGACCCGTTTTGTCTGGTTTTTGAAGTAGTTTGAAAGAATCTCGGGGACCCCCTGTGGGTCTCGTGTTTGAATAAATTTGACAGAATCTTGCGAACGCCTTTCTTTTGTTTTTGAAGTAGTTTGAAAGAATCCCGGGGACTCCTTGGGGCTCTAGTTTTTGAAGTAATTTGGAAGATTCTCGTGGACCTGTTGTTCTTTGTTTATGAAGTAGTCTGAAAGAACCTCGGAGACCCCCGTGGGTACAGTTTTTGAAGTAATTTGAAAAAATCTCCAGGAGTTCTTGTGTTTTTATTTGAAGTAGATGGAAAGAATCTCGGGGATTTCCTGTGGGTCTAGTTTTTGAAGTAATTTGAAACAATCTCGAGGCCTCTTGTGCTTTGTTTTTGAAGTTGTTTGAAATAATTTCGGTGACCTCTTGTGTTTTGTTTTTGAAGTAGTTTGACAGAATTTCGGGGACAGCCGTAGACCTAATTTTTTTAAGTAATTTTCAAAGAATCTCGGGGACCTTTTGGGGGTCTAGGTTTTGAAATACTTTGAGTGAACCTCGGGGACCCCCTGTGGGTCTAGTTTTTGAAGTAATTTGAAAAAATCTCTGGAAGCTTTTATATCTTGTTTTTGAAGTACATTGAAAGAATCTCGAGGACCCCTTCTGGGTATAGTTTTTAAAGTAATTTGAAAGAATCTCGCGAACACTTTTTTTTTGTTCTTGAAGTAGTTTGATAGAATCTCGGGGACTTTTTCCGTTTTGTTTTTGAGGTAGATTAAAAGAATCTCGGTGACCTTCTGTGTTTTGTTTTTGAAGTATAGTTTGAAAGAATCTCGGAGACCACTTTTGGGTTTAGTTATGGAAGTAATTTGAAAGAATCTCGGGAACTTCTTGTGTTTTGTTTTTGAAGTAGTTGGAAAGAATCCCGGGCTTGGGGGTCTAGTTTTTGATGTAATTTGAAACAATTTCGAGGCCTCTTGCGTTTTGTTTTTGAAGCTGTTTGAAAGAATCTCGGTCACTTCTTGTGTTTTGTTTTTGAAGTAGTTTGACAGAATTTCGGAGACCCCCGTGGACCTAATTTTTTAAGTAATTTGTAAGAATCTCTGAGACCCCCCCGTGGGTCAAGTTTTTGAAATACTTTGAGTGAATCTCGGGGACCCCCTGTGGGTCTAGTTTTTGAAGTAATTTAATAAATCTCCGAAAGCTCTTATGTCTTGTTTTTGAAGTAGATTGAAAGAATCTTGAGGACCCTTTCTGGGTATAGTTTTTAAAGTAATTTGAAAGAATCTCCCGAACACCTTTTTTTTGTTCTTGAAGTAGTTTGATAGAATCTTGGGGACATTTTCCGTTTTGTTTTTGAGGTATAGTTTGAAAGAATCTCGGAGACCACTTTTGGGTTTAGTTTTGGAAGAAATTTGAAAGAACCTCAGGAATTTCTTGCGTTTTGTTTTTGAAGTAGTTTGAAAGAATCCCGGAGACCCCTTGGGGGTCTAGTTTTTGATGTAATTTGAAAGAATCTCGAGGCCTCTTGTGTTTTGTTTTTGAAGTAGTTTGAAAGAATCTCGGTCCTTTTGTGGATCTAGTTTTTGAAGTAATTTCAAAAATTTCCGGAAGCTCTTCGTTTTTTTTTTTGATGCAGTTTGAATCTCGAGGCACCTTGTGTTTTTTTTTTGAGGAAGTTTGAAAGAATCTCGGGCACCCTTTATCTGGTTTTTGAAGTAGTTTCAAAAGAATCTCGGGGACCCCTTTCGTCTGGTTTTTGAAGTAGTTTGAAAGAATCTCGGGGACCCCCTGTGGGTGTTGCGTTTGAATAAATTTGCAAGAATCTTGCCAACGCCTTTTTTTTGTTTTTGAAGTAGTTTGAAAGAATCCCGTGGCTCCTTGGGGCTCTAGTATTTGAAGTAATTTGAAAAATCTCCGGGAACTCTTGTGTTTTTTATCTGAACTAGTTTGAATCTCGAGGAATCGTGTGTTTTGTTTTTGAAGTAAATTGAAAGAAACTCGGGGATCCCCTGTGGGTCTAGTTTTTAAAGTAATTTGAAAGAATCTCCAGGCCTATTGCGTTTTGTTTTTGAAGTTGTTTGAAAGAATCTCGGTGACTTCTTGTGTTTTTTTTTTGAAGTAGTTTAACAAAATTTCAGAGACCCCCCGTGGATCTAATTTTTGAAGTAGTTTGAAAGAATCCCCTGGACTCATTGGGGTTATAGTTTTTGAAATAATTTGGAAGAATCTCGTGGCCCTGTTGTGCTTTTTTTTTATGAAGTAGTCTGAAAGAATCTCGGAGATTTCTCGTGGGTACAGTTTTTGAAGTAATTTGAAAAAATCTCCGGGAGTTCTTGTGTGTTTTTTTTCTGAAGTAGTTTGAATCTCGAGGAATCTTGTGTTTTGTTTTTGAAGTAGGTTGAAAGAATCTCGGGGATCTCCTGTGGGTCTACTTTTTGAAGTAATTTGAAAGAATCTCGAGGCCTCTTGCGTTTTCTATTTGAAGTTGTTTGAAATAATCTCGGTGACTTCTTGTGTTTTGTTTTTGAAGTAGTTTGAAAGAATCTAGGTTTTTCTGTGGATCTAGTTTTTGAAGTAATTTCAAAAATTTCCGGAAGCTCTTGTGTTTTTTTTTTCTGAAGTAGTTTGATTCTCGAGGCATGTTGTTTTTTGTTTTTGAAGAAATTTGAAAGAATCTCGGGGCCTCCTTTATCTGGTTTTTGAAGTAGTAGGAAATAATCTCGGGGACTCCCCATGGGTATGGTTTTTGAAGTAATTTGAAAGAATCTCCGGGAGCTCTTGTGTGTTTTTTTTTCTGAAGTACTTTGAATCTCGAAGAATCTTGTGTTTTGTTTTTGAAGTAAATTGAAAGAATCTCGGGAATCCCCTGTGTATCTAGTTTTTGAAGTAATTTTAAAGAATCTTGAAGCCTCTTGTGTTTTGTTTTCGAACTTGTTTGAAAGAATCTCGGTGACCTCTTGTGTTTTGTTTTTGAAATAGTTTGACAGAATTTCGGAGACCTTCGTGAACCTAATTTTTTAAGGAATTTGAAAGAATATCGGGGACTTCTTGGGGGTCTAGGTTTTGAAGTAGTTTGAAAAAAATCTCTGAGACCGCCCCCCCTCCCGTGGGTCTAGTTTCTATATACTTTGAGTGAATCTCGGGGATCCCCTGTGGGTCTAGTTTTTAAAGTAATTTGAAAGAATCTCGCGAATGCCTTTTTTTGTTTTTGAAGTAGTTTGATAAAGTCTCGGGGACCTCTTCCGTTTTGTTTTTGAAGTAGACTGAAAAAATCTCGGGGATCTTTTGTGTTTTGTTTTTGAAGTATAGTTTGAAAGAATGTCGGAGACCACTTTTGGGTTTAGTTTTGGAAGTAATTTGAAAGAATCTCGGGAACTTCTTGTGTTTTGTTTTTGAAGTAGTTTGAAAAAATCCCGGGGAGCCCTTGGGGGTCTAGTTTTTGATGTAATTTGGAAAAATCTCGTAGAGCTCTTGTGTTTTGTTTCTGAAGTAGTTTAACAGAATCTCGGAAATCCTCCGTGGACCTAATTATTGAAGTAATTTGGAAGAATTTCGGGGACCTCTTGTGTTTTTGAAGTAGATTGAAAGAACCTCATGGACATTTTGAAGTTTTTGAAGTAATTTGCAAGAATCTCGGAGTCTTCTCGTGTTTTGTTTTTGGAGTATGTAGTTTGAAAGGATTTCGGGGACTCCCTGTAACCCTAGTTTTTGAAGTAATTGGAAGGAATCTTGAGAATTCTTGTATTTTTTTAAGTAGTTTAACAAAATCTAGGTTTCTGTTGTCTGCTTTTTGAAGTAACTGGAAATAATCCCGGGGAAGATTTGTATATTGGTTTTGAAGAATTTGAAAGAATCTCTGGGATCCCCGTGGGTCCATTTTTTAAAGTTATTTGAAAGAATCTCGGGGACCCCTAGTGGGTATAATTTTCGAAGTAATTTGAAAGAATCTCGGAGGTAACTTGTGTTGTACTTTTTAAGTAGTTTGAAAGAATCTCTGAGATACCTTGTCTTGTTTTTGTTGTAATTTGAAAGAATCTTGGCAACGCCGTGTGGATGTAGTTTTTAAAGTAATTTTAAAGAATCTCGAGGTTTTTTCTGTTATGTTTTTGAAGTAGTTTGAAAGAATCTTGTCTTGTTTTTGTTGTAATTTGAAAGAATCTCGGGGATTCCTTGTGTATCTAGTTTTTGAAATAATTTGAAGGAATCTCGAGGCCTCTTGTGCTTTTTTTGAAGTAGTTTGAAGGATCTCGGGAACCTTTTGTATTTTGTTTTTTCAGTAGATTGAAAGAAAAACGTGGACTCACTGTGGGTCTAATTTTTGAAGTAATTTGAAAGATTCTTGGAGACCCTCCTTTTGGGACTAATTTTTGAAGTAATTTGAAAGAATCTCTGGGACCACTTGTGTTTTGTTTTTCAAGTAATTTAAAAAAATCCCGAGGACCCCCTGGGATTCCAGTTTTTGAAGTAATTTGAAAACTACTGTGGGTTTAATTTTTGAAGTAATTTGAAAGAATTTCAAGGTCCCTGGTGTTTTGTTTTTAAAGTAGATTGAAAGAATTTCGGATACCTTTTGGATTTAAATTTTGAATCAATTTGAAATAATTTCAGGGATCTCTTGTGTTCTGTTTTTGAAGTAATCTGAAACAATCTCGGGGAGATCTCTTATTTTTTATGTAATTTGAAATAATCTCGAGGACCATATCGGGATCTAGTTTTTGAAGGCATTTGAAAGAATCTCGAGGTCTCTTGTGTTTTGTTTTTGAAGTAGTTTAAAAGCATCTCGGGGACTTCTTACGTTTAGTTTTTGAAGTAGTTTGAAAAAATTTCGGTGACCTCTTGTGGGTCTAGTTTTTGAAGTAATTTGAAAGAATTTCCGAGAACCCTTGTGTTTTGTTTTTGAAGTAGCCTAAAAAAATCTCGAAGACCCCATTTGGGAGTAGTTTTTGAAGTAATTTGAAAGAATCTCGGAGATCTCTTGTGTTTTATTTTTTTAATTAGATTGAAACAATCTCGGGTTGCCCCTGTCGGTCTAGTTTTTGAAGAAATTTAAGAGAATCTCAGAAGCCTCATGTGGTTCTAATTTTTGAAGTAATTTGAAAGAATTTAGAGATCTCTTGTGTTTTGTTTTTGAAGTAGTTTAAAAAAATCTCGGGGACCCCATTTGGGACTAGTTTTTGAAATAATTTGAAAGAATCTCGGAGACCTGTTGTGTTTTGTTTTTGAAGTAGATTGAGACAATCTCTAGTTCCTCTATCGGTCGGGTTCCTCCTGTCGGTCTAGTTTTTGAAGTAATTTGAAAGAATCTCAAGGCGTCTTGTGTTCTGTTTTTGAAGTAGTTTGAAAGAATCTCAGGGACCTCATGTGTTTTGTTTTTGAAGTAGTTTGGAAGAATCTCGGAGAATCTACGTGGATCTAATTTTTTAAGTAATTTGAAAGAATTTCCGAGAACCCTTTTGGGTCTAACTTTTGAAATAATGTGAAAGTATCTCTTGTATATTGTTTTTGAAGTAGTTTGTAATAATCCTGGGGACCCCCTGGGAATCTAGTTTTTGAAATATATAATTTGGAAAATATCCTAGTAGGCACTTGTGTTTGGTTTTTTAAGTAGTTTGAAAAAATCTCGGGAAGACCTTCTCCTGTTTTTGTTGTAATTTGAAAGAATCTCGGAGACCCCATCTGGATGTAGTTTTTGAAGTAATTTGAAAGAATTTAGAGATCTCTTGTGTTTTGTTTTTGAAGTAGTTTGAAAGGGGCTCGGGGACTTCCCACGTTTTGTTTTTGAGATAGTTCGAAAGAATCTCGGTGACCTCTTGTGTTCTGTTTTAGAAGTGGATTGAAAGAATTTCGGATTTCCCCTAGTTTTTGCAGTAATTTCAAAGAATCTTGGGAACCTCTTATGTTTTTTTTTTGAAGTAGTTTGAAAGAATCCCGGGGACCCCCCGTGGATTTATTTTGTTGGATAATTTGAAAGAATCTCGGAGACCTATTGTGTTTTGTTTTTGAAGTAGATTAAAAGAATCTGGGGGACCCTCTGCCGGTCTAGTTTTTGAAGTAATTTCAAAGAATCTCAATTCATCTTGTGTTTTGTTTTTGAAGTAGTTTGAAAGAATCTCGGGAACCTCTTGTGTTTTGTTTTTGAAGTAATCAGGAAAAAGATAAAGACATTTTTCGGGTTTGGACCATGTGAAATGTTTCGACGTTTCGCCCACTTTCGTAAGGGGTATCTTCAGGAAGTACCATACCAGTCTTGCACACCTTTTACCAACACTCTGTATTCTGGATTCTGTTTCTTTCTCTTCATTGAACTTTTCGTTCATTTACTTCCTGAAGTTGCTCCTCACATAAGTGGACAAAACGTCGAAACCTTTCTTAAATTTCACATGGTCCAAACCCGAAAAACGTCTAGATATCAGTGACTCTGGCCGTGAAAACCTCTGAATCCATTTAACTGAAAGAATCTCGGTGATCCCATCTGGGTCTAGTTTTTGAAGTAATTTAAAGAATCTTTGGGATCTCAGATAGGTCTAGTTTTTGAAATAATTTGAAAAAATCCTCTTGGTCCCTTGTGTTTTGTTTTTGAAGTAGTTTGAAACAATCTGGGGGACCGCCTATGGGTGTAATTTTTCTAGTGATGTGAAAGAATCTCGAAAACTCTCTGGGGTACTATTGAAGTAGTCTGAAAGAATCTCGGAGTCCCTTCTGTTTTTTTTAAGTAGTTTATGAGAATCTCGGGGACCTCTTACATTTTGTTTTTGAAGTACCTGCAAAGATTCTCGGGGACCTCTTTCGTTTTACTTTTGAAGTAGTTTGAAAGAATCTCGTTAACCCCTTATGTTTTGTTTTAAAGTATTTGAAAGAGTCTAAAACTTTGCCGTATTACCACCACTAACTGCCACTTTAAATTCGTCTAACACAAGTGCCATACATTTTTAGATAACACTTTTGTGACTATTTTTTTAACAAACATAAACAACCATTCCGTATCAAAACACTGCCACATATCATGTTTTTCAATCGTCAACACAGCTCGAATTTGTAGAAGGTGGCTGAGTTGGCAGACTTCTAACAACATGATTAATTCTAACTCTAGCTCCAGAGTCACCCAAGCGATTTTAGTACTTTTCCACAAAACCAGAAATAGATTCACATTTCTTTCTTATTGTCGCAGGTGGGGTTCGGTTCGCCCTCCAATGGGGTACTCCAGCGTGGTGACATCATCACCAAAGTGGGCAACTACGATGCCAGAGACATTCGTCACCAGGATGCGCAGACTTTATTTAAAAACGCTGGCACGAACATCCGAGTGGTCGTACAAAGGTGAGCATGATAATGAGTAATCGCCACTTATCGACAATTTTTCACTCATCTCGAACGAGCAGAAGCCGATATATTAAATATAGAACCGATGGGCGTTGCCAGTACTTTTATCTGTTTATTGCATTTTTTTATAGGCTGCTGGACCGGAAGTGGGTTAGGGGTTATTAATAGGTGTGGAGCGTGTTTGAGGAGGCTTTGACGCGATAACAATTTAATAATAATAATAATAATAATAATGATAATGATGAAAACGTCGTTTGCGCTTTCACTTTCAAGTTCGACTCCAACTAGTAACCGAGTCCTGTAGGAAGATTTATGACAAGTTATCTCCTTCCAAGATTTCTATCGTGACGTGACCTAGAGCAAGGCTGCGGTTCATCAACCTGTATGCACCTAAAAATAACCCCAAATCCTTGGGATCGAATTTAGTTTTTGAAATTGGCTGATGACACTTATATTTTCGAGAATTTTTGCACTACTTCCTTGACTGTTTTCTGTTGTAGGGAAAACACTCCTCGGCAGAATACCAGCACGGGATCGTCCAGGACTAGTTCCCACAACTACAGTCCTCTGTCGGTTTCGCCGCATCTTTCTCCCAAAGGAAATTACTTTTCGTCGCCTGCTCCTTACAGTCCTGCAGGATCAGCGTTGACTCCGTATTACTCCTTGCCTATGACACCCGTCGACGATAATTACTTCGAATCGGTTACTTATAGTCCAGGGGCCAAAAAGGGCGGTACTCTGGACACGGATTTTCATGTGACTAAACAGGTACGTGATTTTTGAATTAAAAATAAAAAACAACAATTTTCGAAAACCGTATGTATATTAATTGAGTAAATAAATTTGGGACAAACTTTTATAGTCCAGTTTAAAAAAATATTTATAGTTTTCTTTTTTAGATGCAAAAAACTGCACGTGTCACTTGCTGTCGAATGCCTTTAGTGCTCTCGAATGATTTTTTAACTCGACTGGCGCCTCGTCAAGGCAACTTCATTCTCGTACATACGCCACGCCAGATTTACGTTCTATTTATAATTTGCAGGTCTTAAAATTTTTATATTTGCATTAAATAATAACGTACGTAAAATTAAATTGCCGTATGATTTTTATTTTAGAGATTTATATTGAGATTACTTCGCATTTATTATGTCTAGATTCACATTTTTTACGGTTACGGGTTTTACAACTTTCCAACTGTAAACTCGACATTTGTGAACTGGGTTTTCAATTTTTCATTTTTTACTTTAAGTAAAAAATATTAAATTTGGACAATCAAATTTTGCATTCTGTCTCAAAAATTATACAATAGTGTTTTCTTAAATGTTTTTGTTAAATATTGACAACGTTAATGTTCAGTTTACAGCAGATTGAATAAATTAATTTTTCCTTTCACCTAAAAGTTAAAAATGTACGTATTACTTTATAATTTATGTTCAACAACAATTATTGCTCATCCAAAAACCATAACTTCATGGGGTATTGTATTATTTTGAAAATTTTATCAATTTTGTCTATTTTTAACATTAATTAAGAATTATTTTTTGTTTGTTTTTAGTTGGTTTAAAGTGAGGTAGACATTTTAATTTACCTAGCATTTTTTTAGGTGACGTCAACAAAATTTTGGTGGGGATGGATAGACATATTTCGGTTAGCGATCTATCAACTTGATGACAACTTCAAAACACGTGCTAAATTTCAAACACCAATTGGTTCCTTAGTTTCTAAGATAACAAAATTTGTTGTACAACTTTGAATTTTAGCATAATATAACGATATTAATACTAACATTAATAGGTCTCCAAGTTTTTTGAAATTATTTCCAAAATAAAATACCAGAGGTTCGAAAAATTTGCTCAAATTTTTTTAATACAAAATGCCAGAAGTTTCCAAGGTACCTAATTTTAATCGTGAAAAGAAACAACAAAAGCTCCAACATTCCTTTAAATTTTGAAACGAATAAAAGCACTAAAAACCCCAAAATTCGTTAAAATTTTTCGAAAACAAAACATGAAAATTTTCCGAAGTTCTTTTAATGTCTTTGAAATAAAAAACAATGGGCCCTCCAAGATTCTTTTAAATTCTTACAAAGAAAGACACACTCTTTTTTCTGAGGGTCCCAAGGTTCTTTCAAATTTTTCTAAAGAGAAATGTTTCTTAAGTTCTTTTAACAGTTTTGAAAAAACAACAGAGCGTTCAAAATTCTCTTAAATGATTTAAAAATAAAAGTATCAGAAGCCTTATGGTGTTTTCAAGTGTTAAAAAAATACTAGGTGTCCCCAAAACTCTTTTAAATTTTTAAAGGAAGAAAAACAGTTCTTTCAGATAATTCCAAAAATAAAATATCAGAGGATCCTTTTTTTTTTAATTCTTGCCAAGACAATACAGCTTCCAAGTTCTTTAACCACTTAAAAAAAATGTCTAGATTCTTCCAAATTATTGTTTCAGAAATAAAATACCAGAGGTTCCAAAATTCTTTTAATCTTTCCAAGAAGCAGCAAGAGCTCCCAAGATTTTTGAAATTTTTATGAGAATATAAACAACAAGAATCCTTAGATTTTTTCAAATTTTTCGAAAAAAAAAACACCAGCCTAGCTCAAAGGAACACTAAGGACCCCAAGATTCTTCCAAATAATTTCCAAAAATGAAATCAGAGGCTTCCAAGGTTCTTTTAGTCTTAAAACATCGCCAAATCCCCCAAAACCATTTTAAATTTTTAAAAGAAGAAAAAACACCGAGAAGCCAAGATTCTCTCAAATTTTTTGTGAACATACACCAAATTTTCCAACGTTTTTTAATCTCTAACAAAAATGCACCAGGATTCCCTAAAATTCTTTTAAACTCTTAAAAAAAAGGTTGCAACTACCCCAAAATTCTTTAAAATTATTTCAAAAATGAAATATTAGAAACCCCTAAGTTTTTTTAAAATCCTTTCGAGACAAAAAACCAGAAGCTGTCAGGTATCTTTTAATTAAAAAAAAAACACTATTTGCCTCCAAAACCCTTTTAAATTATTTCAACAATAAAATACTAGAGGTTTCCAAGTTTTTTTTTAATCTTTCAAAAAATTGCAGGTGCTCCCAAGATTTTTTTACGGTTTTAATACAATAAAAACACCAAGAACCCCAAGATGCTTTAAAATTTTTCGAAAACAAAGTACCAATTTTTCCAAGGTTCTATTAACCTTTTCAAATGCTCTTGCAAATAATTCCAAAAATAAAATATCAGAAGCACTTAAGATTTTTTTAATTCTTCTCGAGGCAAAACAGCAGAAGCTTTCAAGGTTCTTTTGATCCCTAAAAAAAAAAACAACAGAGGGGCCTAAAGATCATTTACCAATTTTTTGAAATTACAACAACAAAATTTTCGAACCACTTTGCAAAAAATGTTTAGCCTTCCACAAGATTTTTTTTAATTTATAAAAATGAACGCTGGGTATCTCAAGATTCTTTCAAATTATTATTTCAGAAACAAAATATCAGAAGTTTTTTTAATCTTTGAAAGAAACCACAAGAGCTCCCAAAATTTTAAGAGAATAAAAACAAGAATCCCCAGATTTTTTCAAATTTTTCGAAAACTATACACCAAAAGTTTCCAAGATTCTTTTAACCTCTTTTGAACCTCAAGATTGTTCCAAATAATTTCCAGAAATATTCAAAACATTAGCGGCTAGTCTAAAAAAAATAACAAATATTCTTCTAAATTCTTTAAATTGTAAAAACACCGAGAACTATCAGAATTTTTTCAAATTTTGCGAAAACAAAACACCAAAATCTTCCAAGGTCCTTTAACCATATAAAAAAACATCAAGGCTTCCGATATCTTTCTAAATTCTTAAAAAAAAGAAAATTAGGGACCAAGGTTTCTCCAAATAATTTCAAAAATAAAATGTAAGAGGTTTTCCAGATTTTTTCAAATTTTTTCCAAAACAAAACACCAAAGGTTTTTAATCTTTCAAAATATGCAGTAGCCTCCAAAATTCTTTTAAGTTTTTTAAATAATAAAAACACCTAGAACCTCATAATTATTACAAATAAATTTTTAGAAAACGAAACACCAAAATTTTCCAAAGTTCTTTAACCACTTACAAAAAAAAAAATATCTACCTCTCCACAAGATTTTTTTAAATTCTTATAAAATGAACACTAGAGACCTCAAGATTCTTTCAAATTATTATTTTAGAAACAAAATACCAGAGATTCTAAAGCTCTTTTAATCTTTCAAAGAAACAACAAGAGCTTGCAAGATTCTTTAAATTTTTAAGAGAATAAAAACAACAAGAATTCCTAGATTTTTCAAATTTTCGAAAACTATACACCAAAATTTTCCAAAATTCTTTTAACTTCTATGAAAAAAAAAAATCAGCCTCGTGCAAGATTCTTTTAAATTAAAAAAGAACACAAAGGACTCCAAGATTCTTCCAAATAATTTCCAGAAATAAAATACTTAAAACATCAGAAACTCCCTAGGTCCTCTTAATCTGAAAAAAAGGGTCCCGAATATTCTTCTAAATTCTTAAAATTGTAAAAACACCGAGAAAAAAGAGAATTAGGGACCAAGGTTTCTCCAAATATTTTCAAAAATAAAATATAAGAGGTTTTCCGCTTTTTTTTTCAATTTTTTTCCAAAACAACACACCAAAGGTTTTTAATCTTTCAAAATATGCAGTAGCCTCCAAGATTCTTTTAAGTTTTTAAATTATAAAAACACCTAGAACCTCATAATTATTACAGATTTTTCGAAGAAAACACAAACATTTTCCAAAGTTCTTTAACCACTTACAAAAAAAAAATGTCTACCTCTCTACAAGATTTTTTTTATTCTTAAAAAATGAACGCTAGAGACCTCAAGATTCTTTCAAATTATTATTTTAGAAACAAAATACCAGAGATTCTAAAGTTCTTTTAATCTTTCAAAGAAACAGCAAGAGGTCGCAAGATTCTTTAAATTTTTAAGAGAATAAAAACAACAAGAATTCCTAGGTTTTGCAAATTTTCGAAAACTATACACCAAAATTTTCCAAAATTCTTTTAACTTTGAAAAAAAAATCAGCCTCGTTCAAGATTCTTTTAAATTAAAAAAGAACACAAAGGACTCCAAGATTTTTCCAAATAATTTCCAGAAATAAAATACTTGAAACATCAGAAGCTCCCTGGGTCCTCCTAGCCTGAAAAAAGGGTCCCGAATATTCTTCTAAATTCTTAAAATTGTAAAAACACCGGGAACTATCAAAAGTTTTTCAAATTTTGCGAAAACAAAACACCAAAAGGTCCTTGAACCATATAAAAAAACATCAAGGCCTCCGAGATCTTTTTAAATTCTTAAAAAAAAGAAAATTTGGGACCAAGGTTCCTCCCAATAATTTCAAAAATAAAATATAAGAGGTTTTCCAGATTTTTTCAAATTTTTTCCAAAACAAAACACCGAAGGTTTTAATCTTTCAAAATATGCAGTAGCCTCCAAGATTATTTTAAGTTTTTTAAATAATAAAAACACCTAGAACCTCATAATTATTATAGATTTTTCGAAATCAAAACACCAAAATCTTCCAAAGTTCTGTAGCCACTTACAAAAAAAAAATGTCTACCTCTCCACAGGATTTTTTTAAATTCTTAAAAAATGAGCACTAGAGACCTCAAGATTCTTTCCAATTATTTTTTCAAAAAGCAAGATACCAGAGGCTCCCAAAGTTCTTTTAATCTTTCAAAGAAACAGCAGGCGCTCCTAAGATTCTTTAAATTTTTAAGAAGATACAAACAACAAGAACCCCATGATTTTTTCAAATTTTTCGAAAACTTCAAAATTTTCCAAGATTCTTTTAAATTAAAAAAAAACACACTAAGGACCCCAAGATTCTTTCAAATAATTTCCAGAAATAACATACTTAAAACATCAGAAGCTGCCAAGGTTCTTCTAGCCTAAAAAAAAAACAAGGGTCCCTAATATTTTTCTAAATCCTTAAAACTATGAAAACACCAAGAACAATCAAGATTTTTTCAAATTTTGCCAAAACAAAACATTAAAATTTTTCACGGTTCTTTTATTAAAAAAAAAAACCTAGATTGTTTTAAATTCTAAAAAAAAGCGTTAAGATTCTTTCAAATTATTTCGAAAATAAAATACCGGAGGCCACTAAGATTTTTTCAAATTCTTTTCAGATCATAAGACCTGAGGTTCTCAAGAGTTTTTAATCTCTTCAAAATTCTTTAAATTTTTTACAAAATAAAGCACTGAGAACCCAAGTTTGTTGAATATTTTTTTAAAACAAGACATCATCGCCAGATGTTTTTAAATTTTTAAAATACTGAAAACACCAGGATTATTTCAATTTTTTAAACACAAAACACTAAAGTTTTCCAAAATAAGGTAAATTCTTAAAAAATGAGCACTGGAGACCTCAAGATTCTTTCAAATTATTTTTTCAAAAACAAAATACCAGAGGCTCCCAAAGTTCTTTTAATCTTTCAAAGCAGGCGCTTCTAATATTCTTTAAATTTTTAAGAGGATAAAAACAACAAGAACGTTATGATTTTTTCAAATTTTTCGAAAAGTATACCTACACCAAAATTTTCCAAGATTCTGTTAACCTCTTTGAAAAAAAAAACACTAGCCTCGCTCAAGGTTCGTTTAAATTAAAAAAGGACACTAAGGACCACAAGAGTGTTCCAAATAATTTCTAGAAATAAAGTACTTAAAACATCAGAGGCTCCCAAGGTCCTCCTAGTCTGAAAAAAAAAAACAACAAGGGTCCCCAATATTCTTCTAAATTCTTAAAACTATAAAAACACTAAGAACACTCAAGATTTTTGTTTTTAATTTTCTGAAAACAAAACAAGATATTCCAAAGTCCTTTTAACCACATAAAAAAACAGCAAGGACCCCAAGATTCTTCTAAATAATTTCTATAAACAAAATA
The DNA here is from genome assembly GCF_036711695.1 of Zophobas morio. Taxonomy (NCBI): domain Eukaryota; kingdom Metazoa; phylum Arthropoda; class Insecta; order Coleoptera; family Tenebrionidae; genus Zophobas; species Zophobas morio. Next base: position 3,451,657 of record NW_026972123.1, on the reverse strand, counting down.
AAAACATCAGAGGCTTACAAGATTCTACTAGTCTGAAAAAAGACAATCGGGGTCTCCAATATTTTTTTAAATTCTTAAAACTAAAAACACCAGCAACGCTCAATTTTTTTTTTAATTTTGCGAAATCAAAAGATCAAAATCTTCTCAGATCCTTTTAACCACATCAAAAAGGCCTCCAAAATCTCTTTAAATTCTTAAAAAAAAGAAAATTAGGGACCAAGATTTTCCAAGATTCTTTAGCCATTTACAAAAAAAAATGTTTAGCCCTCCACAAGATTTGTTTAAATTCTTGAAAAATGAACACTGGAAACCTCAAGATTTTTTGGAATTATTATTTCAGAAAGAAAATTCCAGAAGCTCTCAAAGTTCTTTTAATCTTTCAAAGAAACAGCAAGAGCTCGCAAGATTCTTTAAATTTTTAAGAGAATAAAAACAACAAAAACCTCTAGGTTTTTTCAAATTTTCGAAAATCATACACCAAAATTTTCCAAAATTCTTTTAACTCATTTGAAAAAAAAAGATTCTTTTAAATTAAAAAAGAACACAAAGGACTCCAAGATACTTTCAAATAATTTCCAGAAATAAAATACTTAAAACATCAGAGGCCCCCAAGGTCCTCCTAGTTTGAAAAAAACAAGGGTCCCCAATATTTTTCTAAATTTTTAAAACTATAAAAACACTAAGAACATTCAAATTTTTTTTTTAATTTTCTGAAAACAAAACACCAAGATATTCCAAAGTCCTTTTAACCACATAAAAAAACACCAAGGACCCCAAGATTCTTCCAAATAATTTCTATAAATAAAATAAAAACATCAGAGGCTTACAAGATTCTAGTAGTCTGAAAAAAAAACAACAGGGATCCCAATATTTTTTTAAATTCTTAAAACTATAAAAACACCAGGAGCACTCAATTTTTTTTTTTAATTTTGCGAAAACAAAACATCAAAATCTTCCCAGATCCTTTTAACCACATCAAAAAAGCCTCGATCTCTTTAAATTCTTAAAAAAAAAGAAAACTAGGGACCAACATATTCCAAGATTCTTTAGCCATTTACAAAAAAAATGTTTAGCCCTCCACAAGATTTGTTTAAATTCTTGAAAAATGAACACTGGAAACCTCAAGATTCTTTGGAATTATTATTTCAGAAAGAAAATTCCAGAAGCTCTCAAAGTTCTTTTAATCTTTCAAAGAAACAGCAAGAGCTCGCAAGATTCTTTAAATTTTTAAGAGAATAAAAACAACAAGAACTCCTAGGTTTTTTCAAATTTTCGAAAATTATACACCAAAATTTTCCAAAATTCTTTTAACTTCTTTGAAAAAAAAGATTCTTTTAAATTAAAAAAGAACACAAAGGACTTCAAGATACTTTCAAATAATTTCCAGAAATAAAATACTTAAAACATCAGAGGCTCCCAAGGTCTTCTTAGTCAGAAAAAAAAAACAAGGGTCCCCAATATTTTTCTAAATTTTTAAAACTATAAAAACACTAAGAACATTCAAATTTGTTTTTTTAATTTTCTGAAAACAAAACACCAAGATATTCCAAAGTCCTTTTAACCACATAAAAAAACACCAAGGACCCCATGATTCTTCCAAATAATTTCTATAAATAAAATAAAAACATCAGAGGCTTACAAGATTCTACTAGTCTGAAAGAAAAACAACAGGGATCCCAATATTTTTTTAAATTCTTAAAACTATAAAAACACCAGGAACACTCAAAATTTTTTTTTTTTTAATTTTGCCAAAACAAAACATCAAAATCTTCCCAGATCCTTTTAACCACATCAAAAAGGCCTCCCAGATCTCTTTAAATTCTTAAAAAAAAGAAAATTAGGGACCAACATATTCCAAGATTTTTTAGCCATTTACAAAAAAAAAATGTTTAGCCCTCCACAAGATTTGTTTAAATTCTTGAAAAATGAACACTGGAAACCTCAAGATTCTTTGGAATTATTATTTCAGAAAGAAAATTCCAGAAGCTCTCAAAGTTCTTTTAATCTTTCAAAGAAACAGCAAGAGCTCGCAAGATTCTTTAAATTTTTAAGAGAATAAAAACAACAAGAACCCCTAGGTTTTTTCAAATTTTCGAAAACTATACACCAAAATTTTCCAAAATTCTTTTAACTTCTTTGAAAAAAAAAGATTCTTTTAAATTAAAAAAAACACAAAGGACTCCAAGATACTTTCAAATAATTTCCAGAAATAAAATACTTAAAACATCAGAGGCTCCCAAGGTCTTCTTAGTCTGAAAAAAAAAACAAGGGTCCCCAATATTTTTCTACACTTTTAAAACTATAAAAACACTAAGAACACTCAAGATTGTTTTTTAATTTTCTGAAAACAAAACACCAAAATATTCCAAGGTCTTTTAACCACATAAAAAAAATCAAGGACCCCAAGATTCTTCCAAATAATTTCTATAAATAAAATAAAAACATCAGACGCTTACAAGATTCTACTAGTCTGAAAATAAACAACAGGGATCCCCAATATTTTTTTAAATTTTAAAACTATAAAAACACTCAATTTTTTTTTAATTTTGGGAAAACAAAACATCAAAATCTTCCCAGATCCTTTTAACCACATCAAAAAGGCCTCCCAGATCTCTTTAAATTCTTAAAAAAAAGAAAATTAGGGACCAACATATTCCAAGATTTTTTAGCCATTTACAAAAAAAAATGTTTAGCCCTCCACAAGATTTGTTTAAATTCTTGAAAAATGAACACTGGAAACCTTAAGATTCTTTGGAATTATTATTTCAGAAAGAAAATTCCAGAAGCTCTCAAAGTTCTTTTAATCTTTCAAAGAAGCAGCAAGAGCTCGCAAGATTCTTTAAATTTTAAGAGAATAAAAATAACAAGAACCCCTAGGTTTTTCAAATTTTCGAAAACTATACACCAAAAGTTTCCAAAATTCTTTTAACTTCTTTGAAAAAAATCAGCCTCGTTCAAAATTCTTTAAATTAAAAAAAACACAAAGGACTCCAAGATTCTTTCAAATAATTTCTAGAAATAAAATACTTAAAATATCAGAGGCTCCCAAGGTCCTCCTAGTCTGAAAAAAAACCAACAAGGGTCCCCAATATTCTTCTAAATTCTTAAAATTCTAAAAACACCGAGAACTATCAAAATTTTTTCAAATTTTGCGAAAACAAAACACCGAAATCTTCCAAGGTCTTTTTAACCACACAAAAAAAATCAAGGACTCCAAGTTTTTTTTAATTCTCAAAAAAAAAAAAGAAAATTAGGCACTCTAATATTTCTTCAAATAATTTCAAAAATAAAATAGAAGAGGTTTTCCATATTTTTTCAATTTTTTTCTAAAACAACACACCAAAGGTTTTAATCTTTCAAAACATGCAGTAGCCTCCAATGGTTTCCACGACTGTTTCAAATTCTTAAAAAAAGACACAAGATCAAAACATCAAACTTGTTTGAAAAGATAAACACCAGAGGTTCTTCAATTTTTAGAATGATAAAAACACCAAGAACCCCAAGATTATTTAAATTTTTCGAAAACAAAAGACTCAAGTTTTCCAAGGTTCTTTTAAAAAACTTAGTCCCCGAAGATTACTATCTTAAATTCTAAAAAAAAAGGAAGGATACTGGAATTCAACAAAACAAAATTTACCTTTTATCAAATTATTTATAATAAGTATATGATTACAAACTTATTAGTTTAATTAATCACAAGGATGCCAGGACATGGTAAGCATAAAAGTTTTGTGATACAATTTTGTCGATTTTGTATTTTCTGAAATAAAAGTAAGGGCAGATTAATAAACCACAAGTATAGAAAATTGTTCGGAAAGTAAAACCCATATTTTTCTGACGTTACAACATAGCCATGTCAACTTTTTAGTCAAAACAACTTCTGTAATAATTTACTGCTCGCTATTTTAGTTCATACTTTTGTTGATTCTCTTCGCTATAATTTTTAAAGATAAAATTTCTCGCTACGTAAAATTCCTATTTATACTCTTTGCCTCTTCAAATACCCACTTACCAGTAGTATTGCGTACCTATTTTAAAATTTACGGACCATTAACAAAAATATATTTCAAAAACAACAACTTGTTTCACCGAGACGCAAAAATCCGCAAACTGTAACTTGTAAAAACATTGTTCGACAGCCTGTCTAAACGATAATCGTGCAGGCGAGTTGCCAATCTCCGAGTCTCGAAACGGGAAACCCACACCGAATCCGCAATCAAACAGGAATCAAGAAAACCGAAATCCAGCCCAACGCATCGCCATTTTTATTCAACACTCTTCCGTTGCATAACAGTTAAAAAAAGCACTTACCGCTCGCGAAAACCCACGTTGACGCTTTTACAATCCTGACCTTGATATTTCTGTCAGCCGTTTGTTTATTTCACTTTTCAGCCGGTTTATTGAAACCGGTTGATTGATTTGTTCTGGAAAGCGAAAAAGTCGCACCCCCACACGCCGCCACCTGTTGCACACGTTCCCACCCCCGCTTCGCCGCCACCGTGCGGTGCGCTGAAAACGACTTGTTTACACGACCCGAAGTGCTGAAATATCGACGGGCGTTGGTGGGGCGGTTTTCGCGAATTGGAAGCAGTCACAGTCAGGTAGCCATTAGGTGTGGTGATTTCCAATAGACCATGATCCTGTCCAGGACCCATTCCAGCGACCATTTCGCCGTGCAGGGCGAGAGCGCCAAGTTATGGGTAAGCCCTTCCTTTTGAACTGTAACCCAGCGGTCTAACCCATCGTGTGCGGGTCGTACCGGGTTGTGGCGGATGGTATGGGTTTCTGGAGCGGATGTTGGGGTTTGTGATTAATAAGGAAAGTGGTGCGATGGTCGTGACTTGATCGGTTCGAGGATCATATTTTCGTATTGGTTACGTCACTCGTGGCGGTTTTAGGATGGACGAAAATAACTGACTTTACGAAATATTTATCGGAGGATGTGTGCGGAGCGTTGGAAGGTGGAATTTTTATGCCGACGTCGAGGGCCGGGAGTGAAAAATACTAATTATGGGTTTTTGACAAGCATAGACGAAAGCACTTTGTCTTGTGTGTTGTTAAACCCAAAGAAAATAAATGCTCGAAATTGTGGTGCTTTCTTTTGATCTGGTTCGTAAAGTGTTGACGGGATAACCAAAGAAACTGACTGTAATTTGTGTAAAATGCTTTTCGTTTACATTAACGTAAATAATATCCAGTTAGAGCCTGTAAGCTCGGTTTATTTTTTTACATTGTTCTGTATGCAGAAGATTATTTTTGTATCGAACGATTTTGTCATTACTTTGGAAAATAGACACGAACTAGCAGGACAGAGCTTTGGCAAACAAACCAACACGTGTTGCAGTGCTTATTTTTCGGAAAATTCGTGGCGTTTAAAAATTAAAGTAATAAAGTGCATGTTTAAAATACGGTGTTATACTTGTTGACATACGCCTGCTCAAATTTTTCTCGATCTATTTTTAGGTGTTCGATAGGACAAACAGTTGCCATACTTTTGAAATGTGGTGGATAAGTCCGAGGTTTTTCAGCTTCTAACAAATCTTTGTTGACTTCCTGTCGATTAAAACCATGACGTCATCAACAAACAACAAATAATGTCAAAGTTGCTTCTAGAGCGTGGGTCGCGTAAAAATTGCTTCGGGTTTGTTTTTGTTGAATTTCGTTTGTGAATTTTTGGTTGAATTTATTCCAGACTTTACAAACACGCTGTATTATAAACATCCGTGACTGTCATATAGTGGGCGTTGATTTTTGCCGCTTTGTGAAAACAGGAATTATTATATTTTAGCAATTTTTAGGTTTGAGAATTATTTATCAGGTTGCCACATCCAAGTCATTTTGTTATTTTGACATTCTTTTTTGATTTTCAATTTTGCAAATGTTCGATTTTTCCGTTTTTTAAATTTTCAGTTTTTCCGTTTTTAAGGTTAGAATTTTTCCTTTTCCAATTGTTGGCCTTTTAATTAATCGATTTTGAGTTTCTTTATTTTTGCAGTTCTTCGATTTCTCAATTTTTAAATTGTGCGGTTTTTCAATGTTTCTTTTTCGATTTTTCAGTTTTTAATTTTTTGATCTTTCAATTTTTCAGTTCTACAAATTTCCGACTTTTTGATTTTTTAAAATTTCACTTTTAATAAGTTCGTCCTTTTGTTGAAAAATTAAAAAACGAAAAATTGAGAAAATAAAAATTAAAAATAAAGTACTTCCAAGTATGTGATTCCAAGTTGTTTCGTTTCTTCGATTTTAATTTTCTCAATTCGAGATTTTTAAATTTTTGTTTTTTTTTTATTGTTAATTTTGCGATTTTCCAAGTTGCTTTTTAATTTTTCGATCTTCCATCTTTTTGCAATTGTTCGTTTTTTCAATTTTTAATTTATCACTTTTTCAGGTTCCAATGTTATAATTTTTAGATTTGACAGTTTCTCGTTTTTTTGATTTTTCCATTTTAAGATATTTTTATTTTTTGATTTTTCAATTTTTTTTATTTACTGATTGTTGATTTTTCGTTATCCGATTTTTTACTTTCGCTATTTTTTCAACATTTCGGTATTTCAATTTTTTTTTATTGTTCAATCTTTCATTTTTCTCAGTTTTCGATTTTTTAATTTTACAGTTTTTCGATGTTTATTTGGACATTTTTCAGCTTTTGAATTTTACAATTTGTCGATTTTTCAATTTCTAGAAAATTTTGTTTACCGTATTTTTCTATTTCTCGATTCTTAATTAATCAGTTTTTCGATTTTGCAGTTTCTTTTTTTCAATTTTTCAAATTTTCAGTTCTTTTTTCAATTATCGAAGTTTTCAGTTTCTCAAGTTTTAAGATACGATTTTTAAATTTGTCGGTGTTTCAAGTTTCGTTTTATCTATTTTTGATTTTCAATTTTGCAATTGTTCGATTTTTCTGTTTTTTAAATTTTCAGTTTTTACATTTTTAAGGTTAGAATTTTTCCTTTTCCAATTGTTGACCTCTTAATTAAGCGATTTTGAGTTTCTTTATTTTTGGAGTTCTTCGATTTCTCAATTTTTAAATTGTTCGGTTTTTCAGTGTTTCTTTTTCGATTTTTCAGTTTTTAATTTTTTGATCTTTCGATTTTTCAGTTTTACAATTTTCCAACTTTTTGATTTTTTAAAATTTCACTTTTAATAAGTTTGTCCTTTTGTTGAAAAATTAAAAAACGAAAAATTGAGAAAATGAAAAATTAAAAATAAAGTACGTCCAAGTATGTGATTCCAAGTTGTTTCGTTTCTTCGATTTTTTATTTTCTCAATTCGAGATTTTTAAATTTTTCTTTTTTTCTAATTGCTAATTTTTCGATTTTTCCGTGTTTCGGTTTTACATTTTCCGATTTCTCGATTTTTCGTTTTTCGATTTTCATTATTTTCAGTAAAATTTCTGTATGTTTCGATTTCTTAATTTGCAGGTATTTTAATCTTGCGATTTTCCAAGTTGCTTTTAATTTTTCGATTTTCCATCTTTTTACAATTGTTCGTTTTTTCAATTTTTAATTTATCACTTTTTCAGGTTCCATTGTTACAAATTTTCGGTTTTACGTTTTTATTTTTTTTTCAACTTTACAATTTTGTAACTGTTTCATTTTTAAATTTCCCGATTTTTAATTTTTCACTTTTTTCAAATAATTATTATTAAGATTTTTTTTTAAGTGTACAATTCTTGGCTTTTCAATTATCCGATTTTTCAGTTTCTGTTTTCCAGTGTTTCGTCTTTTCGATGTTACAATTTTTCCATGTTTCGTTTCTACAATTTCTTGATTTTTTAGTTTTTTGGATTTTGAAATTGATTTTTTTTTTTGTATTTTTGATTGTGTAATTTATAGAAGTTTTTGTTTTTCGTTTTTTCAATTTTTCACATTCTCGATTTTTAATTAATCAGGGTTTTCAGGTTTCAATATTACAATTTTTCGATTTTTCAATTATTCCATTGTTCAATTTCTCAATTTTTCCATTTTTCGATTTTTCGTTTCTTAAATTTTTCGATATTTCAAGTTTCATTTTTCAGTTCTTAAGTCTCGTTTTTTCGGTTTTTTCAAGTTTTCTTTATTTTTTCAATTCTTCGATTTCTCAATTTTTTATTTTTCAATTCAATTCAAAATTTAGGTTTGAAAAAATTTGTCCTTTCGTTGAACAATTAAAAAATGACAAATCGAGAAAATGAAGGAATAAAAATCGAAAATTTGAAAAATTTTATATCGAAAAATTACACAATTGCTTCGTTTTGTCGATTTTTCTGTTTCTCGATTTTTAATTAATCAGTTTTTCGATTTTACAGTTTCTTCTCTTTTCAATTTTTCAAAGTTTCAGTTCTTTTTTCAATTATCGAAGTTTTCAGTTTCTCAAGTTTTAAGATTACGATTTTTAAATTTCTCGGTGTTTCAAGTCTCGTTTTTTCTATTTTCGATTTTCAATTTTGCAAATGTTCGATTTCTCTGTTTTTCAATTTTCAGTTTTTTCGTTTTTAAGGTTAGAATTTTTCCTTTTCCAATTGTTGACCTCTTAATTAATCGATTTTGAGTTTCTTTATTTTTGCAGTTCTTCGATTTCTCAGTTTTTAATTTTTTGCTTTCAATTTTTCAGTTTTACAATTTTCCGACTTTTTGATTTTTTAAAATTTCACTTTTATTAAGTTTGTCCTTTTGTTGAAAAATTAAAAAACGAAAAATTGAGAACATGAAAAATTAAAAATAAAGTACGTCCAAGTATGTAATTCCAAGTTGTTTCGTTTCTTCAATTTTTTATTTTCTCAATTCGAGATTTTTAAATTTTTGTTTTTTTTAATTGTTAATTTTTCGATTTTTCCGTGTTTCGTTTTTAAATTTCCCGATTTTTAATTTTTCACTTTTTTCAAATAATTATTATTAGGAGTGTACAATTCTTGGCTTTTCAATTACCCGATTTTTCAGTTTATGTTTTCCAGTGTTTCGTCTTTTCGATGTTACTATTTTTCCATGTTTCTTTTTTACAGTTTCTTGATTTTTTAGTTTTTTGGATTTTGAAATTGATTTTTTTTGTATTTTTGATTGTTTAATTTATAGAAGTTTTTGTTTTTCGTTTTTTCAATTTTTCACTTTTTGGATTTTTAATTAATCAGGGTTTTCAGGTTTCAATATTATAATTTTTCGATTTTTCAATTATCCCATTGTTCAATTTCTCAATTTTTTCATTTTTCGATTTTTCAATTTTTAAATTTTTCGATATTTCAACTTTTATTTTTCAATTCTTAAGTCTCGTTTTTTCGGTTTTTTCAAGTTTTCTTTATTTTTTCAATTCTTCGATTTCTCAATTTTTGATTTTTCAATTCAATTCAAAATTTCGGTTTGAATAAATTTGTTCTTTGGTTGAACAATTAAAAAATGACAAATCGAGAAAATGAAGGAATAAAAATCGAGAATTTGAAAAATTTTGTATCTAAAAATTGCAGAATTGCTTCGTTTTGTCGAAATTTCAGTTTCTCAATTTTAATTAATCAGGGTTTCGAGGTTTCAATATTACAATTTTTCGACATTTCAAGTTTCATTTTTCAATTTTTGATTCTCATTTTTTCGTTTTTTTCAATTTTTCTTTATTTTTTCAATTCTTCGACTTGTAAATGTTTAAATTTTTTGTTTTCTAAATTTTTAAATTTTTCAAAATTTTGGTTTGAATAAATCTGTCCTTTTGTTGAATAATTAAAAAATGAAACATCGAGAAAGCAAAGAATTAAAAATTGAGAATTGAGAAATTATGATAAGATCATTCCAAGAACCAGCTTTTCCCCAAAATTACCCAATTACAAGAACACGATTATCGCATAAATTCCAAAATTCCTTGCAGTTAAAACACCATTCGTGTTTTAATTAACTACCGAGAATTAATTAGATGCACAGAATTTGTAGCCACGTTTCCAAGGAAAATACAGAGAAACTATTAGGGCAAACAGTTCTTGGCAAACATACAAACACGTGTTGCATTTTAGTATTTTTAGTACTTTTTCTTATTACGCGAAACAAACACCTCTACGTAGAAATTAACGTAATGAAGAAATACAAAGTTAAAATGCTTTCGACTTATAAATAGCCACAGATGAAATAATGCGTTTGGATTATACGAATTCCCGTTAACATTATTTCGGTCTACAATAGCACCAGCGAAAACAAAAGTGACATCACGATGAAAATTTACAAGTTTGGCATCATTTATTCCAATAAATCTGGCTCTGGAGCACGCGAAATTTCAGAGCTGCTTCAAACATATGGTATTTAGAGCTTAAGTGCTTGATTCAGTTGACCTAAATATATATTTTTTAAATTTTATAATCGCAGTGGTATGAGAGACCAGTAACACTTCTGGTATTCCATACATGGTGCTTCCCGATGTAGGAGAATTTTTAACCATAATTACTTCTGGTCATTTGGATTTGGCATCAACAAGAATTAGAAAATGGTGGTTGTAAAATGGACCTGCATAATCCATGTGTACACGTTGCCAATTATTTTCTGGTATTTCCCATTGCTGAATCGACGCCGTTGCTTGACAACTTTTAACCATATTTTCGATGTCAGAATCGATGCCCTTCCAGTAGCAATAGTTTCTTCCTAGATATTTCATTTTCGCCATTCCTAGGTGTGTTGATTGAAATTCTTGTAGAATAATGTGTTGTAATTTTTTTGGAATTACCACACAATGTCCTTTAAATATTATTCCATCGTCCAGTGAAAATTCTAGATCTCTTCTAGTTCCATTTAGAATTTCTTTCTTCATTTTACATAATTCTGGAGCTGTTCTTGTTTCTTTTTCAATTTCATGAGCTGTGACTGTTTCGACATTCGATGGAATAATTGAAACCGGATAAAAATTGTGCATATCCTAACATTCTGGTTGCAGATAAGGCTGGAAGTTGTTTTTGAGGATTTTAAATAATACTCAGTGGTTTATTATCCATAATTAGAATAAATTTCCTTGCATAAATATAATGAAAAAATCTTTTCACATTTGGAATAAATTTACTTCAATAAATGTAATGAAAGATTCTTTTGAAACTCCAATAAATAGCTGTTGCCTCTTTATCTAATTAATTAGTGAAATTTCGAAAATTTTGTTGAAATTTGGTCGAAAATTGGGATACTTTGCATATTTTTGAATGTTTCAAAGGACGATTCTGGAAAAACCATTGGAGTTATCGAAGAAATGAAAGCGGATATGACTTCTGCGGCCCGAAATCTACAAGAAAATGTATTTAGTGAAATTTCGAAAATTTTGTTGAAAATTGGTCAAACATTGAGGTATTTTGCATAATTTTGAAAGTGTCAAAGGACGATTCTGGACAAACCATTGGAGTTATCGAAATAATGAAAGCGGATATGACTTCTGCGGCCCGAAATCGACAAGAAAATGTATTTAGTGACATTTCGAAAATTTTGTTGAAAATTGGTCGAAAATTGGGGTATTTTGCCTATTTTTGAAAGTTTCAAAGGACGATTCTGGAAAAGCCAATGGAGTTATCGAAGAAATTAAAGCGGATATGACTTCTGCGGCCCGAAATCTACAAGAAAATGCATTTAGTTAAATTATGAAAATTTTGTTGAAAATTGGTCGAAAATTGGAGTATTTTGGATATTTTTAAATGTTTCAAAGGACGATTCTAGAAAAAGCAATGGAGGTATCGAAGAAATGAAAGCGGATATGACTTCTGCGGCCCGAAATCTACAAGAAAATGTATTTAGTGAAATTATGAAAATTTTGTTGAAAATTGGTCGAAAATTGAGGTATTTTGCATATTTTTGAATGTTTCAAAGGACGATTCTGGAAAAACTCATTGGATTTATCGAAGAAATGAAAGAGGATATGACTTCTGCGCCCCGAAATCTACAAGAAAATGTATTTAGTGAAATTTCGAAAATTTTGTTGGAAATTGGTCGAAAATTGGGAGGATTTTGCATATTTTTATATATTTCAAAGGACGATTCCGGAAAAACAATTGGAATTATCGAAGAAATGAAAGCGGATATGACTACTGGGGCCCGAAATCTACAAGAAAATGTGTTTAGTGAAATTTCGAAAATTTTGTTGAAAATTGGTCGAAAATTGAGGTATTTTGCATATTTTTGAATGTTTCAAAGGACGATTCTGGAAAAACTCATTGGATTTATCGAAGAAATGAAAGAGGATATGACTTCTGCGCCCCGAAATCTACAAGAAAATGTATTTAGTGAAATTTCGAAAATTTTGTTGAAAATTGGTCGAAAATTGGGGTATTTTGTATATTTTTTAATGTTTCAAAGGACGATTTAGTAAAAACCATTGGAGTTATCGAAGAAATGAAAGCGGATATGACTTATGCGGTCCGAAATCTACAAGAAAATGTATTTAGTGAAATTTCGAAAATTTAGTTGAAAATTGGTCGAAAATTGGGGCAGTTTGCATATTTTTTAATGTTTCAAAAGTCAATTCTGAAAAAACCATTGGAGTTATCGAAGAAATGAAAGCGGATATGACTTCTGCGGGTTGAAATCTACAAGAAAATGTACTTAGTGAAATTTCGAAAATTTTGTTAAAAATTAGTCGAAAATTGGGCGGATTTTGCATATTTTTATATATTTCAAAGGACGATTCTAGAAAAACCATTGGAGTTATCGAAGAAATGAAAGCGGATATGACTTCTACGGCCCGGAATCTAGAAGAAAATGTATTTAGTGAATTTTCAAAAATTTTGTTGAAATTTGGTCGAAAATTTTGCATATTTTTAAATGTTTCAAAGGACGATTCTGGAAAAACCATTGGGGTTATGGAAGAAATGAAAGCGGATATGACTTCTGCTGCCCGAAATCTACAAGAAAATGTATTTAGTGAAATTTCGAAAATTTTGTTGAAAATTGGTCGAAAATTGGGCGGATTTTGCATATTTTTATACATTTCAAAGGACGATTCTGGAAGAACCACTAGAGTTATCGAAGAAATGAAAGCGGATATGACTTCTGCGGCCCGAAATCTACAAGAAAATGTATGTAGTGAAATTTCGAAAATTTTGTTGAAATTGAGAAATGCTCAAGCAATTGAGAAATCGAACTGTAGAAAAATGAAACTATAGAAATATCGGAAGTTCGAAAAAGGGAAATAAATCGAAATATCGAAAAGTAGGAAATTCAAAAATCTAAAAATGGAAAAACTATAAAAATTGAAACATGAGGAATTCCAGAAATTGAAAAATGAAATAATCGAAACAACGGAAAATTGAAAAATTGAAAGCTCGAAATATAGAAACGTCTAAAATTGAAAAAAATAATAATTGTAAAAATCGAAAAGACGAAAAATTCAAAATTCGAAAAATCCGAAATTTCTAAAACTCAAAAAGTCAAAAACTGGAAAAATCGAATATTTGAAAAATCTAAAAATGAGAAACTAGAACAATCGAGAAACAAAAAACCTAAAAACAGAGATATCGAAAAATCAAGACATCACAAAATCGAATAATCAAAAAATCGAGAAATCGAGAAATCGAAGGACTGAAAATTCGTAAAATTAAAAAATCGAAAATCCAGAAACCAAAAAATTGAGAAATCGATAAATTGAAAAAAAAAACATTTGAAAAATAGAAAAACCAGACCGAAAAATAGAAAAACTAAAAACCGAAAAATCGAAAATTCGAGCAATTGAAAAGTCGATAAATTGAAAAATCAAAAAATCTGGAAAAACTGAAGACTGGAAAAATCGAAAATTAGGGTAATCGAGAATTCGAAAAAACGAAAAATCGGAAGATTGAGAAGTCTAGAAACAGAAAACAAAATTGGAAAAAAGAAACATTGAGAACTCGAAAAATCGAAAAATTATAAAACTCGAAAATCAAAAACTGGAAAAATCGAATAGTTGAAAACTCTAAAAATAAGGAAATAGAAAAATCAAAAAATACCAAAAAATAAACAAATCGAAAAATTAAGACATCAAAGAATCTAAAAATCAAAAATCGAGAAATCTAAAAATTAAAATATTTAAAATTCGCGAAATTGAAAAATCGAAAATCCAGAAACCAAAAAAAATCGAAAATTGGGAAATCGAGAAATTGAAAATAGAGCAAACGAAAAACGAGAATTAAGTGGAAAGTCGAAAAATCGAATAATCAAGAAATCGACAAAAACTGAGGAATCGAATAATCTAATTTTCGAGCAATCGAGAAATCGGAAAAACGAAAAATCGGGAGATTGAAAAGTCTAGAAACTGAAAAGAAAAATCGAAAAAACCAAAAACTCTAAAATCAAAAACTGCAAAAATAGTTGAAAAATCTAAAAATGAGAAAATGGGAAAATTGAAAAACAAAAAACCAAATATAGAGAAATCGAAAAATAAAGACATCAGAAAATCAAAAAATCAAAAAACGAGAAATCGAAAAATCAAAACAGTTAAAATTCGCAAAACTGAAAAATCGAAAATCTAGAAACAAAAAAATAGAAATAGAGAAATCAAGAAATTGAAAATTGAATAATTGGGAAATTAAAAAATTGAAAAATTGAGAAATCGAAAAGTCAAAAAACCAATTCGAAAAATCGAAAAATTGAAAAATCCAAAACCTGAAAAATCTAAAAATTTAAGAACTGAAGAACTGAATATTCAAGACTTTGGGAAGTCGAAAAATGGAAAAACCCAAGAAGAACTGAAAACTCGAGAAATCGGAAAATCTAGAATTTTAAAAATAGATAAATTAAAATATCGAAAAGTCAAAAAATTGAAAAATTTAAAGTTTAAAAATCGAAAAACTGAAAATGCAAAAAATAAAAATCGAAAGATCAAAAAATCTAGAAGTCGAAAAACCGAAAAGTCGAAGAATCGAAATATTGAAAAATCCCAAAACTGAAAGAAATATCCAAAAATTGAGAAATTAGAAAAGTAGAAAATTGAGAAATCGAAAAACCATTAAAGCAAAGTCGAAAAATCGAAGAATTGAAGAGAAATGGGAAATCAAAAAATAGATTAATTGAGAAATCGGAAAACTGGAAGTTTAGCAACATCAAAATTTGAAAAATTGGAAAATAGAAATACTGAGAAACTGAAAAATAAAACAAAATCGAGAAATCGAAAAATCTAAAATTTAAAACATTGAACAACTAAAATATTGCAAAATTGAAAAATCGAGAAATCCAGACATCAAAAAATTCAAAAATAAAATTTCGAAAATCTAAAATTTAAAAAACGAAAAACTAAAAATCGACAAATCGAAAAATTGAAAAGCTAAAAAGTAAAAAATCAAAATCCGAGAAATCCAAAAATCGAAACATCGAAACATCTGAATTCGATAAACCGAGAAATAACAAAAAATGAAAATTCGAAAAATTAAAAAAAAAGAAAATCGAAAATTTAAAAATTCGGAAACTTGAACAATTGAAATAGAGAAGAACTGATGACCTGACCTGACCTGACCATAGAGATCATAGAGAATTAAGAATACCTACGCAAAATGGAAAATTCAAAAAATTTAAAAATCTAACAAAGGAAAAACGAAAATTTGAGAATTTGAAAAATCGAAAAATCCAGAAACCAAAAAAATCGGAAATTGAGAAGTCGAGAAATTGAAAATAGAGCAAACGAAAAATCGAGAAATAAGAATACGAAAAACCAAAAATTCGAAAAATAGAAAAATTGGACCGATGAAAAAACGAAAAATTCGAAAAATAAAAAAATGGAAAATACACACAATCAAAAAACTGAAACGTGTAAAAACCGAACAATAAAAAATCGAGACATCCAAAAATGGAAAAATCGGAAAATCGAAAAATCGAATAATCAAAAAATCGAGGAAAACTGAGAAATCGAATAATCGAATTTTCGGGCAATCGAGAAGTCGGAAAAACGAAAAATCGGTAGATTGAAAAGTCTAGACACTGAAATGAAAAATCGAAAAAACCAAAAACTCTCAAATCAAAAACTGCAAAAATTGAATAGTTGAAAAATCTAAAAATTAGAAAATTGAAAAATCGAAAAACAAAAAAACAAAAAATAGGAAAATCGAAAAATGAAGGCATCAAAAAATCTAAAATTCAAAAATCGAAAAATCAAAATATTTAAAATTCGCGAAATTGAAAAATCTAAAATCCAGAATCCAAAAAAATCGAAAATTGAGAAATCGAGAAATTGAAAATAGAGCAAAGGAAAAATCGAGAATTAAGAATACGAAAAATCAAAAATTCGAAAAATCAAAAAAATGGAAGAACCCACAATCAAAATACTGAAACGTGTAAAAACCAAAAAATAAAGAAATCGAGAAATCCAAGAATGGAAACATCGAATAATCAAGAAATCGAGGAAAACTGAGGAATCGAGTAATTGAATTTTCGGCAATCGAGAAATCAAAAAGACGAAAAATCGAGAGTCTAGACACTGAAAAGAAAAATCGAAAAAACCAAAAACACTAAAATCAAAAACGGCAAAAATTGAATTGTTGAAAAATCTAAAAATGAGAAAAAGGAAAAATCGAAAAACAAAAAACCAAAAAATAGAGAAATCGAAAAATAAAGACATCAAAAAATCTAAAAATCAAAAATCGAGCAATCGAAAAATCAAAACAGTTAAAATTCACAAAACCGAAAAATCGAAAATCTAGAAACCAAAAAATAGAAATAGAGAAATCAAGTAATTGAAAATTGAATAATCGAAAAACTGAAAAATTACAAAATTGAACGAAACATCCAAAAATTGGGAAATTAAAAAATTGAAAAATTGAGAAATTGAAAAATCCAAAACCTCAAAAACCGAAAAATTTAAGAACTGGAGAACTGAATGTTCGAGACTTTGGGAAGTCGAAAAATGGAAAAACCATAAAATAGATTAATTGAAAAATCGGAAAATTTGAAAATTCAGAAATGTCAAAATTTGAAAAATTAAAAAATATTGAAGAAGTGAAAAATCTAAAAATCGAAATGTCTAAAATTTAAAACAATGAAAAATTAAAATATTGTAAAATTGAAAAATGCAGAAATCCAAATCAATCCAGAAATCAAAACTCGCAAATTTAAAAAATTAGAAAATTGAAAAATCGGAACATTGAAAAATCGAAAAACCGACAAATCGAAAATTGAAACAGCGAAAAATTCAAAAACTGAGACATTGAGAAATCGAAAAATGGAGGAGTCGAAAAGTCGAGAAGTCGAAAAATCGAAAAATTGAGAAACCGAAATAGGCCAAAGTCGAAAAATCAAAAATTTCAAAAATCCAGAAAATTGAAAAATTAAAATATAGAAGAACTGAAAACTCGAGAAATCGGAAAATCTAGAATTTTAAAAATAGATAAATTAAAATATCGAAAAGTCAAAAAATTGAAAAATCTAAAGTTTAAAAACCGAAAAACTGAAAATCCAAAAAATAAAAATCGAAAGATCGAAAAACCGAAAAGTCGAAGAATTGAAATATTGAAAAATCCCAAAACTGAAAGAAATATCCAAAAATTGAGAAATTAGAAAAGTAGAAAATTGAGAAATAGAAAAACCATTGAAGCAAAGTCGAAAAATCGAAGAATTGAAGAGAAATGGAAAATCAAAAAATCGTGAAATTGAAAAATCGAGAAATCCAGACATCAAAAAATTAAAAAATAAAATTTCGAAAATCTAAAATTTAAAAAACGAAAAACTAAAAATCGACAAATCGAAAAATTGAAAAGCTAAAAAGTAAAAAATCAAAATTCGAGAAATCCAAAAATCGAAACATCGAAAAATTTAGTAACTGAGACATCGAGAAATCGAAAAAGCACGAGAAATCGAGAAGTCGAAAGCCGAGAAGAAACGCTAAAAATTGAAAAATTGAAGAATCAAAACATTGAAACATCTGAATTCGATAAACCGAGAAATAACAAAAAATTAAAAAAAAGAAAAGTCGAAAATTTAAAAATTCGGAAACTTGAACAATTGAAATATAGAAGAACTGATGACCTGAGAGAATTAAGAATACCTACGAAAAATCAAAAATTCAAAAAAATTTAAAAATCTAACAAAGGAAAAACGAAAATTTGAGAATTAGAAAAATCGAAAAATCCACAATCAAAAAATCGGAAAGCCTAAAAGGGAAAAATACAGAAATCGAGAAATCTGAAAATCAAAAAATCGAAAATTCGAGCAAACGAGTAATCAAAAAAACGAAAAATCGAGAAATTGAGAAGTCTATAAACTGAAATCGAAAAAGCAGAAAATAAATAATCGAAAAATCACGAAATTCAGGAATCGAAACATTGACAAATGCGCAAAATGGAAAAATCGAGAAATCCTGCAATTGAAAAAAAGGAAAAAAAATCGAAATTTCGAAAAGCGGGAAATTCAAAAATCAAAAAATGGAAAAAGTAGGAAGACTGAAAAATTGAACTTCTTTTTATATATAACAAGTATTCGTATGTAACCCAGAGGTTTAAATATTTATTTTGTATAGGAGCGAAATTGAATGTTTGTAACTCTCAAAATTTTCAACGCTTTCATCAAATCCATCGAAAATTATAGCCTTCATTGAAAATGATTCTAAACATAATAATAATAATATCTTTGTTTTCCAATATTGACATTAGTGATAAATTCTTGAAACTCTCCACAAATTTTGACCATTTCACAATAGTATTACCAACAACCTCTTGTCTAATTTTGTAGAATAGAAATTGTATGTGTAAGTACTTTGTACCAGTGTGAGTTTTGTGCACCTCCTATGTCAACCTTTTGTTGTAGCCCTACCGTACCACCCCTCTGGTGCTCCCCGGAGCCAAAGTGAAGCGTGAACCCGGACCGACGGAGAGTTACTTGAGACACCACCCCAACCCTGCCGTAAGGGCGCCTCCGCACCACCTCGATCCCGAACTCTTAATCAGACAGAAGGTGAACGTCGCCCTTAACCCCCACGTTACCGCTAACCCTCACACTTTTTGAAGTAGACTAGAGTAGATAGCACCATTCATTGATTTTTTTGTTAAAACAGGTTACCAACACTGTTTTGGAAAGATTAAACGCCAACGACCCCAACAAGCAGGTTATTATGTTTTTGTGTTTTTTTTTATTTTTTGAAAAGTGCCCAAAGTGGACGGGGCCGTTTTTGTTCTAATCGTGTGTCGTGTGCTTGTCGCTCCATCTACATCTGTATACTAAATCCAATGTTCTTCTAGATCGTCCACAAGCAGTTCAACTCTCCCATCAACCTCTACAGCGAGCCAAACATCGCTGACACCATTCAGAAGCAAACTGGCGCAACTCCGTAAGTCAATAAAAATCGTGTTTATGACAGATTGGGGCTATTTTGGGAGCGTGCCCGTTTTCGTTCGATTTTTCGGATTTATGTCGGACGGTGGTGCCAACTGTCGGGGACTTTTTTGATGTGTCGGTCGCACTGATTTACGCCGAATTAATTTATGCGCTGACGTTTATAGCGAAAATTTAGACGCGGCTAGAAGAGACGTTTAATTAAACTAAACAGCGGGCTCGGTGCCAACAAAGGAACGAGTTATTGGGGCGTCGGGTTCATTCAGTGGACGCTCTTGCGACTAACTAGGTCAGGTTTTCGAAAAATACATTTTTGGCTATTTTTAACGGAAATGGTGGGTTCGAGAGTTTCGTAAATTTACGTCTGCGTTTTTTTTTTTTTTTGTTGACAGTTTAATAATAGTAACAATTCGTTCGGTGTTTAAAATATCGAATGTGGTTGAGATTATTTTCTAGAAAATAAACTATTAATAGGCCGCACATGATGCAATAATAAAATATATTTAGTAGGTGTGGGGTCTGAGCAAATTGCATGAAATTAGAATTGGGTTATTGCACATTAAGGGCGACCAGATTGGTTTCCGAGGGATAAAATTACTTATATATTTTAGCTCAGCTAATTTTACGAAATAAAACGGCCAATTTTGACGCATTATTGGGTGTTTGTGTACGGATTGGTGATTCAAATACACCTACCTGTTGATTTATGTTGGTAACACGATTATTTGGACGTTTGAGGTTATGTCTGTCATTTGCTGAGTCACTTGTGGCGAATTTTAGAAATGGTTAATAGTGTTTAGTTTTATTAACGCAGCGTGGCTGATTTTTTTTTTTTGAAAAATTAAAAATTCTACCGCAAAATTTTTACATTTACCTAAGAAACAACTAATATACAGTATGTCTCCACTCCAGATTAAGATTACAAGAGGTTTTTTGTTTGCTATTTTACAGAAAAAATTTAAAGAAGTAAATCAGTAGTTTCAGTTTTGAAAATATTTAATAAACCTATTTCTGCTTTCTGAACGTCTGTGGTAGTTTGTTTTTGAACAAAAAATTTGGGGCTCTTGATGTTTCGTTTTTCAAAAAATTTAAAATAACCTTGGTGAAATTTAAATCATTTGAAAACAATTTTGGAGATTCTAGTCCTGAAAAAAAACTTGGGTCCTTGGTTTCCCTTTATTGCCCTTTATTTATTTATTATTATAAGTGTAATTGTTTTAATGTGATTAATTAATTTCGTTGTTTTTTTTTTATTATATTTGTATTGTATTTTGTATTTTTTTTTATATATATATTTAAAATTTGTGAAACTGTGTGTTGGAAAGTAATCTACTATAGACTATTGTCTGCTGGAATAAAGTACTATTATTATTATTATTATTATTATTTTCTGAAAAAACTGGAAAGGATCTTGGAATCTTCAGTGTCATTTTTTTAAGAATCAAAAGAATTTTGAGGCTTCTGGCGTATGGTTTTTTAAAATTTAAGTAATTTGAAAAATTTTTGAAAACCTTGGTGCTTTGTTTCGGAAAGAATTTGAAAAAGCTGAAAAATCATGGAGTACAATTGTGTGTTTTTTTTAATAATTTGAATGTCTTTGGGGCCCCCGTTTTGATTTTAACAAAATTTGAAAAACCTGGTTCTTCTTTGAAAAAATTGGAAAGAATTTTTGAATCCTCAGCGTTATTTTTTCTTAGGTTTAAAAAAATCCTAGCACACTTGGCGTGTGATTTCTGAAATTTAAACGTTCTGAAAAAATCATGGGGACTCTGGTCTTTATTTAAGAAAAATTTGCAGAAGTTGAAAAATTGTTTTGGAAAGAATTTGGAAAATCTTGAGGAACAATTTATTGTTGTTTTGATTAAAAAAAAAAGAAAAAATCTTGGATCTTTGATGTTGCGTTTTTGAAAAAAATTGGAAATAATCTCAGAATCCTCACTGTCATTTTTTTAAAGGTTTGAAAGAGCCTTTGGACCCTTGGCGTGTGATTTCTGAAATTTAAACATTCTGAAAAAGTCTTGGAGAATCTGTTCATTTGTTCAAGAAAAATTTGCAAAAGTTGAAAAATCTTAAGCTTCGATTTTTTTTAAAGAAACCAAAACAGTCTTAAAAACCCCTGTTGTTTTCATTAAGAAAGAAATTTTTAAAAATCTTGTGTCCTTGGTGTTCCAGGTGTTCCGTTTTTGAAAAAATTGGAAAGTCTTGGAATCTTCAGTGTCATTTTTTTAAGAATTAAAAGAATTTTGAGGCTTCTGGTGTATGATTTTTGAAATCTAAGTAATTTGAAGACCTTGCTGCTTCGTTTTGGAAAGAATTTGAAAAATTGTAAAATCTTGGAGTACAATTTCGTTTTTTTTTTTTTGAAGAATTTAAAACTCATAGACGTTTTCATAAAAAAAAAATGGAAAAATTTTGGATCTTTGTTGTTAAATTTTTGAAAAAAATTGGAAAGAATCTTGGAATCTTCAGTGTCATTTTTTAAGATTTAACAGAACTCTTTACCCTCTGGCGTGTGGTTTCTGAAATTTAAACATCCTGAAAAAATCGTGCGGACTCAGGAGTTTTGATTACGAAAAAAACTGAAAAAGTTGAAAAATCTTCAATTTTTTTTTAAGAATTTAAAACTGTCTTAGAGACTCCTGTCGTTTATCATTTTGAAAAAAATTGAGAAAAACTTAAGCCCTTGGTATTCCGTTTTTGAAAAAACTGTAAAAAATTTTGATTTATCTCCTGGTGTATGGTTTCCGAAAATTAAATAATCTGAAAAAATTTTGGGGGTTTTTGTGCTTTGTTTCGGAAAGAATTTGAAAAAGCCGAAAAATCTTGGAGTACAATTGTGTTTTTTTTTATAATTTGAATGTCTTAGAGGCCTCCGTTTTGATTTTAACAAAATTTGAAAAAAACTTGGAACTTTTTTGAAAAAATTGGAAAGAATTTTTGAATCCTCGGCGTTATTTTTTCTTAGGTTTAAAAAATCCTAGCACACTTGGCGTGTGATTTCTGAAATTTAATTTGGTCTTTTGTTTAAGAAAAAATTGTGGAAGTTGAAAATTTTTAAAAATTTTGTAGACTTTGGTGCTTTGTTTTAGAAAAAATTTGAAAAATCTTGAGGAACAATTTTTGTTGTTGTTTTGATTAAAAAAAAAATGAAAAAATTTTGGATCTTTGATGTTGCGTTTTTGAAAAAAATTGGAAATAATCTCAGAATTCTCACTTTCATTTGTTTAAAAGTTGAAAAATCTTATGCTTCGATTTTTTTTAAAGAAATTAAAACGGTCTTAGAAACCCGTGTTGTTTTCATTAAAAAAAAAATAAAAAAATCTTGGGTCCTTGGTGTTCCGTTTTTGGAAAAATTGGAAAGAGTCTTGGAATCTTCAGTGTCATTTTTTTAATATTTAAAGGAATTCTGGGTCCGTTGGCGTATGGTTTCTGAAATTTAAACATTCTGAAAAAACCTTTGGGACTCTGGTGCTTTGTTTAGGAACAAATTTGGAAAAATTGAAACATTTTGGGGTTCAATTTTTTAAAGAATCTAAAACTAGCTTTGGTTTTCATTAAAAAAAAAATGAAAAACTTAGGTCCTTGGTGTTTCCTTTTTGAAAATACTCTGAAGAAACTTGGTGTCAATTTTTTAAGAAGTAAAAGAATCTTGAAGCTCGTTTCTGAAAGTTAAATAATTTAAAAAACATTTCTGGACTTTGGTGCTTTGTTTTAGGAATTTTTGAAAAATGTGAAAAATCTTGAGATACAATTGTTTTTTAGGAATTTAAACCGAGGTTGCTTTCATTAAAAAAAATCTGGGTGTTCCGTTTTTGAAAAATTCTAGAAAGAATCTTGGGTCCTTCAATATTATTTTTTTTAATTAAAAGAATCTTGAATCTCGCGGTGTATAGTTTCTGAAATTTAAATAATTTGAAAAAATTTTGTGGGCGTTAATGCCCGTTTTTAAAGAATTTGAAAAAGCAAAAAAATCTTGGGTTAAAAAAAAATAAAGGCTCCTGGTGTGTGGTTTCCGAAAATTAAATAATCTGAATGGATTAGAATTGTGTTTTTTTTTAATAATTTGAATGTCTTAGGGGCCCCCGTTTTGATTTTAACAAAATTTGAAACACCTGGTTCTTTTTTGAAAAAATTGGAAAGAATTTTTGAATCCTCAGCGTTATTTTTTCTTAGGTTTAGAAAAATCCTAGCACATTTGGGAAAAAATTTGGAAAAATTAAAAAAAATTGTAGTCCAATTTTTTTTTAACAATTTAAAATTGTCTTTTGTTTTCAATAAAAAAAATATAAAAAAACTTAGGTCCTTGGTGTTCCGTTTTTAAAAAAACTGAAGAATCTTTTAATCTTCACTGTCAATTTTTTAAGAATTAAAAGAATCTTGAAGATCGTTTCTGAAATTAAATAATTTGAAAACAATTTTGGGGAAGCTGGTCCTGAAAAAACTTGGATCCTTGGTGTCCCTTTTCTGAAAAAACTGGAAACAATCTTGGAATTTTCAGTGTCATTTTTTACGAATTAAAAGAATTTTGAAGCTTCTGTTGTATGATTTTTGAAATTTAAGTAATTTGAAGAATTTTTAAAAACCTTGGTGCTTTATTTTGGAAAGAATTTGAAAAAATTCAAAAATCTCGGGGTACAATTTCGTTTTTTTAAGAATGTAAAAGTCATAGAAGCCCCTGTTGTTTTCATTAAAAAAAATGAAAAAATTTTGGATCCTTGTTAAATTTTTGAAAAAAAATTGGAAAAAATCTTGGAATCTTCAGTGCCACTTTTTAAGATTTAAAAGAACCCTTTACCCTCTGGCTTGTGGTTTCTGAAATTTAAACATTCTGAAAAAATCTTTCGGACTTTGGGGTTTTGATTACGAAAAAAACTGAAAAAGTTGAAAAATCTTCAAATTTTTTTTAAGAATTTAAAACTGTCTTAGAGACTCCTGTCGTTTTCCATTTTGAAAAAAATTGAGAAAAACTTAAGCCCTTGGTATTCCGTTTTTGAAAAAAACTGGAAAAAATCTTGATATGTATATTTCCTGGTGTGTGGTTTCCGAAAATTAAATTATCTGAAAAAATTTTGGGGATTTTTGTGCTTCGTTTCGAAAAGAATTTGAAAACGCCGAAAAATCTTGGAGCACAATTGTGTTTTTTTTTAATAATTTGAATGTCTTAAGGACCTCCGTTTTGATTTTAACAAAATCTGAAAAAAACTTGGATCTTTTTTGAAAAAATTGGAAAGAATTTTTGAATCCTCGGCGTTATTTTTTCTTAGATATAAAAAAATCCTAGCACACTTGACGTGTGATTTCTGAAATTTAATTTGGTCTTTTGTTTAAGAAAAAATTGTGGAAGTTGAAAATTTTTAAAAATTTTGTAGACTTTGGTGCTTTGTTTTAGAAAAAATTTGAAAAATCTTGAGGAACAACTTTTTTGTGTTGTTTTGATTAAAAAAAAAAAAATGAAAAAATCTTGGATCTTTGATGTTGCGTTTTTGAAAAAAATTTGAAATAATCTCAGATTCCTCACTGTCATTTTTTTTAAGGTTTGAAAGAATCTTAGGGTCCCTGGATTTCTGAAATTTGAACATTTTGAAAAAGTCTTGGAGATTCTGGTCATTTGTTCAAGAAAAATTTGCAAAAGTTGTAAAATCTTATACTTCGATTTTTTTTTTTAAGAAATGAAAACGATTTTAAAAACCCCTGTTGTTTTCATTAAAAAAGAATTTTTTTAAAATCTTGGGTATTTGGTGTCCCTTTTCTGAAAAAACTTGAAAGAATCTTGGAATCTTCAGTGTCATTTTTTTAAAAATTAAAAAAAATTTGAGGCTTCTGGTGTATGATTTTTGAAATGTAAGTAATTTGAAGACTTTGCTGCTTCATTTTGGAAATAATTCGAAAAATTGTAAAATTTTGGGGTACAATTTCGTTTTTTTTTAAGAATTTAAAAGTCATAGAAGTTTTCATTAAAAAAATGAAAAAATGTTGGATCTTTGTTGTTAAATTTTTGCAAAAAAAATTGGAAAGGATCTTGGAATCTTCAGTGCCACTTTTTAAGATTTAAAAGAACCCTTTACCCTCTGGCTTGTGGTTTCTGAAATTTAAACATTCTGAAAAAATCTTTCGGACTTTGGGGTTTTGATTACGAAAAAAACTGAAAAAGTTGAAAAATCTTCAAATTTTTTTTAAGAATTTAAAACTGTCTTAGAGACTCCTGTCGTTTTCCATTTTGAAAAAAATTGAGAAAAACTTAAGCCCTTGGTATTCCGTTTTTGAAAAAAACTGGAAAAAATCTTGATATGTATATTTCCTGGTGTGTGGTTTCCGAAAATTAAATTATCTGAAAAAATTTTGGGGATTTTTGTGCTTCGTTTCGAAAAGAATTTGAAAACGCCGAAAAATCTTGGAGCACAATTGTGTTTTTTTTTTAATAATTTGAATGTCTTAAGGACCTCCGTTTTGATTTTAACAAAATCTGAAAAAAACTTGGATCTTTTTTGAAAAAATTGGAAAGAATTTTTGAATCCTCGGCGTTATTTTTTCTTAGATATAAAAAAATCCTAGCACACTTGACGTGTGATTTCTGAAATTTAATTTGGTCTTTTGTTTAAGAAAAATTTGCAGAAGTTGAAAAATCTTAAAAATTTTGTGGACTTTGGTGCTTTGCTTTGGAAAGAATGTGAAAAATCTTGACAAACAATTTTTTGTTGTTGTTTTGATTAAAAAAAATAAAAAAATCTTGGATCTTTGATGTTGCGTTTTTGAAAAAAATTGGAAATAATCTCAGAATTCTGACTTTCATTTGTTTAAAAGTTGAAAAATCTTATGCTTCGATTTTTTTTTAAGAAATTAAAACGGTTTTAGAAACCCCTGTTGTTTTCATTAAAAAAATTTTGGGTCCTTGGTGTTCCGTTTTTGGAAAAATTGGAAAGAGTCTTGGAATCTTCAGTGTCATTTTTTTAATATTTAAAGGAATTCTGGGTCCCTTGGCATATGGTTTCTGAAATTTAAACATTCTGAAAAAACCTTTAGGACTCTGGTGCTTTGTTTAGGAACAAATTTGGAAAAATTGAAACATTTTGGGGTTCAATTTTTTTAAGAATCTAAAACTAGCTTTGGTTTTCATTAAAAATCCTCAGGGTCAATTTTTTAAGAAGTAAAAGACTCTTGAAGCTCGTTTCTGAAATTTGAATAATTTGAAAAACATTTCTGGACTTTGGTGCTTTGTTTTAGGAATTTTTGAAAAATCTGAAAAATCTTGAGATACAATTTTTTTTAGGAATTTAAACCGAGGTCGTTTTCATTAAAAAAAATTTGGGTGTTCCGTTTTTGAAAAATTCTGGAAAGAATCTTGGGTCCTTCAGTGTTTTTTTTAATTAAAAGACTGTTGAATCTCGCGGTGTGTAGTTTCTGAAATTGAAATAATTTGAAAAAATTTTGTGGGCGTTAATGCCTGTTTTTAAAAAAATTGAAAAAGCTGAAAAATCTTGGTGTATATTTTTTTTTGTTTGGAGAATTTAAAAATCTTAGAGGGCCGTGATATTTTATTTAAAAAAAAAAATAAAAACATTTTGGATCTTTTATGTTCCGTTTTTGAAAAAAATTGGAAATAATCTTGGAATCCCCTTTGTCATTTTTTTAAGGTTTCAAAAAATCCTTGGGCCCCTGGTCTGTGGTTTCTGAAATTTAAACATCCTGAAAAAATATTAGAGACCATGGTGATTTGTTTAGGAAAAAATAGGGAAAAGTTGAAAAATCTTAAGAATTACATTTTTTTAAGAATTTTAAAACGGGGTTGTTTTCATTTTTAAAAAATCTGAATAAATCTTGGACCCTGGGTGTTACGTTTTTGAAAAATCCTGGAACGAATCTTGGGCTCTTCAGTGTCTTTTTTTTAAGAATTAAAAGAATCTTGAAGCTCGTAGTGTGATTTCTGAAATTTAAATAATTTCAAAAAATTTTGTGGGCTTTGACGTCTATGTTTTGGAAAGAATTTGAAAAAGCTTAAAATCTTGGGGTACAATTTTTTTTGTTTTGAGAATTTAAAAATCTTAGAGGTTCATGTTGTTTTGCTTAAAAAAAATAAAAACATTTTGGATCTTTTATGTTCCGTTTTTGAAAAAAATTGGAAATAATCTTGGAATCCCCACTGTTATTTTTTTTAAGTCTAAAAAAATCCTTGGGCCTCTGGTGTGTGGTTCCTGAAATTTAAACATTCTGAAAAAATCTTAGAGACCATGATGCTTTGTTTAGGAAAAAGTAGGGAAAAGTTGAAAATTCTCAGGGCTTACAATTTTTTTAAGAATTAAAACAATTTTAGAAACCCCTGTAGTTTTCATTTTTAAAAAATTTGAAAAAATGTTGGACCCTTCGTGTTCCGTTTTTAAAAAACTGGAAAGAATCTTCGAAATTTCAGTGCCCTTTTTTAAAGATTTTAAAGAAACTTGAGGCTCCTGGTGTATAATTTCTGAAATTTAATTAAAAAAAACGTTGAAGGACTTTAGTGCTTTATTTTAGAAAGAACCACGAATCTTGGAGTACAATTGTATTATTTTTAAGTCTTAGAGACCTCTGCTGTTTTCATTAAACAGAAAACGAAAAATTTTTGGACTTTTGATGTTTCCTTTTTGAAAAAATTTGGAAAAATCATGGCATTTCCAGTGTCTTATTTTGAATAATTTAAAAGAATTTTAGGACCTGTGGTGTTTTGTTTTGGAAAAAACTTGAAAAAGTTAAGCCACTTTGCTCCAGCTCAAAGTAAACAAAAATAAAAGCTACGTTATGAACTAGGCCATGCGTTCGCGAAAATGCCAGATGATCTCTAAAAATACTTCTGTCAGCCACATAACCCGCATTCTTTGATCTTTGATCACATAACCTCAACTCCATTAATAATCGCCAAATTCCGTTTTCTCCAATTTCGCAACCCCAACCGACAGTTCTCCTAAAAAAAAATCACCTTGAAATACGGTTTCGTTTAAAACCGCAACACTATATCATTTTATCGATCTGGCCTCACTCCCAAATGGCCCAGCTCCAAACGTTCATGATCTTGAGTACTTCGAGCAAATTTCAATAGAATTTCAAGATCACGTACGACTTGTTACTTTGTTACGCTCGGTCGCAGCGGTTCGGACTGTAGCGCTTTTTTTCCAGTGGCGTCCGCAAGCACGTGAAGTTCAACCCGTCTGAGAGCGAGACGTACAAAGCAGTCCAGGAAGAGCAACTCGGCGAGCTGGTGCAAGAGGTAAACGTGCCGCCGCAGAGCAGGATCTACGCGCCCAACAAGACAATCCCGGCCAAGGTAAATAGAAATAATTAGTTTCGGGCCTTCTTGCCAAGTACGTCACTGGGTGCTTTTGCAACGAAGCTGCATTGTAACGCGTATTATATATACAGTCTTATAAAAATCCGAGGTCGAAAGTGTGCGTTGGTCTGTGGGACGAAGGAAAAAAGTGGGGCGTGGGCGGGTCTCGTCACAAAATTGAGTTGTCGCTGTCATTTTTTTCATAGACGGGGTAAATGGGATTAATTTACGGGATTCTAAAAAATTAAATTATTGAGGGTCCCCAGTCGAAAATTTTAGAAATCCCGAAAATTGAAAAATTGAAAGATAGAAGAACCGAAACTCGAGAAATCAAAAATTTGAAAATTTTACAAATTGAACAATTAAAATATCGAAAAGTTGAAAAATTGAGAAATCGAAATATAAAACGGCCGAAAATTGAAAAATCTAAAGTTTAAAAAACGAAAAACTGAAAACCGGGAAATCCAAAAAATTGAAACATCAAAAACCTGAAAAATCGAAAAATTGAAGAATTGAAGAAGTGAAAAATCGAAACTTTGATAAGAAATGGGAAAAAAAAGATTACTTCAGAAATCGGAAAACTGAAAATTTAGAAACGTCAAAATTTGAAAAATTCAAAAATTGAAAAATCGAAATATTTAGAAATCGTAAAATTGAAGAGGCTAAAAATTGAGAAATTGTATCATTGAAACATCGGAAAATTAAAAAATCCAAAAATAAAAAAATGGAGAAACCGAAAATTTGGAGAATGGAAAAATTGAAAATGCCCAAAATTGAAGTACTGAAAAATTGAAACGTCTAAAGTAAAATAATCGAAAAATCTAAAAGCCGTGATCCGTAATCTGATACATATCTTAACCGGTTTTGACCATAATTTCTTGCTGTTTCAACTTTCGAATTCTCAGTTTTTCGAAATTTTAGTTTGGGGACTCTTCAGTTTACTGCTATTTGTTATTCAATTTTTGGATTTTACAATTACTCAATTTTTCAATTTCTCGGTTTTGGGATTTTTCAGTTTACTTATTATTCAATTTTTCGATTTTTTTTATGGTTTCGATATTTCGACTTCACTTTTTTGATATTTCGATTTCTCAATTTTTCAATTCTTTATATTCTCAGTTTTTGGAGAGTTTCAATATTTCTGTTTTTCGACTTTTCCATTTTTGACTTCTGGATTTTTGGATGTGTCGACTTTTTACTTTTTCGATTTTTAAATTTTAGATTTCTCAATTTTTGGCCTTTAAATTTTTCAATATTTAAAATTTTAGATTTTTCGATTTCTCGATTTTTCATTTCAGTTCTTCGATATTTCAATTTTTCAAGTTTTCGAATTTTTCAAATATTTCGATTTCTTAATCTTTTGATTTTTCGACTTCCCGGTTTTAGATTTTCTGTTTTTCAATTGTCATTCTGTCAAATTTTCGATTTTTTAATTTTTCAAATTGACTTTTATAAACTCTCAATTTTTCGATTTTTCAATCAATCGATGTTTTGATTTTCCCATTTCTTGACCTTCGAGTGTTTCAATTTTCTTGTTCTTCAATTTTTTAATTTTTCGATTTTTTAGGTTTTTATTTTTCGACTTCACTTTTTTGATTTTTCGATTTTTCAGTTTTAGGATTTTTCAATATTTCAATTCTTCGGTTGTCTATTTCTGACTTCTGGATTTTTCGATGTGTCTGCCTTTTTACTTTTTCGATTTTTCAATTTTTGGATTTTCAAATTTTAGATTTTTCAGTTTTTTGATATTTTAATTTTTCAATATTTCTTAATCTTTCGATTTTTCGACCTCCTGTTCTCTTTTTCAATTTTTCGATTGGTTAATTTTTCGTTCCCGATTTATCGAGATTTGATTGTTCTGGTTTTCGATTTATCAGTTTTTCAATTTTTTATTTTGGTCTATTTCGGTTTCTCAGTTTTTCCAATTTTCCATTTTTTCGTTTTTTGATTTTTCCGCTTTTCCAATTTTCAACTTTTAACTTTTTGTTTCGATTTCTCATTCTTTTGATCTTTCAATCTCTCAATTTTTCAATTTTTCGAATTTTTAAGTGTTTTGATTTCTCGATTTTTCGATATTCGTCTTTTAAATTTTGGATTTTTAAATTTTACATTTTTTCGATTTTCAGTTCTCCGATATTTCGAATTTTCAATGTTTCGGTTTTACGATTTTTTAAGGTTTTGATTTTTCGATTATTAGATTTCTCAATTTTTCGAATTTTCGATTATTTTAATTTTTCAATTTTTCTCACTGTTAATATCATACGAAAAATAGAAAAAGTAAAAAAATCTACACTTCGAAAACTCCAAAAGCCAAAAATTCGAAAACTTGAAAAACTGAAAGATCGAAGAATTGAAATGAAAAATCGAGAAATGGAAAAATCTAAAATTTTAAATATTGAAAAATTTAAAGGCCAAAAAATTGAGAATTCTAAAATTTAAAAATCGAAAAAGTAAAAAGTCGACATATCGAACAATCCAGCAGTCAAAAATGAAAAAGTCGAAGAACAGAAATATTGAAAAATCCCAAAACTAAAAAAAATATCGAAAGAGCGAAAAATGAAAGAAAAACTGAAAACCCCCAAAACTGAAATATCCAAAAACTGAGAATCTAAAGAATTGAAAAATTGAGAAATCGAAAAAGCAAAGAACTTAAAAATTCGAAAAATTGAAAAATTTAGAGATTGAAAGATCAAAACAACCAGAAATCGAAAAGTGATGAAGTCGACAAACAAAAGTTAAAAGTTGAAAAATTGGAAAAGCGGAAAAATCAAAAAACGAAAAAGTGGAAAACTGGAAAAACTGAGAAAGCGAAATAGGCAAATCTCGATAAATCGGGAATGAAAAATTAACAAATCGAAAAATTGAAAAACAGAACATCTAAAACCAGGAAGTCCAAAAATCGAAAGATTAAGAAATATTGAAAAACTAAAATATCAAAAGACTGAAAAATCTAAAATTTAAATATCCAACAATTGAAAAATCGAAAAAGTAAAAAGGTAGACATATCGAAAAATCCAGAAATCATAAGTAGAAAAGCCGAAGAATTGAAAAATCGAAAAATCAAAAAATTGAAAAATTAAAAAATTAAAGAATTGAAGAACAGGAAAATCGAAACACTCGAAGGTCAAGAAATGAGAAAATCAAAACATCGATTAATTGAAAAATCGAAAAATTGAGAGTTTATAAAAGTCAAATTTGAAAAATTAAAAAATCGAAAATTTGACAAAATGACAATTGAAAAACAGAAAATCTAAAACCGGGAAGTCGAAAAATCAAAAGATTAAGAAATCGAAACATTCGAAAACTTGAAAAATTGAAATATCGAAGAACTGAAATGAAAAATCGAGAATTAAAAAAATCGACACATCGAAAACTCCAGAAGCCAAAAATCGAAAAGTCGAAGAATCGAAATATTGAAAAATCACAAAACTGAAATATCGAAAAACTGAAAAATGGAAAACCTCAAAAATCCGAAAACTGAAATTCGAAACTTTAAAAAAACTAAAAAATCGAAAATCAAAAACCTAAAAAATCGAAAAATTAAAGAATTGGAGAACAAGAATATCGAAACCCTCAAAGTCAAGAACTGGGAAAATCAAAACATCGATTAATCGAAAAATCGAAACCTTAAAAAATCGTAAAACCGAAACATCGAAGAACTGAAAATGGAAAAAATGTAAAATTTAAAAATCTAAAATTTAAAAACCGAATAACGAAAAATCGAGAAATCGGAACTCCCAAATTTAAAATATCGGATAACTGAAAAATCGAAACATCGAAAAAATGAGAAATCGAAAAATCAAAAGATCAGGAAATCGTGGAGTCGAAAAATCGAACAATTGAGAAACCGAAATAGGTCAAAATCGAAAAATCGTACAGTAGTTAAAGATTGAACAATTTATAAATTAAGAAATTGACAGTCAAAATATCAAAAAATCCAAATCTCGATAAATCGAGAAATCAAAAAACTTAAAAATTCGAAAAATTGAAAAATTGAGAGACTGAAAGATCAAAAGAACGAGAAATCGAAAAATGATGAAGTCAAAAAATCGAAAAATAGAGAAATCAACAAACAAAAAGTTAAAAGTTAAAAAATTGGAAAAGCGGATAAATCAAAAAACGAAAAAATGGAAAACTGGAAAAACTGAGAAACCGAAAGAGGCCAAAATAAAAACTTGAAAAACTGACAAATGGAAAATAAAATAGATAATATCCAAAAACTGAAAACCTAAAAAGTCGAAAAATTGACAATCGAAAAATGCAAAAAATCAAAAATCAAAAACTTGAAAAATCGAAAAATTAACAAATTGAAGAACAAGAATATCGAAACCCTCGAAAGTCAAGAACTTGAAAAATTGAAAAATTGACAGTTAATAAACGTCAAATTTGAAAAATTGAAAAATCGGGAATTTGAAAAAACGACAATTGAAAAGCAGATAATCTAAAACCGGGAAATCGAAAAATCAAAAGAATAAAAAATCGAAACAACTGAAAAATTTAAATATGGAAGAGCTGAAATGAAAAATCGAGAAATCGAAACATCTAAAATTTTAAATATTGAAAAATTTAAAGCCAAAAAATTGAGAAATCTAAAATTTAAAAATCGAAAAATCCTGAAGTCAAAAATGGAAAAGTCGAAGAACAGAATTATTGAAAAATCCCAAAACTGAAATATCAAACAACGGAAAAATGAAAGAAAAATTGACCAATCGAAAAACTGAAAAATCAAAAAACTGAAAAATCTAAAAACTGAGAATCTAAAGAATTAAAAAATTGCAAAATCGAAAAATCAAAAAAGTGAAGTCGAAAAATAGAAACCTTAAAAAATCGAAAAACTGAAAAATCGAAAACCTGAAAAATCAAAAAATTAAAGAATTGATGAACAAGAAAATCGAAACACTCGAAGGTCACGAATTGGAAAAATCAAAACATCGATTAATTGAAAAATCGAAAAATTGAGAGTTTATGAAAGTCAAATTTGAAAAATTAAAAAATCGAAAATTTGTCGAAACGACAATTGAAAAACAGAAAATCTAAAACCGGGAAGTCGAAAAATCAAAAGATTAAGAAATCGAAATATTTGAAAAATTCGAAAACTTGAAAAATTGAAATATCGAAGAACTGAAATGAAAAATCGAGAAATCGAAAAATCTAAAATTTTAAATATTGAAAAATTAAAATACCAAAAAATTGAGAAATCGAAAACTGCAGAAGCCAGATATCGAAAAGTCGAAGAATCGAAATATTGAAAAAACCCAAAATTGAAATATTGAAAAACTGAAAAATGAAAGAAAAACTGAAAAATGGAAAACCTGAAAAATCCGAAAACTGATATTTCCATAAACTGAGAATCTAAAAAGTCGAAAAATTGAGCAATCGAAAAATGCAAAAATTCAAGTGAAAAATCGCGACTTTAAAAAACTAAAAAATCAAAATCAAAAACCTGAAAAATCGAAAAATTAAAGAATCGAAGACCAAGAATATCGAAACCCTCGAAACTGGGAAAATCAAAACATCGATTAATTGAAAAAACGACAATTGAAAAGCAGAAAATCTAAAACCGGGAAGTCGAAAAATCGATAGATTAAGAAATCAAAACTTTGAAAAATTCGAAAACTTGAAAAACTGATATATCGAAGAACTGAAATGAAAAATCGAGAAATGGAAAAATCTAAAATTTTAAACATTGAAAAATTAAAATATCAAAAAACTGAAAAATCTAAAATTTAAAAATCGAATAATTGAAAAAACGACAATTGAGAAACAGAAAATCTAAAACCGGGAAGTCAAAAAATCGAAAGATTAAAAAATCGGAACAACTGAAAAATTGAAATATGGAAGAGCTGAAATGAAAAATCGAGAAATCGAAAAATCTAAAATTTTAAATATTGAAAATTTTAAAGGCGAAAAAATTGAGAAATCTAAAGTTTAAAAATCGAAAAAGTAAAAAGTCGACACATCGAAAAATTTAAAAAGTCAAAAATGGAAAAGTCGAAGAACCGAAATATTGAAAAACCCCAAAACTGAAATATCCAAAAACTGAGAATCTAAAGAATTGAAAAATTGAGAAATCGAAAAATCAAAAAAGTGAAGTCGAAATATCGAAACCTCAAAAAAATCGAAAAATTGAAAAATCAAAAACCTGCAAAATCGTAAGATCGAAAAACTGAATAATAAGTAAACTGAAAAATCCCCAAACTGAAATGTCCAAAACCTGAGAAATTAAAAAATTGAAAAATTGAGAAATCGAAAAATCAAAAAAGTGAAGTTGACAAATCGAAACCTGAAAAAATAGAAAAATTGAAAAACCAAAAAACCTGAAAAATCTATTACTTGAAAAGAGTTTATAAAACTCAAAAATTGAAAAATCGAAATATTTAAAAATCGTAAAATTGAAGAGCAAAACAGAAAACCGAGAAATTGAAAAATTGAGAAATTGTAAAATCCAAAAATTGAATAACAAATAGCAGTAAACTGAAGAGTCCCCAAACTAAAATTTCGAAAAACTGAGAATTCGAAACTTGAAACAGTGCGCTTTAGTCTGTAGATCAAACAAGTTCTCAGACGACGTGATTATTCGGCTTTTAGATTTCTCGATTTTTCTATTTTAGACGTTTCAATTTTGGGCATTTTCAAGTAGGTATTCCATTCTTCAAATTTTCGGTGTTTCCATTTTTTTATTTTTCGATTTTTCACTTTTCCGATGTTTCAATGATACAATTTGTCAATTTTTATCCTCTTCAATTTTACGATTTCTAAAAATTTCGATTTTTCAATTTTTCAAATTTTGACGTTTCTAAATTTTCAGTTTTCCTATTTCTGAAGTAATCTTCTTTTTTATTTTCCCATTCCTTCTTTTTGGTGTTTCAATTTTTCAATTTCGCGGGGTTTTGATTTCTCAATTTTTCGATTTTATGAGCTTACGATTTTTCGACTTCTGGATTTCCCGATTTTCAGTTTCTCGTTTTTTAAACTTTAGATTTTTCAATTTTCGGCTGTTTTATATTTCGATTTGTCAATTTTTCAACTTTTCGATATTTTAATTTTTCAATTTTTAAAATTCTAGATTTTGGATTTCTCTAGTTTTCGGTTCTTCTAACTAAACTAAATCTAAGGATTTTTAAAATTTTCGATTTTCTATCTTTTTTTTTAACTTTTCGATTTTCCAATTTTTCGATGCTCCGATTTTTCAATTTCACGATTTTT
The DNA here is from genome assembly GCF_036711695.1 of Zophobas morio. Taxonomy (NCBI): domain Eukaryota; kingdom Metazoa; phylum Arthropoda; class Insecta; order Coleoptera; family Tenebrionidae; genus Zophobas; species Zophobas morio. The sequence continues at coordinate 3,415,951 of NW_026972123.1, read as the reverse complement.
AAATTTTATATTTTAAAAAGCAAATATTTTGATAAACATAAATTTTAAACAAAAATGACCCGTTCTTTCCCATAGAGCTCAATGCTGTCTTCGCACTGATATAAAAGTTGAAGCGAAACATGCTCTCTCCTCGTCTAAAAATTGAATTTCCTTCGAAGAATGAACGATTAATTAAACACTGTTTTTTTTTAGAAGTCGTCGCACTACGTGGTCAACCAGAACCCCTCGTTCGTCACTAACAACTCCATCGGGGACCCCGATGTGATCCAGCAGAGCGGGTCGTTCAAAAGGCTGATGTGGAGCGTCCTCCCCGAGCACAGCTACTAGATCCACGGCAGTCCCGAATGCAGAACTGCCTGTCCTCAAATCGAAAGTCGACGAATATTTTAAAAATGTTCGAATAATTACTAGAGTTTAGAATACAAAGTATCTTTCAAATGTTATCGTGCAAATACGTAGAGCCTTTTAACACCCGATCGCATGGATAAGTTTGACAGGTATGTCTATATTGTAAACGAATGATTACTTTTTCTTATAATGTTGAGCTTAGCTTAAGACTATTGTTATTGTAATTGTTGCTTAAGTCAGTGTCGTGGCTTGCTGCGGGCAAGTTTCTACGATAATCGAGTAGCTTTACTTAGGCCTTTTCGTTTAGTTATTGTATATTTTCAAATTTTATTAAAACGAGTGAATCTAGTCAGAAGTTAGGTAGGTAAGTTGTACACTATTTTATAGAGGTTATCGCGTTATTTATTAACTGCATCATAGAAAGGATTGTTATTTTTGTGGCACATATTGTAATTTATATGAAATAAACATATTTCTGTACGAGTGGTTTTGTTTCGTGTTTGCGCGGAATCTGGGGAAAGACGCATTTACCCACCTGGGACTTGGACCAGTGTCAAGGATGTTTATGTAATTTGTGCATTTTTTTCGAAATTCCGTGGACGCTGCAGTTTGGCCGTGGATCAAATCGTACATGTGACACTAACACAATTTCCAGCTACTTATGACATATTTTGATTAACCATCTGTCACACTATGGCACTTAAACTTTACTTCGGACCATACGAACCCCACGGTGTCATAAGACACAAAACTCAGAAAATAATCGGAGTTGTAGGTAACCACACCAGTAGTAAGTGTTTATTTTTTTACCCTACGGGCTTAAAAAGATTCTTGACAATACAATTTTTTCCCTAGTTAACAAAAACCAAATAAATACATTTTATAAATGACTCCTAAATATACTACATACAGAGACTTTAAAAACTTTTTGCATGATAAATTTATGTTAGACTTAAATAAAAAATCTTTGGATAACATTTATTACATCCTCAATATTGAAGATAAAATCAGGTACCTTAACACAACTGTGTTAGAATTATTTGACTATCACGCTCCGTTCAAAACCTCGTTCATCTCAAAGCCCTATGCACCTTGGCTCACCCCTTCTATTAAAGAATTGATGAAACAAAGAAATCGAGCATTAAGTTTATATAAACAAACTAAATCTGCTCAGCACTGGCTATTTTATAAGCAGCTAAGAAATTCTACGGTTGCTGCACTGAAACGGGAAAAAAAAGCGTACTTAGATTATGAAAGTAATACTTCAAACAAAAAAAGACTATGGGTTGCACTAAAAAAGTTAAATATTCAAAAAAAAGTTAAAGGATGTGATCTATCTACATTCAGTGCTGATGAAATAAATGAATATTTTTTGTCAGTATTCACTCCTCCCCAAAACTGTGTTGAAGCTGCTAATAACATAAAAGGTATCAAATATAAACCAAATAGTAACTTTAAATTTTCATTGGCCACTGAGGAGGAAGTGTTTCAAATCATAAATAGCCTGAAATCTAATGCTATGGGTATTGATGGTATCTCTGCTTACATGATTAAATTATGTTGTCCTAATATAGTTCAGCCAATTACTCACATTATTAATTGCTGTCTGGAGACTGGATACTTTCCAGAATTATGGAAAGTGGCTTTAATTCATCCTATTCCCAAAATCGACGAGGTAAACTCTCCACAAGACCTAAAACCAATAAGTATTCTTCCAACATTATCTAAAGTCTTAGAAAAATGTATCTATAATCAAATCTTTAATTTTATAGTAAAAGAAGAGATATTATCTGAAGATCAATCTGGTTTTCGCAAGGGATGTAGGATATAGCACAACAACAGCTCTAGCTTCTGTTATCGATGATTGCCTGATTGAACTTGACAAAAACCACGCAAGTATTGTAACTCTTTTAGATTATTCAAAAGCTTTTGATACTTTGGACCACCAACTCCTCTGCACAAAATTGGAATATTATGGGTTCGATCAAATTTCTGTTTCGTTTTTTAAATCATATTTACAAAATCGACATCAACAAGTTGTAACCGAGTCTGGTAAATCTAAAATTGGCTTAATAACATCAGGCGTACCGCAAGGCTCGGTCTTAGGCCCATTTCTTTTTACTATATATACTTCCCAATTGTTGCAGATACCTTCAGTATCTAAAAAGAGAGCCTTTGCAGATGACACCCAAATGCAGCATCATTTCCTACCTAACGAAGTTGATATAGCATCTAACCATATAAATAATGACTTACAAAATATAGCAAATGTTTCATCTGATATTAACCTCCAACTGAATATAAATAAATGCAAAGTTATTTGCTTCGCTCCCCGAAAATTTAAAAATGTTGTTTTTGACAATATTAATGTTAAATTTGATAACATAAAACTACCAGTTTTACATACTGTAAGAAATTTGGGATTGGTGATTGATGACGATTTTCGTTTTAAGACCCATATTTCTAACATTATTAAAAAATCTTATGTAGCATTGAAACTTCTTTATTCAAATTACCTTTTACTCAATTTTAAATTGAGGAAGAAATTATGTGAGTCTCTTGTCTTGTCATATATAAATTATTGCCTAGTAATATATTACCCATGTCTTGACAGTATTGATAAATACCGTCTTCAAAAAATCCAAAATAATTGTTGTCGTTTCATTTTTGGTTTGAGGAAATTTGATCATGTGTCTCAGAAAATCTGTGAGCTTGGTTGGATGAAAATTGACAAATTGTTTCAGTATCACCTATCTATCTTTGCTTTCAAGTTATTTTCCTCTAACTCTCCGCCGTACTTGCGTTGTAAATTTCATACAAGAAAAAGTATGTTAAACTCAAGTCTCCCATTAAGGAATCTTAAAGAACTGTCAATGCCAAAGCATTACACATCTATCTTTCAGAGATCTTTCACGTACAATATTATCAAAGTTGACAATAAATTTTTATTAGAGTTTAATTCAAGTTCTTCCATCAATTGTTTTAGGAAAAAAATTAAAAAATGCTTGATTAATACTTAGGTTTAAGTTTATTATTGTGGTTCTCTTGCTTGTTGTTAACTTTTTGTTATTATTATTATTATTATTATTTGTATAAATTTAGTTTCTAATTATGGATTATTTAATTTAATTTAATTTAGATTTAATTAGTTTAAATTGTTTAATTTGATCATTACCTAGCTGACTCCTGTCTAGATATTTAATCCGTTTTTCTGTACAAACTGTTTGGTTAGTTTTATTTTCTTGTAAATCTAAGGTTAAGTGGAATAGCCTATGGCTAGACTTCGCCTATTATTATTTAATAAAGTCCTATTATTATTATTATTATTAATTATATTATTATTATTATTATAAACCAAATAACTCTTTAAGTTTGTGCTAGGATGCTGCAAGAAGAGATTATGTGCTGGATCGTTTCAGGTTTTGCTTTGCAGAGGCGACAGCAGTCGTTTTTTATGTTCGGATCTTTGATGATGTATTTTTTGTAATTCTTGGTATTGATTACTTGGTCTTGAATAGCAAACACAAATCCTTCTGTTTCGGCATACAAACCTGATTTTTTTAACCAAATCAATGACATCTTCTTATTAACATGAGTTTCTTCTAAGTCTTTGTAGAATTTTCCATGTAGTTGTTTTTGTTTTAGCCCACTTATTATTTTATCTATTGTGTGGGGGGTGTGGATTTCTTCGGTGTTCGACAGATTTAAGGGTGTGTGGTTCAAATCTGCTCTTGTGATGGTGCGAAACATTTCATTTCTTTCCGCTCGTTTCAAGAAATACTTCTTCAAATCTGAGATTTGTCTCTGACATAAGTTTTCTAGGTTCTGGAAACCTCTTCCTCCATTCTGTCTTGGTAATGAGAATCTTTCAATCGACGATTTTGGATGATGCCTTCTATACTGTGTGAAGATTTTCCTTGTTGCGATGTTTAAATTTTCAAGATCAGTTTTGGACCATTTAATGACTCCAAAAGAATATGTTAGCAGTGGAACGCAGAATGTATTTACTGCTTTCATTAAATTTTTTCCATTTAACTGTGTCTTCAATATTAATTTTAATCTCGCTACGTATTGATCTTTCAACTGTGTTTTCGTTTTGGTATGATTGATGTGGGAGGATTGACAGAAACCCAGATATTTGTATGTATCGTTTCGTTCTTGGGCTTCAATTATTTCCTTATTCTGTGTTATATGTGGTACTTGGTGAAACACGCCTTTTCTGATTGCTTGGGTCTTACATTTCTCAATACCAAAAGACATACCAATATCACCGGAAAATTGTTCAGTCAGATTTAATAGGTTTGTTAACTGATTTTGTGTACTTGCATATATTTTTATGTCAGCCATATACAGCAAGTGACTTATTCTGTTTTCTCTTTGTTTGTTAATGCTTATATTGAACCAATAATTGCAGCTGTTCAGGATATCGGAGAGGGGATTTATTGCTAAGCAGAACCATAACGGACTAAGAGAATCGCCTTGAAAAATTCCTCTTCGGATCATTATTGGATCTGACTGAATTGTTTGTTCATTTAAGGTTAATTGGAGGGTGGTCTTCCAAAATTCCATGGAACATTTGAGAAAAGTGCAGATTTTAGTATCAATTTTGTATAATTCCAGAATTTTGCATAGCCAGGAATGAGGGACAGAATCGTAAGCTTTCTTATAATCAATAAAAGCAGTATATATGTTTCGGTTTTCTTTTCTAGCTTGTTCACAGATGATGGAATCTATGATTAATTGCTCTTTGCAACCAAAAGATCCTTTAATACATCCTTTCAGTTCTTCATTAATGATGTTAGAGTTAAAACAGTGTTGATACATTTTTTGTGTAATGCATGAGGTTAATATTTTATAGATTGTCGGTAAACATGTGATTTTGATGGATTTTTTGCGTCGTTATCTTTAGGTTTTAAGTATGTTACACCATGACATAAGAATGTTGGAAAAGAGGATGGGTCAAGAAGGAACTGATTTAAGTGATGTAGTAAATGAATATGTACACAATTTAATTTTTTATCCAAAAATTATGGATTTTGTCTGGTCCTGGTGATTTCCAGTTGTGTGTCTTATTGATGGTATTTATTAATTCGGCAAGTGTTATCTGATGATTATTATTATTATTATTATTATTTGAAATTGAACAACAGGTACATGACCCAATTACAGTCCAATTATTAATGAAACTGATATTACCGGCAGCTAATATAGCACAGCTATCATACTGTGGTGCCCTAAAGGTATATTATTCAGCTAGCAGGTGAATATTAAAACTGTTAAAACAGTTCAAAGGTATCACAAAACTGGTGGTAGTTGTTGCACATCTCGCTAATGGGAGAGTATTTCAGTACATTAAGACGAGGAGTGGGTAGGTAAAACAAGTTTGGATGACGTAATGTTAATAGCTGTGAGTGGAAATTAATCTGACCGAGTAAAGGAGGGCAATCAATATTTGAATTAATAAGTTTTTTCAAAAAATTTAGCGAGGCTTTGATGCGCCTAGATTGCAAATCCTGAAACCCAAACCTCTCAAGCAGTAAGTTTTGAGGGTAACCCCTAGGAGGATAAACTCCATCCAGTCTGAAAACCAGGAATTTCAAAAAACGCCTCTGAATTTTTTCAAAGATATCAATGTGAATATTCGCCGACGGAGCCCATACAACACTACCATACTCTAGCTTTGATCTTACAAAGGCAAAAAATAGAGATATAAATGTACTTATGTCTTTAAAATCTTTGCAGGATCTAATGATGAATCCTAAGTTCTTGAGAGATTCATTAACAACGGCATCATAATGCAACGAAAATGTAAGTTTGGGATCAAACATAATGCCCAAATCTTTGATGTAATGAACGCGTTTTAAGACTGTACTGCTGATGGTATAGTTATTGGTTATAACAAAGTTTTTGTTTGAGAAGGTCATTACATGGCATTTATCCAAATTAATGGGAAGGTTATTACAAGCACTCCAGTTATAGAATTCAATGATATCTTTTTGAAGTAAATAGCAGTCATAGTTGGAAGATACGCGCCTAAACATTTTTAGATCATCAGCAAGCAATAATACTTCGGAACCGATTCTTTTTACTACATCATTAATGAAGATGGCAAAAAAGAATGGTTCTAAAACAGAACCTTGTGGAACGCCAGATAAGACAGGAACTTTGTCAGAAACATGACCAAGGTACTTAACACATTGCATTCTTCCCGTTAAATACGATTTAATCAGCTTCACTAAGCTATCAGAAAATCCAAAATTGCGTAGCTTAATTAATAAGATAGAATGATCAATCCTGTCAAACGCCTTTGAAAAGTCAGTATACACCACATCCAGTTGCTGTTTAAATTCAAACGACTCAGATACATATTGGGTGAAACAAACTAAGTTGGTAATAGACGACCTTCCTTTGATAAACCCATGTTGTGAATTACTTAAGCAGTTGCGTACATGAAAGAATAAGAACTTATGAAGAAAAATTTCAAAAACTTTTGAAAAATTAGATATGAGTGAGATGGTACGATAGTTAACAATTTCATCGCGTTTACCCTTTTTAAAAACAGGAGTAATAATAGAATATTTCCACATATCAGGAAATGATAAAGTTTTAATTATTAAGTTAAATATAATAGATAACGGATAAGCAAAAACGGCCGCACAATCATTAAGTAAAAAACCAGGAATATTATCATAACCAGAAGTTAAGTTAGGCTTAATTTTTTTCAACGCCGCATAAGTATCTGACTCATTTACAAAGGCTAGATGAATGGTAGTATTCACGGACCCATCAACAAACTTATTCGAATTGACATTGGCAGCGCTAGTGAACCCTGAACTAAAGTGATCAACAAAAGCATTAAGGATATCTTTTGGATTATCAATTAATCGATTTAAGTAATTCATCTGCAAAGGTATTCCAGATTGTTTCTTTAAGTTGCTAATGTGACTCCAAAATTTATTAGGATTTTCTTTAATATCAGTTTCCAGATTCTCAAGATATCTGCGATGTGCCAACTTGATGTCATTCTTTAATGAAGAGCGAATAGTCTTAAAATTGCGAATGTTATATTCAGATCTGTTGGTTCTAGACAAACGCCATAATTTGGACTTCAATTTAAGTTTCTTTCTAATGTCATAGGAGAACCAAGGTGGATACGAGCTTAAACGAGAGGAACGAGACTTGGGAACATGTACATCCAAAAGGTTGTTTAATTTACTATAAAAACAGGAACATGCTAAGTTAACATCAGTGATGCTTTTAAGAAAGGACCAGTCAATGCATAATAGATGCTCATACAACCCAGTAACATCAGCTCTGCGAAAATTCCAACGCTGCAAGGAGGGATGACCGTTAATGGTTATAGCTTTAGATTCACGATTTTTAAAAGAAGCTAACAACGTTGGGTGATGTGAATCCTCTTCCAGAAGAGGATCTTCACAAGAGCTAATAAAACAATGAAAGTTAGACAGAACCAGATCAAGATATCTCCCAGATTTATTAGCGATATTATTATATTGATTAAGTTCAAAAAAGTTCAAAAAAGACATCAACGAAGATAATTTACTATTGTCACATTTATCACACAAAGAATCTTTGTCATAATCAGGAAGATTGAAATCACCAATAATTATTACACGTTGGTTGAATAGTTCTTCTAGATTACCCAGTAAATTGAACAGTAGTATGTATTCATCAACCGTAGATTTAGGTGGAATATAAACAATGAAGATTTAGAAACTGAAATAGCCAACACTACATTTAGCCCCAAGAATGTCTGTGAAAATAAGCATGTCAAACCCTTTAGACGCCAGGTCAAGTTGGATAGTTGAAAATTGCAACTTGGACGCAAGAAGAACTCCTCCTCCTCTAGTTACATTAGTTTTATCAAAATTTCTGTCTGATCTGAGGACTATATAATTGTTAGGGCAAAATTCAGAGTTAAGCACAGAACTAGAAAGCCAAGTTTCTGTAAGGCAGATAAAATCAAAATCGCAAGACAATAAAGATTGATAAAGTTCATTAAATTTAGAGTTAATACCACGAGTATTTTGATAATAAAGTGTGATAAATGCATCCTCAACAGTTTTAACTACAGAAGGAGAGACAACAACAACAGAATTGTCGGTTGATATGTCGCTACTAGACTGCAATGATGATAAATTTAGGGAGTGGAATGAATCTGCAAGGAATAATTGCTATGAAGATAAGCCAAAAACATCACATTTTATTTTGTTAATAGCAGCACTATATGAATGGCAGTTATCTCGGTCCCAAGCAGCATGATCATCATTTATTTGATCGTGATTACCAGACGATTTCATGTTGGTACAATTTATACAACGCAGCTTCTCGGCTTGACACTCTTTAACACTATGGTTCCCAGCACAGCGAGGACAGATAACATTACTTTTGCAAGAGCTGGATGAATGGTTAAAACCATTACAAGTGAAACACCGGAAAATATCAATACCACAAAAGATATAACATCTGTCTAAACCTATTAGGCAGTGCCCTATGCTAATGGCTTTTTTATAGGAGGCGATGTCTACTTCAACAATTACTTGAAAACGGTCAGACTTATGTTTCACAGGCAAAAATTTAATCAACTTGTATACATTCTCTTCATCGTTGCTAAAAATAAACTCATTTTGTTTGACCAAAAAATCCAGGACACTTGATTCACTAACATCCTTGGAAATTCCAGCAATTCTGATACGAGGCTTAAGTGTACTAACTTCTCTTATATCATACGCTCCCGCAAGTTTATCATCAGCTAGACGTTTAAATCTAGTTATATCCTGACATCCAAGAAGAATACCGCCATCTTTAAGATTTTTTACTTTGCTAACAATGGATGCAATAGAATCAATATTTGCCATAATGTCAGATTTAGTCTTATTGATGGTCTGAGATTTATCTTGGGGACGAACAATAACTGTATTATTTATGCTCTTAGCTACTGTTTCCGCATAAGTTTCCCTGGCTGAAGTAGCAGAAGACGTGGACACATGATCAGGAGTTTTATTCGAGCTACCATTATCTCTGGCAAGTTTTACATCTTCCCGGAGCTGAGTATTCTGATTACTTAATTGCTGGATCTCAGACTTAAGAGAATCAATTCGCTGAATAAGTGGCTGCAATTCCTGATTTATAATGTTGGTAAACAAATGTTTTAATTCAGCAACAGAAACGGTAACTATTTCGTCATCAGCAGAATCAGTTTGTATACCAGTAGATGAAGTATTTTTTTTCAGTATACAAAATGAGCACAGCCAATTATTAAGTAACTCTTTTTCATCCATACTTTGATAACTTTCTACTGTTAAGCCACCGCATTTTATGTGATAATAATGATTCGATCTTCCCAACGCCACACTTTTTCCTCCCCTTTTCTCCCTTTTTTTCTAAACACCATCATTTTTGTTTTTTCTACATTTACCTCCAGTTTCTTTCTTTTAAAGTATCTTTGCAGATTTTTTTTCATCTCATTCATTCCACATTCATCCTTCGCCAATATTACCAAATCATCTACAAATGCCAAACACCATACTTTTTCTCTCCCCACCACAATTCCTCCCGGTTGTACTTCTCTAAATATTTCCTCGATATCGCTTATGTAACAAGCAAACAGAATGGGACGACTTAATGCGCATCCCTGTCTCAATCCTTTCGTCGTCCAAAACTTTCTATTCCTCACACTCTCACACTAGTCACTGTCTCTCTATAGATCTCTCTTGCTGCTACAATTAACTTTTCACTCAGTCCTCTTCTTCCCATGCATTCCCGCAAACATTCTCTGTCCACCGTATCAAACTCGGCTTTTAGGTCTACAAACAGTGCATATACCCGCCCTCCTTCCTTTAGCAACTCGTTTTCTATTAGATGATGCAGGATATACATTGTCCATAGCCCCTCTACCTCTTCTAAATCCCGCTTGACTTTCCGGTAATATACTCTTTTCGTTCATCTCTGTCACCAACCTTTCATTTAACACCATTGCGTAGAGTTTATATGCCGTATTTAGGAGAGTTATTCCCCGATAATTCTCTACTTTTTCTTTACTACCCTTTTTATGAATTGGGCATATTTGTCCTACTCTCCATGCCCTGCCAAAACCTTTACCCGTCCACACATCATTCATTAACTCGCTCAATCTTTCAATCATCCCATCCGTCCCAAATATCCACACTTCGTTTACCAACCCATCCCTCCCCGGTGCTTTTCCCCTTTTCAGTCTTCCTACTTGTTTTCCTACTTCCTCTACTCGAATCTTCGCTTCCCTTTCTCTACCACCAATCCCGGTTTTACTATCTTGCACTACAATTCTCTTTTCTTTTCCATTCAACATTTCCATAAAATGTTTCTTCCACTGTATTATAGGTATGTCTTCACTAATCGTGATTTTGTTCTTCCGTTCTTTATTTATATACTGCCATACCTCTTGCTCAGTTCTTATGGCTTTAATTTTTTCTTCTTCTTCTTGCTGTATCTCTTCTTTCTTTTCTTTGCATCGTTTTCTATAATTATTTTTTGCTTGCCAGTACTCTTCTTTTATACCTTTCCCCTTTTTCCACCTTCGTAAACATTTTCTTGCTTCTGTTTTTAAATCTCTGCATCTGCTATCCCACCATCAGTTTCTATTTTCTGAATTTGTCGTTACAATTTCTTTTCTTATGGCTGCTTTTTCAATTTCTCTTTTTAATTCTTCCATTTTCTTTTCAGTTCCTTTTTCTTTAAATTCCACTTCCAACATTTTTTTTTTATAATGCTCAATTCCTTTTTCATTCCATACCCATATCTTCTTCTCTTTTCCTACTTCATTCCTTAAGCATCCGCTCTCTCTACTTATGCCCCTCACTTTTACTTCTAGTGGCATGTGATCGGAGTCCACTCTTTCTCCTATCTTGAATGTTTCTATCTCTTCTTCTGCTAATCCGTTTACTATTACCATTGTTTAAGTATATTATAGTTGGACAACCTATACGGATAATCACTTTCCCATGTAGAAAAGAATGAACATATATTTTACATCTCACTCGCTTCACTATGAAGTGGCGGTACCTTACGAAAGGGAGTAAAAATAGTCCGTAAGTACGTGATATCGATAAGGTAGTAAACGGACGTATTAGTCAGTACGTTGTACGGGTAGCAGTCACAAAATAAGCAAACGTACGTGTTGAGGACTTTACATATATGTAATAAATATATCGTAATATGTAACGCAGTAAATCCTCGAAATCGAATAATAAAAAAATCAAAAAAATAAAAATTGGAAAATCTAAAATTTAAAAATCGAGAAATTGAACAATCGGTTAATTCAAAAATCCAAACATCGAAAAACTGGAAAATCGAAAAATAAAAAAAATTGGACAATCGAAAATTTAAAAATTCCGAAAATTGAAAAATTGAAATATAGAAGAACTGAAAACTCAAAATATCGAAAAAAAACTAATAAGTAATTTAAAAATTGAAAAGTTAAAATTGAGAAATCGAAAAACTGAAAAATCACAAAATTGAACGAAATATCCAAAAATTAGGAAATTAAAAAATTGAGAAACAGAAAAGTCAAAAAAGCAGAGTCGAAAAATCGCAAACTTAAAAAATCGAAAAATTGAAAAATCAAAAACATGAATAATCGAAAAATTGAAGAACTGAAGAACTGAAAAATCGAAACTTTGGGAAATGGAGAAATGGGAGTATATAAAAATAAGATTAATTGAGAAATCCGAAAACTAAAAATTCAGAAACGTCAAAATTTGAAAAATAAAAAAATATTGAAGAACTGAAAAATTGAAAAATCTAAAATTTAAAACATTGAAAAGTTAAAATATCCTAAAACTGAAAAATGGAGAAATCCAAACATCAACAAATCAAAAAAATAAAAATTCGAAAATATAAAATTTAAAAATCGAAAAAGTGAAAAATCAACGAATCGAGAAGTCGAAAATTGAAAAAATTGGAAAATTGAAAAATCGGATAAATCAAAAATCGAAACATCGAAAAATCTAGAAACCGAAAAGCAAAAAATCGAAAAACCAACAAATCGAAAAATGGGAACATCGTAAAATTCAAAAATTGAGACATCCAGAAATCGAAAAATCAAAAGACCAAAAAATCTAGGAGTGGAAAAATCGAAAAATTGGGAAACCGAAATAGGCCAAATATATGGAAAAATTGATAAAGCGAGAGATTGAACAATCAAAACATCGAAACATCCGAATCTCAATAAATTGAGATCTCAAAAAATTTAAAAATTCGGAAATTTGAAAAATTAAAATATAGAACTGGAAACTCGAGAAACCGAAAAATCTAGAAATTTAACAATTAAAATAAGGAAAAGTTGAAAAATTGAGAAATTGAATTATAAAACAATCGAAAAATTGAAAAATCGAAAGTATAAAAAATGAAAAACTGAAAATCCAAAAATAAAAAATCGAAAATGTAGAAGTCGAAAAATCAAAGAATCGAAGTATTGAAAAGTATCAAAACTGAAAGAAAATCGAAAAACCAATAAAGCGAAGTCGAAAAATCGAAGAATTGAAGAACTGAAAAATCGAGAGAAGTGGGAAAATCAAAAATAGAAAAATTTAAATACTGAAGAACTGAAAAGTCAAAAAATCGAGAAATCGAAAAATCTAAAATTTAAAACATTGAAAAGTTAAAATATCCTAAAACTGAAAAATGGAGAAATCCAAACATCAAAAAATCAAAAAAATAAAAATTCGAAAATATAAAATTTAAAAATCGAAAAAGTGAAAAATCGACGAATCGAGAAGTCGAAAATTGAAAAAATTGGAAAATTGAAAAATCGGATAAATCAAAAATCGAAAGATCGAAAAATCTAGAAACCGAAAAGCAAAAAATCGGAAAACCAACAAATCGAAAAATGGGAACATCGTAAAATTCAAAAATTGAGACATCGAGAAATCGAAAAATCAAAAGACCAAAAAATCTAGGAGTGGAAAAATCGAAAAATTGGGAAACCGAAATAGGCCAAATATATGGAAAAATTGATAAAGCGAGAGATTGAACAATCAAAACATCGAAACATCCGAATTGAGATCTCAAAAAATTTAAAAATTCGGAAATTTGAAAAATTAAAATATAGAACTGGAAACTCGAGAAACCGAAAAATCTAGAAATTTAACAATTAAAATAAGGAAAAGTTGAAAAATTGAGAAATTGAATTATAAAACAATCGAAAAATTGAAAAATCGAAAGTATAAAAAATGAAAAACTGAAAATCCAAAAATAAAAAATCGAAAATCTAGAAGTCGAAAAATCAAAGAATCGAAGTATTGAAAAGTATCAAAACTGAAAGAAAATCGAAAAACCAATAAAGCGAAGTCGAAAAATCGAAGAATTGAAGAACTGAAAAATCGAGAGAAGTGGGAAAATCAAAAATAGAAAAATTTAAATACTGAAGAACTGAAGAGTCAAAAAATCGAGAAATCGAAAAATCTAAAATTTAAAACATTGAAAAGTTAAAATATCCTAAAACTGAAAAATGGAGAAATCCAAACATCAAAAAATCAAAAAAATAAAAATTCGAAAATATAAAATTTAAAAATCGAAAAAGTGAAAAATCAACGAATCGAGAAGTCGAAAATTTAAAAAATTGGAAAATTGAAAAAGCGGATAAATCAAAAATCGAAACATCGAAAAATCTAGAAACCGAAAAGCAAAAAATCGGAAAACCAACAAATCGAAAAATGGGAACATCGTAAAATTCAAAAATTGAGACATCGAGAAATCGAAAAATCAAAAGACCAAAAAATCTAGGAGTGGAAAAATCGAAAAATTGGGAAACCGAAATAGGCCAAATATATGGAAAAATTGATAAAGCGAGAGATTGAACAATCAAAACATCGAAACATCCGAATCTCAATAAATTGAGATCTCAAAAAATTTAAAAAATCGGAAATTTGAAAAATTAAAATATAGAATGGAAACTCGAGAAACCGAAAAATCTAGAAATTTAAAAATTAAAATAAGGAAAAGTTGAAAAATTGAGAAATTGAAATATAAAACAATCGAAAAATTGAAAAATCGAAAGTATAAAAAATGAAAAACTGAAAATCCAAAAATAAAAAATCGAAAATCTAGAAGTCGAGAAATCAAAGAATCGAAGTATTGAAAAGTATCAAAACTGAAAGAAAATCGAAAAACCAATAAAGCGAAGTCGAAAAATCGAAGAATTGAAGAACTGAAAAATCGAGAGAAGTGGGAAAATCAAAAATAGAAAAATTTAAATACTGAAGAACTGAAAAGTCAAAAAATCGAGAAATCGAAAAATCTAAAATTTAAAACATTGAAAAGTTAAAATATCCTAAAACTGAAAAATGGAGAAATCCAAACATCAAAAAATCAAAAAAATAAAAATTCGAAAATATAAAATTTAAAAATCGAAAAAGTGAAAAATCAATGAATCGAGAAGTCGAAAATTGAAAAAATTGGAAAATTGAAAAATCGGATAAATCAAAAATCGAAACATCGAAAAATCTAGAAACCGAAAAGCAAAAAATCGAAAAACCAACAAATCGAAAAATGGGAACATCGTAAAATTCAAAAATTGAGACATCGAGAAATCGAAAAATCAAAAGACCAAAAAATCTAGGAGTGGAAAAATCGAAAATTTGGGAAACCGAAATAGGCCAAATATATGGAAAAATTGATAAAACGAGAGATTGAACAATCAAAACATCGAAACATCCGAATCTCAATAAATTGAGATCTCAAAAAATTTAAAAATTCGGAAATTTGAAAAATTAAAATATAGAATGGAAACTCGAGAAACCGAAAAATCTAGAAATTTAAAAATTAAAATAAGGAAAAGTTGAAAAATTGATAAATTGAAATATAAAACAATCGAAAAATTGAAAAACCGAAAGTATAAAAAATGAAAAACTGAAAATCCAAAAATAAAAAATCGAAAATCTAGAAGTCGAAAAATCAAAGAATCGAAGTATTGAAAAGTATCAAAACTGAAAGAAAATCGAAAAACCAATAAAGCGAAGTCGAAAAATCGAAGAATTGAAGAACTGAAAAATCGAGAGAAGTGGGAAAATCAAAAATAGAAAAATTTAAATACTGAAGAACTGAAAAGTCAAAAAATCGAGAAATCGAAAAATCTAAAATTTAAAACATTGAAAAGTTAAAATATCCTAAAACTGAAAAATGGAGAAATCCAAACATCAAAAAATCAAAAAATTAAAAATTCGAAAATATAAAATTTAAAAATCGAAAAACTGAAAAATCAACGAATCGAGAAGTCGAAAATTTAAAAAATTGGAAAATTGAAAAAGCGGATAAATCAAAAATCGAAACATCGAAAAATCGAAAAACCGAAAAGCAAAAAATCGAAAAACCAACAAATCGAAAAATGGGAACATCGCAAAATTCAAAAATTGAGACATCGAGAAATCGAAAAATCAAAAGACCAAAAAATCTAGGAGTGGAAAAATTGAAAAACCGAAATAGGCCAAAAATATGGAAAAATTGATAAAGCGAGAGATTGAACAATCAAAACAACGAAACATTCGAATTTCAATAAATTGAGACCTCAAAAAATTTAAAAATTCGGAAATTTGAAAAATTAAAATATACAACTCGAAACTAGAGAAACCGAAAAATCCAGAAATTTAAAAATTAAAATATGGAAAAGTTGAAAAATTGAGAAATTGAAATATAAAACAATCGAAAAATTGAAAAATCGAAAGTACAAAAAAAGAAAAACTGAAAAATCAAAGAATCGAAGTATTGAAAAATATCAAAACTGAAATAAATGTCCAAAAATTGAGAAATCGAAAAACCAATAAAACGAAGTCGAAAAATCGAAGAATTGAAGAACTGAAAAATCGAGAGAAGTGGAAAAATCAAAAATAGATTCTTTGAGAAATCAGAAAACTGAAAATTTAACGTAAAAATTTGAAAAATTGAAAAATTTAAATACTGAAGAACTGAAAAGTCAAAAAATCGAAAAATCTAAAATTTAAAACATTGAACAATTAAAATATCGCAAAACTGAAGAATCGAGAAATCCAATTCAATTTAAAAAATTAAAAAATCGGGACATTGAAACATTGGAAAATCCAGAAATTGAAAAGTTCAAAAGAAAAATATCGAAAAACCGAGAAATCCAAAAATCGAAACATCGAAAAATTCAAAAACTGAGACATCGAGAAATCGAAAAATCGGAGGATCGAGAAATGGAGGAATCGGAAGCCGAAAAGGAAAGTTAAAAATTGAAAATTTGATAAATTGAGAAATTGAACAATCAAAACAACGAAACATCTGAATTCGATAAATTGAGAAATTAGAAAATTGAATAATCGAAAAATTTTAAAAAAGAAAAACTGGAAAATCGAAAATTAAAATTAAAAAAAATCGAAAAATTGAAATATAGAAGAATTGAAAACTCGAGATATCGAAAAACCTAGAATTTTAAAAAATGAAATATTAAAATATCGAAGAGTTGAAAAATTGAGAAATCGAAGTATAAAACAGTCGCAGAATTGAAAAATCTAAAGTTTACAATAAATTGAAAATCCAAAAAGTAAAAAATCGAGAAATCAAAAAAAAATCCATCAACTCAAAAATCGAAAAGTCGAAAAATTGAAATATTGATAATCTCGTAACTGAAAGAAATATTCAAAAAATTGAGAAATTAAAAAATTGTAAAACTGAGAAATCGAAAATCAAAAAAAGCAAAATCGAAAAATCGTAAGCTTAAAAAATCGAAAAATTGAAGACTTGAAGATGTGAAAAATCGAAAAACCGAAAATTTAGAAACGTGAAAATTTGAAATATTTAAAAACCGTAAAATT
Source organism: Zophobas morio (assembly GCF_036711695.1). Lineage (NCBI taxonomy): Eukaryota > Metazoa > Arthropoda > Insecta > Coleoptera > Tenebrionidae > Zophobas > Zophobas morio. Next base: position 3,398,777 of record NW_026972123.1, on the reverse strand, counting down.
GAAGAGGACAAAAATTGAGAAATCGTATCTTTGAAACATCGAAAAATAAAAAAATCGAGAAATGGAAAATTTGAAGAATGGAAGAATTGGAAAAGCCCAAAATTGAAATATTGAAAAATTGAGACATTTAAATTTGAAAAATCGAGAAATCGAAAAGTCGAAAAATCTCAATATTCTGAAGTTTATAAACTGCACATTTTATTTATTTATTTATTTTATCTTGTTTTCGAAATATAATAAACATTTCAAACAATGTCTGTTACTTATTTTAATATAAATTATATTCATGTGGTTGACAAAATTAGATGTAATATTAGTCTGATTTTGACCTTATTCTAGATTTTACTAGGGCAGAACGGCGTATCCTTTTTAAATTTTAGAAGTTACGGAAACTAGTTCAAGAAACAATTAGTTATCTCGTATTTTTGGAACAAAATCTACCAAAACGTCGGATAACAGCAATTGTTTTTCATAAAAACAAACAGTCTTCAAAGCAGCCTTTAACAACTCGATATTACAAACATGCCTCTTAAGTTCTTAATGCGTGTTGTCTTGTAATTATTTGTAATGTCATTCTGTTATTTACTTTGAATATATATTTTCATTTTGTGTTAATATTTTTGTAACACCACAAATCTAAATTTTACTAAATCTTGTAAAACTAAACAATTATACCAGTTTAAAAACCCTTGGAAAGTTTCTGTCAGTCTTCAGATATAGTCAAATAAAAATAGGCGTCAAATTCATTTAAATACAATTCTTTCGTATCACGTTACAACGCGTTGCTTCATATTTTTAATGTCAAGTATATTTTCATATTTTGTACATATACGTTTATACACATTACTGTTTACGGAACAATGTTAATTATGGATTTATGGATAACTCCTCGTATAAGAGCAGAATGAAGGGTGTTTGCCTTTGCTAATGTTTGATGGCGCCATCTGACGTAGAGTAAAATAAACCTAATACATTGCCTCACTGTAGTGAAAATGCGCGTTGATGAAAAATTTGTCCCACGCCTCCTGGATTCCTTGTCCTAAAGCTCACTATTTAGTCGAAGTAAAATTTGTATTAGATTGTCCAACTATAATATACTTAAACAATGCTTTACGTAGTCTATTACCGATTCCCCTCTTTTACCAATCCAGGTAAATTCCCCCTCCTCGTCCCCTTCCTTCACCCCATTCAAGACTTCCCAACCTCTTTCTTCAATTAATTCCCATAGCAATTTTCCGTCTTTGTTTTCTACTTTATCTTTCAATTTTCGTGTGTTTTCCCCGTCTTTTTCCCTGCTTTTGTTCCCTATTCTGGCATTAAAGTCCCCTCCTAACAATAGAAATTCTTCTTCGGACTCTTCGATTTTTTCTTGTATTTCTTGTTTCGTGTTTCTCATTCCTCTACTATATATTGTGCAGATTCTCCACCTTTTTACTTCCCGAGCGTAAGCAAAGGAAGTATTGTAATCGAGTCCGTCGGCCGACTCTCTACTTTTACGTTTTCTCGATCTTTCATGACCCCTAGAAGACGAAGAAATAGGTCTCCCATTTCCGTCTGTCTGTCCGTCTGTCCGTCTGTCCGTCCGTCTGTCCGTCTGTCCGTCTGCCCCCGGATTTTTATTAGACAGATAATCTCCGAAAGTACTCGACCGATTGTTGTGAAATTTTGTACTTATATTAAGAATATCATGTAGATGGTAAAACGCTAACCAAAATTTGTCTAATCATCCCCACCACTAATGCGATGACGTCACTTCAAAATTGTACATAGTAAATGGGTTTTCAATTGTATAAAATAACATAGTCCTACACATGTAGTTTACAACTCTGAATCGACTTTTCACCCGAAACGTCCAGATTTTTGGAAAAAAAATCAAAATTATAAAACAACATTTTGAAATTTAATTTTTAATCTGCTAACCAGAATGCTCTGAAATGTTGCAGATGTTTTAAGGCTATAAAGAGCATCATAAATCTTTAGTCAAAATATATTTGTTTATCCCCTCCAAAAACTTGATGACGTCAGCTCGAAAGTTTGCCGAATAAATCATATCTAAAATATACAAAATATGATGAGCCTGTACTTGTCATTTATCACTCCATTCATATTTTTTGGATTTGCGTATACAGAGTGACTCAAAAAAAATAATGAATGCGTAAATATATTTTATTGATTTAATCAGGAACTACAAAACGGAATGCACTGACATCTTGCAGATGTTTTAAGGTTATAAAGAGCATAATAAATGTTTAGTCAAAATATATTTGCTTATCCCCTCCAAAAACTTGATGACGTCAGCTCGAAAATTTGCCGAATAAATCATATCTAAAATGTACAAAATATGATCAGTCTGTACTTGTGATCAATCACTCCATTCATATTTTTTGGATTTGCATATACAGGGTGATTCAAGAAAATAAATGAAAGCGTAAATTTATTTTACTGATTTACTCAGGAACTACAAAACCGAATGCTTCGAAATCTTGAAGATATTTTAAAATTATCATAAGCATGGTAAATTTTTGATCAAAACGTATTTGGTCGTTCTCCCTAAAAAATTTATGACGTCACCACAAAATTTTGCCGAATAAATCCTATCTAAAATGTACAAAATATGGTGAGTCTCTTCTTGTGATTTATCATTCCATTCAAATTTTTTCGATTTGCATATACAGGGTGACTCAAAAAAATTAATAAATGCGTAAATTTATTTTATTGATTTAATCAGGAACTACAAAACCGAATGCTTTGAAATCTTGCAGATGTTTTAAGGTTATAAAGAGCATAATAAATTTTTAGTCAAAATATATTTGGTTATCTTCTACAAAAAACTGATGACGTCAGCTCAAAAGTTTGCCGAATAAATCGTATCTAAAATGTACAAAATATGATGAGTCTGTACTTGTGATTTATCATTCCATTCATATTTTTGGATTTGCATATGCAGGGTGACTCAAAAAAATTAATGAAGGCGTGAATTTATTTTATCGATTTAATCAGGAATTACAAAACCGAATGCTTTGAAATCTTGGGAATACTTTAAAGTTATTATAAGCATGGTAAACTTTTGTTCAAAATGTATTTGTTCATCCCTCCTAAAAAAATTGATGACGTCACCCTTAAATTTTGCTGAATAAATCCTATCTAAAATGCAAAAAATATGATGAGTTTGTACTTGTGATTTATCATTCCATTCATATTTTTTAGATTTTCTTAAGAGGTGGTTCAAAAAAATTAATGAAGTCAATTATGACCCACCACTGACCCGGAAATGACCGGCATTCAGGCAAGACTTCTATCATTACGGGTACTAAGACCAAGTAATGATATGCATTGATTAGATTAACAGAACAACTTTCGAGATTCTAGAATTACAGCATACAAATTAGTCTGCTATTATTCTCTAATCTCACCCCATCCCCAAAAGTCTAGCGTAACTACCGACCATTTATCCGCGCATCACTTGAAAATTGACCTACACTACTCTGACCTACTGGTGCTAACCTAATCTGACTAACATGATCAGACTGTTCAAGAAACTTACGAACAATATGACATGTTCCTAACAAAACAGCTTTTTGAATTTTGATAATTATTGAATCATTCAAATGCAAAGACTTTAAATTCTCAACTAAGCTATTTGGAACTACACCTACATTAGAGATAACTAGAGGTACAATTGAAATTTTTTTAAGATTCAACATGGATTTCATTTCTATCGATAACTGTAGATATTTTGAAATCTTGGTGTGGTATGTTTGAATAATGTTGTTTGTGTTGGGAACAGCAATGTCAATGAGAATGGCTTCGTTCGTGTGTTTCTTGATAAGTATGATGTCTGGTCTGTTAGCTGTAATGTTTAAGTCTGTAAGTATTGTGCGATCCCAGTATAATTTGTATTTGTTATTTTCAAGGAACGGAGATGGAATGTAAGTGTAATAGTGTGTCGTATCTTCGATTAAGTTCATAAGTGTTGCTAATTCTTTGTGGATGATTTTGGCGACGTTGTCGTGTCTAGCTTTGTAGTCAGTTTGTGCTAGGATGCTGCAAGAAGAGATTATGTGCTGGATCGTTTCAGGTTTTGCTTTGCAGAGGCGACAGCAGTCGTTTTTTATGTTCGGATCTTTGATGATGTATTTTTTGTAATTCTTGGTATTGATTACTTGGTCTTGAATAGCAAACACAAATCCTTCTGTTTCGGCATACAAACCTGATTTTTTTAACCAAATCAATGACATCTTCTTATTGATATGAGTTTCTTCTAAGTCTTTGTAGAATTTTCCATGTAGTTGTTTTTGTTTTAGCCCACTTATTATTTTATCTATTGTGTGGGGGGTGTGGATTTCTTCGGTGTTCGACAGATTTAAGGGTGTGTGGTTCAAATCTGCTCTTGTGATGGTGCGAAACATTTCATTTCTTTCCGCTCGTTTCAAGAAATACTTCTTCAAATCTGAGATTTGTCTCTGACATAAGTTTTCTAGGTTCTGGAAACCCCTTCCTCCATTCTGTCTTGGTAATGAGAATCTTTCAATCGACGATTTTGGATGATGCCTTCTATACTGTGTGAAGATTTTCCTTGTTGCGATGTTTAAATTTTCAAGATCAGTTTTGGACCATTTAATGACTCCAAAAGAATATGTTAGTAGTGGAACGCAGAATGTATTTACTGCTTTCATTAAATTTTTTCCATTTAACTGTGTCTTCAATATTAATTTCAATCTCGCTAGGTATTGATCTTTCAACTGTGTTTTCGTTTTGGTATGATTGATGTGTGATGATTGACAGAAACCCAGATATTTGTATGTATCGTTTCGTTCTTGTGCTTCGATTATTTCGTTATTCTGGGTTATATGTGGTACTTGGTGTTGGACGCCTTTTCTGATTGCTTGGGTCTTACATTTCTCAATACCAAAAGACATACCAATATCACCGGAAAATTGTTCAGTCAGATTTAATAGGTTTGTTAACTGATTTTGTGTACTTGCATATATTTTTATGTCATCCATATACAGCAAGTGACTTATTCTGTTTTCTCTTTGTTTGTTAATTCTTATATTGAACCCATAATTGCAACTGTTCAGGATATCGGAGAGGGGATTTATTGCTAAGCAGAACCATAACGGACTAAGAGAATCGCCTTGAAAAATTCCTCTTCGGATCATTATTGGATCTGACTGAATTGTTTGTTCATTTAAGGTTATTTGAAGGGTGGTCTTCCAAAATTCCATGGAACATTTTAGAAAAGTGCAGATTTTAGTATCAATTTTGTATAATTCCAGAATTTTGCATAGCCAGGAATGAGGGACAGAATCGTAAGCTTTCTTATAATCAATAAAAGCAGTATATATGTTTCGGTTTTCTTTTCTAGCTTGTTCACAGATGATGGAATCTATGATTAATTGCTCTTTGCAACCAAAGGATCCTTTAATACATCCTTTCTGTTCTTCATTAATGATGTTAGAGTTAAAACAGTGTTGATAGATTTTTTGTGTAATGCATGAGGTTAATATTTTATAGATTGTTGGTAAACATGTGATAGGTCTGTATTTTGATGGATTTTTTGTGTCGTTATCTTTAGGTTTTAAGTATGTTACACCATGACATAAGAATGTTGGAAAGGAGGATGGGTCAAGAAGGAACTGATTTAAGTGATTTAGTAAATGAATATGTACACAATTAAATTTTTTTATCCAAAAATTATGGATTTTGTCTGGTCCTGGTGATTTCCAGTTGTGTGTCTTATTGATGGTATTTATTAATTCGGCAAGTGTTATCTGATGATCGTTCATTGGTGTAACTGTGGATAGTTTATGGGATATATGAGGAATCCATTTGGCAGATTGGTTAAATTCAAATTCTTCAGACCAAAGTTTTGACCAAAATGTTGTTACATCCTGTGAACTTGGAAGTTCACCGGATAATTGAGTTTTGTTTGAATTAGTTAAATGTTGATAGAATAGTTTTTCGTTGTTTAAAAATTTAGTGTTATGAATTTTTCTGAGATGTGATTGTTTGTATCTTTTAAGTCGTTTGCTATATAAGGAAAGTTTTTGTAATAGGGTATCTTTAATTTGGGATAATGTTGTGTTGTACTCATTGTAATCAGTTTGATGAAAATTATTGTTGGTCAGTATCGAATGCATACATGTCATGATATGTGGTGTTTTAACTCCTCTAAGGTACTGTGTTATTTGACCTAGTTGTTTTCTAATGTTATTAATTTTATAATTTAACCGTGTTTCCCAATGAGGGGTCGAAGGTATACGATTGGTGTTTGTATTTATTATGTTATCTTTACATGTGTTAATTTGAATACAAGTTAAAGCTGCACAGTAGATAATTGTATGAAGTTTTTCAAAAGAGATCGAGTTTGTGAGATATTTTGGTAAAATGAAGGAGTTCATTATTTCTACAATTGCTAGAAACTTTTTAGAATAATACTGGCGGGGAAGTGAATGTCTATCATTTGGTTTTAATTTGGAACATGTTTCGAAAGTTAATTTAAATTTGTCTTCAATTTCATTTTGGAAATTAATGTGAAATTTAAAATTGTTGTTTACAGTTTTGATTAATGTGTCTTCGTTGTTGTAGTATGTGTTTTGTAGATTATCTGTGATGTTAATTTCGTTTTGGATTGTTCTTGATAAATTGTTAAATGATTTGTCAGTTAATGTTTGGGATCTGTTTGATATTGTGTTTGTAATTTGTGTTATGGTTGTGATCTTATTTTGAGGTGTTTTGTTTAATAAATCTTTAGTAAATGCGTCAGTCGGTGTCTCTGGTGTATTTGATAGACTACTGTTACTATTTTGTGGTATAATTGGTATCTTATTTTGAGATGTTGTTTTTGACAAATTGGTGACAGATGTGTCAGTTAGTAATGTATTTGGTGGTGTCTTGTTGATATCTTCAGGAAGTGGATTAATGGTTTTGGAAACTTCATTTTTTAATTGTTCTAGAGTAAGTTGAGGTATGTAGTTATTTTTAACAATAGCTCTACGTTGATCTGCTAAATTTTGAATGGTAACTGGAAAATTTGGGTACTCACGGCTGAAGGCTTCGTGTAGAGCTGTACGATAATTACTTACATCAGTTTCATTGTTTGTAATTTTATAATATAAGCGCATAATATGTAAATTCATGTCTAGAGACCACTTTTTACGCTTTTTTATTTTATTGATTAAATTAAAGGCAACACTTATTATTAGTATTACACCCCAACCAACCCAATTTGGTAGACACAAAATTTGTTAAAGGAAAAACTCGGTTGAAACATAAGGGTAGCACGCTTATTTACATCGACTTTAACATTACAGACCTGCATTTGTTTTATGCGCTCACTTGATTCCGCGAATGTGAAATAGACATGTTTATAATCAACCAATTGTGAATTTCACCGTCAAGAATTAAAATAAAACCCAATGTTTTATATAATAAGCGGAAGTCGAAGCAATAAAACCGATGGTCGTTTTGTTTACAGTTTCTCTGTTTGACTCTCACGTATGCTGTTACGCCTGTCATCTTAAATTAAGAATGTTTATACATACACGATTTTCAGTTGCCTCTGATACGTATACGTGAGTAAATTGTTTCGTTATTTTATTTATTATTACAAATCAATATTCAAAACGACCCAATTCATTTTCCCGAAAATTTGAGAATATAATAATTTTATTCTTAGTATTACACTACATCTATCCCAACTGATATACGTGTCCTTGCAAAAATGTTGATGACGTCATCGCAATTTTTTTTAAATTCCCACTACAAAAATGTAATGAGAAAAAAAACACAATAGGCATGCAGTCGTCAAGTTTCCGACAGCGAGGGAAGTACTGTCTAAACTCTTTAGACCAATTTTTTTATTTACAATCAGTTTTCTTTCAACTAAGCCTTCCATTTCTATTGCCCCCTCTCCTATTTCTTTTATATCTTTCTTCACTCCTGTTATGATTCCACCTTTTGCTCTACCCTTGCGTTTTTCTTTTTTTGCCCCTTGCAATTTCCACTGAAATTCCTTTGGCAACACGTCTTTCAGTTTGTTCCACTCTCTCTCTAGTATCCATGTTTCTGTTAGTCCCACAAAATCAAAATTTTTCACGTATTAAATAAACATATTTCTGTACGAGTCAAGGATGTTTATGTAATTTGTGCATTTTTTTCCAAATTCCGTGGACGCTGCAGTTTGGCCGTGGATCAAATCGCTCATGTGACACTAACACAATTTCCACCAACTTATGACATATTTTGATAAACCATCTGTCACACTATGGCACTTAAACTTTACTTCGGACCATACGAAGCCCACGGGGTCATAAGACACAAAACCCAGAAACTAATCGGAGTTGTAGGTAACCACACCACCATCTTCCAATTAGACAAACCCAGTTGAAGTCTTTTTTTCTGTAGATGAATTGGTCACTCGCGGCTACAACGTCCAGCTCATCCCAACTAAGCGCCTCAACAGTCTCATCATCCACTACAAAGACAAAGAAATCTACCGTTGCGATATTCGCTACCTCATGTTCAACATTCAGTACGAGGAAGATCCGGTGGCCCAAAATGTGGTGACAGCCGTAGAGGAGGCAAAAGCTTTGTTCGATGCCGAGCACAATCCTGCTTTTGATATCGACAAAAATATCATAATTACATCATGCACCCAAGAGCATTTTTGTGAGAAATCAAGCGAGCCCCAAACGGGCTATGAACACTTGCTAAGACCTGATCCGAAGACGCGAAATGAGGAGCCTCAGCCGTCGGCTAAGCCGCCGCCGAAAAGACTCTCGTTCGGGACACTTGCAGAGGACGCAGAGTCGGCAAGTTTATATGAACAAACTACTAAACCAATAAACGATGAGGTATAACAAGGTTTTCTTTTTATTTCCGTCGGCCGACTCTCTACTTCGACATTTTCTCGAGTTTTCATGACCCCTAGAAGACGAAGAAATAGGTCTCCCGTTTCCGTCTGACTGTCCAACTGTCCGTCTGTCCGTCTGTCTGATGATTCTTGAAAATTTTGTATTTATATTAGGAATATCATGTAGATGGTAAAACGCTGACCAAAATTTGCCTAATCATTCCCTTCCAATAATGGGATGACATCACTTCAAAATTGCATATAGTAAATGGGTTTTAGATTGCATTAAATAACATAGTCCTATACATGTAGTTTACGACTCCGTATTGATTTTTTACCCGAAATGATCAATGATCAATTTTTAATCAAAATATATTTACTTCAACTTCAATCGTTTCGAAAATTTCCACAAAATTTAAACTTTGTCGAGTAAACGAATCACGGAACCTGATAAATTAAAACTTCGGTCGGAAAAATATCCACTTTCGTTCCTGTTCACAGTACCAACACAACACATTTTTACTAATATTTATTAATAATAAATTAGAAATTCGCGAAATTGCTCTACTTTTACGCCAAAAGGATGCGACGATCTTGTCGCCATCAAACAGAAATTAAAACTGAACACAAAGGGCCGAAAAACGCGACTTTTAGAAAGGTAGGTCACGTGACAGTGACGTCATCGCACGTCACGATGAGATTGCAAAAATTATTTTTCATATTTTGGGCCGGAAATTAAGACATTTTCAGGATTAACTTAACAATATTTAAACAAATTCCTTTGTTTTTAATACCATCGTGTTTTTAGCAAAACGGTTTTCGGTTTGATTATCATATATTAATAGTTACTTACCATATTGAGCATTATAAATAATATTAATTATGTCTAAATTTTATTTAATTATATCGTGAAAATGTATAGCTTTGAACGATCAACTTCAACCGGTTCGAAATTTTTTTCCAAAATTTAAACATTGTCGAGTAAACAAATCAAGCCAAACCGGAGCTCCAATGTTGCTGCCATCAGACCGAAATCTAAACTGAACACAAGGGGCCGAAAAATGCGACCTTTGAACAGGTAGCTCACGTGACAGTGACGTCATCGTACGTCACGATGAGATTGCAAAAATTATTTTTCCTATTTTGGCCAGAAAATTGCACATTTTCGGAGTTAAAAAAACTGAAAAATGAAACTTGAAATATCGAAACATTTAAAAATTGAAAAATCGAAAAAATTGTGAAAATTGAACAATGGGATAATTGGAAAATCGAAAAATTGTAATATTGAAACCTGAAAACCCTGATTAATTAAAAAACGAGAAAGTGAAATATTGAAAAAACGAAAAACAAAAACTTCTATAAATTAAACAATCAAAAATACAAAAAAAATTCAGTTCACAATACAAAAATTTTAAAATGATAACCGAAAAACTAAAAAATTAAGAAATTGTAAAAAAGAAACATGGAAAAATTGAAAAATTGTAACATGGAAAAGGTCGAAACACTGGAAAACCGAAAAATTTAAAAATCGGGAAATAGAAGATTTGAAAAAAATACAGAAACTGAAAAATCGCGTAATTGAAAAGCCAAGAATCGTTCACTTGAAAAAAAATCCTAATTATAATTATTTGAAAAGAGTGAAAAATTAAAAATCGAGAAATTTAAATATGAAACAATTACGAAATTGTAAATTTGAAAAAAAAATAAAAACCTAATATCGAAAATTTGTAACATTGGAACCTGAAAACGTGATAAATTAAGAATTGAAAAAATAAAGAAAAATTGAAAAACCGAAAAAATGAAACTTCAAATATCAAAAAATTTTAAAATTGAAAAATCTAAAAATGAAAAAATGAGAAATTAAACAAGTGGATAATTCAAAAATACAATTGAAAAATCGAGAAATTGAAAAATTAGAAAAAACGAAAAACAAAAATTTCATTAAATTAATTGATCAAAAATACAAAAATTTTTAATTTCAAAATCCAAAGATTTTAAAATGATACTCGAGATATCGAAAAATTGTAATATTGAACCCTCAAAACCTTGATTAACGAAAAATCGACAAAACGAAGCAATTCTGCAATTTTTCGGTATAAAATTTTTCAAATTCTCGATTTTTATTTTTTTTCAATTTTCTCGATTTGTCATTTTTTAATTGTTCAACGAAAGGACAAATTTTTTCGAACCGAAATTTTGAATTGACTTGAAAAATCAAAAAATTGAGAAATCGAAGAATTGAAAAAATATAGAAAACTTGAAAAAACGAAAAAATGAGACTTAAAAACTGAAAAATGAAACTTGAAATATCGAAAAATTTAAAAATTGAAAAATCGAAAAATGAAAAAATTGAGAAATTGAACAATGGGATAATTGAAAAATCAAAAAATTTAAACATTCACAATTGGAAGAATTGAAAAAATAAAGGAAACTTGAAAAAAACGAAAAAACGAGAATCAAAAATTGAAAACTGAAACTTGAAATATCGAAAAATTTAAAAATCCAGAAATAAAAAATTTGAAAAAATACAAAAACTGAAAAATCGGGTAATTGAAAAGCCAAGAATCGTACACTTGAAAAAAAATCCTAATAATAATTATTTGAATAGAGTAAAAAATTAAAAATCGGGAAATTTAAATATGAAACAATTACGAAATTGTAAATTTGAAAAAAAAAATAAAAAAGTAATATCGAAAATTTGTAACATTGGAACCTGAAAAAGTGATAAATTAAGAATTGAAAAAATAAAGAAAAATTGAAAAAACCGAAAAAAATGACAATCAAAAATTGAAAAATGAAACTTGAAATATCGAAAAATTTTAAAATTGAAAAATCTAAAAATGAAAAAATGAGAAATTAAATAAGTGGATAATGGACAAAACAATTGAAAAATCGAGAAATTTTAATGCAGAAACCTGAAAACGCGGATTAATTAAAAATCGAGAGATTGAAAAATTAAAAAAAAAGGGTCCGTTAACTTGGCACCACCAAGTTAATGAATTTTACTCAAAAGCTAGCACCTCGTTGTTCTAACCTAGCACCAGCTAGCACCACCAATCAAAAAGCTAGCACCACCTAATTATTGAAATAAAAGCCTTTTACTTTCGGGGGGGGGCAAGTTAACGCTAGCCCCCCGACATTATTTAATTCTCATGAAAAGTTGGTCCGAGGTAGTTTAGACCTAGCACCAGCTAGCACCACTAGTCTCATAGCTAGCACCACTCTGCAAGTATTAAAAAAAATTAAAAACCAAAAAAAAAAGTAGCCCCCACTTTTTTTTCTTTAATAGTAAAAATCAGTAGGTTAATAGTCTAGAGCTAGCACTCGCTGGATCCATTAAAAAAAAGTGTATTTTTATTCAATAAAGCCATGTAATAAAGGGTTATTTTCGGGGGGGGCTAAGTTAACGCTAGCCCCGCAATATAATTTAAAGACAATGAAAAGCTAGCACCTAATAGTTTAGAGCTAGCACCAACTAGCACCATTAGTCTTATAGCTAGCACCATTAAACAAACTAAATAAAATAATTGAAAAGCCCTGAAAAAATAACTCGCATCTATAATTCCCAATAGTGGCCGGAAATAAACTATCTTTGAAAATTAATACATTACAATCATCCATTACTTATAAAAAGTCATCTTTTCTGCATTTAAGAGAACTTAATATCTACATTATCTACATATTTAATTAAATTATATCACTTGCGTTCAAATCGTTCTTCATTTATTTCAACACACTAAAAATTAGGCCATGATAAATGTGATCATTTAATTTTTTTCCACAGTCATACATTTGACTGACATTACGTAAATAACAAATTTGAAATAACAAACGAGACTATAAAATTGAAGTCATTTGTAATTTATAAATCCGAGGTTAATGACGAAAACCTTTGTAAACTCTAAATTCCTAGAAATATTATTAAAATAATTTAAAATCCTAGAAACTTAACAGACAATGTGTCTAGAAGTCAAGTACAAATTATGAAGTTTTACTATCCGTAATAATAATCCGTATTTTGGGGCAAGCGTCTATTCTTTAGTTTCGCGCTTAGTAATACTTCAGGTATACGGACAAAATAGCATTTGTGAACAGTTTGGTGGGCCTTGTAGATCCCTACTACACTTATACAATGAATATTTGTTTGAATAACACGCTTTAGAAGCAGCTTATTTTCAAGTTAATGCAAATTCATTACTTATTACTAACAAACACATTATTCATTTTAATAAGAACTAATTTAGTTTTTTGTATCGATAGTGGTTTATTGGAGTTAACACTTTAACCATAGTTTTATATAGTAAATTTGTAATAAAGAAGCTCTAACTTTGTTGTTGCGACGGTAATATTGTTATAAGATCGTAAAATTAGCATCATATTGTCCAGTAGTCGTCTTGTAGTGCAAACTGTCGTCGTCAAAACGGACTTTTCTTAATCAAGGAAACTGTAATTCTTCCATTAGTTCTACTCCGTGCCGATATACACGGTGAGTCACTAAACGGGTGCTCCTCGATATCTCAAATAACTGCACAACCTTAGTGTTTGATTTTTTTTTTCCAATCACTAATAATAATAATAATAATATAATTAATGAGATAGTGAGGACCGCGCGTTTAGTGATTCGGAATTGGAAAATGGTACAGCCAACGAGCTGTGAATTTAAAAACCGGCTTTTTTTTCTAGTAGTGATAACTATGGATGGTTCTAATTAACATTAAAGTTCGTATTAGTTTTCAGAAAGGGATTGTGAAGACACGCTTCTTTCAGAGCGTAGTCAGACATCTACTCCCCTCAATGCCGGGTCGGATATCCCTAATTACAGACACTGCATACTGTCGGTACTTTTCTACTATGACTAGGGGACAGTAAATAAAATAAATAATTTCCAGAAAACATATATTGTAGGTAAATATTTAAAAATAAGTTCGACTTAACTGTAACTCCATTTTTTTCTTTTAAGTAAATATAGGGTCATTATTTTTATCTGTTCACACCTGAATCACAGTATAGATATCTATACTGTGCCTGAATACTTTGATGTAGGCAACATGTAATACACATCAGAAGCATCTTTGATCAATCTGTTAATCTTTTTAAACTAATAATTACAGCACAAAACAACAACACAAAAATCATACTATGTCATAAATGACAACAAAGATGAATACAACTAATAATGGAAAATTCAAACAAAATAGAACGTAATTTATTCAATCCTTTGACGAATATAAAGAAAAGAAAATAAATAATATGTTTCTTAATAATAGGGTGGTATGGTTCAAAATGCTCGCCTTTTCTATCTTCACACAGCGCTATCCTGTGTTCAAAATTTCTACGTAGTCTATTTAGAATCTCGGGTGTTAAATTAAGATCTGTACGACACCACACGATCCTTTTGCGCAAATGATCTTCATTTTGAATTGGAAGGGCTGAAGTGGTATGGATGAAATCAGTTTGCCCTCAGGACGTTAAAAACCGAACTCTGAGTAATCTGCATTTGTCTTCCGATCTGCTTTTGACTCACGTGAGGATTTTCTCTATAATTTCAAACAAGGCAGCTTCATTTTCTGGCATTGTTACTGTAAGATGCCTAACTTTAGTTTTCTTAAATTGATCAACTTCTCTTAAGCTTTTTTCGAGTTTAATAAATGTTTGGTTAGAAGGAATTGTATCGCCTGGCATATAGATGAACGACAGCCTCAAAATTTCCATAACATTTTGCCAAAGTTAAAAGCATATTGGTTTTTTTCGGAATTCAAAAACGTTGTTAGCAAAAGTTGAAAATAATTTGACTGCTACAAGAAATTTAAGAGGAAGTTATTTATGAAAAGTAAAATGTGTTGCCTATTCAGACTTATCCAGGTGTGAACAGATAAAATAATCACACTTTAACTTAAATTTGTTTTACGGCAGCTATAAAGTAATACAAATTTACAACTAGTTCCAACTTACTCATCTAATGTAATAGAGGTTACCACTTTAATAATACTTGTGATTTAAAAAAGAGATAGAAAGAAAATAGGAAAATACTGGGTACAGCTTAACAAAAAAAAATGCACTTATAAAAACAACATTCGTGATTCCTTTACAAAACTATAATGTATAAAAAAAGCAACATGCAACATAATAAATGTCAAACATCTTCAAGTTTTCGTTGTGAAGAAATGCATATCCTACAAAAGGTCCAGAAGAGCTGGGTTTCGACTCCCTCGGTATCCAGTAGCACTGCATTAATTATAATTTTGATTTTTATGGAAAATTTGTTAAGAATATCCGGTAAACGTGACGTCAGTTCATTTGTGTGAGTATGTACACTTAATGGTTAGACTAATAAATATGGACTTTTTAAATCTATAATTCTTTATAAATTTCTGGTTTTACATGAACCACATCATTGTTGTACAATATGTTGGTCCACACAATTTGTTAGTTAATATATATTAACTATGAGATATGTCAGAAAATAATTTGCATTTTAACCAATAGACACTATATTTCGTCTATTTCGAAACTAAAGAATAGACGCTTGCCCCAAAATAGGGATTATTACTACGGATAGTAAAAATTAATAGTTTGTACTTGACTTCTAGACACAATTTTTGATAACTTTCTAGGATTTTAAATTATTTTAAAAATATTTTTAGGAATTTAGCGTTTACAAAGGTTTTCGTCATTAACCTCGGATTTATAAATTACAAATGACTCAAATTTTATAGTCTCGCTTGTTGTTTCAAATTTGTTATTTACGTAATGTCAGTCAAATGTATGACTGTGGAAAAAATTAAATGATCGCATTTATCATGGCCTAATTTTTAGTGTGTTGAAGAACGATTTGAACGCAAGTGATATAATTTAATTAAATATGTAGATAATGTAGATATTAAGTTCTGTTCAATGCAGAAAACATGACTTTTTATAAGTAATGGATATTGTAATGTATTAATTTTCAAAGATAGTTTATTTCCCGCCACGATTGGGAATTATACGAGTAGATGCGAGTTATTTTTTCAGGGTATTTCAATTATTTTGTTTAGTTTGTTTAATGGTGCTAGCTCTAAGACTAATGGTGCTAGTTGGTGCTAGCTCTAAACTATTAGGTGCTAGCTTTTCATTGTCTTTAAATTATATTGCGGGGCTAGCGTTAACTTAGCCCCCCCCGAAAATAACCCTTTATTACATGGCTTTATTGAATAAAAACACACTTTTTTTTAATGGATCCAGCGAGTGCTAGCTCTAGACTATCAACCTACTGATTTTTACCATTAAAGAAAAAAAAGTGGGGGCTACTTTTTTTTTGGTTTTGAAATTTTTTTTAATACTTGCAGAGTGGTGCTAGCTATGAGACTAGTGGTGCTAGCTGGTGCTAGGTCTAAACTACCTCGGACCAACTTTTCATGAGAATTAAATAATGTCGGGGGGCTAGCGTTAACTTGGCCCCCCCCGAAAGTAAAAGGCTTTTATTTCAATAATTAGGTGGTGCTAGCTTTTTGATTGGTGGTGCTAGCTGGTGCTAGGTTAGAACAACGAGGTGCTAGCTTTTGAGTAAAATTCATTAACTTGGTGGTGCCAAGTTAACGGACCCAAAAAAAAAGGAAAAACAAAAATTTCATTAAATTAAATGATCACAAATACAAAAATTTTTAATTTAAAAATCCAAAGATTTTAAAATGAAACTTGAAATATCGAAAAATTGTAATATTGAAACCTCAAAACCCTGATTAATTAAAAATCGACAAAACAAAGCAATTCTGCAATTTTTCGATATAAAATTTTTCAATTCTCGATTTTTATTTCTTCATTTTCTCGATTTGTCATTTTTTAATTGTTCAACGAAAGGACAAATTTTTTCAAACCGAAATTTTGAATTGAATTGAAAAATCAAAAAATTGAGAAATCGAAGAATTGAAAAAGTAAAGAAAACTTGAAAAAACAAAAAATGAGACTCAAAAACTGAAAAATGAAACTTGAAATATCGAAAAATTTAAAAATTGAAAAATCGAAAAATGAAATAATTGAAAAATTGAACAATGGGATAATTGAAAAATCGAAAAATTGTAATATTGAAACCTGAAAACCCTGATTAATTAAAAATCGAGAAAGTGAAAAATTGAAAAAACGAAAAACAAAAACTTCTATGAATTGTTAAACAATCAAAAAGCCAAAAAAAATTAATTTCAAAATCCAAAAATTTTAAAATGAAAACCGAATAACTAAAAAATTAAGTAATTGTAAAAAAGAAACCTCAAAACCCTGATTAATTAAAAATCGACAAATCGAAGCAAATCTGCAATTTTTCGGTATAGAATTTTTCAAATTCTCGATTTTTGTTTCTTCATTTTCTCGATTTGTCATTTTTTAATTGTTCAATGAAAGGACAAATTTATTCAAACCGAAATTTTGAATTGTATTGAAAAATGAAAAAATTGAGAAATAGAAGAATTGAAAAAATAAAGAAAACTTAAAAAAACCGAAAAAATTAGACTTAAAGACTGAAAAATGGAACTTGAAATATCGAAAAATTGAAAAATTGAAAAATCGAAAAATGAAAAAATTGAGAAATTGAACAATGGGATAATTGAAAAATCAAAAAATTTAAACATTGACAATTCGAAGAATTGAAAAAATAAAGGAAAATTGAAAAAACCGGAAAAACGAGAATCGAAAATTGAAAACTGAAACTTGAAATATCAAAAAATTTTAAAGTTGAAAAATCTAAAAATGAAAAAATGAGAAATTAAACAAGTGGATAATTAAAAAACAATTGAAAAATCGAGAAACTGTAATATAGAAACCTGAAAACCCTGATTAATTAAAAATCGAGAAATTGAAAAATTAAAAAAGAAACGAAAAACAAAAATTTCTATAAATGAAATAATCAAAAATACAAAAATTTTTAATTTAAAAATCCAAAGATTTTAAAATGAAACTTGAAATATCGAAAAATTGTAATGTTGAAACCTCAAAACCCTGATTAATTAAAAATCGACAAAACAAAGCAATTCTGCAATTTTTCGATATAAAATTTTTCAATTCTCGATTTTTATTTCTTCATTTTCTCGATTTGTCATTTTTTAATTGTTCAACGAAAGGACAAATTTTTTCAAACCGAAATTTTGAATTGAATTGAAAAATCAAAAAATTGAGAAATCGAAGAATTGAAAAAGTAAAGAAAACTTGAAAAAACGAAAAAATGAGACTTAAGAACTGAAAAATGAAACTTGAAATATCGAAAAATTTAAAAATTGAAAAATCGAAAAATGAAATAATTGAAAAATTGAACAATGGGATAATTGAAAAATCGAAAAATTGTAATATTGAAACCTGAAAACCCTGATTAATTAAAAATCGAGAAAGTGAAAAATTGAAAAAACGAAAAACAAAAACTTCTATGAATTGTTAAACAATCAAAAAGCCAAAAAAAATTAATTTCAAAATCCAAAAATTTTAAAATGAAAACCGAATAACTAAAAAATTAAGTAATTGTAAAAAAGAAACCTCAAAACCCTGATTAATTAAAAATCCACAAATCGAAGCAAATCTGCAATTTTTCGGTATAAAATTTTTCAAATTCTCGATTTTTGTTTCTTCATTTTCTCGATTTGTCATTTTTTAATTGTTCAATGAAAGGACAAATTTATTCAAACCGAAATTTTGAATTGAATTGAAAAATTAAAAAATTGAGAAATCGAAGAATTGAAAAAGTAAAGAAAACTTGAAAAAACCGAAAAAATGAGACTTAAAAACTGAAACATCAAACTTGAAATATCGAAAAATTTAAAAATTGGAAAATCGAAAAGTGAAAAAATTGAGAAATTGAACAATGGGATAATTGAAAAATCGAAAAATTTAAACATTGACAAGTCGAAGAATTGAAAAAATAAAGGAAAATTGACAAAAACCGAAAAAATGAGAATCAAAAATTGAAAAATGAAACTTGAAATATAGAAAAATTTTAAAACTGAAAAATCTAAAAATGAAAAAATGAGAAATTAAATAAGTCGACAAATTGTAATGTAGAAACCTGAAAACCCTGATTAATTAAAAATCGAGAAATTGAAAAATGAAAAAAAAACGAAATACAAACATTTCTATAAATTAAATAATCAAAAATACAAAAAATTTTAATTTCAAAACCTAAAGATTTTAAAATGAAACTAGAAATATCAAAAAATTGTAATATTGAAACCTCAAAACCGTGATTAATTAAAAATCGACAAAACGAAATTTATTCAAACCGAAATTTTGAATTGAATTGAAAAATCAAAAAATTGAGAAATCGAACAATTGAAAAAGTAAAGAAACCTTGAAAAAACCGAAAAAATGAGACTTAAAAACTGAAAAATGAAACTTGAAATATACAAAAATTTTAAAATTGAAAAATAGAAAATGAAAAAATTGAGAAATTGAACAATGGGATAATTGAAAAATCGGAAAATTGTAATATTGAAACCTGAAAACCCTGATTAATTAAAAATCGAGAAAGTGAAAAATTGGAAAAACGAAATACAAAAACTTCTATAAATTAAACAATCAAAAATACAAAAAAAAATAATTTCAAAATTCAAAAAACTAAAAAATTAAAAAATTGTAAAAAGGAACATGGAAAAATTGTAACATCGAAGATTTGAAAAAATACAGAAACTGAAAAATCGGGTAATTGAAAAGCCAAGAATTGTACACTTGAAAATAATGCTAATAATAATTATTTGAAAAAAGTGAAAAATTGAAAATCGGGAAATTTAAAAATGAAACTATTACAAAATTGTAAATTTGAAAAAAAAAACGTAAAACCGAAAATTTGTAACATTGGAACCTGAAAAAGTGATAAATTAAAAATTGAAAAAACGAACAATTGTAAAAAGATGGAAAATCGAAAAATGAATAAGCAACTTGAAAAATCGCAAAATTAAAATAGCTGCAAATTATAAAATCGAAACATACAAAAATTTTTCTGAAAAATAAAAAATCGAGAAATCGAAATATCAACAATTTAAAAAAAACAAAAATTAAAAAATCTCGAATTGAGTAAATAAACGAAACAACTTGAAATTACGTACTTAGAAGTACTTTATTTTTAATTTTTCATTTTCTCAATTTTTCGTTTTTTAATTTTTCAACAAAAGGAGAAATTTATTCAAACTGAAATTTAAAAAAATTAAAAACTGAAAAATCGAAAAAGAAACATTGAAAACCGAACAATTTAAAAATTTGGAAATCGAAAAACTGCAAAAATAAAGAAACTCAAAATCGATTAATTAAGAGGCCAACAATTAGAAAAGGAAAAACTGATTAATTAAAAATCGAGAAATAGAAAAATTCGGAAAACAAAATTTTCTAGAAATAAAAAAATCAACAAATTGTAAAAGTGAAAAGTTGAAGAATGTCAAAATAAACATCGAAAAAACTGTAAAATTCAAAAATCGAAAATTGAACAATAAAAAAAATTGAAATACCGAAATGTTAAAAAATAGCGAAAGTAAAAAATCGGATAACTAAAAAATCAACAATCAGTAAAAAAAAACAATTGAAAAATCAAAAAAAAATATCTTAACTCAGTCTTAACTTAGCAAGCACTAGCCCCGCCCACCCGCCCTCTTCTTATTTTAACGACTAATTTTGTTTCTGTTGAGTGTACGATGCAATCAGAGCAGATAAAAAACATTGAAATGGAGGCCGGGTGGGTGGGTGGGGCTAATTACGTATTCTTCCGCAGAGTGGCAGGAGGGTAAATAGGTGGGGTTAACTATATACAGGCTTATGTAGCTAAGATGACCCATTTGTGTTTTAAAATAGGCAACCCATAACACCGATGCCACTTGAGCCTGGATTACAAAAGATGTTTCAAAATTGAATTGATGATTATATTGTGTCATATAAATAAATAAATAATAAATAAATAAACTTTATTTCCAACAGGTTTTACACCCACTTACAGGAAATAATTTTACACCCACTTACAGGAAATAATAAAATTAAACTATATATAATATAATTACAAAGACGTCCTTAGAAATTTGCATTTCATTGTACAATCTGTACATATATAAAATAAGTGAATTTTTATGCTAATTCGTTCGTGCCCTCGGTCAATTGAAATTTTACGCCCAATTTAGGAACCTGCTTGTGCAAAATTTCCACCAACGCACTCCTGTCTATAATACTACGAATAAATTCGTGAATTTTTCCAGCCACCCAGCTGCACCGCCCGACTTAAAACTAATTGATTTTAGCAAAATTACTCAAAGCAGGTTTTATTTTGATATTACGACTAATTGATATTTTATTACCTACCATTAACGGCCCTATAAGTAAAAAGCAATTCTCCGCTGGTCAATTTCATGCATGATGGCTAGTTTTATGGTTCCTATACTTTTACAACTTGCTTTCTGTAAGTACCTAAATTCATTCATTTTTGGTGTAAGAAAAACAAACCAAATTAAATTTCAGATTCTGTTGCATCTTCCACATCGTGGTCTTACTTGTTTCAAGGTTAGAAAAGTTTTCGGAAAATTTTTACTGTACAGTTTTTATTGGTTTGTTTTGTTCACGACAGAAGACTGGCCCGCCAGCTGCAAAGGAATACAACAATCCCCGATTGACATAAGAACAAGAGAAACCGTCAGGAAATCTTTCCCGAATATTCAGTTCAGTGATGCCATATATCAGGAAAAGATGGCGACTGTGACTAATACTGGTCGTTCAGGTAATACGCTTCTTTGTTTCTAAGAAGTAGTTAACTAATTATTGGAAAATATGTAGTCAAAGTCAAATTTCTGAACGACAACTACAGCCCGACTGTCTGTGGGGGTGGACTTCAAGGGAAGTACGTTTTGGACTCTTTCCACTTTCACTGGAGGTCTGAACATAGTATTGATGAATACAGGTACGCATTGCAGGTTTTATGTCGTTTTTGTTTGTTTTTCAACTACCCGTTTAGAAATTATAAATATTTAAACAAATTTTATTTATCAGCTGAATGATTCTAAGTAGTGTAATAAAACGCAAGATTAACTAATCTCCGTTCCACTTTGAGTTAGCAGCGTATAAATGTTTAAAGTTCTTCCAAAAAAAAGTTCTCGAAAAAATGGCATTATGAGTTCCCAAGATTCTTCTAAATTCTAAAAAAAATTACACTAAGAGTTCCCGAGATTCTTAAAATTACTTTAAAAGCGAATTGTGAAATCCTTTTTTCAAATTTTTTCAAAAATTAAACACCAGTGGACAATGACACTTTTCCAAACCCTTTCAAGATTAAAACATTTGGGGACTCCGATATTATTTTACGCTTTCGAAAAAAATAACATTATGAATTCCCAAGATTCTTCTAAATTCAAAAAAATTAACACCGAGTCCCCGAGATTCTTAAAATTACTTGAAAAAACACCAGCGGAATTTTCAGTGTATTTTTGTTAGAGTTTACTAACAAAAATACACTGATTCCCCGAAATTTTTAAAATTACTTTAAAAAAACATCAGCGGATTGTGAAATCCATTATTCAAATTTTTTCAAAAATTAAACACCAGTGGACAATTACTTTCTTTCAAACCCTTTCAAGATTAAAACACTATGAGCCCTCGAAGTTCTTTTAAACTCTTTAAAAAGTCACTATTAGTCCCCGAGTTTTTTAAAATTACTTCAGAAGTAAAACATTAGGGAACCATGACACTTTTTCAAATCATTTCAAGATCAAAACATTAAGGGACTCCGAAATTGCTTTAAGGTCACCGAAAAACAAGACATTAGGAGCCCTCGAGGTTCTTTTAAACTCTCTAAATTATAACATTATGAGTCCTAGAGATTTTTAAAGTTACTTCAAAAGTGAAACACCCGGGGACACTCTTTCCAACTCTTTCAAGATTAAAATTCTAGGGGACTCCGACATTATTTTAAGCTCTCGAAAAAATGGCATTATGAGTCCCCGAGATTCTTCTAAACTCTAAAAAAATACACTGAGTCCCCGAAATTTTTAAAATTACTTTAAAAAAACAGCGCATTGTGAAATCCTTTTTTCAAATTTTTTCAAAAATTAAACACCAGTGGACAATGACATTCTTTCAAGCCCTTTCAAGATTAAAACACTAGGAGCCCTAGAAATTCTTTTAAACTCTTTAAAAAATATCACTATTAGTCCCCGAGTTTTTTAAAATTACTTCAGAAGTAAAACATAAAGGAACCATGACACTCTTTCAAACCATTTCAAGATTAAAACATTAGGGGACTCCGAAATTACTTTAAGGTCATGGAAAACAAGACATTAGGAGACCGCGAGGTTCTTTCAAACTCTCTAAATTATAACACTATGAGTCCTAGAGTTTTTTAAAGTTACTTCAAAAGTAAAACACCCTGGGACATTGACACTCTTTTCAACTCTTTCAAGATTAAAACTCTGGGGAACTCCAAGATTCTTCTAAACTATAAAAAAAATTACACTGTGAGTCCCCGAGATTCCTAAAATTACTTAAAAAAGCACCAGCGGATTCTCACATTCTTTTTTAAATTTTTCAAAATTAAACACCAGCGCACCTTGGCACACTTTCAAACCCTTTCAAGATTAAAACACTAGGGGACTCCGAGGTTATTTTAAGCTCACCGAAAAACAAGACATTAGAAGATCTCCAAGTTCTTTTTTTTTAAACTCTTTAAAATATAACAGTACGAGTCCTCGAGATTTTTAAAATTACTTCAGAAGTAAAACACAAGTCGACTCTGACACTCTTTCCAAGTCTTTCAAGATTAAAACTCTAGGGATCCGAGATTATCTTAAGCTCTCGAAAAAAATGACATTATGAGTCCCAGAGATTCTTCTAAACTCTAAAAAAATACACTATGAATCCTAGAGATTTTTAAAATTACTTCAGAAATAAAACACCAGGGGATACTGAGCACTGACATTCTTTCCAACTCTTGCAAGATTAAAACTCTAGGGGACCCTGAGATTAGTTAAAGTTCTCAAAAAAAAATGGCATTATCAGTTTCCAAGATTCTTCTAAATTCAAAAAAAATGACACTATGAGTCCCCAGATTCCTAACATTACTTAAAAAAACACCAGCGGATTGTGACATTCTTTTTTAAAATTTTCAAGATTAAACACCAGCGAACCTTGGCACTCTTTCAAACCCTTTCAAGATTAGATAAAACACTAGGGGACTCCGAGATTACTTTAAGCTCACCGAAAAATAAGTCAGTAAGAGCTCTCGAGATTCTTTTAAACCCTTTAAAATATAACACTTTGAGTCCCCAAGATTTTTAGAATTACTTCAAAAGTAAAACAGCAGGGGACCGTGACACTCTTTCCAACTCTTTCAAGATTAAAACTCTGGAGGACTCCGAGATTATTTTAGCTCTCGAAAAAAATGACATTATGAGTCTCCGAAATTCCTCTAAACTCTAAAAAAATTACCATATGAATCTTCGAGATCCTTGAAATTACCTAAAAAAAAACAGCACAGGATTATTGCATTCTTTTTTTAAATTTGTTCAAGAATAAAACACCAGGGGACCATGACACTTTTTCAAACCCTTTCAAGATTAAAACACTAGAGGACCCCGAGATTATTTTAAGCCCACCGAAAAACAACACATTAGGAGCTCTCGAGGTTCTTTTAAACTCCTTAAAACTTAACACTATATGAGTCCCTGAGATTTTTGAAATTTCTTCAAAAGTAAAACACCAACACTGACACTCTTTCCAACTCTTTCAAGATTAAAACTCTGGGGGACTCCGAGATTATTTTAGCTCTCGATTAAAATAACATCAGGAGTCTCCGAGATTCGTAGTTACTTCAAAAACACCAGCGGATTGTGACATGCAACTGTTTCGAAATTAAAACACTAGGGGACTCCGAGATTATTTTAAGCTCATCGTAAAATTAGTTATTATGAGCCCCAGGATTCTTTTAAATCCTAAAAAAATAAGACTAGGAGCCCCAGAGGTCCTTTTAAACTCTTTAAAAAATAACGCTAGGAGTTCCCGAGATTCTTAGAATCACTTCAAAACATCAGGGGACGGTGACATTTTTTAAACTGCTTGAAAAATAAAACATTAGAGGCCATAGATATTTTTCTAATAAAAAAAAAAATTGGGAGACTCCGACATTTTTCACACTTTTCAACCTATTTCATAACTAAAAAAACTTTTTCAAATTGGAAGAATAAGTTGTTATTGGTTATCCTATTTTTTTTTAAATAATTTCAATGTATTAACTATTATTTTGTAATAGACCATTTTCAAAATTCTCAGTAATAAAAAATCTATTTACCGAAACTTTCCGAACACGTTTCGTGCAAGTAACGAAGAAGTGTTGGAGTCAGTACAATTTATGGGTAGTACCTTTAACTATGGCAGAATTTGAAATAGATTTTAAAATATGATGTCACAAAAAATGCAGAAAAATGAAATTGAAAAATGTGAATATTCAAGACAAAATCGACATATGACAAAATCGTGATAAATAAAAATATTTTAGAACCTACAGACTTCAAATTTTTGTAGTACTACTAGATAAAAACCAAAACGTTTTTAAAATTATGAAAATTCAAAAGAAGCAACACTAATTGGTAAGGATAAATCTTCATAACCATGAACAATTTTACCGAAGGTACCCCTTGGAAGGACACTTTGTACACCACTCCGAAAACTACCCTAATCTTGAAAGTGCGATGTCACACCCAGGTGGAGTGGCCGTATTTGCTGTCTTTTACAACGTAAACAAACAACCCAAAATTTCACACCAAAATTTAACACTACTGACGTTTTGTAGACACTGAAAACATCAATACCGAGTCCAGCCTTCAGCTTTGTGCACGAAATCGAAATGGTGGCTAGAAGAATAAACAAATCACTTGTCTCAAACAACCCCATAACCTTAGCAGACTTCCTCCCGCAAAACCTTAACGACTTTTATCGTTACAACGGTTCTCTAACCACCCCGAACTGCAACGAAGGCGTTATTTGGACGATATTTAAAAAACCCCAGAACATTCCGGTATCACAGGTGGGTAGCAAAAATCGAGGAACTAAAGCTGATGGTGGTTTTTCAGTATAAGAAACTGGTCGACATTCGGGACGAAATGGGAGATAGATTGAGAAGTAATTACAGAGATCCACAAGCAGTGAATCGAAGAACAGTGTGGGAGTCGTGTGGAAATGATAATATTTACTACTAAATCTCTGGTTTCTGTACTCTGAATTCTGAATAAAGTGAAATAGTATTTTTTGATCCGTAATAGTACCCATTTCGCACATATTACAACTGACATCAGTGAGAAATGATATGCGAACAATGACCACGTTTCCGAACGGTAGTAAAGATAAAAATAGAAATAATTTATACTTTCTGAAAAAAAAACAACTTTATTACAATACAAAAAAGATTGAGTGCGACTTAATTGTCTGTTATGTAGATTTTTCGGTTTTACATGTTGTTTGTATGAAAAATTATAAATTTAAAAATATATTTGACGTCTTATTACATTTAAAACGTGACTGGGTCCTCTAAACGCTTAATTTGTTTTGTCACTTGATTACAAGCCACTGAAAGTGTATCAGGTTTTGTTTAATACATAAAAATGCTTATTTTTGTGTTTATAACATTCGTCCAAATTCTTTGGTGTAAGTTATACCTAGTTGATAAATATTTCTCTTTCACGAATAAAAGCAAATTTTAGGTTCAGGTGCCTCAGAGTGGTCGTATGAAAATCAAGGTATAAACAAACACTAACGGAGCGTGACATAACGCGTTAACTCACTCGTAATTTACATAATTTTATCTACGACTTACTTAGTTACACGTTTTTTTTTTAATTTTATTCTGTGTTGCAGACGCATGGCCCCCTACTTGCAAAGGCCAAGAACAGTCCCCAATTCAAATAATAACGAAGAACGCCGTGGACTCATGTCTGAAGAATTTTCAATTCAATCGGGCCACTTCTGAAAAAAAGAAGGCGAATGTGACCAATACCGGACATACAGGTACGTACTGAAAAAACACAACTAACTAATGAAAAAAATAGTTGAGGTTAGATTTGTGGATGAATCGAATCCTCCGACTGTGTCTGGAGGTGGTCTTGACGGGACCTACGTTTTTGACAGTTTTCATTTTCACTGGGCTGCTGAACATGTGATAGATACACACAGGTAGAACTACTATTTTACTATCAGCAAGAGTTTTGTTATTAATTTTGATAAGGTATCCTTTGGAGGGTCACTTCGTCTACTACTCTCAGAAGTACCCAAATTTGGAAAGTGCTCTTAGTAACAAAGGAGGAGTGGCCGTTTTTGCAGTTTTTTACCAGGTGACTATATCAAACCCACGGTCCAGTTTATGGAAGGTTTGTTTTTCAGAAAGTACCATTCGTGTTCTGGAATTCGGCTTTCAATTTCGTTCGAGATATACCACTGGTGGCCCATAAAGTGGATCAACCCGTGACTGCACGAAATCCTGTAGTTCTGAGAGATTACTTCCCCAAAGATTGTGGCGGGTTTTACCGGTACAATGGTTCTTTGACCACTCCAGATTGCAACGAGGTTGTTGTTTGGACGGTGTTTAAACGCACACGAGCTATATCAAAGGTCTGTTATTAAATTGAAACAAAACAAAATTCTGTTGGTTTTTCAGTTCAACAAGTTGGTGCAAATCTGGGATGCGGAGAATGACCCTGTGAAAAATAATTACAGAGATTTGCAGCCACTGAATGGGAGACGAGTCTTGGATTCGTGGTGCTAAGAATTTTTTGGTGCTTTTTCTTGTTAATAAAGCATAATCGAAGTAAATAAAAATTGTTTGACTACAATGATATTTATATACAACTATCAATACTATAAAAATTTAAATTTAAATATTCCATGTTTGATTTTCACTTTTGACATTTTTCAAATTTTCATTATATAATTTTTCGTTTTTTTATTTTTTATTTTTCAATTTTACAGTTTCTTGACTTCTAAATTTTTCAATTTATCGAGTTGCAAGTTTTTTATTTTGCAATTTTTCCATATTACAGTTTCTCATTTTTCGATTTTTCACATTTTCGGTTTTTAATTTTTGTCATTTTCAATTTTTCGTTTCCTCAATTTTTCAAGTTCTCGATTTTTATTTTTCATTTTCTCGGTTTTATGTCACAAATTTTTATTTTTTCAATTTCTTGTTGCTTCTTTCGATTTTTCAATTTTTCGTTTCGTCAATTTTTCGAATTTTCAGTTTGTAAATTTTATTTTCTCAATTTATATCACAATTGTCCGTTTTTTCATTTCCTTTATTTTCTGTGTTTTTTTTTTGATTTTAAAATTTTTCATCTGTTCAATTTTCCAAATTTTGAGGCTTTGAATTCTCAGTTCGTCCATTTTTCAATTTTTAAATGTTTACTTTGCAGTTTTTGGATTTCCAGTCTTCCGATTTTCAAATTTCTTTAATTTTCAATATTTCTATTTCATAATACATATTTCTTTTTTTTGACTTTTCACTTTTTTGATTCTTAAGATTTTTCAAGTTTTCATTTTGTAATTTTTCGTTTTTTATTTTTGATTTTTCAATTTTACGATTTCTCAATTTTCAATTTTTCGGTTTGCATTAGTTTTTCAATTTTGGCAATTTTTCAATATTAGTTTTTCATTTTTCTATTTTTCAATTTCACAATTTTTAATTTTACCTTTTCCAATTTTTTGTTTCCGATTTTTATTTCTCATTTTCAAGATTTTTTAATTTTCACTTTTTCGATTTTATATCACAATTTTTCGTTTTTTCGTTTTCTGTATTTTTTGTTGTTTCTTTCGATTTTACAATTTTTCCTTTATTCAATTTTTCAAATTTTCAAGTTTTTATTATACTTACACTTTTTAGTTTTTTTATTTTTGATTTTTCAATTTTACAGTTTGTCGACTTCCAAATTTTCCAATTTTTCAATATTACAATTTCTTATTTTTCCATTTTTCATATTCTCAGTTTTTAATTTTTCCCTTTTTCAATTTTTCGTCCCCTAAATTTTTCAACTCTCCGATTTTTATTTTGCATTTTCCTGATTTTTTAATTTTCATTTTTTCGATTTTATATCACAATTTTTTGTTTTTTCATTTCCTTAATTTTTGTTATTTCTTTCGATTTTCCAATGCATCGATTTTCCAATTTTTAAATTTTTCAGTTTGCAGTTTTTGGGTTTCCACCTCTTTTTTACTTTTTGGATTTTCAATTTTTCCTTAAACTTTAAGATTTTTCCAATTTTGGGCAGTTTTATACTTCGATTTCTCTTTTTTTTCAACTTTTCGATGTTTTAATTGTTTTTTTTTAATTTCTCAATTTTTTTTATTTCTCATTTTATCAGTTTCTCAATTTTTTTTTTTATTTCTCGATGTTTCGAGTTTTGGATTTCTCGGTTTTTCGATGTTTCGATTTTTCAGTTATCCGATTTTAAATTTTTTTAGTTGTCGATTTTTCAGTTTTTCGATTTTTAAGTTTTAGATTTTCAAATTCTTCTTTTTCGGTTCTTTGATATTTGGATTTCCGATTTTTCAATTAATATATATATTTTTTTATTTTCCCGTTTCTCGAATTCGCAGTTTCGATTTTTCAGTTCTTCAATTCTTCGATTTTTGTATTTTTCGGTTGGCCAATTTTTTAATTTCTCAATTTTGGATATTTGTTTCTGTTTTGGAATTTTTCAAAATTTCTATTTTTCGACTTTTTGATTCTTTAGTTTTTGTTTTTTTAAACATTAGATTTTTCAATTTTCGACTATTTTATATATATTTCGATTTCTGAATTTTTCGAGTTTTCAGTTTCTTCAAATTTTCATGTTTCATTTTCACTTTTGACATTTTTCAAGTTTTCATTATATACTTTTTCGTTTTTTTATTTTTGATTTTTCAATTTTACAGTTCCTTGACTTCTAAATTTTCTCATTTTTAATTTTTGTCATTTTCAATTTTTCGTTTCCTCAATTTTTCAAGTTCTCGATTTTTATTTTTCATTTTCCCGATTTTTTTAATTTTCATTTTCTCGGTTTTATGTCACAAATTTTCATTTTTTCAATTTCTTGTTGTTTCTTTCGATTTTTCGATATTTCGTTTCGTCAATTTTTCGAATTTTTAGTTTCTCAATTTTTCGTTTCCACAATTTTTCATGTTCCCGATTTTTATTTTTCAATGTGGCGAATTTTTAATTTTTATTTTCTCGATTTATATCACAATTGTCCGTTTTTTCATTTCCTTGATTTTCTGTGTTTTTTTTTTCGATTTTACAATTTTTCATTTGTTCAATTTTCCAAATTTTGAGGCTTTGAATTTTCAGTTCGTCCATTTTTAAATTTTTACTTTGCAGTTTTTGGATTTCCGGTCTTTCGATTTTCCAATTTCTTTAATTTTCAATATTTCTATTTCATAATACATATTTCTTTTTTTTTTTTCACTTTTTCGATTCTTAAGATTTTTCAAGTTTTCATTTTGGAATGTTTCGTTTTTTATTTCTGATTTTTCAATTTTACAATTTCTCGACTTCCAAAATTTTCAATTTTTCGGTTTGCATCAGTTTTTCAATTTGGCCGTTTTTCAATATTAGTTTTTCATTTTTCGATTTTTCAGTTTCTCAATTTTTAATTTTTCCCTTTTCCAATTTTTTGTTTCCGATTTTTATTTTTCATTTTCCCGATTTTTTTAATTTTCACTTTTTCGATTTTATATCACAATTCTTCGTTTTTTTGTGTCCTTTATTTTTTGTTGTTTCTTTCGATTTTACAATTTTTCGTTTATTCAATTTTTCAAATTTTCAGGTTTTTTCAATTTTTCTTAAAATTTTCAAGTTTGATTTTCACTTTTTACATTTTTCAAGTTTTTATTATACTTACACTTTTTCGTTTTTTTATTTTTGATTTTTCAATTTTACAGTTTGTCGACTTGCAAATTATCCAATTTTTCAATATTACAATTTTTTATTTTTCCATTTTTCACATTCTCGATTTTTAATTTTTCCCTTTTTCAAATTTTCATCCCCTTAATTTTTCAACAAGTGTTTATAAAAAAAAAACATTTTCAAAAATGGAAATTGTGTTTTTTCAAATAGAACACCCGGTATCTTATTACTGCATCTTGTTGTATTTTTTGTTCTCTCTTTGGTCAAAAAGAGACAAGAAAGGGAATTAAAGAAAACGAAAACGACAAAAAACTACATGAAAAGTAACAAAAAAAAGAACAAAGTGGGACAAAAATAGTCAGAAAAAATGACGAAAAAAAAAACACCGACAGGTGAAAGCCAATGAAAAAAGGGAACAAAAATGTGAGAAAAACAGGAACCAAAGGTTCACAAAAAAATGGGACCAAAAATTTTAAGAAAAAAAAAGACAAAAAGTTAACAAAAACTGATTAAAAAAACAACATAAAAGGACAAAATATGACGACAAAAAAAGGTACAAAAATTATGAAGAAAGAAAAAACTGACAAAAGTGAAAAAGCGGGAAAAAAGAATAAGGTAAAAATTGAAAAAAAGGACAAAAATTTAGGTGATAAGTAGGGACAAAAAAAAAGAAATGGGGACAACAGAGGGCATAGAACATTGGCACAAAGGGGCAGAAAACCGACAAAAGGGAGCCAAAAATTCGACGAAAAATGCAATAAAAGAACGATAAAAACTTGACAAAGGGGCCCAAAACGTAACTAACGACAAAAAAGGCGGAAAAAAATGCCACAAAAAATGAAAAAACTGACAAGGAGAAAGACAAAAAATGGAACACAAATTTTGACAAAAAATGCACAAAAGTTCAACAAATGATTTACATGTATTTTTCTTTATACTGATTTCCGTAATTTTTCCGTATATAAATGATTAAATCATTTTAAATAAAAAATAAATAAACAATACTACAAGAGGGACAAAAAGTCAACAAGGAAAAAGTAACAAAAATTCTTCAACAAAAAGATGAGAAAAAACAGACTAAAAGTTCTCAAAAATGCGCAAAAATGGCCACAAAAAAATTAAAAAATGATGACAAAAATGAAAATGCAATAAAAAAGGGGACGCAAAATTGTCAAAAAATAGGGACAAAAAGAGGACAGGAAAAAACAAACAAAATGACAAAGACATTTAAAATACAACACTCGGTATTACATCTCATTCTGGTTCTTATTCTTTGTTGGACGAAAAAGAAACAAGAAGGGCATTTAAAAATATACAACAAAAATATCGCAAAAGGGCAATAAAAGTGCAAAAAAGACGGCAAAAAGGGCGAAACCAAGAGCAGAATAATGTCAAAAACGATGAAAACAGTGCCATGAAAAATTACTAAAACGGAGACAAAAAAGACTAAAAGTAACAAAAATTTTCAAATATTCATTTCTTTTGAATAAAACACACCGTATTTTATTTATGCATCTTATTGTTTTTTTTTTCTGTAAGATGCAGTAATAAAAAACCGAGGTTCCATTTAAAAAAACTGAAATATTGATTTCTGAAAATTGTAACATTTTTAATTTTTTTATGGACACTCGGTATATTAAAATTTTATCTAATGGACACCACAATAAAGCGCATCCCGATTTTAATTTTGCATTTTCCTGATTTTTTATTTTTCATTTTCTCGATTTTATATCACAATTTTTTGTTTTTTCATTTTCTTAATTTTTGTTGTTTCTTTCGATTTTCCAATTTTTCGTTTATCCAATTTTTCAAATTTTCAGGCCAATCGATTCCAATTCGTCGATTTTCCAATTTTTAGATTTTTCAAATTTTCGACAGTTTTATAGTTCGATTTCTCAATTTTTTTTCAACATTTCGATATTTCAGTTTTTCTTTTTTAAAATTTTTCATTTTTTTTTATTTCTCGATTTATCGAATTCAGATGTTTGGATGTTTTGATTGTTCAATTTCTCAATTTTTTTCTATTTCTCGATGTTTCGATTTTTGGATTTTTCGGTTGGCTAAATTTTTAATTTCTCAATTTTGGATATTTGTTTCAGTTTTGCGATTTTTCAAAACTTCTATTTTTCGACTTTTTGATTTTTTATTTTTCGGATTTTCAGTTTTTCGTTTTTTAAACATTAGATTTTTCGAGTTTTCAGTTTCTTCAAATTTTCATGTTTGATTTTCACTTTTGACATTTTTCAAGTTTTCATTATATACTTTTTCGTTTTTTATTTTTGATTTTTCAATTTTACAGTTTTTTGACTTGTAAATTTTTCAATTTTTCGAGTTACAATTTTTTAATTTTGCAATTTTTCGATATTACAGTTTCTCATTTTTCGATTTTTCATATTCTCAGTTTTTAATTTTTGTCATTTTCAATTTTTCGTTTCCTCAATTTTTCAAGTTCTCGATTTTTCTTTTAATTTTCCCGATTTTTTTAATTTTCATTTTCTCGGTTTTATGTCACAAATTTTCATTCTTTCAATTTCTTGTTGCTTCTTTCGATTTTTCAATTTTTCGTTTCCACAATTTTTCATGTTCCCGATTTTTATTTTCTCGATTTATATCACAATTGTCCGTTTTTTCATTTCCTTTATGTTCTGTATTTTTTTTTTGATTTTACAATTTTTCATTTGTTCAATTTTCCAAATTTTGAGGCATTGAATTTTTAATTCGTCCATATTTCAATTTTTAAATTTTTACTTTGCAGTTTTTGGATTTCCAGTTTTCCAATTTCTTTCATTTTAAATATTTCTATTTCATAATACATATTTCTTTTTTTTTTATTTTTCACTTTTTCGATTCTTAAAATTTTTCAAGTTTCATTTTGTAATTTTTCGTTTTTTATTTTTGATTTTTCAATTTTACAATTTCTCGACTTCCAAAATTTTCAGTTTTTCGTTCCTTCAATTTTTCGGTTTGCATCAGTTTTTCAATTTGGCAATTTTTCAATATTAGTTTTTCATTTTTCGGTTTTTCAGTTTCTTAATTTTTATTTTTTTCTTTTTCCGATTTTTATTTTTCATTTTCCCGATTTTTCAATTTTCACTTTTTCGATTTTATATCACAATTTTTAGTTTTTCATTTTCTTTATTTTTTGTTGTTTCTTTCGATTTTACAATTTTTAGTTTATTCGATTTTTCAAATTTTCAGGCCAATCGATTCCAATTCATCAATTTTCCAATTTTTTAATTTTTCATTTTGTAGTTTTTGGGTTTCCACCCCTTTTTTACTTTTTGGATTTTCAATTTTTTTTCAACTTTTCGATGTTTTAATTTGTCTTTTTTAAAATTTTTCAATTTTTTTCTATTTTCGATGTTTGGACTTTCAATTTTTTTAAATTCTGGAGTTTCGATTTGTCGATTTTTCAGTTTTTCGATTTTTAAGTTTTAGATTTTCGAATTTCTCTTTTTTGAATCTTTGATGTTTGGATTTCCCCATTTTTCAATTTTCCAATATTTCAATTGTTTTCCGATTTTTCAATTAATATATTTTTTTTGATTTTCTCGTTTCTCGAATTCGATTTTTCAATTTTTCAATTCTTTGATTTTTGGATTTTTCGGTTGACTAAATTTGTAATTTCTCAATTTTGGATATTTGTTTCAGTTTTGGGATTTTTCAAAATTTCTATTTTTCGATTTTTTATTTTTTGATGTTTCGATTTATCGGTTTTTCGTTTTTTTACTTTTCGGCTTTTTGATTTTTGAATTATCCGATTATTCAGTTTTCCAATTTTTAAAATTTTCAAGTTTTGACGTTTCTGAATTTTCAGTTTTCCGATTTCTCAGTTAGTCTATTTTTTGAATAATTATTATTATCCTTGGTAAAAAAAATTTATATCCTTATTAATATTCGTTGAACGCAAAACTAGCTAAAAATAAACCATTTTCGTAATGAAATTTTTTGGAAGCGGCAAGTAATCGCAGTTGAGTTAATTCGACGAAATCGTCTAAAACTGTACTGATTGTGACATTATTTATGTCCTTGTCAAGGATTCTTTAATAATTTATGGTAAAATTAAATATTCCACTAAGTTTGTCTTTGTTTTCTTGACGTCAATTGCCAACGTTACGGTATTAACAATTTTATACAGCGTGTGTATAAATGTTTGTGTAAGATTGTTAAAAAAAAAAAATAAGTCGCGAAATGTACACATTATGTGTATTATTGGTTGCATAACCAACCAAACTTTTTAGAAATTAAAGATCAATAAGAATAGCATACTAAAGTCGGAATAATATTTTTCTTTTTGCGTTTAAATTACTAAACGTGGTTATAATAAATAGTTTTACATAAAAATAAACACAGTATTTCTAGAGATAATATATAAATCCTACTGACCACGCCATCTTCGTTCCACTTACGAATTAAACCATTTTCGAATACTTTATTTGTTCCAATGTACTTAAACGAAAAACCCAACAAGGACTTTTTACTTCATATACTCATTGTTACCATTAATGGTTCGCTGAATAAACTATCATCCAACTCATTTATTGTTTATCCTTACCAGTTATACCAAAAGTAGAAAATAATGGCCTCCTACCCTCCAATTGTTCGACATCAACAATGTAACACTTATCTTCTTGTTGTTACAAAATCATAAAAGATAAAAACACGCATTTGCGATACAACAAAGGTAATTTTATTTTTTAAAATTCGCGTGCCATTGAAAACGATTAAATGATTATAAAACGCTAGACTCATTTTCGTTTTTATTAGTAGTGATCTGTTGTTGGCTGACGATGGCACTTCCTGCAAACCTATTTTTTTTGCAAGTTTTCTTCAGTGAGTATTTTTCGATATCATCGAGTAAATCAGCAAACGTGACTTTTGTCACTACTCTCTGCCAAAGTTATCAAAATTTCTCCTAAATTATGATAATATCAAGTGAAATGTAGACAAATGCTAGCAGTTTCGTTCAAACCGCATTTTTAAATGTTAAAAAATAATATGGGCAAAATTAATATAAATTATTTTTATTTTCAGATGCATATGCACATGAATGGACATATCAGAACCAAAGTAAGTACCAACACTAGAAAGTAGTTGTGTTTTTCAGTTTATTTGTCAAAAATTACTAATCAAGTCATAAAAGAAGATTAGCTTAATCTAAATCCATTATACCACATTACGAAATTATTATTCAATCTTCAACAATGAAAGTAATTGTTGTTATTACATTAATCGCAATTCACATAACAATGAACGCAAAAGTGGATTATTTTTCACAAAAAAATGCTCGAAGGTTATTTTAACAGAACTTCCCTGGCCTCTCAAGTATGGTTTTTTGAAAATAGAAAAACCGGAAAATCGAAATATCCAGAAATCGAACAATCGGAAAAATTGAAAAACGGAAAAATCGAAATGCGAAAAATCAAAAAATTGAAACGTCAAAAAATTAAAACTTCAGAAAATCGTAAAATCGAAAAATGTAAAATTTAAGAAGTCGAAAAATTGAAAAATCAAAAAAAACAAAAATTAAAAATTTTAAAATTCCAAAAATTGAAAAATTTAATTATTGATAAACTGAAAATATCGAAAAATTGAAAACCGAGAAATCGAAATATCAAAAAATCGAAAAACTGAAACACCGAAAAATTCAAAAATTTGAAAATAAAAAAATCGAAAATTGAAAGATCGGAAAATTGAGGAATCGAAAATTTTAAGAATCTAGAAATCGAAGAATCGAAAAATTGAAGAATCCCAACACTGAAATATCTAAAAACTGAGTAATCGAAAAATTGAAAAGTAGAAGAAATTAAAAATCGAAAAATGAAGAATAAAAAAATTGAAAAATCGCCAAACTGAACATCGGGAAGCCGAAAAATTGAAGAATCGGAATAATGAAAACTCCCACAAGGACGAAAAATGGAAGAATCGAAAAATTGGAAGGTCCCAAAACCGAAACGTAGAAAAATTGAGAAATCAATAAACTAAAAAGCCGAAAAATCGAAATGCGAAAAGTCGAAAAACAGAAATATCAAAAAATCAAAACATCAGAAAATCACCAAATCGAAAAACGTAAAATTTAGAAAGTCGAAAAATTGAAAAATAAAAAAAAAATAAAAAATATAGAGTCCGCAAATTTGAAAAATAGATTTAATGAAAAACTAAAAAATCGAAAAATCTAGAAATCTAAAATTTAAGAATTTGAAAAATTAAAATATCGAAAAATTGAAAACCGAGAAATCAAAACCACAAAAAAGGAAAACATTGAAAAATTCAGAAATCTAAAATTTAAGAAACGAAAAATTTCAAATTTGAAAAGTCGAAAAATTGAAAAACCAACAAATCGAAAAATTGAAAAATCTAAAATTTGTAAACATCGAAAGAGTGAAGATGTGAATAACTTAAAAATCGAAACATTGAAAAGGCGAGACATCGAAAAATGGGAAAATCAAAAAATCGGTTAATCCAGAAATTGCGAAATCGAAAATTAAACAATTTGGAAAAATCAAAAACTTGAAAATTGAAAAATCGAAAAACAGAAGAGTTGAAAAAGCGAAAAATCGTAAACAACTGACATATCGGAAAATTGAGTAATCGAGAAATTGAAAGTCAAGAAATTGAAAAATTGAAATATTAAAATTAAACAATCGAAAAGTCGAAAAATCAAAAACTAAAAAAATAAAATAATGAAAATTCCAGACATCGAAAAATTAATAAATAGAAGCAAAATTAAAGAAACGAAAAATTGAATAATCCCAAAATTGACACCGAAAAATTGAAAAATCCGGAAATCGAAATCTAAAGTCGAAAATGTAAGAAATCGAATAAATGAAAATTGAAAAACCTGAAAAATCGAAACATTGAAAAGTCGAGGAATCGAGAAAGGCGACAACCAAAAAATCGATTATTAGAGGAATTGAGAAATCGAAAAATCAAAAATTTAAAAATAGAAAAATTGAAAAATTGAAGAGCCGAAAAATTGAAAAATCGAAACACTGAAACATCGCAAGATTCAGAAATCGAAAATTTGAAGAGTTGAGAAACTGAAAAATCGAAAAATTGAAAATAGAGAAATTGAAAAATTGAAATATTAAAAACTAAACAATCGAGAAATCAATTGATTAAAAAAATTCAAAGAACCAAAAAATTGGTAAATCTAAAACTTAAGAATCGAAAATTTCCAATTCCAAAAATCGAAAATTCAAAAAATCGAAAAGCCAAGAAATGGAAATTCCAAAATTTAAAAAATCAAAAAATTAAAAAATCGAAATAAGAAACTGAAGAATTGATAATCTGAAAATCGGAAAATTGAAAAATTCCAAAACTGAAATGATGAAAAATTGGGAACTTGAAAAATTGAAAAATCAAACAATCGAAAATTTGTTAAATCTAAAATTTAAAAATTGAAACATCGAGTCGAAAAAATGAAAATTTAATAAATTAAAAATTTAAAAAGTCAAAAATCTGAAAATTGAAAAACCGAAAAATCCAAATAGGAAAAGTCGAAAACTCGAAAAACCGAAATGTCAAGAACTCTAAACATCAGAAAATCGTAAAATCGAAAAACGTAAAATTTAAAGTCGAAAAATTTAAAAATCAAAAATAAAAAAGTTAAGAATTCCAAAGATTAAAAATAGTAATTTCGAATAAATGAAGAATCAAAAAATCGGGAAATCTAAAACTTAAAAATTTGAGAAATTTAAATATCGAAAAATTGAAAAATTCAAAAATCTAAAATTTAAAAATCGAAAATTCGAAAAATCGAAAAATTAAATCGAAATCAAAAATCAAAAATCCAAAAACTTGCAATTTAAAAAACAATCGATTAATTGGAAAATGGAAAATTTAAAAATTCGAAAAACTGTAAAATAGAAATATCAAAAAACTGAAAAATAAAAAAATCAAGAAATCAAAATTTTAAATATTGAAAAATTAAAATATCGAATAATTGAAAAGTCCGGAAATTGAAATATGTGTTCCCAAAATTGAAATGTAAAAAACTTGAAAAAACGAAAACACGGCAAATCGGGAGAGAAATCGAAAAATCAAACTCGAAAAATTTTAAAAATCGAAAAACCGAAATGTCGACAAACTGAAAAATCGAAAATTTGCAATATTTGAAAATTAAACAATCGAAATATAGAAACATGAAAAAATTGAAAAGTTGATTAATCTAAAATATAAAAATCAAAAAATTGAAAAATCGAGAAATTGAAGAATCCAAATAATAAAAATTCCAGACATTGAAGAACTGAAAAATTGAAAATCCCAAAACTGAAAAAGAAATATTGAGAAAACTAAAAAGGGAGAAACTGAAAAATCAAAAACTTGAAAAATGAAAAACTGAACAATTGAAAAACTAAAAAACTGAAACATTGAAAAGTCGAAAAGTGGAGAAATGGGAAAATCAAAAATTTCTTTAATCGAAAAAGTGAAAATTCGAATTCAAAAATATGGAAATTGAAAAATCAAAAAATTGAAGAATCTAGGAATTAAAGAATCGAAAAATTGAAAAATCGAAAAATTGAAGAATAAAAAACTGAAAATTGAAAAATTGAGAAATCAGAAGTTGAAAAATGAAAAAATCGAAAAGCCGAAAAATCGAAAAATTGAAGAATCGAAATAATGAAAACTCCCACATCGAAATTTTGATAAATAGAAGATAAATTGAAGAAGGGAAAAACTGGAAAGTCTCAAAAATGAAACAGCAAAATTGAGAAATAAAAAAATTGAAAAACCAAAAAAATCAAAAATTAAAAATTTTAAAACTGGAAAAATTGAAAATAGAATTATTGAAAAACTGAAAAATCCAAGAATCTAGAAATCTAAAATTTAAAAATTTGAAAAATTAAAATGATCAAAGTGAAACATCGGAAAATCGAGAAATCGAAAAATAGAAAATTCGATAAATTGAAAAATCGTAAAACTGTAACATCGGAAAATTGAGAAATCGAAAATTTGAAGAATCTAGAAATCGAAGAATCGAAAAATTGAAGAATCCCAACACTGAAATATCTAAAAATTGAAAAGTAAGAGAAATTGAAAATCGAAAACCTAAAGAATAAAAAAATTGAAAAATCGCCAAACTGAAATATTGAAAAATTGAGAAATAGAAAGTTGAAAAATGGAAACATCGAAAAGCAGAAAAATTTAGAAATCGAAGAGTCGAAAAATCGAAAAATCGAAAAACCGAAATATCAAAAAATCAAAACATCAAGAAACCGTAAAATCGAAAAACCTAAAATAAAAAAGTCGAAAAAATGAAAAATCAAAAAAAAAATAAAAACATTAAGAATTCGCAAATTTGAAAAATAGATTTAAGTATTGAAGAACTAAAAAATCGAAAAATCTAGAAATCTAAAATTTAAGAATTTGAAAAATTAAATATATGGAAAAATTGAAAACCGAGAAAACAAAACAACAAAAAATGAAAACATTGAAAAATTCAAAAATTTAAAATTCAAAAAACGAAATATTTCAAATTTGAAAAGTCAAAAAACTGAAAAATCAAAAAAGTAAAAAATTGAGAATTCAAAACATCGAAATATTGAAAAGTTGAAGATTTGAAGAATCGAAATAATGAAAATTCCAGACATCCAAAATTTGGTTAATGAAAGAAAAATGAAAGAATCAAAAAATTGAAACATGCCAATACTGATTAATTGAGAAATTGAATCGAAATAATAAAACTTCGAAAAATTGAAAAATGGAAGGAAAATTGAAGAATAGAAAAATCTCAAATGGGAAACAGGAACATCGAGAAATCAAAAAGTTGAAAAATCTAAAATTTGTCAACATCGAAAAAACTGAAGATGTGAAAAACTGAAAAATCGAAACATTGAAAAGTCGATGTATCAAAAAATAGGAAAATAAAAAAATCGGTTAATCCAGAAATTGCGAAATCGAAAATTCAACAATTTGGAAAAATCAAAAACTTGAAAATTGAAAAATCGAAAAATAGAAGAGTTGAAAAAGCGATAAATTGTAAAAAAACTGACACATCGGAAAATTGAGTAATCGTAAAATTGAAAAATTGGGAAATCGAAGTCGAAAAAATGTAAAAAACGAAAAATTGAAAAATAAAAAATTTGAAGAGTTGAAAACCTGAAAAATCGAAACATTAAATAGTTGAAGACAATCAGAAAATCTATTAATCGAGAAATTGAAAATTTCAAAAAGTCAAAAATTTGAAAATTGAAAAGTCGAATAATTAAAAAATCACAATTGAAGAGGCAAAAAATTAAACATCGTAAAACTGAAACAACGGAAAATTGTGAAATCGGAAATGAAAAAATTGGGAAATCGAAAATTTGAAGAATCAAGAACATGAAGAATAGAGAAATTGAAAAATCTCAACAATGAAATATCTAAAAATTGAGTAATCGAAAAATTGAAAGTCAAGAAATTGAAAAATTGAAATATTAAAATTAAACAATCGAGAAATCGAAAAGTCAAAGAATCGAAGAATCAAAAACTAAAAAAACCTAAATAATGAAAATTCCAGACATCGAAACATTAATAAATAGAAGAAAAATTAAAGAAACGAAAAATTGAAAATCTAAAAGCTTCAACATCGCAAGATTCAGAAATCGAAAATTTGAAGAATTGAGAAACTGAAGAATCGAAACATTGATAACTGAGAAATTGAGAAATCAATTGTTTAAAAAAATTCAAAAAATCGGAAAATTGGTAAATCTAAAATTTAAGAATCGAAAAATTGAAAAATCAAAAAAGTAAAAATCGGGAAATCGAAAAGTCGAAGAATCAATCAAATCGAAATAATGAAAATTCCACACAATCAAAAATTGAAAAGTGGAAGAATAATTGATGAATCAAAACATCGAAAAATCCCAAAACTGAAACCTAAAAATTGGGAAATCAAAACGTAAAAAAACGGGAAACCGAAGTTGAAAAATCTAAAATGTAAAAAATCCAAAAACTGAAAAAATTTCAAAAGTAAAAAATTTTACATTTGAAAAATGGAAAAATTGAAAAATCGAAAAATTGAACATTCGAAAAATTGAAAAATCGTAAACCTGAAACCTCGGAAGATTGAGAAACCGAAAATTTGAAGAATCAAGAGAAAATCGAGAAATCGAAATATCAAAAAAATCGAAAAATTTGAAATTTGAAAATCGAAAAATTGAAAAACCAAAAAAGTAAAATATCGAAATTCCAAAATTGAAACATAAAAAACTGAAACATTGAAAAGTCGAGAAATAGAGAAATGGGAAAATCAAAAAATCGGTTAATCGAGAAATTGAGAAATCGAAACATCTTAAATATCGAAAAGCCAAAAATTTTAAAACTGAAAAACCTAAAAATTTAAAAATCGGAGAATTGAAAAATCGCAAAATTAAAATATCGAAAATTTGGGAATTTTTATATCTACAATTTTGTTTTATTTTTTAAAAAAATCCAGATTCAAAAATTCAACACTCATTCAGAAACTACAGTTTAGGACTATGTTACTTTATACATACATACTGGGTTAGCGTTTTCCCATCTACACGATGATACAAAATTGACAAAAACCGGTCTAGTAGTTTTGGAGATTATCTGTCTAATAAAAATCCGGACAGACAGCAGACAGACAAACAGATGGGAAAAAAAAGCTTCAATATTAACACTTTTTTGTTTAATTTTCGCAGAGCTCTGGCCTCCACAGTGCAAAGGACATTCACAATCCCCTATAGAACTACCCTCTAAAAATGCCGTCAAGACTCATTTCTCCGACCTCAACTTCGACTCGACCGTCTACACCAAAAACCCCATTATTTTGATAAATTCAGGACACACCGGTAGGACCAAGAAAACTCAGAACCATTAATACAAAAACCAATATTTTAGTTGAAGCTAGGTTCGCCAATTCCAGCATGCACCCCACAGTTTCCGGAGGTGGACTCAGCGGAGAATATGTCCTGGAAGGTTTCCACTTCCACTGGCCTTCCGAACACAAAGTACCAGGTCACAAGTTTCCCCTAGAGGGCCACTTCGTCTTCTACGCCAAAAAGCACCAAAGCATCAAAAACGCCCTCAAAACGAAAAACGGGGTTGCTGCTCTGGGGGTGTTCTACAAGGTGTGAGGTCAATTCTTGCTTGGGGTTGTTTCAGGCGAAAATTTTGGGTTTCAGCTGCAGAAAGGCAACAATCCAGCCTTTGCTTCTCTTAATAACGTAGAGAACATTGCTCATAGGGTTGATGAGGGGATTTATTCGGATTTTGATGTAGCTTTGGCTGACCTTTTGCCCATTGGTAGTAAATTTTATCGATATTACGGTTCTTTGACCACTCCGAACTGCAACGAAGTCGTGGTTTGGACGGTGTTCATGAAGCCGTTGCATATCGGGAAGCAACAGGTGAGGGTTATTTTTCGATTGGTTTATCTTTGAATTGCAGTTTTAGTTTAACCAGCTGAGAAAAATTTGGGATAAACATAATAAACTGTTGAAATTTAATAACAGGCAGATTCAGAAACTAAATGGGCGGAAAGTGTATGTTGGAGTCTAGAATGTTACGTCGTTGCTACTCTAAGATTAAATATGTAGGTACGTTTTGAATACTACTTTTTCCCAATGTATTTTCATGTATACAACATATTGATATGATACGTATTGCTGTTTTTATTTTTTATTAAAAATTATTCCAGCTGCTGTGTTCTTTTTCTTCTGTAGTCTGTTGCACATTATCTAGTAGTTGTTATCCTCATGTTTTCTATTTCCCTTTTCTCATTTCCTCGATTAGGCCCTATTTTGTCTTTCAATCTTCTCACATTCCAGATGCGATGTTTATAACTAGTCTTTATATCACTGAAATTTCGATTTTTGTATTTTCCGGCTTTCTATATTTCTAATTTGCGATTTTCGAATTGTGATGTTTCATTTTCCAAGTCGGTGATTTTCGATTTTTCGAATTTTCAGTTTTTGAAAATTCGAATTTTTTGACTTTCTGAACTTTCGGTTTTTCGTGTATTTGATTTACCGAATTTTCGATTTCTCAAATTTCAATTTTTTGAATATTGATTTTTTTTATTTTGAACTATTTTGGTATTTTCGGCTTTTCGATTTTTAAATTTTTCGAAATTTCATTTTTCCCGATTTTTCAACGTCTCAAATTTTCGATAATTTTATTTCTTGATTTTTTGATGAACCGATTTTCGAATAATCGAATTTTAAGTTTTCGAGAATTTGGATTTTTTGACTTTCCGTATTTTCGGGGCTTTTGATTTTTCGAATTTCTAGTTTTCGACAATTTTTTGACTTTCCGATTTTCCGAATTTTTTGTTGTTCGACGTCCGATATTTCGATTTTTAATTATTAATTT
This sequence comes from Zophobas morio, assembly GCF_036711695.1. Classification (NCBI taxonomy): domain Eukaryota; kingdom Metazoa; phylum Arthropoda; class Insecta; order Coleoptera; family Tenebrionidae; genus Zophobas; species Zophobas morio. The sequence continues at coordinate 3,354,762 of NW_026972123.1, read as the reverse complement.
TCCGACATTCGATTTTTCCATTTTTCAGTTTTCCGTGTATTTGATTTACCGAATTTTCGATTTTTCAAATTTAAATTTTTTTAATATTTGAATAATTGATTTTTCAATTTTTTTAAATTTGTTTTTAAGATTTTCGACTTTCCGAATTTCGGTTTTCAATTTTTCTCTGCGATTTTTCAACATCTCGAATTTTCCAATTTTAGGTCTTTCGATTTCTGGAGTGTTCGAATTTTTAATGTATAAATTTTCAATTTGCCGATTTTCGATTTTTCTGTTTTCGATTTTTTATATTTAGGTTTTTTGACTATTTGATTCACAAATTTTCCAATTTTCGATTTTCGAATTTCCGTTTGTGCGATTTTTCAATATCCCGAATTTTCTAATTTTACATCTTTGGATTTTCGATTTCTCCAGTTTTCGATTTTTCGATTTTTCAGATTTTCAATTTTTGACAATTCGGAATTCTTTGACTTTCCGATTACCGAATTTCCCGTTTTTCGATTTTTCGAACATTTGATTTATCGAATTTTTGACTTTTCAACTTTTGACTCTTAATTTTTTTCGGCTTTCGTTTTTTCAATTTTCGAATTTCCGTTTGTTCGTCAATTTTTCAAAATCCCGATTTTCGAGTTCACGATTTTTCACCGTCTCGATTTTTCAATTTTTCCATTCGACAGCTTTTAGACTTTTCAATTTTTACTTTTTGATTTTTCTCAATTTCACGAGATTTCCATTTTTTGATTTTTCGATATTTCAGTTTTCAGTTGCCGATTGGCGATTTTGGAATTTTACATTCATCGAATTTTCAGTTTTTTTACTTTTCGATTTTTAGGTTTTCTACTTTCGATTTATGGATGTTTGATTTTCGATAGTTCGAATTTTTGATTTTGATGTTTTTAATATTTGATTCATCGAATTTTCAGTTGTTCGATTTTCGAATTTCCGTTTTCTTCGATTTTTCAACATCTCGAATTTTCTAATTTTAAATCTTTCGATTTTCGATTTTTGGTGTTTTATTTTTTAATTCGGCGATTTTCGATTTTTCAAATTTTCAGTTTTCAGCAATTCGGAATTCTTTAACTTTCCAATTACCGAATTCTCCGTTTATTGATTTCTCGAGTATTTGATTTATCGAATTTTCGAATTTTGATTTTTCAAATTGTCCAAATTCAATTTTTTGATATATAATGAATAATTGAATTTTTTATTTTGAACTATTTTGGTATTTTCGGCTTTTCGATTTTTCAATTTTTTGAATTTCGAATTTTCGTTCTTTCCGAATTTTCAACATCTCAAATTTTCGATCTTTCCATTTTTCGATTTTTTGATGCACCGATCATCGAATTTTGAGTTTTCGACAATTTGGATTTTTTATTTCTGATTTTCGGAATTTTTTGTTTTTCAACTTTCTATTTTTCCAGTTTTCGGCTTTCCGATTTTTAGTTTTTTGAATTTTATTTTTCAGATTTTCGATTTTCGGTTTTTCGATTCTTCAGTTTCTCAATTTTTGAAAATCGCTGTTTACGAGTTTCTCATCTTTCATTTTCCAATTTTTTTGAATTTTATTTTTTAGATTTTCGATTTTCGGTTTTTCGATTCTTCGGTTTCTCAATTTTTGAAAATCGCTGTTTACGAGTTTCCAATTTTTCCATTCTACAGCTTTTAGATGTTTCAATTTTTAGTTTTCGGTTTTTCTCTGCGATTTTTCAACATCTCGAATTTTCGATCTCTCGATTTTCGATTTCTGTAGGTTTCGATTTTTTGATATTTCAGTTTTCAGTTTGCCCATTTTCGGTTAAAAAATATTAATCATCAATTTTTCGAATTTTCATTTTTTTTAATTTTCGTTTTTTCATCTCCCCGATTTTAGAATTTCCTTTTTTTCGATTTTTCAACATCTCGAATTTTCGAATTTTAGATCTTTCGATTTCTCGAGTGTTCGATCTTTTTAATCTTTAAATTTTCACTTTGCCAATTTTTGATTGTTCAGTTTTCGACTAATCGAATTTTTCAATTTTTTGATATTCGAATTTTCAATTGTTTTGCCTCCCGATTTCTCGATTTTTTATATTTCGAATTTTCTAATTTTGCATCTTTGGATTTTCGATTTCTGGAGTTTTCGGTTTTTTGATATTTCATTTTTCAATTGGCCGATTTACGATTTTTCAAATTTTTTATTTTCGACAATTCGGAATTTGATTTATCGAATGTTTTATTTTCGAATTTTTGCTTTTTCAGTTTTTCGAATATCCGTTGCTTCATTTTGTCAATTTTTCAAAATCCCGATTTTCGAGTTTTACGATTTTTCAACATCTCGGATTTTCGAATTTTAGATTTTTCGAGTTTTCCATTTTTTGATTTTCGATATTTCAGTTGTAAGTTTGCGGATTTTCGATTTTTGGACTATTTTATTTATCGAATTTTCGAATATTTTATTCCCGACTCGAATTTTTGGAATTTTCAGTTTATTATTTTCCGATTTTAGGTTTTCTACTATCGACGTTCAAATTGCGATTACTCGATTTTTGGATTTTTCGACTTTCGAATTTTTGATTTTCAATTTTTTCAGTAGTATTTGATTAATCGAATGTTTGGCTTTTCGATTTTTCGGTTTTCCATCTTTCGTTTACTCAATTTTTAAAAACATCGATTCGGTAATTTCTGAGTTTTCATTTTTTGAACTTTCGGATTTTCAATTTTTTCATTCTACAGTTTTTAGACTTCTATTTTTTTTTTCGATTTTTCCCTGTGATTTTTCAACATCTCGAATTTTTCAGTTATAGATCTTCCGATTTTCGATTTCTAGAGTTTTCGATATTTCAGTTTTCAGTTTTGCGATTTTCGTTTTTTGGAATGTGTTGCATCGAATTTTCGATGTTTCCAATTTTCATTAACTATCAGAATTCTTCGATTTTCAATTTTTTATTTTCCGATTTTCGAATTTTTAAATATGATTCATCGAATTTCAGATTTTTTGAATTTCTTTTTTTTTTGGATTCTCGTTTTTCGTTTTCGAATTTTCCATTATCGATTTTTCATTCTTCCATTTTTTAAACTTAATTTTTTTCACGTTTCGATTTATTATTTTCGAGTATTCGAATTTTCGATTTTTCAAATAAACTTGTTGAGGATTTTGGCTTTTTAGATTTTCCGTTGTTCGAAATCTCGAGTTTCAAATTTTCCATTGTTCATTTTCGAATTATCAATTTTTCTAATTTCGATTTTCCGACATCTCGAATTTTAGACCATTCGATGTATCGATTTTTAATTTGCTGATTTTCGATTTTTTGAATATTTGATTTATCGAATTTTCGAGTTTTGCTTTTTCATATTTTCGAAGTTGATTTTTTTTAATATTTGATTAATCGAATGTTCTATTTTCGAATTTTCGTTTTTTCAATTTCTCGAATTTCCGTTTCTTCATTTTCTCAATTTTTCAAAATCCCGATTTTCGAGTTTTACGATTTTTCTATTTTTCCATTCGGCAGCTTTTAGACTTTTCAATGTTTACTTTTTGATTTTTGTTTACGATTTTTGAACATCTCGAATTTTCGAATTTTAGATTTTTCGATTTTTCGAGAATTATATTTTTTGATTTTCGATATTTCAGTTTTCAGTTTGCCGATTTTTGGAGTATTATATTCATCGAAGTTTCGAATTTTTAATTTTCGACTACTCAAATTTTTCCAATTTTCAGTTTTTTTACTTTCCGATTTTTCGGTTTTCTAATTTCGATGTTCGAATTTTCGAATTCCGATTACTCGGTTTTTGAATTATTCGACTTTCCAATTTTCCGATATTCGAATTTTCGATGTGTCTTTTTTCAATTCGCGGATTTTCGATTTTTCGAATTTTCAATTTTTGACAACTCGGATTTTTTGAATTTTCGGTTTAATGACTCGATTTTTCGAATTTTCGGTTTTTTGAGTACTTATTTGACTTATCAAATTTTTGCTTTTGATTTTTCATATTTTCGATTTTCAATTTTTTAAAAATTTGATTAATCGAATGTTCGGCTTTTCGATTTTTCAATTATTCGAATTTTTGATTTCTCGAATTTGTTTTTCAGATTTTCGTTTTTTCGAGTTTTCGGTTTTCCATCTTTCGTTTACTCAGTTTAAAAAAAAAATCGATTTTGAGTTTTCATTTTTAAAACTCGGTTTTTCAATTTTTCCATTCTACAGTTTTTAGATTTCTATTTTTTTACTGTTCGATTTTTCCGTGATTTTTCAACATCTCGAATTTTTCAATTTTTCCATTCGGCAGCTTTTACACTTTTCAATTTTTACTTTTTGATTTTTGTTTACGATTTTTGAACATATCGGATTTTCGAATTTTAGATTTTTCGATTTTTCCAGAAGTATATTTTTTGATTTTCGATATTTCAGTTTTCAGTTTGCCGATTTTTGGACTATTATATTCATCGAACTTTCGAATTTTTAATTTTCGTCTACTCAAATTTTTCGAATTTTCAGTTTTTTTACTTTCCGATATTTCGGTTTTCTACTTTCGATGTTCGAATTTTCGAATTCCGATTACTCGATTTTTGAATTATTTGACTTCCAATTTTCGATTTTCAATTTTTTTAATAATTAATCGAATTTTCAATTTTCCAATATTCAAATTTCTCGAGTTTTCGATTTTTCAATTCGCATATTTTCGATTTTTCCATTCAATTTTTGACGACTCGGGTTTTTTGAATTTTCGGTTTAATGACTTGATTTTTCGAATTCTCGATTTTAGATTTCTTGAATTTGTTTTTTTACATTTTTGATTTTTCGAAAATCCGTTTTTTCGACGTTTCGGTTTTCCATCTTTCGTTTACTCAATTTTAAAAAATTTCGATTTCGTATTTTTTGAATTTTCATTTTTAAAACTTCCGATTTTTCAATTTTTCCATCCTACAGTTTTTAGACTTCTATTTTTTTTACTTTTCGATTTGTACGTGTAATTTATCAACATTTCGAATTTTTCAATTTTAGATTTTCCCAATTTTCAATAACCAAGTATCAGAATCCTTCGATTTTCAATTTTTAATTTTCTGATTTTCGATTTTTCCATTCTTCCATTTTTTAAACTTAATTTTTTCGATTTTTCAAATTTCCTTTTTGAGTTTTCAGACTTACCTTTATTCTACTTTTCAATTTCTAGAGGTTTCACTTTTTCGAAATCTCAAGCTTCGAATTTTCGGAACGCAAAATTAAATTTCACAACTTTTCGAAGAAGCGGGATTAAAACTTTCCTGGTCCTTGAAGTACAGTCCAATACATCAAGGACAAGGAAAGTTTTGTCGAAATAACTTCGACTAGGGATAGGGATTATTTAAATAACCAATCAAGTACATGTTACATTATAACGCAGTGACCAAAAAGTTTTCGGATTAGGATAGGCTGTGGAAAAATGTTTCCATTTCTCTGATTGGTTAAACCTTACGCGCCAAAAACCAAACTTGTCAAATTAAATTTCGAATAAGGTTATGTTGAATTTAATCTTGTACCCATTCCCAACCTTGCCAGAGGTATTTTATTTAACGCTGCTGCCAAGATCATGCTGCAAATGTCATAAATAAACCTGCAAATCAGAGTGTACTGATGGTCCGTTATTGTTAGGGAGCGGAACACCCGCGTCCGGCTACTAAAAATAACGTTCCAGCTCCAATTACTCAACTTACCTTCTAACCTCAAATATTTTTTTTGTGTGTGTGGTTTTCAAATTCACCGATTGTCATTTTTTCGAATTTCCAGTTTTCAACAATGTAGGTTTTTTGATGTTCCGATTTTCCGGTTTTTCGATTTTTCGACTTTTGATATTTCGAATTTCAATTTTCCGACATTAGATTTTCTGAATTTTCAATTTTTCTACATCCGATTTTGCAATTTCCGTTTTTTTGACTTTCCGATTTTTTGCTGCGATGAATTTTCAATTTCCGACTACTCGAATTTTCAAATTTTTTACTTTCCGACTTTTCATTTCAGGATTTTTTAATTTTTCGACTTTCTATTTTTCGAACATTCGATTTTTTCATTTGTTAAATATTTGGTTCGAATTTTCGGTTTTTCACTTTTCAATCTTTCGATTTCTCAATTTATTGATATTTCATTTTCCAATTCGCCGATTTACGATTTTTCGAATTTCCAGTTTTCGACAACTCGGATTTTTTTGACTTTCCGATTTTCCGAATTTTCGGTTTTTCGATATTTCGAACTTCAATTTTCGGACAATCGATTTCTCAAATTTTCAATTTTTTGAATTTGTTTTTCGACTTTTCGATTTTCGGTTTTTCAATTCTTCGTTTTCTCAATTTTTGAAAATCTCTATTTTCGATTTTTCCTCTTTTCGACAGTTCGGGGTTTTTGACTTTCCGATTTTCTGAATTTTCGGTTTTTCGATTATTCTAATTCTCGATTTTTGGATTTTTTGAATTTGTTTTACGATTCTTCGTTTTTTCAATTTTTGAAAATCTCTATTTTCGAGTTTTCGATTTTTCATTTTACCAATTTTCGATTTTTCAATTTTTCCATTCTACAAGTTTTAGACTGTACAATTTTTAGTTTTCGACTATTCGAATTTTCAAGCTTTTTATTTTCCGACTTTTGATTTCAGGATTTTTTAATTTTTCGAATGTTTTATTTTCGAATTTTTGGTTTTTAAGTTTTTTAATTTTTCGAATTCCGAATTTCCGTAGTTTCTATATTTTGAATTTTCGATTTTTGGATTTTTTGAATTTATTTTTCAACTTTTTCAATTTCCGTTTTTTAGACTTTTCGATTTTCGGTTTTCCTATTCTTCGTTTAGTCAAGTTTTCAAAATCTCGAGTTTTGAGTTTTCAATTTTTCATTTTTGAAATTTTCGGTGTTTCAAATTTTCCATTCCACAGTTTTTAGACTTTGCAATTTTTACATCTCGAATCTTCGAAATTCTGATCTTTCGCTTATTTATCGATTACTTTAATCATCACATTTTCATAATTTTAGATTTTTCAGTTTTTGACTTCGAATTTTTCTGTTTTTTGACATTCGAATTTTCAGCCGTTTTACTTACCAATTTTACGAGTTTTCAACTTTCCGAAATTTCGAATTTTCGATTTTTCAACTTTCAATTTTTTGGTTTTTCGAGTATTTGATTTATCGAATTGTCGAGTTAAATTTTTTGAATATTTGATTAATCCGAACGTTATGTTGTCGAATTTTCCACTATTCAAATTTCAATTTTTTCGATTTTTCGATTCTTCGTATACTCAATTTTCCAAAATCTCGCATTTCAAGTTTACGATTTTTCATTTTTCGATTTTTCAATATTTCCGATTCGAATTTTCAATTTTTTTTTTATTTTTTAATTTTTCGAATTTTCAATTTTCGAAATTCGAAACATCGCTTTTTGGATTGCTTGAATTTCTGCTTTTCAGATTTTCGACTTTTCGATTCGTTGTTTACTCATTTTTTCAAAATTTCGATTTTCAAATTTTAGATGTTGCATTTTTAGAAATTTTCGATTTTTCATTTTTAGCAATTTTCGATTTTTTAGTTTTTTCATTCTAGTTTTTTGACTTCAACTGTTACTTTTCGATTTTTCTCTGCGATTTTTAACATTTCGAATTTTCAATTGTAGATTTTGCGAGTTTTCGATATTTGAGTTTTCATTTTCCCGATTTTTGGAATTTTCGATCTTTCGAATTTAGAGTTCTCGATTTTTAAAAGTTGTTTTTTTTGATTTTGGCTTTTTCAATTTTTCAACTTTTCCATTCTATAGGGTTTGGACTTTTCAATTGCTCGTTTTCGAATTTTCCATTATCGATTTTTGCATTCTTCCATTTTTTAAACTTAATTTTTTTTCATTTTTCGATTTATTATTTTCGAGTATTCGAATTTTCGATTTTTCAAATTTCCTTTTTGAGGATTTTGGCTTTTTCGATTTTCCGTTGTTCGAAATCTCGAGTTTCGACTTTTCAATTTTTCATTTTCGAACTATCAATTTTTCTAATTTCGATTTTCCAACATCTCGAATTTTAGATCATTCCATGTATCAATTTTTAATTAATTTGCTGATTACCGATTTTTGAATATTTGATTTATCGAATTTTCGAGTTTTGCTTTTTCATATTTTCGAAGTTCAATTTTTTTGATATTTGATTAATCGAATGTTCTATTTGCGAATTTTCGGATTTTCGTTTTTTCAATTTTTCGAATTCCCGTCGTTTCATTTTCTCAATTTTTCAAAATCCCGACTTTCGAGTTTTACGATTTTTCAATTTTTCCATTCGGCAGTTTTTAGACTTTTCAATTTTTACTTTTTGATTTTTCTTTGCGATTTTTGAACTTCTCGGATTTTCGAATTTTGGATTTTTCACTTTCCGATTATTCGGTTTTCTACTTCCGATGTTCGAATTTTCGAATTCCGATTACTCGATTTTTGAATTTTTCGACTTTCCAATTTTCGATTTTCAATTTTTTTCAATAGTTGATTAATCGAATTTTCAATTTTCCGATATTCGAAATTCTCGAGTTTTAGATTTTTTGATTTTTCGATGTGTCTTTTCAATTCGCCGATTTTCGATTTTTCGAATTTTCAATTTTTGACAACTCGGATTTTTTTTACTCCGATTTTCCGAATTTTCGGTTTAACGACTGCCGAATTTTCATATTTTTGGTTTTCAATTTTTTGAATATTTGATTAATCGAATGTTCGGCTTTTTGATTTTTCAATTATTCGAATTCTCGATTTTGGAATTTTCGAATTTGTTTTTTCAGATTTTCGATTTTTCGGTTTTCCATTTTTCGTTTACTCAATTTTTAAAAATTTCGATTTTGTAATTTTTGAGTTTTCATTTTTCGAACTTTCCGTTTTTCAATTTTTCCATTCTACAGTTTTTAGATTTCAATTTTTTTTTATTTTTGATTTTTCCCTGATTTTTCAACATCTCGAATTTTTGAATTTTAGATTTTTTAATATTTCAGTTTTCAGTTTGGCCATTTTCGCTTTTTTTTTTAAATGTGTTTCAACATCGAATTTTCGATTGTTCCAATTTTCAATTACTATCAGAATTCTTCGATTTTCAGATTTTCATTTTCCGATTTTCCAATTTTTAAATACATAATTTGATTCATCGAATTTCGTTTTCTCGAATTTTAGATTTTTCGAATTTACCTTTTTTGGATTTTGGTTTTTCAATTTTTTTTTCCAATTTTTCCATTCTACAAGTTTTAGACTTTTAATTTTTTTTCATTTTTCGATTAATTATTTTCGAGTATTCGAATTTTCGATTTTTCAAATTTCCTTTTTGAGGATTTTGGCGTTTTTTTTGTTCGAAATCTCGAGTTTCGACTTTTCAATTTTTCATTTTCGAACTATCAATTTTTCTAATTTCGATTTTCCAACATCTAGAATTTTAGATCATTCGATGTATCAATTTTTAATTTGCTGATTAACGATTTTTTGAATAAGAATAAGAATAAGTTTATTGCACAACTACAGCAGCGTACAAAAAGTTAGAATTTTTTTGCATATCTGATTTATCGAATTTTCGAGTTTTGCTTTTTCATATTTTCGAAGTTGATTTTTTTTAATATTTGATTAATCGAATGTTCTATTTTCGAATTTTCGTTTTTTCAATTTCTTGAATTCCCGTTTCTTCATTTTCTCAATTTTCGAATTCCGATTACTCGATTTTTGAATTATTTGACTTCCAATTTTTTTTTTGAATTTTTTTAATAATTAATCGAATTTTCAATTTTCCAATATTCAAATTTCTCGAGTTTTCGTTTTTTCAATTCGCATATTTTCGATTTTTCCATTCAATTTTTGACGACTCGGGTTTTTTGAATTTTCGGTTTAATGACTTGATTTTTCGAATTCTCGATTTTAGATTTCTTGAATTTGTTTTTTTCCATTTTTGATTTTTCGAAAATCCGTTTTTTCGACGTTTCGGTTTTCCATCTTTCGTTTACTCAATTTTAAAAAATTTCGATTTCGTATTTTTTGAATTTTCATTTTTAAAACTTCCGATTTTTCAATTTTTCCATCCTACAGTTTTTAGACTTCTATTTTTTTTACTTTTCGATTTTTACGTGTAATTTATCAACATTTCGAATTTTTCAATTTTAGATTTTCCCAATTTTCAATAACCAAGTATCAGAATCCTTCGATTTTCAATTTTTAATTTTCTGATTTTCGATTTTTCCATTCTTCCATTTTTTAAACTTAATTTTTTCGATTTTTCAAATTTCCTTTTTGGGTTTTCAGACTTACCTTTATTCTACTTTTCAATTTATAGAGGTTTCACTTTTTCGAAATCTCAAGCTTCGAATTTTCGGAACGCAAAATTAAATTTCACAACTTTTCGAAGAAGCGGGATTAAAAGTTCCCTGGTCCTTGAAGTACAGTCCAATACATCAAGGACAAGAAAAGTTTTGTCGAAATAACTTCGACTAGGGATAGGGATTATTTAAATAACCAATCAAGTACATGTTACATTATAACGCAGTGACCAAAAAGTTTTCGGATTAAGATAGGCTGTGGAAAAATGTTTCCATTTCTCTGATTGGTTAAACCTTACGCGCCAAAAACCAAACTTGTCAAATTAAATTTCGAATAAGGTTATGTTGAATTTATTCTTGTACCCATTCCCAACCTTGCCAGAGGTATTTTATTTAACGCTGCTGCCAAGATCATGCTGCAAATGTCATAAATAAACCTGCAAATCAGAGTGCGCTGATGGTCCGTTATTGTTAGGGAGCGGAACACCCACGTACGCGTCAAAGTGCGGCTACTAAAAATAACGTTCCCGCTCCAATTACCCAACTTACCTTCTAACCTCAAATTTTTTTGTGTGTATGGTAAGGTAGAAAAAAAACACTGAAACACTTAAGCAATAGTGTCATTCAAAAATAGTCCATCCTTACAATAAATAAATAACAGTTTTAAAATACTCTTACACCACCCCCGTTCCATCCGGTTGAGTATATTAATACTAGATAAGATTTCAATAGTTTCAGCAACAGAGGTAACACGCAACAATTTACAATACAATAATGGTGCGGTAAACTATTTACATAATTACATTTAATTTAAAAATTATTCAGTGCCTTTAAAATCTATACCAACCTAAAATAAATTAACTGACACTAGAATAAATATTCTCTCTTGACCGTTTTCGAAATTTACAATGCCATCGCATCGTCCAACAGATGGGAGAGCTCTTTGAGGTGCTGAGCCTTGCTGCCGGTGGCGGGGCTGGCGGCGGTGGGTCTGCCAACGTAGCTGCAAAACAAACACTTCAAAATCGCCCCAACAGAAACAACAAAAAACACAACTAAATCGTTGGCTATTTACTTTCAGGCGGGGAGTGTTGTAGTGGCCACATCACTACATTTTTTTTAGTTAGTGGCAACAGAAAGCAACAAAAAGTGAAGATACGACTGCAGCTCTCACCTAACGACTCTAGTTTCTGCTAACGTTTCAGTCTCCGGTTTCGGTGGAGGTTTAGGTTCCTTGTTTGAAAACAACTTAGCGAACCAACCTCTACTCTCCTTCTCCGTACTGAAACAGTTCAACGAGCTAGAATCTTATCTTCACGCCGACTTTCTAACTAGGAGGGTCAGGGTCGCTACTTACACGACGTCTCGGGAGCCGGTCAGAGCCGTCTCGAATCTGGGCTGGACGTAAAACCAAGGACCTTGGTTCTTGTGCTCTTCTTGGGCCCACGAGAGCTGCGCGTTGGGGTACTTGGCACACTCGCTCTTGATCAAGTCGTACGGGAATGGAGAAATCTTCACAAGAAAAAATATATTTAAGGTCGCACTAAATTATACAACGTACCTGTTCGACACGCGTGATCGCAATATCGTTCTCCAACTTCCTATCCTCCCTCGCTTTCTTCAGATCATAGTAAACCTTCCCCGAGCAGAAAATCACCTTCTTCACGTTCTGCGGACTCTGGCTGGCCACGCTCGAATCCGGGATGATCCTCTGGAACTTTTTTTTTCAAATTTTCAGTTTTCGACAATTTGGATTTTTTTGACTTTTCGATTGTCCGATTTTTCGATTTTTCGATTCGTTTTTTGAATTTTTGAAAATCTCTATTTTCGAGTCGTCGATTTTTGATTTTTCAATTTTTCCATTCTACAGCTTGTAGACTTTCCAATTTTTAGTTTTCGATTTTAATTGAAATTAAAGTTTTTTTACTTCCCCATTTTTGATTTAGTTTTTAATTTTTCGAATTCTCAGTTTTCCACATTTCGTGATTTTTTGATTTTCCAAATTTTCGGTTTTTCTAGTATTTGATTTATCTGATGTTGGATATTTCGAATTTTTGGTTTTCCGAGTTTTCAACGTTTGGAATTTTCGATTTTTCGAGTTTCCAGTTTCCATTCTACAGCTTTGACTTGTCAATTTTTATTTTTGATTTTTCTGTACAATTTTTCAACATCTCGACATTTCGAATTCTGGATCTTTCGATAATTCAGTTTTCAGTTTGCCGATTTTCGATTTTTGTAACAATATATTCATCTAATTTTCGATTTTTCGAATTTTCAATTTCCAACTATTCGAATTTTTTGAATTTTCAATTTTTTTACTTTTCGATTTTCGATTTCAGGATTTTTTAATTTTTCGACTTTCGATCTTTTGATTTCTCGTATTGATGTTTCGTTTTCAAATTCATCGATTTTCGATTTTTCGATTTTGGATATTCCGAATTTCAATTTTCCGACATTTGCTTTTCCGAATTTTCAATTTTTTGACATTCGATTTGTGGATTTTTCGAATTCGTTTTTCGGCTTTTAAAATTTCCGTTTTTTCGACTTTTCGATTTTTCAGTATTTCCATTCTACAGCTTTTACACTTCAGTTTCTTTCAATTTTCGATTTTTTGCTGCGATGAATTTACTTTTTCGATTTTCGATTTTTCCATTTGTTAAATATTTGATTCATGGAATTTTCGATATTTCGAATTTTCGGTTTTTCGACTTTTCAATCTTTCGATTTCTCAAATTATTGATATATTTCATTTTCCAACTCGCCGATTTTCGATTTTTCGAATTTCCAGTTTTCGACAATTCGCATTTTTTGACTTTCCGATTTTCCGAATTTTCGGTTTTTCGACTTTTCGATTTTCGGTTTTTCAATTCCTCGTTTTCTCACTTTTTGAAAATCTCTTTTCGATTTTCCGAATTTTCAATTTTTGAGTATTTGATTTCTCGAATTTTTGATTTTTGATTTTTCATATGTCCGATGTTCAATTTTTCGAATTTCCAATTATTCGAATTCTCGATTTTGGATTTTTCGAATGTTTTTTCAGATTTTCGACTTTTCGAATTTTCGAGCTTTTGATTTCTCGATTTATTGATGTTTCATTTTCAAATTCACCGATTGTCATTTTTTCGAATTTCCAGTTTTCAACAATGTAGGTTTTTTGACGTTCCGATTTTCCGGTTTTTCTTTTTTCCGACTTTTGATATTTCGAATTTCAATTTTCCGACATTAGATTTTCCGAATTTTCAATTTTTCTACATCCGATTTTTGGATTTTTCGAATTTGTTTTTCGACTTTTGCAATTTCCGTTTTTTCGACTTTCCGATTTTTTGCTGCGATGAATTTTCAATTTCCGACTACTCGAATTTTCAAATTTTTTACTTTCCGACTTTTCATTTCAAGATTTTTTAATTTTTGACTTTCTGTTTTTCGAACATTCGATTTTTTCATTTGTTAAATATTTGGTTCGAATTTTCGGTTTTTCACTTTTCAATATTTCGATTTCTCAATTTATTGATATTTCATTTTCCAATTCGCCGATTTACGATTTTTCGAATTTCCAGTTTTCGACAACTCGGATTTTTTTGACTTTCCGATTTTCCGAATTTTCGGTTTTTCGATATTTCGAACTTCAATTTTCGGACAATCGATTTCTCAAATTTTCAATTTTTTGAATTTGTTTTTCGACTTTTCGATTTTCGGTTTTTCAATTCTTCGTTTTCTCAATTTTTGAAAATCTCTATTTTCGATTTTTCGAATTTCCTCTTTTCGACAGTTCGGGGTTTTTGACTTTCCGATTTTCTGAATTTTCGGTTTTTCGATTATTCTAATTCTCGATTTTTGGATTTTTTGAATTTGTTTTACGATTCTTCGTTTTTTCAATTTTTGAAAATCTCTATTTTCGAGTTTTCGATTTTTCATTTTACCAATTTTCGATTTTTCAATTTTTCCATTCTACAAGTTTTAGACTGTACAATTTTTAGTTTTCGACTATTCGAATTTTCAAGCTTTTTATTTTCCGACTTTTGATTTCAGGATTATTTAATTTTTCGAATGTTTTATTTTCGAATTTTTGGTTTTTAAGTTTTTTAATTTTTCGAATTCCGAATTTCCGTAGTTTCTATATTTTGAATTTTCGATTTTTGGATTTTTTGAATTCATTTTTCAACTTTTTCAATTTCCGTTTTTTAGACTTTTCGATTTTCGGTTTTCCTATTCTTCGTTTAGTCAAGTTTTCAAAATCTCGAGTTTTGAGTTTTCAATTTTTCATTTTTGAAATTTTCGGTGTTTCAAATTTTCCATTCCACAGTTTTTAGACTTTGCAATTTTTACATCTCGAATCTTCGAAATTCTGATCTTTCGCTTATTTATCGATTACTTTAATCATCACATTTTCACAATTTTAGATTTTTCAGTTTTTGACTTCGAATTTTTCTATTTTTTGACATTCGAATTTTCAGCCGTTTTACTTACCAATTTTACGAGTTTTCAACTTTCCGAAATTTCGAATTTTCGATTTTTCAACTTTCAATTTTTTGGTTTTTCGAGTATCTGATTTATCGAATTGTCGAGTTAAATTTTTTGAATATTTGATTAATCCGAACGTTATGTTGTCGAATTTTCCACTATTCAAATTTCAATTTTTTCGATTTTTCGATTCTTCGTATACTCAATTTTCCAAAATCTCGCATTTCAAGTTTACGATTTTTCATTTTTCGATTTTTCAATATTTCCGATTCGAATTTTCAATTTTTTTTTTATTTTTTAATTTTTCGAATTTTCAATTTTCGAAATTCGAAACATCGCTTTTTGGATTGCTTGAATTTCTGCTTTTCAGATTTTCGACTTTTCGATTCGTTGTTTACTCATTTTTTCAAAATTTCGATTTTCAAATTTTAGATGTTGCATTTTTAGAAATTTTCGATTTTTCATTTTTAGCAATTTTCGATTTTTTAGTTTTTTCATTCTAGTTTTTTGACTTCAACTGTTACTTTTCGATTTTTCTCTGCGATTTTTAACATTTCGAATTTTCAATTGTAGATTTTGCGAGTTTTCGATATTTGAGTTTTCATTTTCCCGATTTTTGGAATTTTCGATCTTTCGAATTTAGAGTTCTCGATTTTTAAAAGTTGTTTTTTTTGATTTTGGCTTTTTCAATTTTTCAACTTTTCCATTCTATAATAGGGTTTGGACTTTTCAATTGCTCGTTTTCGAATTTTCCATTATCGATTTTTGCATTCTTCCATTTTTTAAACTTAATTTTTTTTCATTTTTCGATTTATTATTTTCGAGTATTCGAATTTTCGATTTTTCAAATTTCCTTTTTGAGGATTTTGGCTTTTTCGATTTTCCGTTGTTCGAAATCTCGAGTTTCGACTTTTCAATTTTTCATTTTCGAACTATCAATTTTTCTAATTTCGATTTTCCAACATCTCGAATTTTAGATCATTCCATGTATCAATTTTTAATTAATTTGCTGATTACCGATTTTTGAATATTTGATTTATCGAATTTTCGAGTTTTGCTTTTTCATATTTTCGAAGTTCAATTTTTTTGATATTTGATTAATCGAATGTTCTATTGGCGAATTTTCGGATTTTCGTTTTTTCAATTTTTCGAATTCCCGTCGTTTCTTCATTTTCTCAATTTTTCAAAATCCCGACTTTCGAGTTTTACGATTTTTCAATTTTTCCATTCGGCAGTTTTTAGACTTTTCAATTTTTACTTTTTGATTTTTCTTTGCGATTTTTGAACTTCTCGGATTTTCGAATTTTGGATTTTTCACTTTCCGATTATTCGGTTTTCTACTTCCGATGTTCGAATTTTCGAATTCCGATTACTCGATTTTTGAATTTTTCGACTTTCCAATTTTCGATTTTCAATTTTTTTCAATAGTTGATTAATCGAATTTTCAATTTTCCGATATTCGAAATTCTCGAGTTTTAGATTTTTTGATTTTTCGATGTGTCTTTTCAATTCGCCGATTTTCGATTTTTCGAATTTTCAATTTTTGACAACTCGGATTTTTTTACTCCGATTTTCCGAATTTTCGGTTTAACGACTGCCGAATTTTCATATTTTTGGTTTTCAATTTTTTGAATATTTGATTAATCGAATGTTCGGTTTTTTGATTTTTCAATTATTCGAATTCTCGATTTTGGAATTTTCGAATTTGTTTTTTCAGATTTTCGATTTTTCGGTTTTCCATCTTTCGTTTACTCAATTTTTAAAAATTTCGATTTTGTAATTTTTGAGTTTTCATTTTTCGAACTTTCCGTTTTTCAATTTTTCCATTCTACAGTTTTTAGATTTCAATTTTTTTTTATTTTTGATTTTTCCCTGATTTTTCAACATCTCGAATTTTTGAATTTTAGATTTTTTAATATTTCAGTTTTCAGTTTGGCGATTTTCGCTTTTTTTTTAAATGTGTTTCAACATCGAATTTTCGATTGTTCCAATTTTCAATTACTATCAGAATTCTTCGATTTTCAGATTTTCATTTTCCGATTTTCCAATTTTTAAATACATAATTTGATTCATCGAATTTCGTTTTCTCGAATTTTAGATTTTTCGAATTTACCTTTTTTGGATTTTGGTTTTTCAATTTTTTTTTCCAATTTTTCCATTCTACAAGTTTTAGACTTTTAATTTTTTTTCATTTTTCGATTAATTATTTTCGAGTATTCGAATTTTCGATTTTTCAAATTTCCTTTTTGAGGATTTTGGCGTTTTTTTTGTTCGAAATCTCGAGTTTCGACTTTTCAATTTTTCATTTTCGAACTATCAATTTTTCTAATTTCGATTTTCCAACATCTAGAATTTTAGATCATTCGATGTATCAATTTTTAATTTGCTGAAAAACGATTTTTTGAATAAGAATAAGAATAAGAATAAGTTTATTGCACAACTACAGCAGCGTACAAAAAGTTAGAATTTTTTTGCATATCTGATTTATCGAATTTTCGAGTTTTGCTTTTTCATATTTTCGAAGTTGATTTTTTTTAATATTTGATTAATCGAATGTTCTATTTTCGAATTTTCGTTTTTTCAATTTCTTGAATTCCCGTTTCTTCATTTTCTCAATTTTTCAAAATCCCGATTTTCGAGTTTTACTATTTTTCAATTTTTCCATTCGGCAGCTTTTAGACTTTTCAATTTTTACTTTTTGATTTTTGTTTACGATTTTTGAACATCTCGAATTTTCGAATTTTAGATTTTTCGATAATTATATTTTTTGATTTTCGATATTTCAGTTTTCAGTTTGCCGAATTTTCGAATTCCGATTACTCGGTTTTTGAATTATTCGACTTTCCAATTTTCGATTTTCAATTTTTTTAATTATTAATAATAATTAATCGAATTTTCAATTTTCCGATATTCGAATTTTCGACGTGTCTTTTTTCAATTCGCGGATTTTCGATTTTTCGAATTTTCAATTTTTGACAACTCGGATTTTTTGAATTTTCGGTTTAATGACTCGATTTTTCGAATTTTCGGTTTTTTGAGTACTTATTTGACTTATCAAATTTTTGGCTTTTGATTTTTCATATTTTCGATTTTCAATTTTTTAAAAATTTGATTAATCCAATGTTCGCTTTTCGATTTTTCAATTATTCGAATTTTTGATTTCTCGAATTTGTTTTTTCAGATTGTCGTTTTTTCGAGTTTTCGGTTTTCCATCTTTCGTTTACTCAATTTTAAAAAAATTCGATTTTGAGTTTTCATTTTTAAAACTCGGTTTTTCAATTTTTCCATTCTACAGTTTTTAGATTTATATTTTTTTACTGTTCGATTTTTCCGTTATTTTTCAACATCTCGAATTTTTCAATTTTTCCATTCGGCAGCTTTTACACTTTTCAATTTTTACTTTTTGATTTTTGTTTACGATTTTTGAACATATCGGATTTTCGAATTTTAGATTTTTCCAGAATTATATTTTTTGATCTTCGATATTTCAGTTTTCAGTTTGCCGATTTTTGGACTATTATATTCATCGAATTTTCGAATTTTTAATTTTCGACTACTCAAATTTTTCGGATTTTCAGTTTATTTACTTTCCGATATTTCGGTTTTCTACTTTCGATGTTCGAATTTTCGAATTCCGATTACTCGACTTTTGAACTATTCGACTTTCCAATTTTCGATTTTCAATTTTTTTAAATATTAATAATTAATCGAATTTTCAATTTTCCGATATTTGAATTTTTCGAGTTTTCGATTTTTTGATGTCATTTTTCAATTCAGCGCTTTTCGATTTTTCGAATTTTCAATTTTTGACAACTCGGATTTTTTTAATTTTCGGTTTAATGACTTGATTTTTCGAATTCTCGTTCTTAGATTTCTTGAATTTGTTTTTTTACATTTTTGATTTTTCGAAAATCCGTTTTTTCGACGTTTCGGTTTTCCATCTTTCGTTTACTCAATTTTAAAAAATTTCGATTTCGTATTTTTTGAATTTTCATTTTTAAAACTTCCGATTTTTCAATTTTTCCATCCTACAGTTTTTAGACTTCTATTTTTTTTACTTTTCGATTTTTACGTGTAATTTATCAACATTTAGAATTTTTCAATTTTAGATTTTCCCAATTTTCAATAACTAAGTATCAGAATCCTTCGATTTTCAATTTTTAATTTTCTGATTTTCGATTTTTCCATTCTTCCATTTTTTAAACTTAATTTTTTCGATTTTTCAAATTTCCGTTTTGAGTTTTCAGACTCACCTTTATTCTACTTTTCAATTTCTAGAGGTTTCACTTTTTCGAAATCTCAAACTTGGAATTTTCGAAACGCAAAATTAAATTTCACAACTTTTCGAAGAAGCGAGATTAAAACTTTCCTGGTCCTTGAATACTTCAAGGACAAGGAAAGTTTTGTCGAAATAACTTTGACCAGGGATAGGGATTATTTAAATAACCAATCAAGAACATAGTACATTATAACGGAGTGACCAAAAAGTTTTTGGATTAGGATAGGCTGTGGAAAAATGTTCCCATTTCTCTGATTGGTTAAACCTTACACGCCAAAAACCAAACTTGTCAAATTAAATTTCGAATAAGGTTATGTTGAATTTATTCTTGTACCCATTTCCAACCTTGCCAGAGGTATTTTATTTAACGCTGCTGCCAAGATCATGCTGCAAATGTCATAAATAAACCTGCAAATCAGAGTGTGCTGATGGTCCGTTATTGTTAGGGAGCGGCACACCCACGTACGCGTCAAAGTGCGGCTACTAAAAATAACGTTCCCACTCCAATTACCCAACTTACCTTCCAACCTCAATTTTTTTTTGTGTGTATGGTAAGGTAGAAAAAAAACACTGGAACACTTAAGCAATAGTGTCATTCAAAAATAGTCCATCCTTACAATAAATAAATAACAGTTTTAAAATACTCTTACACCACCCCCGTTCCATCCGGTTGAGTATATTAATACTAGATAAGATTTCAATAGTTTCAGCAACAGAGGTAACACGCAACAATTTACAATACAATAATGGTGCGGTAAACTATTTACATAATTACATTTAATTTAAAAATTATTCAGTGCCTTTAAAATCTATACCAACCTAAAATAAATTAACTGACACTAGAATAAATATTCTCTCTTGACCGTTTTCGAAATTTACAATGCCATCGCATCGTCCAACAGATGGGAGAGCTCTTTGAGGTGCTGGGCCTTGCTGCCGGTGGCGGGGCTGGCGGCGGTGGGTCTGCCGACGTAGCTGCAAAATAAACACTTCAAAATCGCTCCCACAGAAACATCAAAAAACACAACTAAATCGGCTATTTACTTTCAGGCGGGGAGTGTTGTAGTGGCCACATCACTACATTTTTTTTAGTTAGTGGCAACAGAAAGCAACAAAAAGTGAAGATACGACTGCAGCTCTCACCTAACGACTCTAGTTTCTGCTAACGTTTCAGTCTCCGGTTTCGGTGGAGGTTTAGGTTCCTTGTTTGAAAACAACTTAGCGAACCAACCTCTACTCTCCTTCTCCGTACTGAAACAGTTCAACGAGCTAGAATCTTATCTTCACGCCGACTTTCTAACTAGGAGGGTCAGGGTCGCTACTTACACGACGTCTCGGGAGCCGGTCAGAGCTGTCTCGAATCTGGGCTGGACGTAAAACCAAGGTCCTTGGTTCTTGTGCTCTTCTTGGGCCCACGAGAGCTGCGCGTTGGGGTACTTGGCACACTCGCTCTTGATCAAGTCGTACGGGAATGGAGAAATCTTGACAAGAAAAAATATATTTAAAGTCGCACTAAATTAAACAAGAACGCACCTGTTCGACACGCGTGATCGCAATATCGTTCTCCAACTTCCTATCCTCCCTCGCTTTCTTCAGATCATAGTAAACCTTCCCCGAGCAGAAAATCACCTTCTTCACGTTCTGCGGACTCTGGCTCGCCACGCTCGAATCCGGGATGATCCTCTGGAACTCCGTGTTCTCGAGCATCTCGTCGAAGCTGCTCCTGGCTTCGGGATGACGCAACAAGCTCTTCGGGGTCATCAAAATCAACGGTTTGCGGAACGGCAACGCGATCTGTCTTCTCAAAATGTGGAACAGATTGCCGGGGGTGGTGCAGTTGGCTACGATCCAGTTGATGTCGTGGAGCTGGCGCACGGCGAATTCGTCACTCTCTGGTGGGAAGTAGTCGGGGTCGTCGGACGACATCTGCAGGAAACGCTCCAGACGCGCGCTGGAGTGCTCGGGACCCATGCCTTCGAGGCCGTGCGGCAGGAGCATGACGAGACCGCTTTGACGCACCCATTTGGCTTGACCTGAAGAGATGAACTGGTCGATGATGCACTGGGCCGTGTTGTTGAAGTCGCCGAATTGGGCTTCCCAGATGACGAGGGCGTTCGGGTTGGTCATCGAGTAGCCGAGCTCGAAGCCCAGTACTCCGAACTCGGAGAGGGAGCTGTTGCAGACGGTGTAGGGGGCTTGGTCGGGGTACAAGTTGCATAGGGGCCTGTCAATGAAAATTTCGTGTCATTTGAGGTAATTCGTCGGGTGAGAATTAGTTTGATCTGGAGACCAGCGCGCGCTCAAGCCAATGTCGACTCTAAGCGCTCCGCAATTTCTTTTTCATTTGTGAAAAAGTTGTTTATAAATTCTCAAAAATTCAGAGATGTAGATTTCGACGTGTCGATTTCAAAAATATAGCGTGGTTATGGTGACAGGGCTACATTTTCGAAATACTTGTTGTGACATTCGAAAGTTTCATTTTTTACTTCGCCGATTTTTAATTACTTAAATTTTCAGTTTTCGAGAATCCAGACTTTTTGACTTTCCGAATTTTCGGTTTTCCGAGTATTTGATTTATCAAAGTTTTTTCGATTTTTCAACAATTCGGATTTTTTGATTTTCTAATTTATTTTACTTTTCGAATTTCCGTTTCATCGACTTATCGGTTTTCGGTTTTTCGATTCTTCCTTTTTACATTTTAACAATTTTCGATTTTTACAATTTTTCCATTCTACAGCTTTTAGGCTTTTCAATTTTTAATTTTTCTGGGTCTTTTTTCAACATTTCGAATTTTCGAATTTTAGATCTTTCGATATTTCAGTTGGATTTTTTGACTTTCCGATTTTTGGACTTTTCGAATTTGTTTTTTGATTCTTCGTTTTCTGAATTTTTGAAAACCTCTATTTTCGAGTTGTCGATTTTTGATTTTTCGAATTTTTGATTTTTCAATTTTCCCATTCTACCGCTTGTGGACTTTTCAATTTTTAGTTTACGATTTTTCTATGCAATTTTTCAACATCTCGAATTTTCGATTTCTAGACTTCGAATTTTTACTTTCTGATTTTTGATTTATGAACTACTTAATTTTTCGAATTTTCAGTTTTCGACAATTCCAATTTTTGGACTTTACAATTTTCTGAATTTTCGATTTTTGGATTTTTCGATTCTTCGTTTTCTCAATTTTTGAAAAATCTATTTTCGAGTTTTAGATTTTTCAATTTTTCCATTCTACAGCTTTGACTTGTCAATTTTTAGTTTTTGACTTTTCTGTTCAATTTTTTAACATCTCGAATTTTCAAATTTTAGGTCTTCCGATAATTCAGTTTTCAGTTTGCCGATTTTCGATTTTTGGAACAATATATTCATCTAATTTTTGATTTCCAACTATTCCAATTTTTTGAATTTTCATTTTTTTTACTTTTCGATTTTTGATTTCAGGATTTTTTAATTTTTCGACTTTCGATCTCTTGATTTTTCGATTGATTTATTGATGTTTCATTTTCAAATTCACCGATTTTCGATTTTTCCAGTTTTCAAAATTTGGATTTTTTGACTTTCCGATTGTCCGGTTTTTAGATATTTCCAATTTGTTTTTCGACTTTTCTAATTTCAGTTTTTTAGACTTTTCGATTTTTCGACATTGTATTTTCCGAATTTTCAATTTTTCGACGTTCGATTTTTGGATTTTTCGAATTTGTTTTTCGGATTTTCCAATTTCCGTTTTTTCGACTTTTTTCAATATTTCCATTCTACAGCTTTTACACTTCAGTTTCTTTTGATTTTCGATTTTTTGCTGCGATGAATTTTCAATTTCCGAATTTTCAAATTTTTTACTTTCCGACTTTTGATTTCGGGATTTTTTAATTTTTTGACTTTAGATTTTTCGAACTTTCATTTTTTCCATTTGTTAAATATTTGATTCGTGGAATTTTCGGTTTTTCGACTGTTCAATCTTTCGATTTCTCAATTTATTGATATTGCCTTTTTCCAATTCGCCGATTTTTGATTTTTCGACTTCCGATATTTCGAATTTCAATTTTTGGACTTTTCGAATTTGTTTTTCGACTTTTCCAATTTCCGTTTTTTTTACTTTTCAATTTTCCGACATTAGATTTTCCGAATTTTCAATTTTTCGACATTCGATTTCTGGATTTTTCGAACGTTTTTCGACTTTTCCAATTTTTCCGTTTTTTCGACTTTTCGATTTTTCAATTTTTCCATTCTACAGCTTTTACACTTCAGTTTCTTTTAATTTTCGATTTTTTGGTGCGATGAATTTTCAATTTCCGAATTTTCAAATTTTTGACTTTCCCATTTTTTGATTTCGGGATTTTTTAATTTTTCGACTTTCGATTTTTCGAATTTCGGTTTTTCAACTTTTCAATCTTTCGATTTCTCAATTTATTGATATATTTCATTTTCCAATTCGCCGATTTTTGCATTTTTCGAATTTCCAGTTTTCGACAATTCGCATTTTTTGACTCCCCGATTTTCCGAATTTTCGGTTTTTCGACTTTTCAATTTTCGGTTTTTCAATTCTTCGTTTCCTGAATTTTTGAAAATCTCTTCGATTTTTGGAATTTTCAATTTTTGAGTATTTGATTTATCGAATTTTTGACTTTTGACTTTTCATTAGTTCGATGTTCCGTTTTTCGAATTTTCAATTATTCGAATTCTAGATTCTGGATTTTCCGAATTTGTTTTTTCAGATTTTCGATTTTTCGAATTTTCGATCTTTTGATTTCTCGATTTATTGATGTTTCATTTTCAAATTCACCGATTTTTGATTTTTCGAATTTCCAGTTTTAAACAATTTGGATTTTTTGACTTTCTGATTTTCCGGTTTTTCGACTTTCGACATTTCGAATTTCAATTTTCCGACATTTGATTTTTAGAATTTTCAATTTTTCGACATTCGATTTTTGTATTTTTCGAATTTGTTTTTCGACTTTTCCATTTTCCGTTTTTTAGACTTTTCGATTTTCCGACATTAGATTTTCCGAATTTTCAATTTTTCGACATTCGATTTTTGGATTTTTCGAATTTGTTTTTCGACTTTTCGATTTTTCAATTTTTCCATTTTACAGCTTTTACACTTCAGTTTCTTGTAATTTTCGATTTTTTGCTGCCATGAATTTTCAATTTCCGAGTACTCGAATTTTCATTTTTTTTACTTTCAGACTTTTGATTTCAGGATTTTTTAATTTTTCGACTTTCGATTTTTCGAATGTTTTATTTTTGAATTTTCAGTTTTTAGATTTTTCAATTTTTCGAATTTCGACCGTTTTTCGATATTTCAACATCTCCAATTTTCGATCTTTCGATTTCTCGGTTTTTCTATATTTTGAATTTCAATTTTCGGACATTCGATTTTTTAATTTTTTGAATTTGTTTTTCGACTTCTTCAATTTCCGTTTTTTCGACTTTTCGATTTTCGGTTTTTCGATTGTTCGTTTTCTCAATTTTTCAAGAAAATCTCCATTTTCGAGTTTTCGACTTTTGATTTTTCAAATTTTTCCATTCTACATTCAACATTTCAATTTTTCAACATCCCGAATTCTCGAATTTTAGATCTTTCCATTTTCGATTTTCGATTTTTGGAATATTATTTTCATCGAAGTTTCGGTTCCGACTATTTGAATTTTTCGAATTTTCAATTTTTTTACTTTCCGATTTTTGGTTTCTTGATTTTTAGTTTTTCGACTTTCGATTTGTTAAATATTTGATTCGTACAATTTTCGATTTCAAGATTTTTCGAATTTCCTTTCTTTGGATTTTGGTTTTTTCTATTTTCCGAAATGCCCACTTTCGACTTTTCGATTTTTCATTTTTCGAATCTTCAATTTTTATTGATTTTTCCATTCTTTAGTTTTTAAACTTTCCCATTTTTACTTTTAGAACTTCCGATTTTTTGTATTTTTTTTATTTTGGCATTTTCGAAATCTCAAGATTCAAATTTTCGATTTTTCAATTTTTTACTTTTCGATTTCTAAAGTTCTCGTTTTTTGATTTTCGAATTTTCATTTTCCGACTATTCGAATCTTTCGAATATTCAATTCTTTTACTTTCCGATTTTTGATTTCCGGATTTTTCAATTTTTCGGATTTTCAGTTTCGATTTTCGATATTTTGAATTTCCAATTTTTCGAGATTCGATTTTTGGAATTTTCGGCTTTCCGATTTTCCAATTTTTCGAATTTGTTTTCCGACTTTTCGAATTTCCGTTGTTTCGACTCTCCGGCTTTTCGATTTTTCGTTTTCTCAATTTTTGAGAATCTCCATTTTCGAGTTTTGGATTTTTCATTTCTCGAATTTTTGATTTTTCAATTTTTCCATTCTACAGCTTGTAGACTTATCAATTTTTTTGTGCAATTTTTCACCATCTCGAATTTTCGAGTTTTAGTTCTTTCCATTTTCGATTTTTGCAATATTATTTTCATCGAATTTTCGGTTCTGACTATTTGAATTTTTCGTATTTTCAATTTTTTTACTTTCCAATTTTTGATTTCTTAATTTTTAGTTTTTCGACTTTCGATTTGTTAAATATTTGATTCGTGCAATTTTCGATTTCAAGATTTTTCGAATTTCCTTTATTTGAATTTTGGTTTTTGTGATTTTTCGAAATGTGGAGTTTTGACTTTTCAATTTTTCATTTTTCGAATCTTCAATTATTATTGATTTTTCTAATCTTTAGTTTTTAAACTTTTTAATTTTTTTACTTTTCGAATTTCATATTTTTTGGATTTTTTTTATTTTGGCATTTTCGAAATCTCAAGTTTCGGATTTTTGATTTTTCAATTTTTTATTCTATACAGATTTTAGACTTTTCAGTTTTTTACTTTTCGATTTCTATAGTTCTCGTTTTTCGACTATGCGAAATCTTTCGAATATTCAATTTTTTTACTTTCCGATTTTTGATTTCCGGATTTTTTAATTTTTCGGATTTTCAGTTTCGATTTTTCGATATTTCAACATCTCGAATTTTCGACTTTCGATTTTTGGAATTTTCGGCTTTCCGTTTTTCAATTTTTCGAATTTGTTTTTCGAATTTTTGATTTTTCAATTTTTCCATTATACAGCTTGTAGACTTCAATTTTTCTGTGCAATTTTTCATCATCTCAAATTTTCGAGTTTTAGTTCTTTCGATTTTCGATTTCTAGAGATTTCGTATTTTTTTATTTTTCGGTATTCGACTTTTTGAATATTATTTTCATCGAATTTTCAATTTCGGGCTATTTGAATTTTTCGATTTTTCGAATTTCGAATTCTCCAAGTTTAGATTTCACGATTTTCGACCATCCTTTTCTTGAATTTTGGCTTTTTCGATTTTTCGAAATCTCCAGTTTCGACTTTTCGGTTTTTCATTTTTCGAAGATTCGATTTTTCAATTTTTCCATCCTACAGGTATTAGACAATTTTTATTTTTCGATTTTTCTCTGCAATTTTTCAACATCCCAAATTCTCGATTTTTTTTTATTTTTCGATATTTCAGTTTTCAGTTTGTCGATTTTCGATTTTTGGAATATTATTTTATTAATCGAATTTTCAGTTCCGACTATTTGAATTTTTGGAATTTTCAATTTTTTACTTTCCAATTTTTGATTTCTTAATTTTTAGTTTTTCGACTTTCCATTTTTCGATTTGTTAAATATTTGATTCCTGGAATTTTCGATTTCAAAATTTTTCGAAACTTTGAGTTTCGACTTTTCGATTTTTCATTTTTCGAATCTTCACTTATTATTTATTTTTCCATTCTTTAGATTTTTAAACTTTTCAATTTTTTTACTTTTCGAATTTCCGATTTCTCGATTTTTGGATTTTTCGAATTTTCGATTTTTCACCTTTCAAATTTCCGATTTTTCAATTTTTTAATTCTATACAGATTTTAGACTTCTCAGTATTTTACTCTTCGATTTCTATAGTTCTCGTTTTTCGATTTTCGAATTTTCATTTTCCAAGTATTCGAATCTTTCGAATATTCAAGATTTTTACTTTCCGATTTTTGATTTCTGGATTTTTTAATTTTTCGGATTTTCAGTTCGACTTGCTAAATACATATTTGTTTTTCTATTCTTCGTTTTCTCAATTTTTGAAAATCTCCATTTTAGAATTTTTAGATTTTACATATTTCGAATTTTTGATTTTTCAATTTTTCCATTCTACAGTTTGTAGACTTTCCAATTTTTCTGTGCAATTTTTCATCAACTAGAATTTTCGAGTTTTAGTTCTTTCGATTTTCGATTTTTGGAATATTATTTTCAACGAATTTTCATGTTCCGGCTATTTGAATTTTTCGATTTTCGATTTTTCAAATCTCGACTTCTCGAATTTTCGATTTCACGATTTTCGAACTTCCTTTTCTTGGATTTTGGCTTTTTCGATTTTTCGAAATCTCGAGTTTAGACTTTTCGATTTTTGAATTTTTCCATTCTACAAGTTTTAGACAATTTTTACTTTTCGAACTTTTGATTTCCCGATTTTTGGATTTTTCGATTTTGTTTTGGATTTTGATTTTTTTTTGAAATCTCGAGTTTCAACTTCTTTATTTCTAATCTTTCAAATTACAGATTTTTCAATTTTTTCATTCAACACGTTTCAGAGTTTTCAGTTTTTATTTACCACTTGTTCGATTTTTCGATAATTTGGATTTTTCGACTTTTCCATTTTTCATCTTTCAAATTTCCGAATTTTCAGTTTTTACTTATCGGTTTTTCGATTCTCCCATTCTTCAGTT
Source organism: Zophobas morio (assembly GCF_036711695.1). Lineage (NCBI taxonomy): Eukaryota > Metazoa > Arthropoda > Insecta > Coleoptera > Tenebrionidae > Zophobas > Zophobas morio. The sequence continues at coordinate 3,327,036 of NW_026972123.1, read as the reverse complement.
ATTAAACTTTTCAATTTTTTTAAATTTCGATTTCTTTGAAATCTCGATTTTGGAGGTCTCGAATTTTGATTTTCAAATTATCAATTTTTCTCATTTCGATTTTCCAACATCTCGAATTTTCGAATTTAGACCGTACAATGTTTCAATTTTCAATCTCCCGATTTTCAATTGTTTGAATACTCGATTGATCGAATTTTCGAATTTCCGATTTTGAAAAATTTTATTTTTGTAAAAGTTGTCTGAAAATTCTCAGAAAATTCAGGGATGTAGATATCGACGTGATGATTACAAAAATATAGCGTGTTTATGGTCAGCGAGCAATATTTTCGAAATATCCGGTGTGAAATGGTCGAAAATGGGCCAAATTTCATTTTTGAAAAAGTCGTCTAAAAATTTTCAAAAAATTCCACGTGTCGATTCCAAAGTAGTCCTGTTTTTTGTATTACATAATTGTCTATTTCCATGTCAAAATCGAGTGAAACATGTGAAATATGACATTATGCTTCTAAATACGAGCATTTAAAGATGTACCAAAAAAAATTCATTACAAAAAATCAAGTTACTTCTGAACGTTTAGAGTCGACATTCGCTTGACCGCCCGCTGGTCTTAAGATCAAACAAGTTCCCACCATCTTCCGCACCGAACCTACCTGTAAGTGGCCTTATCCACCGTCTGGTGGTGCAAAACGTGGTGCCGATGCGAGAACGTGCCTCGCTCCACGTCCTGCCCCGACAGCCTCACATGAATACCCTCCTTCAACAGCGACCCAAAAGCCATCGCTTCGCCCAGAGCCCAGTCGCAGGTCCTCGCCTCGACCATCTCCATCCTCGACTTCAGGATCCTCTCGATACCCTTGTGGATGACGAACTCGGCGGCGTTGGGCGGCGGCGACGAGAACCTCTTCCCTATGTGGACGAGGGTGTCCTCCTTGACGCCGGTGGTGCCAGCCTTGAGAGGATCCTTCCCTTCGAAGAAGCCCGACCAAGGGCTGTCCAACCAGTCCTTGTACTTGATGTGGGTCTCTTTGCGGGCGCTGTCCAACGCGTCCTCGCAGATCTTCTCGTACTTGCTCTTCACGTCCTTGACTTCGTCGGGGGTTACGACGCCTTCTTTGATCAGGTTTTCGGCGTACTTCTCGAGGGCTGATTTCGTGTTGCGGATCTTGCGGTACATGAGGGGTTGAGTGAACATGGGTTCGTCGATCTCGTTGTGGCCGTTGCGTCGGTAGCACACGATGTCGATGACGACGTCTTTGTGGAACGTGGAGCGCCATTCGGCCGCCATGTTGCACACGTGCATGACGCTCTCGGGGTCATCGGAGTTGACGTGGAAAATAGGCGCGTTGACGACGCGGGCCACATCTGCGGGAGGTATCAATACCCTCGATTAAGCTCCAGGTATGACCCAGAAGACACATAAGAGGCATGGATGTGACAGGTACATACCATGTGTTTCTTTTATTTGATACAACCCCTAAATTTCTTTTATTTCTAAAGATAAACATATAGCTCTTTGAGCAATTTTGTATCATTTTAAAAGATCACTTATGTGAATAAATGACGTGAGTGTCAATTTTTCAAGCTACTAGATTGTCATTAACAAATATGAATATTTCGTCTGTTTTATTGAATAACTTTTTAAGTATGATTTTAGAATATGAGTTGCTTATGACTTTTTACAAAAAATCAATATTTCCATTTATGGAGAAATATACCTAGTGTTCCATAAAAAAAAATAAAATTGACGTCATTTCCAGTTCTACCGGAAGTTATAATAAAAATGTGAGGTTGCCATCACATAGTTCCTTTAAAATAATACAAATTTGCTCAAAGAACTATAGGTTTTTCTTAAAAATAAAAGAGTTACAGGGGTTGTATCAAATAAAAGAGACACCCTGTACAAAAGGACAATAGTATATCGCATGATCATATCTTATCTTTTTTTTTAAAAAATTTATATTTACTTACTTAACTTTGGCCAATTTTTTGATATCACGATTTTTCACTTTTCGCCAATTAGACGTAACTAAACGCGCCGTTAAATACGTGACTGGCCTTAATTTTTTCAAAATTTCAATTTCTCGATTTCCAAATTTTTCAATTTTTTGTTTCCTCAATTTTTCAAGTTTTCGAATTTTATTTTTCGTTTCCCCGATTTTTTAATTTTCATTTTTTCGTTTACTCAGTCCTTTTAAGTTTTCAATATTTCGTTTTTTCAATTTTTGCAGTTTTCGTTTCTTCAATTTTTCAAGTTCTTTATTTCCAATTTTTAAATTTTTCAATACTTTTTCGTTTTCTCATTTTTGACTTTCCAATTTTACAATGTTGCTATTTTAATTTTTTTTATCCGAAAAGTTGAAAAATCGAAACATTGAAAAATCGAAAAGCTAAAAAACCGGAAAAAATTGAAAAATTGCAAATAGAACTGAAGCAACGAAAAATAGGAAAATCCAAAATTGTAAAATGGAAAAATGGTGGAAAGTCAAAATTGTAAAGTTGAAAAACTATAATACTGAATGATTGAACTGAAGATAAATTTTTCTATTTTTCCAATTCTCGGTGTTTTGGTTTCATAATTTTGCGTTTTCGCACTTTTTTCAAATTTTCAATTTCCCAATTTACAAGTTTTTCAATTTTTCGATATTATAATTTTGTATTTTTCAATTTTTCAGTTTCCTCAATTTTTCAAGTTTTATTATTCATTTTCTCGATTTTATATCGCGATTTTTCGTTTATTCAACTCTTGAAAGTTTCAATTTTTGAATTTCTCAAATACCAGATTTTCCGATTTTTTTTTATTTTCAATATTTCGATTTTCCAATACATGTTTCGTTTTTTCGATTTTGTAGATTTTCGATTTTTGAATTTCCCAATTTTTAATCATTTGATTTGTAATTTTTCAAGTTCTTCATTACTAATTTTTAGATTTTTCATTTTTCCTTATAAACCATTTCGTTTAATGATTTTCGATATTTTCATTCTATAATTTTGCAATTTTTCCATTTTTTTTTTTCGAAACAGTTGAAAAATCGAAAAACTAAAAACCGGAAAATTACAAAAGATTGAAAAAGCGAAAAAACTAAAAACTGCGAAATTGTAAAGTGGAAAAATTTTACAATCGTCAAAATTGTAAAGGTGAAAAACTGTAATACTGAAACATGGAACTGAAAAAAAGTTTTCAATTTTTCCATTTTTCAGTGTTTTGGTGTCCTAATTTTCCGCTTTCGCAATTTTAATTTTTTCAAATTTTCAATTTCTCAATTTCCTAATTTTTCAATTTTTCGATTTTTCAGTTTCCTCAATTTTTCAAGTTTTATTTTTCATATTCCCGATTTTTTTTTCATTTTGTCAATTTTACGAGTATATCACGATTTTTCGTTTTTTCATTTCCTTTTTTTTTCATGTTTCTTTCGATTTTATAGTTTTTCGTATATTTAATTCTTCAAATTTTCAATTTTTGAATTTCCCAAATATCAGGTTTTCCAACTTTTTTTATTTTGTAGTTTTTCGATTTTTGAGTTTCTCTATTTTTATTTATTCGATTTGTAAATTTTTCAAGTTCTCTATTACTAATTTTTAGATTTTTCAATGTTTTCCCTCTATACTTTTTCGTTTAATGATTTTTGATTCTTCAATTCTACAATTTTGAAATTTTGCCCTTTTTTTTTTCGAAACAGTTGAAAAATCGAAAAAAAGGAAAACTGCAAAATCGAAAAAGCGGAAAATCGAAAAATAAAAAAATCCAAAAATTGTAAAATTGTAGAATCGTCAAAATTGTAAAGTGGAAAAACTAACATTAAAAGATTGAAAAATTGAATTTTAATTTTTCAATTTTTCCATTTTTCAATGTTTCGGGATCATTTTTCGTCTTCCGAACTTTTATTTTTTCAAATTTTCAATTTCTCGATTTCCAAATTTTTCAAGTTTTATTTTTCATTGTCCCGATTTTTTAAAGTTTCATTTTCTGTATTTTATATAACAATTTTTCGTTTTTTATTTCTTTTATTTTTTCAATGTTTTTTTCAATTTCATAATTTTTTTTTACTCAAGTCTTCAAATTTTCAATGTTTGATATTTCAATTCCTCGATTTTCCAATTTTTTAATTACTCGATTTTGCAATTTATGAATTTCTCAATTATTAGATTTTCCGATTTTTTTAATTCATCATTGATTTTTTAATTTTACAATTTTGCAATTTTCCATTTTTTATTCGAAAAGTTGAAAAATCGAAAAGCTAAAAAACCGGAAAACTGAAAAATTGCAAATAGAAGAACTGAAGCAACGAAACATAGAAACATCGAAAAACTAAAAATCGAAGAATTAGAAAGAAGAAAAAACGAAAAATTTTTCAGTGTTTTGGTTTCATAATTTTCCGTTTTCGCACTTTCGTCTTTTCAAATTTTCAATTTCTCAATTTACAAAATTTTCAATTTTTCGTTTCTTAAATTTTTCGATTTGCAATTTTTTGATATTATAATTTTGTACTTTCCGAATGTTTCAGTTTCCTCAATTTTTCAAGTTTTATTTTTCATTTTCTCGATTTTAAATCGCGATTTTTCGTTTATTCAATTCTTCAAATTTTTAATTTTTGAATTTCTCAAATACCAGATTTTCCGATTTTTTTTTAATTTTCAATATTTCGATTTTACAATACATGTTTCGTTTTTTCGATTTTGTAGTTTTTCAAGTTCTTCATTACTAATTTTTAGATTTTTCAGTTTTCCTTCTAAACTTTTTCGTTTAATTAATTTAATTGGAAACTAGAAATCGAGAAACTTAAAAATCGAAAAATTGGAAAGAAAAAAAAACGAATCGAATTGAAAAATTGGAAAAAAATTGCGAAATCGAAAAAGCGGAAAACCGAAAAATTGTAAATCGAAGGCCTGAAGGAACTAAAAATCGGAACATTGAAAAACTAAAAATCGCGAAACTTAAAAAAATAAAAATCGAAAAATAAAAAAATCCAAAAATTGAATTTTAATTTTTTCAAATTTTCAATTTCTTGATTTCCAAATTTTTCAATTTTTATTTTTCAGTTTCTCAATTTTTAATTTTTCAAGATTTATTTTTCATTTTCCCGATTTTTTTAAGTTTTATTTTCTGGATTTTATATCACAATTTTTCGTTTTTTCATTTCTTTTACTTTTTGAATGTTTCCTTTAATTTGATCATTTTTCTTTTACTCAATTCTTCAAATTCTCAATGTTTGATTTTTTAATTTCTTGATTTTCCAATTTTTTTAATTCATCATCGATTTTTTAATTTTACAATTTTGCAATTTTTCATTTTTTATTCGAAAAGTTGAAAAATCGAAACATTGAAAAATCGAAAAGCTAAAAAAATATTTTTCATTTTCTCGATTTTAAATCGCGATTTTTCGATTATTCAATTCTTCAAGTTTTCAATTTTTGAATTTCTCAAATACCAGATTTTCCGATTTTTTTTAATTTTCAATATTTCGATTTTACACTACATTTTTTCAATTTTTCAAGTTCTTCATTACTAATTTTTAGATTTTTCAGTTTTCCTTCTAGACTTTTTCGTTTAATGATTTTTTGATTTTTTTAATTCTATAATTTTGCAATTTTTCCATTTTTTTAATTCGAAACAGTTGAAAAATCGAAAAACCAAAAAACCGGAAAAACACGAAAAATTGAAAAACCGAGAAAACGAAAAACTGCAAAATGGAAAAAGCGGAAAATCGAGAAACTTAAAAATCGAAAAATTGGAAAGAAGAAACAACGAATCCAATCGAAAAATTGGAAAATCCAAAATTGTAAGGTGGAAAAATTGTAGAATCCTCAAAAGTGAACAACTGTAATACTGAAACATTGAACTGAAATAAAATTTTTCAATTTTTCCATTTTTCAGAATTTTCCGTTTTCGCAACTTTAATTTTTTCAAATTTTCAATTTCTCAATTTGCAAATTTTTTTCAATTTTTTTGTTTCTTCAATTTTTCGATTTTTCAGTTTCCTCAAATTTTTAAGTTTTATTTTTCATATTCCCGATTTTTTAATTTTCATTTCCTTTTTTTTCTTTCGATTTTATAATTTTCCGTTTATTCAATTCTTCAAATTTTCAATTTTTGAATTCCCCAAATATCAGGTTTTTCCCATTTTTTGTATTTTCAATATTTGGATTTTGCAATACATATTTCGTTTTTTCAATTTTGTAGTTTTTCGATTTTTGAGTTTCTCAATTTTTAATCATTCGATTTGTAAATTTTTCAAATTCTGCATTACTAATTTTTAGATTTTTCAATGTTTTCCTTCTATACTTTCTCGTTTAATGATTTTTGATTTTTCAATTCTACAATTTTGCAATTTTTCCATATTTTTTTACTCGAAACAGTTGAAAAATCGAAAAACTAAAAAACCAAAAAAATTCGAAAAATTGCATATCGAAGACCTGAAGCAACAGAAAATCGGAACAACATTGAAAAACTAAAAATCGATAAACTTAAAAATCGAAAAATTGGAAAGAAGAAAAAACGAATCGAATCGAAAAATTGGAAAATTCAAAATTGTAAAGTGGAAATATTGTAGAATCGTCAAAATTGTAAAGGTGAAAAACTGTAATGCTGAAACACTAAACTGAAATAAAACTTTACAATTTTTCCATTTTTCAGTGTTTTAGTGTCCTAATTTTCCGTTTTCGCAACTTGAATGTTTTCAAATTTTCAATTTCTCAATTTGCAAAATTTTCAGTTTTTCGTTTCTTCGATTTTTCAGTTTTATTTTTCATATTCCCGATTTTTTAATTTTCATTTTGTTGATTTTACGAGTATATCACGATTTTTCGTTTTTCATTTCCTTTTTTTTCATGTTTCTTTCGATTTTATAATTTGTCGTATTCTTCAAATTTTCAATTTTTGAATTTCCCAAATATCAGGTTTTCCCATTTTTTTTTATTTTCAATAATTGGATTTTACAATTTCGTTTTTTCAATTTTGTAGTTATTCGATTTTTGAGTTTCTCAATTTTTATTCATTCGATTTGTAAATTTTTCAAGTTTTCCATTACTAATTTTTAGATTTTTCAATGTTTTCCTTCTATACTTTTTCGTTTAATGATTTTTGATTTTTCAATTCTACAATTTTGCAATTTTTGTACTTTTTTTATTCGAAACAGTTGAAAAATCGAAGACCTGAAGGAACTAAAAATCGAAAGACTGAAAAACTAAAAATCGTGAAATTTAAAAAAATAAAAATCAAAAAATAAAAAAATCCAAAAATTGTAAAATTGTAGAATCGTCAAAATTGTAAAGTTGAAAGATTGAAAAACTGAATTTTAATTTTTTAATTTTTCAATGTTTAGTTTCATAATTTTTCGTCTTCCGAACTTTAATTTTTTTCAAATTTTCAATTTCTCGATTTCCAAATTTTTCAATTTTTATGTTTCAGTTTCCAATTTTAAATTTTTAAGTTTTATTTTTCATTTTTCCGATTTTTTTAAGCTTGATTTTCTAAATTTTATATCACAATTTTTCGTTTTTTCATTTCTTTTATTTTTTCAATGTTTGATTTTTCAATTCTTTGATTTTCCAATTTTTTAATTATTCGATTTTGCAATTTATGAATTTCTCAGATTATCAGATTTTCCGATTTTTTAAATTCATCATTGATTTCTTAATTTTATAATTTTGCATTTTTCCTTTGTTTTATTCGAAAAGTTGAAAAATCGAAAACTACAAAATCAAAAAATTAAAAATCAAAAAACTAAAAAACCGGAAAAATTGCAAAATCGAAAAATTGGAAACCCAAAAATTGTAAAATCGAAAAATTAAATATATACCTAGAAATTGAAAAATTAAAAATCGAATAAATGAAAAATTCTTAAAATCCGTTAATTGAAAATTGGAAAAGTTCTAAAACCGGAACATTGAGAATGTGAAAAATTTTAAAGCTGAAAAATCATGAATTTGAAGAGCCTAAAATTGAAAAAACGAAAAACGAAAAATTTTAAAACTGAAAAATCGAAAAATTACTATTAAAAATTTCACACTGAAAAAATAAAAATTGAAAAAATAAATAAAATAAAAAACCAAAACGAAAATTTGCAAATCGAAAAATTGAAGAAACGAATAACTGAAAAAATTTAAACTTAAAAAAATATATACATATATAAAATCGGAACATTGAAAAATCGAAAAATTGTAAAAATAAGTAACAGAAAAAACAGAAAAAAAAATTCCAATGGAAAATTTGAAGAAATGAAAAATTAAAGAATCGAAAAATTAGAAACTTAAAAATTGAAAACACGAGAAATTTTAAATCGAAAAATCGAAGAAATGAAAAATTAAAGAATCGAAAATTTAAGAAATTAAAAGTTGAAGTATTCAAGTTGGAAAATCGCAAAACTGAAAAAGTTAAAAATGGAAACTTAAAGAAATGAATAGAAAAAATGGAAATTGAAAAATATATATAAAATCGAAAGATGGAACAAAGTAAAAATTGTAGAAATAAGGAATATAAAAAAACCAAAAATAAAAATTGCAAATCGAAAATTTGAAGAAATGAAAAATTAAGCAATCGAAAAATTGGGCAATTAAAAATTGAAGAAACAAAGAAAAAACGAAAAATTGAAAAATTGTAAATCGAAAAATTGAAGAAACGAAAAATTTAAAATTCGAAAATTTGAGAAATTAAAAATTGAAACATCCTAAAGTTGGAAAATCGGAAAACTGAAAAATTGTAAAAAGAAAACTCGAGAGAAATGCATCCCGTAAAATTGAAAAAAATGAGAAATTGAAAAACTGCAAACGGAAAAACTGAAGAAACCAATAACAGAAAAAATTGAAATTGAAGAAAATATGTATAAAATCGGAAGATGGAAAAACGTAAAAACAGTAAATTGAAAATTTGAAGAAACAAAAAAATAAAATGTTGAAAAACCGCAAATCGAAGAATTGAAGAAAAGAGAAATTAAAAAAACAGATAATAATAAAATCGGAGGATCGAAAAATTATAAAAATAAACAAATTTAATCAATGCATATCATTACTTGGTCTTAGTACCCGTAATGATAGAAGTCTTGCCTGAATGCCGGTCATTTCCGGGTCAGTGGTGGGTCCACAACAAAATAAAAAACCGAAACCAAAAATTGCAAGTAAATTAAAGAATCGAAAAATTGGGAAATAAAAAATAAAAATTGCAAATCGAAAATTCGAAGAAATGAAAAATTAAGCAATCGAAAAATCGCAAAATCCAAAAATTGAAGAACAAAAAAATTTTGAAAAAACGAAAATCGCAAAATTGATGAAATGAAAAATTGAAAAAACAAAAAATTATAAAATGGAAGATCGAAAAATTATAAAAATAAACAAAATAAAAAACCGAAACCAAAAATTGTAAGTCGAAATTTGAAGAAGTGAATTAAAGAAACGAAAAATTGGGAAATTAAAAATTGAAAACGGGAAATTTTTAATCGCAAAAGTGCAAAATCCAAAAATTGAAGAAACGAAAAATTGTAAAAATAAAGAATATAAAAAACCAAAAACAAAAACTGCAAATCGAAAATTTTATGAAATGAAAAATAAGGAATCGAAAAATTTAAAACTCGAGAAATTTTAAATCGAAAAATTGAAGAAACAAAAAAAATGAAAAATTGAAAAATCGAGGAAATGAAACATTCAAAAAATTATAACTGAAAAAACAAAATCGGCACATTGAAAAATCGAAAAATTTTTAATATACAGAAAATAAATCATCGAAAATTTGAAGAAATGAAAAATTTCAAATTCGAAAATTTGAGAAATTAAAAATTGAAACATCCCAAAGTTGGAAAATCGAAAAACTGAAAAATTTAAAAATGAAAACTACAAGAAATGCCTCTTGTAAAATTGAAAAAAAATGAGGAATTGAAAAACTGCAAATCGAAAAACTGAAGAAACGAATAACAAAGAATTGAAATTGAAAAAAATTTGTATAAAATCGGAAGATGGAACAACGTAAAAATTGTAAAAATAAAGAATATAAAAAACCAAAAACAAAAATTGCAAGTCAAAAATTTGAAGAAATAAAAAATTAAGGAATCCAAAAATCGCAAAATTTAAAAATTGAAGAAACAAAAAAAATAAAATGTCGAGAAACCGCAAATCGAAGAATTGAAGAAAAGAGAAATTAAAAAAACAAATAAACATAAAATCATAAAATCAGAGGATCGAAAAATTATAAAAATAAAGAAAATAAAAACCGAAACCAAAAATAGCAAATTGAAAATTTGAAAAAAAGAAAAATTAAAGAATCGAAAAATTGAGAAATTAAAAATTGAAAACACGACCAATTTTTTATTGCAAAATCTAAAATTGAAGAAACAAAAAAAAAAACGAAAAATTGAAAAATCGCAAATCGAAAAATTGAAGAAACGAAAAATTTAAAATTCTAAAATTTGAGAAATTAGAAATTGAAACATCCCAAAGTTGAAAAATCGGAAAACTGAAAAATTTAAAAAAGAAAACTCGAAGAAATGCATCTCGTAAAATTGAAAAAAACAGAGAAATTGGAAAACTGCAATTCGAAAATTTGAAGAAACGAATAGAAAAAATGGAAATTGAAAAAAATATATATAAAATCGGAAGATGGAACAATGGTAAAAATTGTAGAAATAAAGAATATAAAAAAACCCAAAAATAAAAATTGCAAATCGAAAATTTGAAGAAATGAAAAATTAAGCAATCGAAAAATCGCAAAATCCAAAAATTGAAGAACAAAAAATTATTAAATCGAAAATCGAAAAATTATAAAAATAAACAAAAAAAAAACCGAAACCAAAAATTGCAAGTCGAAAATTTGAAAAAATGAAAAATTAAAGAATCGAAAAATTGGGAAATTAAAAACTGAAAACACGAGAAATTTTTAATCGTAAAAGTGCAAAATCTAAAAATTGAAGAAACAAAAAAAAAACGAAAAATTGAAAAATCGCAAATCGAAAAATTTCAAATTCGAAAATTTGAGAAATTAAAAATTGAAACATCCTAAAGTTGGAAGAAATGCTTCTCGTAAAATTGAAAAAAATGACAAATTGAAAACTGCAAATCGAAAAACTGAAGAAACCAATAACAGAAAAAATTGAAATTGAAAAAAAATATGTATAAAATCGGAAGATGGAACAACGTAAAAATTGTAAAAATATAGAATATAAAAAACCAAAAACAAAAATCGCAAGTCGAAAATTTGAAGAAATGAAAAATTAAGGAATCCAAAAATCGCAAAATTTAATTTTTAAATTGCAAATCGAAAAAATGAAAAAACCAAAATTGGAAAAGCAAAGATTTATAAAATCGAAACATCGAGAAATCGAATAAGTGAAAAAACGAAGAAAATAAAAACCGAAATGAAATATGGCAAACCAAAAAATTAAAAATTCGAGAAACTCAAATCGAAAAATTGCAAAATCTAAAAATTGAAAATTTTTAAAACTGAGAAAACAAAAAAATAATAGTAAAACGTAGCGATGTACTAATGCAACATTATGACGATGTACCAGCAAGCACGTCCCTAGTAGAGGGAACGCAGACATACGCAATACGTTCGTAGACACAGTCAACTTACTCACTGGGCAACACCTACCTGTACAATACGACGAAGACCTCGAGTGTCTCGGATCCGTGGTAAACCCGATCTGGTTGTTCACCACGATGTGTATCGTCCCATGGGTGGTGTAATCAGGCAGATCCGACAAGTGCATCGTTTCGAAAACGATGCCTTGTCCACAGAAGGCCGCATCTCCGTGCAACAATATAGACATAACCTTCTTGCCCTCGCCGTCACCTCGATAGAACTGTTCGGCTCTTGTTTTCCCTTGGACAACAGGATCGACAGCTTCGAGATGGGAAGGATTGGCCACCACGGCCAACCTGATATTTTTGTTGGTGACGCGGTTCAGCCGCTCGATGTAGGTACCCAAGTGGTACTTGACGTCACCGGAGCCGTCGTCGGCGGCTTCCAACCCGGCGAACTGGGTGAAGAGTTGATGGAGGGGTTTGCGACAGACGTTGGCGAGGACGTTGAGACGACCGCGGTGGGGCATACCCATGACGATGCTCTCCACGCCGAGCTCGGTCGACTTGTCGATGACTTGTTTCATGGCGGGGATGAGGATCTCGCAGCCTTCGAGACCGAAGCGCTTCTCGGAGGACCACTTTCGGGCTAAGAAGGACTCGAATCTGGAGAAACGTAGCGTTCGTTTGGTTTCTTCGATTCTTGGGTTAAAACTCACCCGGTGGCTCGGGTCAATCGCGCCAAGATTAGTCTCTTCTCGTCGGCGCCGATCTCCATGGCTCCCGGAGTCTCCAGCCGCTGCCTGATCCAGTTGCACTGTTCCAAGCTGTTGATGAACATAAACTCGACCCCGATATGTCTACAATAGGTCAGTTCCAGCCTCCTCAGGATCTCCCTCAGAGGCAACTGCTTCTCTTTACCACCAATGAAGGTGGTCGACGGTAATTTGAAAGTGCGGTCCATGTCGTCATCCTCTGCACCACGCAAGAATTAGCCCAAATCACAGAAAACCGAACCCAGCAACTTTACTTTATTTAAAACCGCAACCAAAAATAAAAAAAAGAGTGCCGAAGAAGCGATAAAATAAAGTTGCTTTCACTTAAACGGTCGTCGTACGAGTCAGCTTGAAACATTTCGGACGTTTTAGGGTGTTAATAAGCGGAAGAAAGTCAAAGAAACGTACAGAAAAATCTACAGCAGTCGCTTTATCTACAGGGTGTGTACTTATCTCTCGTCTCCCTCCACAAAAAATCTTTTTACAATATAAAGTAAGTTGCTCTTACAAAAACAAAAATCAGAAGCCTTACGTTTCATGAACTGCTCGACCTGGCGCTTCAGCTCTTCAGAGTAGGTCCTGGACGGGTTGTCTGAGTTAACAAAATGAAACACGCCAAACAAAATTAAAAAAAAAAACACAAAAAATAAAAAGGGGGCTAAACGAAAGTCGGAAAACTACGCATGCAACACTGGCGACACGTCGTAGGTGTCGTTAAATCAGTGCTTTTTAGTAGTTAGTGCGCTCGATTAGTTATAGTGTGATGAAAAAAAGCCTAGTTTTTCTCTCACAGATGTCGCGAGTGGTGTGTGGGTGTGGTAAGTCGGAGGTTATCAAATTAGTTCTTACCGAAACTGTAGTGGGAGTAGAGCAACTCCTGGGGCGTCCTGTCGTCCAAGTCGGCACTGTTGATGCCCAGAGGGTCCAGTTTAGCTATGTGATGTCCTCTGATCTAAAATCGAGCCAACACCTCTATCTACACCATGTATTGTCACAAGTTTTTGGTATTCTGATAAAGCCATAGGTGCCGATGATGGGGTGCAGAGCAGTAAGATAGCAGAAAACGCGTCGTATTTTTGGATTTATACAGTTATTTCGTTATTATGAAAACAGTTCCAGTTTTATGTAACATTAATTATTTTTATTCTTTGTGTTGGCAGAGTTTCATATTTGTTTCCAAAATTAAACAAGTCATAAATAATTCCTCGTTTACTATAAGCCACATTGTAAAAGTCTCACAAACAGAAATGTGTTTAGTTTTGTGATCGATATACACAGTTATGACAAAGTAATGCACAAAATTCATAAAAAATTAAAAACATTTTTGAGCGGTATTACCGCTTGCTTATACAAAAGTCTAGAAAAAAGTTAAACATAAATCGGCTCATTCTTTAATTTTCATGAGCTATATGTTTCAGCAAATCTAAAAAACATGAATGCAATGATAAATTATTATAAGTAAAAACTCATCACATTTTGGGTAGAATTTATTCTTGTTATCGAAATAAGTCTACACATATTAAGAAAAAAAGGCAAAATGTAGCCCCGCCCACCCGCCCTCTCTCAATTGTGATGATTTTTTTTATTCGTCGTAAGCCAAGGGGGAGGAGCCTGATTGCAAAATCCATGTTTCCTTTCAAAAATTTACCATTTTAAATGTGTTTTAAATTTCTAAGTATTCTAAGTATTTTGCCTTTTTTCTTAATATATGTAGTATTATTTGAACAACACGATACTCAAAAATATCTTTTTAATTTCTAAGTAATAAGTATTTTGCAGTTAAGCTCCGCCCCCTTGGTGCACAGTGAATAAAAAAAATCATCACAATTGAGATGGGGTGGGTGGGCGGGGTTTATATTTCGCCTTTTTGTTTTAGAATGTGTAGACTTTTTTTCGCAACATGAAACTTAACATTTAAAATGGAAAATTTCTATAAGGAAATACCGATTTTGCAATTAACCTCCGCCCCATAATTGCAAAATCCGCATTTCCTTGCAAAAATGTACCATTTTAACCATATTTTAAGTTTCTTGTTGTGAAAAAATGGCTATGTATATTAAGAAAAAGAAGGCATAAGACAACTTTAAAACATCTCCTGATTAAATCAAAAAAATAAATTCACGCATTTATTAATTTTTTTGATGAGCCATTCTATTGGTCTACGAATTCCAATCCATCTTCCCTAAAATTGATTATCCAAAAAAACCTTGCATTCCCGTCATAATTTTGTGCATAGTTTATCATAATCCTGTATACTTTTTTTTTTAATATGTATTTATAAAAACGTTTTTAACGTGAAACATTTTATTTGTACAATAATCACACTGGCCGCACAATTTTCGTATGATTGCCAAAAAGTAGACAAGAATTTTCAAAAAGTCCCTAGTTTTGAAGACAAAAAAACTCAAGATAATTGAAGATATTTTGAAGAAACTTCACTATCAACAAACATGACAAATATACAAAATTTTGTAAAAAAACAATTCGGCGTAGACTTTTTTGTTTTTTTTTTGAATATTCAAAAAATCTGTTTGATTCAATGAAAACAGTTAATCTTTGTTTTTTTTTTAATATATGGAGTTTTCTTTCAATAACAGGATAGTTAACCAAGTTTTCAGAAAAGAAGATTTAGTATATTAAGAAAAAAATGAACAAGATACAAGCCCCGCCCACCCACCCCTTCTCAACTGTGACGAATTTTTTATTCATTGTGAGCTGAAGGGCGGGATTTAGTTACAAAATGCTCATTTCTCTACAAGAAATTAACATATGAAATTCATCACAATTGAGATTGGGGTGGGTGGGTGGGGCGCAATCTTTTTTTTTAATATATAGAGTGTTCTTTCAACAACAAGAAAGCTAACCATGTTTTCAGTTTCTCTTTGGGAAAAGACGACTTGGTACATTAAGAAAAAAATGGACAAAATACAAGCCCCGCCCACCCACCCCTTCTCAATTGTGATAAATGTTATATTCATCGTGAGCTGAAGGGCGGACTTTAGCTGTAAAATCCTCATTTCTCTACAACAAATGAACATATGAAATACATCACAATTGAGAATGGGGCGGGTGGGTGGGGCTTAATCTTTGCTGTATTTTTAATATATAGAGTTTTCTTTCAATAACAGGATAGTTAACCATGTTTTCAGTTTCTTTTTGGGAAAAGAAGACTTGATAAATTAAGAAAAAATGGACAAAATACAAACCCCGCCCACCCACCCCTTCTCAATTGTGATGAATGTTTTATTCATTGTAAGCTGAAGGGCGAAGTTTAGCTGCAAAATCCTCATATCTCTACAAGAAATTACCATATGAAACTCATCACATTTGAAATTGGGGCGGGAGGGTGGGGCTCAATCTTTGTTTGTTTTTTTTTTAATAAATAGAGTTTTCTTTCAATGACAGAATAGTTAATCATGTTTTCCGTTTCTTGTTGGGAAAAGAAGACTTGATATATTAAGAAAAAATGGACAAAATACAAACCCCGCCCACCCACCCCTTCTCAATTGTGATCACTGCTTTATTCATCGTGAGCTGAAGGGCGGAGTTTAGCTGCAAAATCCTTATTTCTCTACAAGAAATTACCATATGAAATTCATCACAATTGAGACTGGGGCGGGTGGGTGGGGCTTAATTTTTGTTTTTTTTTTTAATACATAGAGTTTTCTTTCAAGAACGGGAAAGCTAAACATGTTTTCAGTTTCTTTTTGGGAAAAGAACACTTGGTATTTTTAGAAAAAATGGACAAAATGCAAGCCCCGCCCACCCACCCCTTCTCAATTGTGACGAATGTTTTATTCATCGTGAGCTAAAGGGCGGAGTTTAGTTTGCAAAATCCTCATTTCTCTACAAGAAATTACCATATGAAATTCATCACAATTGAGACTGGGGTGGGTGGGTGGGGCTTAATCTTTGTTGTTTTTTTAATACATACAGTTTTCTTTCAACAACGGGAAAGCTAAACATGTTTTCAGTTTATTCTTGGGAAAAAAAAATTCCTACATTAAGAAAAAATGGACAAAATACAAGCCCCGCCTATCCACCCCTTCTCAATTGTGACGAATTTGTATTCATTGTGAGCTGAAGGGCGGGATTTAGTTACAAAATCCTCATTTCTCTACAAGAAATTAAGATGTGAAATTCATCACAATTGAGATTGGGGCGGGTGGGTGGGGCTTAATCTTTGTTTGTATTTTAACATATAGAGTTTACTTTCAATAACAGGATAGTTAACCATATTTTCAGTTTCTTCTTGGGAAAAGAAAACTTGGTATATTAAGAAAAAATGGACAAAATACAAGCCCCGCCCACCCACCCCTTCTCAATTGTGACGAATGTTTTATTCATCGTGAGCTGAAGGGCGGAGTTTAGTTTGCAAAATCCTCATTTCTCTACAAGAAATTAAGATATCAAATTCATCACAATTGAGATTGGGGCGGGTGGGTGGGGCTTAATCTTTGTTTTTTTTTTAATATATTGAGTTTTCTTTCAACAACGGGAAAGCTAAACATGTTTTCAGTTTCTTTTTGGGAAAAGAAGACTTGGTATATTAAGAAAAAAATGGACAAAATACAAGCCCCGCCTACCCACCCCTTTTTAATTGTGACAAATGTATTCATCGTGAGCTGAAGGGCGGAATTTAGTTGCAAAATGCTCATTTCTCTATAAGAAATTACCATAAGAAATTCATCACAATTGAGATTGGGGCGGGTGGGTGGGGCTTAATCTGTTTTTTTTTAATGTATTGAGTTTTCTTTCAACAACGGGAAAGCTAAACATGTTTTCAGTTTCTTTTTAGGAAAAGAAGACTTGGCATATTACGAAAAAATGGACAAAATACAAGCCCCGCCCACCCGCCCCTTCTCAATTGTGACGAATGTTTTATTCATCGTGAGCTGAAGGGCGGAATTTAATTGCAAAATCCTTATTTCTCTACAAGAAATTACCATAAGAAATTCATCACAATTGAGATCGGGGCGGGTGGGTGGGCCTTAATTTTTGTTTTTCTTTTTTAATATATACCGTTTTTTTTTCGACAACAGAAAAGTTAACAATGTTTTCAGTTTCTTTTTGGGAAAAGACTTGGCATATTAAGAAAAAAATGGACAAAATGCAAGAAATGAACATATGAAATTCATCACAATTGAGAATGGGGCGGGTGGGTGGAGCTTAATCTTTTTTTTTATGTATATAGTTTTCTTTCAATAACAGGATAGTTAATCATGTTTTCAGTTTCTTTTGGGGAAAAGAAGACTTGGTATATTAAGAAAAAAATGGACAAAATACAAGCCCCGCCCACCCACCCCTTCTCAATTGTGATGAATGTTTTATTCATCGTGAGCTGAAGGGTGGAGATTAGTTGCAAAATCTTCATTTCTCTACAAGAAATTACCATATGAAGTTCATCACAAGTGAGACTGGGGCGGGTGGGTGGGGCTTAATCTTTGTTTTTTTTTTCTTAATATATAGTTTTCTTTCAATAACAGAATAGTTAAACATATTTTCAATTTCTTGTTGGGAAAAGAGTTTGTACATTAAGAAAAAAATGGACAAAATACAAGCCCCGCTCACCCACCCCTTCTCAATTGTGATGAATTTTTTATTCATCGTGAGCTGAAGGCGGACTTTAGTTGCAAAATCCTCATTTCTCCACAAGAAATTAACATATAAAATTGATCACAATTGAGATTGGGGTGGGTGGGTGGGGCTTAATCTTTGTTTGTATTTAATACACAGAGTTTTCTTTCAACAATAGGATAGTTAACCATGTTTTCAGTTTCTTCTTGGGAAAAAAAGACTTCTTACATTAAGAAAAAATGGACAAAATACAAGCCCCGCCCACCCACCCCTTCTCAATTGTGACGAATGTTTTATTCATCGTAAGCTAAAGGGCGGAGTTTAGTTTGCAAAATCCTCATTTCTCTACAAGAAATTAACATATGAAATTCATCACAATTGAGATTGGGGCGGGTGGGTGGGGCTTAATCTTTGTTTTTTTTTTTAATATATTGAGTTTTCTTTCAACAACGGGAAAGCTAACGATGTTTTCAGTTTCTCTTTGGGAAAAGACGACCTGGTACATTAAGAAAAAAATGGACAAAATAGAAGCCCCGCCCACCCACCCCTTCTCAATTGTGATGAATGTTATATACATCGTGAGCTAAAGGGCGGAGTTTAGTAGCTGCAAAATCCTCATTTCTCTACAAGAAATGAACATATGAAATTCATCACAATTGAGATTGGGGTGGGTGGGTGGGGCTTAATCTTTGTTTTTTTTTTAATATATGGAGTTTTCTTTCAACAACGGGAAAGCTAAACATGTTTTCAGTTTCTTTTTGGGAAAACAAGGCTTGGTATATTAAGAAAAAAAGGGACAAAATACAAGCCCCGCCCACCCACCCCTTCTCAATTGCGACGAATGTTATATTCATCGTGAGTTGAAGGGCGGGGTTTAGTTGCAAAATCCTCATTTTTCTACAAGAAATTGCCATATGAAATTTAGCACAATTGAGATTGGGGCGGGTGGGTGGGGCTTAATCTTTGTTTTTCTTTAACATATGTACAGTTTTCTTTCAACGACAGAAAAGCTAAACATGTTTTCAGTTTTTTCTTGGGAAAAGGAGACTTAAGAAAAAAATGGGCAAAATAAAAGCCCCGCCCACCTTCTCAATTGTGACGAATGTTGTATTTATCGTGAGCTGAAGGGCGGGGTTTAGTTGCAAAATCCTCATTTCTCTACAAGAAATTAACAGATGAAATTCATCACAATTGAGATTGGGGTGGGTCGGTGGGGCTTAATCATTGTTTTTTATATATATAGAGTTTTCTTTCAACAACGGGAAAACTAAACATGTTTGAAATGTCTCATTGGGAAAAGAAGACTTGGTATATTAAGAAAAAATGGACAAAATACAAGCCCCGCCCACCCACTCCTTCTCAATTGCGATGTTTTATTCATCGTGAGCTGAAGGGCGGAGTTTAGTTGTAAAATCCTCATTTCTCTATAAGAAATTACCATATGAAATCCATTACAATTGAAATTGGAGCGGGTGGGTTAGGTAGGATAGTTAAACATGTTTTCAATTTCTTGTTGGGAAAAGACGTCGTACATTAAGAAAAAAAATGGACAAAATACAAGCCCCGCCCACCCACCCCTTCTAAATTGTGATGAATGTTTTATTCATGGTGAGCTTTTCTATGTCAAAATTTTCTTCCAATATTTTTGCTGCTTCCAAATTCTTTCCAATAACATTAACTTTTCCAATTAACTCAAAATAATCTAATTTTATTAGTGTTTGATTATTTCGAAGTTCATGAAGTTTTAGTTAATTTTTGTTACATGTTTTCAATTTCATTTTGTCGGCCAGTGTTACACAACGTCCAAATTAAAAAAATCAAATTTAATGATATACAACACCGAAATGTTCCCCACTAAAATTACGTAAACACAACTCCTTTTCGAAATTTTGTTCTCCAAGCAATTAAATCAAAGCATAAACACTTCTTTCGTCGATAAAAACGAAAACACCGAAAAAAGTTCCCCTAATAAAAAAATAAACAAACCCAATTAACCTTGACATTTTAATAACCCACTTATCAACGACGTCGCTCATCAGCACCTAAAGACAACATAATCAAACGTCACAAATTAACTACGCCGCAGTAAATAAAGATAAACCCAAATGCATACACCAAACTCACTTTATCAAAACTCGAGTCTAAAAACACATTTACATAAAACCTGATAATCGCGTCTAAAGTTCAAGCACAAAAATCATCCCAACGAAAAAAAGTGACTCCGATTTTCGATAGCCGACTCAACTTTTCTCTATAGTACCACTCTGACCATCTACTTGCCTTTAATACAATTATTAGTGACAGGCAAGAGGCGAAGTTAACCCTACACCGACACACAAACACACAAAAAAAGCAGAAGCACAAATAAAGCGTGTTATTCTGGTTACGATAGTTCATGTTTCAAACTGTTACGACCCTCTTTTTTGAAAATTACGAGGCGTCAGCCTCACATCGAGAAGATCAAAGATACAACTTTAAGAGGTTTTGGGTCGTACCTAGTTTATGCTGACGCGTTATTTCATCAGGTGGAGAGCCCTTTCTATCGGTAATTGTCGTTGTACGATCGCCATACATGATACCCAATGGATCCAGCTGAGCTACCAAATGGCCGCGCGCCTGATGGTGGCATATTAAAAGTGTCATTTTTATACCAATCAGTGTATTTCTATGGTTTGTTAAGGTTCACCCGGAGGAAAAGGCGGATGGGTGGTGCTCATTTTATGCAGTCCGATAAAAGTCAAGTTTGACGTTAAGTTGAACACCAGCCATCCGCAACACCTTCATCACTTTTAATAAAGCAACGATCATCTTGCCAATCGAAAACAAACGAAAATAAAAAATACAAGCTGAAAATAGCCCGAGATGGCCTGGACGCGTGCCAAGGAAGGAAGCGTTTTGTTTTCGCGATGGATGGCATGTTGTTGCTCCATTGGCACGCGATTCTCCCTCCGTTCGAAAAAATAATTCGGTAATAACTATGCAACAATGTCCGAAGCTAGTCCTGTTACCTGGTAACTCCTGATGATCGCTTGGACTGCCAAGTGATCATCGATCACCTTTTCGCTGACGTGGCCACCGCCGGTCGCTCCAGCCAAGGCCGGAAGGAAGGACGTTGCCAGGACTTCGTTCTTGCCGAGGGGGGCTAGGGATGGGGGGGATTGGTAGCCGACACCGCCGGCGGCGGAGTTGCGGAAGAAGGAGTCCCATGACTAGAACACAAAAAAAAAAAATTAAATTTGGCATATTATAAAAGGTGGAAAATTACGTAGTACGCAGCAAGTGTTCACGTCACTATGTATCTAAGTAATGTGGGGGGCTTAAGTTATCTAAATACTTCCTTCAATAAAGTATAATTCGTGGATATATTAAGATTAAAAAATGGTTTCTAGGTTCATCTAGAAATTTCTGAGAGTAAGCTATTTAATAAGTATTAGCCAAACATATTGCCAGTCCATGAACGAAAACAACAATTATATAACCCCAAATCTACCAGTTTCTAACATCATAATCGACACAATAGCATTCATTCATTCTTCCGGACAACTTGTATAAAATTCAATTGGGATGCTAATAATTAATTTAGGGTAGGATATTTTGATTTTAATAAATACATTATTACTTAAATAAAATGTTTTTACAAGATTAATAGCGACAAAATCAGTTTCATCTTAACAAGTACTAGGCCCGCCCACCCGCCCCCTATTTTTTCAGAGGATATGTCATTTGCCAAAATAAGATTTATGTTAGCAAGTACTAGCCCCGCCCACCCGCCCTTTATTTTCTCAGAGAGTAGTACTTGTTAAGATAAGTCTTATTTTGGTAAATAACATTTCCTCTAAGAAACTAGGGGCCGGGGGGCGGCGCTAGTACTTGCTAAGGCTGATTTTGCCTCTATTAAACTTCCCTCGCCTCGATTTTTGCTTCAATTTTTCAATTCATCAATTTTTCATTTTTTTGTCTTCAGTTTTTCAATTTGCATCTTTTGGAGTTTTCAAGTTTAAAATTTTCAATTTTCCAACTTTTGATTTTTTTCAATTTTTCTATTTTTAAATTTTTCGGTTTTCTATTTTCGTTATTTTTTCACTTATTCGATTTTTCAGTCTTCGATTTTTTTGTTTTTTCAATTTTAATTTCCTGTTGCTCGTTTACTCAATTTTTCCATTTGCAATAATTCTTAGAGTTTTCGATTTTTAATTTCTCATTTTTTGGATTTTTCAATTTTTCGATTTGTAATATCTCAATTTTTAATTTTTTTGTTAGTACTTGCCTCATAAGACTGATTTTGGCAAATCACGTACGTTCTAAAAAGATAGAGGGCGGGTGGGCGGGCCTAGTACATGCTACGATAAAAATAATTTTGGCAGATCACATACCCTGTAAGAAAATAGAGGGTGGGTGGGCGGGGCTAGTACTTGTCACGATAAGATTGAATTTTTCAATTCTTCAATTTTTATTTTTTTTATTCAGTTTTTCGATTTGCAACTTTTGGAGTTTTCAAGTTTAAAATTTTCAATTTACCAACTTTTGATTTTTTTCAATTTTTATATCTTTAAATTTTTCGGTTTTTTATTTTCGCCATTTCTTCACTTATTCGATTTTTCAGTGTTCGATTTTTCTGTTTTTTCAATTTTAATTTCCTCAGCTTCTCGTTTAATCAATTTTTCCATTTGCAATTTATAGAGTTTTCAATTTTTAATTTTTTTGTTAGTACTTGCGTCATAAGACTGATTTGGGCAAACCACATACCATCTAAAAAAATAGAGGGCGGGTGGACGGGCCTAATACATACTAAGATAAAACTAATTTTGGCAAATCACATACCCTGTAAGAAAATAGAGGGTGGGTGGGCGGGGCTAGTAGATGTCACGATAAGAATGAATTTTTCAATTCTTCAATTTTTCTTTTTTTTTCTTCAGTTTTTCGATTTCCATCTTTTGGAGTTTTCAAGTATAAAATTTTCAATTTTCCAAGTTTTGAATTTTTCAATTTTTATATTTTTAAATTTTTCGGTTTTTTATTTTCGTATTTTTTCGCTTATTCGATTTTTCAGTGTTCGATTTTTTTGTTTTTTTAATTTTAATTTCCTCAGTTTCTCGTTTACTCAATTTTTCCATTTGCAATTTTTAGAGTTTTCAATTTTTAATTTCTCATTTTTTGGATTTTTCAATTTTTCGATTTGTAATATCTCAATTTTTAATTGTTTTGTTAGTACTTGCCTCATACGACTGATTTTGGCAAATCACATACCCTCTAAAAAGGTAGAGGGCGGGTGGGCGGGTCTAGTACATGCTAAGATAAAACTAATTTTGGCAAATCACATACCCTGTAAGAAAATAGAGGGTGGGTGGGCGGGGCTAGTACTTGTCACGATAAGATTGAAATTTTCAATTCTTCAATTTTTCATTTTTTTCAGTTTTTCGATTTGCATCTTTTGGAGTTTTCAAGTGTAAAATTTTCAATTTTTCAACGTTTGATTTCTTTCAATTTTTATATTTTTAATAATAGTATTTCCGTTATTTTTTCACTTATTAGATTTTTCAATGTTCAATTTTTTTGTTTTCTCAATTTTAGTTTCTTCAGTTTCTCGTTTACTCCATTTTTCCATTTGTAATTCTTAGAGTTTTCGAGTTTTAATTGTTCACTTTTTGGATTTTTCAATTTTCCGAGTTGTAATTTTTCAGTTTTTTATTTTTTGTTAGTACTTGCCTCATAAGACTGATTTTGGCAAATCACATACCCTCTAAAAAGATAGAGGGCGAGTACGCGGGTCTAGTACATGCCAAGATAAAACTAATTTTGGCAGATCACATACCCTGTAAGAAAATAGAGGGTGGGTGGGCGGGGCTAGTACTTGTCACGATAAGATTGAAATTTTCAATTCAATTTTTCATTTTTTTTCTTCGGTTTTTCGATTTGCATCTTTTGGAGTTTTCAAGTATAAAATTTTCAATTTTCCAACTTTTGATTTTTTTCAATTTTTATATTTTTAAAGTTTTCGCTTTTTTATTTTGGTTATTTTCTTCACTTATTCGATTTTTCAGTGTTCGATTTTTTAGTTTTTTCAATTTTAATTTCCTCAGTTTCTCGTTTACTCAATTTTTCGATTTGCGATTTTTAGAGTTTTCGATTTTTAATTTCTCATTTTTTGGATTTTTCAATTTTTCGATTTGTAATTTTTTAATTTTTAATTTTTTTGTTAACACTTGCGTCATAAGACTGATTTTGGCAAATCACATACCATCTAAAAAGATAGAGGGCGGGTGGGCGGGCCTAATACATACTAAGATAAAACTAATTTTGGCAAATCACATACCCTGTAAGAAAATAAAGGGTGGGTGGGCGGGGCTAGTACTTGTCACGATAAGATTGAACTTTTCAATTCTTCAATTTTTCATTTTTTTTTCAGTTTTTGGATTTGCACGTTTTGGAGTTTTCAAGTTTAAAATTTTCAATTTTTCAACTTTTGATTTTTGTCAATTTTTATATTTTTAAATTTTTCAATTTTTTACTTTCGTTATTTTTTGCTTATTCGATTTTTCAGTGTTCGATTTTTTAGTTTTTTCAATTTTAATTTCCTCAGTTTCTCGTTTACTCAATTTTTCGATTTGCGATTTTTAGAGTTTTCGATTTTTAATTTCTCATTTTTTGGATTTTTCAATTTTTCGATTTGTAATTTTTTAATTTTTAATTTTTTTGTTAACACTTGCGTCATAAGACTGATTTTGGCAAATCACATACCATCTAAAAAGATAGAGGGCGGGTGGGCGGGCCTAATACATACTAAGATAAAACTAATTTTGGCAAATCACATACCCTGTAAGAAAATAGAGGGTGGGTGGGCGGGGCTAGTACTTGTCACAATAAGATTGAATTTTTCAATTCTTCAATTTTTCATTTTTTTTTCTTCAGTGTTTCGGTTTGCATCTTTTGGAGTTTTCAAGTATAATTTTTTCAATTTTCCAATGTTTGATTTTTTCAATTTTTTTATTTTTAAATTTTTCGGTTTTTTATTTTCGTTATTTTTTCACTTATCCGATTTTTTTGTTGTTTCAATTTTAATTTCCTCAGTTTCTCGTTTACTCAATTTTTCCATTTGCAATTTTTAGAATTTTCGATTTTTAATTTCTCAGTTTTTCGATTTTTCAATTTTTCGATTTGTAATTTTTCAATTTTTAATTTTTTGTTGTACTTGCCTCATAAGACTGATTTTGGCAAATCACATACCCTCTAACAAGATAGAGGGCGGGTGGGCGGGCCTAGTGCATGCTAAGATAAAACTAATTTTGGCAGATCACATACCCTGTAAGAAAATAGAGGGTGGGTGGGCGGGGCTAGTACTTGTCACGATAAGACTGAAAATAAGACTATTTAGAAAATCTAAACTCAGCTGCGCCAACCTCTTGTGTCCATGAAATCGAGAAAATGAAAATCAAAAAATCGAGAATATGAAAAACAAAAATCAAGAACGAAAATCTGAAAAATCGAAAATTTGAAAAACTGAAAATGAAAAAACGAAAAATTCTAATATCGTACCGAAAAATTGATGGAATTTGGATTTGGATTCCCAAAACATTGATTTTTTTTACAACCTTGTACGATTTAACATGATCGCTGAAATAGTCAGGTTGATTTTATGCTCGACGATTGCAGCAACCTTCGACATAAAAAATCAGAAACTTCATTAAAAAGCGTGCTCAATCGAGTGAGCAGTATTCGGCTATAATTAATTAATTATACAGGTAGTAGTAAGTACGTTAAGAATACATGAAATTAAGCACAATGAAAGACAAGTAATTAAAATAACAGTTTTCGGCAATTAAAACGTTGAACTTTAAATTTATAATCTTATCGTCGTTTTACATTTTACTACAATGAACTAGAAAAAATTACACGGTAAGTAGATTAGAACTAATTAACATAGCGCAAACGTAGCGATAATAGTTTTAACACTACGTGTCCGAGAAAAGAAATTACGATTCCATGGTCTTTGTAATTAGTTTGAATAATGAAAATAGGAAAAACTACAGTTCACATTTACACCATTGAAACAAGATGAACAAAACAAATACTTCATTCTTTCCATAAAAGAGAGATTCCAGAACCAAAGAACTTAAAAAAATTTTGACAATTAAAAGAAAACCGCCACAAGCTGGATTTGTCGAGTTACCAACGCAAGAATAAAATTGACGACTCACGGATAATTATGTACAATAAACGTTTTGTGTGCAACCGTTTCAGTCGCACACGTGGGATCAATTATATGCATCCTTTTTTATCTTTTTATGCAACAACTCTAAAAAAAGGAAGCACTAATAACATACAATTACTGTTTGTACCATTTAATTGTCGTTTGTCTTTTTTTAATTAATACCCTTTGATATATTTTGTGCCAAAAATATCTGATGCTTATAGCTTTAAAAATTTAGAAATTTTTTTACGTACGCAACGATATTTAACATTCGGGATCCATCGCCTGTCTTTCCTAATGTACGATCCATAAATCATAGAGATTATTTTACCAATTTATGCGATTAAATTCTTGTAGTAATAAAAGATTTATGATTTAGCATGAGTGTGAAAACTTAATGATTTATTAACAAAAGTCAGGTATAAATAACTTGAATTAAACATTCAGATTTTCTCTCGAAAAGTAGCAGATCTCCCTAGAAATCGTCACTGAATGGAAAATTTACTTTACTCGCATTGAAAATTGTTTTTTTCTTTTCGTTTGTAATTTATCCAATTAAGTAGTTAAACTTGAAAAATCTAGCTCGTAAAATTATTGTTTTGTTTATAAATACGTATTACAATTGCTGTTTATTTTTATCCGGTAAGGAAATGTTGTTTTGCCAAATATTGCATAGCATGACTCACTTCGCTTCGATCTGCGTCACAGTCACGTTCGTCATGCTATGATATTGATATTTAGTCGATTGTCGAACTTTTTTTTTTTTTTTCAAAAATTGACGATCGGTATTCTGTAAAACGAGGTAAATTTTGATAATTACCGACGTGTTTTATTACAGTTGTGGCAAAAAATAAGAAAGGACAATAAAAATGTCTCGGAGTTATCACCGATGTCGTACTTGATTTACTTACTTGGAAATATATACATGACTTTTAAAATTTTATCTTGCACCTCAAACCTGCAATGTGTATAAAAAAACATGAGATAATCTACCGCAGTATACACTTGGATGCTACTTTTTGTGTGTCTTTGAAAAGCCATTGCTTCCATTATTTTTTTACCGTTTTTGAACATAAATATAACATACGCAGATTTTTCGAAACCCCTGTAAGTTAAATGATTTTTCAGTTTTATATTTTTACAATTTCTAGGTTTCTCCATGTTTTAATGAATCCATTTTTCTGTTATCAAATTTTCCAGTTTTTCTATTTTTAAGGTTTCGATTTTTCATTTTTCAATTTTTGATTTTATAGTTATCAGATTTTTTATCTCTTTTATCTGAATGATATTTCAATTTTACGCTTTATCATTGTTCGATTTTTCAATTTTATAATTTTAGAAAATTTCAAATTTTTGAATTTAAATTTTTCAAAATTTCAATTTTAATTTTTCAATTTTTCGGTTTTGGAATATTTCGATTTAGATTCTTCCAATTTTTTATTTTCCATTTTCTCAACTGTTCGATTTTTCAATTGAATAATTTCCAAATATTTAATTTTTGCAATTTTTACATTTTCACTTTATTTTACAACTTTTCGTTTTTAAAAGTTATCCGATTTTTCAATTTTGGATTTTGCACTATTGTGATTTTTCAATTTTACATTTTTTAGATATCTCAGTTATTCGGTTTTTATTAATCAATTCGTCAATTTTCAATTTGTCAGTTAACCAAATTTCACTGTTTCGATTTTCGAATTTTTTGATTTTTAATCTTTCAAAATTTCGATTTCCAATTTTGCAAATTTTTGATTTTTAATTTCATAATTTAGTATTTTTCGATCTTTCAATTTTGTTATTTTTGCATTTTAATACTTTTAGAATTTACAATTATCACATTTAACAGTTTTGTGATTTTACAATTCGTCAATTTTTTGATTTTACAGTTTAATAATTTTACAATTTTTCGTTTTTAAAAGTATCCAATTTTTCAATTTTCGATTATTAGATTATTTTGATTTTTCAATTTTACATTTTTACAATTTTTTGGTGTCTCAATTATTCGGTTTTTATTTTCAAGTTTTTCTAATTTTTCGAGTTTACAATTACCCAATTTTTAATTTTTCAAAATTTCGAGTGTTTTTAATGAATCAGTTTCTCAATTTTTGATTTTCCAATATCAGATTTTCCAGTTTCCCGATTTTTCAATGTTTCGGTTTTGCAATCCTTCGACTTTTCAATTTTTCTATTTTCCATTTTTCGATTTACTAATTTTAAAATTTTACAATTATACAGTTTAATAAATTTTCGAGACTACAATTATCCAATTCTTAATTGTTCAAAATTTCAATAATAATTTTTCAATTTTTTTCCGTTTATTTTACAATTTTTCGTTTTTTAAAGTTATCCGACTTTTCAAATTTTGATTTTGCAATTTTACATTTTTACAATTTTTTAAGGTCTCTATTTTCCACGGTTTAGATTTTTTAATTTCCTTGTTTTGTAGTTTTTGTATTTTGCTTTTCCCTGATTTTTCAACTTATAAATTTTAAAATACACAATTTCTCAGCTTCATAATTTTGCAATTAATTTTTTGATTTTTCCACTTATTTGGCAATTTTTCTTTTTAAAGGTTATCCGATTTTTCAATTTTTGAATGTCTCAATTATTCGGTTATTAATCAATTTTTTAATTTTTAATTTTTAATATTCGAATTTCACTGTTTCCATTTTCTAATTTTTTGATTTGTAATTTTTACAAATTTTTATTTTTATTTTCCGAGGTTTTGATTTTTTCATAGTTTTGTAATTTTTCTATTTTTCAGTTATATATTTTTATACTTTTTCGAGTTCTCTATAATTGTACAATTTTTAATGAAAGGCTTTACTATATTTAATTTTTCAATATCGGATTTTCTAGTTTCTCAATTTTTCTATTTAATAATTTAGGAATTTTTCATTTTTACAGTTTAATAATTTTTCGAGTTTACAATTATCCAATTTTTAATTTTTGATTGTTCAAAATTTCGATTTTAACTTTCCAATTTTTGGATCTTTCAATTTATTTTCCAATTTTCCGAGTAGTTTTTAATTAATCAGTTTCTCAATTTTTGATTTTCCAATACCAGATTTTGAAGTTTCCCGATTTTTCAATTGTTCGATTTTTCAATTTTTTTATTTTTCCGTTTATTTTACAATTTTTCGTTTTTAAAGTTTATCCGATTTTCAGTTTGGATTTTACACTATTTTGTTTTTCAATTTTACATTTTACAATTTTTGGATGTCTCAATTCCTACTCAATTTTCAATAGTCCGAATTTCATTGTTTCGACGTTCGAATTTTTTGGCTTTTCGATTTTTACATTTGGTTATTTTTCTATTTTCAATTTTTTATTTTGCAAGTTCGTAATTTTGCATTTTTTTTTTATTTTCAGATTTATCCGTTTTTTAATTAATCAATTTTGCAATTGTATATTGTTTCGTATTTTTTTCTTTAATCCCAATTTCACTGTTTGGATTTTCAATTTTTCAACTTTTTGACTTTTCAATTTTACAGTTTTACAGTTTTTGAGTTTTCAGTTTTATATTTTTAGATTTTACCGAGTTCTCAATTGTTCAGTTTTTAATGAAAGATTTTTCAATTGTTGATTTTTCAATATAGGATTTTCTAGTTTTTCAATTTTTCGGTTTTGGAATCCCTTCGATTTTTCAATTTAATAATTTAGAAATTCTTCACTTTTCTTGTGTAATAATTTTTCGAGTTTACAATTATCCAATTTTTAATTTCTAATTGTTCAAAATTTCGATTTTAATTTTTCAAATTTTGGATCTTTCAATTTAATTTCCAATTTTTCGAGTAATTTTTAATGAATTAGTTTCACAATTTTTTATTTTCCAATATCAGATGTTCCAGTTTCTCGATTTTTCAATGTTTCCGTTTTGCAATCCTGCGACTTTCAATTTTTCTATTTTCCACTTTTCAATATACTAATTTTAAAATTTTTCAATTTTGCAGTTTAATAAATTTTCGAGTTTACAATTATACCATTTTTAATTGTTCAAAATTTCAATTTCAATTTTTCAATTTTTTTATTTTTCCGTTTATTTTACAATTTTTCGTTTTTAAAGGTTTTCCGATTTTTCAGTTTGGATTTTACACTATTTTGATTTTGCAATTTTACATTTATACAATTTTTAATGTCTCAATTATTCGGTTTTTATTAATCAATTTCTCAATTTTCAATTTTTCAATACTGTTTTCATTTTCGGATTTTTTTATTTTTAATTTTTAAAATTTCGATTTTCTAGTTTCCAAAGTTTTGATTTTGTAATTTCATAGTTTTGTAGTTTTTGTATTTTGCTTTTCCCTGATTTTTCAACTTGTCAATTTTAAAATATAAATTTCTCAGCTTCATAATTTCGCAATTTTTTGATTTTTCAGTTTTATGTTTTTACAATTTTTCGAGTTCTCAACTGTTCAGTTTTTAATCAAAGGTTTTACAATTTTTGATTTTTCAATACAGGATTTTCTAGTTTCTCAATTTTTGATTTTCCAGTATCAGATTTTCCAGTTTCTCGATTTTTCGATGTTTCGGTTTTGCAATCCTTCGACTTTTAAATTTTTCTATTTTCCATTTTTCAATTTGCTAATTTTAAAGTTTAATCCATTTTCGAGTTAACAATTATTCAATTTTTAATTTTTAATTGTTCAAAATTTCGATTTTAACTTTTCAATTTTTGAATCTTTCAATTTTTTTTCCAATTTTGGAGTAGTTTTTAATGAATCAGTTTCTTAATTTTTGATTTTCTAATATCAGATTTTCCAGTTTCTCGATTTTTCAATGTTTCGGTTTTGAAATCCTTCGAATTTTCAATTTTCAATTGTTCGATTTTTCAATTTTGCAGATTAATAAATTTTCGAGTTTACAAGTATCCCATTTTTAATTGTACAAAATTTCAGTTTTAATTTTTCAATTTTTTTCCGTTTATTTTACAATTTTTCGTTATTAAAAGTTATCCGACTTTTCAATTTTCCATTTTAGACTATTTTGATTTTGCAATTTTATATTTTTACAATTTTTGAATGTCTCAATTATTCGGTTTTTATTAATCCATTGCTTAATTTCCAATTTTTCAATGTCTGAATTTCACTGTTTCCATTTTCGAATTTTTTGATTCTTAATTTTTAAAAATTTTGATTTTCTATTTTTCCAAGGTTTTGATTTTGTAATTTCACAGTTTTGTGGTTTTTGTATTTTGCTTTTCCCTGATTTTTCAACTTGTAAATTTTAAAATATACAATTTCTCAGCTTCATAATTTTGCAATTTCTTTATCATTCAATTTTAAGTTTTTACAGTTGTTCGAGTTCTCAATTGTACAGTTTTTAATAAAAGATTTTACAATTTTTGATTTTTCAATATAGGATTTTCTAGTTTCTCAAGTTTTCAATTTTTCGGTTTTGGGATCCCTTGGATTTTTCAATTTAATAATTTAGAAATTCTTCATTTTTGTAGTTTAATAATTTTTCGAGTCTACAATTTTCCAATTTTTAATTTTTAATTGTTCAAAATTTCGATTTTAACTTTTCAATTTTTGGATTTTTCAATTTATTTCACAATTTTTTGAGTAGTTTTTAATGAACCAGTTTCTCAATTTTTGATTTTTCAATGTTTCGGTTTTGCAATCCTTAGACTTTTCAATTTTTCTACTTTCCATTTTTCAATTTACTAATTTTAGAATTTTGCATTGTTTAAAATTTTAATTTTAATTTTTAATTTTTTTATTTTTCCGTTTATTTTACAATTTTTCGTTTTTAAAAGTTATCCGACTTTTCAATTTTTGATTTTGCAATTTGACATTTTTACAGTTTTTGAAAGTCTCAATTATTCGGTTTTAATAAAAATTGAAAAAATTAAGCAATTGATTAATAAATCAATTGCTTAATTTTCAATTTTTCAATATCGGAATTTCACTGTTTCTATTTTCGAATTTTTTGATTTTTAATTTTTAAAAATTTCGATTTTTCAGTTTTATGTGTTTACAGTTTTTCGAGTTCTCAATTGTTCAGTTTTTAATCAAAGATTTTACAATTTTTGATTTTTCAATATAGGATTTTCTCAAGTTTACAATTTTTCGGTTTTGGAATCCCTTGGATTTTTCAATTTAATAATAATTTAGAACTTCTTAATTTTTCTAGTTTAATAAATTTTCGAGATTACAATTATCCAATTCTAAATTGTTCAAAATTTCAATTTTAATTTTTCAATTTTTTTATTATTCCATTTATTTGACAATTTTTCTTTTTAAACGTTATGCGATTTTTCAATTTTTAAATGTCTCAATTATTCGGTTGTTATTAATCAATTTCTTAACTTTTAATTTTTCAATATCCGAATTTCACTGTTTCCATTTTCGAATTTTTTGATTTGTAATTTTAAAAAATTTTTATTTTTCATTTTCCAAAGTTTTGATTTTTTAGTTTCATAGTTTTGTAATTTTTCTATTTTTCAGTTTTTTATATTTTTATAGTTTTTCCGAGTTCTCAATAATTGTACAATTTTTAATGAAAGGTTTTCCAATTTTTTATTTTTCAAAATCGGATTTTCTAGTTTCTCAATTTTTCAATTCTTCAATTTAATAATTTAGAAAATTTTCATTTTTGCAGTTTGATAATTTTTCGAGTTTACAATTATCCAATTTTTAATTTTTAATTGTTCAAAATTTCAATTGTACACTATTTTGTTTTTCAATTTTACATTTTACAATTTTTGGATGTCTCGATTTCTTAATTTTCAATAATCCGAATTTCATTATTTTTTTTTATTTTCAGATTTATATTGTTACAATTTTTCGAATTCTCAATTATCCGGTTTCTAATCAGTATTTATAATAACAATCTCACTGTTTGGATTTTCCATTTTTTTGAATTTTAATTTTTCAAAATTTCGATTTTCAATTTTTCAACTTTTTGACTTTTCAATTTTACAGTTTTACAGTTTTACAGTTTTTAAGTTTAGATTATCAAATTTTCCAATCTTTCGGTTTTCCAAATTTCTCAATTTTTCAACTTCTCGGTCGTAGACAAACAAAAAAAATTATAGGGTGTGTAATTTATTCGACTATACTTCAAAGGCGAGCGAAGTCCTATCGAGATAACCTTCAACCTTTGTTTATTTTTTCTTTTCCGTAATGTTTCTGGACTGTAAAAATATATAAGGTGTTTCATTAGCAAAAAACCGAACTTTGATCTGTAACCTTCCTGTACATTTGAAAGTAATTGTAAATTATAACTCTAATAAATGAGTTCTATTTTAAGTAACCTTTCTTGTGATGCCGAGTTTATGAAGTTTACCTTCGTACTTTATTGTATTAACTATTAAATATTTTATTTTATATTTTCCAATTAAATAATTTTTAATTGAGTATGGTCTTGGAATTAACATAGGTAAGTCTATTATTAATTTTAAAGTTTTAACATTAACAAGGACCAAAATAAAAAATATTGTTTGTTAAATTTAAAATGCAGAATTAGTGCTATTTCTAACATCTTCTTCCCATTTATTAATAAGTTTAAATTTATGATTATTTTATGATTTAAATGAAAAACTTTGAAGCTGTAGATTTTTTTAAAAGTTTACAAAAATAATGTTATATGTATTACTGAATCGTTGAGACAGCCTGTATAAAGTATAAAAATACGTTTGTTGCGGAGTGTACATTTCCGGTTAGAAGTGTCAGTCTATTTGTAGTCTGACAACATAACCTCTCATTTCCAAGAATTCCAAATGTGCACAGTAAATTATTACAACTAATCATGCTACATCTAACTGTATGGTCGCAATTCGGAAACGAGGCCATTAAGCCACGTTTTATATTAATTAACGCACTCCCAAGCCTGTTCTAAAGGTATTTACAACAAAAATTTTCCACAACTTTTTACCTCTTTTCGATAGTTTCATATTAAACTACCAGCTTATGACGATACTCACAGCATGGACGCTAGCCGGATCCGCCAACCACGCATTATACATATCTTCGACATACTGGCTGGAGCTCCCATTGAGGAAAGGCTCGGAAGCAACAGGTACATTGTAGTTCCTCGTCGAAGCACAACTAATCCCCGGCACTGCATTTTTCGTGAGGAGCCACCCAGCGAACTGTCCTTGGCCCCCGAAGTAATTCACCAGCGCCCTGGCCCGATACATCTCTACAAACCTAACCTCAAAATTAGAATTTCCTCTAATGGGGCGACCTTGCGCGCACGATTGCCTCCGCGACCATTACGTTCAAAGACAACGCAATTGAGCAAAACTTCCACCGGACTTCCAATGCAGTCACGTGAAAACTAAATTTAAATCGGATTTTTGGCTGCCGTCAATCGGACCCGGACGTAAATACCAAATAACGCCAAAACCGGGCAACATGTGCGCAAAAGGGGGCTGATGGGGCTGCGACGGGAGCGATGGGTGTTTTCGGGTGGAAAACGCGGCTTTGGGAAGGTTCGGGCCGGGAAAGCGGGATCGATACCAGGAGGCTGCGGACGGGGGGATTATGTAACGGAAAAACGTGGAAAATTTGGGGTGACGAGGCGGGGTTTTCGCGGGGGCGGCGTGTGGCTGGCGAAGGGGTGGGTTTGGCGGCGGTTAGGGGGCTCGGGTCGTAATTACTTGCGTAATATTGGGAGAATTTTACCTTCGTCTAACTCTAGTGAGCACCGGATTTGTACTGCCAACCGCGGCTGTAAAAACCACTAGAATGCGTGACACTGACAGGTGACAGGGCCGTATTGCAGGTATTGTGCAACGCCCAGTGACATTGACCCAGTGCGCCGGGCAAACTCTAATACAGATCAATTTAGGTTTAAAGAGCAAGTTTTGAACCGTAATCCACTTTCGTTTACTATATCTAATATTATTAGATTTTTATCATTGGTTGATGCTTGTGATAAGGTTATTTTATGAGTACTAAAATACAAAAGTACAAAAATGGAATCCCCTAAAACATCGTTATGTTATTATGTTGTGCGATTTCTTGTCTTTTCGTGTTTTTCGTACTTTGTTGAAATTAGTTCGCTTCGGAACTTAAAGGTGTGAACAATATCTATATGCTATTAGAAAAAAAAAATTAAAGCTAACAATTTTTTTATAGAAAATATTAAAAAACTCACTTGTGTTGAGATTTTAATAACGATTTTATTAATTTTCTGCTTATCTACGAATTTTTGGAACGATTTTTGTGAAGTGAAACGTTTAAATGCATAAATTATCTCAAACAGATATAGTTATGCAACCAATTATACACACAGTGATTTTACTTATTGAAATTTTCGTTTCCGATCAAGTCCTTTTCTGAAAACGTTAATTTGAATGCATTTTCTCTTCAGAGATTTTTATCCTTGAATCTTAAGGTCGTTTTCGCAGAACAAAGGCCGAAAGTCATTTCTGGAGGTCAGAATTTACAAAAAAACTTTCTTATGTAATTTTTGAAGGTGATCGAAATTTTCGTAAGCGTGTAGCTTATTAAAAAAAAAAAAGTGCGAAACGAACATTTTTAAAACGACTTTTTTTAAAAGTCCTTGCAATTGCCATTTCATGGCCGATTTTGAAAAAATTGTATAAGTTTTTCAGCGTGTTTTTGCTCCCGAAGGAAGATTTTAGAAATGTTGGGTGTGAAATTCATTGTTTTAAAAAATTTCTAAAAATTGACAAATTTATAGGGTCAAATAAAAAGAAACATTTTTTCGTAAGTCTTATATTTCGTAGGACGCTTCTGAAAAAACATTAGAAGTTTTTGGAAATATCATGCCGAAAACAACTTCTAAAAGTCGCAATCTACCAAAAAATATAGGAGTATTTAGGTAATTTTCGCAGGTTGTCGAAAGACGGTCAAAATTTTGGAAAAGAAGTATTTGACAATTGAGTTTTCAAAAAAGTTGTCTAGAAATCCAAAAAAAAAATTTAGATGATGGATCTCGACGCGATAATACGAAAAATATAATCCTGGAGCAAGATTTTTGAAATAATCGTTTTGAATACCTATATATTTTTTTTAAGTTCTTACAACCAAATTTCAGAAAATTGATTTTTTGGAGAATTTGTCTAAAACTCCACAAAAAAATCTTGGAAATATATAGATCTGCTGGTCGTGCTGATTAGAAAAATATAGCGTGTTTATACTTTATAGACCAGGGGCAAGCTTTTAGAAACATTCGTTTGAAATTCATTTTTTTAGTCGTTTATGAAAATTACCATACTTCAATGAGCGATTCTGACTCTGTAAAAATGGTGTAGAAGTTTACGAAGAAATGATGCCGAAAGTACAATTTCTGGGGGTTAAGTCTACAAAAAATATTGATATTTTTTTATTATTCGTCCTTTTGGTCCTTTTCGTACTTTTCGTCCTTTTCGTCCGTTTCGTCCTTTTTCGTCCTTGTTGATCCTTTTCGTTACTTTTTGATACTTGTTGATCTTTTTCGTACTTTTTGATCCTATTCGTCATTTTCGTGCCTTATGATCCTTTTCGTCCTTTTTCGTCCTTTTTCGTCTTTTTTGAACCTCTTCGTCCTTTTCGTCGTTTTTCGTCCTTTATGATCCTTTTTATCCTTTTATCCTTTTTATCTTTTTTTTTCCTTTTTATCCTTTTTATACTGTAATCTTTTTTATCCTTTTTATCCTTTTTATCCTTTTTATCCTTTTTATCCTTTTTATCCTTTTTATCCTTTTTATCCTTTTTATCCTTTTTATCCTTTTTATCCTTTTTATCCTTTTTATCCTTTTTATCCTTTTTATCCTTTTTATCCTTTTTATCCTTTTTATCCTTTTTATCCTTTTTATCCTTTTTATCCTTTTTATCCTTTTTATCCTTTTTATCCTTTTTATCCTTTTTATCCTTTTTGTCCTTTTCGTCCTGTTCGTCCTTTTCGTCCTTTTCATCATTTTCGTCCTTGTTGATCCTTTTCGTTACTTCTTGATACTTGTTGATCTTTTTGGTCCTTTTTGATCCTCTTCGTCCTTTCCGTCCTTTTTCGTCCTTTCTGATCCCTTTCGTAATTTTCGTCCTTTTTGATCCTATTCGTCATTTTCATCCTTTATGATCCTTTTCGTCCTTTTAGATCCTATTCGTCATTTTCGTCCTTTATGATCCTTTTCGTCCTTTTCGTCTTTTATGATCCTTTTCGTCTTTTTTCGTCCTTTTCTTCTTTTTCCGTCCATTTCGTCCTTTTTGATCTCTTTCGTCATTTTCGTCCTTTTTGATTCTTTTCGTCATTTTCGTGCTTTTTGATAATTTTCGTCATTTTCGTCATTTTTGGCCCTTTTTGTCCTTTTTGGTCCTTTTAGCCCTTTTCGTCCTTTTTCCTCTTTTTCGTAATTTTTCGTCCTTTTTCCTCTTTTTCGTAATTTTTCGTCCTTTTTCGTCCCTTTCGCCTCTTTCGTCCTTTTTCGTCTTTTTCGTATTTTTCGTCCTTTTTGGTCTCTTTCGCCCCTTTCGTCCTTCTTCGTCCTTTCCATCATTTTTCGTCCTTCTTGTTCCTCTTCGTCTTTTTCGTCCTTTTTGATCATTTTCGTCCTTTTTGATCCTTCTCGTCTTTTTTTATCCTTTTCGTCCTTGTCGTCCTTTTCGACCTTTTCGTCATTGACGTCCTTTTTGATCCTTTTTATCCTTTTTATACTTTAATCCTTTTCATCTTTTTTATCCTTTTATCCTTTTTATCCTCTTTATCCTTTTTATCCTTTTTATCCTTTTTATCCTTTTTTTTCCTTTTTTCCTTTTTATCCTTTTTATCCTTTTTAACATTTTTGACCTTTTCGTCCGTTCCATCCTGTTCGTCCTTTTTATCTTTTTCGTCCTTTTCATCATTTTCGTCCTTGTTGATCCTTTTCGTTACTTTTTGATACTTGTTGATCTTTTTGGTCCTTTTTGATCCTATTCGTCATTTTCGTCCCTTATGATCCTTTTCGTCCTTCTTCGTCCTTTTCGTCCTTTTCGTCCTTTTTGATCCTTTTTGTCCTGTTCGTCCTTTTCGTTCTTTTCGTTTTTTTCGTTCTTTTCGTCCCTTTCGTACTTCTCGTCATTTTCGTCCTTTTCGTCCTTCTCGTCATTTTCGTCCTTTTCGTCATTTTCGTCCGTTTCGTCCTTTTTCGTCCTTTTTGGTTCTTTTCGTCCTTTTTCGTCTTTGTTAATCATTTTCGTCATTTTTGTCCTTTTTGATCCTTTTAGTCCTTTTTGATCCTTTTCGTCCTTTTCGACCGTTTCGTCCGTTATGTCCTTGTCGTCCTTGTCGTCCGTTTTAATCCTTTTTTGGTTCTTTTCGTCCTTTTTCGTCTTTGTTAATCATTTTCGTCATTTTTGTCCTTTTTGATCCTTTTAGTCCTTTTTGATCCTTTTCGTCCTTTTCGACCGTTTCGTCCGTTATGTCCTTGTCGTCCTTGTCGTCCGTTTTAATCCTTTTCGTCCTTTTTAATTCTTTTCGGCCCTTTTGATCCTTTTTATTCTTTTCGGCCTTTTTGATCTTTTTTGTCTTTTTCGTCCTTTTTAATCCCTTTCGTTCTTTTCGTCTTTTTTTATCCTTTTCGTCATTTTCGTCCTTTTTGGTTCTTTTCGTACTTCTTGTCCTTTTTGTCCTTTTCGTCCTTTTTCGTCCTTGTTAATCCTTTTCGTCATTTTTGTCCTTTTTGATCCTTTTGGTCCTTTTCGTCCTTTTTCGTCCTTTTTCGTCTATTTGAGCCTCTTCATCCTTTCCGTCCTTTTTCGTCCTTTTTGATCCCTTTCGTCATTTTCGTCCTTTTTGATCCTTTTAGTTATTTTCGTCCTTTTTGGCCCTTTTTGGTCCTTTTCCTCCTTTTCGTCTTTTTTCGTCATTTTTCGTCCTTATCGTCCCTTTCGCCCTTTTCGTCCTTTTTCGTCCTTTTTGTCCTCTTCGTCATTTTCGTCCTTTTTGATCATTTTCGTCCTTTTTGATCCTATTCGTCCTTTTTGATCCTTCTCGTCTTTTTTGATCCTTTTAGTCCTTTTTGATCCTTTTAGTCCTTTTTGATCCCTTTCGTCATTTTCGTCATTTTTGATCCTTTTCGTCCTTTTTGATCCTATTCGTCATTTTCATCCTCTATGATCCTTTTCGTCATTTTCCACCTTTATCGTCCTTTTCGTCCTTTTTCGTCCTTTTTCGTCCTTTTTCGTCCTTTTTCGTCCTTTTTCGTCCTTCGTCTTTTTTGAGCCTCTTCGTCGTTTTCGTCCTTTTTCGTCCTTTTTGATCTCTTTCGTCCTTTTTCGTCCTTTTTGATCTCTTTCGTCATTTTCGTGCTTTTTGATCCTTTTCGTCATTTTCGTGCTTTTTGATCCTTTTTATCCTTTTTGGTCCTTTTCGTCTTTTTCGTCCTTTTGCGTCTTTTTCATCTTTTTCGTCATTTTTCGTCCTTTTTCGTCCCTTTCGCCCCTTTCGTTCTTTTTCGTCCTTTTCGTCATTTTTCGTCCTTCTTGTTCCTCTTCGTCCGTTTCGTCCTTTTTGATCATTTTCGTCCTTTTTGATCCTTTTCGTCTTTGACGTCCTTTTCGACCTTTTCGACCGTTTCGTCCGTTTTGTCCTTGTCGTCCTTGTTGTCCTTGTTGTCCTTGTTGTCCTTGTCGACCTTGTCGTCGTTTTTAATCCTTTTCGTTCTTTTTAATTCTTTTCGTCCTTTCTGATCCTTTTCGTTATTTTCGTTCTTTTTAATCCCTTTCGTTCTTTTCGTCGTTTTTGATCGTTTTCGTCAAGTTCGTCCTTTTTGGTTCTTTTAATAATAATAATAATAAAGTTTATTGCCCAACAGAACTACACATTCCAGTTACAGGACAATTATAAAGAATATAAAAACAATGACAACAATTCAGAATCAAAGAAAAAACAAATTAATAAATTAAATGCATAAATAATCAAAGATCTCAATATAATGAAACATAAGAACAGTAACGTAACTTAAATAAAATTAAAATTCTTTTCGTCCTTTTTGTCCTTTGCGTCCTATTCGTCCTTTTTCGTCCTTGTTAATCCTTTTCGTCATTTTTGATCCTTTTAGTCCTTTTTGATCCTTTTCGTCCTTTTTGATCCTTTTCGTCATTTTCGTCCTTTTTGATCCTTTTCGTCCTTTTCGTCCTTTTCATCTTTTTAATCCTTTTTTTTCCTTTTAATCATTATTGTCCTTTTTGTTTTTTTCGTCCTTTTCGTCCTTTTCGTCTATATTTCCTTTTCGTCCTTTTCGTCATTTTTGCCATTTTCGTCCTTTTCGTCCTTTTCGTTCTTTTAGTGCTTTTTATACTTTTTATCCTTTTTGTCCTTTTTGTCCTTTTTGTCCTTTTTGTCCTTTTTATCCTTTTTATCCCTTTTAACATTTTTATCCTTTTTGTCCTTTTCGTTCTTTTCGTCCTTTCCGTCCTTTCAGACATTCTGGAAGATAGATTTCGACGAGGTGATTCGCAAAATACAGGGTATTTATACTTCTGCAACAAGATTTTAGAAATATTCGTTTTGAAAATATTCTTGTTCAGAAGTCCTAAAAATTGTCATTGTACGGTTTTGGAAAAACGGTAGCAGATTTTGAAAAATTTTGCATGATTTTGGAAAAACGGAGTAATTTTTGAAAAAATTAACGTACTTGGGCGATTGTTGTCTAAAAATTCACAAAAATGCTGGAAGATAGATCTCGACATGGTGATTCGTAAAATTGTTTTCAATAGTCCATATTTTATTGTATGATTCTGGCAAAAAGGGTAGTAGATTTTGAAAAATTTTGAACATTTTAGAAAAGTGGTAGCAGTTTTTGAAAAAATTGGGCGATAACAAATATGTGAAAGTCGGAATCTATCAAAAAAATCTTGAAGTAGCCAAATATTTGTAATGAAAAATTCGGTTTTCGAAAAAGTTGGCCAAAGATCCACAAATAATTCTGGGAGACAGATCTCGACGTGTTGATGCAAAAAATATAGCTTCTTTAAAGCCCCGAAACAAGATTTGAGAAACCTTTGCTTTGAAAGTAATTTTTTTTTGAGTTGGAGGTCTACCAAAAATATTGTTAGGATACTTTCGAAAGTCGTCGAAAAAACGACAAAATTTTTATATGAAGAGAGAATTGAAAATTTGATTGAAAAACTGTCTAAAAATGCAAAAAATTTAGGAGATAGATTTTACAAATATTCGATTTCAAAATACACTTTTTTCGAAAATCCTAAATATTTCATGAGTTGATTCTGGAAAAATGGTCTGAGTTTTCGAAGAAATGGGGCTGAAAATAACTTCCAGAGATCGAAACCTCCAAAAAAAGATCTCGATGGGTAATTTTCGAATGGTGTCGAAAAAAGTAATTAATACTGAAAACTTGAGTTTTTGAAAAAATTGTCCACAAAATCAACATTTTTGAAAAATCGTAAAATTTCGTTGGACGATTCTGGAAAAATTATAGGATTTTGATTTTTGAAGAAATGAGGCTGAAATTTTCATCATATTTATTAGTGAGACTAATTTATTCCGTAAAAACGTGTATCTACACTTAAGTTTTCAGGGCCAAGAATGTCGATTCTAAAGGTATTAAAATTGTCTAAAAACCGTGAAAAATGTTGTCTTTAATGCAACGTAGGTGTTATACGCTGATTTAACATCATTAATTTACGTAATAAGATACAGTACGTTTGTTAATCAATGAACTGCTTTTCCGTTTGCAAGTTTGTCCTTTCTACGAATGTAAGTTTTCCAGTAAAATTGACTAAAAAGGTACACCATGGTAAAAAAGCCTAGCATAGCGGCGAAAACAATGTACTTCGGATAAGGGCATTCCTCCGTCATCAAAGCAACACAAGTCAGCAATAACATAACGTAATGTTGAACCTCAAAAAAACAAAATTATCCAAGGAACCCTTATGCACGTGGTCATTTACCAGCTGCAGTACAGTCACGTACTTTTTCCACGTCATACTGTTCAAGTTGGGACCTCGTGTCACGCTTCTTAAATAGTAGTAGTACATAAACATATGAACGAAGCAGTTAACAAGACCAAACAGAAGACATGGACCTCCTGGGTACGTTGCCGGAGGATAATATTTGGTACCCATCCAACCAACCACGAGAATCATAATGTGGTGATATACGTGGAGAAAACTAATCTGGGCGTGCTTTTTGCGGAGGATGAAGAAGACCTGCAGCATTTTTAATAAACGAAAAAAAAATTGGCACTAAGGAGGACGTACGGTGTCCAGAAGATCGTACATTTTGAGGTAGACGTAGTTGAGGTATAACTTTGCAATGATGGCGTTCTCGTGGCTGTTGGAGTCATGGTCGGGGTTGCAGAAAATGGTCACTCTATGTGCAACTGGAATACCCTAAAAGATACCTTCATTCTCGTACTATGGTTCGAATTCACTTACTAATAGCATAAGACCGCCGTTGAGGAACACTTGTGAACAGTTGTAGACCACGAGGACGCTCCGTAAGTCGAAGGGTTGACGTTTTTTCATGAGCAATGGTCCCACGATGAGAATAACCACGTAGGAAGTTATGAGGGCAAAGAATTGCGGTGGTGACGGCAGTAACCAAAAGGTGCTCATGTTGTAACCTTCACACTGCTGGCCCAAATGGTTGTACGCGTGGAATTGTAACGCTTTTGGTTTTGAATTACAAATAGTCGTAAAATAAATATGGGTAAAATAGAGATAATGGGCGCTGTAAATGCAGATAAGTTCGTATATGAAATTGAAATGAAAAAAAAAAATTGGTACGGTTATAGAAACATTAATAAAATTTTGATTAATACATTCATTCAGAGGCAAAGTTCAACTAACTGACGGTGCGTCCCTCTAAAAATAAAAAAATAAATAACTTTTGCAGTTGTTAAAATTCTAGAATTCAAGCAGAATCGCACTATTTTTCTATTTTAAATTTTTTTGACAATGAACATTTTCCACTTAAAGCGTAACAGTGAAATATAGCTTCTTATCACTTACCTAGTTACTAGACTATTTAAATACGCGAGCATAAATTTGGATTAACGAAGCGTTTTTGTTATTCGCCACTGGAAATAAAAAATCACATTTGAAATGCAACCAACCAAGTCCTTGATCCCTGCAAGCTTAATATTCTTTCATAATGCATATTCAAATACAACGAATTTATTAAATTGTTTACTAGTTTTTGTACACCAAGGGACAGTTTTTTCTTGAAAACCTTGAATTTGAATCGCATATAATATGATAGAAGAATCGATAAATGGAAAAAGGCCACGTTTCAACGATAAAACAAAAACATTAAACGGCGGCTGCAGATAACAGACATACATTTGACTCTATTACAATTTCTAATTTTGTTGCCAAATTCGGCGTCATCATTACCTAGCACAATTAAAAAATCGTAGGATCTACAGAACAAAAAACAGCCGCCAACGAAATTTTTTCTGTATTTATCGTGGTTCGTTAGTCTGACATGATTTTTTACCTTGTACGTATAGATTTTTGGAAAAAGAGTCGAAAAAGTGTAAAGTGGTAAATCGCTAATCAACATTTTTCATTGTGGTCTTTATTTTGTCGCATTTTTCTCACTATCTTGTTTTTTCATTTTTTGTCATTTTAGTGGTCTTTCGTCTTTTTTTACTTCTTTTTTAGGCGTTTGTGCCGTCGTTTTTTTGTTATTTTTCTTTTCAGCTTTTCTTTTAACCTCGTCTTTTGTTTTTTTTAAGTCTCATTTTTTTGTTGTTTTTCCTTGCATTTTTTATAATTTTTTTTGCAAATTTTTGGTGGAGCTTCAGTCGGTTTTTTGTATTTTTTGCAGCCTGTTTTTGTTGGCCATCTTGCCATTTTTTAGAACTACCTTTTCATCTTTTTTTTGGGTTATTTTAGTCGTATTTTTTGTTGCGTTTGGTAATTTTTGTTGTTCAGTTGTTTGTAATTTTTAATCGCCTTTTTTCGTCGAGATTTTAAGCCTTTATTGGCCAACTTCTTTTACTGATTTTTTTATTACACTTTTATGATCTCGTTTTTTAGCAGTGTCGTTTGATCTTCTTTTAGTCGCTGATTTCATCACCTTATTTTGTTGTGTTTTTTTCACCCTTTCTTTCTCGGCGTCTTTTTAGTGATTTTTTTGTCATACTTTAGTTGTATTTTGTCACCTTTTTCTCGCTTCTTTTTTGTCGTGATTTTTTTAAGTCGCCTCATTTTTTTTGACATTTTTCGTATTTTTTTGTGTGTTATTTTTGTCTTTTTTTAACGTCTTAAGTATTGCCGTTTAATGTTTTTTTGGCGTTTTTTTAGTTGCGTTTATTTTTCACCTTTTTTTATTGCATTTCGTTGTGTCCTTTTTCAATAGTATTTTTTGTCTTATTGCTCTTTCTTGTTTTTTTTTCTTTTTGTTCTCTCCTTATTTTTGTCGTTTTTTAGTCGCATCTTTTGATGATTTTTTGTTGCACTTTTTGTGATTCTTTTTCTTGTGTCCACCATTTCGTTGTTATGTTTTTTCGTTTGCTGTTTTTTATCATTATTTTTCGTATTTTTTGGTGTCTTTTTATTCCTTTTTTTTTGGTACATTTCATTGTGTGAC
Organism: Zophobas morio; assembly: GCF_036711695.1. NCBI lineage: Eukaryota > Metazoa > Arthropoda > Insecta > Coleoptera > Tenebrionidae > Zophobas > Zophobas morio. The sequence continues at coordinate 3,282,507 of NW_026972123.1, read as the reverse complement.
CTTTCTTTTATCGCATTTTCTGTGTTTTTGTCGGGTTTTTTGTAACCTATCTAGCTTTTTCTCGGATTTTTTCATTTTATGTAGCATCTTTTTAGCTTTTGTCACTTTTAGTGACCTTTTTTCTCCCTTATTTTGATCTTGTTTACTTCCCTTTTATATTCGGTTATTTATGTGGAATTTTAGGGACTTTTTCTGATGTTTTTTTGTTATTTTTGTTGTCGTTTTTCTCGGTTTTTTTTTTGTCCCGTTTTTTTTAAGTTGCCGTTTTTTGTGCATTTTTTCTGGCGTTTTTTCTATTTTTTTGTAGAGTTTTTAGTCCCTTTTAAGTCTTCTTTCTTGTCCCATTTTGTTTCGTGTGCTTGGTGATTTTTTTGTTGCATTTCTTTGCGTTCTTCGTTCAATTTTATTTTAGTTTTTTAATCGTTTTTTTTAGTCGTTTTTGCTCATCTGGCCTTTTTTTCTCGTTTATATTTTATGCCGAGTTTTTTTTAAGTCGCCTCGTTTCTTTCCCATTTTTTGATCTTCTTTGTAGATTCTTTTGATAGTTTTTGTCCCTTTTTTAGTGGCGGTTTTTCATGCGTTTTTGAGTATTTTTAGCCCATCTGAAGTCGTATTTTTTGTCACATTTTGTGTTGTTTTTTCGGTCGTGGTTTCTGTTTTTAAGCTGCATTTTTTGTCCTTTTTTCGTTACACTTTTTTGTGTTATTTTTTGTATCTTCATTTTGTTAGTCACATTTTTTGTTCGCCTTTTTTGTCACTTGTTGCGTTTTTTATCGCCTACTTCTTCGTTTTTTAGCCTGTTTTTAGTTAGTTTTTTTTGGTGATTTTTTTGTTGCATTTCTTTGCGTTCTTTCTTCAATTTTACTGCAGTTTTTTAATCGGCTTTTTTTCGTCGAGATATTTAGGTTTTTTTTAGTTGATTTCTTGTGATGATTTTTTATTTTAATTTTTGTGTTCTTTTTGCTCGCATTATTTGGTAAACCTTCTTGTCGCTATTTTTATCGCGTTTTTTATCGGCTTTTTTGTTCCGTTCTTTGGCGTTTTTTTGTCACATTTCATTGTAGACTTTATTTTGTCGTTTCTATTTTTGTCGTGTTTTTTTAAGTCGCCGTTTTCTTTGATATTTTTTGTGATCTTTTTGTAGATTTTTTTTTGTTGATAGTTTTTTGTTCTTTTTTCGTTTTTGTCCCTTTTCTAGTGACGGTTTTTCATCCATTTTTTGAGTATTTTTAGTCCATTTTAAGTCGTATTTTTTGTCACTTTTTGTATCGTTTTTGTCGTGGTTTTTGTTTTTAAGGCACCTTTTGTGCCCTTTTTGACTCTATTTTTAAGCTGCATATTTTGTCGTTCTTTTGTTACACTTTTTTGTGTTAATTTTTGTTTTTTCTTTTTGTTTGCCACATTTTCTATTCGCCTTTTTGTCACTGTTTTTAACGCCTTTTGCGTTTTTTATTGCCTATTCCTTCGCTTGTTTAGCCTGTTTTTAAGTTTAATCTGTTTTGGCGTTTTTTTGGTTGTGTTTATTTTTCACCTTTTTCATTGCGTTTTTTGTTGCATTTCATTGTGTCCTTTTTCTGTAGCATTTTTTTTATTACACTTTTTGTGATTCATTTTCTTGCTTGTATTTCTTTTGTCGCTTTTTTATCGCCTTTTTCTCATAATTTTTTTTTGTTCCGTTTTAATGGCCCTTTTTACTTCCCGAGCGTAAGCAAAGGAAGTATTGTAATCGAGTCCGTCGGCCGACTCTCTACTTTTACGTTTTCTCGATCTTTCATGACCCCTAGAAGACAAAGAAATAGGTCTCCCATTTCCGTCTGTCTGTCCGTCTGTCCGCCTGTCTATCGTCCCGGATTTTTATTAGACAGATAATCTCCGAAAGTACTGGACCGATTGTTGTGAAATTTTGTACTTATATTAAGAATATCATGTAGATGGTAAAACGCTAACCAAAATTGGTCTAATCATCCCCACCACTTATGCGATGACGTCACTTCAAAATTGTACATAGTAAATGGGTTTTAAATTGTATAAAATAACATAGTCCTACATCTGTAGTTTACGACTCCGAATTGAGTTTTTAGTGAGTGAGTGAGTGAGTGAGTGAGTGAGTGAGTAATTAAGTATTTAAGTGATTAAGTGATCACTAATCACTAATCACGAATCGCTAATCACTAATCACGAATCACGAATCACTAATCACTAATTACGACTCACGAATCACTACTCACGACTCACGAACAACGAATCACGAATAACGACTCTCGAATCACGTATCACTAATCACTAATCACGACTCACGAATCACCAATCACGAATCACTAATCACGAATCACTAATCACGAATCACTAATCATTAATCACTAATCACGAATCACTAATCACTAATCACACAAATCACTAATCACTAATCACGAATCACTAATCGCTAATCAGTAAACACGAATCACAAATCACTAATCACTAATCACAAATCACTAATCACTAATCACGACTCACGAATCACGACTCACGAATCACTAATCACGACTCACGAATCGCTAATCACGAACCACGAATCACGAATCACTAAACACGAACCACTAATCACTAATCACTAATCACGAATCACTAATCACTAATCACTAATCACGAATCATGACTCACGAATCACTAGTCACTAATCACGAATCACTAATCACTAGTCACGGATCACGAATCACTAATCATAAATCACTAATCACGAATCACTAATCACGAATCACTAATCACGAATCACGAGTCACTAATCACGAATCACTACTCACGAATCACTAATCACGAATCACTAATCACTAATCACGAATCACTAATCACGAATCACGAAATCACGAAATCACGAAATCACGATCAGTGATCAGTGATCAGTGATTAGTGATTATTGATTTTATTTGTTTGGTGGTTTGCAATCTTAGGGTTTTTTCTTCCTGATTTTCTTTTCTGATTTTTTAATTTCTAAGCTTTTGTCTCTTTTCTAATGATGGTTTTTCATCCTTTTTCAAGTATTTTTAGCCCATTTTAAGTCTTTTTTGTCACTTTTTGTGTCGTTTTTTCGGTAGATTTTTTATCGTGGTTTTTGTGACTCTATTTTTAAACTGCATATTTTGTCGTTTTTTTGTTACACTTTTTTGTGTTAATTTTTGTTTTTTCTTTTTGTTGACCACATTTTTTGTTCGCCTTTTTGTCACTATTTTTAACGCCTTTTGCGTGTTTTATCGCCTATTCCTTCGCTTTTTGAAGTTGTGCCGTTTAATCTTTTTTTTGTCGTTTTTTTGGTTGTTGCTTATTTTTCACCTTTTTTCATTGCGTTTTTTGTTGTATCATTGTGTCCTTTTTCTGCAGCGTTTTTTTGTCTTATTACTGCTCCTTGTTGTTTTTTATTGTTCTTCTTTCCTTTTTTTGTCGATTTTTTGACTCCCATTTTAAGTCCCATATTTCCTAAAAGTTATTCTGATTTTTTTTGCTGTTTCTTAGTTTTGTTGGGTCGGCGTCTGTTTTCTCATTTTTTTGATATTTTTCTCTTCACCTCTTTTTTTAATGTCGTCTTTTGTTTTTTTAAGTCTCCTTTTTGTTGTTCTTTCTTGCATTTTTTGTAGATTTTTTGGGGAGCTTCCTTCGCTTTTGTCTCGTTTTTCTTTTGGCGTTTTTATTTTTTTAATGCTTTTTAAGTGTCTGTTTTGGCTTTTTTTGAATCCGTTTTTGGTGGCCACATTGTCACCAATTTGCCAATTTTGCACTTTTTGCGTTTATTTTTCTTGTTTTCATTTCTTTTGTCTACTGTTTCGTTGCTATTTTTATTGTTTTTTGTGTTCCGTTTTTTATCGACTTTCATTTATTTCATTGTGGCCTTTCTTTTATCACATTTTTTGTATTTTGTCGCGTTTTTTTGTAACCGATTTAGCATTTTCTCGAATTTTTGTCGTTTTATTTAGGATCGTTTTAGGTTTTGTCACTTTTCAGTGGCCTTTTTTCGCCCTTTTTTTGATCTTCTTTACTTTTTTTTTTATTTGGTTATTTTTTTTAACTCTTGTCGCCTCTTTTTTGTGATTTTTTGAGCCGCCCTTTTTTTCCATTTTTTTGCGTTTTTTTTTTGAGAGTTTTTAGACGCTTTTTTAGTGACCATTTTTCATCATTTTTTGGTCCATTTTAACTCATGTTTCTTGTCGCATTTTGTGTCGTGTGTTTGGTGATTTTTTTGTTGCATTTCTCTGTCTTATTCGTCCAATTTTTGTAATTTTTTAATCGCCTTTTCGGGAATTTTAGTCTTTGTTTTAGACGTCTTCTTTTGATGATTTTTTATTGTATTTTTAGTGTTTCTTCTATTTTGCTCGTACATATTGTTTTGTGAACCTTATTAATGTTTTTTGTAACTTTAGTCGCTTTTCGCCTTTTTTCTCGCTTCTATTTTTGTCGTGTTTTTTTTTTTAAATTGCCTCGTTTCTTTGGCGTTTTTTGTGAAGTTGTTTTGTCGTGATTTTTGTTTTTAAGACGCTTTTTGTGGCTTTTTTGACTCCATTTTTAAGATACATATTTTGTCGTTCTTTTGTTACACTTTTTTTCTGTTTTTTTTTGTTTCTTCTTTTTGTTGGCTACATTTTTGTACACCTTCTTGTCACTATTTTTAATGCCTCGTTGCTTTTTTATCGCCTATTTCTACCCTTTTTTTCAATTGTTTTTAAGTAGTTTAATCTATTTTTTTGTTTTTTTAGTTGCGTTTATTTTTCACTTTCCAATTAATTATGTTTGTTCATTTTAATATGTTTATAATTATCAACAGTAGGATTTGTACTTTGGTGTTATATACCTAGCTGTAATTTTCCTATGTTTACGTATATCGTACAATAAACTTACTTACCTACTTACTTATTTACTTACTCACCTTTTTTTATTGCGTTTTTTGTTGCATTTCATTGTGTTTTTTTCTGTAGCGTTTTTGGTCTTATTGCTGCTTCTTGTTACTTCCCGAGCGTAAGCAAAGGAAGTATTGTAATCGAGTCCGTCAGCCGACTCTCTACTTTTACGTTTTCTCGATCTTTCATGACCCCTAGAAGACGAAGAAATAGGTCTCCCATTTCCGTCTGTCTGTCCGTCTGTCCGTCTGTCCGTCCGTCTGTCCGTCTGTCCGTCTGTCCGTCCGTCTGTCCGTCTGTCCGTCCGTCTGTCCGTCTGTCCGTCTGTTGTCCCGGATTTTTATTAGACAGATAATCTCCGAAAGTACTCGACCGATTGTTGTGAAATTTTGTACTTATATTAAGAATATCATGTAGATGGTAAAACGCTAACCAAAATTTGTCTAATCATCCCCACCACTAATGCGATTACGTCACTTCAAAATTGTACATAGTAAATGGGTTTTCAATTGTATAATGTAACATAGTCCTACACATGTAGTTTACAACTCCGAATCGACTTTTCACCCGAAACGTCCAGATTTTTGGAAAAAAAATCAAAATTATAAAACAACATTTTGAAATTTAATTTTTAATCTGCTAACCAGAATGCTTTGAAATGTTGCAGATGTTTTAAGGCTATAAAGAGCATCATAAATCTTTAGTCAAAAAATATTTGCTTATCCCCTCCAAAAACTTGATGACGTCAGCTCAAAAGTTTGTGGAATAAATCATATCTAAAATGTACAAAATATGATGAGTCTGTACTTGTGATCTATCACTCCATTCATATTTTTTGGATTTGCATATACAGGGTGACTCAAAAAAATTAATGAATGCGTAAATTTATTTTACTGATTTACTCAGAAACTGCAAAACCGAATGCTTTGAAATCTTGCAGATGTTTTAAGGTTATAAAGAGCATAATAAATGTTTAGTCAAAATATATTTGCTTATCCCCTCCAAAAAATTGATGACGTCAGCTCGAAAGTTTGCCGAATAAATCCTATCTAAACTGTAAAAATATGATGAGTCTGTACTTGTAATTTATCACTCCATTCATATTTTTTGGATTTGCATATACAGGGTGACTCAAAAAAATTAATGAATGCGTAAATATATTTTATTGATTTAATCAGGAACTACAAAACCGAATGCTCTGAAATCTTGCAGATGTTTTAAGGTCATAAAGAGCATAATAAATGTTTAGTCAAAATATATTTGCTTATCCCCTCCAAAAACTTGATGACGTCAGCTCGAAAGTTTGCCGAATAAATCATATCTAAAATGTACAAAATATGATCAGTCTGTATTTGTGATCTATCACTCCATTCATATTTTTTGGATTTGCATATACAGGGTGATTCAAAAAAATTAATGAAAGCGTAAATTTATTTTACTGATTTACTCAGGAACTACTAAAGCGAATGCTTTGAAATCTTGAAGATGTTTTAAGGTTATAAAGAGCATAATAAATGTTTAGTCAAAATACATTTGCTTATCCCCTCCAAAAAATTGATGACGTCAGCTCGAAAGTTTGCCGAATAAATCCTATCTAAACTGTACAAAATATGATGAGTCTGTACTTGTGATTTATCACTCCATTGATGTTTTTTTGGATTTGCATATACAGGGTGACTCAAAAAAATTAATGAATGCGTAAATTTATTTTATTGATTTACTCAGGAACTACAAAACCGAATTCTTTGAAATCCACTGCGAAAAAAAAACATAATAGGCATGCAGTCGTCACGTTTCCGACAGCGAGGGAAGTACTGTCTAAACTCTTTAGACCAATTTTTTTTTTGTTGTTCTTCTCCTCTCCTTATTTTTGTCGTTTTTTCGTCGCCTTTTTTTTTACAAAGTACTTTTCATTTTTTTTGTCGTTTTTTTGACTCTTCTCGACTCGACTTCTGTTTCCGTTTTTTTTTTTTTGTTAGATTTTTGTGACCTTTTTCCTTGCATTTTTTTCTCTACCTTTTTTTTGGTCGTATTTTTTTCCCTTTTTGTAATCACTTTTTTCGTGTTTTTTGCCTCTTTACTCTAGTACGGTTGTTTAGTTTTTTAGCGTTTTTTTGTTATTTTTCTTTTCACCTTTTTTTTAATTTCGTCTTTTGATTTTTAAGTCTCCTTTTTGTTGTTTTTTCTTGCATTTTTTGTAGATATTTGGGGAGCTTCCTTCGCTTTTTTTCTCGTTTTTCTTTTGCCTTTTTTATTTTTTTATGTTATTTTTTTAGTGTCTGTTTTAGCTTCTTTTGAGTCCGTTTTAAGCCGTAATTTTGTTGCTTTCTTGCAGTATTTTGTGATTCTTTTCCTTGCTTTTATTTTTTTTTTGTCCACCGTTTCGTTGCTATTTTTATCGCCCTTTGTATCGTTTTTTTGTGTTCCGTTTTTTATCGCTTCCCATTCATTTCATTGTGGCCTTTCTTTTATCACATTTTTTGCATTTTGTAACCGATTTAGCTTTTCTTCGTTTTATTTAGGATCTTTCTAGGTTTTGTCACTTTTTAGTGGCGTTTTTCGCCCTTTTTTTGATCTTCTTTACTTCCCTTTTTTATCGGTTATTTATGTGGCATTTTACAGCGTTCTTTGGGAGCTTTTCCTGACGCTTTTTGTGTTACTCTCTTTATGTCGTTTTGTCTCACCTCTTTTTTGTAATGTTTTTTTAAGCCGCCCTTTTTTTGGCGGTTTTTTTGTACATTTTTTTAAGAGTTTTTAATAGCCTTTTTTTCCTCGGGATCTTTAGGTTTTTTTAGTCGACTTCTTTTGATGATTTTTTTGCACTTTTTGTGATTCTTGTTCTTGTTTTTATTTCTTTTGTCAACCGTTTTGTTGCTATTTTTATCGTTTTTTGCGTTCCGTTTTTTATCGTCTTTCATTCATTTTATCGTGGCCTTTCTTATTCTTTTAGCTTTTTCTCGGATTTTTGTCGTTTTATTTAGTATCGTTTTAGGTTTTGTCACTTTTAGTCCTTTTTTCGCCCTTTTGTTGATTTTCTTTACTTTCCTTTTTATTCGGTTATTTTTTTGTGTTACTCTTCTTGTCGCCTTTTTTTCTCGCCTCTTTTTTTGTGATGTTTTTTTAAGCCCCCCTTTTTTGTAGATTTTTTTGAGAGTTTTTAGTAGCTTTTTTCTCGCTTAATTGTCGCTTTTTTAGTGACCATTTTTCATCTTTTTTTGAGTATTTTTTAGTCCATTTAACTCATGTGTCTTGTTGCATTTTGTGTCGTGTTTGGTGATTTTTTTTGTCGCATTTCTTTGCCTTATTCGTTCAATTTTTGTAGTTTTTGAATCGCCTTTTCGGGAATTTTAGTCTTTCTTTAAGTCGACTTCTTTTGATGATTTTTTTGTTGCATTTTTAGTGTTTCTTCTTTTTTGCTCACAGGTATTATTTTGTGAACCTTATTAGTCGCTTTTTTGCCCGTTTTTACTTCCCTTTTTTATCCGGTTATTTTAGTTGCATTTTGTTGCTTTTCTTTTCGCATTTTTTCTTGCTTTTATTTTTGTTGTGTTTTCTTTAAAATTGCCTTGTTTCTTTGGTATTTTTTGTAATCTTTTTTGATAGTTTTTGTGCTTTTTTTAGTGGCGTTTTTTCATCCTTTTTTGTATATTTTTAGCCCATTTTAAGTCGTATTTTTTGCCACAGGTTGTATCGTTTTTTCGGTAGTTGTTTTGTCGTGATTTTTGTTTTTTAAGGCGCCTTTTGTTGTTTTTTTGACTCCATTTTTAAGCTCCATATTTTGTCGTTGTTTTGTTACACTTTTTTTCTGTCATTTTTTGTATCTTCTTTTTGTTGGTTAACATTTTTGTTCCCTTTTTTCAATTGTTTTTTAGGTAGTTTAATCTTTTTTTTTCGTTTTTTTAGTTGCGTTTATTTTTCACTTTCGAATTAATTATGTACGTTCATATTTATAATTATCAACAATAGTATTTGTACTTTGGTGATATATACCTAGCTGTAATTTTCCTATGTTTACGTACATCGTACAATGAACATATTTTAATATGTAATACGTCCCTGGCATTTTGTGTATAATAAACTTACTTACCTACTTACTTATTTACATACTCACCTTTTTTTTATCGCGTTTTTTGTTGCATTTCATTGTGTCTTTTTCTGTAATATTTTTTTGACTTATTGCTGCTTCTTGTTTTTTTTTTGTTGTTCTTTTCTCCTTATTTTTGTCGTTGTTGTCGCCTCTTTTAATAGTAATAATATATAACTTATTACAGAGTAGTTTTCGTCTTTTTAGCGGTTTTTTGACCCCCATTTTAAGTTGCATTTTTCCTAAATGTCATTCTGTTTTTTTTCTTGGGTTTTTTGGTTCTATTTTTTTTGTAAACTTTTTTCTCTACCTTTTTGTCGCTTCTATGTTTCGCCTTTTTATCACTTTTTTTGTGATTTTTTTTTGCCTCTATTCTAGTACGGTTGTTTAGTTTTTTGGCGTTTTTTTGTCACTTTTTTTTGTTATTTTTCTTTTTTTACCCCTTTTTTTTTATTTCGTGTTTTGTGTTTTTAAGTCGCCTTTTTGTGGGTTTCTCTTGCGATTTTTTGTATATTTTTGTAGATTCTTTGAGAAGCTTTCTTTGCTTTTTTCTCGTTTTTCTTTGATGTTTTTTTTTGTTTTTTTTTTTAATATCTATTTTCGTTTCTTTTTTTTTGGTTTTTAGAGCCTGTTTTCAACCGTATTTGTCATTTTAGCGGCCTTTTTTCCACTTTTTTTTTTGTTTTTTCAACGATTTTAAGTTGTATACTTTGCCGCGTGTTTGATTTTTTGTTGTTCAGTTATTTGTAATTTTTTAGTCGACTTCTTTTAATGATTTTTTTTATTGCATTTTTTGCGATTTTTTTTCTTGCTTGTATTTCTTTTGTCCACCGTTGCGTCGCTATTGTTATCGCCTTTTGTGTTCTGTTTTTTATCGTCTTTTTTCTTCGATTTTTAGTTGTGCCGTTTAATCCCATTTTAGTCGCTCTTTTTTCATAATTATTTTTCACTTTTTTGGCGTCTCTTTATTGCTTTTTTTGTTAGATTTCGTGTGGTCTTTCTTTTGTCGCATTTTTTGTTTCTTGCGGTTTTTTTTATCTATTTAGCCGCTTTTTTTCGGATTTTTGTCGTTTTATTTGGGGTTTTTTTGCTTCACTTTTTAGTGGAATTTTTTCGCCCTTTTTTATTCGGTTATTTATGTGGCATTTTTTAATGTTCTTTTGGAGCTTTACCCGTTTTTCTTACTCTTCTTGTCGCCTTTTTTCTCGCCTCTTTTCTGTTCCGCTTTTTGTGTTATTTTTTTAAGTCGCCATTTTTTGTGTTTTTTGTTTAGATTTTTGGGAAGTTTTTAGTCGCTTTTTTCTCGCTTTCTTGTCCTTTTTTCATCCATTTTTTTCGTCTATTTTAAAGTCGTCTTTTTGTCGCATTTTGTGTCGTGTGTTTGGTGATTTATTTGTTGCATTTCTTTGTTCATTTTTTTTTAAGTTTTTTAATCGCTTTTTTCGTCGGGATTGTTGGTCTTGATGTTGATGATTTTTTTGCTGTATTATTTTGTGAACGTTCTTTGTCACTATTTTTATAGCCTTTTTGCCGTTTTTTTCATCGGCGTTTTTGATCCGTTTTTTGGCATCTTTTTTTGCTCTGTTTTCATATTTCATTGTGGCCTTTCTTTTGTCGCAATTTTTGTAACTTGTTAGTCGCTTTTTTATTTCCCTTTTTTAACCGGTTATTTATGTCCGATTTTGTCACTTTCGTTCTAGTTTCTTTTTTTTATCGTTTTTTTTTAAGTCGGCTCGTTTCTGCAGCATTTTTTTGTGATCTTTTTGTAGATATTTTTGAGTTTTTAGTCCCTTGACTCCATTTTTATTTTAAGCTGCATATTTTGTCGTTCTTTTGTCACATTTTTTGTGTTATTTTTCTTTTCATTAACCACATTTTTTGTTCGCCTGTTTGTCACCCTGTTGCATTTTTTATCGCCTATTTCTTAGTTTTTTTAACCTGTTTTTAAGTAGTGCCGTTTAAATTTTTTTTGTCGTTTTTTTGGTTGTGTTTTTTGTTGTATTTCATTGTGTCCTTTTTCTGCAGCATTTTTTTTGTCTTATTGCTGCTTCTTGTTTTTTTGTTGTTCTCCTCTCTTTATTTATGTCGTTTTTTCGTCGCCTCTTTTAATAATAATAATAATAATAATATAATATATAACATTACAGAGTAGTTTTTCGTCTTTTTTTGTCGTTTTTTTGACTCCCATTTTAAGTCCCATTTTTCCTAAATATCATTCTGATTTTTTTTGTTGTGTTTCTTAGTTTTGTTGGGTCGACGTCTCTTTCCTCTTTTTTTTTTGTTATATTTTTGTGAACTTTTTTCTTGCATTTTTTTCTCTACCTTTTTGACGCTTCTGTCTCTCGCCTTTATTTTGGTCGTATTTTTTCGCTTTTTTATGACTTTTTTCGCGTGTTTTTGCCTTTTAATCCTAGTACGGTCGTTTAGTTTTTAACGTTTTTTTGGTATTTTTCTCTTCACCGCTTTTTTTAATCTCGTCTTTTGTCTTTTTAAGTCTCCTTTTAGTTGTTTTTTCTTGCATTTTTTGTAGATTTTTTCGGGAGCTTCCTTCGCTTTTTTCTCGTTCTCCTTTTGGCGTTTTTATTTTTTTAATGCTTGTTGAGTGTCTGTTTTCGCTTTTTTTTGAGAAGGTTTTTGCTGGCCACATTGTCACCAATTTGCAATTTTTTAGTGATTTTTTTTATTGTTCAGTTGTTTGAAGTTTTTTAAACGCGTCATTTTCATCTGGATTTGTAATCATTTGGTCGACTTCTTTTGATGATTTTTTTGCACTTTTTGTGATTCTTTTTCTTGTTTTTATTTCTTTTGCCCACCGTTTTGTTGCTATTTTTATCGTTTTTTGTGTTTCATTTTTTGTGTTTCGTTTTTTGTGTTTCGTTTTTTATCGCCTTTCATTGTGGCCTTTCTTCTTCTTTTAGCTTTTTCTCGGATTGTTGTCGTTTTATTCAGGATTGTTTTAGGTTTTGTCACATTTTAGTGGCCTTTTTTTCGCCCTTTTTTTGATCTTCTTTACATCCCTTTTTATTCTGTTATTTTTTTTTTTTTTGTTACTCTTGTGATGTTTTTTAAGCCGCTCTTATTTGAGAGACTTTTTAGATGCTTTTTTCTCGCTTACCTAATTGTCGCTTTTTTAGTGACCATTTTTCATCTTTTTTTGGGTATTTTTTAGCCCATTTTAACTCATGTTTCTTGTCGCATTTTGTGCCGTGTTTGGTAATTTTTGTGTTGCATTGCTTTGCCTTATTCGTTCAATTTTTGACGTTTTAGTGTTTCTTCTTTTTGTTTTGTAACCTCTATTAGTCCCTTTTTTGCCTCGTTTCTTTGGCATTTTTTGTGATTTTTTGGTGGATTTTTCTGATAGTTTTTAGTTCGTTTTTTAGTGGCGTTTGAGTATTTTTAGCCACTTTTTGTATAATTTTTTCGGTAGTTGTTTTGTCGTGATTTTTTGACTCTATTTTTAAGCTGCATATTTTGTCGCTCTTTTGTTACACTTTTTTTTTGTTATTTTTTTTTGTATCTTTTTTTTGTATCTTTTTTTTATTGGCTACATTTTTGTACACATTTTTGTCAATATTTTTAATGCCTCGTTGCTTTTTTATCGCCTATTTCTTCCCTTTATTCAATTGTTTTTTAAGTAGTTTAATCTATTTTTTTATTTTTTTAGTTGCATTTATTTTTCACTTTCCAATTAATTATGTATGTTCATTTTAATATGTTTATAATTATCAACAGTAGTATTTGTACTTTGGGGTTATATACGTAGCTGTAATTTTCCTATGTTTACGTACATCGTACAATGAACTTATTTTAATATGTAATACGTCCCTGGCATTTTATATACATATAATAAACTTACTTACCTACTTGCTTATTTACTTACTCACCTTTTTTTTTATTGCTTTTTTTGTTGAATTTCATTGTGTCTTTTTCTCTTTTTGCCTTATTGCTGCTTCTTGTTTTTTTTTTGTTGTTCTCTCCTTTTCTTTGGTCGTATTTTTTTCGCGTTTTTAATCACTTTTTTCGTTTTTTTTTTGTTATTTTTCTTTTCACCTCTTTTTTTAATCTCGTCTTTTGTTTTTTAAGTCTCCTTTTTGTAGTTTTTCTTGCATTTTTTGTAGATATTTTGGGGAGCTTATTCCTTCGCTTTTTTCTCGTTTTTCTTTTGCCGTTTTTATTTTTAATGTCTGTTTTCGCTTCTTTTTTTGAGTCCGTTTTAAGCCGTAATTTTGTTGCTTTCTTTTAGTATTTTGTGATTCTTTTTCTTGCTTTTATTTTTTTCAACCACCGTTTCGTTGCTATTTTTATCGCCCTTTCTATATATTTTTTTGTGTTTTTTATCGCTTCCCATTCATTTCATTGTGGCCTTTCTTTCATCACATTTTTTGTATTTTTGTAACCGATTTAGTTTTTTTCGTTTTTTTTTTAGAATCTTTCTAGGTTTTGTCACTTTTTAGTGGCCTTTTTGCGCCCTTTTTTTGATCTTTTTTACTTCCCTTTTTTATCGGTTATTTATGTAGTATTTTACAGTGTTCTTTGGGAGCTTTTCCTGATGCTTTTTTTGTCACTCTTCTTGTCGCCTTTTTTCCTCGCCTCTTTTTTGTGATGTTTTTTAAGCAGCCCTTTTTTTGCGTTTTTCTGTAGATTTTTTTTAAGAGTTTTTTTAGTGGCCTTTTTCATGTTTTTTTTAGTGCATTATAACTCATATTTCTTGTCGCATTTTGTGTCGTGTTCGGTCAATTTTTACTTCCCGAGCGTAAGCAAAGGAAGTATTGTAATCGAGTCCGTCGGCCGACTCTCTACTTTTACGTTTTCTCGATCTTTCATGACCCCTAGAAGACGAAGAAATAGGTCTCCCATTTCCGTCTGTCTGTCCGTCTGTCCGTCTGTCCGTCCGTCTGTCCGTCCGTCTGTCCGTCTGCCGTCCCGGATTTTTATTAGACAGATAATCTCCGAAAGTACTCGACCGATTGTTGTGAAATTTTGTACTTATATTAAGAATATCATGTAGATGGTAAAACGCTAACCAAAATTTGTCTAATCATCCCCACCACTAATGCGATGACGTCACTTCAAAATTGTACATAGTAAATGGGTTTTCAATTGTATAAAATAACATAGTCCTACACATGTAGTTTACAACTCTGAATCGACTTTTCACCCGAAACGTCCAGATTTTTGGAAAAAAAATCAAAATTATAAAACAATATTTTGAAATTTAATTTTTAATCTGCTAACCAGAATGCTTTGAAATGTTGCAGATGTTTTAAGGCTATAAAGAGCATCATAAATCTTTAGTCAAAAAATATTTGCTTATCCCCTCCAAAAACTTGATGACGTCAGCTCAAAAGTTTGTGGAATAAATCATATCTAAAATGTACAAAATATGATGAGTCTGTACTTGTGATCTATCACTCCATTCATATTTTTTGGATTTGCATATACAGGGTGACTCAAAGAAATTAATGAATGCGTAAATTTATTTTACTGATTTACTCAGGAACTACAAAACCGAATGCTCTGAAATCTTGCAGATGTTTTAAGGTCATAAAGAGCATAATAAATGTTTAGTCAAAATATATTTGCTTATCCCCTCCAAAAAATTGATGACGTCAGCTCGAAAGTTTGCCGAATAAATCCTATCTAAACTGTACAAAATATGATGAGTCTGTACTTGTAATTTATCACTCCATTCATATTTTTTGGATTTGCATATACAGGGCGACTCAAAAAAATTAATGAATGCGTAAATATATTTTATTGATTTAATCAGGAACTACAAAACCGAATGCTCTGAAATCTTGCAGATGTTTTAAGGTCATAAAGAGCATAATAAATGTTTAGTCAAAATATATTTGCTTATCCCCTCCAAAAACTTGATGACGTCAGCTCGAAAGTTTGCCGAATAAATCATATCAAAAATGTACAAAATATGATCAGTCTGTACTTGTGATTTATCACTCCATTCATATTTTTTGGATTTGCATATACAGGGTGATTCAAAAAAATTAATGAAAGCGTAAATTTATTTTACTGATTTACTCAGGAACTACAAAACCGAATGCTTTGAAATCTTGAAGATGTTTTAAAGTTATAAAGAGCATAATAAATGTTTAGTCAAAATACATTTGCTTATCCCCTCCAAAAAATTGATGACGTCAGCTCAAAAGTTTGCCGAATAAATCCTATCTAAACTGTACAAAATATGATAAGTCTGTACTTGTAATTTATCACTCCATTCATATTTTTTGGATTTGCATATACAGGGTGACTCAAAAAAATTAATAAATGCGTAAATTTATTTTTTTGATTTAATCATGAACTGCAAAACCGAATGCTTTGAAATCTTGCAGATGTTTTAAGGTTATAAAGAGCATAATAAATGTTTAGTCAAAATACATTTGCTTATCCCCTCCAAAAAATTGATGACGTCAGCTCGAAAGTTTGCCGAATAAATGCTATCTAAACTGTACAAAATATGATGAGTCTGTACTTGTGATTTATCACTCCATTGATTTTTTCTTTAATTTGCATATACAGGGTGACTCAAAAAAGTTAATGAATGCGTAAATTTATTTTATTGATTTACTCAGGAACTACAAAACCGAATTTTTTGAAATCCACTGCGAAAAAAAAACATAATAGGCATGCAGTCGTCACGTTTCCGACAGCGAGGGAAGTACTGTCTAAACTCTTTAGACCAATTTTTTTGTGTTGTTTTAAGTTGCCCCTCTTTTGTCCATTTTTGTAGATTTTTTGGGGAGTTTTTAGTGTCTTTTTTCTCGCTTTCTTGTTTCTTTTTGACCTTTTTCCATCTTTTTTTTTAATTTTTTTAGTCATTTCAAATTGTGTTTCTTGTAGCATTTGTGTGTCGTGATTTTTTGTTGCATTCTTTGCGTTCTTCGTTCATTGTTTTTTTATCGCCTTTTTTCGTCGGGATTGTTGTTTTTTTTTAATCGACTTCTTCTGATGATTTTTTGCTGTATTTCTTATGTTCCGTGTTTTTTGTTCGTATTATTTTGTGAACCTGTTTGTCGCTATTTTTATCGACTTTTTTTGCCGTTTTTTTTTCATCGGCGTTTTTGTTCCGTTTTTTTTTTGGCATATTTCTTTGTAGCATTCTTTTGTTCGTGTTTTTTGTAACCTGTTAGCCGCATTTTGTCACTTTTCTTCTCGCCTTTTTTTCTAGCTTACTTTTTTTGTCGCGGTTTTTTTTTAAGTCGCCTCAGGATTTTTGTGATCTTTTTTGTAGATATTTTAAGCTGCATATTTTGTCATTCTTTTGTTACATTTTTTGTATTATTTTTCTTTTTGTTGGCCACATTTTTTGTTCGCCTGTTTGTAGTTATATTTAACACCTTGTTGCGTTTTTTATAGCTTATTTCTTAGCTTTTTTTGTTGCGTTTATTTTTCACCTTTGTTGCATTTCATGTCTTTTTTCTGTAGAATTTTTTAGTTTTTTTTTCGTTGTTCTCGGTTTATTTTTGTCCCTTCTTTTGATAATAATTTGCCATTTTAACCTCATTTTGGTATCTTTAATTGTCGTTTTTGATTGTTTATCCCATTCCTTTGTGTTTTTCTTTTTTTGACTGTTTTTTCAGTCACATTTTTTCGCTTTTTTTGTATGTTTGTTATGTTTAGTTGCATTTTTTGTCCATGAAATAATAAAAATAACAACCTGTAATGTTTGTATCGCTTTATTACAAATTTAAACATAATAAGGCACAAAAAACAGTAACACTATGGCATCCAAATTTTTTCTTAATGTATGGCATGTGACATTTACTAAGGTTTATTTGAATTTATTTTTATCACATCAAATAAGAGCCTCGATATCACAGACCAATATATCACTTATTATTATTACTATAACTAAATATATCACTATATACTTACAAACAAAAGGACTTTACACAATTGATAACATCGTTTACATACAAGAAGAATAACAAAGGTCTCAATTCGAATCTTGGCATACACCAGAAAAACGTTCTTAGATATTTAACCCAACTACCTCAGAACTATTTAGATGAAGTGCACAAACACTTCACTATTTCTACCAACACTGCAACATTACTTTTGTACGAATTCATTTTATACTCCCCCAACCATCTCTTACACAAATCTGCGATATTCCGTTGTCTCCTTTTTTCCACGATCAACCACAACACAACTCGCTCGTTGTCTTTGTCTTCGTAACTCATCCACAAGTCGATCTGATTATACTTACATTTAAACTTCACACACTTCCAGGTTGTAATCAACAACTTCAGCACATCGTCGTTCCTGTCTTCACTAACCAAACGCAAAAGCACGTGAAAGAGTTCATTTGCAAGAGCGACAGCTTTGTTCAGTTCGATTGTCCACTCCAGAATCCAAAAATGACGATTTGTGTGCATCAAACTCATCAACGAACACAGCGGCGTATCACCCACTTTCAACAAACGCAAAATTTTGGCACCTTTTTTGTCTAGAACTCCTCGAGGTTTGACTTTTTTCGGATAATACTGTGGTTCGAATCTGTTTGGATCGAGACGTTGTTCTAGACATTTTAAAAGTGAGGGGGATTCGTTGTCTTGGGTGATTCCCACTGCACCATGAGCCAACAAGAGTTGGACGAAGTAAGGGTTGCCAACTTTGCACGCTTTGTGTATAGGTCTTTCCCCGCGTTTGTTACGAGTGTTAACATAGCTGACCCTTCTGAGTAACAAATTAACAACTGAAGGGTTGTATTTGGTACAGGCTCGATGCAAGGGAGTGTCCCCTTTTTTATCAACGCACTCCAAAGACACCCCTTTTTCTAGAAAAAGCTCCACGGCTTGGTAGTTCAATTTTGCGCAAGCGTAGTGCATCGGGGTTCCGTGTTCTTTGTCTGGAACATCCAACTTCGCCCCTTTTTCCACCAGGAATTGCAAAATAGGGAAGGATCGTTTCCGGCAACAATAATGCACTGGAGTTCTCCCGAAGAAGTCGGGACTGTCCAAAATCGCTTGAGATTGCTTGACGAACAAAAACTTGACTATGTTAAGTTCGCCAAAATCACAAGCTAAGTGGATTAGCTTTTTCCCGTTCCGGCGACTAAAGTCCAATGAGGCACCTTTTTCCAGGAACAGTTCCACAATGTCGAAGCGAGCTGATTGACAAGCTTCGTATATGGGTGTTATTCCTTGTCGATCTGGAGTGTAAAAATCGGGTTCGTGGTCAAGCAAAAGTCTGATGAAGTTGATATCGCCTGCGAAACACGCGCAATGTAGAGGGGTCTTGAACGTGCAATAGGGAGAATTGATAAATTCCAGAGCATTGATGGGTGTTTTAGCTTGGATTAACAATTTTGCTTGGTCGTAATCGCACTCTAGGCACGCTTTGTGCAGTAACGTTCGACAATAACAGGAAACCAAATTGGTATTGCGAGAAAATTTCGCCCCGCTGGTTAACAAAACCTCGACCATTTCGTAATCGTAGTTAGCGCAGGCTCTATGAATCAGATTTTCTTGACAATCTGTGAGGTATCGTCTGGTTTGAGGATCGGCTGCAATTGTCGTTATAATATCTTTTGATCCGTATTCCACAGATTGGTAGACGATACTGTTACCATAGAGATCCTTCATCAGCCACAGTTCGTCACACAAATCGAGTAGGTCAGTATAGTCAAACGCCAAACAATATTCCAAGATCGTCAAAACGTGGTCGTCGAATAGTCGCGTTCTTGTACTAGTTCTAGCTGTTAGCAAAACAAACGGAACTAGTTTAATCGACGCTCCGTTAAAAAACACCCAGTCGTTATGTAGAACTGCGACGATTTCGTCTTGGTCGCATTTTTTGAGCAAAAATACAACAATGTCGCGAGTGGTAGGACGGTCTGACGATCGCACAGCTGTGTTGTCCACAAAAAACTGACAATCTTTTTCTGTTACGTCCAAAATCTGATAACTTTCACTCCAACTACAAGCCACTTCTAAACCACTTCTGTTCATGTTGTCTCTTTTGCTAAACTCCTCCTGTGTACACTTTTCCAAAAGAGACAAATTCTTATACAACACTGCTACGTGCAGCGGACACTTTTTTGCCAAAATCAAGTCAAAGAAGAACCTCAAGTTGTTGTATTTTTTGTCAAACACGAAATCCTTGATGGAGGAAACTTTGTCATGGTGATTGGCAAGATACAAAGCCGCGAAGTATTCACCAAACGAGTTGTGAAAAAACTCCGGACGATCGTCTTCACTGATCTTCGTTATAAAACCCACTTGATCTTTGTCTTTGGACGTGGTGACACCAGCACCAAGTGATTGTAGAACGTCGTCTTCGAAATACAGTTTCAGAGACACTCTTCCATAGTATTCGCTTTGTTGTTGCTTTTCGTTTTTGATTCGTCTGCGGGTGTAGTCGTTACTCACGTCCGCGTTTTCCTTCTCTGTGAAGTACCTAGTGAAAATTTTATCCACGAAGTGTTCGTACAAGTCGGCAATCGACAAAATGTCTGTCAACAAAGCGGAATACTTGTCTTCGTCACCACGGAACAGTTCAGTGAGAATGTAAATCTGTAACGGGATCCCCAAAATATCGTTGTACGGAAACAACTGAATGCTCGTCTTCATTTTTGTGTAAATGTCGTCTAGTTTATCGCCAGAGCACTCTAGTCGGGTTTTGATATACCTGCGCTGTTCCGCTTCGTCGAACTCCTTGATACTTCGCGAAACCACGTTGAACCGTCTTTCGAGATCCCGCTGCAGGTTGCACCTAGACGTAATCCAGTGCTTCGACTTGGATTTGGCTAGTTTTTCGACGATGGTCTTCACCGTTTCGAAGTTCGAACGCGATATTTCATCCAAGCCGTCCCAGAAGTACCAAACGCGACCTTCCCTCACCAAAATGTCGATTAACTTTACCTCAAAGTCCTGACTTCGTTTTCGGGTTACATCTAAAATGTATTTTTTGAATTTGTCACTGTCGTCTCCTGCTTCCCGAAAGTGTTTGGAATGGTCCCTGGCATAAATAAGGATGCTCCAAACCGACGCACAGCTCAGGTTCTTCAAATCTTTCATCAGAGTGGTCTTCCCCATTCCAGGGTCGCCACACACGAGATTAACTCTATTGTCTTCGTTGTTCAGCAATTCTGACTCCGTCGTGACTACATCGTTTCGCAAAAATGGGGTCAGGTGATGCGAATTATTCGAGCTTCGCACCCACTCCCAACTTTCGTCGTCGTCAATGTACACGAGACGAAATTGGTGACAAGTTTTCGTCGTTTTCTCACAAATGGCTTTGAAATCCTCCACATCTATGTCGTCTTCGTCTATAACCATACATTCTTCTCTGTCGATGGTTTGCTCTTTCAAATCCAAGTACTCTTCTACCGTGTGAACACTCCCCGAGAAGTTGTATCGTTCGGTTATAGCTCTATCGTCGTCGACTTCCACTAGTATCACCACGGTTTGACGAAAATCAACTCTCCGTAAGAAACTATCGTCAACGACAATTCGTGACAACGATCTAGGGATGTAAGAAACCGGAAGCGCTTCTTGGGGTTCGCCAATCAGCAACGGTTCGTCTAACATTTCTACAAGTTCGTCTACACGGAAAACTTCAGCGATTTTTTCTTTCTGGTCCATTAGTTCGACTAAACTAATTTCTTCTTTTCCTTGTAACGAACAAGTAAATGTTGACACTATCTGACCATACAGAACTTGGTCTACTTTCTTCAAGTCCGACAATCTATGGAAGGTACGAAACTCCGAAGCGGATCGTTTCTTCGTCAAAACAATAAATTTTCTGTTTTTACAAAGTCTGATGGCTTTCTGCACCCCCTCGCCGTCCTTGACAATCAACGGACACTCATCCATCAACCACAACAACTTGGTGTATTCTTCGTCATTCAAATCGTCGAACGAACTGACACCAAGTCGCATTATCCCAAAAATCTTGGCCTTATGCAAGTAGTCACGGTCTACATCGTCTCTAATTCCGTTCCACAGCTTCTTTATTTTGTCAGACTTATCTTCCGCTAGAAGCGTGATACCAAATTTTGATACAGCATCCCGTAAGTAGTCATATTTCTCGTCAATTTGTCCCCTCTGTGGAGAAAAAAATTCAGCTGAAGGTGACAACACCATCAAACCTATGACGTGCTTCATAAGCGACGAATGCAAGACGGTTTTCTTGCCCGGTTTCAAGCTCCACGACTGTACAAAGTCGACGTACCTTTTACAAACACTGTCGTCTTGGCAAGCAAACAGCGAACGAAATTTCTGGTCGATTTTTTCTCTGAGTACCGAGACCGAGTCGTAGTTCGCTATCAAAGTAAAATTGTCAAAAAATCGCTGGTATTTTTGCAAAAGTGGAACGTCGACGTTTGTGTTTTTACTCCCACGGATGGTAAACCTAAAACGTCTGTTTTCCGTATCCGCGGTCGTCACAGTCATGTCAAAATCCACCCCGCTTTTGCTATCAACGAGACTGAAATCCGTGGGGGCGAATTTCCTGTTGGTGACGAGAAAATACTGACAGGTCCCGAGATCGTCGCATACTTTTACGTATTCGTCGAAGTACCTCAGCAAGCCGCAGTTTTTGTCCCAGCTGTTCAACTTGGTGGGCGTAATTTGCCCGCCTGTGTTTGAGTATTTGAGTTGAAGGGCGGCTTTTCCGGCAAGTTGCGGGTTTGGGGAGTCCAGGTCGCAGACCACGTCGTCGTAAGCCCCAAAACGTGAGTGGTTTGCGGCTACTTTGAAATTTGTTATTCTTGGACGGGTGATCAGGTCTAGGACTAGATTGGCGACGTACAGGTCCTCGAAATCTTTTCCTTCGTCGGTGGTGCCTCTGCGTTTTTCGAACACCTGCGAAAGTTTGTCAGTTGGTTTGGTTTGTTTTTGGTTTGGCTTACCAGAGAGTCGTCGTCTATGTCCAGGAGGTTACGCGGATCTGGAGGACGAGGTTCGTTGGGTGCCTGCAAGTTTATTTGATCGTTTGACATTTAAATAGTTGGTGGGATTTTTGGTGGTTATACCTCTTGTGGATTATTGGCGGTACTAGCTGACATTTTTCTGTGTAGATTTTGTGTAAACTGACATTACGTGGTTTTTGCGCTGTTTTGGATTGTTTGAGTTCTTGTGCTGCTGCTCTTGTAATCGGAATCTAAAAAATGGGAGAATTTGAGGTAAGCAAGAGAAATTTTCTGTTGCAGATCATCTATGTTGGATATCATATATTATATACAAAGTGAGTTAGAAAGTTGTACGGTTCTTTGCTAAGGTAATTTTCAACTCTACAGAGTGCTTAGTATGTTTTTGCGCAATATAGTCAATTTAGTTTTTCTATATATTTTTATGTCTCATCGGTTTATCATTGGTTTATAATGGTGTGGATTTGTGGTACGACTGGTACATTATTGTATTGATCAAATAATACCCTAGCGCATTAAGAATAGCTGCCACTCTAAATATCAAAAGAAAACACAATGGACTAGAAAGCAACTATTACTTATTAAAACCACGATCTCCGGTAACGAGGAAAATTTAAAAAATCTGAAAAATCCGAAAATTACGAAAAATCCAAAAATCCGAAAAAATCCAAAGAATTCAAGGAATCCAGACAATAAAAAAAATCTAAAAAATCTAGAAAATCCAGAGTATCCAACAAATCCAGACAATCCGAATTATCGGAAAAATTCTAAAAAATAAAAAACAATAAAAAAATCCCAAGAATCCAACGAAGCCATAGACTCCGAGGAATCCAAAGAATTCAATGAATCCAGAAAATCCAAAAAATCAGAAAAATTCTAAAAAATAAAAAAAATCCAAAGAATTCACAGATTCTCAAGATTCTAACGAATCCAAAGAATCCCAAGAATCGAAAGAATCCAAAAGATCCAAAGGATCCAAACACTCCAAAGAATCTAAGGAATCCAAAGAATCCAAACGATCCAAAGAATCCAAAGAACTAAAATATCCAAAGGATCCAAACACTCCAAAGAATCCAAAGAGTCGATAGAATTCAAAGGATCCAAAGAATATAGAATTCAAAGAAATCAAAAAATACAAAAGTCTAAAAAAGCCAAAGAATCCAAAAAATCCATACAGTCCAAAAAAGAAAGTCTAGAAAACCCAAAAACTCCACAAGATTTGAAAAAAAAATTAAAAAAATCTAAAAAATTCAAAGAATCCAGAGTCCAAGGAATCCAAAGAATCCCAAGAATCCAAAGAATCCAAAAAATCCAAAGAATCCAGAAAATCCAAAATATCTAGAAAATTTAGAAATTCCAAAATTTGAAAAAATAAAAAAAATCGAAAAGGAATCCAAAAAATTCCAGAAATCCAAAGAATCCAAAGGATCTAAAGAATACAAATAATTCAAAGAATCCAAAGAATCCATGGAATCCAAAGAATCCAAAGAATTCAAAGAATCCAGAAAATCCACAAAAATTCAGAAAATCGAAATAATCCGAAAAGTCCAAAGAATCCAAAGAAACCAAAAACCCAAAGGATCCAAGGATCCAAACACTTCAAAGAATTCAAGGAATCCAAAGAATTCATAGAGTCCAAAGGATCCAAAGGATCCAAAAAAGTCAAAAAGTCCAGAAAATCCCAAGAATCCAAAGAATCCAAAGGATCTAAAGAATTCAAATAATTCAAAAAATCCAAAGAATCCATAGAGCCCAAGGAATCCAAAGAATTCAAAGAATTCAAAGAATCCAGAAAACCCAAAACCTTCAGAAAATCCAAATAATCCCAAAATTCTAAAAAATAAAAAGAAATCAAAGAACCCAAAAAATCCCAAGAATCCAAAGAATCCAACACATCCAAAGAAACCAAACGATGCAGAGAATGCAAAAAATCCAAAGGATCCAAACAATCCAAAGAATCAAAAGAATCCAAAGAATCCAAAAAATTCCAAAAAGTTTAGAATATCCAAAAATTCCAAAAAAATTGAAAAAATCTAAAAAATTCAAAGAATCCCAAAGAGTCCAAGGAATCCAAAGAATCCCAAGAATCCAAAGAATAAAAAAAAACCGAAAAGATCCAAACACTCCAAAGAATCCAAAAAATCCAAATGATCCAAATAATCAAAAATATCTAGAAAATCCAGAAATTCGTTAAATTCAAAAATATCGAAAAAAATCCAAAGAATCTAAAGAATCCAAAGAATCGAAAGGTTCTAAAATATCCAAATGATCCAAAGAATTCAAGGAATTCAGAAAATACATACATCCAAAAAATTTAGAAAATCCAAATAATCCGAAAAACTCCAAAAAATAAAAAAAAATAGAACATCCAAAGAATCCGAAGAATCTAAGGAGTCCAAAGAGTCCAAAGAATCAAAAGGATCAAAAAGAGCCAAAGGATGCAAAGAATCAAAATATATCAAAGAATCCAGGAAATACAAAAAAAATCAAAAAATCCAAAAAATCCAAGAAGTGCAGAAAATCAAAAAATTCCAAAAGATAAAAAAAATCGGAGAAATCGAAGAATCTGAAGAATCTGAAGAGTCCAAAGAATCCAAAGGATCCAAAGAATCCAGAAAATCCAAAAAATCTAGAAAATCCAGAAACCCCAAGATTCGAAAAAATCCAAAGAGTTCAAGGAATCCAAAAAATCCAAAGAATTGAAAGAACCCAGAAAATCCAAAAAATTCTAAAAATTTAAAAAATCCAAAGAATCCAAAGAATCCAAAGAATCTAAGGACTCCAAAGAATCCAAAGGATCACAAGAATCCAAAGGTTCCAAACACTCCAAAGAATCCAAAGGATCCAAAGAATCAAAAGATTCAAAGAATTGAGAAAATACAAAAAATTAAAAAAAATCCAAAGAATCCAAAAAATCCAAAAAGTCCAGAAAATCCTAAGCATCCAAAGAATCTAAAGAGTCAATAGAATCCAAAAACTCCAAAAGATTCAAAGCATCCAAACAATTCAAAAATTCTAAAAATCAAAAGAATCCAAAAAATTTCAAAAGAATCTAAAAAATTCAGAGAATCCAAAGAGTTCCAAGAATCCAAAGAATCCAAAAAATCCAAAGGATCCAAATGATCAAAAAATCTAGAAAATCCAGAAGCTCGTTAAATTCGAAAAATATCGAAAAAAATCCAAAGAATTCAAAGAGTTCGAAGAATCCAAAGAATCGAAAGGCTCTAAAAGATCCAAAGAATCGAAAGGCTCAAAAAGATCCAAAGGATCCCAAGAATTCAAGGAATCCAGAAAATACATACATCCAAAAAATTTAGCAAATCCAAAATATCCAAAAAATCCAGAAAATCCAAATAATCCGAAAAATTCTAAAAAATTAAAAAATAAAATAAAAAATCCAAAGAATCCGCAGAATCTAAGGAGTCCAAGGAATCCAAAGAATCCAAAGGATCAAAAAGATCCAAAGGATGCAAAGAATCAAAAGGAATCAAAGAATCCAGTGAATACAAAAAAATTTAAGGAATCCAAAAAATCCAAAAAGTGCATAAAATAAAAAAATTCCAACAGATTCGAAAAAAAACGGAGAAATCGAAGAATCTAAAGAGTCTAAGGAATCCAAAGAATCTCAAAAATCCAAAGAGTCCAAAGAATCCAAAGGATTCAAAAAAATTCAAAGAATTGAAAGAAGCCAGAAAATCAAAAAAATTCAGAAAATCCAAATAATCCGAAAAATTCTAAAAAATTTAAAAATCCAAACATTCCAAAGAATCCAGAGTCGATAGAATTCAAAAGATGCAGAACATCCAAAAGATCCAAAGAATACAGAATTCAAAGGAATCAGAAAATACAAAAATTTAAAAAAGCCAAAGAATCCAAAAAATCCATACAGTCCAAAAAAGAAAGTCTAGAAAATCCAAAAACTCCACAAGATTAAAAAAAAAAATGAAAAAACCTAAAAAAGGAGGAAAAGAATCCCAAGAATCCAAAAAACCCAAAGGATCCAAACACTCCAAAGAAACCAAAAAATCCAAAGGATCCAAAGGATCCAAATAATCAAAATATCTAGAAAATCCAGAAATTCGTTAAATTCGAAAAATATCGAAAAAATTCAAAGAATCGAAAGGCTCGAAAATATCCAAAGGATCCAAAGAATTCAAGGAATCCAGAAAATACATACATCCAAAAAATTTAGAAAATCCAAATAATCCGAAGAATCTAAGGAGTCCAAAGAATCGAAAGAATCTGAAGGGTCCCAAGAATCCAAAGAATCCAAAAAACCCAAAGGATCCAAACACTCCAAAAAATCCAAAGAGTCCAAAGGATCCAAAGAATCAAAAGAATTCAAAGAATCGAGAAAATACAAAAAATTAAAAAAATCCAAATAATCCAAAAAATCCAAAAAGTCCAGAAAATCCTAAGCGTCCAAAGAATCGAAAGAGTCCCTAGAATCCAAAGAATCCAAAAGATTCAAAAAATTCAAACAATTCGAAAAAACCAGAAAATAAAGAAATTCTAAAAATCAAAAGAATCCAAAGAATTCATACTGTTTAAAAATTCCACGTCGTTAAGCACTGCTTATTGAGCAAAGAAAAAATAATTTAAAAATTTAAAAATTTCTTGGGTACAAATGTAATTCGGCAAGAGTTGCTACTGGGACCGCAGTTGTTTACTGTAAACGTCAGTGAACTTCCGGTTTATCTGTCTTCTAATAAAATTTATCAATTTGCTAACCACACGTCCGGTATAACATCTATTTATTATCGTTATATAGGTACATCTAAACGAGAAACGGAGAAAACTAGAGCTTTTTTAAAATTGCCAACCAAAATTTAGTAGAACCAAGTCTACATCTCCAAAGCAACTGAGTTTATTCACTTGATGCGGATTACACTTTTATCGGTTAAATATATTTGTTTACAAACACCATGATACACTTGGAAAACATTGGGATAATTGTGCAACGTGCAACCTTATCCTTGTTACATACCATCAAGATAACCTTCGAATCAAAATTCACAGTTGACTACTGTGTAAATATTATAGAATAAAATACTCCTGCACTTGTGGTTTATGAATCCGTGCTGAGTTTTCATCCCAGACATCCAAATTCTTGGAAAAAATTTATAAACTTTTACAATGAATCATTAATGGCTTTAATTAAGTCTAAGCCAAATTTTTCGGAAGATTTCGGAAAAATCTTTTTTAAATTATTTAATATGTCGAATTTTTTTGATGTGTTTAAAAATATTAATGAATAAGTGCACTATAATTTTTAATAAAAATTGTTACCGCTCAAAGTCTGAGGGAAGTACTGTATAGATTCTTCAGATCGGGTTTTATTTTGACTAATCAACAGTTTTAGTCACCCAGAGTTCATTTTTCAGCCAATGTTCGATAATTTATATGGTCTTACTTAACGGATTAAGCATGAAAAGGAAGAAGTATCATAGTTTGATAAAAATTACCTTCGAAATCCTTGGTCTTGCCAAAAAAATGTACCGGTAACGTTTGGAGCATGCTTTGAATACTTTTATATAACCTTACAAATTAACGTCGAACCACGTTTGTTAAACGCTGACTATAAAATTGCTAAAAATAACTACAGAATTTTGTAAAGTGATCTCTATTATCAACATTTTTGCAGGTTCCTACCTTTAATTACTACCACCTGTTGCTAGAGGAGCACTGTAACACATTCCCCACTTAAGACCTACCCTTAAGTTTTTGTAAATAGTACTTAAGTAGACACAAAACCGCCACGAAAGTGTGTGCTTTCAGGTGACCCGCTATGACTTGGTGTAAAGTGTGTTGCCTAGTCTAGGAAAAACAACTGCGATAATTTTGATTAATTTTATTTCAGTTTGTTCTTTTTTCAAACATTAAATGACTATTTTTCGGCTTCAGCATAATCAAGAAATCGCACTCCATGTCCTTCCAGGATTTCATACCAACAGAGCGTATTTTGAACGTTTTCACAATCATTGCAATCATCACCTTCATGGACATCATTCCATATTTCAAACCTAAGACATACGTTGAAAACTAGTTTCGTTGTCAAGAGCTACAAACCTATACAATTCCTGCTACCAAAACTGAAAGGGATGAACGAACAACGATGTCTTTTTGCAACTTCGTCAGGAAGAAACCGATCCGGATCAAACTTTTCCGGGTCAGGCCACACTTCCGGATCTCTGTGTAGTGTCACCACAGGAATGAGAAAATTGCACCCCGCAGGGAAAACAAACGGGTCTGGAAAAAATCCAGTTTTTGGGGATAGGTTTTGTGAACTATTTAAATTACCGGATGTAATGTCTGCCTCATTACTTCGCATAAGAAAAGGCACTAAAGGGATCAACCTCAGTGTTTCTTTAATGACTCGTTCCACGTACTCCAGACGATTGATTTCTTCTAAAGTCGGGTCTTCGTGGCACGACGTAACTGAAACCACTTCTTGATAAGCTTTCTCCTAAAAAAACAACTTTGAAAGGGTCATTATAATTGCTTAATTTACTTGAACGTCTGAGTAGATTCCTAAAAATGTTAGAATGATATTGATTGTGATTGCCGTCGTTTCACTTCCTGCTATAGACATTAAAGAAGCTTCTTCCAAAATATCCTCATGGGTGATCTGCTTGTTTCGGTTTAATTTATTCAAATGAGGCAGAAAGCGTTGACTTCGAATAGGATTGACGCTTTCGAATTCAATTGATCTGCTTTGTTCAGCTAAAATCTGCAACGGCACAATACAGCACATTTAATATCTATTAGCGACACAATACAGTACATTTTCGATAATTTTGTGACCTTTTTGCCAAGCCTGTTGGTACTCTTTACGCAAACTGGATAGTTTCCAGAAGAAATCAGTAAGAAGCCAAAATTTTCGCAATCTTTGTATAAGTATTTCTTCGATTCTGAAATCCAGGTTTACAAAAATACGAAACCAAAACGACTACTCACTTCATGGTGGCCGAAATGGCGTTATATCTTTCCTTGATCAGGTGCGGTTTTATGTTTGTTAGAGTTTCTGTGAAATTGAAAATTTTACATGTCTCCAGAGTATAAAAGTGTTATTCACCGATTGTACTATCCAGAGTGTTTTGCCATATAATTGGCGTGAGGTCCGTGGTTTCCTTGCCATGGGTGGATTCCAAAAACTCTACCATTTTTCTGGAATAGTCGACGAATATGTCGTGGAACGAATTTAAAACTTTTGGGTTAAAGGAGGGGTTGATCATTTTTCTGTGTTCTTTCCAGACACTGACTGTGAATTTTGAGCTCCGTCACTAGTATTACAAAATTTTCTACTACCTGGTGATGTTAGTAGAGTGTTTTTGGCTTCATCGTGGATGGTGTTGTAAAAAGGCGACTTATTTAAACAGTTTGTCAAAATTTTTTCCACATCCGTTGGTCTCGTGCTAATGATGTACAACTGTGAACCTACCCAGAATTTCGTAACTGGTCGATAGAAATTTAGTACTTGACAGGTCAGTTCGAAAAAATCTGGAAAAAACAATGATTTTTCTTGAATTACTAAAATAAATTGAACTTACTGCTTTTGGTTGCAGATAACAAAAAGATAGTTCCCACTAGGGGAACCGCAAATGGTCCGGGTATTTTCCAAGAGTGATAAAGCAGCCATCTTTTTTTCCAAAGAAACTGAAAAACGGCGAAAACTGCGACACAAAAGAAAAACCAGAGGATCATTCTAAGCACTAAAAGCGAGCCCATTGGCCACAACTAATCACAGATTCAAGAGTTTTTTGTTTACTATTTGAAACCAATCTATTGCGATAACGCAACGACAACTGTCGTAGTCAGGAAACATCTACTTATCCTTAGTTTAATTCTTTATAATTAATATTCAAAGTTCATCGGTTGTGTAAGTATGGAATTTGTTGATTGGTTATTAGTTGCAACGCAATTCAGTGGCATCAATTTTCTGAAACTGTGATATTGTAACTTTGAAAAAATATACAACAGTCTTTGAAGGTGATATTAAAAAAATGAGAACAATTTTGGCAACAAATTCGGATCTTGCTACACGTCACAGGGAAATTTGTAATAGAAATATGCGACATTTTCACGCCTATGCATTCAACAGCCTCGTCGCTTTCTGAATAATAATGTGATAACTCCGAGGCAACAACCTTGATACCAATTAATATTTCATAATTATATTTGCGACTTCTGTTTGAGTCGATGAGAGATGAAATCTTTGGGATCTTTACCTTCTCTCAAAATAAATTTTTCCAATTTCTAGTATAAACAGCAGAACGACCAGAAATTAAAACTCCCAAATTTAAACAATCGGATAACTGAAAAATCGAAACATCGAAAAACTGGAAAATCGAAAAATCAAAAAATCAAGAAATCGTGGAGTCGAAAAGTCGAACAATTGAGAAACCGAAATAGGCCAAAATCAAAATATCGAAAAATCCGAATCTCGATAAATCGAGAAATTCAAAAACTTAAAAATTCGAAAAATTGAAAAATTGAGAGATTGAAAAATCAAAAGAACGAGAAATCGAAAAGTGGTGAAGTCGAAAAATCGAAAAATAGAGAAATCGACAAACAAAAAGTGAAAAGTTGAAACTGGAAAAGCGGAAAAATCAAAAAACGAAAAAATGGAAAACTGGAAAAACTGAGAAACCGAAATAGGCCAAAATAAAACATTGAAAAACTGATAAATCGAAAACCTGGACAATCAAATCTCGATAAATCGGGAAAAAAAATTAAAATATCAAAAGATTGAAAAATCTAAAATTTAAAAATCCAAAAATTGAAAAATCGAAAAAGTAGACAGGTAGACACATCGACAAATCCAGAAGTCAAAAATAGAAAAGCCGAAGAATTGATATATTGAAAAATCCTAAAACTGAAATATCTAAAAACTGAAAAATCGAAAAATCAAAAAAGTGAAGTCGAAAAATTGAAACCTTAAGAATCGAAAAATTGAAAATCAAAAACCTGAAAAATCAAAAAATTAAAGAATTGAAGAACAGGAAAATCGAAACCCTCGAAGGTCAAGAAATGGGAAAATCAAAACATCAATTAATTGAAAAATCGAAAAATTGAGAGTTTATAAAAGTCAAATTTGAAAAATTAGAAAATCGAAAATTTGACAAAATGACAATTGAAAAACAGAAAATCTAAAACCGGGAAGTCGAAAAATCAAAAGATTAAGAAATCGAAACATTTGAAAAATTCGAAAACTTGGAAAAATTGAAATATCGAAACCTTGAAAAAACTAAAAAATGAAAAATCAAAGACCTGAAAAATCCAAAAATTAAAGAGTTGAAAAAACCAGAATATCGGAACCCTCGAAAGTCAAGAAATGGGAAAATCAAAACATCGATTAATTGAAAAATCGAAAAATTGACAGATTGTAAATGTCAAATTTGAAAAATTGAAAAATCTAAAATTTGAAAAAACGACAGTTGAAAAACAGAAAATCCAAAACCAGGAACTCGAAGAATCGATAGGTTAAGAAGTCAAAACATTATCTAAAATTTCATATTTTAAATCTAATCAAGAAATCGAAAAATCTGAAATTTTAAAAATTAAAAAATCTAAAATTTAAAAATCGAAAAGTTCAAAAATCAAAAAAGTAAAAAAATCTACACACCGAAAAATTCAGGAGTCAAAATTCGAAAAGTCGAAGAATCGAAATATTGATAAATCCCAAAACTGAAATATCGAAACACTGAAAATTGAAAGAAAAACTAAAAATGGGGAACTAAATCGGGAAATCAAAACATTGAAAAATCGAAAAATTTAAAACAATTGAAAACAGAAAATCTAAAACTGGAAAGTCCAAAAATCCAAAGATTAAGCAATCGGAAAATTGAAAAATCGAAAAAGTAAAAAAGTCGACACATCGAAAACTCCAGAAGCCAAAAATCGAAAAGTCGAAGAATCGAAATATCGAAAAATCCCAAAACTGAAATATCCAATAACTGAGAACCTAAAAAGTCGAGAAATTGAGCAATCGAAAAATCCAAAAAGTAACGTCGAAAAGTCAAAACCTTGAAAAAACTAAAAAATGAAAAATCAGAAACCTGAAAAATCGAAAAATTAAAGAATTGAAGAACAAGAATATCGAAACCCTCGAAAGTCAAGAAATGGGAAAATCAAAACATTGATTAATTGAGTAATCGAAAAATTGACAGTTTATAAATGTCAAATTTGAAAAATTGAAAAATCGATAATTGAAAAAACAACAGTTGAAAAACAGAAAATCCAAAACCGAGAAGACGAAAAATCGATAGATTAAGAAATCGAAACATTTGAAAAATTCGAAAACTTGGAAAAATTGAAATATCGAAGAACTGAAATGAAAAATCAAGAAATCGAAAAATCTAAAATTTTAAAAATTAAAAAATGTAAAATTTCAAAATCGAAAAATCGAAAAATTGAAAAATTGAAAAAGTAAAAAAATGGACACACCGAAAAATCCAGGAGTCAAAATTCGAAAAGTCGAAGAATCGACGAATCGAAATATTGAAAAATCCCAAAACTGAAAAATCGAAAAACTGAAAATTGAAAGAAAAACTAAAAATGGGGAACTAAATCGGGAAATCAAAACATTGGAAAATCGAAAAATTTAAAACGACAATTGAAAACAGAAAATCTAAAACCGGAAAGTCGAAAAATCCAAAGATTGAGCAATCGGAAAATCGAAAAATCGAAAAAGTAAAAAAATCGACACATCGAAAACTCCAGAAGCCAAAAGTCGAAAAGTCCAAGAATCGAAATATCGAAAAATCCCAAAACTGAAATATCCAACAACTGAGAACCTAAAAGGTCGAAAAATTGAGCATTCGAAAAATCCAAAAAGTAACGTCGAAAAATCAAAACCTTGAAAAAACTAAAAAATGAAAAATCAAAAAGTTGAAAAATCGAAAAATTAAAGAATTGAAGAACAAGAATATCGAAACCCTCGAAAGTCAAGAAATGGGAAAATCAAAACATCGATTAATTGAAAAATCGAAAAAATGACAGTTTATAAATGTCAAATTTGAAAAATTGAAAAATCGAAAATTTGAAAAAACGACAGTTGAAAAACAGAAAATCCAAAACCGAGAAGTCGAAAAATCGATAGATTAAGAAATCGAAACATTTGAATTGAAAAATTCGAAAACTTGGAAAAATTGAAATATCGAAGAACTGAAATGAAAAATCAAGAAATCGAAAAATCTGTAATTTTAAAAATTAAAAAAATCTAAAATTTAAAAATCGCAAAAATTGAAAAATCGAAAATGTAAAAAAATCGACATACCGAAAAATCCAGGAGTCAAAATTCGAAAAGTCGAAGAATCGAAATATTGAAAAATCCCAAAACTGAAAAATCGAAAAACTGAAAATTGAAAGAAAAACTAAAAATGGGGAACTAAATCGGGAAATCAAAACATTGAAAAATCGAAAAATTTAAAACGACAATTGAAAACAGATAATCTAAAACCGGAAAGTCGAAAAATCCAAAGATTAAGCAATCGGAAAATTGAAAACTCCAGAAGCCAAAAATCGAAAAGTCAAAGAATCGAAATATTGAAAAATCCCAAAACTGAAATATTCACAAACTGAAAACCTAAAAAGTCGAAAAACTGAGCAATCGAAAAATCCAAAAAGTAACGTCGAAAAATCGAAACGTTGAAAAAACTAAAAAATGAAAAATAAAAAATCTGAAAAATCAAAAAATTAAAGAATTGAAGAACAAGAATATCGAAACTCTCGAAAATCAAGAAATGGGAAAATCAAAACATCGATTAATTGAAAAATTGAAAAATTGAAAAATCGAAAATTTGGAAAAACGACAGTTGAAAAACAGACAATCCAAAACCGGGAAGTCGAAAAATCGATAGATTAAAAACATTTAAAAATTCGAAAACTTGAAAATCTGAAATATCGAAGAACTGAAATGAAAAATCGAGAAATCTAAAATTTTAAATATTCAATAATTAAAATACCAAAAAAAAGACTTTTTACTTTTTCGATTTTTAAATTCAAAAAATCGAAAAAGTAAAAAGTCGACACATCGAAATATCCAGAAGTCAAAAATGAAAAAGTCGAAGAACAGAAAAATTGAAAAATTCCAAAATTGATATTTCAGATCGAAAAACTGAAAAATGAAAGAAAAACTGAAAAATCGTAACATCGAAAAATTGAATACCAAGTAAACTGAAAAATCCCAAAACTGAAATGTCTAAAAATTGAGAAATCGAAAAATCATAAAAGTGAAGTTGAAACATCGAAACCTGAAAAAATAGAAAAATTGAAAAACCAAAAAACCTGAAAAATCAATTAATTGAAAAATCGACAAATAAAGAGTTTATAAGAGTCAAAAATTGAAAAATCGAAATATTTAAAAATCGTAAAATTGAAGAGAAAAACTGAAAACCGAGAAATTAAAAAATTGTAAAATCCAAAAATTGAAAAATAAGTAGGAGTAAACTGAAAAGTTTGCAGAAGAACATATTATAAACCCTGCCCACGCACCCGCCTCCATTTCGGTGATTAATTTTATCAAAAAAAGTACTACTAAAATTTATTGCAGCAGCAAGAAGACGAAATTTATTGCTCAAAAGAAACATTGATGACACAGTCCAAAATTTGGGTTGTATTACACATTCTGTTTTTTGAATTTTTATGTGACATGCCATTTACGTAGGTTGTACCTATATGTAAAATGGGGAATAAAACATCGCTATCACTATAAAAGAAGAAAAAAACCCTTGAAATATAAAGTGTAGATCGAATAATTTATAAATTGAAGAAAAATAACAAAATTATGTTTTCTCATCAACAGTTTAACAGATTTTCCGAAGATTCTAATAATATAATAACTTTGTCAATAATTAACGGTATTAAGAGTGGTCACCAGAAGGAAGAGGGGGTGGGTGGGCGGGCGTACTGCTTGCCTCTGAAAGATTAATAGGAGCAAAATTAGTTTTATCTTAAGAAATACGAGGCACCCCCATCCGCCCTCTATTTTCCCAGAAAATATGTCATTTGCCAAAATCAGTCTTATCTTACCAAGTACTAGCCCCGCCCACCCGCCCGTGTTTTTTCAGAGGATATGTCATGTGCCAAAGTAAGACTTAGTTTAGCAAGTACTTGCCAAGAAAAGACTGATTGTGGCAAATAATATACTCTCTAAGAAAATAGAGGGCGGGTGGGCGGGGCTAGTATTTGCTAAGATAAGAGTGACTGTGGAAAATTACATACCTTCTAAGAAAATAGAGCGCGGTTAGTATTCGTTAAGATATGACTGATTTTGGTAAATTTGTGAACAATATTAAGGGTAATCTGTGGAATAATAATAATAATAATAATAATAATAATAATATAATAAAGAGGGAGTGGGTGGGCGGGTCTATTCCTTGCTTATAAAAGACTCTGAAAGAAAAAGTTAAACTTAGCCCCGCCCACCCACCACATCTTGTTCCTTCTAAAATAAGAAACAGAAAATAGTATAACAAAAAAAAAACGACTACTGTTTTTTTTAACAGCCTACGTTCTCTTAATTTCCATTCCCGTTATACCATAATATGGTATAATATATATGTTTCGTACTTTTCTTTTAATATACGGCATCTTCTTTTCCCAACAAGAAACTGAAAACATGTTTAACCATAGTGTAAGAAGGAAGGGCAAAATATAAGCCCCGCCCACCCACCCTGTCTCAATTGCAATGAATTTTTTATTCGTTGTCAGACCGAGCGGCGAAGTTTAATTGCAAAATCCATATTTTTCTATAAAAATGTACTCTTTTAAAAACATATTTCACACGGTAATTTCTTCTAGAGACATGAGGATTTTGGACATAAATTCCGCCCTTGGCTCACAATGCATAAAAAACCATCACAATTGAGACGGGGTGGGTGGGCGGGGCTGATATTTCGTAGTTTTTTTTTTACTCTACGGCATCTTCTTGTCCCAACAAGAAACTGAAAACATATTTAACTATAGTGTAAGAAGGAAGGGCAAAATATAAGCCCCGCCCACCCACCCAATCTCGGTTGTAGTGATCTTTTTTATTCGTTGTCAGACCGATGGGCGAAGCGTAACTGCAAAATATATATTCCCCTACAAAAATTTTGAACATGTTTTAAGTTTCTTGTTGTGAAAAGAAGACTACTTATATTAAGAAGAAAGGGCAAAATATAAGTAATAAGTATAAGTAATTTATTTTAGTTAGCCCGAATGAAAGAAGGATCTCAACTGAACAGAGATAAAATCTTTAGAATTAGAGCAGCGTGGGTGGGCGGGGCTAGTACCTGCTAAGATAAGTCTGATTTTGACAGATGACATAGCTTCTAAGAAAATAAAGGGTGGGTGGGCGGGGCTAAAACTTAGTATGACAGAACTGAACAATATTAAGAGTAGTCACTGGAATGAAGAAGGGGTGGGTGGGCGGGGTTACTGCTTTGCTTATAAAACTAGGACTCCACTTCAGTGACTTTTTACTTGCCGAAATTTTGTATTTAGATTTAAGAACGGCGAAAAATTACAATGAACCTGAAAGTTTGCTAATAGACTTCTTCAACCATTAAATCAAATGTATGGATTCATAAAAAGACAATGCAGAGATTGTAAAAATTACATAGCTATCATGAAAATTTATTGTTCTTTGTTCATTAAAATTTTTTCGTACCTTTGTTGTTAATAGGGTTAAAATTCGTGTAGAGTGGTAATTTGATTGGAAAATGTGTGAAAATGTGTTCATCTGCGGCTCTTTAGATCACTGTGTATAATGGTGGGCCTGCTCACTTTTTCCAACAGATCTATAAGAATCCAGATTTCGACAGACTGACTAGACAAAAAATATGAAAAATATTTTTGGCTGGCTGTTAAATTTGTACAAAATAAATCAGTACTTACTATCTTTTGTTACGCATAACAGAAACCCAGATTTAACCAGGGGCAATGGGGTTGGTCCAAGGATTTTCCAAGCGTGATACAACCATCATCGCTTTGACCAAATCATTAAAATATTGATAAAAATCACAGATCACCAAAA
Organism: Zophobas morio; assembly: GCF_036711695.1. Lineage (NCBI taxonomy): Eukaryota > Metazoa > Arthropoda > Insecta > Coleoptera > Tenebrionidae > Zophobas > Zophobas morio. The sequence continues at coordinate 3,245,647 of NW_026972123.1, read as the reverse complement.
CACAAGGAGTCAACGCACGACAGTTTTAAACTATTTTGAGTTATATTGAGGAAGCAACCTTGTACTTTCCTATTAAACTGTCTCTTGTTTATATTCGAATGTCAAGGATTAATTGTAGTAAGTCTATGGAAAGTGCGTGCTTTTGCTTACAACATCGATATGAACCGGTTATAAAATTACGCCCTCGAGGAATTCCGCGTAATATATGGATGATTATTTGTTTTTTTCTACTAGTTCAGTTTATTCAGTTCATTGACTGGTTAAGTGCACTAAAAAAAATGTTTATGATATATCTACATATTCGGGCGAAGTTGTTCATAGTACTTTATTTCTATAAGTATATTCTGTCAGAAACAATTACAATAATCAATCACAATTAATTGTGTTTATTATATGCTTAAGAATCGGCAGAAAAAAATCTTGTGTATTACCCGCCCACATACTTTTTTGTCAATACTCGGTAGTTCGCAATTCACTCCTGTTCCTAAATGCTCACTTTCTGGCCTTGGCAAACAAAAAAACTATTTAATATTTCATCGATTTTATAAAAATGCAATAAATTACATATTTTGGAAACTTCGTTTCATGCTGCCTAATTAAATTCTTGTGATAACGAGTTCGGTAAGTTAATTATAGGGGCCTTCTGGCAACTTTTTTTTTGTTAAAACTAGGAAAGGTGAGAGGTCAAACAAGCTTCAACTGCTTTGATTTTCAAAGCGTTCTAAATCGAATCTAAATTTTGAATCTTGATATTTTTTTCATTAATTTATATTTTTTAGTTTCGATGTTAAAAATGACAGAAGTTATGAAAATCCAGAATACATTTGACAGAGGCAACATTTTTTTTTAGGAATGCGGTAGTGTGAAAATGTCACTGTAAAATTCCTAACAGCAAGTACGGTGTTGCTTGGTATAATAGTAAAAGACAAATTGAAAGTTTGAAGGTTCTCGTGGTACTTTAATTCCTGGGCCCAAAGTGCAAAGGGTAAGACCCAGCAGGTTATCACACTAGTTTAAAAGTCAAGGACTAGTTTTTTTTGCGATACCATAGGAAACAATTGCACACATTTGTGTATTGACATCATCGATGAAAAAAAATTCTTCAAGAATTTCGCACAATATCTGTATGTTGGTACGTAGAGGGATAAGCAGCAAAACTTTTTTCATGAATATGAAAAAAGAAACTGGCTGGTTGGTATATTTACTAGTTCTAAATGACAAAAAAACACAATTTTTTTATATTTGGTGACAAAACTCGATAACCTTGCACTTCATCGGTTACGTTTTCTATACCAAAATCCTTCAATTTTATTGGAATATCTAATCTTTTCCGGTTTCACTGTCATCAGTTTTGAGCAAAACAGAATACATGAAAGTTTAATCATTTCTACAAAAAATTATTTACATTTCGACTGCGTAAAACAGTGGTAACACGTATATCAGTGTAATACTGAAAAAAAAAAATAGGGCTAAACGTTAACTGAACGTCAGTTGATGATTTTAAAATCCATATCCACGACATAATATTAATGATATTTTAAAAAAGGTTATGAGTGCAAAACAATTATTTACAGCACATTATCAACGGGTATACATTACATCGGAAGAATGTCACATAGACATTTGTTTGATTTGAATGAGTTTATCGCCCCAAAACAGACGACTGAAATCAGTCATAAGCCTCCATTGAACAAAATACTCTGAATGTTATTATTATAATTTCTATCTTATCATTATTTTATTGTTATAAAGACGAGTGTATTCTCACATTTTCCAGAAAATATGGTTGCTCGTTCTTAATTTGATCAACAATAAATTGACTGATTCATTAATTGTTTTGAGTCACCTGTTTAAGCAAATCTAAAAAATACGAATGCAATGATTAAAATCTGTTCAATTTTGCACATTTGCGACAGAATTTATTCGACAAAAAAAAATAAATGTTTTGGAATCACGAAATCGTTTCCTTTAATATAATGATATTTATTGGTGTACTAAGTCTTAATTGTCTACAAATATTAGTATTTCAGTACGTACCGGGTACTTACTGTAAGAATATTGTTAGGCGTGAATATCCTTCCACGTTTCTCTGTATTTTCAACCAAACATATTATAAAATTAAGGGAAAAATGATAACTTAAACGTTAGAGGGCCTAAAATTAAAGATATTTAGCTGCGATAACAGACCAAGCCTTATCATTAGCACTACATGATGATGATTTAGAGAACGGATTTATAAGCACAAAAAAATTAAGAATAAGCGCTTAAATAAGTACAACATTTTCAATAAAAAAGTTTTATTTTAAGCAAAAAAGCATTAAAAACATAATCATATTACGAATCAAAGAACGCTTCTTAGAACTTTGGATAAAATATTATTACAATAATCCTAGACTTTATATTTTACACACGTATTTCAGTTTTCTTTAAAACAATTTATGATTGTAATATGTTCCAAGTTGTCCACTGTAAAATTTTTTCGCCGATCATTTAAAATGTGTTTAAAATTGGAGAATGTGCGTTCAACATCCACACTCGTTGTTGGCGCAAATTTGAATTTTGCAACTAATGTTGAATCTAACTCCAAATTTTCCACCTTCTGGCCTTGTAAAACACGAGCAACGTCGGAAAGAACACCAAAACCTACATTTTTATTTAACACTTCGTCAAATTTTTGAGATACTCTAGTACCAATATCACCCCTTACTGCATTTGCTTGTTGTTTAAATTCTTTCACTAAGTTTATGGCATCTACCAACAACATGTTGGGTTTAACTTTTCTATTACCTCACATACGAATTGATAATTGCTTCTTAGAAAAGCTAGATCTTGTCGCAAATCTTTGTTTTCTAAAATATGTATGCAATCTTTAACCGATTGAGAAGAATCTTCGCTAAACTCCGTAACTACTTCCTCAAATTCTTTGATATATTTGTCATAATAAAATGTGGCCTGTAACCATGTTCCCCACCTCGTTATAATCGGCTCTGAGGGCAATGGTGTGTTTGGAAATTTTTCCTTAAAATGTTGCACTCTTAGTGGGGTTTTAACAAAAATCTTTTTACCATTTGCCACTAATTTATTAACAGTAGGAAACTGCAAACGTATTCCTTCAGCCACTCTGTTTAAACCGTGGGCAATGCAAGTAGAGTGAATTAAATTGAGGTACAATATTTTTAGATTATTCCCTGCTTTCAACATATAACGAGCTGCATCCGAGATCATCAATAAAATTTTATTTGGCAAAAACAGTGACGTAAGACTGTCATTTACAAATCTGGTAATCGTATTGCCATTTGTTTATCTAACATTTTCAAACTTACTACATACCCTCGACTAGGAAAATTTTCATTGAAGATTCCAACAATTAAACTTGCCACGTATCTTCCACAACTATCGGTTGTTTCATCGACAGCGAACCATAAATAATTATCTCCAATGCGATGTTTAATTTCGTTTTAAACTTGCTGAAACACTGGGCCTACATAATTTTTTCGGAGAGTACTTTCAACCGGAATATGTCGATTGCAGTGTTTTTCAAGGAATTCTTGAAGAGGGCCTTTCTCCAATTTTTTTAAAGGTATATTGGACTGGATCATTATTTTACATAAATCGAAATTAAATTGAAACTGCTATCTTTTGTGGAAGTAGATGCAAGAGATTCATGTATGGTCTGCTGTTTAATTTTAGAAACTTCAAACATTTTCTTCCTTTCTACATGAAGAGTCGTTCTGACATGTTGCGTCACGTTATATTTTTTATCACTTTGAATCTAAAACAACGTACATATACAGGATTAAGATAGGAAAATAGATAAAAAAAATTAGTGGGCTTACGGACTTCACACAAGCTCTGCAGAATATTTTGTTGTTTTCTAATTTTAATTCTGGAAAATCTCTTATTCACTCATCCGGCGTCGATTTTACTTTCGGCATTCTTTTAAAATATTAGTAATATTACCAAAAAGAACTCAACATGTAACAAGGGAGAACCACGTATAACACTGTACTACGACAGATGCGATAGACTGATGGTTGTGAAATAAACGGTTCATTTACTTAAAAGTTTCCATTAGAAAAATTTTAAGGTAGGTGGTTGGGTACAATAATCCTTTTTTCTAGGAAATATTCAACGGTCTTGCCGCAAAATGCCCAAAAAGAACATCTGGTTAAAAGCTTTAATTCATTATATTATCAACGGAAGTAAGGATTTAAAGTCATAAAATCTATGGAGTATTTTTCCAATCCTATAATAAAATTTTATTACCCAAACGACCGGAACCTATTCACAGAAAGGGTCTTGAGTAAGTGTACTTCAATGGTCAAGTCCAGGTAAAATGCATACTATACGATACGCCTAACTAACAAGTATTTGTCATCCCGACAAGGCCGGCATTTGAACAAAATATGCATTAAAACTCATATTCGTCGAAAAAAGCATTAAATAAGCATATAAGTTTTAATATGCATAAAATTGAAAAAAAAGCAAATGAGCATAAAAAAAATGTGTCAAATGACTCCAAATTGTATCATAGTTACAGATATAAAAAAGTTTTGAAGTGCTTACATTTTTCACAAAAAGCATTAAACCTAGAAATCCGCTCTCTAGTGATAAAATAGCTATGAATTCTTGGAGAAGTGTCACTGGATTTAAGAATTTAGTACAAAGCAGACTTGGGTGGATCACCGTGTTACATATTATCCGTTCACGATCTTTATATAGTAGGTAAATTAAGAGTTAAAAAATTTGCCAGAAATGTAAACATTGTTGCCGATACTTTCAGTTTTCAGTAGCAATGACCAAGTTAACGATATCAATTTCTTAGAAAGAATAAAACTTTACGCTATTTAAAACATTTTAAACATTGTTTTTATATGAGTGGGGGTTCTACATACGACTATTGTCGCATGCCATATTAAGCATCTCATCTTTAATTCTCAATCATCAGTTCGTTCTGTTCGTCCACTCTTCTTAGAAATGGAAATTGAACAGCCCATTTCCATGTCTTCCAGCTTCTTTTATCACTTTTCTAAGATTACTAAAAGGGTTGGCTTGCTCTAGTGCTTTGATTGGTTTAGCTCTTCTCAAACATTTTTCCGGCCTTAAATTGAAGGATTTATCTATATAGCTATTACTAATTTGTTTCTAATTTGGTTCTTACAAAAATACAATTTCGTCTTCGGCTGACCGTTTGCAAATCTGGTCACTTCTGCCCTTTCCTTTAATTTATGGCAGCCATCTACATCTGGGATACCATAAAGAGTTCCCGGTGCAGATGGGTGCAGTATTTTACAAAACGTTTTGTTTTCACTCCCTCATTCTTTTCTGTTCGTTCAGTAAGTTTAAAAGTGTACTGCTCTGCGAATATTACAGTGTGTTAAAAATTAAAAATTCCATAATTCAGTTTGCGTCGAATTATATATTATCATTTTTGGAATCAACAGTGTTTAAGGTATTTAGATAATTATTTTCGTTTTGTTAAATACTAATACTACAACTTATTCATTAAGTATTTGATTAAATAAAATGTCTGAGCGCAAATATCTCAGTGGAATCCAAAAGAGGAAACTTAAGCTTCAACATGAACAGGAACTAGCAAAATGTCGAAAAGTCACAAGTTTTTTTACACCTCAACCTTCTACTTCCACTTCAAATAACTCAACTGGTGAAAATGAAGTTATTTTGAAAAGTGTGAAAAATGCTGCTGGAACTTCATGCAACAACTACGCTACCACCGTCACCGATACAGTCGACGAAAACATGATTAAAGATGAGGCTAAACAAATCGTAAGTGATATATTTAACGATAAATTTAAAGATATAGCATTAACAATGAAAATTTTATCGGAAGTTGCCTATCAAAAGAAAGCTCGTTTTTCCAAAATAAAAGGGAAGACAATATTAACTCTGAGTCTATCAGGAATTATAAGGGACAGAGCAGACAATTTACAAACAAATATTTTCTGAAACATTTAAAAAATGGGCAACAATTAACGAGATCTTGGTTATCCTATTCGAAAAGCAAAGGATGTGTTTTCGGTTTAGTGTCAAATTATTCTCCAGAACACAAACATCTTTAATGAGTGGTTATTCAGATTGGGCAAACATAGTTCGTACTTTGGACAGTCATGAAGAATCTCAGGATCACAAAAAGGCGCTGCTAACCTGGTCATCCCGCAAAGAAAACAAAAACGTTGTTGACAGGCATCTTCAGGAAAAAATAAAAAATGACTGTGGATCTTATTACAATGTCCCGAGGCGAGTTGTGGCAGTTATTATGACATGATGAAAAATGGGGTTCATCACATAATGGAAATTTTATGGGACTTATGGAACTTATTGCGGAATTTGATCCTTTTTTGAAACAACATATAGTGAAATGCCAAACCGAACAACTAGTTGCAAGTTACTTGTCTAAAACGGTTTATGAAGAGATAATCGACATAATGGCAACTCAAGTAATAAAAAAAATTATTGAGGACATAAACGATGCAGATACAAAATATTATTCAATTATTGTGGATTCTACTCCAGATTTGTCACATACGGACCAACTGGCAATTACTTTGAAATACACTTCCCAAGGAAATGTTTTTGAAAGATTTTTATCACTTATACCAATTGACAGTCACACAGGAAAGAATTTATTTAATACAATACATTTATTTTTAGAAGAAAATAGTCTTTCAATGAAAAATTGTCGAGGGCAGTCGTATAATAATAATAATAATAATAATAATTAGAAAGTTGTTCTGTTAATCTAATCAATGCATATCATTACTTGGTCTTAGTACCCGTAATGATAGAAGTCTTGCCTGAATGCCTGTCATTTCCGGGTCAGTGGTGGGTCTTAATTTATTGTCAAACAGAACTGTTACAATAGAGACAATAAAATATAAATAAGAGAATTGATGGCTACATTTGCCTTAAATAAAAATTAAATGTACTCTCCTTACAATTAAAAATATCTAAATTAACTGGTAGATTGTTTATAGCAGCCACAATTTTATTAACAACAGAGCTATTTAAACCAAAATTAGTTGTTCTAAAGGGACAAACAAATATATCGCTGTTTCTGGTATTAACTAAAGGAGCTTTGAAATTTAAAAGCAACAAAAGCTGTGGACAATCTATTTGATTATGCAAGAGTTTGAACCCAAATCGTAGCTTAAATTTCAAAACGCGTTTCGACAGTGCTTCCAATTCCGTTAGATTAAGTCTCTGATCATAATTATATTGCGATTTATTAAGCCCCATCTTGAAAATTAAAAAGTTACACATTTTTCTCTGCACTCTTTCTAGTCTTGTTACGTGGACTTCGTAAAAAGGAAACCAAATAATTATGCCGTACTCTAAGATAAGTCTAACTAGTGTAATAAAAAGCTTACGAACAGCAGCAACGCAGTGAAAATCACTAGTCATCCTTTTTATGAAGCCACTTACACGATATGACTTATCAATATTATAATCTATGTGGCTATTAAAGCGTAGTTCAGAATCAAAAACTATTCCTAGATCTTTAATTTCATTCACTCTTTCCAAAAGCTTATTATTTATAGCGTAGGCGAATACATAGTTACATAATTTTGTAGAGAATGTTATAATCTTGCACTTGTCATTGTTGAGCATCATATTATTATTAATACACCACTTGGTAGTAACATCCAGGGCTGCTTGGAGCCGATAACAATCTTCAAAGGAACTTATCTTGGAAAAAATTCTTAAATCATCAGCAAAAAGCAGTAGATTCGAAGTAGAGAGGGATACTACAAGATCATTAATAAATAGTAGGAAGAGTATTGGACCAAGTTGACTGCCCTGGGGAACTCCGGAAGGTATTAAGGAGGATCGGATAGAAATCCTTTTAACGAAATTATTTGAATACGATTGGTAATATAAGAGAAAATCCATTTGTGAAGTTGACCACAAATACCGAGATACCAAAGTTTTTTCATTAGAAGAGTATGGTTAATACGATCAAACGCCTTACTAAAATCTAAATAGACCGAGTCAACCTGGCATCCATCTTCAAAAGCATCGATAATAAATTCATTGTATATAGCAAGATTAGTCACTGTACTTCTACTAGGAAGGAATCCATGTTGATACGGTGAAAAGATGTTTCTGTACATTCGAATAAGTTGTTCATTAATAATTGATTCTAAACCCTTACATAAAGCAGAAATAATCGATATAGGTCGATAGTTAGTAACTTCAGATTTGTCTCCAGTTTTACGCAGGGGAATCACATGAGATTGTTTCCAAATACTGGGACAAATACCAGTGTCGATAGATTTTCTGTAGAGTAAAAAGACAGGCCAGGCTAAGCTACTAGCACACTGATTTAGGAAATAAGGAGGAATTCCATCTGGTCCTGGATTTAAACTAGGTTTTAGAATTAATAGTTTGTTTCGAATCAAGTCAGGATTTAAGTCAATATCATGTAAATTAACGTTATTCGGAAACAAAGAGGGATTTAATTCAGGGTTTTGGTTGTTCACGTTTGAATCATATACAGACTTAAAGTACTTAGCAAACATATTACTTGACATTTGCTATAATTTAATTTCATTAACACTCCGCAAGCAGAGAGAAACATTCTCCAATATTAAACCCAATTTAGTGGGAAATATTGAGTTTTCAAGTGCGAAAGTGTAATTAAAAAGTGATAATACAAAGACCGGAGTGCATGTACATAACAAAATTCGGATAAATTGGTACGTAAACAAACACTGTCTAGGTTAGGAAAACCGAGCTGTAACCTACGAGGGGTCGACCCGGGGAACAGTGCGGAGCGGGGAGTAGGCAGTGATAGCGAAATAGCGAAAAAGCGAACTGATAAGATAGAAACCGTAAGTCAGTGGCGGCGCATAAAATGACCGATACCGACGAGAATAGCACCGACGAAAAGGGAAGGAAAAGAATGGCTGATCAAGAGAATAACATCTTTAGTAGGAGTTCGAAAACTGCCAGAACACCAGGCAAAAAAGAAAAACCAGCAGATGGTGATAAACTGGAAAAGATAATGGAAATGATGATGCAACTAACTACTGATATAAAAGAAATAAGGAAAGGAAATCATGAGTACAAGCTAGAGTTGAGAGGGTTGAAAGTCGAAAACGAGAAAATTAAAGAGGATAATCTCAAATTAAGACAAGAGCTAGAGAAAGTTAAAGAAAGGGTAGAAAAGCTCGACAGAGATAATAGAAAAAACAATATTGTTGTTAGTGGGTGGAAAGGAGAAATAGGAACTGACAAGCCACTAGCAGAAAATATGGAAAAATTTTTAGGAAGAATTGTAGAGGGGGAAGTTGCAGTTAAAAATGCTTACCAATTAGGCCCTAAAATTTGTTTAGTTGAACTGGGTAAAAAAGAAGATAAGCTAAAGGTTATGCAAAACAAGAAAAAATTGAAGAATGAAGGAGGCGATAGAATATATATAAATGATGATTGGACACCGGAAGAAAGAGATATAAATAAGAAAATAAGAGAAATTGCTAAAGAGGAAAGAAATAAGGGGAAGCAAGTCAAGTTAGGTTATAGTAAAGTAACTATTGAAGGCAAGACTTATAAATGGAATAAACACTCAGAAACATTAGAAGAGGTCTCAAAAAACTAGCGCAAAATAGGACAAAATGGCATAAGGTAACGAACCCGGCAAGGATAAAGGACACGAGATTGGCTAACGGAAAAATACATAGAAAAGGCTGGAAAATGGGAACTTGGAACATTAGAGGTTTGAACGGGAAAGAAGAAGAACTTTTGGATGAATTTGAAAAATTGGGTTTGAATATTCTGGCAATAACGGAAACCAAGAAAAAAGGTCGTACAAGTATGGAACAAAGAGATGGGCATCTCCTGATTCTAAGCGGAGTTAAAGTAGAAGAACGGGCACAAGCGGGAGTGGGATGCCTAATAGAAAGAAACATAGTGGAATTTGTAAAAAAATGGGAGTTTTATTCGGAAAGAATTCTTAAGTTGGAGATTGAGACGGATAAGAAGCAAGGGATTAATATAATAATTATTTATGGACCTAACGAAGATGATAGAGCTGCAGTAAAGGATGAATTCTGGGCAGAAGTAACGGAAATAGTAGATAATGCAAAAGACAGAACGATTATACTAGGGGACCTTAATGGTAGAGTAGGACGAAGGCTTAATGATGCGGAAAATGTAATAGGAAAACACGGAGAAAATATAAAAAATAAAAATGGAAGAAGGATAATCGAATTTTGCACCCAAAATAACCTGCTTGTAATGAACACGTTCTTCCAGCATAAGGAAATTCATAAATATACTAGAGTACTTGAAAGTAGAAATGAAAAATCTATCATAGATTATGTTTTAATTAATAGAAACTTTAGACACGTAATACAGGATGTAAGAGTGAAAAGAGGGCCTGAAATTAATAGTGATCACTTTCTAGTCCAAGCGAACACGAGCATTGGTTATACTAAAGACAGAGCTGGAGAAAAACCTAACCCACCAAAGAAAGCACCAAAAGTAAAATTAAGAACATACAAATTGAATAATCCTAAAGTAGCACGAGACTATAGAAATATAATAGAAGAAATGATAGAAGAAACCGATACTGAAAGGTTGAATTGTCAACAAACATGGACAGTATTGAAGGAGGCGATGTGTAAGGGTGTGGTACGATCATGCGGAACAACAAAGGAAAACCCAAAAAGGAAACAAACTCATTGGTGGAACGAAGAAATTAAGAACGAAGTGAAAATCAAGAAGAGGATGTGGAGAGAATACCTGCAATGGAAAACAAATGGAAATTATAATAAATATAAAGAACAAAGGAACAAAGTAAAAGAAGTAATAAAGAAGGCAAAAGAAAAGTCTTGGGTAGACTTTGGAAATAAAATGGAACAGGATTATCATACTAACCAAAAGCTCTTCTACAGAATTCTGAAGAGTTTACGAACAAACAAGAAAGAAGAAACAATTAAACAGATAAGAAACGCAGAGGGTATTTTGCTGAAAAAGGAAGAAGAGATTATGGAAACTTGGAAAAAGTATTTCGAGAAACTACTGAGCAGCGACGAAACTGACAGGTCCGTCGACGTGGTGGGAGACGATAAAGAATGGGGACAAGAAGCAAAAATAGAGATTAATGAGACGGAGATGGCAATAAAAATGTTGAAAAAAGGTAAAGCTGCAGGATATGACCAGATTACGGGAGAAATGCTGAAAAATCTGGGCAGAAATGGGTTGAAATTGCTCACAGATGTATTCAACAAAGCAATGAATGAAAACACAATCCCGAAAGATTGGGAAGTTGGAGTGATAATACCATTCTTCAAGAAAGGAGACAAGACTCAGTGCACAAACTATCGAGGTATTACATTACTCAGCGTGGCGTGTAAATTATATGAGCGAATTTTGGAACAGCGGACAAGAAGGATAATTGAACCACAACTTGATCAATCGCAGAGTGGATTCCGGAAAGGAAGAAGCATCCAGGACCATATCTTTACAATTAAACAACTTACGGAAAGGGCGAAAATAACAAGTAAAAATATATATGCAGCATTTATCGATATAGAAAAGGCTTTTGACAGGGTGCCAAGGTCCGCAATCAACGAAAGTATGGTAAAGAGAAATATAAGTACAAAATTGAGACAAGCAATTATGAGCCTATATAGAACAACTAGAAACTATGTGAGGACCGATAACATGGAATCAAGAGAGTTTGTAGTGAAAGAAGGACTAAGACAAGGAGGGGTTCTAAGCCCCTTGTTATTTAACTTAGTTATGGACGACATCATAAAAGAAACAGGTAATAAGACGAGCAAGCTGTACGTAGGGCATAGATGTTTAAAACCTGTATGGATCAAGCAATGTGCTTTCGCAGATGATCTGGCGATCTTCGCGGAAACGGAACAGGATCTACAGAAGAACGTTGAGATCTGGAACAGAGCATTAATGGACAGAAAATTGAAAATAAATGTAGAAAAGACTAGGGTCATGGTAATGGGAAAAGCTAGTCATGACATTAGCGTACAAATAGATGGAAAAGCTATAAAACAAGAGGAAACCTTTAAGTATTTAGGAGTACTGCTGAGCAGCAATGGCAATCAGGAGGTGGAAATCAAGGCGAGAATCGAAAGTGCAGCAAGATTGTACCACAGTATTAAAAATACATTCATAGGAAAGAGGGAAATATCAAGGAAAGTGAAGATGAGCGTGTACCGAGCTGTTTTTACACCAATACTTATATTTGGAAGTGAAAGTTGGACCGTAACAAAGAAAATAAAAAGCCAAATACAAAGTATGGAAATGAAATTTCTGCGACGAGTAATGGGTATAACAAAAATGGATAGAATCAGAAATGTAGAAGTGAGGAAAGAACTAGATATAGAACCGATCGTGAATAAAATAGAAAGGAACCAACTACGGTGGTATGGACACCTAATCAGAATGGACAGAGAGACTCCAGTAAAAAGTGTATGGGAATCTAGAGTTCAGCACAAAAGACCAAGAGGAAGACCGACCGCAACGTGGAATGAAAATATGGGGAAAATTCTGCAGCAGAAAGGAGTAGGGTGGGCGGAAGCCAGGATGCTCGCAAAAGATAAGAGTAAGTGGAGAAACGTGGTGTACGAAGGACATGTCCATGAATAATATGATGTAATATACCTAACACCTTCGGGTATTGTAGGTTTTTGATTATATATATATATATACTATACGAATCCAAGTTGATATACGTGCCCTTTAAAAATGTGGATGAACAAAATCTTGTAAAGTAAAAATTCATGTCAAGTATACGCGTAAAAAATTTTTATAATTTTTGGAAAATGTTGCATAGCGAGGGAATTTCTGTCGAAATAACTTTCGACCAATTTTTTTATTAGAATGATCAATTTCTTTAAAAAATTATGGATATTCCATTTAAAAATTGAAGTTGAGTAAAGTTACAGAGTTTGTATGGAATAAAATAGACACGTGCACTTAACGATAGGTATATGTAAATATTGTCCGAAATTCGTTGAAAAATTAAGTGTTGCAACAGATTATTTTCAATGATGTGAGCACAAAGTGCTAAAATCAAGCTGTTTTGTTCAATCCTTTACTTTAAAAAATAAACTAGGTAGATTTTGCTTCTTCAATGTAAAGTACGTTATTTTTAACCTCTCGTGTGGTCACTCCTTTTGCTATGCTAAGCTGGATTTTCACTCTCTGTGTGATTTTTATCTTCCTTTCGGGCCCAATATGCTGCCCTGAGGTACGCCGGTGTTAATGGCTTTTTTATCTGATAAATAGGGTCTCTGATTGTAAGTAACTTTTACCACCTGTTGTCGTCCTGTTAAATAATTTTTTGCCCATTGTAAAGCTACACCTCTGATTCCGTATGCTTCCAGTTTATCACGTATGAGGTTATGATTCAAAGTATCAAATGCACGGCTTAGGTCAAAATATATCCCTACTACTTTCTTTTTATCATCTAAAGAATCAAATATCTCCATTAACTTTGACACAATAGCATCTTGTGTTCTTCCTCCTTTTTTAAAACCAAATTGTTTGTCACTTTGAATATTGTGTCTTTCTATGAAGGAATATAATCTACGATAAAAGGCCTTTTCAAAAATTTTTGAAAAAATTGACAACAATGCAACAGGTCTGTAATTATTCATTTTTGATGTATTACCGTTTTTATGTATAGGTACAATTATTGCTGTTTTGAGCTTATCTGGGAAAATTCCCGTACTAAATGAAGTATTTATTAAATTTGTTAACACAGCTATTGTGGTTTCAGGAGCATATTTTAATAAAAAATACGGTATCCCGTCTAGTCCTTTCGATTTTTTATTAGCCACAGATGAAATAATGTAATATACCTCTGGTATTACTACAGGATCTAAAAACATTGAGTATCTATTAAATGGAATACTTTGTAGTCTATTTGTGCTATCATTACGGGTATTTTTTAAAGTTTTTGTTATATTCTGTATTGAATTAATAAAAAAGGAATTGAAACTATTTGCTACATTTAAACAACCTGTTATATTTTCATTTTCAGAGTTTGTAATGTGTCTCGTAAATTATTTATTTTGTTATTAGGACGATGCGAATTTATTATTTTCCAAGCATCCTTACCTATATTCATCGATGTTTTTAGAATGTTGTCATAGTAATCTTTTTTTGTTTTTTTGACTAGAATTTTATGTTGATTTTGAAGGATCTTGTAGTGTTTTAGAACCTCAGGGTAAATTTTTGTGATTTTATGCATATCTTGTAATCTTCGCCTACTGGCAATAATTTCATTATTAAACCAAGGTTTTGGGTGGATGGTTTTTTTATGTTGATTTCTTTTTCTTAGTTTGGGAACGCCAAATCAAAATAGTAGTTAAATAGTTGAAAAAATTTTTGGAATTTCTTTGGTCCCGAATTGTTATAAACGTCACTCCATGATTCCGATTGTAACAGATTCTGAAATTTTTCTATATTTTTTTTTGACAAATTTCTTTTATAAACTATGCATTTTTTATTGTCGTTTAATTTATTAATTAAACCATTGATTTGGAGCAACTGCCCGTAATGATCTGTGATATCGTGATATCGTTTTCGATGATATGAGTACTGGCTTTGTTGAAATTGTTGGATATGAAGATTATTAATGGTTGTTTTTGACTTACCGCAGACTCTGGTCGGTTCAAAGACATATTGTTCTAGACCATATGGTGATAAAGTATCAAGAACCAAATTTTTGTCCTCACTGTTTATCCGGAAATCAGTGTTAAAGTCCCCACACAGGACTGTTTTCGTAGCCGGTTTATGAAGCTTTTTCAACAGGTCCTCAAGTTGCACCATAGAAGCCCTACAATCTCCTCCAGACCTGTAAATACTTATTATAGTAATTGCACATTTGCTTAAATTTAGTTTGATGCAACAAACTTCAAACAATTTCTCACGTGCAAATTTTTTTACGTCAATCTCCTCAAAGAATAAATCCTTACGTACTAAAATAATAACACCTCCCCCCCGTTGTCCAGAACGGCAGAAATGAGCTCCGACCTTATATCCGTCAAATCGAAGTTCGTTTACTTCTTCTGTTGACAGCCATGACTCAGTGAAGCACAACACTTCAGGAAAATCCAACTCGTACACATATATATTTAGTTCGTCAACTTTGTTGCGTAAACTCCTTACATTAAAGTTCAATATTCTCAAGGGCTGGCTCGAGTCGTCATTGTCTTCTCGATGGTTTAGAGTACGATCTTTTATCCTGTCTGGTTTATGATTTTTCTCGGATGAAAAAACCGGGATATCTGAGCTCCTTTTGGCCATACGTCAGGGTTTCTACTTTTGTCAAGATTTGTAAAATCTATTGTCACTTTAAACCGGGCATGAGTAGTTGGAAAGTTGCTCTTTAGTAACTCGCATTTATTTTCCGGAAAATCTTTGCGTAAGAAGTTTTCCAGTCGTTTCACTTGACAATCGACTAACATGCACATACGCATTTCTTGGGACAGTTTTGATGTCGGTTGAGTTAGCATTTCCTACAATGGTTTCCCGTTTCTTCAATTTTTTGTGTTCTACCTTTTTCCAGTTGTTATTGAGGGTGGTGGCGTTCTGGTTGTCCTGTTCGTCTTTGTTTCCATTTTGCGTGGTAGCATTTTTCTTTACCATTGTTTATAGATAGTTGTTAGAAGAACCTAGACCACGATAATGTAACGTGACATCAAAATTAGAAGATTTTTCTGATTTATATGAACACTCTTTTACACTGTTCATATAAAAGCTTATTTTTGTATTAACTAAGTCGCGTGATCGTGTTTTCTCAATCGCATGAAACACATGCGAAAAACAACCAACATTTTTCTACAACGCTTAGTAAAGTGAAAATAATGAATAAAAATACTACAAATTTAAGAATAAGAGAATAAAATAATCGTTAAAAAGGTTTATCCGTTGTTTCGATTTTTCTCTAAGTCCAAACGACTGCAGCAATTTCGAATCTTCTTCTAGAAAGAAATGTATGAGAAGACGTACACATATTTCGAGGAGAAATCTATAAAGATAAAACCATCGACTCTGTGGAGAACGCTTTTATAAAAAGCAACATTAAATGTCAAAGAGAATATTGAAGCCAACAAATTTCCGAAAGTACATCGGCCATTTCTATGGGAGAAGTTCGCATGAGCCAATAAAATCAATTGATTCGTTAATTAATTCAGTAAATACGAAAAATATAAACGCAATGATAATGAATATAATATTTTTGTCATGATTTTTTTGGTAGGGAATAAATTAATACATTTTGATTAACGCTTTACCAAGATTACGATAACTTTACAACGTATTGCAAGGTTTCAAACAATTCGGTTTTGCAGTTCCTGATTTATTCAATAAAATAAATGGACTCATTCATTAATTCTTTTGAATAAGTAAATCTACAAACGAAGGAGACGAGTGTGATTTTCCAAAAGCAACAACTACGAGTTCATTACGTTTGATAGTTTAAAAAATTAAATATATATATATATATATATATATATATATTTAAATCTAAGAGCTGTTTTACACGTCACAATTTTCTCGTGATTAATCGGTTGCAAAAGATCAAGAGGTACTCGAAGCAAGCCCTGACAAACTTTGCATTTTTTTTACATTTTTCGATTGCATTTTACTTTCCGATTTTTTTGATTTTTGAATTCTCGATTTTAATTTTTTAATTCTTCGATTTCCGATTTTTCAATTTTCCGGTTTTTTAATTCTCCTATTCTCGATTTTTCGATTTTCCATTAATCATAAAATTTTTCGATTTTTCGGTTGTTTTATTTTTCGACCTTCGATTTTTCAACTTTCGATTATTCGATTTTCCATTTTCTGATTTGACGATTTTTCGATTTGCGATTTTTCGATTTTCGTTTTTCCGCTTTTGTGGTTTTTCGATTTTTCTGTTTGTTTCAGTTTTTATGGTTCTGCAATTTGCAGCTTTTAGATTTCAATTTTGTTACTTTCCGATTTTCCACTTTTCGATTTTTTGATTTTTCAATTTTTAGGCCTTGCAATTTTTTTACTTTTCGCTTTTTCAGGTATTTGTTTCATCGAATTTTCGATTTTTCGAGTCTTCGTTTTTCCATTTTCCGATTTTCGATTTTTCGATTTTCCATGTTTAGATATTTTTCGATTTTTTTTATTTTTCGATTGTTCTGTTCGTCAGTTTTGAGACTTTGCAATTTTTACTTTTCCACTTTTCTTTTATTTTAGTTTCGGATTATTCGATTTCTGAATTTTCGTTTTTTTTTTCATTTTTCGATTTTCCAATCTTCGATTATTTTTCTTTCCAGTTTTTTGATTTTTGAATTGTCGACTTTTAGAGTTTTCAATATTATGAATTTTCGAATTTTCGGTTTTCCTATTTTTCGATTTTTGTTTTTTCCATTTTTCGGTTTTTGATTTTTCAATTCTCGGTTTTTCAATCTGGCAAATTTTCGATTTTTCAGATTTGTGAATTTCCAGTTTTTCGACCGACCTACGTATTAGATTCATTGAATTTTCGAATTTCGGTTTTTCCATTTTTAGATTTTTGATTTTCCAGTTTTGCATTTTCAGATTTTCTGTTTTTCGCATATCTGATTTTTCAAATTTTTGATTTTTCGGCTTTTCGATTTTTCGATATTTGATTTTCGAATTTTCGATTGTTCAGTTTTCTAGTTTTCAGCTTTTAGACTTCAATTTTTTTACTTTTCGATTTTCCAAATTTTCGAGTTTCAATTTTCAGATTTTTGATTTTTCGATTTTCTTTTTAAATCTTTGAATTTTTCGGTTTTGATTTTTCGAATTTTTGATTTTTAATTTTTCCATTCTTCGGTTTTTAGACTTCAATTTTCTTTCTTTTAAATTTTTCGATATTCTATTTTCCGCTTTTCAGAATTTTCGATTTTCAGTTTTCAGACTTTCGATGATTAAAATTTTGGATTTTTCAGTTTTATGCTTTTTCGATTTTTAGAAAATTTGACTAGTCGAATTTTCGATTTTTCAATTCATCGATTTTTCTATGTTAAATTTTTCAATTTAAATTTTGCGATTTTCAATTTGTCCATTGTCGATTTTTAGAATTTTCGGTTTTTCAATTTTTCCATTCTCAACTGTTAGACTTCAATTTTGCTACTTTCCGATTTTTTGGTTTTCGATTTTCCAATTTTCAGAATTTTCAAGTTTCTTTATTCAGATTTTCCATTTTCCACTTTTTCGAGTTTTTGTTTTTCCAATTTTTTGCTTTTTCGATTTTTCTGTTCGTTTCAGTTTTTAGGCTTTGCAATTTTTTTTTACTTTATATATTTTGATTATTTTAATTTCCGATTTTTTTTATTTTTGTTTTTGATTTTTTTAATTTTCAATATTACAAATGTTCGACTTTTCGATTTTTTGGTTTTTCCGTTTTTCAATTTTCGATTTTTCGATTTCAGAGGTTTGCGAATTTCCACTTTTCGATCGACCTAGGTATTTGAGTCATTGAGTTTTCGATTTTTTGATTAGCCATTTTTAGATTTTCGATTTTTACGATTTGTATTTTTCGATTTTCTGTTTTTTGCATTGGTGAATTTCAGTTTTTCCGATTTTTGATTTTGCGCATATTTGATTAATCAAATTATCGAAAAAGTTACCATGCTTACAAAAACTTCAAAACATCTACAATATTTCAAAGTATTCAGTTTTGCAATTCTTGGTTTCTTCAATAAAATAAATTGACTCAGTCATTAACTTTTTTGAGACACCCTGTATAACCAAATCTAAAAAATATTAATGCAGTGATAAATCACAAGTATAAAACTCATCATATTTTATACATTTAAGATGTGACGTCATAAATTTTTTAGAGGGGATAAGCAAATATATTTTAATTAAAAATGTATCATGTTTATCATGATTTTAAAACATCTGCAAGATTTCAAAGTATTCCATTTTGCAAATTCAAAATTAAATTGCAAAATATTGTTTTACAATTTTGATTTTTTTTCCAAAAATCTGGACGTTTCGGATAAAAACTCAACACGGAGTCATAAACTACATGTGTTACTGGTTACTGTACACAATTTAAAACCCATTTACTATGCATAAATTTGAAGTGACGTCATCACATTATTGGTGGGGATGATTAGACAAATTTAATAATTTTGCGACATTTATGAAAAAAATATCAGTTAACAAAAATGGCACGTTTTTATTATTATGCCAGTTACATGTCACTCAACGACAATATCGTTTTTTTTAAGAGTATTTTATTTGAAAAAGTGATGAAATTTTTTATACGGAACAATTGGTCGAAAGATGTTAGAAAGCAAAATAATTCATGTCCGGACCATCGTTACTCACGAACGAAAGTGACCATTATTTTATGGGAACAACTACCTGCTAAATCTTCTCCGACAAATTCGAGAGAACTGGTGTGAGCCATAAATATTTCTTACCAAATGTATATATAACTACTGTCCGTCCCGTTATTGTCAATAATACAATTTATAGGCTAAAATGTGAATTTCGTTGTAGTTTGAGCCTACCTACAAATTCTGCCCTTGAAAGATTTGGACCGCCTTCTTCGGTGAGGGCAGGCAAGAACGATCCGCCCATAGGCTCAAAACATTGCCTGTGGAGCTAGTACCTGCTAAGATAAGGCTGATTTTGGCAAATGAAATACCCTTTAAGAAAAGAGAGGGTGGGTGGGTGGGGCTAGTACCTCTCAAGATAAAACTGATTTTGGCAAATCACACACTTTCTAAGAAAAGAGAGGGTGTGTGGGCGGGGCTAATACCTGCTAAGATAAGAATGATTTTGGCAAATGAGATATCCTCCAAGAAAAGAGAGGGATCTTATTTTTCCAAAATTGCTCTTATCTTGGCAGGTATTAACCCCGCCCACCCACCCTCTTTTCTTATTGGGTATATCTCATCTGCCAAAATCACTCTTATCTAAGCAGGTACGAGCGGACGGGTGGAGCTAGTACCTGCTAAGATAAGGCTGATTTTGGCAAATGAAATACCCTTTAAGAAAAGAGAGGGTGGGTGGGTGGGGCTAGTTCCTGTCAAGATAAAACTGATTTTGGCAAATCACACACTTTCCAACGTTATCTAAAGTCTTAGAAAAATGTATGTATAATCAAACATAGCACAACGACAGCCCTAGCTTAAACTTTCATCTGATATTAACCTCCAATTGAATACAAATAAATGCAAAGTTTCAAAGTTGCTTGCTCTTTTTGACAATATTAATATTAAATTTGCTAATATAAAACTACCAGTTCTACGTACTGTAAGAAATTTGGGATTGGTGATTGATGACGATATTCGTTTTAAGACCCATATTTCTAACATTTTTAAAAAATCATATGTAGCATTGAAACTTCTTTATTCAAATTACTTTTTACTAAATTTTAAATTAAGGAAGAAATTATGCGTCTTCAAAAAATCCAAAATAATTGCTGTCGTTTCATTTTTGGTTTGAGGAAATTTGATCGTGTGTTTCAGAAAATCTGCGAACTCGGTTGGATGAAAATTGACAAGAAAAAGTATGTTGCCGAAACATTATACATATATCTTTCAGAGATCTATCACGTATAATATTATCAAAAAAATTAAAAGGTACTTGGTTAACATTTTTTTATTATTATTATTATTATTTGTATAAATTTAGTTTCTAATTATGGATTATTTAATTTAGATTTAATTAGTTTAGATTGTTTAATTTGATCAGCGACTAACATAGGATAGGAAGTGATAATTTATGAGTAGTCTGCAAGTTGGATAGTTTCCAAAAAAAATCGATGCAAAGCCAAATCTTATGGAATCTATATACAAGTATTTTTTCGATTTTGAAATCAAAATTTATGGAAACAGTTCACCAGAAATAGAGATCATCATATTTTTTCTTAATCATATCTCACGTATCAGTATTTTCATAATTTTTAAACAATTAATGGTTAAATAAACCAATCAGTTTGATGTGAGCAAGGTATTTCTCGTTGCATCGTTAAAATTGTCATAGAACGGTGAATTATGACCAATATCGAGGTCGCTATGTACAATTGGGAGCCTGTCTAGTGCATTTCGGAACTCGTTTATGAGAAAATGGAACACGAAAACTCACTTCATAAAAATTTAAAATATATCTGTCTGTGACACTTTTTCGAAAGTAATAAAAAAACGAAATTTTATAACTTACTGTCTATTGTCGTCCCACTAGAGGCACTACGATCAGACTACTGTAGCGACACGACAGTTTTAAAATATTGTTAGTAACATTCTACGCCTCCACTACACTACACTGTCTAATACTCTAAAGTCAAACGTTAATTAATTCGTGCAAAAACTGCACACCTGCATCACTGTTGCAAACCTGTTTCAAAATTAAATCTTCAAGGAATTTCATATTTTCACTGCTATTTCAAAAAGGTTTTTTTATAGTATCGTCATCGGTATATTTACATGCACATAAATGTACTAAAGCATAAACATATATAGAGGGTGCGTCACAAAGGGCGGATCGCTTGATGTTTTTTTAATTTAAAAAAAAAAACTGCTTCCTTACTCAAGTTGTACATACATTTATATAAAAACAAATAAATTGTTTGATGCAAATCTTTTATGCACCCTTTTATGCCGAACTTCTCCCATAGCAATGGCCGGTGTACTTTAGGAATTTTTTGGCCCCAAGTCAGTTTTCTCTCTTTCAGAAATTTGTTGACGCCAATATAATCCTTGACATTTTATTATGGCTTTTTTAAAAGCGTTGTCCACAAAGTTGGTGGTTTTGTCTTCATAGACTTGTCCTCTATATATGTGTACGACTTCTCATACATTTCTTTCCAGAAGAAGATTTGCAGCCGTTTGGATTCCGATACTTGGAGAAGAATCCAAACTACGCACAAACCTTTTTAGCAATTATTTTATTCTGTCATTCTTAAACTTGTCTAAAGTGGCTTCGACAAGTTTTTTGTAGAATTTTTATTTATTATTCTGACTTTGTAGAAAAAACTGGTTGTTTTTCGAATATGTTTCAGAACACGATCTCTGTAAAACTGCGTCCAAATAATTGAGAAAATGTTCTAATTTTGATGTTGCACGCAATCTGTTTGCTGCTCCTTAAACATTTATCGGCGTTATCTAATCGGGATCTAGGTTCTTCTAGCAACCGATCAGTTTTTCTGAATCATTTAAAAAAGATAATGAATTATTTATTGCATATTGACGTAAAAGTTTAAAAACTCAATCACATAATTTCTAAGGACAACCACTTCGTTCGTATTTGTATTCTAATAGTATATCATACTTGCAAACCTACCGAAACATTACATACATTTTAGTAAAAATTTTCTTTTTTAGAAACGTAAACGACCACTTTTCGCCTTTAGCATAACCAAATAGTCCCAATGGATGTCCTTCCATGATTTTATTTCGACAGTTCGTACTTTGAAGTTCGTCAAAATCGTCGCAACCATTACTTTTACCAGCATCATTCCAAATTTTAGACCTATAAGACAAAGTTAAAATATACATAATACCGCATCTAGTGTCTTCGTCAGCATATCGCAAAATGAACAATAACAAAAAATACAAAAATAAAATATAATAAACAAACAGAAACAAATTATGTAACAATTTTCTTTCTGCACTTGATGTCAGGATACGTTCGTATGGCGCTGTCATACGTAATTGACTTTGTGATGTCATTCTCAATTGCAAGAATCGACAAAGAACTTAGTCTTTCGTTTTTCATCGTATTATTAATACCGTTTTCTTGTTATTTAGATAAGGGAACAAATAAAATGCACAGTTCTATTTTTAAACGCTCTGTATTTTTGCGCGGTAAAAATGATAAATGCAAAGTTATATAATAAATGCTCAGTTAAAAAATAAATTCTCAGTAAAAATAATATATGCTTGGTGAAATAATAACTGCTTAGTTAAATTAATAACTGTTCGGTGGTTTCAAATTTAAAAATAGTAACAGATTATTTTTGATTAAAAAAAGCAACATTTTTACATGAATACCACCAACACAAAGGAAAAAATTATATGAACCTCTTTTTCTTGATGAAACATGGGTATTTAGTAGGGTAGCATATGCAAAAAGACACCATTTCGTTTAACATACTGACAAAATAATAAATTACGCTTAAGAAAATGAAAAAAAAAATAAATAGAACAGAATGAAATTATTATAAATGTTCATAATTCGGATGCTAGTGAGAGTGGAAGTTAATTAATTAAAATTTAACTTACAAAAGACTAAAAGTACGTATAAATAGATATTGTGTGCGAGTTCTTGGCAACAGGTTTCTATCGATGACGCAGGTACAGAGATGACTGTAAGCAATTTTCCACTTTTTGTCGTCAACCGAACCTTAATTATCAATTTTTGTTTTTTTGTATATATTTTTTAAAATTTTTGGGTTTTTCGATTTTTCGATGTGACGATTTTTGGACTTTTCGATTTCCGGTTTTTTCATTTTTTTTTGATTTTTCAATTTTTCGAACTGTCAGTTTTAGGATTTTCCGATATTTAGATTTTTAAATTTTTCGTCTTTTAATTTTTTCGATTTTTCAGTTTTTCGATATTTCAATTTTTTGAATTTTTAAATTTTAGATTTTTACATTTTTTGACGGATTTTGATTTTTCGGTGTTCCAGTTTTTCGATTTTTCCATTTTTCGATTTTTTATTAATTTCTTAATTTTCCGATATTTCAATTTTTCGATTTTTTAACTTTTCAATTTCTCGATTTTTCAACTTTGAGATTTTTCGATTTTCTCGATTTTTCGTCTTCTCGATTTTTCAATTTTTCGATATTTCAGCTTTGGAATTTTTAAATTTTTCAAATCTTCAAATTTTGATTTGTTTTTTCAATTTTTCGATATTTCTGTATTGGGATTTTTCTATACTTTGCTTAATCAATTACTCAATTTTTCAAATTTTCGATGTCTGGATTTGTTATTTTTCGATTTCTTTAATTTTCGATTTTTGTTTTTAATTTTTATTTTTTTTTTTTAGTTTTTGGGTTTTCCGATTTTTCGACTTGACGAGTTTTGGGTTTTTCGATTCCCCGTTCTTTCAATGTTTTGATTTATCAATTTTTAGATGTTTCAGTTTTGGAATTGTTTAGTTTTTTGGATTTTTCAATTTTTCATCAATTTTTCAGTTTTTCGAAATCTCAGTTTTGGGATTTTTAGATATTTAGATTTTTCCATTTTTCGATTTTTCAGTTCTTCGATAGTTCCACATTTTGAATTTTTAAAGTTTAGATTTTTCCGTTTTTTGACGTTTCGGTTTCTCGATTTTTCGATTTTTGGATTTCTCGGATTTTGATTTTTCAGTGTTTCAGTTTTTAAATTTTTCGATTTCTCCATTTATGGAGATTTCGATGTATTAATTTTTTTATTGTTCAATTTCTCGATTTTTCAATTTTTCGATTTATCGGTTTTTTGTTAATTTCAAAATTTTCAATTTTTAATTTTTCAATTTTGGCCAATTTCGATTTCGTAATTTTTCGACTTCTTCATGTGTTCGTTTTTGAATTTTTCGATGTTTCGATTGTTTGATTTCTCGGTTTTTGGATTTTTCCACTCGACGATTTTTCAACTTTTCCATTTCTAGATTTTGCAATTTTTCGAATTTTCCGTTTTGGGGTTTTTCAATATTTCGATCCTTCAAATTTTCTATTTTCCGATTTTTTAATTTTTCATTTTTTCAAAAGTTCTTAATTATTCGGTTTTCAGTTTCTCTACTTTTTGATCTTCTGATTTTCCCATTTCTTGATTTTTCGAGTTCTCGATTTTTCAATTTTTCGATATTTCAGTTTTGGGATTTTTCAATTTTTCGAGTCTTCAAATTTTGCTTTGAATTTACAATTTTTCGATTTATCGATTTAGCAGTTTTTCTATATTTCTGTTTTGTAATTTTTCTATATTTTACTTCATCAATTTCTCATGTTTTATTTTTTTAATTTTTCCAATTTTTTAAATTTTGGATTATATGATTTTAAAATTTTCGTTTTTTCGAATTTTCGAAAATTGAAAAATGAAATATACTCCTACTTAAAATCGAAAAATCAAAAACTTTAAAAATCGAAAAATCAAAACACCCAAAAATCGAAACATTAAAAAATCAAAAAATTAAAATACCTGAAAATTGAAAATCCAGAAATTGAAAAGTTCTCAATATTCAAATCCTGAAAAATTGAGTACTGAAAACTTGAAAAATTGAGAAATCCAAGCATCGAAAAATGTAAAATCTAAAAAATTCAAAAATTGAGAAATAAAAGAAAAGAAAAATCAAAAATTTAAAAATTCGAAAAATTGAAAAATTAAAATATCGAAAAACTGAAGAATTGGAAAATCGAAACACCAAAAAAAAAATCAAAAAAACAAAAATCTAAAATTCAAAAATCAAAAAATTGAACACTCGAAAAGCCAAAAAGTCGAAAAATGGAAACATCGGAATGTTCAAAAACTGAAACATCGAGAAATCAAAACATCAACAGTAGAGGAGTCAAAAAATCAAAAAATTAAGAGATCAAATTAGACGAAAATTGAAAAATCGAAAAGTTAATAATTGAAAAATTGAAACATTTTAAATGAAAAAAAATCGGTAAACCGAAAAATTGAAAAATCTAAAAATCGAGAAATTGAACAATCTAAGAATTAAACAATTTAAAAATCGAAGAATTGGAAAACCAAAAAATCTAAACCGAGAACTTGAAAAATCGAATAATCGAGAAATCGAAACATGAAGGGAAACAAAAAAATTAACGGAAAGTCTAGAACTTAAACTAGAATTTTAAAATTAAAATACCTTTCGAAAAATTGAAAAACCGAGAAATCGAAACATAAAAAATGGAAAAATTGGAGAACCGAAACATCCCAGAACTGAAATACTGAAAAACTGAAAAATGGAAGGAAAATTGAAAAATCGAAAAAGTGAAAAAATTCTAAATTGAAATCTTGAAAAATTGAAAAATGGAAAGAAAATTGAAGAATCGGAAAAGTGAAAAAATCCAAAACTGAAACATTGAAAAATTCAGAAATCCAAAAATTGAAAAATCAGTTAATCGAAAAATTGAGAAATCGAAAAATTTAGAAACGTCGAAAATTGAAAACTGAAAAATAAAAGAAATTTAAAATCGTAAAACTGAAACATCGGAAAATTGAGAAATCGAAAAATAAAGAAATTCGAGAAACCGAAAATATGAAGAATCGAGAAATCGAAGAATCGATAAATTGAAAAATCCCAACAGTAATATGTCGAAAACTTGAAAAATCGAAATCGAGTTTGATTAATTGAAAAACTAAAAATTAAAAAAAAAAAAAATCGTATCAAAAACTAAAAATTCAAAAAATCTAGAAATTGAACAATTAAAAAATCAAAACATTGAAATCCCAGTAAGTTGATAAATATAGGAAAATTTAAAAAACAAAAATTTTAACAATCCAAGAATTGAACAACAAAAAAAATCTAAGCCTGAAAACTCAGAATATCGAATGATCGAGAACTCAAAATATCAAGGAAAACAAAAAATCTAAAATTTAAAAATTCGACAAATTGAAAAATCATGGAACTGAAAAATGGAAAAGTCGAGATAGTGAGAAATCTAAAAACCTAAAACTTTAAAAACTGAAAAATTAAAATATCGAAAAATTTAAAAACCGAGAAAACACAATATCAAAAATTTGAAAAATTGAAGAAACGAAATATTGCAAAATTCCAAAGCTGAAATATTGAAAAATCTAAAAATGGAAGGAAAATTAAAGAATCGAAACAGTGAAAAAATCCCAAACTGAAATATTGAAAAATTGAGAAATGGAGAAGTGGGAAAAGCAAAAAAATTGGTCTAAAGAGTTTAGACAGTACTTCCCTCGCTATCGGAAACGTGACGACTGCATGCCTATTATGTTTTTTTTTCACATTAGTAATAGTAATAGTAATAGTAATATATATTTGTGTTACCATACAAAATATTTACACACGTCATAAAATATTTAATTAACAAAAGCTTAATACTAAATCATAACTAACAAAGGAAAAGCACATTAGTTTTGCATTGATTTCATAAATTGAAAAAATTCTTCAAACGAGAAAAATGCATTTTGGATCAGTATTTTCTTAATACATACTTTAAATTGATTGAGATTAGCCTTTTTCATTGCAGTAGGTACCGCGTTGTAAAATCCCACACAATAGTGAGCAATGCTATTTTTAGATCTTTTAAGTCTAATGAAATCATTTCGTAACAAATGCCAGGTCAATTTCCTATCAAGATGGAAACCAAGAAATTTTACGTAGTCATTTTTATTAATCACACTTGAAAGTGAAAAAAGTAAATGTTGCGTTTTGTCTTTATTTACTAACAATTTGTTCGCTGAGAACCAATTACTTATTTGTGTTTCGGCTTCACTTGATATTTCATTTATTCTGTTAATATCTTTCCCAGAAATTAAAACTGACGTATCATCTGCAAATAAAACCAATTTACCGTCTAAAGTTAGATTTGATATATCATTAATGTAAACCAAAAATAGAAATGGCCCAAGGACTGACTCCTGCGGCACTCCTGCAACTAATTTTTGCTTAGATGATGCTGAATTATTGAAATATACATATTGTTGTCTATCAGTCAAATAAGATCTGATCAATTTTAAGCTGTTTTCAGAACGAAGATAATATTTTAACTTGTATAATAATATATCATGACAAACAGTGTCAAATGCTTTTTGCAAATCAAATACACTTAATAAAGAATTTTGTTTTTGTTCGAAAGCCCTTAGTATCTCCGAGCATAACGAATTTGTAGCTAGAGTTGTTGATCTCTTATTGCGGAAACCAAATTGTGAATAATTGAAGAGTGATAAACTTTCAAAGAATTCGCTTAACTGATTTTTCAATATCGTTTCAAATATTTTACCAAATATTGGAACCAATGAGATGGGACGGTAATTTTTTGTGGAATTAATATCCCCTTGTTTTTTAAGAATCGGTACAACTTTAGTTACTTTTAGTTGTATTGGAAATGTATGCTCTTGTATGCAATGGTTTATTACCTTTGTCATTGGAATAGCAATTAGATTTAAAATTGTTTTTAACATTAATATGCATAATTATATTATCAGTATTTTTACTTTTAGAATTTTTCATTTTTGAAACTATATCACGGACTTCATTAAAAGTGACATCCTTAAAAGTGAAACTTGCATCGTAATCTGAAGTTAAGTACGATCGGAAATCTTGTCCAAGTGTTGGAATATTTCCCTGCAAATTTGAACTCAAACTTATGAAGTAATTGTTAAAATCTTCACATGAGATAATGTTTGTACTTTCAATACTCTTTATTTTGCTTTCAGAATCTATAATCTGCCACATTGCTTTTTTATTCAAAGAATTATTAATATAATTGTCATTGTAAGATTTTTTTGCTTTAGCCAATTCTCTAGCGTATACTTTTTTTATGTTTAAGATAAGCGGCACTGATTTGATTTTGGTTAGCAATAAGTTCACAATAAAATTTTACCTGTTCCCTCGTCACCCTAAGTCGTTCCGCAAACCAACTCCCTTTTATTTTTGTTATGTTCGTGGTTCTAAATGTTGTTAAAGGGAAACAAATTTCTACGGCATTTACAATTTTTTTATAAAAAGTGTCAAATTTCTTTTGGCAATTTAAAGTATTATTATCTACAAAGTCCCAATTTACTTGTTCCATATGATTATAAAATTTAAATAAACCTAATTGTGTTACAGGACGATGTGTTATTTCCTTTTTTACTGTATTTATTTTGGAAGTCATAAATCTAATACAAACACCAGCATGGTCAGATAGTCCAGGGTTGTAAGCGGTTGCTAAATATTTATCTGCGGACAAGTTTGTGAAGATATTGTCCAGGCAGTTGTTGCCTCTAGTTCGGGAAGTAATAAGTTCTTTTAAAACAAACGACCTTAGGAGATACCTTAACGTTTGCACTTGATTATTATTTAAATTAAAGTAAGTATTAAAGTTACCAGAAATAATAATTAGTTCATTTTTTTTACACATTTCAGTTAATAATAATTCTAATTGTAGGAGGAATATGTCGAAACTACCTTTAGTGGATCTGTAGAGAGAAATTATGTTAAAATTTCTAAATTTAATAGCTGCAAATTCAGCATGAATTTCTTTGCAATATCTTTCGACCTTTAAAGTTTTACATAAAGGTAAAACAGAGTTATGGACAAATGTACTTACACCACCATGTATATGTTCGCGTCGACAATAATGTGACAACAACGTATAGTTTTCAAATAAACAGACACCTAACTGATCCTCTTGTAACCAGTGCTCATTGATGCACATAATATCAAGCGGTTGATCAGCCTGTAGAACTGTATTCGTTTGAAGAATTTTGTTGCTAAGGCTTTGAATGTTCAGCTGAAAAAGATTTATAACAGAATCATTTGAATTACATAATGTAAAATTATTTTTCCTTTTATTAGATTTCAAAGCATTCGGTTTTGTAGTTTCTGATTAAATCAATAAAATAAATCTGCGCATACCTTAAATTTTTTGAGTCAGCCTGTATATCCGAATCCAAAAATATGAATGGGATGATAAATTACAAGAAGAGGCTCATCATATTTTGTACATTTTAGATAGGATTTATTCAGCAAAATTTTGTGGTGACGTCATTAATTTTTTAGAGGGGATAAGTAAATATATATTGATTAAAACGGTCTTGGTTTAATAACAAAAAATATTGTTCGTCTATGAAACAAGCTCGTCTTAGACAAAGTATTCGTAAAAAAAAATATGTCGTAAAAAATGTACGTATGCTGGTTCCGGCTGCGATTATGGTATAAATATTTTTTAGATAATCCTGACATGGATGTAGAAACATTTGTCACAGCCAAAGAGGTTTTTTTGCGAAAATTATCTTTGAATTTTGACCAAATTGAAATAGACACTAGGAACAGGCACATTTGGGCAAAGAAAGAGAAATTAGGGTTACGGTTTCAAATTTTGGACGTATTTACAAACTTAGACCGACTACAGCAATAGCTAAAACTGTGGAGTCTCTGTTGTACAGTACATTTAGAGGTAATAGTCATACATACTATGGACAGCAAAGTGAGGAAAAACCTGTCAAGTGTTTTGAAATAAATAAAAATATAAAAACTGAACGGTGTGGATCGTTTATTTCAAAACAATTTCCTTACTTGGCTGCTAGTCCAGACAGGGTTCTAGAGGATAGGAGTGCATTAGTCGAAATTAAATGCCCTTCAAAATCGCAAGATTTGTCTCTCGAATAAACGGTTAGAAAAAAAAAATCAAATTTTGTACATTGACAGACAGAGAATTGAAACTAAAAAAAATCATGATTACTACTTTCAAGTCCAGGGACAAATCCTTGTTACGGGTATTTCACAAGTTTATTTTGTTGTGTGGACACCCAAAGGAACTAATATAGAAACAAAAAAGGAAGAAATATGTAAAAAGATGGCAGATGAACTTGGCAGATTTTACTTTGGCGCATTATTGCCCGAAATAATTGATTCAAGAAGAAAGAGGAACCTGCCTTTGCGAGAGATTTTTTTAGAATAAATAAAATTTGTTTCTATTTTTTTATGTACTGTAATAATTTATTAGGAGTACATTTTTCATCACCAAGACTTGCATATTTTTATTATAAATATGTTTTGAAAATGATCTCTCGGCAAATGAAAACATATACAAGCACTTTTTTCGAGTAAACAATGAAGGGAGAAGTTACTGGGCGTAGGGTTTTTTAAAACACTTCCTTTCTGGGATAAGTGGTAGATACACTTAGCTACTTATACGTGTTAAACAAAAGCTGTATTTTATATATTTTTTATTATTATTATAAATATGTTTATTAGTTTTATTAATTAACAAAGCAAAATATATATTAACAATAATATTACAATGAATTTTTAGTAATCATGTGTATTGAATTCGGGATCCTGAGTGGAGTAAAAATATTATAGTTCCCCAGTTTTAATTCGGTTTTATGATAGTACCTCATTGCGTAAAAGTTAATTTCCTTAACAAAAGATTACTACGGCCGGTCCTGGCGGCTTGTTATAAAACTTGCCATAAATTAGAAAAATCAGCCGAGAATGCTAACAATCAGCTTATGGTAGAGCAGGCGATAAGGGTGTTAAAGATTGTCCAGAATTATATGAATTTTATGGACTCCCAAAGTTAATTTGTTTTACAGCCCTGTTGTCAGTTTTATTGTTTAGCTGAAGAGCGGGGCAAACTCAGGTACAGAAAAGATGGGCTTTCCCCTGACAGGCTCTTTACCGGTACAATAGAATTAACGCCTGAGCTGTGAAACAAATTAACGTTGGGAGTCCATAAAATTCACATAATTCTGGACAACCTTTACCTGGAAAGTCGCTTCCGTAAAATTTAGTGGCGCTCCTATCGGCAAGGTACTGAACTAACGGCTCAAAATCTATCGAATTGAAATCGATTTTTTTCAATAATTGAGATGAGACGCTAAATGTGGCATGCGACAATAGTCGTATGTAGAACCCCCATTCATATAAAAACAATGTTTAAGTGAAATTTTAGTGTTTGTTCCTTAAATATGAAATTTACAAAAAGCCGAATCACTGTTTTCAATAGCGTAAAATTTTATGCTTTCTAAGAAATGGATACCGTTAACTTGGTCATTGCTACTGAAAACTGAAAGTATCGGCAACAATGTTTATATTTCTGTCATATTTTTTAACCTTTAAAGACTAAGTTAATACAAAAATAAGCATTTATATGAACAGTATAAAACTGTGTCCAGGTAAATCAGAAAAATGCTCTAATTTTGATGTCACGTAATCGGCTTGCTTCTCCTCAAACATTTATTGGCGTTGCATAATCGTGGTCTAAGTTCATCTACCAACTATCCACTTTAACTAAATCAATTAAAAATTATATTGAATTCTTTTTTGCATATTGACGTAAAAGTTTAAAAAATTAATCACATATTTAATTTCGAAGGCAACAACCTCGTTCGTGTTTTTAATTTAATATTATTCCATACTTACAAACGTACTGATACATTACAAACATTTTGGAGATAATGCATATGGTCAAAATTTTCTTTTTTCGAAACGTAAACGACTGTTTTTAGCCTTCAGCATAACCATATAGTCCCAGTTGATGTCTTTCCATGATTTCATACCCACAGTTCGCACTTTGAATTTCCTCAGAATCGTCGCAACCATTACTTTTACCAGCATCATTCCAAATTTGAAACCTTAGACAAAATTTGAAAAAATACGACTGTTGACATCTACAGACCTATACAGTTTCTGGTTCCAAGGCTGAAAGGAATGTACGAACAACGATGTCTTTTTCCAACTTCATCAGGGAGAAACCGATCTGGATCAAATTTTTCCGGGTTGGGCCACACGTCCGGATCTCTGTGTAGTAGCACTAGAGGAACGGCGAGGTTAGAACCGGCAGGGAAAACATAAGGATCTGGAATAACGAAAACTGGATTTTTTAGAACCATCTTTTAAAATATATTACCGCATTTAATGTCTTCATCAGCATATCGCAAAATAAAAGGAATTGTGGGAACTAGTCTCAAAACTTCTTTAATAACGCGTTCTAAATAATCTAGACGATTGATTTCTTCCTGAATTGGACTGTTCTCGATATTTGGCAGAACTAGGGCGAGTTCGTTGTAAAGTCTTTCCTAAAAGAACAATTTTATTGTGATAGTATTATTTTTGCGTAATTTACCTGAATGTCTGAGTAGATTCCTAAAATCGTTAAAATCGTGTTGATTGTGATTGCTGCCGTTTCGCTTGCCGCCATCATCATAAAAATCGTTTCTTCCAAAATTTCTTCACGGGTGATCTGCTTAGTTTGACTTAATTTAGTCAAATTAGGTAGAAATCGGTTACTTTGAATTGCGTCATCTGAAAAAAAAAACGTTAGCAATCTAGCTGCTTTTATGACCACTAAATTTTATATGTATAGGAACAAATTTTAAGTGAAGTGCCCATGGAATAGTAAACGACTTGAGTTTTATGGACATACCATTTCTACCTTTGGATTCATAAGATTTGTATTCTTCTGCTATTAACTGCAAAGACAGAAAAAGTTAAAATTTTGTGACATAATAAAACGTACGTTCTCGGCATGTTCGTGACCAATTTGACAAACCATTTTATGCTCCTTATGTAAGTTAGACAATTTCCAAAAGAAATCGATGAGAAGCCACAATGTATGAAATCTCTCTACAAGTATTTTTTCGAATCTAAAGTCAAAACAATAAAAACGGTTAAATATAAAGAAATACTTACTTCACAGTGACTTCAATAACACGTCGTCGTTCCTTAATTGCAGACCGCTTTACACTTGTTAAGGTTGCTGTTAAAAAAATAGTCGACAATAATTCGCTTTTAACAATAACAATATTTTCGTCACGTTTAAAAATGAAAGTTTTTTACCTAAAGCAACATCCAGGGTTTTTTCCCAAATGACTTCTTGGAGATCCGTTTGTTCTCTACCTTCCGTGTCAAACAAAAACTGCACCATTTCGCTTGAATACTTGACAAATGTATCGTGAAACGAATTTAAAATCTTCATATTAAAAGAGGGATTGATCATTTTTCGATGTTCTTTCCAGATACTGACTGCGAATTTTATAATTTGTTACTGTGCGTAAAAAAAAACTTGGTACCTTTTGATGTCAGCAGAGTGTCTTTCATTGCATCGTTAAAATTATCGTAAAAAGGTGACTTGTTTAGACAATTTGTCAAAATTTTTTCTACATCTGCCGGTCTCGTGGTAACTATGTACAACTGTGAGCCTGCCCACGCTTTTGTAACCGGTCTGTACGAATCCAGATTTCTACAAACCAATTCAAAAAAATCTGCAATATAATTTTGTTACACTTTCTTATAATAAATTAATAAATCTTTATTACTTACTATCTTTTGTTGCAGATAACAGGACCACACTTCCGACGAGTGGCACTGAGAATGGTCCAGGAATTTTCCAAGCGTGATACAACAACCATCGTTTCTTCCAAAGAGTCGAAGTGATGATAAAAATCACACAAAGAGTGAAAATCCAGACTAGCATAGCGAAAGGAGTGACCACACGAGAGTTTTAAAATAATGCGCTTTACATTTAAGAGGCAAATGTTTTTGTAGTATAAATTCTAACTAGTTTATTTTTACAGTCAATTATTGATTCTTGCTTCACGTTAATAACTTGATTATTCCTAATATTGTTTGCTCATATTAGCATCAAAAACCTGTTGCTTCTTCAAGGAATTTACCACAAACATACAGGTGCTTTTTTACTCGAAACAAGGTCTGTAACTTTTATGGGCTTTTATTTTTAATTGAAATACCCGTAAATTTTTTAATAAATGAATCGTTTGTTCTTTTATTCCATTGCTAAAACTAAATCAGACGTTTTAAAAATGTTAATCCTCTTACGGACATCAATATCGCGAAAGTAAAAAATCTAAGAGGTGGTGGTGTGCTCCTGCAATCTGACAGTTCTAGCAACTTTAAGCAAATCACCATGAATAACTTGTCTGACCAATATGATATTCGTGAAGTCAAGACAATTGGTCCAAGGATTAGAATTACAGGTATTCCTGACTACATAAAAAAAGAAGACATTGTCTTATACCGTGAAGTTTTTTTTCTCTGAATACAGGATATTTCATGTATGTTGGGTTCATCCTCCAATAGATTGATTTGGACTGAATATAAGATCACATAAGATTCGTAATAATTGAGGATTCAACGATGTCAACGATGACATTTACAGTAAAATTTTTGATGAAATTGTTTTAAAAAGATCAATAACGTAAATTTTCTGTTCTTTAAACTTGCACTTTTTATTATACTTTAACATGAAGACGGTTGTGCCAAATGTCAATGGCATAATATCCTAAAGCTCGATTAAAATTTATGTTCAGTTTTTAAAAGTCCAAGTCAATCCATTACAAGCAGATATGGAACCAACTTAACATTAATTATCCTATGTTCAGAGACAAGAAAACCTTACGGTGTATGAGAAAACAAAATGAATCAATCTTTCACTAGAAATCCAATTGTACTTTGTTAAAATATGGCCCGGTTAAAAAAAATAATATCATTTTTCAAGCTGTTTATGAAGTTGAATTGTTGACATATAAAAGGCACTATGTAACGAAAAAAACCCAAAAATTGTCAGTAAAAACATTTAAAAATTCACACAAAATCATTGGATTATTACTGTTTAAATATTGTTAATTTAAGACGTTGTGCTAGTGTATTCGAGGAAGAATTCGATCGCATAAGTATGGGTTTAAACAGAGGCCACATTCGGGAACGAGGATTATTCAATCAATCGAGTCCACGAGGGTACAGTAAAGTTGCGCCGGAATTACTTTGTACGTAATCGCTGTGTAATAATCAGTCGTGTAATTCGAGTTATTAAGAAATGAGTTGTTGAGTTTTACTCACGTCGATTTTATTCACCGACCAACGTAACACTATTTTTTTAAGTCTGGAATGACGCTGCTGATTTTTTGTGGTAAACAATATAAACGGTTTATTTATTAAAAATTGACGCAGGGGTGTTCCATTTGAAAATAGAAGTTCATGAAAGTTAGAGCGATTACATCGAATAAAAAAGATAACCTGTATATACCGATATATATAGATATTGCGTGAATATTCTTGAAATTTTAATTTGGCAACAGGTTTCTGTCGATGATGTAAGTAAAGAGTTGATTATATGCAGTTATCAACTTTTTATTTCAAGCTATCCTTGACTTTTACAAATAAACTTTAGTGCAAGAGTCCAATTTTAAAAACGAATTTAAAATCTTTAAATTAAAAGAGGGATTGATCATTTTTCGATGTTCTTTCCAGATACTGTCTACGAATTTTATAATTTGTCACTGTGCGTAAAAAAAACCTTGTACCTTTTGATGTCAACAGAGTGTCTTTCATTCCATCATTAAAATTCTCGTAGAAAGGTGACTTGTCAATATTTTTTCTACATCTGCCGGTTTTGTGATGGCTATGTACAACTGTGAGCCTGCCCAGATTTTTGTAACGGGTCTATAGGAGTCCAGATTTCGACAAACTAGTTCAAAAAAATCTGCAAAATAATTATGTTACACTTTCTCAAAACAAATTAATAAATATTTATTACTTAATGTCTTTTGTTGCAGATAACAGGAACGTAGTTCCCACCAAGGGAACTGAGAATGGTCCAGGAATTTTCCAAGCGTGATACAACAACCATCGTTTCTTCCAGAGAACCCAAGTGATGCTAAAAATCACACAAAGAATGAAAATCCAGATTGCCATAGCATTAGGTGTGAGGACACGAATTTTAAAACAATTCGCTTTACATTTAAGAGGTAAACTGTTTTTAAAATTGGACTCTTGCACTAAAGTGTACTTGTAAAAGTCAATAATAGCTTGAAATAAAAACTTGAAAACTGCATACAACCATCTCCATACTTGCATCATCGACAGAAACCTGTTGCCAAATTAAAATTTCAAGAATATTCACACAATATCTATAAATATCTTTACATACAGGTTATCATTTTTATTGGTTGTAATCTTTCTAACTTTCGTCAAGTTCTATTTTCAAATGGAACACCCCTGCGTCAATTTTTAATAAATAAACCGTGTAAATTTTTTACCAAAAAAAAAATCACCAGCATCATTCCATATTTTAGACTTAAAAAATAGTGTTACGTTGGTCGGTGAATAAAATCGACGTGGGTAAAACTCAACAACTTATTTCATAATATATAACTCGAATTCCACGACTGATTATATTATACAGCGATTACGTACAAAGTAATTCCGGCGCAACTTGACTGTACTCTCATGGACTCGATTGATTGAATAATCCTCGATCCCGAAGGTGGCCTCCATTTAAACTCATACTTCTGCGATCGAGGTTTTTCTCGAATACACCAGCAAAACGTCTTAAATTAATAATTTTGAAACCGTATAATCCAATGGTTTTGTATGAATTTTTACATGTTACTGACAATTTTCGTTTTTTTTTCGTTACATTACATATTAACACTGTGAAAAAAATGAAAATGTAAATTACTCGAAAATTTAAAAAGTCGAAAACCTGAAAAATTGAAAAATCGAAAAACCGAGAAATCGAAAAATCAAAAGTTCGAGAAATCGAGAAGTCAAAAAATTGAGAAGCCGAAATAGGCCAAAATCGAAAAATCAAAAAAAGTAAAAAATTGAAAAATCGGTAACTGCAGAAATTGACAATCAAAACATCGAAACATCCAAATCTCGATAAATCGAGAAATCAAAAAATTGAATAATTGGAAAAATTGAAAAATGGAAACACTGAGAAATTGAAAGATCCAAAATCGAGAAAGCAGAAAATAAAAAAACAGAAAATTTAAAAACTGAAAAACCGAAATAGATCAAAACAAAAAGTCGGAGAGTTATAAACTGAAGAACTGATAAATCGAGAAACTGTACAATGAAAGGAAAACTGAAAAATCCGAAAATTGAAACATTCAAAAACTGAAAATCTAAAAATATTGAAAACTGAGATATGGAAAAATCAAAAGGATGAAGTCGAAAAATCAAAATCTTAAAAAAAAGTCGAAACATTGAAGAAAGCCGAAAGTCAAGGAATGCGAAAAATTAATTGAAAAATCGAAAAATTGATAATTTAGATGACAAAAATTGAAAAATCGAAAATCGAAATATTTGAAAATAGTAAAATTGAAAAGGAGAAAATTTGAAAAAATGTAAAACAGAAACGTCGGAAAATTAAAAATCGAGAAAATGTAAAATTGAGCAATCGTGAAATCGAATAAATAATCTGAAAAATCACAAAACTGAAATTTCGAAGAACTGAAAAATGTAAGAAAAACAAGACTGGAAAAACTGGATAATCCCAAAACTAAAATATCTAAAAATTGAAAATCTAACGACCTGAGAAATGGAAAAATAGAAAAATCAAAAAAATGAAGACGAAAAACTGAAATCTTAAAAAAATCGTAAAATTGAAAAATCAAAAACCTGAAAAATCAAAAAATTGATGAATAAATATTTTGAAAACTTGGAACTTGAGATTTAGAAAAAATGAAAAATGGAAGAAAAATAGAAGAATGGAAAAACTGAAAAATCCCAAAACCAAAATATCCAAAATCTGAGAAATTCAGCAATTGAATAATTGAGGCATCAAAAAGTCAAAAAAGTGAAGTCGAAAAATAGAAACTTCCAAAAACAAAAAAATGGAAAAATCAAAAACGCAAAAAATTGAAAAATTGAAGAATTGAAGAAATGAAAAATCGAGGCACTAAGAGTTTATAAAAGTCAAATTTGAGAAATTGAAAAATCGAAATATTTAAAAATCGTTCAATTGAGGAGGAGAAAAGTTGGAAAAACTTAAAATTGAAACATCGAAAAATTGAGAAATCGAAAAATTTTAAATCGTGAAATTGAAAAACTGAGAAATTGTAAAATCGAAAAATTGGACAATAAATAAACGGAAAAATCCCTAAACTGAAATATCCAAAAACTGAGAAATTAAATAATTGAAAAATTAAGAAACCGAAAAGTCAAAAATGTGAAGTTGAAAAAAAAAAAAATCGAAAAATTGAAAAATCAAAAACCCGAAAAGTCGAAAAATTGAGAAATTGAAGAACAAGGAAATCGAAACAATCGAAAGTCAAGAAATGGAAAAATCAAAACGATTAACTGAAAAATCGAAAAATTGAAAATTTAGAAGTCCAAATTGGAAAATCGAAAAATCGAAATATGTATTTAAAAATCGTAAAATTGAAAAAGTGAGCAATTGTAAAGTCGAAAAATTGAAATATAAAAGAAAAACTGAAGAATGAAAAAACCGAAAAATCTCAAAACTGACTGAGAAATTAGAAAATTGCAAAATTGAGAAATCGAAAAGTCAAAAATGTGAAAAAACGAAACTTTCAAAAACAAAAAAATTGAAAAATCAAAATCTTGAAGAATTAAAAAATTGAAAAATTGGAGAAATGAAAAATCGAAAAACTGAGTGTTTTAAAATAATGCGGGTTGTAATTATGGTACAAGAATTATTCTTGTACAAAACTGTTTGAATTTTTGTTCAGAAGGTGTCATTAATACTCAAGAAAAATCAAAGTTATGCAGACATTTGTTTACTTGAATCATTCTTGTGAATCTGTTTCAAAATTAAGTAGGTATGTGGCAACAAATACAGCTTCGAAAGACCCTATGAGTTAAAATTTGCCATTTTCGATCGTAAGTCTTCAATTTTATTTCTAAAAACTATGACAAGCAAACTTTCATAAAAACAAAAATTTAACGTATAAAACGACTAACTACTGAAGAACTATCATTTAATTACCATAGTCCAGTGGCGCACAAAAATTTTTGTTTTTATTAGAACTTTTATATTATTGGGGTACACCCATCAAGACCCATTACCAATTTTTTTGTACATCTGTTTCAAAAACACCAGGTACAAAGAGTTATAAAAGGTAACGACTAATTAAATAAGCCCACTAGTTCACAAAGCATTCGGTTTTGCAGATTTCAAATTAAATATCAAAATGTGGTTTCCTAATTTTGATTTTTTTTCCAAAAATCTGGACGATTCGGGTACAATCTCAATTCGGAGTCTTAAACTACAATCATGTGCAAGACTATTTTATTTGATACAATTTCAAACTCATTTACTATGTACAATTTTGAAGTGACGTCATCACATTAGTGGTGGCGATAATTAGACAAATT
This sequence comes from Zophobas morio, assembly GCF_036711695.1. Lineage (NCBI taxonomy): Eukaryota > Metazoa > Arthropoda > Insecta > Coleoptera > Tenebrionidae > Zophobas > Zophobas morio. The sequence continues at coordinate 3,205,884 of NW_026972123.1, read as the reverse complement.
TTGGTTAACGTTTTACCATCTACATGATATACCTAATACCTAATACGTATAAATACAAAATTTTAAAACAATTGGCCCAGTACTTTCGGAGATTATCTGTCTAATAAAAATCCGGAACAGCTCGGGAAGTAAAAGGCCATAAAAAAATAACGCAGTAATGCAACATTTTCCTGACTCGTAGGTGAATAACCATTATTTGAACAGAGTAAAGCTGTCTCCTGATAATTGAGAAAATGTTCTAATTTTGATGTTGTCACGTAGTAATCTGTTTGCATCCTTTCAAGAATTTAACGGGTTCTAGGTTCTTCTAACAACTATTTAGCGGCAAAAAATTTTACAGGTTACTACTAAAACAAGTAAAAAAGATGAATTCTTTATTGTTAAATATATTATTAAATTAATCATATAACTTCAAAGGACAACAACCATTCGTTCCTATGTTCTAATATACTTACAAACCCACCCATACATTACATACATTTTGGAAAAATGTGTATATTCAAAATTTTCTTTTTTCGAAACGTAAGCGACTGTTTTTAGCCTTCAGCATAACCATATATTCCCACTGGATGTCCTTCCATGATTTCATACCGACAGTTCGTACTTTGAAGTTCCTCAGGATCGTCGCAACCATTATTTTTACCAGCATCATTCCAAATTTGAAACCTTAGACAAAAATGAAAAAAAATACGACTGTTGACATCTACAGACCTATACAGTTTCTGGCACCAAAACTGAAAGGAATGTACGAACAACGATGTCTTTTTGCAACTTCATCAGGAAGAAACCGATCTGGATCAAATTTTTCCGGGTCGGGCCACACGTCCGGATCTCTGTGTAGTAGCACTAGAGGAACGGCGAGGTTAGAACCGGCAGGGAAAACATAAGGATCTGGAATAACGAAAACTGGATTTTTTAGAACCATCTTTTAAAATATATTACCGCATTTAATGTCTTCATCAGCATATCGCAAAATAAAAGGAATTGTGGGAACTAGTCTCAAAACTTCTTTAATAACGCGTTCTAAATAATCTAGACGATTGATTTCTTCCTGAATTGGACTGTTCTCGATATTTGGCAGAACTAGGGCGAGTTCGTTGTAAAGTCTTTCCTAAAAGAACAATTTTATTGTGATAGTATTATTTTTGCGTAATTTACCTGAATGTCTGAGTAGATTCCTAAAATCGTTAAAATCGTGTTGATTGTGATTGCTGCCGTTTCGCTTGCCGCCATCATCATAAAAATCGTTTCTTCCAAAATTTCTTCACGGGTGATCTGCTTAGTTTGACTTAATTTAGTCAAATTAGGTAGAAATCGGTTACTTTGAATTGCGTCATCTGAAAAAAAAAACGTTAGCAATCTAGCTGCTTTTATGACCACTAAATTTTATATGTATAGGAACAAATTTTAAGTGAAGTGCCCATGGAATAGTAAACGACTTGAGTTTTATGGACATACCATTTCTACCTTTGGATTCATAAGATTTGTATTCTTCTGCTATTAACTGCAAAGACAGAAAAAGTTAAAATTTTGTGACATAATAAAACGTACGTTCTCGGCATGTTCGTGACCAATTTGACAAACCATTTTATGCTCCTTATGTAAGTTAGACAATTTCCAAAAGAAATCGATGAGAAGCCACAATGTATGAAATCTCTCTACAAGTATTTTTTCGAATCTAAAGTCAAAACAATAAAAACGGTTAAATATAAAGAAATACTTACTTCACAGTGACTTCAATAACACGTCGTCGTTCCTTAATTGCAGACCGCTTGACACTTGTTAAGGTTGCTGTTAAAAAAATAGTCGACAATAATTCGCTTTTAACAATAACAATATTTTCGTCACGTTTAAAAATGAAAGTTTTTTACCTAAAGCAACATCCAGGGTTTTTTCCCAAATGACTTCTTGGAGATCCGTTTGTTCTCTACCTTCCGTGTCAAACAAAAACTGCACCATTTCGCTTGAATACTTGACAAATGTATCGTGAAACGAATTTAAAATCTTCATATTAAAAGAGGGATTGATCATTTTTCGATGTTCTTTCCAGATACTGACTGCGAATTTTATAATTTGTTACTGTGCGTAAAAAAAAAACTTGGTACCTTTTGATGTCAGCAGAGTGTCTTTCATTGCATCGTTAAAATTATCGTAAAAAGGTGACTTGTTTAGACAATTTGTCAAAATTTTTTCTACATCTGCCGGTCTCGTGGTAACTATGTACAACTGTGAGCCTGCCCACGCTTTTGTAACCGGTCTGTACGAATCCAGATTTCTACAAACCAATTCAAAAAAATCTGCAATATAATTTTGTTACACTTTCTTATAATAAATTAATAAATCTTTATTACTTACTATCTTTTGTTGCAGATAACAGGACCACACTTCCGACGAGTGGCACTGAGAATGGTCCAGGAGTTTTCCAAGCGTGATACAACAACCATCGTTTCTTCCAAAGAGTCGAAGTGATGATAAAAATCACACAAAGAGTGAAAATCCAGACTAGCATAGCGAAAGGAGTGACCACACGAGAGTTTTAAAATAATGCGCTTTACATTTAAGAGGCAAATGTTTTTGTAGTATAAATTCTAACTAGTTTATTTTTACAGTCAATTATTGATTCTTGCTTCACGTTAATAACTTGATTATTCCTAATATTGTTTGCTCATATTAGCATCAAAAACCTGTTGCTTCTTCAAGGAATTTACCACAAACATACAGGTGCTTTTTTACTCGAAACAAGGTCTGTAACTTTTATGGGCTTTTATTTTTAATTGAAATACCCGTAAATTTTTTAATAAATGAATCGTTTGTTCTTTTATTCCATTGCTAAAACTAAATCAGACGTTTTAAAAATGTTAATCCTCTTACGGACATCAATATCGCGAAAGTAAAAAATCTAAGAGGTGGTGGTGTGCTCCTGCAATCTGACAGTTCTAGCAACTTTAAGCAAATCACCATGAATAACTTGTCTGACCAATATGATATTCGTGAAGTCAAGACAATTGGTCCAAGGATTAGAATTACAGGTATTCCTGACTACATAAAAAAAGAAGACATTGTCTTATACCGTGAAGTTTTTTTTCTCTGAATACAGGATATTTCATGTATGTTGGGTTCATCCTCCAATAGATTGATTTGGACTGAATATAAGATCACATAAGATTCGTAATAATTGAGGATTCAACGATGTCAACGATGACATTTATAGTAAAATTTTTGATGAAATTGTTTTAAAAAGATCAATAACGTAAATTTTCTGTTCTTTAAACTTGCACTTTTTATTATACTTTAACATGAAGACGGTTGTGCCAAATGTCAATGACATAATATCCTAAAGCTCGATTAAAATTTATGTTCAGTTTTTAAAAGTCCAAGTCAATCCATTACAAGCAGATATGGAACCAACTTAACATTAATTATCCTATGTTCAGAGACAAGAAAACCTTACGGTGTATGAGAAAACAAAATGAATCAATCTTTCACTAGAAATCCAATTGTACTTTGTTAAAATATGGCCCGGTTAAAAAAAATAATATCATTTTTCAAGCTGTTTATGAAGTTGAATTGTTGACATATAAAAGGCACTATGTAACGAAAAAAACCCAAAAATTGTCAGTAAAAACATTTAAAAATTCACACAAAATCATTGGATTATTACTGTTTAAATATTGTTAATTTAAGACGTTGTGCTAGTGTATTCGAGGAAGAATTCGATCGCATAAGTATGGGTTTAAACAGAGGCCACATTCGGGAACGAGGATTATTCAATCAATCGAGTCCACGAGGGTACAGTAAAGTTGCGCCGGAATTACTTTGTACGTAATCGCTGTGTAATAATCAGTCGTGTAATTCGAGTTATTAAGAAATGAGTTGTTGAGTTTTACTCACGTCGATTTTATTCACCGACCAACGTAACACTATTTTTTTAAGTCTGGAATGACGCTGCTGATTTTTTGTGGTAAACAATATAAACGGTTTATTTATTAAAAATTGACGCAGGGGTGTTCCATTTGAAAATAGAAGTTCATGAAAGTTAGAGCGATTACATCGAATAAAAAAGATAACCTGTATATACCGATATATATAGATATTGCGTGAATATTCTTGAAATTTTAATTTGGCAACAGGTTTCTGTCGATGATGTAAGTAAAGAGTTGATTATATGCAGTTATCAACTTTTTATTTCAAGCTATCCTTGACTTTTACAAATAAACTTTAGTGCAAGAGTCCAATTTTAAAAACGAATTTAAAATCTTTAAATTAAAAGAGGGATTGATCATTTTTCGATGTTCTTTCCAGATACTGTCTACGAATTTTATAATTTGTCACTGTGCGTAAAAAAAACCTTGTACCTTTTGATGTCAACAGAGTGTCTTTCATTCCATCATTAAAATTCTCGTAGAAAGGTGACTTGTCAATATTTTTTCTACATCTGCCGGTTTTGTGATGGCTATGTACAACTGTGAGCCTGCCCAGATTTTTGTAACGGGTCTATAGGAGTCCAGATTTCGACAAACTAGTTCAAAAAAATCTGCAAAATAATTATGTTACACTTTCTCAAAACAAATTAATAAATATTTATTACTTAATGTCTTTTGTTGCAGATAACAGGAACGTAGTTCCCACCAAGGGAACTGAGAATGGTCCAGGAATTTTCCAAGCGTGATACAACAACCATCGTTTCTTCCAGAGAACCCAAGTGATGCTAAAAATCACACAAAGAATGAAAATCCAGATTGCCATAGCATTAGGTGTGAGGACACGAATTTTAAAACAATTCGCTTTACATTTAAGAGGTAAACTGTTTTTAAAATTGGACTCTTGCACTAAAGTGTACTTGTAAAAGTCAATAATAGCTTGAAATAAAAACTTGAAAACTGCATACAACCATCTCCATACTTGCATCATCGACAGAAACCTGTTGCCAAATTAAAATTTCAAGAATATTCACACAATATCTATAAATATCTTTACATACAGGTTATCATTTTTATTGGTTGTAATCTTTCTAACTTTCGTCAAGTTCTATTTTCAAATGGAACACCCCTGCGTCAATTTTTAATAAATAAACCGTGTAAATTTTTTACCAAAAAAAAAATCACCAGCATCATTCCATATTTTAGACTTAAAAAATAGTGTTACGTTGGTCGGTGAATAAAATCGACGTGGGTAAAACTCAACAACTTATTTCATAATATATAACTCGAATTCCACGACTGATTATATTATACAGCGATTACGTACAAAGTAATTCCGGCGCAACTTGACTGTACTCTCATGGACTCGATTGATTGAATAATCCTCGATCCCGAAGGTGGCCTCCATTTAAACTCATACTTCTGCGATCGAGGTTTTTCTCGAATACACCAGCAAAACGTCTTAAATTAATAATTTTGAAACCGTATAATCCAATGGTTTTGTGTGAATTTTTAAATGTTACTGACAATTTTCGTTTTTTTTTTCGTTACATTACATATTAATACTGTGAAAAAAATGAAAATGTAAATTACTCGAAAATTTAAAAAGTCGAAAACCTGAAAAATTGAAAAATCGAAAAACCGAGAAATCGAAAAATCAAAAGTTCGAGAAATCGAGAAGTCAAAAAATTGAGAAGCCGAAATAGGCCAAAATCGAAAAATCAAAAAAAGTTAAAAATTGAAAAATCGGTAACTGCAGAAATTGACAATCAAAACATCGAAACATCCAAATCTCGATAAATCGAGAAATCAAAAAATTGAATAATTGGAAAAATTGAAAAATGGAAACACTGAGAAATTGAAAGATCCAAAATCGAGAAAGCAGAAAATAAAAAAACAGAAAATGGAAAAACTGAAAAACCGAAATAGATCAAAATAAAAAGTCGAAGAGTTATAAACTGAAGAACTGATAAATCGAGAAACTGTACAATGAAAGGAAAACTGAAAAATCCGAAAATTGAAACATTCAAAAACTGAAAATCTAAAAATATTGAAAACTGAGATATGGAAAAATCAAAAGGATGAAGTCGAAAAATCAAAATCTTAAAAAAAAAGTCGAAACATTGAAGAAAGCCGAAAGTAAAGGAATGCGAAAAATTAATTGAAAAATCGAAAAATTGATAATTTAGATGTCAAAATTTGAAAAATCGAAAATCGAAATATTTGAAAATAGTAAAATTGAAAAGGACAAAAATTGAAAAAACGTAAAACAGAAACGTCGGAAAATTAAAAATCGAGAAATTGTAAAATTGGGCAATCGCGAAATCGAATAAATAATCTGAAAAATCACAAAACTGAAATTTCGAAGAACTGAAAAATGTAAGAAAAACAAGACTGGAAAAACTGGATAATCCCAAAACTAAAATATCTAAAAACTGAGAATCTAACGAACTGAGAAATGGAAAAATAGAAAAATCAAAAAATGGGGACGAAAAACTGAAATCTTAAAAAAATCGTAAAATTGAAAAATCAAAAAATTGATGAATAAATATTTTGAAAACTTGAAAACTGAGATTTAGAAAAAATGAAAAATGGAAGAAAAATAGAAGAATGGAAATAAAAAAATATATCAAAACCAAAATATCCAAAATCTGAGAAATTCAGCAATTGAATAATTGAGGCATCAAAAAGTCAAAAAAGTGAAGTCGAAAAATAGAAACTTCCAAAAATAAAAAAAAAAAATGGAAAAATCAAAAACTCAAAAAATTGAAAAATTGAAGAATTGAAGAAATGAAATTCGAGGCACCAAGAGTTTATAAAAGTCAAATTAAAGAAATTGAAAAATCGAAATATTTAAAAATCGTTTAATGGAGGAGGAGAAAAGTTGGAATAACTTAAAATTGAAACATCGAAAAATTGAGAAATCGAAAAATTGAGAAATCGAAAAATTTTAAATCGTGAAATTGAAAAACTGAGAAATTTTAAAATTGAAAAATTGAACAATAAATAAACTGAAAAATCCCAAAACTGAAATTTCGAAAAATTGGAAAATGAAAGAAAAACTGAAAAATCCCTAAACTGAAATATCCAGAAACTGAGAAATTAAATAATGGAAAAATTAAAAAAGTGAAGTTGAAAAATCAAAACCTTAAAAAAAATTGAAAAACTGAGAAATCAAAAACCTGAAAAAATTGAAGAATTGAAGAACAGGAAAATCGAAACTGTCGAAATATTTAAAAATCGTAAAATTGAAAAATGAAAGAAAAACTGAAGAGTGAAAATACTGAAAAATCTCGAAACTGAAACATCCAAAATCTGAGACATTAAAAATTTGAAAAAAATTAAGAAATCGAAAAGTAAAAAAGTGAAGTCGAAAAATCGAAACTTTCAAAAATAAAAAAATTAAAATATCAAAATCTTGAAGAATTGAAAAATAGGCGAAATAAAAAATCGAAAAACTGAGTGTTTTAAAATAATGCGGGTTGTATTTATGGTGCAAGAATTATTCTTGTACGAAACTGTTTGGATTTTTGTTGTCATTAATACTCAAGAAAAATCAAAGTTATGCAAACATTTATTTACTTGAATCATTCTTATGAACTTCTTTTAAAATTAAGTATGTGGCAACGATATTTGTCTTTGAGGTAACGATGTCGCCAGAAAATAAAGTCGATCAAATACAGACGACTAATTAAATAAGCCCACTAGTTCACAAAGCATTCAGTTTTGCAGATTTCAAATTAAATATCAAAATGTTGTTTCCTAATTTTGATTTTTTTTTTCCAAAAATCTGGACGTTTCGGGTAAAATGTCAATTCGGACTCATAAACTACATGTGTAAGACCATGTTATTTGATACAATTTAAAACTCATTTACTATGTACAATTTTGAAGTGACGCCATCACATTAGTGGTGGCGATAATTAGACAAATTTTGGTTAACGTTTTACCATCTACATGATATACCTAATACCTAATACGTATAAACACAAAATTTTAAAACAATTGGCCCAGTACTATTGGAGATTATCTGTCTAATAAAAATCCAGGACGGCAGACAGACGGACAGATAGACGGACAGACGTACAGACAGACAGACAGCGGAAACGGGAGACCTCTAGGGGTCATGATAGGTCGACAAAATGCTTACGCTCGGGAAGTAAAAGGACATAAAAAAAAATAACGCAGTAATGCAACATTTTCCTGACTCGTATGTAAATAACCATTATATGAACAGAGTAAAGCTGTGTCCAGATAATTGAGAAAATATTGTAATTTTGATGTTGTCACGTAATCTGTTTGCATTTTTCAAGCATTTAACGGGGTCTAGGTTATTCTAACAACTATTTAGCGGCAAAAAATTTTACCGGTCACTACTAAAACAAGTAAAAAAGACTATGAATTCTTTATTGTTAAATATAATATTAAATTAATCATATAACTTCAAAGGACAACAACCATTCGTGTCTATGTTCTAATATACTTACAAACCTACCCATACATTACATACATTTTGGAAAAATGCGTATAGTCAAAATTTTCTTTTTTCGAAACGTAAGCGACTGTTTTTAGCCTTCAGCATAACCATATATTTCCACTGGATGTCCTTCCATGATTTCATACCGACAGTTCGTACTTTGAAGTTCCTCAGAATCGTCGCAACCATTATTTTTACCAGCATCATTCCAAATTTGAAACCTTAGACAAAAATGAAAAAAAATACGACTGTTGAAATCTACAGACCTATACAGTTTCTGGCACCAAAACTGAAAGGAATGTACGAACAACGATGTCTTTTTGCAACTTCATCAGGAAGAAACCGATCCGGATCAAATTTTTCTGGATCAGGCCACACGTCCGGATCTCTGTGTAGTAGCACTACAGGAACGGCGAGGTTAGAACCGGCAGGGAAAACATAAGGATCTGGAAACACGATAACTGGATTTTTTGGATTCATCTTCTAAATTATATTACCGCATTTAATGTCTTCGTCAGCATACCGCACAATGAAAGGAGCTGTGGGTACTAGTCTCAAAGCTTCTTTAACAACGCGTTCTAAATAATCTAGACTATTGATCTGTTCCCGAGTTGGACTGTTCTCGTTATTTGGCAGAACTAGGACGAGTTCGTCGTAAAGTCTTTCCTAAAAGAACAATTTTATTGTGATAGTATTATTTTTACGTAATTTACCTGAATGTCTGTGTAGATTCCTAAAATCGTTAAAATCGTGTTTATTGTGATTGCTGACGTTTCGCTTGCCGCCATCATCATAAAAATCGTTTCTTCCAAAATTTCTTCACGGGTGATCTGCTTCGTTTGACTTAATTTAGTCAAATTAGGTAGAAATCGGTTACTTTGAATTGCGTCATCTGAAAAAAAGACCATTAGCAATCTACCTGCTTTTATGACCACTAAATTTTATATGTAGGTATAGGAAGAAATTTTAAGTGAAGTGCCCATCGAATAGTAAACGACTTGATTTTTATAGACATACCATTTCTACCTTTGGATTCATATGATTTGTATTCTTCTGCCATTAACTGCAAAGACAGAGAAAGTTAAAATTTTGCGACGCAATAAAACGTACGTTTTCGGCAAGTCCGCGACCAGTTTGACAAACCATTTTATGCTCTTTGTGTAAGTTAGACAATTTCCAAAAGAAATCGATGAGAAGCCAAAATGTATGAAATCTCTGTATAAGTATTTCCTCGAATCTAAAATCAAAACAATAAAAACGGTTAAATATAAAGGAATACTTGCTTCACAGTGACTTCAATAACACATCGTCGTTCCTTAATTGCAGACGGCTTTACACTTGTTAAAGTTTCTGTTAAAATAATAGTCGACAATAATTCACTTTTAACCAGAATAATATTTTCGTCACGTTTAAAAATGAAAGTTTTTTACCTAAAGCAACATCCAGGGTTTTGTTCCAAATGACTTCAAGGAGATCCGTTTGCTCTCTACCTTCATTGTCAACCAAAAACTGCACCATCTCGCTTGAATGCTTGACAAATATATCATGAAACGAATTTAAAATCTTCATATTAAAAGAGGGATTGATCATTTTTCGATGTTCTTTCCAGATACTGACTGCGAATTTTATAATTTGTCACTGTGCGTAAAAAAAAACTTGGTACTTTTTGATGTCAGCAGACTGTCTTTCATTCCATCGTTAAAATTGTCGTAGAAAGGTGACTTGTTTAGAGAACTTGTCAATATTTTTTCTACATCTTCCGGTTTCGTGGTACCTATGTATAACTGTGAGCCTGCCCATGCTTTGGCAACTGGTCCGTATGAATCCAGATATCGACAAACTAGTTCAAAAAAATCTGCAATATAATTTTGTTACACTTTCTCAAAATAAATTAATAAATATTTTTTACTTACTATCTTTTGTTGCAGATAACAGGAACGCACTTCCGACGAGTGGCACTGAGAATGGTCCAGGAATTTTCCAAGCGTGATACAACAACCATCGTTTCTTCCAAAGAGTCGAAGTGATGATAAAAATCACACAAAGAGTGAAAATCCAGACTAGCATAGCGAAAGGAGTGACCACACGAGAGTTTTAAAATAATGCGCTTTACATTTAAGAGGCAAATGTTTTTGTAGTCTAAATTCTAACTAGTTTATTTTTACAGTCAATTATTGATTCTTGCTTCACGTTAATAACTTGATTATTCCTAATATTATTTGCTCATATTGGCATCAAAAACCTGTTGCTTCTTCAAGGAATTTACCACAAACATACAGGTGTTTTTTACTCGAAACAAGGTCTGTAACTTTCATGGGCTTTTATTTTTAATTGAAATACCCGTAAATTTTTTAATAAATGAATCGTTTGTTCTTTTAGTCCATTGCTAAAACTAAATCAGACGTTTTAAAAATGTTAATCCTCTTACGGACATCAATGTCGTGAAAGTAAAAAATCTAAGAGATGTTGGTGTGCTCCTGCAATCTGACAGTTCTAGCAACTTTAAGCAAATCACCATGAATAACTTGTCTGACCAATATGATATTCGTGAAGTCAAGACAATTGGTCCAAGGATTAGAATTACAGGTATTCCTGACTACATAAAAAAAGAAGACATTGTCTTATACCGTGAAGTTTTTTTTTCTCTGAATACAGGATATTTCATGTATGTTGGGTTCATCCTCCAATAGATTGATTTGGACTGAATATAAGATCACATAAGATTCGTAATAATTGAGGATTCAACGATGTCAACGATGACATTTACAGTAAAATTTTTGATGAAATTGTTTTAAAAAGGTCAATAACGTAAATTTTCTGTTCTTTAAACTTGCACTTTTTACTATACTTTAACATGAAGACAGTAGTGCCAAATGTCAATGACATAATATCCTAAAGCTCGATTAAAATTTATGTTCAGTTTTTAAAAGTCCAAGTCAATCCATTACAAGCAGATATGCAACCAACTTAACATTAATTATCCTATGTTCAGAGACAAGAAAACCTTACGGTGTATGAGAAAACAAAATGAATCAATCTTTGACTAGAAATCCAATTGTACTTTGTTAAAATATGGCCCGGTTAAAAAAAATAATATTATTTTTCAAGCTGTTTATGAAGTTGAATTGTTGACATATAAAAGGCACTATGTAACGAAAAAACCCAAAAATTGTCAGTAAAAACATTTAAAAATTCACACAAAATCATTGGATTATTACTGTTTAAATATTGTTAATTTAAGACGTTCTGCTAGTGTATTAAGTATGAGTTTAAACAGAGGCCACATTCGGGAACGAGTATTATTCAATCAATCGAGTCCACGAGAGTACAGTAAAGTTGCGCCGGAATTACTTTGTACGTAATCGCTGTGTAATAATCAGTCGTGTAATTCGAGTTATTAAGAAATGAGTTGTTGAGATTTACTCACGTCGATTTTATTCACCGACCTTCGTAACACTATTTTTTAAGTCTAAGATATGGAATGACGCTGCTGATTTTTTGTGGTAAAAAATATAAACAGTTTATTTATTAAAAATTGACGCAGGGGTGTTCCATTTAAAAACAGCAGTTGATGAAAGCTAGAGGGATTACATCGAATAAAAAAGATAACTTCTATAGGTATACCGATATATGTAGATATTGTGTGGATATTCTTGAAACTTTAATTTGGCAACAGGTTTCTGTCGATGATGCAAGTATAGAGTTGATTATATGCAGTTATCAACTTTTTATTTTCAAGCTATCCTTGACTTTTACAAATAAACTTTAGTGCAAAAGGTCAATTTTGAAAACAGTTTACCTCTTAAATATAAAGCGCATTGTTTTAAAATTCGTGTGCTCACACCTTATGCTATGATAGTCTGGATTTTCATTCTTTGTGTGATTTTTACCATCACTTCGGTTCTCTGGAGGAAACGATGGTTGTCGTATCACGCTTGGAAAATTCCTGGACTATTCTCAGTTCCCTTGGTGGGAACTACGTGACTGTTATCTGCAACAAAAAACAGTAAGTAATAAATATTCATTAATTTTTTTGACAAAGTGTAACACAATTATTTTGCAGATTTTTTTTAACTTTTGTATCGAACTCTGGACTCCTATAGACCCGTTACAAAAATATGGGCAGGCTCACAGTTGTACATAGCCATCACAAAACCGGCAGATGTAGAAAAAATATTGACAAGTTGTCTAAACAAGTCACCTTTCTACGACAATTTTAACGATATAATGAAAGACATCCTGCTTTTGAAGTCAGCAGTGTGTCTTTCATTATATCGTTAAAAAAGGTGACTTGGTTAAACAACTTGTCAATATTTTTTCTACATCTGTCAGTCTTGTGATTCCTATGTACAACTGTGAGCCTGCCCATGCTTTGGCAACCGGTCTGTACGAATCCAGATTTTTACAAGCCAGTTCAAAAAAAATCTGCAATATAATTTTGTTACACTTTTTTAAAATAAAATAATAAATATTTACTACTTACTATCTTTTGTTGCAGATAACAGGAACGCACTTCCGACGAGTGGCACTGAGAATGGTCCAGGAATTTTCCAAGCGTGATACAACAATCATCGTTTCTTCCTTTTGTAGTCTAAATTCTAACTAGTTTATTTTTTACAGTTAAGGATTGATTGTTGCTTGACGATAATAACTTGATTATACCCAATATTATTTGCTCATATCGACAACAAAAACCTGTTGATTCTTCAAGGAATTTTGCACAACATACAGGTGTTTTTTTATTCGAAACAAGGTCTGTACCTTTCATGAGCTTTTATTTTTAATTGGAATATCCGTAAATTTTTTAATAAATGAATCGACATTTAAAATGTGTTTAAAATTGGAGAATGTGCGTTCAACATCCACACTCGTTGTTGGCGCAAATTTGAGTTTTGCAACTAATGTTGAATCTAACTCCAAATTTTCCACCTTCTGGTCTTGTAAAACACGAGCAACGTCGGAAAGAACACCGAAACCTGCATTTTTATTTAACACTTCGTCAAGTTTTTGAGATACTCTAGTACCAATATCACCCCTTACTGCGTTTGCTTGTTGTTTAAATTCTTTCACTAAGTTTATGACATCTACCAACAACATGTTGGGTTTTTCTAACTTTTCTATTACCTCACATACGAATTGATAATTGCTTCTTAGAAAAGCTAGATCTTGTCGCAAATCTTTGTTTTCCAAAATATTTATGCAATCTTTAATCGATTGAGAGGAATCTTCGCTAAACTACGTAACTACTTCCTCAAATTCTTTGATATATTTGTCATAATAAAATGTGGCCTGTAACCATGTTCCCCACCTCGTTATAATCGGCTCTGGGGGCAATGGTATGTTTGGAAATTTTTCCTTAAAATGTTGCACTCTTAGTGGGGCTTTAACAAAAATCTTTTTACCATTTGCCACTAATTTATTAACAGTAGGAAACTGCAAACGTATTCCTTCAGCCACTCTGTTTAAACCGTGGGCAATCCAAGTAGAGTGAATTAAATTGGGGTACAATATTTTTAGATTATTCCCTGCTTTCAACATATAACGAGCTGCATCCGAGATCATCAACAAAATTTTATTGGCAAAAATAGTTACGTAAGACTGTCATTTACAAATCTGGTAATCGTATTGCCATTTGTTTTATCTAACATTTTCAAACTTACTACATACCCTCGACTAGGGAAATTTTCATTTAAGATTCCAACAATTAAACTTGCCACGTATCTTCCACAACTATCGGTTGTTTCATCGACAGCGAACCATAAATAATTATCTCCAATGCGATGTTTAATTTCGTTGTAAACTTGCTGAAACACTGAGCCTACATAATTTTTTCGGAGAGTACTTTCAACCGGAATATGTCGATTGCAGTGTTTTTCAAGGAATTCTTGAAGAGGGCCTTTCTCCAATTTTTTTAAACGTATATTGGACTCGATCATCATTTTACATAAATCGAAATTAAACTGAAACTGCTGATCTTTTGTGGAAGTAGATGCAACAGATTCATGTATGGTCTGCTGTTTAATTTTAGAAACTTCAAACATTTTCTTCCTTTCTATATGAAGAGTGGTTCTGACATGTTGCGTCATGTTATATTTTTTATCACTTTGAATTTAAAACAACGTACATATACAGGATTAACAAAGGAAAATAGATAAAAAAAATTAGTGGGCTTACGGTTTTCACACAAGTTCTGCAGAATATTTTGTTGTTTTCTAATTTTAATTCTGGAAAATTCCTAATCCACTCATCCGGCGTCGATTTTACTTTCGGAGTTCTTTTAAAATATTAGTAATATTACCAAAAAGAACTCAACATGTAACAAGGGAGAACCACGTATAACACTGTACTACGACAGATGCGATAGACTGATGGTTGTGAAATAAACGGTTCATTTACTTAAAAGTTTCCATTAGAAAAATTTTAAGGTAGGTAGTTGGGTACAATAATCCTTTTTTCTAGAAAGTCTTCAACGGTCTTGCCGCAAAATGCCGAAAAAGAACATCTGGTTAAAAGCTATAATCCATTATCAACGGAAGTAAGGATTTAAAGTCAAAAAATCTATGGAGTATTTTTCCAATCCTATAAAAAAAAATTTATTACCCAAACGACCGGAACCTATTCACAGAAAGGGTCTTGAGTAAGTATACTTCAATGGTCAAGTCCAGGTAAAATGCATACGATACGATACGGCTAACTAACAAGTATTTGTCATTCCGACAAGGCCGGCATTTGAACAAAATATGCATTAAAACTCATATTCGTCGAAAAAAGCATTAAATAAGCATATAAGTTTTAATATGCATAAAATTGAAAAAAAAAAACAAATAAGCATTAAAAAAAAATTGTCAAATGACTCCAAATTGTATCAAGTTGCAGATATAAAAAAGTTTTGAAGTGCTTACATTTTCACAAAAAGCATTAAACCTAGAAATCCGCTCTCTATTGATGAGATATTTTCATCAATTAGGGCGTTAGAGTTTATCATTCGTAATTGCAAAATCTTTCAACTTAATAGTACTCTCCTTACTTTAAACACTTCGTTTATTAGATCAAAACTAGGGTATGGCTGTGTTATTTGGTTCCCATATATGATATCCATTGTCTCAAATTAGAAAAGTTTCAAAGGAAATTTTTTAAATTCCTCCATTTCAAATCATTTGGCTATTACCCTTGTAGAGGTTTTCTTCAAAATGAACTTTTGGTTCTCTTCCATTCAAAGCTTGGAAAAGAAGAGAGAAACTTTGTTTGTCCTAGATTCTAATGCTTTAGTTCCAAAGTTGCACTTTCTAGTTCCCCGGTCAAACATTAGAAACCGTTTATGTTTTTATACTGAAATTTCTAGAACGAATGTACATGTGTTATCGCCCATTACAACTATGTGCAGAATTTACAATAATTATCGAAATAAATTTGATATTTTCAATTGTAGTTTACGCCCGCCAGATCAAAAATGCACATCTAGAACTGTCAATTCATTTTTAACTATTTAATTATGCACTTTTAACGGTCTAATTTAGCCCTAATAACATACCACTCTAATAACTAGTTTATCTGTAGGGATGGTAAACAATAACAAAAAAAAAATAATTGAACGAAAGAAATCGTTTTAAAAAGAGATTTGTTGTTGTTGGACGTAAAGGCTTTGAAAACACCTTTTTTCGCGGCGATTTTACAATTCCAAAAAAAATAATATTAAAATTTGGATCGAAGCTGACAAACGCATCAAAAGGTCACCTACCTTGTTTTTGTTCAGCCTCCTGGGTTGAGGGTTTGTAGACCGCATGCACAAAGGAACCACGTGTCTAAGTTTCGCGACAACAATTCGCGATTGACGTCACACAAGATGGCAACTGCGTTCACTTAACGCCCACCTTAGCGATGTTACCTCTCTGAGGGTTTCTCGATAACTCTGTTCGATAACAGCGCCAACCCCAAGTACCGGGCCTTTTTGCTCGGTACTATGGCGCCTCTAGTGGAAAGTGACCAAAATACACTTGTCAGCAATCCGCGGGATAACAAACAAAATCAAAACAAAATTTTAAACAAACTTCGAACCGGAACATTCCGCCCACCAAAAGAAAATTAAACAATTTTTTTTTTTTTTTTTTTTTAACGTAGGTTCCAGCACAATATAAGGTTAATTGACAATCTAAAAACTAATGACTAAAACTAAATACAATATGAATGCAAACTATTGACGAGGAAGCGGGCACAGCTTCACTAGAGGACGTGTGATCAGGCCGCTAGTGGTACGTACTTGTGCAACTCGCACTATGCCGTCTTTTCCCGGGTGCAACGCGACAATTCGGCCAAGTTGCCACTGCAACGGGGCCACCGAATCACCCTTGATTACGACCAGCGTATCTACCGACGGTAGGTTATTCGACGTGTTCCATTTATTTCGTTGCTGCAATGTATGGAGATAACCCTGTTGCCACCTATGCCAAAAATCCTGGTGCAACCGTTGCACGAGCTGCCATCTACTTAACCGATTTAACCGCATTGCCTCCAACGGTTCATCGGGAACGGCCACTAACGGTCCTGAGGTTAAAAAATGCCCGGGTGTTAGAACCGACAAATCTTCGGGGTTATCTGCGGAGACGGGACACAGGGGTCGCGAATTCAACACGGCTTCAATTTGCGCCAATACGGTACTAAATTCTTCGAAGGTTAGGAGTTGCTCGCCTACAACGCGCTTAAGATGCGATTTGAACGATTTAACGCCCGCCTCCCATAATCCTCCCATATGGGGGGCCGACGGGGGGTTAAAATGCCATTTGATGCCGCAGCTACCGGCCGCTGCTTGCATATATTTCTGAAGCAGATTATTGGCGCCAACGAAATTTGTACCGCAATCGCTATATATGTCAGTACATTGTCCTCTACGCGCCACTAAACGACGTAATGCACCCAAAAACCCTTCCGAAGTCAAATTAGACACCAATTCCAGGTGGATGGCCTTTACCGCAAAACAGACAAAAACGCAGACGTAGGCCTTCAATCGCGCCGCACCCCGACGCCGTCCCATTGTAATGGAGAAAGGGCCAGCAAAGTCCACTCCACAGTGTGTGAAAACCTTTGCTTGCGTTACTCGCGGCCTCGGTAGTTCACCCATAAACGGCGTTATTGGCTTTGGATTTACGCGAAAGCATCTGTTACATCGTCGAAGGGTATGTTCGATGGCGCGTCGGCTTGACAGAATCCAAAATTCCCGCAATAACAAATACTGTAATGTCCGGAATCCGACATGTAAGTGTTCCCGATGAGCGGCCTCTATGATTAGTTCGGTGAGACGGTGCGATCGCGGCAATAACAAGGGGTGCTTAGCTTCATAGGGCAATTCCGATTGTTGCAATCTTCCGCCGACGCGAATCAAACCGTCGTCGAGGAAGGGGGACAGTTTGCGGAATGGTTTTGAACATGTGCCATTCTTTTTCAATGAACGAATTTCACTGGCAAATACTTTACTTTGCACCATTCGCACAAGTACTAACAAGGCACCATGCAATTCCCTCCTGTGTAACGGTCCCGACTCTCTTTCCTCCTTTGGAATTCTTAAATTTTGAACAAAACGCAAACAGTACGCGATGATTCCCTCAATTTTTCGAAGTGACGAGAATCGGTTTAATAGGATCATCGGCCATTCTTCGATCACGCGACTGATGAGAACCCTTTGCCGAGCTTCAAGTTCCGTACCGGTAGGAACTTCTAAGTCTATTTGTGGCGGCCACTCAGTACCTGCCAACCATGTGGGACCCGCCCACCATAGCGGATGTGTAACAAGCTCCTGGGGGAGTAATCCCCTCGATGCGCAGTCGGCCGGGTTATCACGCCCGCTCACATGATTCCATGCCGACGGTTCCAACTGATCTTGGATGTGCGCGACCCGATTCGCGACAAAAGTGGCCCAACGATAGGGCGGCGACCTAATCCACGTTAACGCAACTTTAGAATCCGACCACGCATACACCCTGTGTATGTTTAAAACACCCTTGAGAGTTTCACGGACGAATGATAATAAGTCGGCGGCTAGTACCGCAGCGCATAGCTCCAGACGTGGAAGTGAAACCGTCTTCAAAGGAGCGACGCGGGATTTTCCGGCGATTAGAGAGACCCGAATTTCTCCTGTTGGGCGGGATTGGCGTAAGTAAACCACGGCCCCGAAACCCCGCTCCGACGCGTCCGCGAAACCATGAAGTTCCGAAGTAAGGGCCCCATCATCAGCACATTGACGCGGTATTGAGACCTTACCCAATTCCGGAACTTGAGCCTGAAAGGAATTCCATAAATTGACAATTTCAGCCGGCGGTGCATCGTCCCAACCGATGCCGATACTCCACAGTGTCTGAATTAATTGTTTAGCCATTAACGTAAGGGGTGCGAGAAAACCTAGCGGATCATAGATTCGCGCAATTTCGGATAGAATGTTGCGTTTGGTACACGGACGATTATTGGGATTAATGCTATATGAAAATATGTCTGCCTGTGGGCACCACTGAAGCCCTAATAGTTTAATCATTCCGGGGCTCTCTAATGGAAATTGGTATGGCCGTTGGTGGCTTGTGGGAACTGAGTTCACAAGACCTTGACTATTGCTCGCCCACTTGCGTAGCTCAAAGCCTCCCTTATTCAATAATTTGATTAATTGTTCTTGCGTCTCGCGTGCATCCTCGATAGATGATGCGCCCGCTACCACATCATCTACATAAATACATGACTTAAGTACCTGCGCTCCGAGTGGAAACGCGTGCCCTTCGTCCTTTACGAGTTGGGCCAAAGTTCGGATTGCTAGATAGGGGCTGGAGCACACCCCGTATGTTACGGTATTTAAATAATATTCGTTGATCGGTTGTTCCGGCGAAAAACGCCATAGAATTTTTTGGTATAACCGTTGAGATTCCGCCACTGCAATTTGCCGATACATTTGTCTAATATCGGCCGTAAAAACTATATTGTGTGTTCTAAATACCATCAAAAGGGCGCCAATGTCCGCCTGTAACTTAGGACCCACGAGTAAGACGTCGTTCAACGAATTTCCGTTCGACGATTTGGCCGACGCATCGAACACGACGCGAAATTTTGCATTATCCGGATCCGTCCGCGCTATACCATGGTGAGGTATATAGAAACCCGCGTTTTTGTTTACTTGAATCTGGGGAATAACCGTCATGTGACCCTGATCGATGTAATCCTTCATAAATTCGTGGTATGATTGCCGAGCTAACTTGTCTCGAAAGAGGCGCGCCTCCAGGGCGAGGAAACGGCGCATCGCCGAATCAAACGAGCGACCTAAAGACGGCGACGTGTCTGCGAAAGGCAATTGAACAACATATCTCCCCTTGATGTCGCGTGAAATCGTCGACGTGAATTTTTCTTCGCACAAAACGTCCTGCGGGGCCGCCATAATGCGTTGTGGCACTTGCTCAAGCTGCCAAAAGCGTTTTAACGCCGCGTCTAACGAGTTATCTATGGACGTACAAAACGACCTGACCACGGTTTTCTGCTTATCACGTTTAATACCCCCAATCAGTACCCAACCGAAAACAGTATTTAACGCGGACGGTTCCTCGAGCCTACCTTTCTTGAAACCGGATGTGACGATTTGTCCGTAAACATCAGCACCTAACAAAACGTCTACCTGCTGTGGTGTACCGAATTCCGGGTCAGCCAATTCCAAATTGCGTAGGTGACGAAATTGTCTCAACTGATCTTGAGACACTGCCATTGTGGGGACGTCACCGCAAATTTGAGGCACAACTACCATCTCGGCCTTCAACGAGAAATTACGCACTAAATGCGACCTCACTTCGCATTTTAATACACCCGACGTACTGCTTGTCGACATTTGATTTAAGCCTTGAATAGGTACCACCGCGTTAGTTTGAGGAAGCCCTAAAACCTTTGCACAGCGCTCTGTGACAAAGGTGGCCTCGCTGGCAGTGTCCAAAAGCGCCCTAAATGCACGGTATTTACCTCGCGAATCCACCACAATTATTCGCGCGGTCGCCAGCAGAATGAAACTACGGGTCGGAATCGCGTTAGTCATAACTTTGACACCGTCGTCGGTAGATGGGTTTTCCACAACCCCTGACGCCTCTCCCGACTCTGCACTAGGTTTGGGGACAAAATGTAATAATGTGTGATGCCTACAATTACAAACCCGGCAGTTTAATTTAGATGGGCATTTGCTAACCGAATGCACCCTCGACAAACAATTGTAACACAGATTTTTCTTACGCGCGAAAGTATGTCTATCCCGTGGTTCCATTTCTAAGAAAGCATCGCATTTCGTTAATGGGTGCTCATCCGAACAATTAAGACATTGTTCCTTGCTGATTGGTGATCGCGTGACAAACGATGACGTCACGGGACGCTTGGCAAGTACGGAAGATGCAGCTGTGGGTTTACGAAGGGCGGATGCGGAATTATGACCCATTGTCATAACGGAAGTTTCCAACGCGGTACAATGTTTAAGCAAAAATTCTTGGAGGTCATTGTAAGCAGGTACGGAATTTCCTACAATACTCAACTCAAATTTCTGTTTCCACGTGGTGTCCAGTTTTTGCAACATTAAATTTAATAACGTGAAGTCCCACAAATCGACTTCATCGTACTGCTTCAACGCGGCCAAATTTTCAGAGAACACGTTTAACAAATTTCGCAACAAACTCGGCGAATCTCCATTCACTTTGGGTGCACTATAGATCGCTTGCCAATAATTTGTCAATAATACGCGCTCATTGTTATAACGCGCCACCAGTGCATCGAATGCGATAGCATAATTTGCCGCCGAAATCGGCAAATTCTTGATGACGGTAGACGCCTCGCGAGACAATGACGTCGACAAATATTGAAATTTTTCAATTGCGCTAAGATTTGGGTTATTGTGGATAAGCGACCGAAACAAATCATAAAATGTGGGCCAGTTTTTGATCTGACCGTCAAACGTCGGAATTTGAATTTTGGGCAATTTGACGTTGTTTGATGTTAAATTGCCCCTAGGTGCGGATGACTGCGCGGCCTCGCGATTTAATTCCGCTGCAACCGATTTAATCGAATACTGCATATCGTCAAATCTTGATTGTACCTCGTATTGTTCGTCTAGTTGCTCAGGGGTGGTGCATAATTCGACAATCTGCAACTGTCGCTGCTCAAACTGGGCAACAATGTGGTTTAAGTCCGCGGCTCGAATAAAAAA
The DNA here is from genome assembly GCF_036711695.1 of Zophobas morio. Lineage (NCBI taxonomy): Eukaryota > Metazoa > Arthropoda > Insecta > Coleoptera > Tenebrionidae > Zophobas > Zophobas morio. The sequence continues at coordinate 3,184,289 of NW_026972123.1, read as the reverse complement.
CTCTCCTCGTACAGTTTCATGGACTCTGGCTTGTTGCGATAGATTCACTAAAGCCTCCACGCGTTTGATCAAACTAGCGCGTCCATTACTTAGTGCGGCGACGGTAGCCATGATGTACGCTCGAATTTAAGTATTTCGATAATTTGAAAATCAAATGAAAATGCGTGCTAATCACGCTTAGCAAAACTACAACAAATTTGTGCTGGAATCTACAAATCTCTCGTAATTACCCTGGATCCGGCTCGAAGGACCATATGTTGGACGTAAAGGCTTTGAAAACACCTTTTTTCGCGGCGATTTTACAATTCCAAAAAAAATAATATTAAAATTTGGATCGAAGCTGACAAACGCATCAAAAGGTCACCTACCTTGTTTTTGTTCAGCCTCCTGGGTTGAGGGTTTGTAGACCGCATGCACAAAGGAACCACGTGTCTAAGTTTCGCGACAACAATTCGCGATTGACGTCACACAAGATGGCAACTGCGTTCACTTAACGCCCACCTTAGCGATGTTACCTCTCTGAGGGTTTCTCGATAACTCTGTTCGATAACAGCGCCAACCCCAAGTACCGGGCCTTTTTGCTCGGTACTATGGCGCCTCTAGTGGAAAGTGACCAAAATACACTTGTCAGCAATCCGCGGGATAACAAACAAAATCAAAACAAAATTTTAAACAAACTTCGAACCGGAACAGTTGTGTATCTCTTACTGACAGAGGCGGATCTAGACTGTTGGGGGTCTGATGCCATTATTTAATTGGGGCCCCATTTATGAATAGAAGTTTGTAACAAGCATTTAATTTACATATTTCCAATACTTTAATATAAAAAAACAATAACAAAAAATACAAAAATAAAATATAATAAACAAACAAACAAATTATATAACAATTTTCTTTCTGCACTTGATGTCAGCATACGTTCGTATGGCGCTGTCATACTTAATTGACCTTGTGGTGTCATATTCAATTGCAAGAATCGACAAAGAACTTAGTCTTTCGTTTTTCATTGTCGTTCTATATTTACTTTTAATAAAATCCAATTTAGAAAAAGCTCTTTCAGCTTCACAACTGGTCACTGGCAGTCTCAAGAAATCTTAACTACTGTGTACAGATTCGGGAAAATGTCAATGAGGTTTTTTTTTAAAAATGCAGTCGAGTATTTCTGAACATGTTACAGTACGTTTCTGAGCTTAGTCAGCAGAAATTTTTAAATATCCCTTAAATTGTAAACATTCATTCTTCAATCCTAATTCGATGTCCTCATTGCAACACTGTAAAACACAGTCAACGCTGTCTTCGTCAATATGTGCTACATGTTTGTTCGTAGGGTCCGTTAAGAATTTGAATTTCTTCTCTAATTCATTATATACATCTTTTCTTCAGGTGAGTTCGGTTATTAAAGTGTCCAACAATCGATTAAGAACTTCCACGAGAAATTTCTCTGGTCCCTGTTGTGCCGTCCGAATATTTATAAATTTTCATCCTATTTTTCGCATTACTATAATTTTTTTCCACTTTACTGCTAAACCCCTTCGCTCGCAATTCATGGTTAATTAATTTCTCATTAGATTTTTCTCTAAGAGATTTGATAAATATTTCTAAAGATGTTATTAGTGCAAGGCCTGTGACAAATCTAGAGTATAATCCACAATAATTGAAAAATATTTTGTATCTGCATCGTTTACGTCCTCAATAATTTTTTTTCTTACTTGAGTTGCCATTATGTCGATTATCTCTTCATAAACCGTTGTTTCAAAAAAGGATCAAATTCGGCAATAAGTTCCATAAGTCCCGTAAAATTTCCATTATGTGATGAACCCCATTTTACATCAGGTCTTCTAAACGACAATCCTCTTTCACTTAAAAATTTAATAACTGCCACAACTCGCATTAGGACATTGTAATAATATTCACAATCATTTTTTATTTTTTCCTGAAGATGCCTGTCAACAACGTTTTTGTTTTCTTTGCGCGATAACCAAGTTAACAGCGCCTTTTTGTGACCCTGAGATTCTTCATGACTGTCCAAAGTACGAACTATGTTTACCCAATCTGAATAACCACTCATTAAAGATGTTTGTGTTCTGGAGAATAATTTGCACACTAAACAGAAAACACATCCTTTGCTTTTCGAATAGGACAACCAAGATCTCGTTAATTTTTAAACGTTTCAGAAAATATTTGTGTGTAGATTGTCTGTTCTGTCCCTTATAATTTCTGATAGACTCAGAGTAAATATTCACTTTTCAAAGTAACTTCATGTTCACCAGTTGAGTTATTTGAGGTGTAAAAAAACTTGTGACTTTTCGACATTTTGCTAGTTCCTGTTCATGTTGAAGCTTAAGGTTCCTCTTTTGGCTTCCACTGAGATATTTGCGCTCAGACATTTTATTTAATCAAATACCTAATGAATAAGTTGTATTATTAATATTCAACAAAACGAAAATAATTATCTAAATACCTTAAACACTGTTGATTCCAAAAATGATAATATATATTTCGACGCAAACTGAATTATGGAATTTTTAATTTTTAACACAAAAGAATGAGGGAGTGAAAACAAAACATTTTGTAAAACACTGCACCCATCTGCACCGAGAACTATTTATGGTGTCCCAGATCTAGGTGGCTGCCATAAATTAACGGAAAGGACGGAAGTGACCAGATTTGCAAGCAGTCAGTCGAAGACGAAATTGTATTTTTGTAAGAACCAAATTAGAAACAGAATTTATTTTTTTTTAGATTTAAGCCGAAGGGGACCCCTTACCTTCGGGGGTCCGATGCTCCAGCATCACAAGTATCCCTATAGATCCGTCTCTGCTTACTGAATATGTACCATATACTCTATATGCCGAATATTTAAGAAAACTGTGCTAATTTTTTTCTTATTTTAGCAGGTACTAGCCCCGTTCACTCACCCTCTCTTTTCTTAGTTAACAAAAAAAAGCATTTATATGAACAGTGTAAAACTGTGTCCAGATAAATCAGAAAAATGTTCTAATTTTGATGTCACGCAATCTGCTTGCTTCTCCTCAAACATTAATCGGCGTTGCATAATCGTGGTCTATGTTCTTCTAACAACCATCTAACAACAATTAATTATACCGGTTACTTTTACTAAATCAATTAAAGAAGATAATGAATTCTTTATTGCATATTGACGTCAAAGTTTAAAAAATTAATCACATATTTAATCTAATCGAAGGACAACAACCTTGTTCGTGTTTTTATTTTAATATTATACCATGCTTACAAACCTACTGATACATTACAAACATTTTGGAGATAATGCATACGGTCAAAATTTTCACTTTTCGAAACGTAAACGAGTATTGTTAGCCTTCAGCATAACCAAATAGTCCCAATGGATGTCTGTCCATGATTTCATTCTGACAGTTCGTACTTTGAAGTTCCTCAGAATCGTCGCAACCATTACTTTTACCAGCATCATTGCAAATCTAAAACCTGGGAGAAAAATTTATAAAAATACGACCGTTGACACTTACAGACCTATACAGTTTCTGCTACCTAAGCTGAAAGGAATGTACGAACAACGATGTCTTTTTGCAACTTCATCAGAGAGAAACCGACCTGGATCAAATTTTCCAGATCTCTGTGTAGTCCTACTAGAAAAACGATAATGTTAGAACCGGCATGTGATAATATTCTTTCTGAATCAGTAGGTATAAGATATGGGGTCCCACAAGGAAGTCCAATATTATTCGTTTTGTACATTAATGACGTCATAAACGCTGTAGACAAATGCACTATCCATCTATTTGCAGATGATACCTTAGTCCTCCTGTCAGGCGAAGATTTAAATAAAATATTAGATACATTAATAAATGAGGAAATGTTAGTGTTAATGGATTGGTTGAATTATAATAGACTCAAGTTAAATATCGATAAAACAAAATATATGATCCTAAGCAACAAAAATTATACAGATTATCCGCAACATGTAAAAATAGGAAACCAAAATGTAAATCGTGTTAAGTTAATTAAATATTTAGGAATACAAATAGACGATGAGTTGCAATTCAGAGATACGTTGTTAAACAATTGTCAAAAAATTCGGTTTTTAGGACGAATCAGGAATGAACTGTAGGGGTTTCTAATTTGCAGACCACAGTTTATCTTGCAAACTGGGGGTTAAAAATGCTCCAATCAAATCAAAACTCGATATTTGCTTATTTCTCAATACGAAGATTATTGACACAAAATTTCAACCCGATCGGAGAAACCGTTAAAAACTACCCCCAAAACAACCTTGCAGACTGGGGCTTAAAAATACTCTGATCAAGTTAAATTTTGACAATCCCTAGTTTTTTAATACGAGGATTATTGATGCAAATTTCAGTCCATTCGGAGAAACCCTCAAAAATCACCCCTAAAACAACCTTCCAGACTGGGGGTTAAAAATGCTCCAATCTAGTTAAAACTCGATATTTGCTTATTTTTCAATACGAAGATTGTTAATACAAAATTTCAACCTGTTCGGAGAAACCGTTAAAAACTACCCCTAAAACAACCTTGCAGACTAGGGCTTAAAAATACTCTAATCAAGTTAAAATTTGACATTAATAAATTTTTTAATTATTTTATTGCTAATTATTAATTAATTTATTTATATAAATTAAAAAAATATATAAATTACGAATACATATAGGAGTATTTGTTACAGATACGTGAATTGTGATGATTTGAGTTCATGTTTATCGCTGTTAGATAATTGTTGCTACTATGTAAGAATGCATAAGTTCGGCATTTTTTCGTCCAATCTCTCATTTTTTGTGCGTTTTTACACGTCATTTTTGCTGTTAACTTGGTTCATTCAGTACATACTATATGCTGGTTTTGAGTTCTTTGAGATATAATTAAACTTTCATCATCAGTCAAAAAATACAAAGTTAGTGGTGTCCAGAAGAGAAAATTTAAAATTCAGACGAAACAAAATCTTAAAGATATTTCAAAGAAAATTAGAGACATTTTTAATTTCCGAGAAACCTGACGAAAAAAAAACGTTTTGAGAGAAAGTTTAAATTAATAATAGGAAGCTCAAACTTAATTTTATTTGAATTTCAAAAAGAACCCAGAAATATGCTAATTTCTTAATTAATTATTATTAATGGGAAAACAGATAAAAATTCGTTATATTCAATACGACGCAAAATTGTCTTCATATGTAGATCTTACAGCCTTTGGATGGTGTCCACGTCAATTTCTCTAACTGTCTGGTAAATTGTTCTTCTTAATTGTTCTTCTAAATTGGCTTCCCAGCCGTTGTTGTAAACCTTTCTACTTAGTATTCCCCAAATTTTGTTTTCGATTGTTCGCACTGGGGGCACTATGGGGGGATTACCTTTTCTTAGGTACAAAACTTATATTATTGCTTTCTAACCAATCCCTGGACATTCTAGTATAATGGCAACTTGCTAAATTTGGCCAAAATATTACATCGTCGTTATTATGGTGTTCCCATATATTGTTGAATTGTGCTGAAACGGCGGCCGGAGATATAGCCCATCAAACCAAAATTTTATCTTCAAACTTTGCCCTCGACTTAAATTTTACTTGTAATTTCTTCTAAATTGTTTGTATAAAATCCATCGTTACCTTCCATCTCTGAATGGGCAAACGTAAAATATTTTTCATCGCCCAGTACAACCACACGATTGTCCAGAAAATGATGAATTCTCAATAGCCGGCAACATCTAAGAATTCTCTCTAACTGCGATGCTGTATGTTTTGAACATTTAGCTCTTTTGCTGTATTTTAAGTTGTTTTTGCCTATTTCTCTAGAAACTGTTATATAGGAACTCTAAACAATCGAGCCAATCTTCTTGTTGATGTTCCAGGCTCTTGTCTTTCTTCTTAATCTTTCTAAACTTATTGTGATTTTGCTATCTCGCAGTCTTTAATTGTTCTGTATATAGTTGCGCGTGTAATATATTTGGTCCAAAATATATTCACAATTTCATTTTTAGATACTTGGGTACCTAACTGGTATATGGTTCTTTGCAACTCTATTTTGTATGACATTGTTTAAGCGTTAATTGACATAAATCTATGACATAAATTGTATAAAATGGGAAATAAGAAAGTTTGTTTGGTTACGCTGTTGCAAATATAATTTGATTCGATTGCATTTTAAGTTAAAAAAAAGATAAGAGTACGAGTATATGTAAATTTTTCTCAAAACTCTTAAAAAGTAAAGACGACTACAGTTAAGACTAATCTAGTTGAGTGCATGTATTTAGGGAAATTTTAGTTGTATTGATAAATTAAATTCTTAGATGGAAATAACGATATAGATATGAAAATTCAAGAAAAAAAATATAGAATTTGAAAATATACATGATTTTAATCTATCCAATGGCACTACATACCTTATTTATAAACTGTTGACACATGATGTACAAATTAACAAAAAAAAGAAGACAAATAAACCCAAAATTTATTTAATTTAATAAAATAACAGAAACAGACCAATTAGGATATTTTCTTAATTAAAATAATAAAGGAGGCTGTTGTTGTAAACAGTGTTTTTCATCATTTGATTATAAGTTTGGCAGTTAATAAACGTTTTCAAGCGAAAATAATGCCGTTAACTCTTACAGACGTCTCCCAAATTGTCGCTCTGTTTCTGTTATTTTGTTAAATTAAATTTAATTCTGCGTTGTCTTCTTTTTTGTTGCTAATTTATACATCATGTGTCAACAGTGAATGGTTCTTTAATAAAATATCGACCACTAGTTAAATTAACACTTTCTAAAGTTTGGTTTTGCGAAATTTTACAGCGTGGCAGGTTTTTTGCCGGTCAGTGTATATACATTAAAATACAGTTATAGAAGGTAACAAAACAATATTTTTCATAATTAACAATGCATATTAAGATCATTAGGCGATTAATTATTGTAGGAATTAGCTCGGTTTGCGCAAAGGTGGAGATAACACAACGACCGTAGCAACGAATCTTAACCAATTCAAAAATTCAAGTAAATTTGCTGCTGCTGCTTTTATATGCTTTCTTATGAAATTATTTTTGTTTTATGCCTAGTATCCCGCAAACGCTTTCGAGCACGCCACTGGAACAACCAGTTTCTCGGAGGACCTGGAAGAATCATTTATGGCTCTAGTAGAAAGCACGGTACCAGGCATTTTTTCAATCAATTTGCCCTCCTCTCATTCTAGCTCTATGGTGCGCACCTACTTTAGACATAATGTACTGTTTCTTTATATGTGTCTGAAATTTTTCTGCTACTTGTACTTTAAATGAATGTCAACTATCAATTATTTTTATAAGTTGCTTCAAGGTGACTAAAATTTGACATGATAATTTTTTGTGTAAAGAACTCAGCAAGTGGTAATTTTCGACTCAATTGAAGTATTTTTAAGCTCCCGTATGAAAGATTGCTTTGGGGTACTTGCAGCTTAAAAAAGACTGCTTTTTTTTGCATTATCACTTCTTGTATAGATAAAAACTCAACACCAAGTTTCGATTTGGTAATAATATTTTTAAGGCTCAGTCTTCAAGGTTGTTTTGGGGGTAGCTTTCAACGGTTTCTCCAAACGGGTTGAAATTTTTGCATCAACAATCTTCGTATTGAGAAATAAGCAAATGTCGAGTTTTGACTTGATTGGAGTATTTTTAATCTCCAGTCTGCAAGGTTGTTTTGGGGGTGATTCTTGAGGGTTTCTTCAAATAGGCTGAGATTTCGTATCGTTAATTCCCATATTGATAAACTAGCGAATATAGAATTTTGACTTGATTGAAGCATTTTTAATCCCCAGTCTGCAAGGTTGTTTTGGGGGTGATTTTTGAGCGTTTTTTCGAATAGGCTGAAATTTTGTATCAACAATCTTCGTATTGAGAAATTAGGAAATATCGAGTTTTGGCTTGATTGGAGCATTTTTAATCCCCAGTCTGCAAGGTTGCTTTGGGGGTGATTTTTAAGGGTTTTTTCGAATAGGCTGAAATTTTGTATCAACAATCTTCGTATTGAGAAATTAGGAAATTTCGAGTTTTGGCTTGATTGGAGCATTTTTAATCCCCAGTCTGCAAGGTTGTTTTGGGGGTGATTTTTAAGGGTTTTTTCGAATAGGCTGAAATTTTGTATCGATAATCCTCGTATTGAGAACCTAGCGAATGTCAAATTTTGACTTGATTGGAGTATTTTTAAGCCCCAGTCTGCAAGATAAACTGTGGTCTGCAAATTAGACAGGCCCATGAACTGTCGATGTTTAATGCCTTAACAGTCCACAAAACATTTGTATTACCACATTTTATGTATTGCCCGACCATTTTGTATCTCCTATGCCAAACGGACTTGGAAAGCTTGCAGAAAATGCAAAATAGAGAAATGCAGTAGATATACAAGAATATCTGATCTGAGGAGAGTCTTGGAGTGGTTGGATGTATCTGATATCATTAAGCTGCAGACCTTAATTTTAGTACATAAATTAATTAATAATATGGGAACTGAGTATTTGAACAAAAAAATTCAAAATATGAATTCAAAACATAGTTATAATACCAGACAAAAAGGAAATTTGTATCTAATGTCAAAAATCAAACAGTCTTCAATAAATTCATGGTTTTACAAGGGCATTAGACTATATAATACGTTACCAGAAAGTATAAAAAGACAACCAACTTTAAAAAATTTCAAGCGTCAGGTAATGGAATTAGGTACTATACAACAAATCCTTCGAGGAAATTAATAGCTATTAACTTTGTTTAAACTAATTCATATTTTTAGTAATAATTTACAATACAATTCTTTGTTTCTTTACTTTATATTTAGGATACATTCATGCCTTATTATTGCCTTCTTGTGTTCACTTTATGTATAATATAGTTGCTTAAATAGCATTAAGCTCCTATGTACAAATTGTAGTTTTAACTAAATAAATACCTTATTATTATTGTTATTGTAACGTTTTTGTTTCCTATTTTGGCCCTTTTTTAGCCTAAAATGCACTCTTTATTCATCAAGACCAGTCACCAAGTTTTTTTTTATGAACTTATGTTTCAAAAATACCCTATATAAAAAGTTATAAATTATAACCACCAAAACACTAATTAAAACTTCTCTTTTCAAAATATAAATGGCTATATTTCGGAAATGAAAATCCAGGTTACCATGACAAAAAATTGAAGACACCCACGGTGGTTCTAGAGCAATACAATTAATCCCTCAATTTTTCTAGGTTTTTATATACCAGTGAAACTATACGTGAAAAAATATGTTTTGTTTTGATAACACAAGAACATGATGACTTGTTAACTAAAGAACGGCGAAACCGTTTTAAATCTGAGTCATGTAGGTACACGTGTTCGAACACCGACCAAGGTCGTACCTTTGAATAAACAATAAGTAGCTGCTTGAGATTTTGACATGTGCAAAGGCTCCTTCATGCCGATTTATAAAACAAGGACTCACTAAAAGACAGTCAGCCAACTAATTGATCGATACCGTACCGCCCTGTTCATCTGCACTCATGTGCTGGTCTGCACATTTATTAAACCCACCACAAATTGGTGACGGGTTTTAATAAGTATGCTCCAAAAATGAAAAAAAAACAAAGACATATTTTTTCGTAAAAGTGTACACTTTCATTGCTAAAAAAATGCAACAGAATAACGTGATAACGTCCCAACGGAATTTCAAATAACAACCATGGAACAATCCGGAAAGCTTTTAGGAGTTAATTGGAGGACGTTTTTCCAGAAATCTTGGGAAAGTAATTTTTCTATATTGTGTTAAATAAATCATTTTTACTAACTACATATTTTTATAAGAATAAAAAGATAACCACCAATCCACTAATTATATAAACCCACCACCTCGAAAGAAACAAAAACAATCAAAATCTTTTTTCAAAAACTAAACGAGCATTTTTTGGCTTCAGTATGACCAACATCTCGCACTGGATGTCCTTCCACGATTTGGCACCAATAGATCGTACTTTCAAGCTTCTCACAATCATGGCGACCATTAATTTCACTGACATCATTCCATATTTTAGACCTAAGACAAAGATTAGAAAAAACACCATTACGGACAAATACAGACCTATACAGTTTCTGGTACCAAAACTGAAAGGAATGTAGGAGCAACGATGTCTTTTTGCAACTTCATCGGGGAGAAACCGATCCGGATCAAATTTTTCCGGGTCAGGCCACACATCCGGATCTCTGTGTAGAAGCACTGTCGGAACGACGACGTTAGACCCGGCGGGAAAAACGTAAGGATCTGGAACCAAAAAAATGGATTTCTTGGATCCACATTTTAACCTTAATTACCGCATTTAATGTCTTCATTAATGTATCGGAATAGTGCTGGAACGGCTGGAATCAATCGCATACTTTCTTTTATCACGCGCTCGAGATATTCCAGACGATTGATCTCCTCCAGAGTTGGGTCATTTTCGGTGGTTGGCAGAATAGAGACGAGTTCCTGGTAAACTTTTTCCTGAAAGAACAAATTTATCGTGGTATTATTATTTTTGGGAAATTTACCTGAATGTCTGGATAAATCCCTAAAACCACTAAAATCGTAGTGATTGTGACCGCTGTCGTTTCACTAGCTACGAATGTCATTAAACCCATTTCTTCCAGAATTTGTCCATCGGTGATCTGTTTGTTTTGTTTTGATTTAATCAAGTGCGGTAGAAACCGTTTACTTCGCATAGCGTCGTCTGAAAAAGTATTATTTATTAAAAAAAAAGTTAGAGAGATGGAGTTTATCAGTTTGAATGCATACCATTTGTCTTTTCCGTATAGCTTGATTGGTTTTCTTCTGCTACTATCTGCAAAGACAAATATAGAATTTTTATTTTTGCGAGATTACTATTAGACGTACGGTTTCGACAACTGAGCGAAAAGTTTGACAAGCCGCTTGATGCTCCTTATACAAGTTGGATAATTTCCATATAAAACCTATGAGAAGCCAAGGTTTATAGAATCTATACACAAGTATCTCTTCGATTCTGAAATCAAAATTTATGGAAACTGTTCACCAGAAACAGAGACTTACTTCTCGAGAGCTTTAATGGCGTCGTATCTTCCTTTGATCATATGTGGTCTCACATTCGTTAAGTTTTCTGTTAAAATAATTGTCGAGAACAATTACAGTGATACAAAAATAACTCAAATGTGCATAATAAACATGCACACATATATTTTTTACCTATAGCGGAATCATATGTGCTTTTCCATATCACTGAAAGGAGATTAGTTTGTTCGCTGCCTTCTGTAGCATCCAAGAAGTTCACCATTTTCCTTGAATATTTGGCAAATGTATCATGAAACGAATTTATAATCTTCAAATTAAAACAGGGATTCATCATTTTTCGTTGTTCTTTCCAGGCGCTGACTGCGAATTTCATAATTTACCACTACGTATTAAAAAAAAATTACTACCTTTTGATGTCAGCAGAGTGTCTTTCATTGCATCGTTAAAATTCTCTAGGAAAGGTGATTTGTTTAGAAAATTGGTCAATATTTTTTCTACGTCTGCTGGTCTCGCGGTCGCTATGTACAATTGCGAGCCTGCCCAAGTTTTTGCAACAGGTTTGTAGGAATACAGATACTTATAACCCAGTTCGAAACAATCTGAAAAATCATTTTTCAGTTATATTTCACAAAGTGAAAAAGAACGCGGAATTTTATTACGCACTATCTTTTGTTAGTAATAATACGAACGGACTTGCTAATAGGGGTACTACGAATGGTCCGGGAATATTCCAGGAGTGATATATCATCCATCGTTTCTTCCAAACGACGAAAATGATGAAAATCAAGCAAGTAATGAAAATCCAGACTACCATTGTGAAAGGAGAAAACACACGAGAGTTTTAAAATAGTGCGACTTATATTTAAGGTGGACGATTGCACTTTGGTACTAAACTATCTCTGGATTTTGTCAATAAGTAAAGGTTTGAAAAATTTCTGCAAGACATGCATACATTAAGTGCATTCGTGTGTTTAGTTCCACCATTGTTGCGAATCTGTTTAAAGATTAAGTCTTTAAACTTAAGTAATTTCAAAGTATGCCTATCGTTAATTGTTTTTGTATGTTACACGTGGAATTTTACTTGAAACTGAAAAATCGGTTCCTTCAAATGATAAGTTTATTGTGCCTATGTAATAAAAAAGTCAGTATGTTGAACCTCCTATTAGTGAAGTTTCTTACCAGAAAAATACTTGAGTACAAAATGTTCTTTTTTCGTAAAAGAAACGACTATATTTTGGCGTTAGGACGATGAGATATTTCCACTCGATGTCCTTCAACGATTTCATATCAGGAGTTTGTACCTTGAAGCGTCTCGTTAGGAAAAAATACATACATATTATCATGTTTGATGAAGGAATTCATATTTTATATGAATGGGGGTTCTACATACGACTATTGTCGCATGCCGCATTTAGCAACTCATCTCTAGTTCGCAATCATCAGTTCCTACGTAATCAATTTTGGCTACAACGACATGTTTTTGTTCACATAGAATTTTGCCACCATTTACTTCCCTGTGTTTATAACCCATTGACTTAAGAATTTTATATAGGACAGATGTTAATTTGTATATTAGATCAAAAAATATGTATTTTAGCATTATCCTGAGAACATCAATTTTAACATGCTGGCCTTTAAGATGAGTACTGGAAATTGACAAATTATGAATATCATTATCTAAACACAAAATGATAACAAATTTTCAAAAGCATAAAATAAATCTTCATATTCCGGTTTATGAAATTTAGTTGACTTGACAACTAAATAAAAGTGATAAGAATTACCAGCTTTTTGATGACGAGTGTCGTAGAGATGGGGATTCTTTGCCAATAGGGTTTGTTTGTCATGATAATTTAGATCATCTTCTAAAAGATCTTTGCCTGTTCAATAAATAATATGGGAATCACTGATTTTATCTGCATTGACTTGAACATCCGTGACCTTGGAATTGTTAATAATATTTGTTTCAATTGTTTTGAGGTACTTTTGGAATGGTGTATTTTCACTGTTGGACGCACGCTTGTTAATATTATATATTCTAGAAAGACAATCAGCGTTAGAGTTTTGTTTACCGGGTTTATAAGACACTACATAATCATATTCTTCCAAATCGAGTCTGAATCGCATTAGTCTTGACGACGGATTTTTGACAGAAAACAAGTACACTAGAGGTTTATGATCGGTAATGATTTTAAATCTTCGACCTTACAGATACGGCCTAAAATGCTTTACAGACCAAACGATACTCAGTAATTCTCTTTATATGGTAGAATAGCATTGCTCTGCTCTGTTTAGTGTTCTGCTTGCATAAGAAACTGGCAGATCTTTGCCCGAATGCTCCTGAGAAAGAATAGATCCGATCGCGTGTTGACTAGCATCAGTGCTTAAGACAAATTCTTTGTTGAAATCCGGATACTGGAGTACTGGTGGAGATGATAATTTTGACTTCAAAATTTCAAAAGCTTCGTCGCAAAGTGATGACCATTCAAATTTAGCGTTTTATTTTAATAGATTATTCAAAGGTTTTGCAATTAGAGAAAAGTTTTCTATAAATCCTCTATAATATGAAGCCAATCCTAAAAGGATTTTAATTGTTTAACATTTTGAGGCACTGGATAACCGTCAATAACTTTTATTTTTGATGGATCTGGTCCAATTCCATTTTCGGAAATGACGTGACCTAAATAAGTAATTTCTTTTCGCAGAAACTGACACTTGCTGGGTTGCAGCTTTAGATTGTTGGCCCTTAATCTAGTAAAGACATCTGTTAATTTTGAATTGTGATCTTTGAGAGAATTCCCATGAATAACAATATCGTCGTGGTTAACGAAACATTTGAGCCCTTGGAGCCCAACTAGAACATTATTCATTAACCTTTGGAACGTTGTAGGGGAACCCTTAAGCCCCATCGGTAGCCTTTTTAACTTGAAAAGAGAATGCTGTCAGAGGTCTACTTTCCTCTGAAATTTTAATTTGATAAAATCCTTGCGCCAAACCTATAACTGAAAAATATTTGGCGTTGCCTAGCTGATCTAAGATTTCCGTAATGTTTGGTAACGGATAAGCATCAAACTCGGTGACGTCATTTAATTTTCGAAAATCAACTACTAATCGCCATCGTTTATTACCATTCTGATCAGGTTTTTTAGGGACTAACAAAATTGGAGAGTTATATGGAGATTTACTGTGCCCTATTATGTCGTCATTTAACATTTTCGTAATTTGTTTTTCCACTTCGGTATGAGTTAACTGATCACCTTAAAAAAAAATCGTTAAATTCACGACAAATTTGCAGAATAGAATGTTTTTCTTCCTGATTCATGTGCTCGGTGTCTAATTCATTGTGAAGTAGTTTTAACCTATTTGCACTGTTAATGTTAACAAAACTGATGACGTGATAATTTTCCAATTTCTCAAAAGAGACGTCATTCGGCGCTAAAGTCATAGAATTTTCGGATGAATTTATAACGCTTATTTTGCAAATTCCATTTTGAGGTTGAACTATGGTATTTCTTACCAAAAGACCTGGTTTGATCTCTTTCTGTAGACATAGCATTGAAACATTAAAAGTAACAGGAAAATTAACAGTGCACTCCGAACGCACGGGAATAGCAACTTCATTGGGACATGATAAGGAGAGTTGTGTTTTAGCTGGACCTACTTCAAAAAAGAGGTTATTTTGTTTATAGTCTACAATAGCACCATATTGAAGGAAAAAATCTCTACCTATAATTCCGTGAACTGAAATGGGAAAATCGTCACGTACCAAATGAAATGGATGCTGAATTAATGTGTTCTGAATTTGAATTTTACCTATCGAAACGCCAATAGAAGAAATCACCTTTGGAATTATTCCTTTTAACGCAATTTTATTATCAGTGCAAACTAAGGCATCATCGTCAACATGATCTATTTTTAGAAGACTGATATCCGAACCTGTATTAATTAAAAGTTTTGCTGAACCAGCACTTGAAATGGATAGAGGTAATGTTACACAAGTCTTTTCGAAACTGCAAAAAACATCTTTTTGTAGCAGTAAAACTATTTTAAGCATTTTCTTTTTAAATAATGTCGCAATGATCTGTGAATCTGTCACAAATTATCTATGCTGACAAAATTAAAACATTTGTTTGCTCGATTAAAAAATTGCGTCTAAAAATTCTGATCTAATAAATGAAGTAGAAAAGTGGCTATCCAGCTCAAAGCAAATGTCAATCAGACTAAACTGACAGACAAAAAATTAAATCATCAAATCAGTTTATCTAACTTAAAAAAAATATCAAAGCCTACTTTACTATATAAAGATCATAAATGGCTACACTTTGCAACTGATCTTTAGCAACACTGGCATAAGTAACGGTCTCATAGTTTTTTATGGATTTTTCCGCAAGTGAAACTTTTAACTAATTAAACTGTGACTGGAAGGATGATGTTAGTTCCCTTTTAAAATCTTCAAAATGGGCTTGCATATCACTGAACTGTTTTTCATACGCTGTATTGACTTCTGCCACTTTGTCATCAATAGATTTAAGATTCGTAGATAAATTACCTAAGTGAGACTTTCCTACAATTTCACAGCTGGTTTTGCACACATCACACAAGAACAAGAGATTTTTGGTTTTTTCTAAGACCATAAAATCGGATTATTATTAAAAGGATAGGAATATCGACTTAAAATACGGCAGTTGGTACTTTGAACGAAATTAAAAAAAAATGGTAGAAAGTTATAACCAGGGAACTTCCCTCGCCCCTAAATTACAGTCGATAAAATACAGCTTCGAAAAACCATCAAATTTAACTTAGAGAAATTATATTTTTATGATGAACCCTATGAGTTAAAATTTGCCATTTTCAATGGTAAGTCTTCAATTTCATACCTTAAAACTATGACAAGCAAACCTTCACAAAAACAAAAATTTTAGGTATAAAATGATTAATTACTGAAGGTGCATTCATCATTTAATCAAATCGTATCTAATTAATGGGGTATTTTTGAAATTCAAAATTGGTGACGGGTTTTGAATTGTGTAAATGATGGAATTCTTGGTAGAAATTTTATTAAAAAACACAAAGGAAATATTAATTACGCGGAAAATACAATGACATTGCCAAATTGCCACAGCACAGTAACAGTACCTTTGGAATCAGACCAGAATCACAATATTTTAGTAATTCCACCACGCTGCGAAACAATTCAGTATTTACCAATAACAACTAATGAAGATTGTGATTTTAGCAGGAGTTGTACCGAGACCTCGAAACTCAGAAATACCGGTAAAAATTTTAAATACTAACGAAGAGGAAATTCGATTAAAAACATGGATTCCTGAAACTCACAAATTAAGTGATTATAAGTATTGCAAATTTGATTTAACACAAAATTCAGTCGATAGAGTTAAAGAAGTTTTAGATACTATCAATGCTGATAAATTAAACAAAGAAGAGCGAGATTCTATCATGAACATTTGTGCTAAATATGCAGATATTTTCCATTTACCAAATGATAAATTGTCAACAACAAATATTTATGAACAATCAATAACTTTGAAAGAAAATATAAAACCAGTTTATGTTAAGCCTTATAGAATACCACATGCGCAAAAAACCGAAGTTGACACGTAGATACGTCAAATGTGTGATAATAATATTATTGAACCTACGAAAAGCGAATGGTCATCACCTATTCTCCTAGTACCTAAAAAGGTAGGCGTAAGTAATCAAAAGAAATGGAGATTAGTGGTCGCCTATCGTCCTTTAAATCAGAAAATTCAGGATGATAAATTTCCACTTCCCAACATAACAGATATTTTTGACTCACTTTCAGGTGCAGTATATTTTTCTCATTTAGATCTTAGTCAAGGATATTATCGAGTAAAACTAGATAAGGATAGTAGACCCTTCACAGCATTT
Source organism: Zophobas morio (assembly GCF_036711695.1). Lineage (NCBI taxonomy): Eukaryota > Metazoa > Arthropoda > Insecta > Coleoptera > Tenebrionidae > Zophobas > Zophobas morio. The sequence goes on along the minus strand of NW_026972123.1, from coordinate 3,167,358 downwards.
ACAACGAGTCAAGGACAATTTCAGATGAAGAGGCTTCCAATGGGCTTAAAAACAAGTCCTAGTTCGTTTTCACGTACAATGACAGTTGCAATGCCAGCCCCAAATTATGAAAGTTGTTTCGTATATTTAGACGATTTAATAGTTTTTGGAAGAAATTTGAACGATCACAATTCTAATTTAATTAAAGTTTTTGAGAGGCTCCGAAAAGTAAATTTAAAGCTCAACTAACAAATGCGAATTTTTAAAGAAAGAAATATTATATTTGGGACACATCATAACTTCTGAAGGTATTTTAACCGATCCAAACAAAATTCAAGTGCTAAAAGAGTAACCCGTTCCGAAAAATTCCGATGAAGTCAAAAGATTAGTAGCTTTCGCAAATTACTATAGGAAATATATACCAAACTTTGCTGGAATTGCCATACCGTTAAATATTTTAAGTAGGAAAAATGTTAACTTTAACTCGACAAAAGAATGTGAAGAATCATTTCGAACTTTGAAAGAATCGTTAATACAACCACCCGTGCTTCAATATCCAAATTTTTCTGAAAATAATGAATTTATTGTTCAAACGGATGCAAGTGGGTTTGCAGTAGGAGCAGTGTTATCGAATAAAAATAGAAAACCAGTTGCTTATGCAAGAAGAAGTTTAAATAAAGCTGAAGTACGATATTCTACTATTGAAAAAGAATTACTCGCCATTGTATGGGCAGTAAAACATTTCCGACCTTACTTATATGGTAAACATTTCAAAATTTTAACAGATCACCGACCATTAATTTATTTATTCAATATGACAAATCCATCAAGTAGACTCACAAAATTTAGGTTGTGTTTAGAGGAATATGATTTTACAGTAGAGTATGTAAAAGGATGTGATAATGTAGCTGCAGATGCGTTGTCACGTCTTTTTATTAACAATATTACATCAGATGAGTTAAAAAGCATGAATGAAAAAATACTTAATGTTATGACTAGAGCAAAACAGAAAACGATGCAAAATGAACTACAATCAAACAAGGCGGAAGAGAATTTAGATAATATAAGGACTGGCCATCCGAGTGTTGTAGAGATTCTTAAAAAGCCAGCAGACAGTGTAGAACTTGTAATAACTAACGAATCAGAAATAAACAAAAAGCTTAAATTGGAACGTACAATGATATCTTAACCTACATAATTGTTTACGAGTGTATTATTTCTTGCTGATGCAAATAACATGTGTTGAAACAGAATCTTGTAACTATTAACCTAGTAGTAAAATTACATGTAATACGAACATATAAAAACATATTTACAAACAATTTTTTTTAAGAAATCCCGGAAGGTGTAGTGGAGTAATCAACAAGTAATGTGTGAAAGAGAGAGTGAATGATTAGAGTGGGGATTAATGTAGATGTAAGCAATAATGTATGTAATAAGACTAATAAGAAATGTATTAAGTAGGGAGTAAGAAGTTATTAAGTAAGCAGTAAGTGAGTAGGCAACCAAGCGGTGTAAGAGAGAAGAATAATAAAGATATGTAGTAGTTAAATAGTGAGTTTCAATAGTGCGTAAACTGGCTAAGCTGCCTACCCCAAGAGCGCACTACATGGCGATCCTGCCAGAGCACTACACCCCAAAAATGAAAAAAAAAATTTTTTTTTTTCGTAAAAGTGTACATTTCCATTGGAAAAAAATTCAACAGAATAACGTGACAACGTTGCAACATAATTTCAAAAATGACCTATATCGTAACCTAGAAAGTAACAACAATGGAACAATCCGGAAAGCTTTTAGGAGTTAATTGGAGGAGGTTTTTCCAGATATCTTGGGAAAGTAATTTTTCCATACTGTGTTAAATAAATCATTTTTACAAACTACATATTTTTATTAGAATAAAAAGATGACCACGAATCCACTAATTATATAAACCCACCACCTCGAAAGAAACAAAAACAATCAAAATCTTTTTTCAAAAACTAAACGAGCATTTTTTGGCTTCAGTATGACCAACATCTCGCACTGGATGTCCTTCCACGATTTGGCACCAATAGCCCGTACTTTCAAGCTTCTCACAATCATGGCGACCATTAATTTCACTGACATCATTCCATATTTTAGACCTAAGACAAAGATTAGAAAAAACACCATTACGGACAAATACAGACCTATACAGTTTCTGGTACCAAAACTGAAAGGAATGTAGGAGCAACGATGTCTTTTTGCAACTTCGTCGGGGAGAAACCGATCCGGATCAAATTTTTCCGGGTCAGGCCACACATCCGGATCTCTGTGTAGAAGCACTGTCGGAACGACGACGTTAGACCCGGCGGGAAAAACGTAAGGATCTGGAACCAAAAAAATGGATTTCTTGGATCCACATTTTAACCTTAATTACCGCATTTAATGTCTTCATTAATGTATCGGAATAGTGCTGGAACGGCTGGAATCAATCGCATACTTCCTTTTGTCACGCGATCGAGATATTCCAGACGATTGATCTCCTCCAGAGTTGGGTCATTGTTAGTGGTTGGCAGAATAGAGACGAGTTCCTGGTAAACTTTTTCCTGAAAGGACAAATTTATCGTGGTATTATTATTTTTGGGGAATTTACCTGAATGTCTGGATAAATCCCTAAAACCACTAAAATCGTAGTGATTGTGACCGCTGTCGTTTCACTTGCTACGAATGTCATTAAACCCATTTCTTCCAGAATTTGTCCATCGGTGATCTGTTTGTTTTGTTTTGATTTAATCAAGTGCGGTAGAAAACGTTTACTTCGCATATCGTCGTCTGAAAAAGTATTATTTTTTAAAAAAAAAGTTAGAGAGATAGAGTTTATCAGTTTAAACGCATACCATTTGTCTTTTCCGTATAGCTTAATTGGTATTCTTCTGCTACTATCTGCAAAGACAAATATAGAATTTTTATTTTTGCGAGATTTCTATTAGACGTACGGTTTCGACAACTGAGCGAAAAGTTTGACAAGCCGCTTGATGCTCCTTATACAAGTTGGATAATTTCCATATAAAACCTATGAGAAGCCAAGGTTTATAGAATCTATACACAAGTATCTCTTTGATTCTGAAATCAAAATTTATGGAAACTGTTCACCAGAAACAGAGACTTACTTCTCGAGAGCTTTAATGGCGTCGTATCTTCCTTTGATCATATGTGGTCTCACATTCGTTAAGTTTTCTGTTAAAATAATTGTCGAGAACAATTACAGTGATACAAAAATAATTCAAATGTGCATAATAAACATACACACATATATTTTTTACCTATGGCGGAATCATATGTGCTTTCCCATATCACTGAAAGGAGATTAGTTTGTTCGCTGCCTTCTGTAGCATCCAAGAAATTCACCATTTTCCTTGAATATTTGGCAAATGTATCATGAAACGAATTTATAATCTTCAAATTAAAACAGGGATTCATCATTTTTCGTTGTTCTTTCCAGGCGCTGACTGCGAATTTCATAATTTACCACTACGTATTAAAAAAAATTACTACCTTTTGTGGTCAGCAGAGTGTCTTTCATTGCATCGTTAAAATTCTCTAGGAAAGGTGATTTGTTTAGAAAATTGGTCAATATTTTTTCTACGTCTGCTGGTCTCGCGGTCGCTATGTACAATTGCGAGCCTGCCCAAGTTTTTGCAACAGGTTTGTAGCAATACAGATACTTATAACCCAGTTCGAAACAATCTGAAAAATCATTTTCCAGTTATATTTCACAAAGTGAAAAAGAACACGGAATTTTATTACGCACTATCTTTTGTTAGTAATAATACGAACGGACTTCCTAATAGGGGTACTACGAATGGTCCGGGAATATTCCAGGAGTGATATATCATCCATCGTTTCTACCAAACGACGAAAATGATGAAAATCACGCAAGTAATGAAAATCCAGACTACCATTGTGAAACGAAAAAACACACGAGAGTTTTAAAATAGTGCGACTTATATTTAAGGTGGACGATTGCACTTTGGTACTAAACTATCTCTGGATTTTGTCAATGAGTAAAGGTTTGAAAAATTTTTGCAAGACATGCATACATTAAGTGCATTCGTGTGTTTAGTTCCACCATTGTTGCGAATCTGTTTAAAGATTAAGTCTTTAAACTTAAGTAATTTCAAAGTATGCCTATCGTTAATTGTTTTTGTATGTTACACGTGGAATTTTACTTGAAACTGAAAAATCGGTTCCTTCAAATGATAAGTTTATTGTACCTATGTAATAAAAAAGTCAATATGTTGAACCTCCTATTAGTGAAGTCTCTTACCAGAAAAATACTTGAGTACAAAATGTTCTTTTTTCGAAAAAGAAACGACTACATTTTGGCGTTAGGACGATGAGATATTTCCACTCGATGTCCTTCAACGATTTCATATCAGGAGTTTGTACCTTGAAGCGTCTCGATAGGAAAAAATACATACATATTATCATGTTTGATGAAGGAATTCATATTTTATATGAATGGGGGTTCTACATACGACTATTGTCGCATGCCGCATTTAGCAGCTCATCTTTAGTTCTCAATCATCAGTTCCTACGTAATCAATTTTGGCTACAACGACATGTTTTTGTTCACATAGAATTTTGCGACCATTTACTTCCCTGTGTTTATAACCCATTGACTTAAGAATTTTATATAGGACAGATGTTAATTTGTGTATTAGTATCAAAAAATATGTATTTTAGCATTATTCTGAGAACATCAATTTTAACATGCTGGCCTTTAAGATGAGTACTGGAAATTGACAAATTATGAATATCATTTTCTAAACAAAATGATAACAAATTTTCAAAAGCATAAAATAAATCTTCATATTCCGGTTTATGAAATTTAGTTGACTTGACAACTAAATAAAAGTGATAAGAATTACCAGCTTTTTGATGAAGAGTGTCGTAGAGATGAGGATTCTTTGCCAATAGGGTTTGTTTGTCATGATAATTTAGATCATCTTCTAAAAGATCTTTGCCTGTTCAATAAATAATATGGGAATCACTGATTTTATCTGCATTGACTTGAACATCCGTGACCTTGGGATTGTCAATAATATTTGTTTCAATTGTTTTGAGGTATTTTTGGAATGGTGTATTTTCACTGTTGGACGCACGCTTGTTAATATTATATATTCTAGAAAGACAATAAGCGTTAGAATTTTGTTTACCGGGTTTATAAGACACTACATAATCATATTCTTCCAAATCGAGTCTGAATCGCATTAGTCTTGACGACGGATTTTTGACAGAAAACAAGTGCACTAGAGATTTATGATCGGTAATGATTTTAAATCTTCGACCATACAGATACGGCCTAAAATGCTTTACAGACCAAACGATACTCAGTAATTCTCTTTCTATAGTAGAGTATCATTGCTCTGCTCTGTTTAGTGTTCTGCTTGCATAAGAAACTAGCAGATCTTTGCCCGAATGCTCCTGAGAAAGAATAGATCCGATCGCGTGTTGACTAGCATCAGTGGTTAAGACAAGTTCTTTGTTGAAATCCGGATACTGGAGTACTGGTGGAGATGATAATTTTGACTTCAAAATTTCAAAAGCTTCGTCGCAAAGTGATGACCATTCAAATTTAGCGTTTTGTTTTAATAGATTATTCAAAGGTTTTGCAATTAGAGAAAAGTTTTCTATAAATCCTCTATAATATGAAGCCAATCCTAAAAGGATTTTAATTGTTTAACATTTTGAGGCACTGGATAACCGTCAATAACTTTTATTTTTGATGGATCTGGTCCAATTCCATTTTCGGAAATGACGTGACCTAAATAAGTAATTTCTTTTCGCAGAAACTGACACTTGCTGGGTTGTAGCTTTAGATTGTTGGCTCTTAATCTAGTAAAGACATCTGTTAATTTTGAACAGACAGTTGGTACTTTGAACGAAATTTAAAAAAAAATGGTAGAAAGTTATTACCAGGGAACTTCCCTCTCCCCTAAATTACAGTCGATAAGATACAGCTTCGAAAAACCATCAAATTTAACTTAGAGAAATTATATTTTTATAATGAACCCTATGAGTTAAAATTTGCCATTTTCAATGGTAAGTCTTCAATTTCATACCTTAAAACTATGACAAGCAAACCTTCACAAAAACAAAAATTTTAGGTATAAAATGATTAATTACTGAAGATTCATTCATCATTTAATCAAATCGTATCTAATTAATAGGGTATTTTTGAAATTCAAAATTGGTGACGGGTTTTGATAAGTATGCCCCTGTAGTGGAGTAATTAATAAGTAATGTGTGAAAGAGAGAGTGAATGATTAGAGTAGGGATTAATGTACACGATACAGGAAAAGCCACCGTAAGCGAAGTGGGTATATTGTATTTTGCTGAATTTTATATTTGCAATAGAAATGAGGAGTCATTTCCCGGATGATCAATGTTAAGAGTCAGCTATTTGTTTCAAGTTTGATTTCTAATGTAATTTTAAGCAGTACAGGAAATTTATGACGAATTGAAAAGTATTAGGACATATTTAGTTAAAATTGGGAGTGACCGGCGCAATAAGGGTGAATGTTTGGTTAGAAAAGTAGAGGAAGCCAAAATAGTATATTTACAATTACAAACAGTTATAACGCACTTTGATAAAGATTTGAATTTGTATACTGAGGAAGAAGTTGAGCAGTTTAAAAAATCCGTAGCTGCCGTTAATAAGGTATACCACGAAATTTTAAGTTTTGTGAAAGAAAAAAGCACCGATTTTCTCAAAATGGCTTTCGATCTCAAAGTAGCTTGCAATCTGTTGCCAATAATGAATGGTAAAGAAGGTGTCACTTTGCAACTTTTAGATGCCATTGAATTATACGATACCATGTTGGATACAAATAATAAAACAAATTTAATCAATTTTGTTTTAAAAACTCGTTTGTCTCCAAGCGCAAAAATTAGGCTGAATCGTACTTATAACTCAGTACAAGCGCTAGTTACAGACATGAAAATACATCTTCTAACTAGGAAATCCGATACGGCCCTACAAACAAAATTAATGCGCACAATTCAAGGTAATAAATCAATAGACGATTTCGGTAAGGAAATTGAAGATCTCTTTGTAAATTTAACAATATCCCAAGCTAATGGAGATGATGATAATATTGATAAATTTAAGGTACTAAAGCTCGTGAACGAAAGAATTGCCATCAAACAATTTTCAGATGGGTTACGAGATTTCAAACAGCTCGAAATTTTACCAGTTTAAAAGACTGTATTAGATCTGCCATTGATGAAAATGCTACTCGAAGGCATGAAAATGATTCACAGGTTCAGAGGATCAAAATTTTATCAGGATAGGAGTCGTGGTGAATTTGAAAGGAATTTCAGGGGGTTCCATAATAATATTCCAAACAGTAACTTTAACGTCAATAGTCCAAACCGAACACAAAATTTTGGATATTATAACAATGCTCGATATTTTAACAACAATCGCGGTAATCATTTCAGAAACAATCAATATAGAGGTCGAAATACATACAATCAGATTCCAAATAGGCGAAATACAAATAATCAAAATTTAAATAATCGCACTACAAACAGTCGACATTCAAATTTCCGTAATCAGGTGAATCATACCGTAGAAGAAAATATGCGGGAACAGTTTTTTCGTGCCCAAGCAAATTAATCAAATCAATGCATATTCAGGAGTAGATTGCATAAAAGTTAATGTCAAAGAAAACAAATTAAGGTTCTTAGTAGATACTGGAGCTATAGTTTGTCAGCGATAAAGTTACATTGTTTACCTCATGGCACTATAATTCAACAAGATAAAATAAAAATTAGAGGAATAGGAGGTAACATTTTTTCAGAAGGATTTGCATATTTAACTGTAGATATAAAGGGAAACATTTTTCAACAAAAATTTTACGTTTTTAAAAATTTGAATTGTGTAAATGATGGAATTCTTGGTAGAAATTTTATTAAAAAACACAAAGGAAATATTAATTACGCGGAAAATACAATGACATTGTCAAATTGCCAGAGTACAGTAACAGTACCTTTGGAATCAGACCAGAATCACAATATTTTAGTAATTCCACCACGTTGCGAAACAATTCAGTATTTACCAATAACAACTAATAAAGATTGTGATTTTAGCAGGAGTTGTACCGAGACCTCGAAACTCAGAAATACCGGTAAAAATTTTAAATACTAACGAAGAGGAAATTCGATTAAAAACATGGATTCCTGAAACTCACAAATTAAGTGATTATAAGTATTGCAAATTTGATTTAACACAAAATTCAGTCGATAGAGTTAAAGAAGTTTCAGATACTATCAATGCTGATAAATTAAACAAAGAAGAGCGAGATTCTATCATGAACATTTGTGCTAAATATGCAGATATTTTCCATTTACCAAATGATAAATTGTCAACAACAAATATTTATGAACAATCAATAACTTTGAAAGAAAATATAAAACCAGTTTATGTTAAGCCTTATAGAATACCACATGCGCAAAAAACCGAAGTTGACACGTAGATACGTCAAATGTGTGATAATAATATTATTGAACCTACGAAAAGCGAATGGTCATCACCTATTCTCCTAGTACCTAAAAAGGTAGGCGTAAGTAATCAAAAGAAATGGAGATTAGTGGTCGCCTATCGTCCTTTAAATCAGAAAATTCAGGATGATAAATTTCCACTTCCCAACATAACAGATATTTTTGACTCACTTTCAGGTGCAGTATATTTTTCTCATTTAGATCTTAGTCAAGGATATTATCGAGTAAAACTAGATAAGGATAGTAGACCCTTCACAGCATTTACAACGAGTCAAGGACAATTTCAGATGAAGAGGCTTCCAATGGGCTTAAAAACAAGTCCTAGTTCGTTTTCACGTACAATGACAGTTGCAATGCCAGCCCCAAATTATGAAAGTTGTTTCGTATATTTAGACGATTTAATAGTTTTTGGAAGAAATTTGAACGATCACAATTCTAATTTAATTAAAGTTTTTGAGAGGCTCCGAAAAGTAAATTTAAAGCTCAACTAACAAATGCGAATTTTTAAAGAAAGAAATATTATATTTGGGACACATCATAACTTCTGAAGGTATTTTAACCGATCCAAACAAAATTCAAGTGCTAAAAGAGTAACCCGTTCCGAAAAATTCCGATGAAGTCAAAAGATTAGTAGCTTTCGCAAATTACTATAGGAAATATATACCAAACTTTGCTGGAATTGCCATACCGTTAAATATTTTAAGTAGGAAAAATGTTAACTTTAACTCGACAAAAGAATGTGAAGAATCATTTCGAACTTTGAAAGAATCGTTAATACAACCACCCGTGCTTCAATATCCAAATTTTTCTGAAAATAATGAATTTATTGTTCAAACGGATGCAAGTGGGTTTGCAGTAGGAGCAGTGTTATCGAATAAAAATAGAAAACCAGTTGCTTATGCAAGCAGAAGTTTAAATAAAGCTGAAGTACGATATTCTACTATTGAAAAAGAATTACTCGCCATTGTATGGGCAGTAAAACATTTCCGACCTTACTTATATGGTAAACATTTCAAAATTTTAACAGATCACCGACCATTAATTTATTTATTCAATATGACAAATCCATCAAGTAGACTCACAAAATTTAGGTTGTGTTTAGAGGAATATGATTTTACAGTAGAGTGTGTAAAATGATGTGATAATGTAGCTGCAGATGCGTTGTCACGTGTTTTTATTAACAATATTACATCAGATGAGTTAAAAAGCATGAATGAAAAGATACTTAATGTTATGACTAGAGCAAACCAGAAAACGATGCAAAATGAACTACAATCAAACAAGGCGCAAGAGAATTTAGATAATATAAGGACTGGCCATCCGAGTGTAGTAGAGATTCTTAAAAAGCCAGCAGACAGTGTAGAACTTGTAATAACTAACGAATCAGAGATAAACAAAAAGCTTAAATTGGAACATACAATGTCCAAAAATAAAAATTTTCTGTACAACCCTTCCTTGTCAGCTTTGTATATGAATCTAAATTCTTTATCAATGATAGCGCGAGACGAATTGTTGAAAGATTTAGAAATTCTATGCAAGGAAATAAATGTGCAAGAATTAATCGTTCTTAAAAATGAAAGTAATATGCATGAAGTCAAAAAGCTAGCTAGGATGATTAATGAATATAAGAAAGCCGTAGGATTAAATAATAATAAAGATTTTCCAAGAATATGTGTTGTAAATAATCCTAAAAGAATCACAGACGATGATATGAAAAAAGTTATTTTAAATGACTTTCATTTACTTTCAACTAGCGGACATGCGGGTGTAAAGCGCATGACAAATGATATTAAAAAATATTACTTTTGGAAAGGCATGACAGAGGATATTAGTAATTTTGTTAAACATTGTGATAGTTGCCAAAGACAGAAATATAGTAACAGTATAAAGGAACCTATGGTAGTAACGACAACAGCAAGCACTGCATTTGAAAAAATATATCTAGATATTGTAGGTCCAATCGAAAGAGACGTAAGTAATTTTTCATATATTTTAACCTTACAATGTGAACTAACAAAATATGTAGAAGCTTATCCCTTAGAAAACAAAGAAACTATAACTATCGCTAAAGCATTTGTCGAAAATTTTATTTTAAGATATGGAGTTCCTAAAATAATAGCCATTGATCAAGGAACTGAATTTATTTCAAGTACAATGAATGAAGTTTGCAGTTTGCTAAAAATTGATAAAATTCATTCAACAGCATATCATCATGAGAGTATAGGCGCTTTGGAAAATTCACATAAAGTTTTAGATGCATATTTAAGAACCATGTGTAATAATCAGGCAACAAACTGGAGTTTTTGGATACCTTATTGGTGTTTCAGTTATAATACAACTTTTCATACTGAAACTCAGTACACGCCTTTTGAATTAGTATTTGGTAAGATATGTAGTCTTCCAACGCATTTAACTACATGCGTAGATCCTTTGTAAATTTTAATAGTTATCCATTAGAATTGAAGTTTAGGTTACAACAAGCTCATTTAGATGCTAGGAATAATTTAATTACAAATAAAATTAAAAGGAAACAGGTGTATGATAAGAATGTTAGGTCTGCAAAATATGAGAAAGACGATTTAATTTTAATCAAAAAAGAAACAAGTAATAAATTTAGTGTAATTTTTGAAGGACCTTTTAAAGTGACAAAAGACCTATCGCCCAATGTTGAAGTGTTAAAGGACAATAAGAAGTTAGTTGTACATAAAAACAGAACTAAGCGGTATTATAATTAGAATAAGTAATTCTTTTATGACATTGACATTAGATATCTTAACCTAGATAATTGTTTACGAGTGTATTGTTTCTTACTGATGCATATAACATGTGTTGAAACAGAATCTTGTAACTATTAACCTAGTAGTAAAATTACATGTAATACGAACATATAAAAAAAAAGTGTCTATTTACAAACAATTTTTTTTTAAGAAATCCCGGAAGGTGTAGTGGAGTAATCAATAAGTAATGTCTGAAAGAGAGAGTGAATGATTAGAGTAGGGATTAATGTAGATGTAAGCAATAATGTATGTAATAAGACTAATAAGAAATGTATTAAGTAGGGAGTAAGAAGTTAGTAAGTAAGCAGTAAGTGAGTAGGCAACCAAGCGGTGTAAGAGAGAAGAATAATAAAGATATGTAGTAGTTAAATAGTGAGTTTCAATAGTAGGCAAACTTTTTTTTTTTTTCGTAAAAGTGTACATTTCCATTGGAAAAAAATTCAACAGAATAACGTGACAACGTCGCAACAGAATTTCAAAAATGACCTATATCGTAGCCTAGAAAGTAACAACAATGGAACAACCCGGAAAGCTTTTAGGAGTTAATTAGAGGAGGTTTTTCCAGATATCTTGGGAAAGTAATTTTTCTATATTGTGTTAAATAAATCATTTTTACTATCTACATATTTTTATAAGAATAAATAACCACCAATCCACTAATTATATAAACCCACTACTTGGAAAGAAACAAATACAATCAAAATCTTTTTTCAAAAACTAAACGAGCATTTTTTGGCTTCAGTACGACCAACATCTCGCACTGGATGTTCTTCCACGATTTGACACCAATAGCTCGTACTTTGAAGCTTCTCACAATCATGGCAACCATTACTTTTACTGACATCATTCCATATTTTAGACCTATGACAAAGATAAGAAAAAACACCATTACGGACAAATACAGACCTATGCAGTTTCTGGTACCAAAACTGAAAGGAATGTAGGAGCAACGATGTCTTTTTGCAACTTCATCGGGGAGAAACCGATCCGGATCAAATTTTTCCGGATCAGGCCACACATCCGGATCTCTGTGTAGAAGCACAATCGGAACGACGACGTTAGAGCCGGCGGGGAAAACGTAAGGATCTGGAACCAAAAAAATGTATTTCTTGGATCCACATTTTAACCTTAATTACCGCATTTAATGTCTTCATCAATGTGTCGGAAAAGTGATGGAACTGTTGGAATCAATCGCATTATTTCTTTTATCACGCGATCGAGATAATCCAGACGATTGATCTCCTCCAGAGTTGGGTCATTTTCGGTGGTTGGCAGAATAGAGACGAGTTCCTGGTAAACTTTTTCCTGAAAGGACAAATTTATCGCGGTTTTATTATTTTTGGGTAAATTACCTGAATGTCTGGATAAATCCCTAAAACCACTAAAATCGTAGTGATTGTGACCGCTGTCGTTTCACTTGCTGCCATTGTCATTAAACCCATTTCTTCCAGAATTTGTCTATCGGTGATCTGCTTGCTTTGTTTTGAATTCATCAAGTGCGGCAGAAAGCGTTTACTTCGCATATCGTCGTCTGAAAAAGTATTATCTATTTTAAAAAAGTTAAAGAGATAGAGTTTATGTGTTTAAACGCATACCATTTGTCTCTTCCGTATAATTTGATTGGTAATCTTCTGCTATTATCTGCAAACGTAAAGATAGAATTTTTAATTTTTGCGAGATTACTATTAAACGTACGGTTTCGATAACCGAGCGAAAAGTTTGACAAGCCGCTTGATGCTCCTTATATAAGTTGGATAGTTTCCAAAAAAAATCGATGAGAAGCCAAAACTTATTGAATCTACACACAAGTATCTCTTCAATTCTGAAATCAAAATTTATGGAAACGGTTCACCAGAAACAGAGACTTACTTCTCGAAAGCTCTAATGGCATCGTATCTTCCTTTGATCGTATGTGGTCTCACATTCGTTAAGGTTTCTGTTAAAATAATTGTCGGGAACAATTACAATGACACAAAATTAATAACTGAAATGTTAACAATATTGTTTTACCTATAGCGGAATCAAATGTCTTTTCCCATATCACTGAAACGACATTAGTTTGTTCGCTCCCCTCTGTGTCGTTCAAGAAGTCCACCATTTCCCTTGAATACTTGACAAATGTGTCATGAAACGAATTTAAAATCTTCAAATTAAAACAGGGATTCATCATTTTTCGTTGTTGTTTCCAGACGTTGACTACCAATTTAATAATTTGACTCTAAGTATATAAAAAAAATTATTACCTTTTGATGTCAGCAGAGTGTCTTTCATCGCATCGTTAAAATTCTCTAGGAAAGGTGACTTGTTCAGAAAATTCGTCAATATTTTTTCTGCGTCTGCTGGTCTCGCGGTCGTTATGTATAATTGTGAGCCTGCCCAGGTTTTCAAAATAGGTCTGTAGGTATACAGATACCTATAACCCAGTTCGAAACAATCTGAAAAATAATTTTGCAGTTATATTTCACAAAGTGAAAAAGGGACACGGAATTTTATTACTCACTATCTTTTGTTAGTAATAATGCCGAAGGGCTCCCCAATAAGGGTACTGTGAATGGTCCAGGAATGTTCCAAGAGTGATATATCATCCATCGTTTCTTCCAAACAATCAAAATAATGATAAAACTTACGCAAGAAATGGAAAACCAGACTACCATTATAAAACGGGAATAGACACGACTTATGTTTAAGGTGGACGATTGTACTTTGGTACTAAAGGATTTCTGGATTTTGTCAATAAGTCAAAGTTTGATCAATTTCTGCAAGACATGCGTACATAAGTGCATTCGTGTGTTTAGTTTCATCATTGTTGCGAACCTGTTTCAAGACTGTCTTCAAACTTAAATAATTTTAAAGTAGGTATCCCTATCGTTAATTGTTTTTGTATGTTACAGGTGGAATTTTACTTGAACTTGAAAAATCGCTTTTTTTGAATGATAAGTTTATTGTACTCCATATATACATATACCGACTTATATAAATAAACAAATATGCACTTTTCTGGAGTGGAAATGGAAACTAATCTAGGATGTGAAAACGTAAAAAAAACGCCAATCCCAACTGACAACGCTGGCCTGCATTTCAATTAGATTATAGCCGGAAGGAGGTGAATCTCTGAAAAGCATTTTTTTTGGAAGTTTATTGTTAGTGATAGTGAGTGTTTTTGCGTGTTAGTGAGTGTGCTGGGGCCGGTTTTGATTTTTGTGCATACAGTAAAGAATCCTCAAAATGCCTAAGATAAAATCATCCATGAAAGATAAAATCAAATTATGGTTAGGGAATAATTTGGACACTAATTTTCAATTTCCTTCTTCAACCAAAGACAATGAGTTATTCTGCGAAGTGTGTGGAAAAGTTGCAAGTAAACATTTAAAATACTGAAGCTTGAATTATGTTCACATTTTTGTTTCCTAGTTTAAGTGCGAAAAAAAATCACACTTTGAATAACACATAAAAAGAAAGAGAATAAATCCAGTAAACAGACTCTATTAAAATATTAGTTGCGACAATGATGTTGCACCGATTTATGTATTAAATATTCCATGGAATAAAGTTAGTTGTGTTAGTTTAAAAATTTTATGCATAAATATACAGGAAGGCATTTACACTCAGAACGCACTCTGAGAAAAAATTATTTACCAAAAGATTACGATATGGTGAGCACTAGAATTTTTATTTAAAAACTTTTTAACATAAATTTTATAATTTACAGGTAATTAAACAAATTAGAAATTCTATTGGCAATAACCGAGGGGTAAACCGCCGACCATCAAGTGTACAATTGATTTCCTTTTGACAAGGATTTCCTGTTGATTTCCCCCGATTCCTTTTGATTTCCTCTGATTTCCTTTGATTTACTGTGATTTACTTTGATTTCCTGTGATTTCCTTTGATTTCCTGTGATTTCCTCTTGATTTCCTATGATTTCCTGTGATTTCCTCTTGATTTCCTATGATTCCCTTTTGATTTCCTCAAAATTTATTTACATAATGTACTACAGGGCGATTGTTAACTTTTTTTTAACTTAACTTTTTTGTTTTGCCGATAATGATGTTGAATTTAAACCTTTTTTTACCAAGTGTTTATTAACGTACGGTGACTAGGTAAGCTGAAGTGCTTTCCCTTTAGACGAAAAAACTAAATAAATAAAATGTATTGTGCTGCTAAGCAACAAACTGAAATGTTTAAGAAAAAAAATCTGATTTTACTTACAAAAAGAATGCTACTCTGAAGTCGAGGTTTTAGATGTCTAAATCAATAGAATAAGTATACGTTCGAATTTTATACTTTCTTGGGTCAAATGTTTGTTCTAAAAGTGGACATATGCAATATTCTAGATTTTTTGTACATTCAGTCAGAAAACCTTATGGTCTATTTTAATTTTGAAATTAAAAATGTCTGGTGTGTACAAATTAGTTCGTTTAAATCACTCAAAGATTTAATAATTTATATTATATATTATTATTAATTTTTTAATAAATTATATTATGAAATTTTGCTTTTGACTTTACGAAAATAAAAATACATAAGGCCAGAGGTAATTAATGAATACCAAATAGTCCAAAATCATTCTATTAGGTTCATCTCTGTGTCGTGCATGTCAAAGTTTGACCTACTAAATCAAACTTATAATAATAACTTATGTCATTACTTTTTAAAAATTGGGTTTATTCATTTATTATGGTAGCATAAACAGAAAAAACAAGTAGTTTCATTTATTTTATTAATTGTTAAAAAAACGGTAACTCTAAACATAAAAGTAAAGCATTTCTGTTGGATCATAACAAAATATCACAAAATAAAACAACTTCTTAAAAAATACTTACCCCATAACCTGGGTCGAGATTTATGTATATAACTATTGTAGATGATGTTGAAGTAAAAAACTGTGCTAAATTCTAGCTACCCATAAATACAGATGATAACACTTTTAATTTTTTGTTCACAACTTTCAAATGAAGCATATTAGAAAAAAACTTTTGAAATGCGAAATTTATAACGTAAGAATTTTTTTTTGCACAATAAAGGAGTGGATAACCCCACTTGATAAATTTTCAGAGGTAATTTTCCCCTTTAAAAGTGTTCATGGACACCTAGAATTTTGCACAGTTTCTTACTTTAGTATTCTCTACGATATATACTTGTACAAATCTCGACCCAGGTTGAGGTTACATTATCACAAATTTTAACTACATCACTTAAAAAAAAAAACTAGAATTAAATCAAATATTTTTTCAATAATTTTTTTTTTGAACAACTAAACTGCCTCTTCTGAGTACCTGAGGTGGAGGTAGTTTCATTATATATTCATTTTCTTGGATCACCCCCTGATCTTTAATGTCCGGAAACATAAAAGCATCCGGAATTTTTGGATTCCTTTTCAAAAAATCTCAAAAAATAGGGTTAAGTGATAACACTTTACCAATGTAACATTTTTTGTTTTGTTTTTGAGTTGTTAATTGTACTATAATATAATCGTCTATATTTAAGTCTGGTTTAGAACGATCAGTCTTACTATTTTCAGCCTTGAGATTCAAACGAGGATTCAAATCATCAGAATCATTGGAAGAATTCAAACTATCGGTGTCCGTGCTGTCATCATATTCGATACTACTTGGGTTGTCTAAATCAGATGAGTCACTTGATATATTATAGCGTCTTTTTTGTTTTCCAATTTGGACTGGTTTTTGAATTTGAGATGCATCTTTATGTTGAAGGCAGGTATCTGTTTCTGAGTTAACTCTACTACTATTACATTTCTTATTTTGAATAAATCTTTTGAAACGATCCACACTGACGCGATCCTTTTCATTGTCTAACAGCCAGCAAAGTGAAGACTTTTTTATAACTTTCGTTGTATTATCTAAGCGTATTCTGACTAGATCACCTTTCTCAACAAAAATATCGTCACTATCAAAACTTCTAAGGTGTATGTCTCTGTCAAATTTCTTCGATTCGTACGAAATTGTGCAAAGATCATTCAGTAAATCTTCATCTTGGTCAAATGGATCGTTTTCCAAACTTTGAAAACAGTTACGTTTCATGGCTATTTGAGAATTGTTGTAATTTTCAATGTGATCGCACTGTTCTTCACTAAACATTTCGTCTTCAACTTCGTCATTGCATTCATTGCCTTTACACGGAGACAAAAATACATAGTTGAAATCTATCACTTTCATTCCTAAATCTTCAGTGTCACGCAAACAATCCCGTAAAGCTGATTCTATGGTGCTTTGTATATCTTTATCTGAAATGTTTTCTAAGTCATCATTTTTCACAAAATCTCTCTTCATGATTGAACTTTTTTTCCTGATTTCTCTAGGAAAAAGAATTTTTTGTCCAAATCGTTTTTAATGTTGTTTATAGTTTGCAATCTGTCACTTCGATGCAACATATCTCTTATACTAAAATTAACAATTGTGCTAAAAGTTGAGGTCATTGATCTAAGGCTTCTAAACATACTCTCACAAGTTTGAGAGCTAAACTTCTAAGGCAAGAACACATCATCAGTAAGATTTTTGCACAACCTGAACTTAATGAATTTGGTACCTCATATCACAAACTCAATTTTTAAAAACTAATTTGGGGTGAAATTATAAATTTGGTTTGTAGGTATAAAGCAATATAATGTATCATTTCTCATCGGAACTGCACTTCATTAACTACAACTTTAATATTTGTCAAGCTGAAATATCATACTGTCAGTTGATGATATTATACTGGAATTTTCTATAATTATGCCCTTAAAAGGTTATTTAATCTCCACTTTTAAGATTAAATTGATATTTTCTTTCTTATGATGAATGCTATGACATATTATGTCGTACATGTTACGTTTATTAGTTCTAGAAAATATCTAGTTTAACTGGATTTGCTATGATGATTTTGGATTTCCTTTGTTTTCTTGTTGATTTCTCGTTAATTTTTCATTGATTTCCTCTTGATTTCTCGTTGATTTCCTCTTGATTTCCTTTTGATTTCCTTTGATTTTCTTTCATTTCCTGTGATTTCCTGCGATTTTCTTTGATTTCCTCTGATTGCCTTTTTGATTTCCTGTGATTTCCTTTGATTTCCTCTAGCGTGTACAATTGATTTTCTCTCGTTTCTTGTGATGTGGAACGCACGTTTTCAAAACTTAAAATTGTTTTAAGCGATCAAAGGTGCAAATTTACAATCAATTTTATTTTTTGTTAAATGCGACTTGCTTTAATTTGATCACCATTTTTTTGCGATAACTTAGAATTAGTGGACGTAACTATAGATCGTTTATTTATGTAATCATTTTTTTCTTTGTTACACAAAATATTTGTTACTATAAAGTTTTGTTTAAAGTTTTTTTTTAAATATATATTTTTTTGATGTATGCTTTTTCGGTGAGCAAATATTTTTTCCTCGAGGTTTTTGACCTAAACTAAGATTTTTATAACCCAATTCGTCAATTTTGGGACCTAAAAATGTCTCCTTTTATTTATTTTTAACGACCTAAAATTTTGTTTTAATTTTTGGTTATTTGGATGTTGTCTTGTTTCATGTTCATATCATGTTTATTTCGTTTGTTATTAAGTTTCTCCATTTTTTTTTCTTTTGCAATTTATTTTTTGATTTAACTTATTACAACCAAACTTCATTCGTTTGTGCATGGGTAGCCTAAATTATCCAGTAAAATATCAGAGTTAGATGGATGCGATACATACTCTGAATAAACAAAGAAAGGGTGACTAGGGACGTTCTAGATACGAAAGTACTAAGTTATAGGGAAAAAAGAGAGCTGAGAAAAGCAGGTGAAGGAAGGTCTCAGTAAAATTTTGGAAATATAAACGTGTACTTCTAATCAAAATGCGTAGATCGATTTTTTACCTAGACCTTTTTTAAGGCTAACCAGTGGTAATAGAGTCTAGATGCGAATCCATGTACAATGAAATAAATTCAGACGAAAATTCTAAATTTTATTATATTAACCAACTATTGAAACAAGAACTTATTTCTTGAATTAAAACTACATGAAATCAAAATACCCGTTTTTCGAAAACGAAACGACTATATTTTGGCTTCAGGACGACGAAATACTCCCACTCGATATCCTTCAACGATTTCATATCAGGACTTTTTACCTTGAATCGTCTCAGGATCGTCGCAAGCATTGTTGTTACTGACATCATCCCATATTTGAAACCTAATTAGACAAAGATAAAAAACCTCCTAATGCCAATAAATCCATACCTATACAGTTTCTGGTACCAAAACTAAAAGGAATGTAGGAACAACGATGCCTTTTTGCAATTTCATCAGGGAGAAACCGATCTGGATCAAATTTTTCCGGCTCAGGCCACACAACCGGATCCTTGTGCAACAGTGCTATAGGAATGTACATGTTCGACCCGGCAGGGAAAACATAAGGATCTGGAAACAAGAAACCTAGTTTTTATGATCCACGTTTCAAATTATATTACCGCAATTAATGTCTTCGTCAACATATCGCAAAATAATAGGAACTGCAGGAGATAATCTCATGGCTTCTTTTATCACACGATCTAGATAATCCAGACGACTAAAATCTTCTGAAGTTGGATCTTTTTCCATGTGTGGCAGAACTGAAACGAGTTCCTGGTAAACTTTTTCCTGAAAAAACAATTTTATCGTGGTTTTACAGTTGTGGTATAATTTACTTGAATGTCTGGATAGACCGCTAAAATCGTTAAAACCGCGTTGACTGTGAGTGCTGTGGTTTCGCTTGCTGCTATCATCATAAAACACGTTTCTTCTAAAATTTCTTCAGGGGTAATCTGCTTAGATTGGTTTAGTTTGATCAAGTGTGGTAGAAAAGGCTCAGTTCTAATAGTTTCATCTTAAAAAGAAAAACGTATATACCATATATTTATAACCATATAAATTTTAAAAATATTATTACTGGATCATACATTTAACAGTAAATGTTTTATGACTAGAGAGCGGATTTCTAGGTTTAACGCTTGTTGTGAAAAATGTAAGCACTTCAAAATTTTTTTATATCTGTAACTATGATACAATTTGGAGTCATTTGACACATTTTTTTATGCTTATTTGCTTTTTTTTTAATTTTATACATATTAAAACTTATATGCTTATTTAATGCTTTTTTCGACGAATATGACTTTTAATACATATTTTGTTCAAATGCTGGCCTTGTCGGGATGACAAATACTTGTTAGTTAGCCGTATTGTAGCGTATGCATTTTACCTGGACTTGACCATTGAAGTACACTTACTCAAAACCCTTTCTGTGAATAGGTTCCGGTCGTTTGGGTAATAAAATTTTATTATAGGATTGGAAAAATACTCCATAGAAGCTTTTAACCAGATGTTCTCTTTCGGCATTTTGCGGCAAGACCGTTGAAGATTTTCTAGAAAAAAGGATTATTGTACCCAACTACCTACCTTAAAATTTTTCTAATGGAAACTTTTAAGTAAATGAACCGTTTATTTCACAACCATCAGTCTATCGCATCTGTCGTAGTACAGTGTTATGCGTGGTTCTCCCTTGTTACATGTTGAGTTCTTTTTGGTAATATTACTATAATATTTTAAAAGAATGCCGAAAGTAAAATCGACGCCGGATGAATGGATAAGGGATTTTCCAGAATTAAAATTAGAAAACAACAAAATATTCTGCAGAGCTTGTGTGAAAACCGTAAGCCCACTAATTTTTTTTTATCTATTTTCCTTTGTTAATCCTGTATATGTACGTTGTTTTGGATTCAAAATGATAAAACATATAACGTGACCCAACATGTCAGAACGATTCTTCATGTAGAAAGGAAGATAATGTTTGAAGTTTCTAAAATTAAACGGCAGACCATACATGAATCTGTTGCATCTAGTTACTTCCACAAAAGATGAGCAGTTTCAGTTTAATTTCGATTTATGTAAAATGATGATCCAGTCCAATATACCTTTAAAAAAATTGGAGAACGGTCCTCTTCAAGAATTCCTTGAAAAACACTGCAATCGACATATTCCGGTTGAAAGTACTCTCCGAAAAAATTATGTAGGCCCAGGGTTTCAGCAAGTTTACAACGAAATTAAACATCGCATTGGAAATAATTATTTATGGTTCGCTGTCGATGAAACAACCGATGGTTGTGGAAGATACGTGGCAAGTTTAATTGTTGGAATCTTAAATGAAAATTTCCCTAGTCGAGGGAATGTAGTAAGTTTGAAAATGTTAGATAAAACAAATGGCAATACGATTACCAGATTTGTAAATGACAGTCTTACGTCACTATTTTTGCCAAATGCCGATCCGGCGAATAAAATTTTATTGATGATCTCGGATGCAGCTCGTTATATGTTGAAAGCAGGGAATAATCTAAAAATATTGTACCCCAATTTAATTCACTCTACTTGCATTGCCCACGGTTTAAACAGAGTGGCTGAAGGAATACGTTTGCAATTTCCTACTGTTAATAAATTAGTGGCAAATGGTAAAAAGATTTTTGTTAAAGGCCCACTAAGAGTGCAACATTTTAAGGAAAAATTTCCAAACATAGCATTGCCCCCAGAGCCGATTATAACGAGGTGGGGAACATGGTTACAGGCCACATTTTATTATTAATATTATTATTATTAATATTATTATTATGTGTGTAGGTTGGTCAACAGGTAATACCCAATTATAGACCAACGGTTAGCGGATCATCAAATTGATCTCTCTCAAACAACAGCTGTAAATTTCTGTTGTCCCTATATAAGGTGAAATCTAAAGTCAACGCCTAATTAGAGATTAATAATTAAAGAGCAGCCAGGAATTTTTACTTAAAGAAATCTAACATGTTTTCATGGCAGTTATAGTTATAAAGCACATTTCAGTAGAGGAGCGTATTTCTGAATGTCAATCCTTGGCGTCGGCAGATAGAAAAGTTGTTGAAGGCGCGATGATGGCCTGGGAACCCAAAAGTGAAGCTGTTCCAAAAGCTGTGGACAATCGATGCCACAATGTATTAGTTTTTTAAGAAAATATAGAGAAGCTCTGATACGTCTAGTCTTTAAGTCGTTATATCCAAATATGATCAACAGGTCAGATTGGGGTAGGCCTCTAGGAGGATAATTAGCATCTATTTTGAATGCTAAAAACTTGAGAAAACGCCTCTGGATTTTTTCTATAGATTGAATGTAAAATTGAGCTGACGGAGCCCATACAATACTGGCGTATTCAAGTTTTGATCTTACGAAAGCACAATATAACGTATTAAAAGTAGTGATGTTATTGAAAGAACTGGACGATCTGATGATAAACCCAATGGATTTAAACGCTTCAGCAATTATATTACTAATATGTAGAGAAAACGTGAGTTTAGAATCAAACATTATTCCAAGATCTCTGAAGGAATCCACTCTTGATAAGATATTCAAGTTAATAGCGTAATTGAAACTAAGCTTACAACTTTTATTTGCTAGAGACATAATGAAGCATTTGCCAAAATTTGTAGGTAACATGTTAGATTTACTCCAGTTTTCAAAAGTGTGAATATCTTCCTGTAGAATTTGACAGTCTTCAACATTAATAATATGACGAAAGATTTTTAGGTCTTCTGCATAAATTAAAACTTGAGAACTAATGTTTTTAATAACATCGTTGATGTAGACATTGAAAAGTAGCGGACCTAGAACAGAGTCCTGTGGGACGCCGGACGTGACCAAAATTGTTTAGGATTGATGTTGAAGGTACCTCACGCATTGATATCTACCAGTTAGGTAAGATGCCATTAATTTCAGTAAACAATCGGAGAAGCCAAAGTTGCGTAATTTTATCAGTAGAATTCTGTGGTTGAGTTTGTCAAACGCCCTGGAAAAATCAGTATATATCACGTCCACCTGCTGTTTAGCATCGAAACTATTGGCTACGAATTGGGTGAAACAACTCAAATTCGTTACAGTAGAACGACCACTTACGAATCCATGTTGGGATTCCGTTAACCAATTGTGCACATTAAATGAGAGAAATTTATGAAGAATCATCTCAAAAATCTTTGAAAAATTGCAAATCAATGAAATGGGTCGGTAATTCTCTATTAAATGTCTCTCCCCTTTCTTAAATATTGGTGAGATCACAGATAATTTCTAGACGTCTGGGAACGATGCAGTTTCCAAAATAATATTAAATATAACTGACAAAGGATAAGAAAACACTGAGGCACAGTCATGTAATAAAAAACCTGGTATATTATCATGGCCACTAGTCATATTAGGTTTGATAGTCATCAAGGTTTCAAAGACGTTGGATTCCGTAACCGAAATAAAATTAATGGAATTATTGCTGGACTCATCAATAAACTCATCAATAGAACTTGGACTAAAATCCGAATAACTGGAGTGAAAGTGTTCCATAAAGGCATTTACAATGTCTTTGGGAATACGCAAAATATTATCCAAATAAATCATTTCAGAAGGTATACCAGAACGCATTTTCAGACGACTAATATGCGCCCAGAATTTTCTTGGATCGGTCTTAATAGTGGCTTCCAGATTTTGAGTATACAACTGATACGCGATTTTGATGTCATGTTTAAGCTCGTTACGAATAGTTTTAAAATGCTGTAGATTTAGTTGGTTTTTGTGGGATTTATATTTACACCATAGTCTCCATTTTCGCTTGATTCTTCTAATAATACTACAAGTGAACCATGGTGGAAACGAATTATTACAATAATGCTGAGATTTGGGTACATAAAGATCCAATATGCTATTAAGTTTGTTATAAAAGAGGCAGCAAGCAGGATTAACATCTTTAACGTTCTCCAAGAAAAACCAACTTATCTCATCTAAATGACGATATAAATTTGGAAAGTCAGCTCTACGAAAATTCCAGCGTTTTTGTGAAGATTTAGAACTTTTACTTTTGGTTGATGATATTCGAAAGAAATAAGCAGTGAGGGGTGGTGTGTATCTTCAGGTAGTAGATAATCTTCCGCTTTATCGATATAACACTGTATGTTTGAGAGCACTAAGTCTAAGTATCTATCATTGATGTTGGCGACGCCGTTGCACTGTTTAAGGTCGAGAAAATTTAGAAATGAAATTAAGACAGATAGTTTGTTATTACCAATAACGACGTCTCCTAAGTTTGTGTGATATTCTGGTATACTAAAATCCCCAATAATTAAAATTTGTTGATCATGTAGTTAAATTAGATCACTTAATACATTGAATAATAATGAGAGTTCTTCAATGGCTGTTTTTGGTTGAACATATATTACAAAAATATAGAAGGAAGAATAGTCATAGATAATGTCAACCGAGTTCAGTTTGTCAAAACCGTGTGAAGATAAGTCTATTTGAGTTATCGAAACGTGTTGTCGGAATGCAATTAATACTCCACCGCCTCTAGTAAGATTTAGTTTGTGAAATCTTCTGTCAGATCTAAGAACATTGAAAATTAAAGGGCATAACTCAGAATTGCTAACCGAGTCATTAAGCCACGTTTCCGAAAAACATATGATATCAAAACTACAAGATAGTAAAGAATTATAGAGATCATTTAATTTTGAATTGATACCACGAGTGTTTTGATAATAAATGGATAAAGAATGCGGCATAGAGTTGAAAGAAAAATTATTTGTAGAAAGAGAAGCAGCATAAGAAGAATTAATTACATCGCCACCAGAATTTAAATGGGATTCATGAGAGTCAGAAGACTCAGAGATCACAAACAAAGTTGGTTGCTATATTGAGACGCCAAAAAGGTCACTTTTAAGTTTGTTAATAGCTAAGATATGAGCATGGCAGCTATTATGATCCCAGGTAGCATGATCAACCTTAATGTTCTCAAATTTACCGGTGGATTTCAGATTAAGACAGTTTATGCAATTGAGAGTTTCAGCCTTACACTCTTTTAGACCATGACTTTCTGAATTATGACAAACATATCAAAGAATTTGAGGAAGTAGTTACGGAGTTTAGCGAAGATTCTTCTCATTCGATTAAAGATTGCATAAATATTTGCAAAGATTTGCGACAAGATCTAGCTTTTCTAAGAAGCAATTATCAATTCGTATGTGAGGTAATAGAAAAGTTAGAAAAACCCAACATGTTGTTGGTAGATGCCATAAATTTAGTGAAAGAATTTAAACAACAAGCAAACGCAGTAAGGGGTGATATTGGTACTAGAGTATCTCAAAAACTTGACGAAGTGATAAATAAAAATGCAGGTTTCGGTGTTCTTTCCGACGTTGCTCGTGTTTTACAAGGCCAGAAGGTGGAAAATTTGGAGTTAGATTCAACATTAGTTGCAAAATTCAAATTTGCGCCAACAACGAGTGTGGATGTTGAACGCACATTCTCCAATTTTAAACACATTTTAAATGATCGGCGAAAAAATTTTACAGTGGACAACTTGGAACATATTACAATCATAACTTGTTTTAAAGAAAATTGAAATACGTGTGTAAAATATAAAGTCCAGGATTATTGTAATAACATTTTATCCAAAGTTCTAAGAAGTGTTCTTTGATTTGTAATATGATTATATTTTTAATGCTTTTTTGCTTAAAGTAAAACTTTTTTATTGAAAATGTTGTGCTTATTTAGCCGCTTATTCTTAATTTTTTTGTGCTTATAAATCCGCTCTCTATTTATAACTGTAAACACATACCGTTTCTTTTTTCGGAATCATATGCTTTGTGTGCTTCTGCTACTATCTACAAAGACAAAAATAAAAAGTAAAAATTGTAACATGATATTACGCACTTTTTCAAAACTTGCACGAAAAGTTTGACAAGTCGTTTGATGCACTTTATATAAGTTGGATAATTTCCAAAAAAACAACAACTTTTCGCAAAAAACACAGACTTACTTCATCGCGGTTCTAATGGCATTATATCTTTCCTTGATAACATGTGGTCTTACGTTTGTTAAAGTTTCTGTTAAAATAGTATTTAACAACTACATAAGAACAATTTATTTTAAATTCGCCTTTACCTAAAGCAGCATCAAATGTCTGCTCCCAGACGACTGAAACGAAATCCACTTGTTCGCGACCTTCTGCGTCATTCAACAACCTCACAATCTCTCTTGAATATTTCACAAATACATCATGGAACGAATTTAAAATCTTCGAATTAAAAGACGGGTTGATCATTCTTCGATGCTTTTTCCAGACGTCGACTGCGAATTTTAGAAATTGTTACTGTGCGTTCAAAAAATTTTACTACCTTTTGATGTCACTAGACTACTTTTTATTGCATCGTGAAGATTCTCGTAGAAAGGTGACTTGTTTAGACAATTTGTCAAAATTTTTTCTACGTCTGCCGGTCTCATGGTCGCTATATACAATTGCGAACCCATCCAGACTTTCAAAACGGGTCTGTAAGCATCAAGTGTTTGACATAAAATTTCGTAAGCATCTGAAAGTTTTTAATTTTTAATCTAACTGATATTTTTAACAACGAACTTGCTATTTTTTCTTGTACATAAGAATCGCACAATGGTCACCAGGTATAGTGAAGATGGTCCTGGAATTTTCCAAGCGTAGTACAGCAAGCGTCTTTTTTTCCAAAGGACCAAAATAATGATCAAGATCACACAAGTGATATAACTCCAGAACGCCATAATAAAAGTAATTTCACTCAACAACAATTTTAGGTATAGATTTAAATTTGAAAACGAAGTCCCACTGAGAGTTTTATGTAGTTAACTGTCAACACAATTGTAAATTTATTAATGCTAGCCTTCAGTAGTTATACGTTAATGTGCTATTAAGTTTTGTATTTGTTCCAAAAAGCGGCAATTACTTAGGCAGATTATATTATTTGTATTTTTCATTTGTTTGTTGGCATCATTTTGACTAGTTTTTATTACATCCTGTATTTAACAACTGGCTTATTTTTAACTTTTTTATTTGTTTTGTTATTAAACTGTATCTAATTTATGTTAACAAGTCAAGAACCGATTCCAGTTTTTCCTTTAAAATTGAATTAAAATTAATGGTTAAGTGTCTCACCATTATTTCTTAATGGGTTTGTATAGATTATAATTTTTCACTAATCACATGTAAATTTATTTAGTGAGTATTTTATCACTTTAGCACGCAATTTACTTGGTTTTAAAAACTTTGCAATTTTATAGCATAACTTGAATATGTATTGCCTGTGGCTGAACTTACAAAGTTGGGTTGTGTTATTGTTATGTCAACAATTAAAACCTCTTTTCATTTAAAATGATTTATTTATGATAAGTAACATATTTAATTGAATTTAAAAGAATTGCTGGAAGTGTTCTTCTGATAATCTTGTTCTCGAATTTCTCGAAATTTGTTTGTTAATGGTGAATTTTAGTCATTTATTTTAGTGTCCTGGACCTTTCTCTCTTACTTATTAAGTTTTACATTGATCTATGTTAAGAACATTTTTTATTAGTTCCAAACATTTCCACTCTAACTTTTTTTGTTTTTATTTCTTTTTCAAATTGTAATAATTATTTTAATTTATTACAATGAAGCTTCATTCGTTTCAAATCTTGAGCCGACATACACATGGTTTGAGTTTCAGAATCACCAAACTTTCTACATTACGGGATTTTATTTTCTAATACAAAAACTTCTTACTGAAGGCATTTTTCCCTCAAAAATTAATGATTAATTGCAGATAAATCGTTATTTGGGTTTTTTTTTGTGAGTTTTAGTAACAAAATTGGTGATTTTGTTAAAGCTTAAACCGTTCAAAGAAGTTTAGGCAGGGGTAGGAAACAAATATTTAAAACGCATTTATAAATATGTATTTATATTTTTGCTTAATATTTTATAAAATTGTTTATTTCTGTTTAATATTTTGGAGATTAATAAGTAAGTACAAAGATAATATTTTGTTTTAGAAATATTTGTTTCGACTCATTGTTGGTTAATAAATTTGCTTTATTTATGTTATATATTTATTTATTGATTTTTATATCTAATTATCTACCTGGTTATGAAAATTTGGTGACTTTTTGCCTAAAGTTCAGATTTTCAGGTTACTATTGTTGGCAACACCCTGTTGACAGCTTAGAATTGACAGATATCATCGATTGCGAATTAATGCATCATAACTCCAATGAAGCGGCAAAAATTTCATGGAAATCCAAGGCCCACTTGATGTAATTATTTATGTACATCCCACGTTGCTTACATTACTGTAGGTTTAAAAAAGTTCAGTTTAAGACGACTCTGTAACCTATTAATTAATGAGAGGTGTACTACTAGGGGAAAAAACAAAAGAAAATTTGGAATTTAGATAGAATTTAGATAGAAAACCTCAATATTTCACATTTTTCTTTCTTTATCTTTGAAATTTCTAGTTGTATAAAAATTATAAAGTGGTTTATGAAATACATGAAGACTGTAAAATATCGCAAATCAAGGTAGCTTTGAAATCTTGTGAAATTTGCCGCCTCGTTACAATTATAACCCAACTATTCAAAGCAGTTTTTGTGCGCTTGTTTGAGAGGTAGGCAACCAATATTTTCCGTTGATAGTAACCTTAATGTTCAACTTTTGCCTTATTTAAAGGGGTTGTAGAAGAAAAGTGGAAGATTTAATTTGATTACAAAAAAAATTTACCATTTTTGATTCTTGTTGTCGAAATAAGTCTACACACATTAAGAAAAAAAAAAAGCAAAATGTAGCCCCGCCCACCCACCCTATCGCAATTGTGATGATTTTTTTTATTCGTCGTGAGTCAAGCAGGCGGAGCTTAAGTACAAAATCCTTGTCTCTACGACAAATCAAAAACATTTGTTTTTGAGTATCGTGTTATTCAAAGAGTACTATATTATATTAATAAAAAACAAAGCCAAAATTAGACTCCACACATACCCGCACCGATCTCAATTCTCAATTGTGATGAATTTTTCATTCGTTGTCAGATCGAGGGGAGGGGCTTAATAGCAAGATCAATTTTTGTCTACAAGAATTTACCATTTTAAACATGTTTTAAATTTCTTGTTCTGAAAAGACGACTACGTATATTAAGAAAAAGGGAAAATATAAGCCCCGCCCACCCTCCCTATCGCAATTGTGATGATTTTTTTTATTCGTCGTGAGCCAAGACGGCGAAGCTTAATTGCAAAATCCTTATTTCTGTACAAGAAAGTACCATGTAATTTCTCGTAGAAATATAAGGAATTTACAATTAAGCTCCGCCCCTCGGGTTACGACGAATAAAAAAAATCATCCCAATTGAGATAGGGCGGGTGGGCGGGCTTACGTTCTATCTTTTTGTTTTCATGTGTGTAGACGTCTTTTCAGAACATGAAACTTAAAACATACTAAGAAAAAAAGGCAAAATATAAGCCCCGCCCACCCGCCCTATTTCGATTGTGATGATTTTTTTTAATCATCGAGAGGCAAACTAGCGGAATTTAATTGCCAAATCCTTATTATTACTTTACAAGAAATTACCATGTAATTTCTCGTCGAAAAATAAGTATTTTACAGTTAAGCTCCGCCTCCGTAGTTCACGGCGAATAAAAAAAAATCATCACACTTGAGACAGGGTGGGTGGGCGGGCTTACGTTTTATCTTTTTGTTTTCATGTGTGTAGACTTCTTTTCACAACATGAAACTTAAAACATACTAAGAAAAAAAGGCAAAATATAAGCCCCGCCCACCCGCCCTATTTCGATTGTGATGATTTTTTTTAATCATCGAGAGCCAACTATCGGAATTTAATTGCCAAACCCTTATTATTACTTTACAAGAAATTACCATGTAATTTCTCGTCGAAAAATAAGTATTTTACAGTTAAGCTCCGCCTCCTTAGTTCACGGCGAATAAAAAAAATCATCACACTTGAGACAGGGTGGGAGGGCGGGCTCACGTATTATCTTTTTGTTTTCATGTGTGTAGACTTCTTTTCACAACATGAAACTTAAAACATACTAAGAAAAAAAGGCAAAATATAAGCCCCGCCCACCCGCCCTATTTCGATTGTGATGATTTTTTTTAATCATCGAGAGCCAAACTAGCGAAATTTAATTGCCAAATCCTTATTATTACTTTACAAGAAATTACCATGTAATTTCTCGTCGAAAAATAAGTATTTTACAGTTAAGCTCCGCCTCCTTAGTTCACGGCGAATAAAAAAAATCATCACACTTGAGACAGGGTGGGTGGGCGGGCTTACGTTTTATCTTTTTGTTTTCATGTGTGTAGACTTTTTATCACAACATGAAACTTAAAACATACTAAGAAAAAAAGGCAAAATATAAGCCCCGCCCACCCGCCCTATTTCGATTGTGATGATATTTTTTAATCATCGAGAGCCAAACTAGCGGAATTTAATTGCCAAATCCTTGTTATTACTTTACAAGAAATTACCATGTAATTTCTCGTCGAAAAATAAATATTTTACAGTTAAGCTCCGCCTCCTTAGTTCACGGCGAATAAAAAAAATCATCACACTTGAGACAGGGTGGGAGGGCGGGCTTACGTTTTATCTTTTTGTTTTCATGTGTGTAGACTTCTTTTCACAACATGAAACTTAAAACATACTAAGAAAAAAAGGCAAAACATAAGCCCCGCCCACCCGCCCTATTTCGATTGTGATGATTTTTTTTTAATCATCGAGAGCCAACTATCGGAATTTAATTGCCAAACCCTTATTATTACTTTACAAGAAATTACCATGTAATTTCTCGTCGAAAAATAAGTATTTTACAGTTAAGCTCCGCCTCCTTAGTTCACGGCGAATAAAAAAAATCATCACACTTGAGACAGGGTGGGAGGGCGGGCTCACGTATTATCTTTTTGTTTTCATGTGTGTAGACTTCTTTTCACAACATGAAACTTAAAACATACTAAGAAAAAAAGGCAAAATATAAGCCCCGCCCACCCGCCCTATTTCGATTGTGATGATTTTTTTTAATCATCGAGAGCCAAA
This sequence comes from Zophobas morio, assembly GCF_036711695.1. NCBI lineage: Eukaryota > Metazoa > Arthropoda > Insecta > Coleoptera > Tenebrionidae > Zophobas > Zophobas morio. Next base: position 3,136,190 of record NW_026972123.1, on the reverse strand, counting down.
CTAGCGAAATTTAATTGCCAAATCCTTATTATTACTTTACAAGAAATTACCATGTAATTTCTCGTCGAAAAATAAGTATTTTACAGTTAAGCTCCGCCTCCTTAGTTCACGGCGAATAAAAAAAATCATCACACTTGAGACAGGGTGGGTGGGCGGGCTTACGTTTTATCTTTTTGTTTTCATGTGTGTAGACTTTTTATCACAACATGAAACTTAAAACATACTAAGAAAAAAAGGCAAAATATAAGCCCCGCCCACCCGCCCTATTTCGATTGTGATGATATTTTTTAATCATCGAGAGCCAAACTAGCGGAATTTAATTGCCAAATCCTTGTTATTACTTTACAAGAAATTACCATGTAATTTCTCGTCGAAAAATAAATATTTTACAGTTAAGCTCCGCCTCCTTAGTTCACGGCGAATAAAAAAAAATCATCACACTTGAGACAGGGTGGGAGGGCGGGCTTACGTTTTATCTTTTTGTTTTCATGTGTGTAGACTTCTTTTCACAATATGAAACTTAAAACATATTAAGAAAAAAAGGCAAAATATAAAAACTCTCCAAAACTAATTTTGATAATTATCAAAATTAGTTTTGGAGAGTTTTTAAATTTGACTATGCAACCAGCATTACACAGGTGTATTTAAACCGACAGGCAAATTAATCACGCAATGAAGACAATGGGAAAGCAATAAGAAGTTGCCAAGAACATAGAGGATAGATTACAATGAAACATTCAGCCCAGTTTACAACACAAGTTTAGTAAGAATAATATTATCTCTGACTGATAATGTATGTTTTCTCGGTTTCGGATATTTTTCAGATTATGCAATTAAATAAACACATGAGTAATGTTGGTTGAGCCCTACTTGTTTTTGAAAATGATTTGAATGTTATACACAAATGTACTCCCATACTTGTAGTGTACGAATCCGCTTTCAGTTTGTTCGGTAAACGTTCAAACAAGAACATTTGGAAGGTATAATATCGTTTTTATTATTTTTTATCCATATTGATGACGTCATCAGATTTTTTTTGGTCAGATTAAAAACAAGCCATCCCATTTTTTCGAAAACGTGAAAAATCATACGCACATTTATATAGAATAATGATAAAATAGGAAACATAATATTCAAGACATTTTTGTCGATTGTGGTTTATTTAATAGTTTTAGTCCACTGTTTTGAGAAGACAAACTCATTCAAACCAAACTAGTTCTATTTGACATTCTTTCAATGTATAAACATAAAAAATCGAAATTAAGCATGTACACTGATAATAATACGCTCTTTTCCGTTGGAGTTCGAGGTCTTTTACACCACTGGTTCGTGATATTCAAAGATTATCAGAAAACAATTTTTTTTATAATTTTTCAAAGAAGCGGAATTTGTTGAATTGTACTTCAAGAGCAGATGTTGTGTCGAAGTATCCTTGGACCAGTTTTTTTTTCCTAAAACGTGCCCAAAGCAACTATTTTGCACTTTTCGACTTTAAATTCCCCGTTTTTTCCCCTATTTTGGCTTTTTTAAGCCTAAAATCCACTCTTAGATCATTAAGACCCGCTACCTAGTTTTTTTTTGTACATATGTTTCAAAACTACCCTATATAAAAAGTTATAAATTATAACGACCAATACACTAATTAAATAAGCCCACTAGTTTTAGAAAAACAGCTGCTTTCAAAATCTTCTTTTTTCGAAAAATAAACCAGTACATTTTGGCTTCAGCATGGTCGAGAAATCGCAGTCGATATCCTTCCAGGATTTTATACCAATAGTCCGTACTTTGAAGCTTCTCAGAATCATGGCAATCATTACTTTCATTGACATCATTCCATATTTCAGACCTAAATAGACCAAAAGTTAAAAAAAATACCATTGTCACTAAATACAGACCTATACAGTTTCTGAGACCAAAACTGAAAGGAATGTACGAACAACGATGTCTTTTTGCTGCTTCGTCTGGAAGAAATCGATCCGGATCAAATTTTTCCGGTTCAGGCCACACTTCCGGATCTCTGTGTAGAAGGACTATAGGAATAATAAAGTTAGACCCGGCAGGGAAAACATAAGGATCTGTAAACACAAAAACTGGATTTTTTGGATCCACGTTTTAACCTCAGTTACCGCTTCTAATGTCTTCTTCAGTATAACGCAGAATTAAAGGAACTGTTGGCAGCAGTCGCATAGTTTCTTTTATCACGCGCTCTAGATAATCCAGACGATTAATGTCCTCCAGTGTTGGATCTTTTTCCATAATTGGTAGAATAGAGACCAGTTCTTGGTAAACTCTGTCCTGAAAGAACAACTTTATGGTGGCATAAAAATACGTAATTTACCTGAATGTCTGGATAGATTCCTAAAATTATTAAAACTGTATTGATTGTGATAGCTGTAGTTTCGCTTGATGCTAGCAACATGAAGCTCATTTCTGCCAAAATTTCTTCGTGGGTGATCTGTTTGCTTTGTTTTAATTGAATTAAATGTGGTAGAAAACGTCTAGTTTCCGTGATGTCGTCTGAAAAATTATGATAACTGCAATATATATCAAGTGAAAATTTATAATAATCTCTGGACCAATCCTCACAAAAACAAAGAAGATGCACGATTTTAAATACGTACCATTTATGTCTTCGGATTCAAATGATCGGCATTCTTCTGATATTATCTGCGAAAGCAAAAATAACAACTTTTTTTTGATATCACAACTGTACGTACGGTTTCAACAACTGAGCCAAAAGTGTGACAAGCCTTTTGAAACTCCTTATGTGATTCGGATAATTTCCAGAAAAAATCGATCAGGAGCCAAAATTTATGTAATCTCTGTATAAATATGTCTTCGATTCTGAAATCAGAAGTTATAAATTTTATTCACCTGAAATAGACACTCACTTCACGATAGCTCTAATGACATCGTATCTTTCTTTGATTACATGTGGTCCCACGTTTGTTAAATTTGCTGTTAAAATAATTATAATCACACTGATAACAAATTCGCCAGCGTTTTTTACCTAAAGCAGAATCCAGTGTCTTTTCCCAGATGACTGAAACGAGATCCGTTTGTTCATTGGCTTCTGTGTTATTCAAAAACTTCACCATTTCGCTCGAATATTTCACAAATACATCGTGAAACGAATTTAAAAACTTGAGATTGAAAGATGGATTGATCATTCTTCGATGCTTTTTCCAGATACCGACTGCGAATTTTACAATTTCTCACTGTGCGTTAAATAATTTTTAGTACCTTCTGATGTCAGCAAGGAGTCTTCTATTCCGCTGTTAAATCTCTTGTAGACAGGTGGTTTGCTTAGAAAAAGTGTCAATATTTTTTCTACGTCTGTCGGTCTCACTGTAGATATGAATAAATGTGAACCTGCCCAGCCTTTTGCAACTGGTCTATAGATATCCATATTTCTACAAAGCCTTTCGAAGAAATCTGAATAATAATTTTTCTGTTACGTGTTTTATTTTAAATTAATTTGATATTTGTCAGAGGGAAGGAAAAGCTGGCATTTTCTTACTCACTGTCTTTTGTTGGAGAGAACGCTACCACATTGAACACCAAGGGCACTGAAAATGGTCCGGGAATTTTCCAAGCGTGGTAAAGCAACCATCGTTTTTTCCAAAGGAACAAAATTGTGATAAAAATCACACAAGAAATGAAAATCGAGGTTACCATAACAAAAAATTGAAGACACCTACGTTGGTTCTAGAACAACACAATTAATCTCTCAGTTTTTCTAGGTTTTTATATACATAATAATCAAAGAACGACGAAACCATTTTAATTCTTTGTCATGCACTCGTGTTCTAACACCGACCAAGGTCGTACTTTTGCATAAACAACAACAATTGTTTAGATAATTTAAGGAGGACATAAATATTACCTAGCAGACATGATTTTGAAGTGACGTCAACAAATTGTTGGTGGGGATGATTAGACAGATTTTTGTTAACGTTTCTTCATACCGAAGGGATTAAACCGTATGTACAATCGCACGCAAATGTTTTGAGCCTATGGGCGGATCGTTTTTGCCTGCCCTCACCGATGAAGGCGGTCCAAATCCTTCAAGGGCAGAATTTGTAGGTAGGCTCAAACTACAACGAAATTCACATTTTAGCCTATAAATTGTATTATTGACAATAACGGGACGGACAGTAGTTATATATACATTTGGTAAGAAATATTTATGGCTCACACCAGTTCTCTCGAATTTATCGGAGAAGATTTAGCAGGTAGTTGTTCCCATAAAATAATGATCACTTTCGTTCGTGAGTAACGATAGTCCGGACATGAATTATTTTGCTTTCTAACACTTTCGACCAATTGTTCCGTATAAAAAAATTTCATCACTTTTTCAAATAAAATACTCTTAAAATAAACGATATTGTCGTTGAGCGACTTGTTACTGGCATAATAATAAAAACGTGCCATTTTTGTTAACTGATATTTTTTTCATAAATGTCGCAAAATTATTAAATTTGTCTAATCATCCCCACCAATAATGTGATGACGTCACTTCAAATTTATGCATAGTAAATGGGTTTTAAATTGTATACAGTAACATAGTCCTACACATGTAGTTTATGACTCCGTGTTGAATTTTTATCCAAAACGTCCAGAGTTTTGGAAAAAAAATCAAAATTATAAAACAATATTTTGCAATTTAATTTTGAATGCAAAATAGAATACTTTGAAATCTTGTAGATGTTTTAAAATCATGATAAACATGATACATTTTTAATTAAAATATATTTGCTTATCCCCTCTAAAAAATTTATGACGTCACCTCAAAATTTTGCAGAATAAATCCTATCTTAAATGTATAAAATATGAAGAGTTCTATACTTGTGATTTATCACTGCATTAATATTTTTTAGATTTGGTTATGACTGAGTCAATTTATTTTATTGAAGAAATCAAGAATAGCAAAACTGAATACTTTGAAATATTGTAGATGTTTTGAAGTTTTTGTAAGCATGGTAACTTTTTCGAAAATTTGATTAATCAAATATGCGCAAAATCAAAAATCGGAAAAACTGAAATTCACTAGTGCAAAAAACAGAAAATCGAAAAATACAAATCGTAAAAATCGAAAATCTAAAAATGGCTAATCAAAAAATCGAAAATTCAATGAATCAAATACCTAGGTCGATCGAAAAGTGGAAATTCACAAACCTCAAAAATCGAAAAATCGAAAATTGAAAAACGGGAAAACCAAAAAATCGAAAAGTCAAAAATTTGTAATTTTGAAAATTAAAAAAATCAAAAACAAGAATAAAAAAAATCGGAAATTAAAATAATCAAAATATATAAAGTAAAAAAAATTGCAAAGCCTAAAAACTGAAACGAACAGAAAAATCGAAAAAGCAAAAAATTGGAAAAACAAAAATTCGAAAAATCTAAAATCGAAAAAGCGGAAAATGGAAAATCTGAATAAAGAAACTTGAAAATTCTGAAAATTGGAAAATCGAAAACCAAAAAATCGGAAAGTAACAAAATTGAAGTCTAACAGTTGAGAATGGAAAAATTGAAAACCAGAAAATTCTAAAAATCGACAATGGACAAATTGAAAATCACAAAATTTAAATTGAAAAATTGAACATAGAAAAATCGATGAATTGAAAAATCGAAAATTCGACGACTCAAATTTTCTAAAAATCGAAAAATCATAAAACTGAATAATCCAAAATTCTAATCATCGAAAACTGAAAATCAAAAATTCTGAAAAGCGGAAAATAGAATATCTAAAAATTTAAAAGAAAGAAAATTGAAGTCTAAAAACCGAAGAATGGAAAAGTTAAAAATCAAAAATTCGAAAAATCAAAACCGAAAAATTCAAAGATTTAAAAAGAAAATCGAAAAATCAAAAATCTGAAAATTGAAACTCGAAAATTGGGAAAATCGAAAAGTAAAAAAAATGAAGTCTAAAAGCTGAAAAGTGGAAAACTGAACAATCGAAAATTCGAAAATCAAATATCGAAAAATAGAAAAGCCGAAAAATCGAAAATTTGATAAATCAAATATGCGAAAAACAGAAAATCTGAAAATGCAAAACTGGAAAATCAAACATCTAAAAATGGAAAAACGGAAAATCGAAAATTCAATGAATCTAATACGTGGGTCGATCGAAAAACTGGAAATTCACAAATCTCAAAAATCGAAAATTTGCAAGATTGAAAAACCGAGAATTGAAAAATCAAAAAACCGAAAAATGGAAAAATCAAAAATTGAAAAATAGGAAAACCGAAAATTCGAAAATTAATAACATTGAAAACTCTAAAAGTCGACAATTCAAAAATCAAAAAACTGGAAAGTAAAATAATCGAAAAATCGAAAAGTAAACAAATTGCAAAGCTTAAAAGAAAAATCGAAAAATCGTAAAGTCAAAAAGTGGAAAATCGAAAACTGGAAATTGAAAAATCGAAGATTGGAAAATCGAAAAATCGAAAAATTAAAAAATCGGAAATCGAAAAATGAAAAAAAAACGAAATTTCAAAAATCGAATAATCCGAAACTAAAATAATAGAAAAGTGGAAAAGTAAAAATTGCAAAGTTTCAAAACTGACGAACAGAACAATCGAAAAATAAGAAAAAAAATCGAAAAATATCTAAACATGGAAAATCGAAAAATCGAAAATCGGAAAATGGAAAAACCGAAAAATCGAAAATCGAAAACTCGAAAAATCGAAAATTCGATGAAACAAATACTCGAAAAAGCGAAAAGTAAAAAAATTGCAAGGCCTAAAAATTAAAAAATTAAAAAATCGAAAAAATGAAAATCGAAAAATCGAAAAGTGGAAAATCGGAAAGTAAGAAAATTGAAATCTAAAAGCTGCAAATTGCAGAACCATAAAAACTGAAACAAACCGAAAAATCGCAAATGGAAAAATCGTAAAGTCAGAAAATGGAAAATCGAATAATCGAAAGTTGAAAAATCGAAGGTCGGAAAATAAAACAACCGAAAAATCGAAAAATTTTATGATTAATGGAAAATCGAAAAATCTAGAATAGAAGAATTAAAAAACCGGAAAATTGAAAAATCGGAAATCGAAGAATTAAAAACGTAAAATCGAGAATTCAAAAATCAAAAAAATCGAAAAGTAAAATATAATCGAAAAATGCAAAAAAATTGCAAAGTCTAAAAACTGACGAACAGAAAAATCAAAAAATCTAAAAATGGAAAGACGAAAAATCGAAAATAGAAAGAATGGCAAATTAAAAAATCGAAACATCGAAAAATCAAAAAAACGAAAAATTAAAAAATCGAAAAACGAAAAAACTGAACTCGAAAAATCAAAATACCCCAAATTTGCAAAAAACAGAAAATTAGAAAGTAATAAAATCGAAAAGTTGATAGAAAAATGGAAACTGAAAAATCTAATTCGATGAAACTGTTGGTCGAAAAAACGAAAAACCGAAAATCGAAGTGACCTTTTTTTGAGACAGGCTGTATAAATAAATCTAAAAAATATTACTGCAAATACTGCAATGATAAATCACAGGTATAGACTCATCATATCAAATTTTACGAGGACGTCATGCATTTTTTGGCGAAGATAAGCAAATACATTTTGATCGTGGCTTTGAAAGTATTCTTCGACTTTCGTTCCATTTCAAAATTTACTCTTTGTATATTTCAGTGGTCACAACGAGTTCACTAACTAGGCTGAAGTATGCAAAGATTAAATTTGTCACCGAAAAGATGTCGGAAGTAATAAATTATCCTATCGGTCGAAGAACGTTCGGTCCGGTCTTACACCTCGACCCAAGAGAGACCGCAGCAAAGGATAACAAATGGAACGGATAAAATAAAGCGTAAAATATGATTGATAAACTTTAAAGCAAAATTAGGAACTTTATAAACTGAACATTTTTTTTGCTTTTTGAAATGTAATACACTTCAAAAAATGTCCGTGACTTACTTTAATGTGAATTTTATAACTATGGTCGGCACAATTAGACCTAATATTAGTGTGATTTTGAGCATATTCTCGATGTTATTAGAGCAGGACAGGTCATTATTTTTTTTTGAGTCACCCTTTATGTATAAACAAATCGAAAAAATATTAATGGAATGGTAAATCACAAGTATAGACTCATCATATTCTGAACATTTTAGATAGGGTATTTATAAAATTAAAACTAATTCAGGGTAAGAATTTGGTCAAGACGTAAATTTCGTTGTAGTTTGAGCCTACCTACAAATTCTGCCCTTGGACGATTTGGACCGCCTCCTTCGGTGACGACCGGCAAAAATGATCCGCCCATAGGCTCAAAACATTTGCTAGCTATACAGGGAATTTTTGAAATTCATGTACGCATTTTTCGATATCTCAATAATTTTTACTGAACCGGGAGTCACATAAGCAATGAGAATCCAAATTACCATTGTAAAACGGCAACACACACGAGAGTTTTAAAATAATATATTTAAGGTGGACGATTGTACTTTGGTACTAAATTATCTCTTAATAAGTCAAGGTGTGATCAAATTGTGCAAGACATGCATACATAAGTGCATTCGTGTGTTTAGTTCCATCATTGTTACAAACCTGTTTCAAGATTAAGTCTTCAAACTTAAATAATTTCAAAGTATGCCTATCGTTAATTGTTTTTGTATGTTACACGTGGAGTTTTACTTGAACTTGAAAAATCGATAAACAGCAAAAATTAAGATGTAATAAATAACCGAAGACATATGTATGTGCGTTTCAATAACCTAATCAGTATATGATCGTTTTCTGGGTTGGGACCGTGTTAATTGAGTTTATGGGCCTAAATTATTTGCAATATCTTCAATCAAACTCTTCTTTTCTCCAAAGTCCGCCAGAAAATGGCCAAACTCCTATCTTCACTCACCTTTCTTTCCCGCTGTCGTCACCACAACATAATCCCCAAATTTCTAAAACTCAAAAACCAGTTCTCCACTTTCTCATCAAGAAAAATTCTGACGGAAGCATGTCCCTCATCCCTGCCACTAGATGGCATCTTGATATTGTATCCAGAGATCTTCTAATACTTCATTTAGAACAACTGATCTCCGAAATCTCTCTTGACCCCATTGGTTTCCAGTCACGGACAACCTCCACTTCTTGGAGATCTCCCGGAGAAATGTCTAACCTCCAGATATTTTACCTTCCAAGGCCAATTCCACAAACAAATCTCTGGTACTCCCCTGTCTCACACAGTCAAGACCCCGACATTCAGGTTACCATGGAAGTAGAAACCAACAATTGTCTACCCATACCGATATATATCTTCACGCTATGTCTCATCACCACCCAAACATCTCTTCAACAGAATGGATACGACGACCAGACTCCAAATCTCCCAACTGATCTCGTATTGGCTCCCATTCATTCCTCAGGTCACCCGACCGTTTGGCCAAAATACTCAAATATCCTCATAATCTCAACCAAGACAATGGATGCAATTGCTCGTTTATCTCTCCCCGCTCCGCCCGGAGCCGGCCAATCAGCTTCAACCATGACGGTTTTCGCCACCACGTCTCAATAAGAAGGGCACAACCACAATCTTCCCGCCAGAAGAGATGGTTGAGTTGCTCTTTTGCCTTGTTCCTGTGGAGGTGTGTGAGTGAGTGAATCTCGTGATTATTTCTGCTCCGCTTTCTTTGAGTTTCGATGGTGTTATAAGACGATAAGTTTTTGCATAAATATATCATAGTGTTTTGTAAGTTTTGCTTTTAATAGTTATTATCCGTTCACGATCTTTATATAGTAGCGTTGGCCATGAAATTCTAGTGAGTTTGTTGGTATTCGATGCAGAAGAATAAAAATTCCCTGAACTTTTTTCGTTAGGTTATGTTTTATTAAATTGGAGGTTAAAAAATATGCCAGAAATATATATAAACATTGACTATTGTCGCATGCCACATTTAGCATGTCATCTTTAATTCTCAATCATCAGTTCATTCTGGAATGGAAAATTTGACCTTCGTGAACAGCCTATTTCCATATCTTCCAACTTCTTTTTTCACTTTTCTAAGATTACTAAAAGGGTTGGTAAAAGACAACAACCTTGCTCTAGTGCTTTGATGGGTTTAGCTCTTCTGAAACATTTTTCCGGCCTTAAATTGAATGATTTATCTATATAGCTATTACTAATGCTTACGTAAGTGCTCTTTATTTGCTTAAAAAAAAAAAAGTGAAAAATCGAAAAATTGAAAATTTGAAAAAGAGAGGAATGGAAAGCTCGAGGACGAGAAAAACAAAAATCGGAAATCAAAAAATCGGAAAATCCAGAAATTGCAAAACCGCAAGCTAAAAATTGAAAAATCTAGAAATTGAAAAATCGCAAATTTCAATTTCTCGATTTTTCAATTTTTTAGTTTTGCGATTTTACAATTTCTGGATTTTTCTATTTTTCGACTTTTCAATTCTTCGACTTAAAAAATAAACTGAAAAATCGAAAATTCGGGAAACTAAACTATCGAAAAATTGAAAATTCGAGACACTGAAAAATTGAAAAGTTGAATAATTGAAAAATCGATAAAACAAAGGAAAAATCGAGGTTGTGAAAAATAAAAATCGAAAAATCTAAAAAAAAATAACTGAAAAATAAAGAAAACGAAAATGGAAAAATCATCGAATAGGACAATAAAACGATTGAAAATTCGAGATATTGCAAAATCTAAAAATTGAAAACTGAAAATTTTGTATAATCGAAAAATTGGGAAATGAAAAAATTAAAAAACTGAGACAACGAATACGTAATTGAACAATTGAAAAAGTGAAAAATTGAAAAATAGAAAATTTGAAAAAGAGAGAAATCCAAATTCGAGGACGAGAAAGAAAAAAATCGGAAGTCATAAAATTGGAAAATCCAGAAATTGAAAAACCGCAAATTTCAATTTCTTGATTTTTAAATTTTTTAGTTTTGCGATTTTACGACTTAAAAAATAAACTGAAAAATCGAAATTGTCAGAAATCCTGATATCGAAGAAAATCGAAAATTCGACAAACTAAACTATCGAAAATTTGAAAATTCGAGACACTGAAAAAATTAAAAAGTTAAATAATTGAAAAATCGAGAAAACAAAGGAAAAATCGAGGTTGTGATAAACAAAAATCGAAAAATCGAACAAAAAAAAAAATTAAAAAATAGAGAAAAAGAAAAATGGAAAATCGTCGAATAGAACAATAAAAAAATTGAAAATTGCAGAAATTGCAAAATCTAAAAATTGTAAAGTCAAGAATCTGTATAATCGAAAAATTGGGAAATGAAAATATTAAAAAACTGAGACAACGAATAGGTAATTGAACAATTGAAAAAGTGAAAAATCGAAAAATTGAAAATTTGGAAAAGAAAGAAATCGAAAGTTCGGGGACGAGAAAGTCAAAAATCGGAAGTCAAAAAATCGGAAAATCCAGAAACTGAAAAACTGCAAATTAAAAATTGAAAAATTTAGAAATTGAAAAATCAGAAATTTCAATCTCTCGATTTTTCTACTTAAAAAATAAACTGAAATGGAAAAATTAAAAAACTGAGACAACGAATAGGCAATTGAACAATCGAAAAAGTGAAAAATCGAGAAATTGAAAATTTGGAAAAGAGAGAAATCGAAAATTCGAGAACGGAAAAGTCAAAAATTGAAAAATCGCAAATTTCAATTTCTTGATTTTTCAATTTTTTAGTTTTGCAATTTTATAATTTCTGGATTTTTCTATTTTTCGACTTTTCAGTTTTTCAATCTCTCCGATTTTTCGACTTAAAAAATAAACTGAAAAATCGAAAATTCGAGAAACTGAAAAATCGAAAAATTGAAAATTCGAGAAACTGAAAAATTGAAAAGTTAAATAACTGAAAAATAGAGAAAAAGATAAAAGGAAAAATGGAGATTGTGAAATACAAAAATCGAAAAATCTAATAAAAGTAACTGAAAAATAAAGAAATAGGGAAATGGAAAATTCGGCGAATAGAACAATAAAAACATTGAAAATTCGAGATATTGCAAAATCTAAAAATTGAAAAATGAAAATTTTGTATAATCGAAAAATTGGGAAATGAAAAAATTAAAAAACTGAGACAACGAATACGTAATTGAACAATTGAAAAAGTGAAAAATTGAAAAATAGAAAATTTGAAAAAGAGAGAAATCGAAATTCGAGGACGAGAAAGAAAAAAATCGGAAGTCATAAAATTGGAAAATCCAGAAATTGAAAAACCGCAAGTTAAAAATTGAAAAATCTAGGAATTGAAAAAGCGCAAATTTCAATTTCTTGATTTTTAAATTTTTTAGTTTTGCGATTTTACAATTTTTGGATTTTTCTATTTTTGACTTTTAAATTTTTCAATCTCCCGATTTTTCGACTTAAAAAATAAACTGAAAAATCGAAAATGGCAGAAATCCTGATATCGAAGAAAATCGAAAATTCGACAAACTAAACTATCGAAAAATTGAAAATTCGAGACACTGAAAAAATTAAAAAGTTAAATAATTGAAAAATCGAGAAAACAAAGGAAAAATCGAGGTTGTGGTAAACAAAAATCGAAAAATCGAACAAAAAAAAAATTGAAAAATAGAGAAAAAGAAAAATGGAAAATCGTCGAATAGAACAATAAAAAAATTGAAAATTGCAGAAATTGCAAAATCTAAAAATTGTAAAATCAAGAATTTGTATAATCGAAAAATTGGGAAATGAAAAAATTAAAAAACTGAGACAACGAATAGGTAATTGAACAATTGAAAAAGTGAAAAATCGAAAAATTGAAAATTTGGAAAAGAAAGAAATCGAAAGTTCGGGGACGAGAAAGTCAAAAATCGGAAGTCAAAAAATCGGAAAATCCAGAAACTGAAAAACTGCAAATTAAAAATTGAAAAATTTAGAAATTGAAAAATCGCAAATTTCAATCTCTCGATTTTTATACTTAAAAAATAAACTGAAATGGAAAAATTAAAAAACTGAGACAACGAATAGGCTATTGAACAATCGAAAAAGTGAAAAATCGAAAAATTGAAAATTTGGAAAAGAGAGAAATCGAAAATTCGAGAACGAAAAAGTCAAAAATTGAAAAATAGCAAATTTCAATTTCTTGATTTTTCAATTTTTTAGTTTTGCAATTTTACAATTTCTGGATTTTTCTATTTTTCGACTTTTCAATTTTTCAATCTCTCCGATTTTTCGACTTAAAAAATAAACTGAAAAATCGAAAATTCGAGAAACTGAAAAATCGAAAAATTGAAAATTCGAGAAACTGAAAAATTGAAAAGTTAAATAACTGAAAAATAGAGAAAAAGATAAAAGGAAAAATGGAGATTGTGAAATACAAAAATCGAAAAATCTAATAAAAGTAACTGAAAAATAAAGAAATAGGGAAATGGAAAATTCGGCGAATAGAACAATAAAAACATTGAAAATTCGAGATATTGCAAAATCTAAAAATTGAAAAATGAAAATTTTGTATAATCGAAAAATTGGGAAATGAAAAAATTAAAAAACTGAGACAACGAATACGTAATTGAACAATTGAAAAAGTGAAAAATTGAAAAATAGAAAATTTGAAAAAGAGAGAAATCGAAATTCGAGGACGAGAAAGAAAACAATCGGAAGTCATAAAATTGGAAAATCCAGAAATTGAAAAACCGCAAGTTAAAAATTGAAAAATCTAGAAATTGAAAAAGCGCAAATTTCAATTTCTTGATTTTTAAATTTTTTAGTTTTGCGATTTTACAATTTTTGGATTTTTCTATTTTTGACTTTAAAATTTTTCAATCTCCCGATTTTTCGACTTAAAAAATAAACTGAAAAATCGAAAATGGCAGAAATCCTGATATCGAAGAAAATCGAAAATTCGACAAACTAAACTATCGAAAAATTGAAAATTCGAGACACTGAAAAATTAAAAAGTTAAATAATTGAAAAATCGAGGTTGTGAAAAACAAAAATCGAAAAATCGAACAAAAAAAAAAATTGAAAAATAGAGAAAAAGAAAAATGGAAAATCGTCGAATAGAACAATAAAAAGATTGAAAATTGCAGAAATTGCAAAATCTAAAAATTGAAAAATCAAGAATTTGTATAATCGAAAAATTGGGAAATGAAAAAATTAAAAAACTGAGACAACGAATAGGCAATTGAACAATCGAAAAAGTGAAAAATCGAGAAATTGAAAATTTGGAAAAGAGAGAAATCGAAAATTCGAGAACGAAAAAGTCAAAAATTGAAAAATCGCAAATTTCAATTTCTTGATTTTTCAATTTTTTAGTTTTGCAATTTTACAATTTCTGGATTTTTCTATTTTTCGACTTTTCAATTTTTCAATCTCTCCGATTTTTCGACTTAAAAAATAAACTGAAAAATCGAAAATTCGAGAAACTAAACTATCGAAAAATTGAAAATTCGAGAAACTGAAAAATTGAAAAGTTAAATAATTGAAAAATAGGGAAATAGCAAAAAGGAAAAATCGAATAATTGAAAGTTTGAAAAAGCGAGAAATCGAAAATTAGAGGACGAGAAAGTCAAAAAATTGGAAGTCAAAAAATCGGAAAATTTTGGGCAAGTCGTCAAATCTAATACAAAAAGAAATACTTCAAAATATCCCCGCCCAACCACCCCGTTTTCTTTTTGATCGCTCATTTTATTGGATGAAAAGTAGATTTTCTGTTGGCAAACAGAGGAATCTAGACAAAAAGGGTAACTAACCCCACCCACCCCCGCTTTTGCATTTAATTGACTATGTTATTTACAGTGAGATGAAAATTGAATTCCATTCTGGCAAACCGTCAAATCCAATAAAAAAAAGTTCAAATTGGAGAGACTCTAGAACGTTGGGAGATTCTAGGGATTCTAGAAACTAGAGATTCTACAGATTCTCAATTTTCTGCATATTTCGAAAACTGAAGATTCTTACAATTCTGATCATGTTATAAAATTCTGAAAATTATACAGATTCCAACGATTTTATAAAGGTTCCAGAAATTCCAAGGATTACAGCTAGTCCACGAATAGAAATTCCAGAGATTCCAAATAATATGAAGATTTGATTATATATTTCGAAGTCTGAAAACTGAAGATTCTCAGGATTTTAAATATTCCAAAAATTTCGGACTTTTCGAGACTAGAGATTCCAAGACTCCAAAATATTCTGGATATTCTAAAAATTCTATACATTCTAGAATTTTTAGAAATTCTAAGGAATCTAGGTTCTAAATAATTTAGGTACTAAAAATTCTAGAGACTCTAGAAAGTTTGGAAATTCTAGGGATTCTGGAGACTAGAGATTCCATAGATTCTCAATCTTCTGCATATTTCGAAAACTCAAGATTCCGACAATTCTGATCATGTTATAAAATTCTGCAAATTATAAAGATTCCAACGATTTTATAAAATTTCCAGAAATTCCAAGGATTCCAGCTAGAGATTCCAGAGATTCCAAAGAATATGAAGATTTGATTACATATTTCGAAGGCCGAAAATTGAAGATTTTCAGGATTTTAAATATTCCAAAGTTTTCAAGGATTTCAGACTTTTCAGGACCCTAGTGATTCCAAGACCCCTAAATACTCTGAATATTCTAAAAATTCTATACATCCTAGAATTTTTAGAGATTCTAAGGAATCTATGTTCTAAATAATTTAGGTACTAAAAATTCTAGAGACTCTAGAACGTTTGGAGATTCTAGGGGTTCTAGAAACTAGAGATTCTACAGATTCTCAATTTTCTGCATATTTCGAACACTGAAGATTCTTACAATTCTGATCATGTTATAAAATTCTGAAAATTATACAGATTCCAACGATTTTATAAAGGTTCCAGAAATTCCAAGGATTCCAACTATTCCAAGACTAGAGATTCCAGAGATTCCAAATAATATGAAGATTTGATTATATATTTCGAAGTCTGAAAACTGAAGATTCTCAGGATTTTAAATATTCCAAAATTTTCAAAGATTTCGGATTTTTCGAGACTCTAGAGATTCCAAGACTCCAAAATATTCTGGATATTCTAAAAATTCTATACATCCTAGAATTTTTAGAAATTCTAAGGAATCTAGGTTCTAAATAATTTAGGTACTAAAAATTCTAGAGACTCTAGAAAGTTTGGAAATTCTAGGGATTCTGGAGACTAGAGATTCCATAGATTCTCAATCTTCTGCATATTTCGAAAACTGAAGATTCCGGCAATTCTGTTCATGTTATAAAATTCTGAAAATTATAAAGATTCCAACAAGTTCCAGAAATTCAAAGGATTCCAGCTAGAGATTCCAGAGATTCCAAAGAATATGAAGATTTGATTACATATATCGAAGGCCGAAAATTGAAGATTCTCAGGATTTTAAATATTCCAAAGTTTTCAAGGATTTCAGACTTTTCGAGACCCTAGTGATTCCAAGATCCCTAAATATTTTGAATATTCTAAAAATTCTCTATATCCTAGAATTTTTAGAGATTCTAAGGAATCTAAGTTCTAAAAAATTTAGGTACTAAAAATTCCAGAGACTCTAGAAATTTTGGAAATTCTAGTGATTCTGGATATTAGCGATTCTACAGATTCCCAATTTTCTGCATATTTCGAAAACTGAAGATTCCAAAAGTTCTGATCATGAAGACTTTGAAGGTTTCAAAGATTACAGAGATTCTAAAGATTCGAAGATCCCAAAAATTGTGAACACTCAAGATTGCCAAAATTATTAGGTATTTCCCTACACGAAATTACCATGTTAAACATGTTTTAAGTTTCTGGTTATGAAAATAAGACTATACACATATTAAGAAAAATATATACATTTTGCATTCTTTTTTATAGTGTATGTAGCCTTCTGAAGAAACTAAAAACATGTTTACAATGGTAAATTTTTGTAGGCAAATATAGATTTTGAAATTACGCCCCGCCCCTCTGTCTGACAACGAATCAAAAATTCATCACAAATGAGATCGGGGCGGGTGGGTGGGGCTTGTATTTTGCCTTCTTTTTTCATAGTATACCTAGTCTTCTGTTCACCACAAGAAACTTAAAATTCATCATAATTGAGATCAGGGCGAGTAAAGTTGGGATAGGAATAGTTTTCTTTGACTTTATACTAGTCGGCCATGTTCTACTGACAGACAAAAAACTAAATCATCAAATCAGTTTATCCAACTTAAAGGAAAAATATCAAAGACTGTTTTACTATATCGTGAATGGATAATAAGCAGCTTGTAATATTTTGGTAAATCTAGTGTCAATTTGTCGAAAATAAAACGCGTCGCTTTTAAATATTATGACATTTAGCGAAGAGTCCACAACCGTCAGTTGATTTAAACTATGACGCTTCTCTATGTTCTCTACTAGTATTAACATTTTTACATATTAATAGGATCTGCTGACTGATACATACATATATACAGAAAATCCTCCTTGGAACCTCGTTTTCTTCAAATTTGTTGTTGTTGAATGAACTTACTTTTGTTATGGCGTTCTGGAATTATATCCCTTGTGTGATATTTATTATCACTTTGCTTCTTTGGAGAAAAATATGGTTGCTTTACTACGCTTGGAAAATTCCTGGAGCATTTTCACTACCCCTGGTGACCACTGTGCAAATCTTATGTGCAAAAAAAGATAGTGAGTTCGTATTGAGAAATACCAGTTACATTAAAAATTAAAGACACTTAACAGAGAAAAATTTCAGCTGCTTTCGAAATTTTATGTCGAAGCCTGGATGCCTATAGACCCATAGGGAAAGCCTGGATAGGTTCACAATTGTATATAGCGACCATGAGACCGACAGACGTTGAAAAAATCTTGACAAAGTGCCTAAATAAGTCACCTTTCTACGATAATTTGAACGATGTAATAAAAAATACCCTAGTGACATCAAAAGGTAGAAAACATTTTTTAACGCACAGTAACAACTTCTAAAATTCGCAGTCGACGTCTGGAAAAAACATCGAAAAATCATCAATCCCTCTTTTAATTTGAAGATTTTAAATTCGTTTCACGATGTATTTGTGAAATATTCAAGAGAAATTGTGGAGTTCTTGAATGATGGAGAAGGTCGCGAGCAAGTGGGTCTCATTTCAGTCCTCTGGGAACAGACATTTGATGCTTCTTTAGGTAACGACGAGTTTCTTAATATTTAAATTAATTTGTTCTTGTGTAGTTTTATTATTGTTGTTAAATACTATTTTAACAGAAACCTTGACAAACGTAAGACCACATGTCATCAAGGAAAGACACAATGCCATTAGAGCCATCGTGAAGTAAGTCTGTGTTTTCTGCCAAGAGTTCTTACAAGTTTTGATTTTAGAATTTTTAGAATTGAAAAGATACTTATACAGAGATTCTATAAGTTTTGGCTTCTCATTGGTTTTATTTGGAAATTATCTAACTTACATAAAGTGCATCAATCGGCTTGCCAAACTTTTCGTGCAATTTTCGAAAAAGTGCGTACTATCATGTTACAAAATCTACATTTTTATTTTTGTCTTTGTAGATTGTAACAGAAGCATACAAAGCACATGAGTCCGAAAACAGGAATGGTATGTGTTTGTCATTGTAGGCAATTCATTTATAGTTTTTAAACTATTGAAATGTTCTTACAATTTTACAATAACTAGTCAAGTAAAGATTATCATCTAACAGAATTACCAGAAGACCATATGAACCGATTTTTCATGTTTAAAAGTTAGATGGGTATAAATATATGATATATACGTTTTTTTTTAGATGAAACTATTCGAAATGACCCTTTTCTCCCGCACTTGATCAAACTAAACCAATCTAAGCAGATTACCCGTGAAGACATTTTAGAAGAAACGTGTTTTATGGTTATTGCAGCAAGCGAAACGACAGCACTCACAGTCAACGCGGTTTTAATGATTTTAGGAATCAATCCAGACATTCAAGTAAATTATGCAAAAACTGTAAAACCATGATAAAATTGTTTTTCAGGAAAAAGTTTACCAGGAACTCGTTTCAGTTCTGCCACTCATAGAAAAAGATCCGACTTTGGAAGAGATCAGGCGTCTGGATTATCTAAAACGCGTGATAAAGGAAACTTTGAGATTATGTCCTGCAGTTCCTTTTATTTTGCGATATGCCGACGAAGACATTAATTGCGGTAATTTAATTTAAAACGTGGATCATAGAAGATGTGTTTTTTGTTTCCAGATCCTTATGTTTTTCCTGCCGGGTCGAACATGTACATTCCTATAATACACTTGCACAAGGATCCGGATGTGTGGCCTGAGCCGGAAAAATTTGATCCAGATCGGTTTCTCCCGGATGAAGTTGCAAAAAGGCATCGTTGTTCGTACATTCCTTTCAGTTTTGGTGCCAGAAACTGTATAGGTAGGTGTCTATCGGAAGTAGGATTTTTTTATCTTTGTCTTAGGTGTCAAATATGCTATGATGTCAATAACAGTAATACTTGCGACGATCCTGAGACGCTTCAAGGTACACACTCCTGATTTGAAATCATTGAAAGACATCGAGTGGGAATATTTCGTCGTCCTGAAGCCAAAATATAGTCGTTTCGTTTTCGAGAAAAGAAGATTTTAATCTCATGTATTAATGAAATCCATCTTAATGTGTGGAATTAAATTAAAAAAAAAAATAATAATTTCTTGTTTTAATAATAATTGTTTAATGTAATAAATTTGACAAATTTCGTTGTCCTGAATTTATTTTGTTGTACATGAATTCGCATTTATTTTCTGTGATATTGATTTGAAAATAGTGACATCCAGATTATTATCACTGGTTACCCTTACAAAAGACAAATAACTTTTGCGAAAAACCTTGTAGATTTAATTCTGAAAAAACAGATATACTATTAATATTGGGAAATTGTGTCAAAAATTTTGGGGTATCTAAAAACGAGGATTTTTTAAGGTTTTTTGGATACTTTTTACTAATTTACAAGCATTTTTTCATGTGTCCAGTTTTTGGTGGTCTATAGATGCTCGGGTAGGTACCTACTTTTAGGGTGCACAATAACCAGTGTTGCGGACATATACTTTTAATAATAATAATAATAGTTTATTTACGGAATATACCATTACAAATCATAACAATAGTTACACTTTACATATTTAAAGCATTCTTCAGCTCCCTCTTAAAAACATTAATTGACACACCACAAAAGTTCAGATCATTATACTCCATCGCCAGTTTAGCCATGCGGCATAACGGAGATTTTTGAGCATATAGTGTGCGATGGAAAGGGACTTGGAGCAAATGAGAACCTCTTGTGGCGCGATTAGGTACATGTAAAGAAAACAGATTAAGAATGTCGGAACAATTTACACGGTTATTTAACACATTAAAAACAAAGCACAAATCAAAGTAATGGCGACGACTTATTAATAAACTAAGCCCGAAATATTTAACTAAGTATGAGTTCGTAATTATTCCTATCAAATATAACATTTAGTTTAAAACATAAAAATTTAATGAACTTTCTTTGAATTTTTTCAAGTCTATATATATAGAGCTGATAGTAAGGTGACCAAATTATACAGCAGTACTGTAATAATGAGCGAACATATGAATTATATAAAATGCAAAAGACACGAAGGCTAGTAAACTCCTGACATTGTCTTAGAACAAATCCCAAGGTTTTATTAATTTTATTGACAATTTTATCAACATGTAGAGTAAAGGCTAATTTTGGATCTAACATTACACCCAAGTCACAAAAATATGCTACTTGTTCTACAACTACATCCGAAATATTATAGTTGAATTCAGGTACTTTAACAATTTTTTTAGAGAATCTCATAAATTTACATTTGTGTACGTTAAGCTTAAGACTATTATCTGAACACCACATTTTAAACTTATCTAGTTCATTTTGAAGTAAAATACAATCAAAGGGAGAATTGATAGCTCGAAACAATTTCAAGTCATCAGCGTATAATAGAAAAAGACTGTTTTGAAATACATATTTTACATCGTTGACATATAATAAGAACAGAATAGGTCCCAAGTGGGAACCTTGCGGAACACCAGAACAAGCATCAATTGATTTAGATAATATGCCATTAAATTCAACGTGCGACTTACGATTTGTTAAGTAGCATTCTATCCAGCCAAGCAAAGGATCAAATATCCCAAAATGTTTTAATTTATTCAGTAAATGTTTAATGTTGACTGAATCGAATGCTTTGCTAATATCAGTAAAAATACAATCCACTTCCGATCCCAGTTCATTCATATTAGTAACAAATTCCGTAAAAAGAAATAAATTGGTGGTAGTTGATCTCCCACTGAAAAAACCATGTTGCTCAGTAATAATAGTTTCTTTCACACTAGCAAATAAAATATCTGCAACAATTGCATCAAAGATCTTAGGAATAAATGGTAATTTAGAGACACCGCGATAATTACTAATAATATTTCTAGAGCCACTTTTAAATATTGGCAAGACAAAGGACTTTTTCCAAAAATCTGGAAATACAGATAAAGACAATGATTTATTGAACATTATTTGAAGTGGATTAATCAGAGAAAGCAGACATTTTTTAACAAAGATCGCAGGAACACCATCTGGTCCTGGGTGACTAGAGTTATTAAAAGATTGCACTTTTTTCAAGATATCATCGTAGGTGATATGAATAAAATTTAAATCTAAAGCAGTATCACAGTAATAAGTATCACAGAAATTAACATCGGGATCAGGATGACTAAATACAGATTGAAAATATGATGCAAACAAGTCAGCAATGTCAAATGAAGAATGAGCTTCCACGTCATTATAATACATTGTTTTAGGAAAGCCACTGTTCTGTTTATTGGCTTTTACATAGTTCCAAAACATTTTTGAATTAGATATTATATTATTTTCCACCTTATCAATATATAATTGTCTACAATTGTGAATAGCCTCTTTACATTCGTATCTTAATTGAGCAAATCTCACGTAATCATAATGTGAATTAGATTTTTTATAATCCTTATGAGCTATTTTCTTCTGTATAATTAAAGATTTAGTAGAATTATCTATCCAACTGGGAAATTTATTATTATTTTGACATTTTTTTAACGGAATGAATGTTTCGATTACATAATTGATTATACTATAGAAAGCACTTACACATTGATTAATATCAAAGAAATTGTTTAAGAAATTCCAGTTTACATTTGATAGGTAATTATCAATTAGTTCATAGGGGGCATTTCCAAAATCACGATAAAAACACGGTTCGTTAGATTTCAAAATAAGAGTATTAATATCACAGATGTTTGCAATCACAGCTGGATGGTATTTATCACATTTCAAAAGCACTTTTAAAAGCATCTAGATACAGATATAGATATATGGACGATAAAAGTATCTAGATACAGATACTTTTTGAAGCTTTGGCGAATAAATAATAATAATAATAATAATAATAATAATAATAATAATAATAAAACAGAAGGATTTGTGTTTGCTATTCAAGACCAAGTAATCAATACCAAGAATTATAGAAAATACATCATCAAAGATCCGAACATAAAAAACGACTGCTGTCGCCTATGCAAAGCAAAACCTGAAACGATCCAGCACATAATCTCTTCTTGCAGCATCCTAGCACAAACTGATTACAAAGCTAGACACGACAACGCAGCCAAAATCATTCACAAAGAATTAGCAACACTTATGAACTTAATCGAAGATACGACACCCTATTACACTTATATTCCGTCTCCATTCCTTGAAAATAACAAATACAAATTATACTGGGATCGCACAATACTTACAGACTTAAACATTACAGCTAACAGACCAGACATCATACTTATCAAAAAACACACGAACGAAGCCATTCTTATTGACATTGCTATTCCTAACACAAACAATATTATTCAAACATACGACACCAAGATTTCAAAATATCTACAATTATCGATAGAAATGAAATCCATGTTGAATCTTAAAAAAATTTCAATTCTACCCCTAGTTATCTCTAATGTAGGTGTAGTTCCAAATAGCTTAGTTGAGAATTTAAAGTCTTTGCATTTGAATGATTCAATAATTGTCAAAATTCAAAAAGCTGTTTTGTTAAGAACATGTCATATTGTTCGTAAGTTTCTTGAACAGTCTGATCATGTCAGTCAGATTAGATTAGCACCAGTAGGTCAGAGTAGTGTAGGTCACTTTTCATGTGATGCGCGGATAAATGGTCGGTAGTTACGCTGGACTTTTGGGGATGGGGTGAGATTAGAGAATAATAGCAGACTAATTTGTATGCTGTAATTCTAGAATCTCGAAAGTTGTTCTGTTAATCTAATCAATTCATATCATTACTTGGTCTTAGTACCCGTAATGATAGAAGTCTTGCCTGAATGCCGGTCATTTCCGGGTCAGTGGTGGGTCTTAATAATAATAATATATACTGCTTTTATTGATTATAAGAAAGCTTACGATTCTGTCCCTCATTCCTGGCTATGCAAAATTCTGGAATTATACAAAATTGATTTAAAAGCATCTAGATACAGATATAGATATATGGACGATAAAAGTATCTAGATACAGATACTTTTTGAAGCTTTGGCGAATAAATAATAATAATAATAATAATAATAATAATAATTTTGCATAGCCAGGAATGAGGGACAGAATCGTAAGCTTTCTTATAATCAATAAAAGCAGTATATATTATTATTATTATTATTATTATTAAGACCCACCACTGATGCCGGTCATTTCCGGGTCAGTGGTGGGTCTTAATAATAATAATAATAATAATAATATATACTGCTTTTATTGATTATAAGAAAGCTTACGATTCTGTCCCTCATTCCTGGCTATGCAAAATTCTGGAATTATACAAAATTGATACTAAAATCTGCACTTTTCTAAAATGTTCCATGGAATTTTGGAAGACCACCCTTCAAATAACCTTAAATGAACAAACAATTCAGTCAGATCCAATAATGATCCGAAGAGGAATTTTTCAAGGCGATTCTCTTAGTCCGTTATGGTTCTGCTTAGCAATAAATCCCCTCTCCGATATCCTGAACAGTTGCAATTATGGGTTCAATATAAGAATTAACAAACAAAGAGAAAACAGAATAAGTCACTTGCTGTATATGGATGACATAAAAATATATGCAAGTACACAAAATCAGTTAACAAACCTATTAAATCTGACTGAACAATTTTCCGGTGATATTGGTATGTCTTTTGGTATTGAGAAATGTAAGACCCAAGCAATCAGAAAAGGCGTCCAACACCAAGTACCACATATAACCCAGAATAACGAAATAATCGAAGCACAAGAACGAAACGATACATACAAATATCTGGGTTTCTGTCAATCATCACACATCAATCATACCAAAACGAAAACACAGTTGAAAGATCAATACCTAGCGAGATTGAAATTAATATTGAAGACACAGTTAAATGGAAAAAATTTAATGAAAGCAGTAAATACATTCTGCGTTCCACTACTAACATATTCTTTTGGAGTCATTAAATGGTCCAAAACTGATCTTGAAAATTTAAACATCGCAACAAGGAAAATCTTCACACAGTATAGAAGGCATCATCCAAAATCGTCGATTGAAAGATTCTCATTACCAAGACAGAATGGAGGAAGGGGTTTCCAGAACCTAGAAAACTTATGTCAGAGACAAATCTCAGATTTGAAGAAGTATTTCTTGAAACGAGCGGAAAGAAATGAAATGTTTCGCACCATCACAAGAGCAGATTTGAACCACACACCCTTAAATCTGTCGAACACCGAAGAAATCCACACCCCCCACACAATAGATAAAATAATAAGTGGGCTAAAACAAAAACAACTACATGGAAAATTCTACAAAGACTTAGAAGAAACTCATATCAATAAGAAGATGTCATTGATTTGGTTAAAAAAATCAGGTTTGTATGCCGAAACAGAAGGATTTGTGTTTGCTATTCAAGACCAAGTAATCAATACCAAGAATTACAAAAAATACATCATCAAAGATCCGAACATAAAAAACGACTTCTGTCGCCTCTGCAAAGCAAAACCTGAAACGATCCAGCACATAATCTCTTCTTGCAGCATCCTAGCACAAACTGACTACAAAGCTAGACACGACAACGTCGCCAAAATCATCCACAAAGAATTAGCAACACTTATGAACTTAATCGAAGATACGACACCCTATTACACTTACATTCCGTCTCCATTCCTTGAAAATAACAAATACAAATTATACTGGGATCGTACAATACTTACAGACTTAAACATTACAGCTAACAGACCAGACATCATACTTATCAAAAAACACACGAACGAAGCCATTCTCATTGACATTGCTATTCCTAACACAAACAACATTATTCAAACATACGACACCAAGATTTCAAAATATCTACAATTATCGATAGAAATGAAATCCATGTTGAATCTTAAAAAAATTTCAATTCTACCCCTAGTTATCTCTAATGTAGGTGTAGTTCCAAATAGCTTAGTTGAGAATTTAAAGTCTTTGCATTTGAATGATTCAATAATTGTCAAAATTCAAAAAGCTGTTTTGTTAGGAACATGTCATATTGTTCGTAAGTTTCTTGAACAGTCTGATCATGTCAGTCAGATTAGATTAGCACCAGTAGGTCAGAGTAGTGTAGGTCACTTTTCATGTGATGCGCGGATAAATGGTCGGTAGTTACGCTGGACTTTTGGGGATGGGGTGAGATTAGAGAATAATAGCAGACTAATTTGTATGCTGTAATTCTAGAATCTCGAAAGTTGTTCTGTTAATCTAATCAATGCATATCATTACTTGGTCTTAGTACCCGTAATGATAGAAGTCTTGCCTGAATGCCGGTCATTTCCGGGTCAGTGGTGGGTCTTATATAATATATACTGCTTTTATTGATTATAAGAAAGCTTACGATTCTGTCCCTCATTCCTGGCTATGCAAAATTCTGGAATTATACAAGATTGATACTAAAATCTGCACTTTTCTAAAATGTTCCATGGAATTTTGGAAGACCACCCTCCAAATAACCTTAAATGAACAAACAATTCAGTCAGACCCAATAATGATCCGAAGAGGAATTTTTCAAGGCGATTCTCTTAGCCCGTTATGGTTCTGCTTAGCAATAAATCCCCTCTCCGATATCCTGAACAGCTGCAATTATGGGTTCAATATAAGAATTAACAAACAAAGAGAAAACAGAATAAGTCACTTGCTGTATATGGATGACATAAAAATATATGCAAGTACACAAAATCAGTTAACAAACCTATTAAATCTGACTGAACAATTTTCCGGTGATATTGGTATGTCCTTTGGTATTGAGAAATGTAAGACCCAAGCAATCAGAAAAGGCGTGTTTCACCAAGTACCACATATAACACAGAATAAGGAAATAATTGAAGCCCAAGAACGAAACGATACATACAAATATCTGGGTTTCTGTCAATCCTCCCACATCAATCATACCAAAACGAAAACACAGTTGAAAGATCAATACGTAGCGAGATTAAAATTAATATTGAAGACACAGTTAAATGGAAAAAATTTAATGAAAGCAGTAAATACATTCTGCGTTCCACTGCTAACATATTCTTTTGGAGTCATTAAATGGTCCAAAACTGATCTTGAAAATTTAAACATCGCAACAAGGAAAATCTTCACACAGTATAGAAGGCATCACCCAAAATCGTCGATTGAAAGATTCTCATTACCAAGACAGAATGGAGGAAGGGGTTTCCAGAACTTAGAAAACTTATATCAGAGACAAATCTCAGATTTGAAGAAGTATTTCTTGGAACGAGCGGAAAGAAATGAAATGTTTCGCACCATCACAAGAGCAGATTTGAACCACACACCCTTAAATCTGTCGAACACCGAAGAAATCCACACCCCCAACACAATAGATAAAATAATAAGTGGGCTAAAACAAAAACAACTACATGGAAAATTCTACAAAGACTTAGAAGAAAATCATGTCAATAAGAAGATGTCATTGATTTGGTTAAAAAAATCAAGTTTGTATGCCGAAACAGAAGGATTTGTGTTTGCTATTCAAGACCAAGTAATCAATACCAAGAATTATAGAAAATACATCATCAAAGATCCGAACATAAAAAACGACTGCTGTCGCCTCTGCAAAGCAAAACCTGAAACGATCCAGCACATAATCTCTTCTTGCAGCATCCTAGCACAAACTGATTACAAAGCTAGACACGACAACGCAGCCAAAATCATTCACAAAGAATTAGCAACACTTATGAACTTAATCGAAGATACGACACCCTATTACACTTACATTCCGTCTCCATTCCTTGAAAATAACAAATACAAATTATACTGGGATCGTACAATACTTACAGACTTAAACATTACAGCTAACAGACCAGACATCATACTTATCAAAAAACACACGAACGAAGCCATTCTCATTGACATTGCTATTCCTAACACAAACAACATTATTCAAACATACGACACCAAGATTTCAAAATATCTACAATTATCGATAGAAATGAAATCCATGTTGAATCTTAAAAAAATTTCAATTCTACCCCTAGTTATCTCTAATGTAGGTGTAGTTCCAAATAGCTTAGTTAAGAATTTAAAGTCTTTGCATTTGAATGATTCAATAATTGTCAAAATTCAAAAAGCTGTTTTGTTAGGAACATGTCATATTGTTCGTAAGTTTCTTGAACAGTCTGATCATGTCAGTCAGATTAGATTAGCACCAGTAGGTCAGAGTAGTGTAGGTCACTTTTCATGTGATGCGCGGATAAATGGTCGGTAGTTACGCTGGACTTTTGGGGATGGGGTGAGATTAGAGAATAATAGCAGACTAATTTGTATGCTGTAATTCTAGAATCTCGAAAGTTGTTCTGTTAATCTAATCAATGCATATCATTACTTGGTCTTAGTACCCGTAATGATAGAAGTCTTGCCTGAATGCCGGTCATTTCCGGGTCAGTGGTGGGTCTTAATAATATTTTATTGTCTGTAAGGGCTGCTTACAATTGCAATCATTAGGCTTGTCAAGTTTAATAAATAATAATATAAAAAATACAAAAAAAAAACAGAGATGCACATATAAACGTATACATATAAACACCTACATAGTAAGGAATTCATTCTTTGAGTAGACAGCTTTTTCCGTTAACAAAACTTTCACGGATTTAATAAATTTTTTGTCATTATTGATTACTTTAATATTTTCTGGCAGATGATTGCACAGTCTCACCGCTACCTCTCGAGGACCTTGTTGTGCTAATGTAAGATTACATTTTTTATTATATAATTTATGGCTCATTCTTGTTTGGTACTTATTTATATCACCATTGAACATATGAAGATTTCGTTTTACATATCCAATGCATTCCAAAACATATATGCTGGGTATTGTTAATATTTTATGTTTTTTAAAAAGGTGACGACATGAACCTCTTTGTGGTAGATTAAATATCAATCTAAGAATTTTTTTTTGCATAATAAAAATTCTATTTACAAATACAGAGTTGCCCCAGCACATAATTCCGTACGAGAGGTAAGGGTTTATACATCCATGATAATATTTCATAAGTGTTGACACATTTACGTTTTCTTATACAGAAGCACAGGCTAGTCAGTTTTTTAACTACTATATCGATATGAGGTTCCCAAGTTAAATGTTCATCCACAGTCACACCTAAAAAATTTACAACATTGTTATGTTTTACTGAAGCTGTAGTGGATTTAATTAATACGCTAAAGTTTTTTTGCCTAGGATAAGCCGAAAACTGCAAATATGATGTTTTGTCTTTATTCAGAGATAAAAAGTTTTTAGAACAATACGATTCCATACTGAAAACACATTTACTTCCATGAACACTTAAGGATGCTATATCATTAGATGTAACAATTGCGGATAAATCATCTGCAAATAGTCGTAATGAATAGTTCTTTTGGGAATGTATACAATCATTAATAAAGATTATAAAAAGGAGCGGGCCCAATATGCTGCCCTGAGGTACGCCGGTGCTAATGGCATTTTTATCTGATAAGTAGGGTCTCTGATTGTAAGTAACTTTTAGCACCTGTTGTCGTCCTGTTAAATAATTTTTTACCCATTGTAAAGCTACACCTCTGATTCCGTATGCTTCCAGTTTATCACTTATGAGGTTGTGATTCAAAGTATGAAATGCACGGCTTAGGTCAAAATATATCCCTACTACTTTCTTTTTATCATCTAAAGAATCAAATATCTCCATTAACTTTGACACAATAGCATCTTGTGTTCTTCCTCCTATTTTAAAACCAAATTGTTTGTCACTTAGAATATTGTGTCTTTCTATGAAGGAATATAATCTACCATAAAATGCCTTTTAAAAATTTTTGAAAAAATTGACAACAATGCAACAGGTCTGTAATTATTCATTTTTGATGTATTACCGTTTTTATGTATAGGTACAATTATTGCTGTTTTGAGCTCATCTGGGAAAATTCCCGTACTAAATGAAGTATTTATTAAATTTGTTAACACAGCTATTGTGGTTTCAAGAACATATTTTAATAAATAATACGGTATCCCATCTAGTCCTTTCGATTTTTTATTAGCCACAGATGAAATAATGTAATATACCTCTGGTATTACTACAGGATCTAAAAACATTGAGTATCTATTAAATGGAATATTTTCTAGTCTATTTGTGTTATCATTACGGGTATTTTTAAAAGTTTTTGTTATATTCTGTATTGAATTAATAAAAAAGGAATTGAAACTCTTTGCCACATTTAAACAACCTGTTATATTTTCATTTTCAGAGTTTTGTAATGTGTCTGGTAAATTATTTATTTTGTTATTAGGACGATGCGAATTTATTATCTTCCAAGCATCCTTACCTATATGTATTCATCGATGTTTTTAGAATATTGTCATAATAATCTTTTGTTGTTTTGACTAGAATTTTATGTTGATTTTGAAGGATCTTGTGGTGTTTTAGAAACTCAGGGTAAATTTTTGTGATTTTATGCATATCTTGTAATCTTCGGCTACTGACAATAATTTCATTATTAAGCCAAGGTTTTGGGTGGATGGTTTTTTTTATATTGATTACTTTTTCTTGGTTTGCGAACGCCAAATCAAAATAGTAGTCAAATAGTTGAAAAAATTTTTGGAATTTTTTTGGTCCCGAATTGTTATAAACGTCATTCCATGATTCCGATTGTTAAAGATTCTGAAATTTTTCGATATATTTTTTTGAGAAATTTCTTTTGTAAACTATGCATTTTTTATTGTCGTTTAATTTATTAATTAAACCATTAATTTGGAGCAACTGCCCGTAATGATCTGTGATATCGATTTCGATGATATGAGTACTGGCTTTGTTGAAATTGTTCGATATGAAGATGTTATCAATGGTTGTTTTTGACTTACCGCAGACTCTGGTCGGTTCAAAGACATATTGTTCTAGACCATATGGTGATAAAGTATCAAGAACCAAATTTTTGTCCTTACTGTTTGTCCGGAAATCAATGTTAAAGTCCCCACACAGGATTGTTTTCGTAGCCGGTTTATGAAGAAATGACTTCTTTGAGATCTTGCAGACGTTTTAAAGTTATTGTAAGCATGGTAAATTGTTAAGAATATTTACTTATTCCCCCCAAAAAATTGATGGAACTGCCCACTCGATTTTCGCAGATAATTTTGGGAATACAATACAGTTATTTTTAGTATTACACTGCACCAATCCAAGGTGGTATATGTGTTGATCGTAAATGTTGATTAGGTCATCACAAAATTGTGTGAAGAAAAGACTCAACTCGAAAATGCTGAATATGTTTCATTATACTTTTGGTGCGAAGGAAGTTCTATCGAAACAACGTTCGATCAAATTTTTGACAATGGTTGATATAAATAAAACTCAGTAGATGCTCATACTCGAAATACGAAGTATCGACTCGAATATCAAATCAAAATATTTCTAGTTTTTCTAGATGATGCTAATACTTCGGTAGGTAACAGTTGATGCTCAAGTAGTATCTCGATCCAAAAAAAACGGAAAACAGTGACAGTGTTCAACCATCAAGGCAAAAATCGAGTCACCAAAATATAAGTTAGTATGGGGTCGACACCTTAAGTTGGGAATCTCTATGGTCAGTGTTAGAAAGAACGCACTGCACAATTTATGCATAAATAAAAGCTAATTATCTTACGACTTCAGTTTTAATTTATCGGATTCCGTGATTCCTTCACTCGACAATGATTAAATTTTGGGAAAATTTTCGAAACGATTGAAGTCGGTTGATCAAAGCTATACATTTGCATGATATAAATTATATAATAAATTTTAAACATAATTAATATCACTTATAATGTTTAAATATGATAAGCATAAATATATATGATAATGGAACCGAAACTCGTTGTCCTAAAAGCCCGAAATTATTGAAAACAAATCAATTTGTTTAAACATTGTTAAATTATCCCCGAAAATGTGCATTTTCTCGGCCAAAATATGAAAAATAAATTTTGTAGTGTCATGGTGACGTACGATGACGTCAATGTCACGTGAGCTACCTGTATAAAGGTCACGTTTTGCGGTCCTTTGTGTTCAGTATTAATTTCTGTTTGATGGCGGCAAGATCGTCGCTTCATTTTGGCGTAAAAGTGGAGCGTTTTAGCGAACTTCTACTTATTATTAATAAATATTACGGAAAATATGTTGTGTTAGTGCTGTGAACGCGAACGAAAATGGATATTTTTCCGAAAAGGACCGAAAACGAGGTAAGCACGACTTCAGTTTTAATTTATCGGATTCCGTGATTCGTTTATTCGACAATGTTTAAGTTTTGGAAAAATTTTCGAAACGATTGAAATTGGTGGGTCAAAGCTATACATTTTCGCGATATAGTTAAATAAAATTTAAACATAATATAATTCATTGTGTTTAAATATGATTACTATTAATATATGATAATTAAACCGAAAACCATTTTCCTAAGAACACGAGGTTAGCAAAAACAAATTAGTTTGTTTAACCATTGTTAAATTAGCCCCGAAAATGTACAATTTCTGATCTAAAATATGAAAAATAATTTTTGCAATCTCATCGTGACGTACGATGACGTCACTGTCACCTGAGCTACCTGTATAAACGTCACGTTTTTCGGTCCTTTGTGTTCAGTATTAATTTCTGTTTGATGGCGGCAAGATCGTCGCTTCATTTTGGCGTAAAAGTGGAACGTTTTAGTGAATTTCTAGTTTATTATTAATACATATTACGGAAAATATGTTGTGTTAGTGCTGTGAACACGAACGAAAATGGATATTTTTCCGAAAAAGACGGAAAACAGGGTAAGTACGACTTCAGTTTTAATTTATCGGATGCCGTGATTCATTCACTCGACTTTGTTTAAATTTTGGGGACATTTTCGAAACGATTGAAATCGGTTGATCAAAGCTATACATTTTAACGTTATAAATAAATAAATTTTAAACATAATTAATATCACTTATAATGTTTAAATATGATAAGCATAAATATATATGATAATTAAAGCGAAACTCGTTGTCCTAAAAGCCCGAAATTATTAAAAACAAATCAATTTGTTTAAACATTGTTAAATTATCCCCGAAAATGTGCATTTTCTCGGCCAAAATATGAAAAATAAATTTTGTAGTGTCATGGTGACGTACTATGACGTCAATGTCACGTGAGCTACCTGTATAAAGGTCACGTTTTACGGTCCTTTGTGTTCAGTATTAATTTCTGTTTGATGGCGGCAAGATCGTTGCGTCATTTTGGCGTAAAAGTGGAGCGTTTTAGCGAATTTCAATTTTATTATTAATACGTATTAAGGAAAATTTGTTGTATTAGTGCTGTGAACACGGACGAAAATGAATATTTTTCCGAAAAAGACCGAAAACAGGGTAAGTACGACTTCAGTTTTAATTTATCGGATTCCGTGATTCGTTTGGTCGACAATGTTTACATTTTGGATAAATTTTCGAAACGATTGAAGTTGGTGGGTCAAAGCTATACATTTTCGCGATATAATTAAATAAAATTTAAATATAATTAATAGAATTCATAATGTTCAAATATGATAGCTATCAATATATGATAATTAAACCGAAATCCATCTTCCTAAGGACACGAGGTTAGCAAAAACAAATTAGTTTGATTAAACATTGTTAAATTAACCCCGAAAATGTACAATTTCTGATCTAAAATATGAAAAATAATTTTTGCAATCTCATCGTGACGTACGATGACGTCACTGTCACGTGAGCTACCTGATAAAAGGTCAATTTTTCCATCCTCTGTGTTTAGTTTTGATTCCGGTCTGGTAGCAGCAACACTGAAGCTCCATTTTGGCTTAAAAGTAGCACGTATTCGCGAGTTTCTAATTTATTGTTAATAAATATTAGTGAAAATGTTTTGTGTTACGTACTGTGAACACGAAGGAAAGTGGATATTTTTCCAAAAATGCCCGATTTTTTTTGAAATATGTTGTTAATAACATGCATTCAGGACTGATAAAGTACGGCTTTGGAATATACAAAGTGCAGCGTTCATAATTCACAAAATACTGTATGCATCATTTTTAAACTACGGCGTCCAAATTTACAAAATACGGTGTCCTTCACCCATGCTATCAAACCCTAGTCCTCTCTTTTAATGGCAAGACGCACTCCAGACCTCCTCGTATTGTTTGGTTCTTGCTGGGCAACAGCAACGAGCGAGCAAAGTCATCGCTCTTTGTTGGCAAACGTGGAGAAATTTGTATATTGTAACTTTTGTAATTGAAGCATTTTGTACTGTGTATTGTATGTGTTACTAACTTAACTTGGGTCTTGCCAATTTAGCTCCAGTGGTGCAAATGCTTTGTTTTCACGGTGCATTTGCTTGGGTTTTAATTTTGCAACAGTGCATTCTTTGGTTCCGAGACTGAATTCTCCATGTCGTCAGACGCTCTAGCCTGGGGGGGCTCTCTTGGCCCTTAGACGCTGGGTTATCATCCTAAACGGATGAGGTTCATCATCCTAAACGGATGAGGTCAGTCGGCCCTGTATCTATGCGGCTGCGTTCTCCCTTGGGCGTGTGAGCGCTGCGACCTATAGATTTCGTTTCGAGTTCCATCGGTGTGCTTGCTTGGGTATTAATTTTGCAACAGTGCATTCTTTGGTTCCGGGTTTGAATTCTCCATGTCGTCAGACGCTTTGGCCTGGGGGGGTTCTTTTGGCCCTTAGACACTGGGTTGCATCGTTCTTTGAGAATGAGGTAAGACGACCTTGGATTTATGCGGCTGCGTTCTCCCTTGGGCGTGTGAGCGCTGCGACCAATAGATTTCGTCCCGAGTTCCATCGGTGTGCTTGCTTGGGTTTTCATTTTGCAACATTCTCAATTTTTGGTGCAATTTCTTCCGGTGGTGTATTGGGTACTAACTTTGCATTTGTATTGTATCTGAATTGTATCTGTATCTGTAGTGTATTCTATATTGTAGCTAGATTGTAGGTACCTGTATTGTATTTCCGTTGTATTGTACTGTATAACGTTCTATCCCTCATTAACAATTCCTAGCCCTCTCCTTTCCTAGCGAGATCTGCTCCAGACCTTCCCGTGGTTCTTGCTGAGCATCAACTATCGAGGACAGAAAATTCAAATTCAAAACCAGCAAAGTTTCACAAAAATCATGAAAATCGCTCGTTGGTGGCCAACGTGGAGCAAAAGAGGCTTTTGTAACTCAACTAACTTTGTTAACTCTACATTCTTAAGGAAACAAAAATATAAATATATTACATTTAATTTATCATTTATAAGGACAAATAGTCATTTGGCACGCCGATGCTCATTTTTAGATTAAATGCTCACAAAACGCGTAAATGTTCAATTTGTGTCCGGGGAGATACAATGTTTGCAAGTAGATACACAGTACATAGAGTAGATGCTCAGGTATATAAGAGTAATAATGAAGTAGGTACTGCGTACTTCGAATATGAGTATCTACTCAGTTTTATTCATACCACCCAATGTCTCGCTTCAGTGTTTGATTATGTTGATTATAAGCACAACGCTGATCAACTTCCGTATCCGAATTACTCATGAAATAAATCACTGCGATTTGTACCTGAGGTAGTTCCTCGCACATTTGATTGACTGGACCTATGTCAGCTTGTCGTCTTCTCGGCATTGTAATGAACTTCATAAAACGACACAGAATTATTTTCACAGTCAATCAAATCTGTAAATTTTGTCTTGAGAATTTTAAAATATTGAAAACTTCAAATCAAATCCTCGAATAACGGTAAAGTTTGAGGTTTTGTCGAAACCAACAAAGTGAACATGGGTAAATAGAATGGCAGATCAAAATTAATAAGAACTTTTCTTGAAATAAACGACATTTTTTGTTACGAAAAAACAAACGACTTGAAATGCAATAATACTTTTCGCAATCGAACGGAAGAAATAGTTTTGTGTGACACGTCAGTCAGGCGACAGGTCCGTCAGGAATGGCCAACTATTCAAATTCATTCGAAGTGGCGATTCCCGTGCAAAATTTTTAAATTTTTTTTTTATCTTTTAGCCGTCTTATTTTTTATAAATATTCTTACATATAAACCTTCTCCTGACGATAAGGAACACGTAAAAAAAAAGAATCGTCCAATTCGGTGCGGCCGTTCTGAAGTTATGGGCGTACATACATTTCGACGATTCATTTTTATTAATATAGATTTTCACAAAAAAACACACACTTACTTCATCGCGGCTCTAATGGCATTGTATCTTTCCTTGATCACATGCGGTCATACGTTTGTTAAGCTTTCTGTGAAAATAGTATTTAACAACCATGATAAAACTACACGAGAACAGTTTAATTTGAATGTTAAGGAGTTCGCCTTTACCTAAAGCAGCATCAAATGTCTGTTCCCAGACGACTGCAACTAGATTCACTTGTTCGCTACCTTCTGCATCATTCAAGAACTTCACAATTTCTTTTGAATATTTCACAGATACATCATGGAAAGAATTTACAATCTTTAAATTAAAAGATGGATTGATCATTTTTCGATGTTTTTTCCAGACGTCGACTGCGAATTTTACAAGTTGTTACTGTGCCTTCAAAAAATGTACTACCTTTTGATGTTAGTAGGGTGTTTTTCATCACATCGTTAAGATTCTCGTAGAAAGGTGACTTGCTTAGACAATTTATCAATATTTTTTCTACGTCTGATAGTCTTGAAGTCGCTATATACAATTGTAAACCTGCCCAGCCTTTTGCCACGGGTCTGTAGGTATCCAAAATTCGACAAAAATTTTCATAAACATCTGAAAACTTTTTCTGTGTCTTTAATTTTAATTTTATTGATATTTCTCAAGACCAACTCACTATCTTTTGATAGAGATAACAAGTGCACAGTGATCACCAGGGGTATTGAAACTGGGCCAGGAATTTTCCAAGCGTAGTAAAGCAACCATCTTTTTTTCCAAAGGACCAAAATAATAATAAATATTACACAAGTTAAGCAATTCCAGAATACCATAATAAAAATAAGTTCACTCAACAACTGTTTTAGATGCAAATTTAAATTGCACAACAATGCCACCCGGAGGGTTTTATGTATGTGTCTGAACCGACTGTTTATTATCCTTTATACTTTATTCATATCGGGTAATAAAACACCCAGTCGCACGAAGTAATTAACAATAATTAGAAGGTTGTGTAGTAAATACAAACAAAAAAGAAAATATATGTACATGTTCATTTTATTTCAATTTTCGCTTGGTTTAAAATGTTTTCGAATTCTAAAACACAGAAATGCTACTAATATTTTGAAAGTGGAAGAACTCCCTCAATCAATAATAATCCTTTAATCATTCAATTATTCTCAGAAATCAACGAACATCTCAAACTGAATTATTTTATCCACTGTGATGATTATTGTAGGACAAATTAAACGGAATAAATGCATAAATTGATCCATGAATACTTCGATTAGCTGGTCTTCCTCAAAACCTCATCGGCAGCATTGTGACATGTCCTGGGAGCCCGTCAAACTCGCGCTGCCTCACTCAGTAATCACTGAACGACTCAAATTTAATTATTTTATCCAATGTGACGATAATTGCAGGTCAATTTAAAAGAAATAAATGTACGAACTGCACAAAATATTTTATTAGGTTATGCTATGTTCTACTGCGATTAGATGAAAGAGCGGTGGCCTGCTTGTTCTTCAACGGTTAATTTAATTAGTAGGTATTTTTTTAATTTTAATTAATGTTTTTGATTCGTTGTAAACCGGGGCCGGAGCTCAATTGCAAAATCCTTATTTTTCCTATAAGAAATTACCAATGAACCAAGTTCTTAAGTAACTGTGTTGTTCAAGGAAACTGTATGTGTTAAGACCTAGACCTGCCCCGATCTAAATTTTGACGAATATTTTATTCGTTTTCAGACCGAAGGAGGAGCATAATTGCATCAAAATCCATATTTCCATTAAAAAAATGTCCATTTTGAACAAGTTTTTGCATTTTGCCTTATTTTTCTTAAAATTCGTAGTGGTCTTTTCGCAACGAAAAACTTAAAACTTGTTCAAATTCGCAAATTTTTGTAGACAAATATGGATTTTGCAGTTACGCTCCGCCCCTCTGTCTGACAATGAATGAAAAAATCGTCAGAATTAACATGAGGGTGGGTGGGCGGGGTTTATATTTTGCCATGTTTTTTAATATACGTATAGTATTATTTTCCCAAAGGGAAACTGAAATCATGTTTAAAATGATATAATAGTGAATTTTTGTAGAGAAGTATGGATTTTGCAAATAAGTTTCACCCTTAGGTTCATTTTCTAGAAGAATTTTCGAAAATCTTGATCTGGGACCATGAACAGGTTTTTTTTTAATCAACAGCACATCGAAGTGTGTTTCCCAGAATTTTTTCATGATTTTTAAGAAGAAAAATCTGAATTCTGCAATGACTTTTGAATTGAACTTTTTGACCGTGTATCCAGCACTCTTTGAAAATTAGTTAGTCATTTTCACGAAGATTTCGACTTGTAAAATCCATTCATTTCATTTCTTCGAAAGTTCCCACCCGCCCACCACAAGCTCAAATGTTAAGTTTTTTGTTGTGAAAAGAAGACTACGACATTAAGAAAATCAAGGCAAAATACAAACCCCGCCCACCCACCCTATCTCAATCGGGATTATGATGTTTTTGATTCGTTGTAAACCGGGGGCGGAGCTTAATTGCAAAATCCTTATTTTTGTACAAGAAATTATGATGTGAAACAAGTTCTTAAGTAACTGTGTTGTTCAAGGAAACTATATGTATTAATTAAACACAGAAAGCCAAAGATTAAGCTCCGCCTATACCCGCCCCGATCTAAATTGTGATGAATATTTCATTCGTTTTCAAGTCGAAGGGAGGAGCATAATGACACAATTCATATTT
Source organism: Zophobas morio (assembly GCF_036711695.1). Classification (NCBI taxonomy): domain Eukaryota; kingdom Metazoa; phylum Arthropoda; class Insecta; order Coleoptera; family Tenebrionidae; genus Zophobas; species Zophobas morio. The sequence continues at coordinate 3,097,855 of NW_026972123.1, read as the reverse complement.
CCCTACAACAATTTGCCATTTTGAAGCAGTTTTAAATTTATTGTTGTGAAAAGAAGACTACAATATTAAGAAAAACAAGGCAAAATGCAAACCCCACCCACCCGCCCTATCTCAATTGTGATGATGTTTTTGTTGCGTTGTGAACCGGGGGCGGAGCTTAATTGCAAAATCCTTATTTTTTCCTATAAGAAATTAGAAATGAACCAAGTTCTTAAGTAACTGTGTTGTTCAAGAAAACTATATGTGTTAAGACCTAGACCCGCCCCGATCTAAATTTTGACGAATATTTTATTCGTTTTCAGACCGAGGAAGGAGCATAATTGCATCAAAATCCATATTTCCATTAAAAAATTGTCCATTTTGAACAAGTTTTTGCATTTTGCCTTGTTTTTCTTAATATTCGTAGTCTTCTTTTCGCAACGAAAAACTTAAAATTTGTTCAAATTGGCAAATTTTTGTAGACAAATATGGATTTTGCAGTTACGCCCCGCCCCTCTGTCTGACAATGAATGAAAAAATCATCAGAATTAAGATGAGGGTGGGTGGGCGGGGTTTATATTTTTTCATGTTTTTTAATATACGTATAGTCTTCTTTTCCCAAAAGGAAACTGAAATCATGTTTAAAATGATATAATAGTGAATTTTTGTAGAGAAGTATGGATTTTGCAAATAAATTCCGCCCTTGGGTTCATTTTCTAGAAGAATTCTCGAAAACCTTGATCTGGGACCATGAACAGGTTTTTTTTTTAATCAGCAGCACATCGAAGTGTGTTTCCCAGAACTTTTTCATGATTTTTAAGAAAAAGAAAAATCTGAATTCTGCAATGACTTTTGAATTGAACTTTTTGACCGTGTATCCAGCACTCTTTGAAAATTAGCTAGACATTTTCACGAAGATTTCGACTTGTAAAATCCATTCATTTCATTTCTTCGAAAGTTCCCACCCGCCCACCATAAGCTCAAATGTTAAGTTTTTTGTTGTGAAAAGAAAACTACGACATTAAGAAAATCAAGGCAAAATACAAACCCCGCCCACCCACCCCATCTCAATCGGGATTATGATGTTTTTGATTCGTTGTAAACCGGGGGCGGAGCTTAATTGCAAAATCCTTATTTTTGTACAAAAAATTACGATGTGAAACAAGTTCTTAAGTAACTGTTGTTCAAGGAAACTATGTGTATTAATTAAAAAAAGAAAGTCAAAGATTAAGCTCCGCCTATACCCGCCCCGATCTAAATTGTGATGAATATTTCATTCGTTTTCAAGTCGAAAGGAGGAGCATAATGACACAATTCATATTTCCCTACAACAATTTACCATTTTGAAGCAGTTTTAATTTTTTTGTTGTGAAAAGAAGACTACAATATTAAGAAAAACAACGCAAAATGCAAGCCCCCCCCCCCACCCGCCCTATCTCAATTGTGATGATGTTTTTGATGCGTTGTGTCCCGGAGGCGGAGCTCAATTGCAAAATCCTTATTTTTCCTATAAGAAATTACCAATGAACCAAGTTCTTAAGTAACTGTGTTGTTCAAGGAAACTGTATGTGTTAAGACCTAGACCCGCCCCGATCTAAATTTTGACGAATATTTTTTTCGTGTTCAGACCGAGCGAGGAGCATAATTGCATCAAAATCCATATTTCCATTAAAAAATGTCCATTTTGAACAAGTTTTTGCATTTTGCCTTATTTTTCTTAATATTCGTAGTGGTCTTTTCGCAACGAAAAACTTAAAACTTGTTCAAATTCGCAAATTTTTGTAGACAAATATGGATTTTGCAGTTACGCTCCGCCCCTCTGTCTGACAATGAATGAAAAAATCGTCAGAATTAAAATTAGGGTGGGTGGGCGGGGTTTATATTTTGCCATGTTTTTTAATATACGTATAGTCTTATTTTCCTAAAGGAAAACTGAAATCATGTTTAAAATGATATAATAGTGAATTTTTGTAGAGAAGTATGGATTTTGCAAATAAGTTCCGCCCTTGGGTTCATTTTCTAGAAGAATTCTCGAAAATCTTGGTCTGGGACCACGAACTGGTTTTTTTTTAATCAGCAGCACATCGAAGTGTGTTTCCCAGAATTTTTTCATGATTTTTAAGAAGAAGAAAAATCTGAATTCTGCAATGACTTTTGAATTGAACTTTTTGACCGTCTCTTTGAAAATTAGCTAGACATTTTCTTGAAGATTTCGACTTGTAAAATCCATTCATTTCATTTCTTCGAAAGTTCCCACAATTTTCCCAGATTCGATAAAATGAAACGGGACAGTTTTCGAGATATTTCAAAAATTCCATTTTAAAACTGAAATTTTGAAAACTTTGGACTGGGGGCGGAGCTTAATCAAAACGCTATTTTCTCTACTAAAAATTACCATGTGAAATATGTTTTAAATATAATAATAATAATAATAATAATATTAGGACTTTATTAAATAATAATAGGCGAAGTCTAGCCATAGGCTATTCCACTTAACCTTAGATTTACAAGAAAATAAAACTAACCAAACAGTTTGTACAGAAAAACGGATTAAATATCTAGACAGGAGTCAGCTAGGTAATGATCAAATCAACTTGAATTAAACTCTAATAAAAATTTATTGTAAACTTTGATAATATTGTACGTGAAAGATCTCTGAAAGATAGATGTATAATGCTTTGGCATTGACAGTTCTTTAAGATTCCTTAATGGACGACTTGAGTTTAACATACTTTTTCTTGTATGAAATTTACAACGCAAGTATGGCGGAGAGTTAGAGGAAAATAACTTGAAAGCAAAGATAGATAGGTGATACTGAAACAATTTGTCAATTTTCATCCAACCAAGCTCACAGATTTTCTGAGACACTTGATCAAATTTCCTCAAAACCAAAAATGAAACGACAACAATTATTTTGGATTTTTTGAAGACGGTATTTATCAATACTGTCAAGACATGGGTAATATATTACTAGGCAATAATTTATATATGACAAGACAAGAGACTCACATAATTTCTTCCTCAATTTAAAATTGAGTAAAAGGTAATTTGAATAAAGAAGTTTCAATGCTACATAAGATTTTTTAATAATGTTAGAAATATGGGTCTTAAAACGAAAATCGTCATCAATCACCAATCCCAAATTTCTTACAGTATGTAAAACTGGTAGTTTTATGTTATCAAATTTAATATTAATATTGTCAAAAAGAACATTTTTAAATTTTCGGGGAGCGAAGCAAATAACTTTGCATTTATTTATATTCAGTTGGAGGTTAATATCAGATGAAACATTTGCTATATTTTAGTCATTATTTATATGGTTAGATGCTATATCAACTTCGTTAGGTAGGAAATGATGCTGCATTTGGGTGTCATCTGCAAAAGCTCTCTTTTTAGATACTGAAGGTATCTGCAACAATTGGGAAGTATATATAGTAAAAAGAATTGGGCCTAAGACCGAGCCTTGCGGTACGCCTGATGTTATTAAGCCAATTTTAGATTTACCAGACTCGGTTACAACTTGTTGATGTCGATTTTGTAAATATGATTTAAAAAAAGAAACTGAAATTTGATCGAACCCATAATATTCCAGTTTTGTGCAGAGGAGTTGGTGGTCCAAAGTATCAAAAGCTTTTGAATAATCCAAAAGAGTTACAATACTTGCGTGGTTTTTGTCAAGTTCAATCAGGCAATCATCGATAACAGAAGCTAGAGCTGTCGTTGTGCTATATCCCTTGCGAAAACCAGATTGATCTTCAGATAATATCTCTTCTTTTACTATAAAATTAAAGATTTGATTATAGATACATTTTTCTAAGACTTTAGATAATGTTGGAAGAATACTTATTGGTCTTAGGTCTTCTGGAGAGTTTACCTCGTCGATTTTGGGAATAGGATGAATTAAAGCCACTTTCCATAATTCTGGAAAGTATCCAGTCTCCAGACAGCAATTAATAATGTGAGTAATTGGCTGAACTATATTAGGACAACATAATTTAATCATATAAGCAGAGATACCATCAATGCCCATAGCATTAGATTTCAAGCTATTTATGATTCGAAACACTTCCTCCTCAGTGGCCAATGAAAATTTAAAGTTACTATTTGGTTTATATTTGATACCTTTTATGTTATTAACAGCTTCAACACAGTTTTGGGGAGGAGTGAATACTGACAAAAAATATTCATTTATTTCATCAGCACTGAATGTAGATAGATCACATCCTTTAACTTTTTTTTGAATATTTAACTTTTTTAGTGCAACCCATAGTCTTTTTTTGTTTGAAGTATTACTTTCATAATCTAAGTACGTTTTTTCTTCCCGTTTCAGTGCAGCAACCGTAGAATTTCTTAGCTGCTTATAAAATAGCCAGTGCTGAGCAGATTTAGTTTGCTTATATAAACTTAATGCTCGATTTCTTTGTTTCATCAATTCTTTAATAGAAGGGGTGAGCCAAGGTGCATAGGGCTTTGAAATGAACGAGGTTTTGAACGGAGCTTGATAGTCAAATAATTCTAATTCTAAATATCGTGTTGTTGAAAGAAAACTATATATGTCAAGAAAAAAAAGTTAAATTACGAAAAATTCTTACAATCACCAAGGAATTACAAAACAACGATTTTCTACCCCTAAATTCGGAAGTGGACCTGTCCCTACGCTTTGACGTCTACTGCGACGTTCTATTACCATATTTTTCTCCAAAGTACTCAAAGAAAACAAATCTGAGGCTGAACGAAATTTATTAAAAATTTGATGATTGTCTGATCCAAAAAACTGTCGAATTTTGAAATATTTATAATTATATATATTACCTATATTTTTAAAAGTCTCAAATTTTCGATGATTGTTGAATTGAATTTTTGACATTTTCTGGTACATTTCGCCTTGTAGAAGTCATTTTTGGTTTCATTTCTCCGAAAATTGCAATATTTTTTCCAGAAATGAGAAAATGAAAAACATGTTTCCACACATTTAAAAAAATGGCCTGTGGATTCGCCGGATCTAAACCTTTGGGAATTTTTTTCTTTTGAGATTTCTTCACGACCATCTGTATTCGAACAATACCAGCTATACAAACAGAGACGCGCTAAAACAAGCAATCCAGCAATATGGTCTTCAGATTTCAACTCAAATGCGGATCAACACGCGTGGGAGTTTTTAAGATCGGCTTAGTTACTGTACAGCTGCTGAGAGCAGTCTTTTTGAGCAATTCTTGAAAATAGTGCAATTTTTCTCCGGATTCGTACAATATTTGATTACTTCATTCATCAACAATTGTTATCACACTGGATAAAATAATTCAGTTTGAGTTGTTTGTTGATTTCTGAGAATAATTTCTAATTTCACTTTGACATTTGAATTTTGCATGGTTAATCCAAAGACGCGATCGCCAAACTTCCACAGTGCGGGATGCGGCACCCTGTATAACTACCGACATGTTACATAGAGTTCGTAGAAATTTTGAACGTAGGATAGGACTTAGTGACGACAGTGGAGGCAGGCATTTTGAACATTTATTATAAATTCGTTATCGTTCTAATCTGGTCCATAATATTATTTGACTTTGACATCTTTGGCGTTTTTTTTCTGTGATTGCTATGATAGGTACCAGAATGGATAATTCTTTTATATGCAGAAGAAACCGACATAAAAGCAAGATATGGTAATACAAAAATACAAAAGTCAATATGTTTAAATTCCGCCAATTTATTATTGAAACAAGTATTTTTTTACAAAACAAATGAGCGTAACTACAAAATGAACCCTTTATTGGAAAATCTTCTTCCTGAAAATTTATGTACAAAATAACCCCTTCGTTTTGTAAAAATGCGCGAGATCAAGATGTTCGTTTTTCGAAAAAGAAACGACTATATTTTGGCTTCAGGACGATGATATACTCCCACTGGATGTCCTTCAACGATTTTATATCACGAGTTTGTACCTTGAAGCGTCTCAGGATCATCGCAAGCATTGTGTTACTGATATCATCCCATATTTGAAACCTAAGACAAAGATGAATAAAATCCAACTGAAGATGGATACAGACCTATACAGTTTCTGGCACCAAAACTGAAAGGAATATAGGAACAACGACGCCTTTTTGCAACTTCATCAGGAAGAAAGCGATCTGGATCAAATTTTTCCGGTTCAGGCCACACATCTGGATCCTTGTGTATAAGGACAATAGGAACAACCAAATTAGACCCGACAGGGAAGACATAAGGATCTGGAAACGAGAAACATCTGGTTTGGGATAACCACGCTTTAAACTAAATTACCGCAATTAATGTCTTCGTGAGCATATCGCACAATAAAAGGAACTGCAGGACATAATCTAATAGTTTCTTTTATGACGCGTTCTAGATAATCCAGACGACTGATCTCTTCCAAAGTTGGATCTTTTCCCATGTGTGGCAGCACTGAAACGAGTTCCTGGTAAACTTTTTCCTGAAAGAACTATTTTATCAAGGATTAACAATTTTTGCGTAATTTACTTGAATGTCTGGATAGATTCCTAAAATCATTAAAACCACGTTGACTGTGATTGCTGTGGTTTCGCTTGCCGCTATAATCATAAAACTCGATTCTTCTAAAATTTCTTCACGGGTAATTTGCTCAACTTGGTTTAATTTGATCAAGTGTGGTAAAAAAGACTTATTTCGAATAGCATCATCTTTAAAAAAAGTATATATATACATCGTATATTTATAACCATCTAAATTTTAAAAATTTTATTACTGGGGAAGTACCTCCCTTTAACAGTAAATGTTTTATGACTATAAACACATACCGTTTCCTTTTTCGAACTCATATGCTTTGTATGCTTCTGCTAATATCTACAAACACAAAAATAAAAATCTAAATATTGTAACACGATAGTACACACTTTTTTGAAAACTTCACGATAAGTTTGGCAAGCCGTTTGATGCATTTTATATAAGTTGGATAATTTCCAGAAAAAATCGATGTGAAGCCAAGGCTTATAGAATCTCTGCATAAATATCTTTTCGAATCTGAAATCAACACTTATAACAACTTTTTACAAAAAACACAGACTTACTTCACCGTAGCCCTAATGGCATTGTACCTTTCCTTAATCACATGTGGTCTTACGTTTGTTAAGGTTTCTGTTTAAACAGTATTTAACAACAACACAAGAACAATTTAATTTAAATATTAATTATTACCTAAAGCGGCATCAAATGTCTGTCCCCAAATGACTGAAACGAAATCCCTTTGTTCGCGACCTTCTACCTCATTCAACAACTCCACAATCTCTCTTGAATATTTCACAAATACATCATGGAACGAATTTAAAATCTTCAAATTAAAAGAGGGATTAATCAGTTTTCGATGGTTTTTCCAGACGTCGACTGTTGATGACACTATGGTATTTTTTGTGGCATCGCTAAAATTATCGTAGAAAACTGGCTTGTTTAGACAATTTGTCAAAATTTTTTCTACGTCTGCCGGTCTCATGGTCGCTATGTACAATTGTGAACCTACCCAGATTTTTGAAACGGGTCTATAGGCATCCAGGATTCGACATAAAATTTTGTAAGCATCTGAAATTTTGTTCCGTTAAGTGGTTTTAATTTTTAATGTAACTGATATTTCTCACTATCTTTTCTTATAAATAAAGCTCCCACAGTGGTCAGCAGGTGTACTGAAAATGGTCCGGGAATTTTCCAAGCGTAGTAAATCAACCGTCTTTTTTTCCAAAGGACCAAAATAATGATAAAAATCACAAAAGTGGTATAACTCAGGAACGCCATAACAAAAGTAAGTTGACTCAACTACAGTTTTAGTATCGATTTAAATTCGAAAACGAGGTCCTACGTAGGGTTTTATGCGCAGTTATGTATCAGCACAACATACCTAAGTAATTTTAAAAATGTTAATACTAGCGTTAGTGTTAAACTGCATGCAGTAGGTATACGTTAATGAGCTATTAAGTTTTCTTTTTGTTTCAGAAAGTAGCTTTCTCATATTATTTGTATTTTCATTTGTTTTTTTGACACATCATTTTTTCTACTTTTTATGATGTCCTGAGGGAGTTTATGTATTTAATAATTGGATTTACCTATTGTTTAAATGTTTTATTCGTTTTGTTATTAAATTTATGTTAACAAGTTAAGAAGCGATTTTTGTTTTTCCGTTAAAACTTAATTTAATAGACGCTAAATATAACTATATAAAATAATACAAAACACAAGCTGGTATAAAGTGTTCCACCATTATTATTTACTCATGTTTTTGTATGGATTATAATTTTTCACCAATCGCATGTAAATTTATTTAATGAGTATTTTATCACTTTGTTTAAAAAATGTGCATCATTGTGACGACTTTGCAATTTTATAGCATAATCTGAATATATGTAAGTATATTGCATGTTTGGTATTGCCTGTGGCTGAACTTAGAAAGTTGGGTGATATTATGTTAACAAGAATTACACCGTTTGCATACGAGTTAAAATGATTTATTTATGATAAGATAAGTAACACATTTAATTGAATTTAGAAGAATTGCTGGAAGTGTTTTTCTGATAATCTTAAATCCAATTTCTCGTAGCTCAACACATTGTTTTATATATGCATTTGAAACGTTTGTTAATGGTTTCAATTTTAGTCATTTATTTTAGTGTCCTGGACCTTTGTCTCTTACTTATTAAGTTTTACATGGCAATTTAAGTAAGTGAATAGGAAATCCTTTCGATGAGTAAAATTTCCACATGTACCGAATGCATTGCCGACCATATTTGTTTTTTTTTGTACATTTTAATTTGATTTAATATGAAAACTGTCTTTGGATCCACTCTAAATTTTTTTGTTTTTCTTTCTTTTTCAAATTCTGGTGTGTTTATTGCAGTTTCGAAAAGACAGGCCCGATCTTTCTTTCGAAGAAGTAACAATGAGAGAGTCGAACGTATTTTCTCTAAAGTAAAAATACGCTGCAAAATATTTTTTAATTTTTTTTTTCTCATAGGTGGGAACATCAACTGTGGCGAATAATTTTATCAACAGGCGACCAAAATTTAAAAACATCACTATCTGACAAGCGAAAACCAACGGATTTATTTACAAATTATATGTTTCGGAAAGTCCTGCAACGACAAATTTGGCAAATTAATGAAAAAACGAATATTTCACTGTAGATGCTCTTTTGGCATATTCTAGGGAACAGTTGGAATTTAAAGGGGGGCGAACCACATTATTAGAGAGCGGATTTATAAGCACAAAAAAATTAAGAATAAGCGCTTAAATAAGTACATTTTCAATAAAAAAGTTTTATTTTAAGCAAAAAACATTAAAAACATAATCATATTACAAATCAAAGAACACTTCTTAGAACTTTGGATAAAATATTATTACAATAATCCTAGACTTTATATTTTACACACGTATTTCAGTTTTCTTTAAAACAATTTATGATTGTAATATGTTCCAAGTTGTCCACTGTAAAATTTTTTCGCCGATCATTTAAAATGTGTTTAAAATTGGAGAATGTGCGTTCAACATCCACACTCGTTGTTGGCGCAAATTTGAATTTTGCAACTAATGTTGAATCTAACTCCAAATTTTCCACCTTCTGGCCTTGTAAAACACGAGCAACGTCGGAAAGAACACCGAAACCTACATTTTTATTTAACACTTCGTCAAATTTTTGAGATACTCTAGTACCAATATCACCCCTAACTGCATTTGCTTGTTGTTTAAATTCTTTCACTAAGTTTATGGCATCTACCAACAACATGTTGGGTTTTTCTAACTTTTCTATTACCTCACATACGAATTGATAATTGCTTCTTAGAAAAGCTAGATCTTGTCGCAAATCTTTGTTTTCCAAAATATTTATGCAATCTTTAATCGATTGAGAAGAATCTTCGCTAAACTCCTTAACTACTTCCTCAAATTCTTTGATATATTTGTCATAATAAAATGTGGCCTGTAACCATGTTCCCCACCTCGTTATAATCGGCTCTGGGGGCAATGGTATGTTTGGAAATTTTTCCTTAAAATGTTGCACTCTTAGTGGGGCTTTAACAAAAATCTTTTTACCATTTGCCACTAATTTATTAACAGTAGGAAACTGCAAACGTATTCCTTCAGCCACTTTGTTTAAACCGTGGGCAATGCAAGCAGAGTGAATTAAATTGGGGTACAATATTTTTAGATTATTCCCTGCTTTCAACATATAACGAGCTGCATTCGAGATCATCAATAAAATTTTATTCGCCGGTAAGGCATTTGGCAAAAATAGTGACGTAAGACTGTCATTTACAAATTTGGAAATCGTATTGCCATTTGTTTTATCTAACATTTTCAAACTTACTACATACCCTCGACTAGGGAAATTTTCATTTAAGATTCCAACAATTAAACTTGCCACGTATCTTCCACAACTATCGGTTGTTTCATCGACAGCGAACCATAAATAATTATCTCCAATGCGATGTTTAATTTCGTTGTAAACTTGCTGAAACACTGGGCCTACATAATTTTTTCGGATAGTACTTTCAAGCGGAATATGTCGATTCAAGTGTTTTTCAAGGAATTCTTGAAGAGGACCTTTCTCCAATTTTTTTAAAGGTATATTGGACTGGATCATCATTTTACATAAATCGAAATTAAACTGAAACTGCTCATCTTTTGTGGACGTAGATGCAACAGATTCATGTATGGTCTGCTGTTTAATTTTAGAAACTTCAAACATTTTCTTCCTTTCTATATGAAGAGTCGTTCTGACATGTTGCGTCACGTTATATTTTTTATCACTTTGAATCTAAAACAACGTACATATACAGGATTAACAAAGGAAAATAGATAAAAAAAAATAGTGGGCTTACGGTTTTCACACAAGCTCTGCAGAATATTTTGTTGTTTTCTAATTTTAATTCTGGAAAATCCCTTATCCACTCATCCGGCGTCGATTTTACTTTCGGCATTCTTTTAAAATATTAGTAATATTACCAAAAAGAACTCAACATGTAACAAGGGAGAACCACGTATAACACTGTACTACGACAGATGCGATAGACTGATGGTTGTGAAATAAACGGTTCATTTACTTAAAAGTTTCCATTAGAAAAATTTTAAGGTAGGTAGTTGGGTACAATCATCCTTTTTTCTAGAAAATCTTCAACGGTCTTGCCGCAAAATGCCGAAAAAGAACATCTGGTTAGAAGCTTTAATTCATTATCAGCGGAAGTAAGGATTTAAAGTCATAAAATCTATGGAGTATTTTTCCAATCCTATAATAAAATTTTATTACCCAAAGACCGGAACCTATTCACAGAAAGGGTCTTGAGTAAGTGTACTTCAATGGTCAAGTCCAGGTAAAATGCATACGATACGAAACGGCTAACTAACAAGTATTTGTCATCCCGACAAGGCCGGCATTTGAACAAAATATGCATTAAAACTCATATTCGTCGAAAAAAGCATTAAATAAGCGTATAAGTTTTAATATGCATAAAATTGAAAAAAAAGCAAATAAGCATAAAAAAATGTGTCAAATGACTCCAAATTGTATCATAGTTACAGATATAAAAAAGTTTTGAAGTGCTTACATTTTTCACAAAAAGCATTAAACCTAGAAATCCGCTCTCTAGTGATGATATCGATTTTCATAGCGAAATAATGGAAATGGAGTGAATTGTAGCTTATCGGGGGGTAATATTTTTACGCATCTTTCGTTCTAAATTTACCAAGGTAGTATGTGAAAAACTACCTGACGTACAATAAAATAAGTATAATTTTGGTTAGATCATCCACGTTGTTGCTTTGCACCAAATTTTAAGCATTTTTATTTTTTTTGCAACTCTTCATGGACCTGGATAGTAACGTTTCAGTTCGTCTATGGTGTGAATGGAAGTTTTAAAAATAGTGTTTTTTACATGACCGAACAAAAATAATCCAGAGGGGCTCAGTCTGGTGACCTTGGAGGTACTTAGAAAATGATTGTAAACTTATCACTGCATCATCAAAGAAATTACGTAAAAAATTCAAATTGTCTAACGTTGTATGTGTCGTGCCACCGTCATGTTGAAAAAATCCGTCATATTTTCAGAGTTAACATAACTTACAAAACAAAATCTCATAATTGTGATTCAAATTGACACAAGCTCAATAGAACACACATGAAACCAAGCTTCATCAGAGTAGAATGTTAAATGGTTGGGCGATACGTTTATTAATTGGATTCCACACAATGGGATAAATTTTATAAAATAAATGAGCGTAGCTACAAATTTATATACAAAATAACATAACCCCTTACTTTTGGAAAAATACATCAGATCAAAATATTCTTTTTTCGAAAACGAAACGACTGTATTTTGGCTTCAGGATCATGAGATACTGCCACTTGATGTCCTTCAATGATTTCATACTAGGAGTTTGTACCTTGAAGCGTCTCAGGATCGTCGCAAGCATTATTGTTACTGACATCATACCAAATTTGAAACCTAAGACAAAGTTAAATAAAATCCAACTGAAGACAGACACAGACCTATACAGTTTCTGGTACCAAAACTGAAAGGAATGTAGGAACAGCGATGCCGTTTTGCAATTTCATCAGGGAGAAAGCGATCTGGATCAAATTTTTCCGGTTCAGGCCACACATCTGGATCCTTGTGTATATGTACAATAGGAATAACCAAGTTAGACCCGGCAGGAAAGACATAAGGATCTGGAAACAAGAAACACATCTTTGAAGATCCATGCTTTAAATTAATTTACCGCAATTAATGTCTTCGTCAACATATCGCAAAATAAAAGGAACTGTAGGACATAATCTCATTGTTTCTTTTATCACGCGTTCTAGATACTCCAGACGACTGATCTCTTCCAAGGTTGGATGTTTTTCCATGTGTGGCAAAACTGAAACGAGTTCCTGGTAAACTTTTTCCTGAAAGAACTATTTTATCGTGGTTTCAAAGCTTTTACGTAATTCACTTGAATGTCTGGATAGATTCCTAAAATCGTTAAAATCATATTGACTGTGATTGCGGTGGTTTCGCTTGCTGCCATAATCATTAAACAGGTTTCTTCTAAAATTTCTTCACGGGTAATTTGCTTAGATTGGTTTAGTTTGATCAAGTGTGGTAGAAAAAGCTTACTTCGAATCGTATCATCTTAAAAAGAAAAACGTATATGTCATAGACAGGGTGTTAATTTTACCTGTTCACTGTAAATGTTTTATGACTATGAATACATACCATTTCTATCCCCAGACTCATATGCTTTGTGTGCTTCTGCTACTATCTACAAACTAAAAATAAAAATATAATGTTTGTAATATAATACGCACTTTTTCGAAAACTGCACGGTAAGTTTGGCAAGCCGTTTGATGCACTTTATATAAGTTGGATAATTTCCAAATTAAACCTATGAGAAGCCAAGGCTTATGAAATCTCTGTGTAAGTATCTTTTCAAGTCTGAAATCAAAACTTATAAAAACCCTTCGCAAAGAAACAGAGACTTACTTCATGGCGGCTCTAATGGCACTATATCTATCTTTTATCAAATGCGGTCTTACGTTTGCTGAGGTTTCTGTTAAAATTGTATTTAACAACAACAATTAAATTTAAATATTAGGAAATTCGCCTTTACCTAAAGCAGCATCAAATGTCTGTTCCCAGACAACTGAAACGAAATCCTCCTGTTCGCTACCTTCTGCGTCATTCAAGAACTTCACAATCTCTCTTGAATATTTCACAAACACATCATGGAACGAATTTAAAATCTTCAAATTAAAAGAGGGATTGATCATTTTTCGATGCTTTTTCCAGACGTCGACTGCGAATTTTACAAGTCGTTACTGTGCGTTCAAAAAATGTACTACCTTTAGATGTTAGTAGGGTGTTTTTCACTACATCGTTAAGCTTCTCGTAGAAAGGTGACTTGTTTAGACAATTTGTCAATATTTTTTCTACGTCTGTCGGTCTCATGGTCACTATATACAAACATGAACCTACCCAGCCTTTCATGACGGGTCTATAGGTATCTATGTTTCGACAAAAGTTTTCGTAACCTTCTGAAACTGTTTTGTGACGTGTCTTTAATTTTTAATATAATTAATATTTTTCAAAACGAACTCACTATTTTTTGTTGCAGATAACATTCGCACAGTGATCACCAGAGGTAGTGAAAATGGTCCGGGAATTTTCCAAGCGTAGTAAAGCAAGCGTCTTTTTTTCCAAAGGACCAAAGTGATGATAAATATAACGCAACTCAAAAAAATCCAGAATAACATAACGAAAATAAGTTCACTTACAACGGTTTCAGTTAAAGATTTGAAAACGAAGTTCCACGTGGGGTTTTATATATGCGTGTTCACAACTTGTTCATGCATATGTAAAAAAATATTATACGTCAATGAGATATTAAGTTACTATTGTCCCAAAAAGGGCAAGGACCTTCACAGATTATTTGTACGTATTTTTCATTTGTTTTTTGAAGCATTTATGACATACTGAGGGACTTTGTGTGATAATTGGAGACGTTAATAAATACATATAACTATGTCAAACAACACAAAACACGAGCCGGCATACAATATCTCAATCGCATGTAAATTTATTTCATGAGTATTTCGGTAGGCATGATTGTGTTCACCAATGAATGTAAAAAATTGGTCGAAGGTTATTCTGACAGGACTTGGGTAGCAGCGATAAGCTTAGATGTGGAAGGTGTTGGGAAAGTATTAATTGCATGTTTGTATCGTTCTCCAAGCGCGAGTATTGGATAATTCTTGGAACATCTAGATGAAGCTTTAGAAGCTGACATTAGTCTACGGTATTACAATGGCATGCCTAAAATCGTCAAATCAAAAAAGTAATTTCTAACTCCGGACTACGACTATCGTCATTAAATATGGACTTTGATATAATTGTTCTCACCGAAACTTGGTTGTGTAGTGATATAACAGACAGTGAAATATTTGATTCAAAATTTACAGTTTTTCGTCGTGATCGTAATCCAATGTCTACTAAAAAAACTAGGGGTGGAGGTGTACTCATTGCTGTGCGAGCAATGAGTACGTTTGGTCTTTTTCGTCTTAATATGTGTAGACTTATTTCGACAATAAGAAACTTAATCCATCTCAAAAGTTCTTGTTATTGTCCATTGCGTAATTTTTCAAAAAATCCAATTTTCGATTAACAACTTTTTGAGTTTTCAGTTTTCAGGTTTTTACTTTGAGTGTTTCGAATTTTAATTTTTCCTTTCTTCAATATTTTGATTTGCAATTTTTTTAATTTGTCGAGTTTTGTTTTTCGGTGCTTCACCTTTGGGATTTGCAATTTCAAAATTCCACAATTTTTCATTTACATTTTGCCTTTTTTTTTCTTAACATGTGCAGACTTATTTGAACAAATTCGGTCACCACATCGTGATGATTATTTTTATTCTTAGAAACCTAAAACACGTTTAAAATGGCCAATTTTTGAAAACTTCATTACTATTTAGATTAGGGCAGGTATGGGTGGGTCTTCATCTTTGGTTTTAATTTTTTTTTATGTACATATTTGAATGATACTCAAAAAATGTCTTACATTGTAATTTCTCGCAAAAAAAATGAATCTCCGCCCCTCGGCTTACAACGAATAAAAAAAAATCATCAGAATTGAGATAGGGCGGATGGGCGGGGCTTATATTTTGCCTTTTTTTCTAAATATACATAGCCATCTTTTCACAACAAGAAATATTGATTTTGCAATTATAGGGCGGAGCCTAATTGCAAAATCGATATTTCCTTATACAAATTTTCCATTTTAAACATGTTTTCAGTTTCATATTGTCGAAATAAGTCTGCACATGTTAAGAAAAAAAAAGCAAAATGTAGCCCCGCCCACCCACCCGGTCTCAATTGTGATGATTTTAACTGCAAAATCCTTATTTCCCTAAGAAAAATTAAAAACATGTTTTTGAGTATCGTGTTCAAAGAATACTATGTATATTAAGAAAAAATTAAGCCACACCCATACCTGCCCTGATCTAAATAATAAAGTTTTCATTCGTTGGCAGACCTAGGGGCGGAGCCTAATTGCAAAATCGATATTTCCTTGTACAAATTTTCCATTTTAAACATGTTTTAAGTTCCATATTGTGAAAAGAAGTGTACACATATTAAAACAAAAAGACAAAATATAAGCCCGCCCACCCGCCCCGTCTCAATTGTGATGATCTTTTTATTCGTCGTGCGTCAAGAGGGCGGACCTTAACTGCAAAATATTTATTTCTTTACAAATAATTAAAAACATGTTTTTGAGTGTCGTATTATTCAAAGAATACTGTGTATATTAAGAAAAAAAAATCAAAATATTAACCCCGCCCACCCACCCCATCTCGATTGTAATGATTTTTTTATTGTTAGAAACTTAAAACACGTTTAATATGGATTTTGCAATTAGGCTCCGCCCCTAGGTCTGCCAGCGAATGAAAACTTCATGATTATTTAGATCAGGGCAGGTATGGGTGGAGCTTATTTTTTTCTTAATATACATAGTATTCTTTGAGCTACATTTTGCCTTTTTTTTTCTTAACATGTGCAGACTTTTTTTGACAACAAAAAACTTAGAACATGTCTGAAGTGGTAAATTTTTGTACTAATCAGCTTAAATCGTCCATATTTTTTCTGCAACCCCTTTAAATACGGCCAAAGTTGCTATCAAGGGCAACTTGGCAACAGAGTTAATAAATGACAATTTTCAACTCTAAAAGCACCGTCAGCGGGAACTTCCACATCAACAGTAAGTTGCTAACGTCATTAAAACCAAATGTTCATAGCATAGTTCCAAATCTGACAAAAATCTACGATGAATTTTCTGCAGAGGACACAATTTTGGAAATTTTATGACTTGGAAGCCGCCAGAATTTCTTCTCAAGAAGTGGTTCAGTGGGCTTGAGGAATCAGTGGTGCCACAAGCAAAAAAATAATTGCTCTAGGAACATTATCAATGTTGCTGATTTATTAATACCATAAAATTACAAATACCACAACGATTCTATAAATATTTTGATTGGCTTATTCACGTCTCTATTTCATCTTCAAAGTTTTATAGTATGCGGTGCGGTCTATATTCCACCTAACTCCGATTTAAACTCTTACTTGGACAATATTTCATCGATGGACTTCATCCTGATGCTAACATTTGCATCGCAGGTGATTACAACTTACCAAATTTATTTTTCACTAATGATTCAAGAAATTGTATGGCAGGGGTCAGCGACAAAGAAAAAAATATCTCCTCATTGGAGTTATTTCAGCATAATCATGAGATTAATAAAACGGTGTTATTTTTGACTTAATATTAACAGAGTCTTCGTCGACAGAAGTTCATAGTGAAGATTTTGGATTAGTTACCGTGGATGACCTTCATCCTATGCTCTGTATAAATCTCTCCACAAATCATGCAACTTCCAATATTGTGCCTTAAATCAGTTAGTACTATAACTTCAAAAAAGCCAATTATCACTTTTTAAATAACTATTTTTCATCTATAAATTGGGGTTCTCTTTTGCATTATTCAGATAATGAAGCTACAATTGAAACTTTCTACTCCATTGTTCATGAGGCTATTGATATCTGTACTCCTAAAACTAGTAAGCTCAATATTCATTTTCCAGTTTGGTTTAAGCCAAATACTGTTAAACTTGTAAATAAAAAGCGTAGATTATTCTCATTATACAGATCTACATTGAATGTAACCCATTATAATCATTTTAAAGCAGTTCGTAGACTAGCTAAGGCTGCAATAAAAGAAGACCACGATAACTATATATGCTTCGTTGAAAATAACTTTCATAACAATACTAAAGTCTTCTTTAACTATGTAAATTCCAAAAATCGCAATTCTAAATCTAGTGTACCGAAAATATGCACTACCAAGACTCCTCTGATCCCCAAACGATTACAAATATGTTTGCTAAGTACTTTAAGTCTGTATATGATTCAAACGTGAACAACCATAACCCTGAATTAAATCCCTCTTTGTTTCTGAATAATGTTAATTTATATGATATTGACTTAAATCCTGACTTGATTCGAAACAAACTATTAAGTCTAAAACCTAGTTTAAATCCAGGACCAGATGGAATCCCTCCTTATTTCCTAAATCAGTGTGCTAGTAGCTTAGCCTGGCCTGTCATTTTACTCTACAGAAAATCTATCGACACTGGTATTTGTCCCAGTATTTGGAAACAATCTTATGTGATTCCCCTGCATAAAACTGGAGACCAATCTGAAGTTACTAACAACCGACCTATATCGATTATTTCTGCTTTATGTAAGGATTTAGAATCAATTATTAGTGAACAACTTTTTCGACTGTACAGAAACATCCAAAACTTTGGTATCTCGGTATTTGTGGTCAACTTCACTCATGGATTTTCTCTTATATTACCAATCGTTTTCAAAAAATTTCGTTAAAAGGATTTCTATCCGATCCTCTCTTAATACCTTCCGGAGTTCCCCAGGACAGTCATCTTGGTCCAATACTCTTCCTACTATTAATTAATGATCTTGCAGTATCCCTCTCTACATCGAATCTACTGCTTTTTGCTGATGATTTAAAAATTTTTTCCAAGATAAGTTCCTTTGAAGATTGTTATCGGCTCCAAGGAGCCCTGGATGTTACTACGAAGTGTTGTATTAATAATAATATTATGCTCAACAATGACAAGTGCAAGATTATAACATTCTCTAGAAAATTATGTAACTATGTATTCACCTACGCTATAAATAATAAGCTTTTGGAAAGAGTGAATGAAATAAAAGATCTAGGAAGAGAACGAGCAGGTCTTCCAAAGAAGCAAAATAACAGTAAGATCACCTTTGCAATCGAGAGAGAAGGAAAATCAAGAAGATATAGAGATGGAGGAGGTCGAGAAGATGATCAGCAAACTTGCGACACAAATTAGAAATGATATAAGAGATAGTAACAAACAATTATTGAAGGAATGGAATACACGGCTTAAAGAGGAGCTTAAAAGAATAAGAGAAGAATCAAAGCAAACAAGAGATCAACTACAGGTGCAAAATCAAGAAATTAGAGATAAGTATGAAGAATGGAAGAGAGCTAAGGAAGAAATGGGAAAGAGAGTGGGTGAAGTAGAAAGTCAACTAGATCGAATGGAGAGAAAAAAGAGAATAAATAAAGTAGTGATTATGGGATTGGACATAGAAACAGGAGAGCAGAAGCAGATAATTGGAAAAGTGACAAAATTTTTAGAAGAGAAAGTCAAAGTAGAGAGTAAAGTTAAAAGCGCGTACAAAATTGCAGACAAAGTTTATGCAGTGGAATTCGAAAACAGAGAAGAAAAAATAAATGTAATGAAAAGCAAGAAGAACTTAAAAGGGTCGTCAATTTACATAAATGATGATCTGACGAAAACGGAAAGAAAAATTCAAAACAAGATAAAAGAAGAGGCAACAAAAGAGAGAAATAAAGGAAAAATGGTTAGAATGGGATATAAAAAGTTAACTGTAGACGGCAGAAATTTTAAATGGAATGAAGAAGAGGGCAGACTTAAGAAGGCAGAAAATTTTTAGTAAAGAGCCAAAAGAGAAAGAAGAAAACGAGGAAAAAGGGAAGCAAACAAGGCAAAGGAAAAGGAAAAGAAATAAAGGATGTAGATAGGGAAATCGGAAAAAGGGAAGCTGGTACAAAATTAGGAGAAAAAGGGGTAAAGGTACTGTTTTGAAATGTCCAAGGGTTGCGAAAAAAGGAAAAGGAGTTCTGAGACTACGTGGGAAAATTTGATGTTGTGGGGCTAGTAGAGACTTGGGTGCAAAGAGAAAACTGGGAGAAATTGGAAGAGAGACTACCACAAAAATATGTGTGGGAGTGTCAAGGGGCGACAGAGGAAAAGAAAACGGGGAGAGCAAGCGGGGGAATAGTAATGGGAATTCGAAAAGAAATGCAAGAATTGGAAAAAGGAAGCAATAATAAAAACGGATTAATGAAGAAAGTAATACAGCTGGATAACAATCGATGGGAAATAATAACCGTTTATAGCAAGAAAATGGAAGAAACCAAGATAAACATAGAAATGGAAAGAAAAGAAAAAGGAGATGAAAAAATATTTATAGGAGGGGATTTTAACGCAAGATTGGGCGATAAGGGGACAAGAATAATAGATAAAGGAAAGGGAAAGAAAAGAGGATCAAAAGATAAAGCAAATAACAAAGAAGGGAAAATATTGTGGAAGATAATAGAAGAAATGGGATGGGAAATTTTGAAGGGAAACAAGGAAGGAGATGAAGAAGGAGAATGGACGTACGTAGGGGCGAGGGGAGAATCAATTATAGATTATGGGATTGTCAACGAAGAGGCGTGGGAAGAAATAGAGAGTTTCAAAGTGGGGGAAAGGGTAGAATCAGACCACATGCCTCTAGAAATAAAAATCAAAGGAAAAGAGCAAGAGTACGAAAAACAAGAGAGAAGACACGAAAGAAAAGAATTAGAAAAAAGAATATGGGATGAAGAGGGAATTCAAAGATACAGAAGTAGACTTGAAAAAAAGAAATTCGAAGTAAAAGAAGATATAGAAGCTATGATGGTGGAACTGAGCAACCTAATTGTAGAAGCTACGGAAAAAAGAAAAATATACATATGGCAAGGGAGGGATAATGGATGGAACGGAGAATGTAGTGAGTTGAAGAGAAAAGCAAGGGAAAAATTAAGAAAATGGAAGAATAACAAGGGAAGGAAAGAAGAGTACCTAAAAGCAAGAGAGAATTATAGGAGAAAATGGGAAGAAAGAAAAAGAGAAAAGCGAGAAGAAGAAGAGAAGACAATAAAGTCCCTGAAAACAAAAGAGCAAGTATGGAGATATATAAACAAGGAACGGAGAAGGAAGACTGAAATCAGCGGGAAAATCAAAATACATGAATGGAAAACACACTTTATGGAATTATTGGGAGGTTGTGAGGAAAAATGCTGCAAAATAAATAAAGGAATCACAACGACGGAAGAGATGTGGAGAGGTTCGGAAATAACAAAAGATGAAATAGAAAGACAGATTGGAAGACTGAAAAGAGGAAAGGCACCAGGAGGGGATGGAATCCAGAATGAAGCGTGGATGTTCGGGACAGAAGAAGTAAAAGAAAAGATATGGGAAGTGGTAAATGGAGTTTGGAAAGGAAATGGGTTTCCTCGGCAGTGGAGAGAAGGTATAATAATTCCATTATTTAAAAAGAGACAAAAAAGTGATGTGAAGAACTACCGAGGGATTACCTTGCTCAATACGGCGTACAAGATATATGCAATGATACTCGATGAGAGGTTACGAAAGGAGATGGAAGCAAGGGGTATGTTACCAGACGGTCAGGCAGGGTTTAGGAAAGGAAGAGGTACTATGGACAATGTGTACATCCTGCGGCATTTAGTGGGGAGAGAAATAAGGAAAGAAGGTGGACGAATGTACGCATTGTTCATAGATTTCAAAGCAGCGTTTGATAGCGTGAGTAGAGAGAAAATGTGGGAGTATTTGAGGAGAAAGGGAGTAGATGCATACTTGGTAACGAAAATGGAAGAAACATATGAAGAAACAGTAAATACGGTGAGAGTGAATGGAATAGAGAGTGAGAGTTTTTATACAAATAGAGGAGTGAGACAAGGATGCCCACTCAGCCCCGCATTGTTTGCAGCTTATCTAGGAGATATAGATGAAATGTTCAGAAAAGCACAGACAGGAGGGGTGGTAGTCGGCAAAGAGAAAGTGTGGTCGTTGGCGTACGCAGATGATTTGGTGATTGTGGCAAAGAAAAGAGAAGAAATGAAAGCAATGATTAAAAGTTTGGAGAAGTATGTAAAAAAAAGGAATTGGAAGTGAATGTGGAAAAAACAAAAATGGTGGTGTTTGGGAAGAAAGTAAGAAAGGAGAAGGAAGAGTGGGCATGGAGAGGGAAGAAGATTGAACAGGTGAAAGAATTCCAGTACTTAGGATATACATTAAAGAGCAATAACTCAGATAGAGCGCATATTCAAGAAATGGTCCAAAAAGCGAACAAAGTGGTGGGAATAGTATGGGGAATAGGAGAGAGAAAATTTGGACATGATTATAAGAGAAGAATAATGATGTTTGATAGTTTGGTCAAAAGTGTATTCATGTACGGAGCTGAGACTTGGGGATGGAGGGAATATGAAGAAATAGAGAGAGTGCAAGAAAAATACTTGAAATTGACATTGGGATTGGAAAAGTATACGCCGGGGTATATAGTGAGAGAAGAAACAAAAAGGGAGAAAATGAGAGTGGAAGCGGGTAAAAGGGCGATTGGATTTGAAGAGAAGTTCAGTGAGAGAGGTGATTGCAAGATATTGCAAGAATGTTGGAAAGAAATAAGAAAGGAACGGGGAAAACATGTTTGGAACGAAAGGGACAAGTATTATGAAGGAAAGGGATATGCATGTGAAGAAATAGAGAGAATGAGAGAAATGGGAAGGAGTATGAAAGAAGAGCTGAGTGTAAGAGATAAGGATATAGCACGTAGATCGAGAATATCGGAGTCTAGATATAATGCAGACTATAGAAAAATAGTAAAGGATAAAGTACCAAAGTACACACAGAGAGAAAGTATAAAGGAGAAAAAAATGATGGGGAGATTTAGGTGTGGAAATGAAGAGAAAGAGAATAATTTTTGGTTGGATGAAACTGACAGAAGGTGTAGGATATGTTGGAGAGAGGGAGAAACAATAGAGCATATGCTGGAAAGATGTGAAGGATTGAGAGAATCGGAGGAAAGTAGGGAAGAAGCGCTAAACGAGGATGGAAGAGGACTGGACTGGATGAAAGAAGTATGGAAGATAAGGGAACTATGGCAAGGGGTGGGCAAGCAGAAAGAATAGAATATTTATTATATAACACTCGAATTTTTATTTTAGTTTATTTATTTTATTGTTATGGATTTATATGAGGTAGATTAAGTTAATTTGTACCCCTACTGGGAATATTATTAAGCCTGTAAGGCAAATAATAAATTAATACTACTACTAGTTTTTGATTCTGAACTACGCTTTAATAGTCACATGGATTATTGCTTTTAAATTTCAAAGCGCCTTTAGTTAATACCAGAAACGGCGGTATATTTGTTTGTCCCTTTAGAAAAACTAATTTTGGTTTAAATAGCTCCGTTGTCAATAAAATTGTGCCTATTATAAACAATCTACCAGTTAATTTACATATTTTTAATTGTAAGGAGAGAACATTTAATTTTTATTTAAAGCAAATCTCTATTGGATCTCTGAATCTGTCTGACAATAAATTACGATTATTATTATTATAGAAATATAATAAATAAAAAAGAAATAATAGCAAAAAAGTTAAATAAATTTTATGTAAATAGTATTGATGAACTATCCAATAGCATTCCGCAACAAACACAAAGGTGGAAAATTCAAGAGTCCAATATCAAAATCAATAACTTCAAAATGCTTGACATGCGAGAACCAAAAAACATTGTTACATCTTTAAAAAGTACAGGTAGTCCGGATAATATTAGTATAGACGTTATAAAAAAATTGCTTTGATGCAGTTGCAGAACCCTTATTAAATATAGTAAACACATCTTTATTGGAATGTGTGATACCAAAAAAACTGAAATTATCAACAATTGTACCTACAAGAAAAGTACAAGGAACAATCAAACATAATGAGTTTAGACCTATAAATATGTTACCAACAATTGAAAAAATAACTGAGATGGCAGTGTACAATCAGTTACTAGAATTTATCGAGTACAACAAAATCCTAGCTCCAAATCAATGTGGCTTTAGAAAAAAACACAACTGTGAAACAGCACTACAAAATGTAATAGCAGATATGAAGGAACAAGTAGAAAACACCAGAACCACAGTTGCAGTTTTCTCAGATTTCAGTAGAACTTTCGAAACAATAGACAGAAAAATTTTATTGCAAAAGTTAAAAAAGTTATGAATAGACGGAAATGCAATAAAATGGATAGAAAATTATTTGACAAACAGAACACAAAGAGTAAAATGTAAAAAAATTCGGAAAAAATTCATTCAACTTTAGTATTACCCGATTTTTTGTTCTTGGCATAGGTAACTTTGAACATAGAAACGTTCGGATATAAAAGCAGCCTCTCTATTGGTCAACTTAATCGCCTTCCAGTTCTCACACGGTTAAAGCCTGGACAATTCTTTTTGCGAATTACGGCACAGTTCGGGACAGGGAACATGTCATTCACCGGAATGGCGTGAATTCTGGGACACCCTGTATATAATTGCGAACCTATCCAGCCTTTCATAACGGATCTATAGATGTCCAGGTTTTGACATATCTTTCCGTAAGCATCTGAATTTTTTTTTTAAGTAATTGATATTCCTCAAAACGAACTCACTATCTTTTGTTGCAGATAACATTTTCACCCTGATCACCACGGGTACTGCAAATGGTCCGGGAATTTTCCAAGCATCGTAAAGCAACCATCTTTTTCTACAAAGGACCAAAATGAGAATAAATATCACACAAGTGATACAATTCCAGAACATCCTACCAAAAGTAAGTTGACTCGAGAATTAACTGTGAAAACGAGTTTGCCACGAAGGGTTTTATGTATGTGTCTACACAACCTGTCTAATTATAAGAAATTTAATACTAGATTTATTGTTACGTTAATGAGCCGTTATGTAAGTTGTTATCGTTCCAGAAAGCGACAAGGACTTTTCCAGATTATCTGTATTTTTCATTTGTTTTTTTGACACATCATTTTTGTTAGTTTATTTGACATATTGAGGGAGTTTGTGTATTTAATAATAATTGGATTTATTGTTTAACTTTTTATTTAGTTTATTATTAGGTAACCTTCATGTTTTTGCAGACATTATAATTTTACACTAGTCACATGTAAATTTATTTAAGGAGTTTTTTGTAGACATGACTAGTTAGTTAGAAATTTTTACCAGTGTTGGTGAATAGTTATTCACCAACACTGGTAAAAATTATAAATTATAATGAACTAAACACGTAATTCACTTTGTTTAAAAATGCGCATTATTGCAATTTCATAATCAAAACCACTGTCCTGACACTTATCTGTGATTATATGTATTTAAAATCTTTTAAGCTTCCTTGATTGCTGCACATGAACTATTATCAAATTTTTACATGATTTCTTTGATCTCACAGGAACATTTGAAATAAAACAAAGCTCAAAAGTCAAGAATTGATTCCTCTCTTTGTCCGCTAAAACTTAATTAAAATTAATAGTTAAATACATATAACGAAGTCAAAGTGCACAAATCACGAGGAGGTATAAAATGTCTTTGCATTATCTCTTCATGTTTATGTATGGATCATAATTTTTCACTAATCGTATGTAAATTTATTTAATGAGTATTTTGGCAGGAAGCATTGTGTTCACCAACGAATGTAAAAAATTGATCGAAGGTTATTTCGACAGGACCTTCCTGGCCGCTAAAGTACAGCCAACAAATCCCAATACTTTGAAGTACAAAAAAAAAGATGTTTTTTGCAGTTTCGAAAAGACAGGTCCGATCTTTACGCTGCAAAATATTTTTAATTTTTTTTTTTAATGCAATTTACCGACCAATTTTCCACCAATTTTCATGAAAATTTTCAAAATTTTGCAAAATACATTTTCTTGTAGATTTCGGGCCGTAGAAGTCACTTCCGCAACAGTTCTTCGATAACTCGATTGGTTCTCCCAGAATCGCCCTTTGAAATATAGATTTAATGCAATTTACCAAACAAATTTTCCACCAATTTTCATCAAAATTTTCGAAATTTTTTAAAATACATTTTCTTGTAGATTTCAGGCCGTAGAAGTCATTACCGCAAACAGTTCTTCGATAACTCGATTGGTTTTCCCAGAATCGCCCTTTGAAATATAGATTTAATGCAATTTACCGACCAATTTTCCACCAAATTTCATCAAAATTTTCGAAATTTTGCAAAATACATTTTCTTGTAGATTTCGAGCCGTAGAAGTCACTTCCGCAAACAGTTCTTCGATAACTCGATTGGTTTTCCCAGAATCGCCCTTTGAAATATAGATTTAATGCAATTTACCTACCAATTTTCCACCAAATTTCATCAAAATTTTCGAAATTTTTCAAAATACATTTTCTTGTAGATTTCGGGCCGTAGAAGTCACTTCCGCAAACAGTTCTTCGATAACTCGATTGGTTCTCCCAGAATCGCCCTTTGAAATATAGATTTAATACAATTTACCAACCAATTTTCCACCAATTTTCATCAAAATTTTCGAAATTTTTTAAAGTTCATTTTCTTGTAGATTTCAGGCCGTAGAAGTCATTACCGCAAACAGTTCTTCGATAACTGGATTGGTTTTCCCAGAATCGCGATTTGAAACATAGATTTAATGCAATTTACTGACCAAATTTCCACCAATTTTCATCAAAATTTTCGAAACTATGCAAAATACATTTTCTTGTAGATTTCAGACCGTAGAAGTCATTACCCCAAACAGTTCTTCGATAACTCGATTGGTTTTCCCAGAATCGCCATATGAAATATAGATTTAATGCAATTTACTGACCAAATTTCCACCAATTTTCCACCATCAAAACTTTCGAAATTTTTCAAAATACATTTTCTTGTAGATTTCGGGCCGTAGAAGTCACTTCCGCAAACAGTTCTTCGATAACTCGATTGGTTTTCCCAGAATCGCCCTTTGAATATAGATTTAATGCAATTTACCGAACAATTTTCCACCAAATTTCATCACAATTTTCGAAATTTTTCAAAATACATTTTCTTGTTGATTTCCGGCCGTAGAAGTAACTTCCGCAAACAGTTCTTCGATAACTCGATTGGTTTTCCCAGAATCGCCATTTGAAATATAGATTTAATGCAATGTACTGACCAAATTTTCACCAATTTTCATCAAAATTTTCGAAATTTTGCAAAATACATTTTCTTGTAGATTTCGGGCCGTAGAAGTCACTTCCGCAAACAGTTCTTCGATAACTCGATTGGTTTTCCCAGAATCGCCCTTTAAATATAGATTTAATGCAATTTACCGACCAATTTTCCACCAAATTTCATCACAATTTTCGAAATTTTTCAAAATACATTTTCTTGTTGATTTCCGGCCGTAGAAGTAACTTCCGCAAACAGTTCTTCGATAACTCGATTGGTTTTCCCAGAATCGCCATTTGAAATATAGATTTAATGCAATGTACTGACCAAATTTTCACCAATTTTCATCAAAATTTTCGAAATTTTGCAAAATACATTTTCTTGTTGATTTCGGGCCGTAGAAGTCACTTCCGCAAACAGTTCTTCGATAACTCGATTGGTTTTCCCAGAATCGCCCTTTGATTATAGATTTAATGCAATTTACCGACCAATTTTCCACCAAATTTCATCAAAATTTTCGAAATTTTGCTAAATACATTTTCTTGTAGATTTCGGGCCGTAGAAGTCACTTCCGCAAACAGTTCTTCGATAACTCGATTGGTTTTCCCAGAATCGCGATTTGAAACATAGATTTAATGCAATTTACTGACCAAATTTCCATCAATTTTCATCAAAATTTTCGAAACTATGCAAAATACATTTTCTTGTAGATTTCAGACCGTAGAAGTCATTACCCCAAACAGTTCTTCGATAACTCGATTGGTTTTCCCAGAATCGCCATATGAAATATAGATTTAATGCAATTTACTGACCAAATTTCCACCAATTTTCCACCATCAAAACTTTCGAAATTTTTCAAAATACATTTTCTTGTAGATTTCGGGCCGTAGAAGTCACTTCCGCAAACAGTTCTTCGATAACTCGATTGGTTTTCCCAGAATCGCCCTTTGAATATAGATTTAATGCAATTTACCGACCAATTTTCCACCAAATTTCATCAAAATTTTCGAAATTTTTCAAAATACATTTTCTTGTTGATTTCCGGCCGTAGAAGTAACTTCCGCAAACAGTTCTTCGATAACTCGATTGGTTTTCCCAGAATCGCCATTTGAAATATACATAGATTTAATGCAATTTACTGACCAAATTTTCACCAATTTTCATCAAAATTTTCGAAATTTTGCAAAATACATTTTCTTGTTGATTTCGGGCCGTAGAAGTCACTTCCGCAAACAGTTCTTCGATAACTCGATTGGTTTTCCCAGAATCGCCCTTTGATTATAGATTTAATGCAATTTACCGACCAATTTTCCACCAAATTTCATCAAAATTTTCGAAATTTTGCTAAATACATTTTCTTGTAGATTTCGGGCCGTAGAAGTCACTTCCGCAAACAGTTCTTCGATAACTCGATTGGTTTTCCCAGAATCGCGATTTGAAACATAGATTTAATGCAATTTACTGACCAAATTTCCATCAATTTTCATCAAAATTTTCGAAACTATGCAAAATACATTTTCTTGTAGATTTCAGACCGTAGAAGTCATTACCCCAAACAGTTCTTCGATAACTCGATTGGTTTTCCCAGAATCGCCATATGAAATATAGATTTAATGCAATTTACTGACCAAATTTCCACCAATTTTCCACCATCAAAACTTTCGAAATTTTTCAAAATACATTTTCTTGTAGATTTCGGGCCGTAGAAGTCACTTCCGCAAACAGTTCTTCGATAACTCGATTGGTTTTCCCAGAATCGCCCTTTGAATATAGATTTAATGCAATTTACCGACCAATTTTCCACCAAATTTCATCAAAATTTTCGAAATTTTTCAAAATACATTTTCTTGTTGATTTCCGGCCGTAGAAGTAACTTCCGCAAACAGTTCTTCGATAACTCGATTGGTTTTCCCAGAATCGCCATTTGAAATATACATAGATTTAATGCAATTTACTGACCAAATTTCCACCAATTTTCATCAAAAATTTCGAAATTTTGCGAAACACATTTTCTTGTAGATTTCGGGCCGTAGAAGTCATTACCGCAAACAGTTCTTCGATAACTCGATTGGTTTTCCCAGAACCGCCATTTGAAATATAGATTTAATGCAATGTACTGACCAAATTTCCACCAATTTTCATCAAACTTTTCGAAATTTTGCAAAATACATTTTCTTGTAGATTTCGGGCCGTAGAAGTCACTTCCACAAACAGTTCTTCGATTACTCGATTGGTTTTCCCAGAATCGCCCTTTGAAATATAGATTTAATGCAATTTCCCGACCAATTTTCCACCAATTTTCATGAAAATTTTCAAAATTTTGCAAAATACATTTTCTTGTAGATTTCGGGCCGTAGAAGTCACTTCCGCAAACAGTTCTTCGACAACTCGATTGGTTTTCCCAGAATCGCCCTTTGAAATATAGATTTAATGCAATTTACCTACAAATTTTCCACCAAATTTCATCAAAATTTTCGAAATTTTTCAAAATACATTTTCTTGTAGATTTCGGGCCGTAGAAATCACTTCCACAAACAGTTCTTCGATTACTCGATTGGTTTTCCCAGAATCGCCCTTTGAAATATAGATTTAATGCAAGTTACCGACCAATTTTCCACCAATTTTCATGAAAATTTTCAAAATTTTGCAAAATACATTTTCTTGTAGATTTCAGGCCGTAGAAGTCACTTCCGCAAACAGTTCTTAATAATAATAATAATAATAATAATGTCTTTATTGCCCAACAGTGTAAAATACACCAATTACAGGTACAACTTAAAAGAACAATTGTATGTAAAAAAAGAACTAAATAAAAAGAAAAATAAACTACGAAACGATAGATTAGTGGCTAAACTAATACTAAATTAATACAAAAATTAATGAGTACTACTAAATATTACCTAATTTTTAAAAAAAAAAATCTTTCAACACATTTTTTAAACGTTGAATATCTCAAATGAAATATGTCAACATCATTACAAACTTCATTATATAAAGATGACATCAGGTATAGCGGCGATCTAACAATCATATTTGTCCTGGGGATATTGTAGGTGAAAGTTGAATGATGTCTGGCATATATTCGTGGGACCAAAAAGTTCAGTTTTTCAAGCATTCGAGGTATATCCAATTGGGAGTGAAGTAATTTATATAATAGAAGTAGAACATTAGTTTGACGCTTTACTAAAACAGGGATAAACTTAAATTCATCTAGGAGAAGATCGTGGTTATATCCTCTTGGGGGATATAACCACGATTGGTTTTCTTCGACAACTCGATTGGTTTTCCCAGAATCGCCCTTTGAAATATAGATTTAATGCAATTTACCGACCAATTTTCCACCAATTTTCATGAAAATTTTCAAAATTTTGCAAAATACATTTTCTTGTAGATTTCGGGCCGTAGAAGTCACTTCCGCAAACAGTTCTTCCATAACTCGATTGGTTTTCCCAGAATCGCCCTTTGAAATATAGATTTAATGCAATTTACCTACCAATTTTCCACCAAATTTCATCAAAATTTTCGAAATTTTTCAAAATACATTTTCTTGTAGATTTCGGGACGTTGAAGTCACTTCCGCAAACAGTTCTTCGATTACTCGACTGGTTCTCCCAGAATCGCTCTTTGAAATATAGATTTAATACAATTTACCAACCAATTTTCCACCAATTTTCATCAAAATTTTCGAAATTTTTTAAAATACATTTTCTTGTAGATTTCAGGCCGTAGAAGTCATTACCGTAAACAGTTCTTCGATAACTCGATTGGTTTTCCCAGAATCGCCATTTGAAATATAGATTTAATGCAATTTACCGACCAATTTTCCACCAAATTTCATCAAAATTTTCGAAATTTTGCAAAACACATCTTCTTGTAGATTTCGGGCCGTAGAAGTCACTTCCGCAAACAGTTCTTCGATAACTCGATTGGTTTTCCCAGAATAGCCCTTTGAAATATAGATTTAATACAATTTACCAACCAATTTTCCACCAATTTTCATCAAAATTTTCGAAATTTTTTAAAATACATTTTTTTGTAGATTTCAGGCCATAGAAGTCATTACCGCAAACAGTTATTCGATAACTCGATTGGTTTTCCCAGAATCGCCCTTTGAAATATAGCTTTAATACAATTTACCGACCAATTTTCCACCAATTTTCATAAAAATTTTCGAAATTTTTTAAAATATATTTTCTTGTAGATTTCAGGCCGTAGAAGTCATTACCGCAAACAGTTCTTCGATAACTCGATTGGTTTTCCCAGAATCGCCCTTTGAAATATAGATTTAATACAATTTACCAACCAATTTTCCACCAATTTTCATCAAAATTTTCGAAATTTTTTAAAATACATTTTCTTGTAGATTTCAGGGCGTAGAAGTCATTACCGCAAACAGTTCTTCGATAACTCGATTGGTTTTCCCAGAACCGCCATTTGAAATATAGATTTAATGCAATGTACTGACCAAATTTCCACCAATTTTCATCAAACTTTTCGAAATTTTGCAAAATACATTTTCTTGTAGATTTCGGGCCGTAGAAGTCACTTCCGCAAATAGTTCGTCGATAACTCGATTGGTTTTCCCAGAATCGCCTTTGAAATATAGATTTAATGCAATTTACCGACCAATTTTCCACCAAATTTCATAAAAATTTTCGAAATTTTTCAAAATACATTTTCTTGTGGATTTCGGGCCGTAGAAGTCACTTCCGCAAACAGTTCTTCAATAACTCGATTGGTTCTCCCAAAATCGCCCTTTGAAATATAGATTTAATACAATTTACCAACCAATTGTCCACCAATTTTCATCACAATTTTCGAAACTTTTTAAAATACATTTTCTTGTAGATTTCAGGCCGTAGAAGTCATTACCGCGAACAGTTCTTCGATAACTCGATTGGGTTTCCCAGAATCGCCCTTTGAAATATAGATTTAATACAATTTACCGACCAATTTTCCACCAATTTTCATCAAAATTTTCGAAATTTTTTAAAATACATTTTCTTGTAGATTTCAGGCCGTAGAAGTCATTACCGCAAACAGTTCTTCGATAACTCGATTGGTTTTCCCAGAATCGCCCTTTGAAATATAGATTTAATACAATTTACCAACCAATTTTCCACCAATTTTCATCAAAATTTTCGAAATTTTTTAAAATACATTTTCTTGTAGATTTCAGGGCGTAGAAGTCATTACCGCAAACAGTTCTTCGATAACTCGTTTGGTTTTCCCAGAATCGCCATTTGAAATATAGATTTAATGCAATTTACTGACCAAATTTCCACCAATTTTCATCAAAATTTTCGAAATTTTTGCAAAACACATTTTCTTGTAGATTTCAGGCCGTAGAAGTCATTACCGTAAACAGTTCTTCGATAACTCGATTGGTTTTCCCAGAATCGCCATTTGAAATATAGATTTAATGCAATTTACTGACCAAATTTCCACCAATTTTCATCAAAATTTTCGAAATTTTGCAAAATACATTTTCTTGTAGATTTCGGACCGTAGAAGTCACTTCCGCAAACAGTTCTTCGATTAATCGATTGGTTTTCCCAGAATCGCCCTTTGAAATATAGATTTAAGCAATTTACCTACCAATTTTCCACCAAATTTCATCAAAATTTTCGAAATTTTTTAAAATACATTTTTTTGTAGATTTCAGGCCATAGAAGTCATTACCGCAAACAGTTCTTCGATAACTCGATTGGTTTTCCCAGAATCGCCCTTTGAAATATAGATTTAATACAATTTACCGACCAATTTTCCAATAATTTTCATCAAAATTTTCGAAATTTTTTAAAATACATTTTCTTGTAGATTTCAGGGCGTAGAAGTCATTACCGCAAACAGTTCTTCGATAACTCGTTTGGTTTTCCCAGAATCGCCATTTGAAATATAGATTTAATGCAATTTACTGACCAAATTTCCACCAATTTTCATCAAAATTTTCGAAATTTTGCAAAACACATTTTCTTGTAGATTTCGGGCCGTAGAAGTCATTACCGCAAACAGTTCTTCGATAACTCGATTGGTTTTCCCAGAATCGCCTTTGAAATATAGATTTAATGCAATTTACCGACCAATTTTCCACCAAATTTCATAAAAATTTTCGAAATTTTTCAAAATACATTTTCTTGTGGATTTCGGGCCGTAGAAGTCACTTCCGCAAACAGTTCTTCAATAACTCGATTGGTTCTCCCAAAATCGCCCTTTGAAATATAGATTTAATACAATTTACCTACCAATTGTCCACCAATTTTCATCACAATTTTCGAAATTTTTTAAAATACATTTTCTTGTAGATTTCAGGCCGTAGAAGTCATTACCGCGAACAGTTCTTCGATAACTCGATTGGTTTTCCCAGAATCGCCCTTTGAAATATAGATTTAATACAATTTACCAACCAATTTTCCACCAATTTTCATCAAAATTTTCGAAATTTTTTAAAATACATTTTCTTTTAGATTTCAGGCCGTAGAAGTCATTACCGCAAACAGTTCTTCGATAACTCGATTGGTTTTCCCAGAATCGCCATTTGAAATATAGATTTAATGCAATTTACTGACCAAATTTCCACCAATTTTCATCAAAATTTTCGAAATTTTGCAAAATACATTTTCTTGTAGATTTCGGGCCGTAGAAGTCACTTCCGCAAACAGTTCTTCGATAACTCAATTGGTTTTCCCAGAATCGCTCTTTGAAATATAGATTTAATGCAATTTACCCACCAATTTTCCACCAAATTTCATCAAAATTTTCGAAATTTTTCAAAATACATTTTCTTGTAGATTTCGGGCCGTAGAAGTCACTTCCGCAAACAGTCCTTCGAAAACTCGATTGGTTTTCCCAGAATCGCCCTTTGAAATATAGATTTAATACAATTTACCAACCAATTTTCCACCAATTTTCATCAAAATTTTCGAAATTTTGCAAAATACATTTTCTTATAGATTTCGGGCCGTAGAAGTTAGTTCCGCAAACAGTTCTTCGGTAACTTGATTGGTTTTCCCAGAATCGCCATTTGAAATATAGATTTAATGCAATTTACTGACCAAATTTCCACCAATTTTCATCAAAATTTTCGAAATTTTGCAAAATACATTTTCTTGTAGATTTCGGACCGTAGAAGTCACTTCCGCAAACAGTTCTTCGATTAATCGATTGGTTTTCCCAGAATCGCCCTTTGAAATATAGATTTAATGCAATTTACCTACCAATTTTCCACCAAATTTCATCAAAATTTTCGAAATTTTTTAAAATACATTTTTTTGTAGATTTCAGGCCATAGAAGTCATTACCGCAAACAGTTCTTCGATAACTCGATTGGTTTTCCCAGAATCGCCCTTTGAAATATAGATTTAATACAATTTACCGACCAATTTTCCACCAATTTTCATCAAAATTTTCGAAATTTTTTAAAATACATTTTCTTGTAGATTTCAGGGCGTAGAAGTCATTACCGCAAACAGTTCTTCGATAACTCGTTTGGTTTTCCCAGAATCGCCATTTGAAATATAGATTTAATGCAATTTACTGACCAAATTTCCACCAATTTTCATCAAAATTTTCGAAATTTTGCAAAACACATTTTCTTGTAGATTTCGGGCCGTAGAAGTCATTACCGCAAACAGTTCTTCGATAACTCGATTGGTTTTCCCAGAATCGCCTTTGAAATATAGATTTAATGCAATTTACCGACCAATTTTCCACCAAATTTCATAAAAATTTTCGAAATTTTTCAAAATACATTTTCTTGTGGATTTCGGGCCGTAGAAGTCACTTCCGCAAACAGTTCTTCAATAACTCGATTGGTTCTCCCAAAATCGCCCTTTGAAATATAGATTTAATACAATTTACCTACCAATTGTCCACCAATTTTCATCACAATTTTCGAAATTTTTTAAAATACATTTTCTTGTAGATTTCAGGCCGTAGAATTCATTACCGCGAACAGTTCTTCGATAACTCGATTGGTTTTCCCAGAATCGCCCTTTGAAATATAGATTTAATACAATTTACCAACCAATTTTCCACCAATTTTCATCAAAATTTTCGAAATTTTTTAAAATACATTTTCTTTTAGATTTCAGGCCGTAGAAGTCATTACCGCAAACAGTTCTTCGATAACTCGATTGGTTTTCCCAGAATCGCCATTTGAAATATAGATTTAATGCAATTTACTGACCAATTTTCCACCAATTTTCATCAAAATTTTCGAAATTTTGCAAAATACATTTTCTTGTAGATTTCGGGCCGTAGAAGTCACTTCCGCAAACAGTTCTTCGATAACTCGATTGGTTTTCCCAGAATCGCCCTTTGAAATATAGATTTAATGCAATTTACCGACCAATTTTCCACCAAATTTCATCAAAATTTTCGAAATTTTTCAAAATAGATTTTCTTGTAGATTTCGGGCCGTAGAAGTCACTTCCGCAAACAGTTCTTCGATAACTCGATTAGTTTTCCCAGAATCGCCATTTGAAATATAGATTTAATACCATTTACCAACCAATTTTCCACCAATTTTCATCAAAATTTTCGAAATTTTTTAAAATACATGTTCTTGTAGATTTCAGGCCGTAGAAGTCATTACCGCAAACAGTTCTTCGATAACTCGATTGGTTTTCCCAGAATCGCCATTTGAAATATAGATTTAATGCAATGTACTGACCAAATTTCCACCAATTTTCATCAAAATTTTCGAAATTTTACAAAATACATTTTCTTGTAGATTTCGGGCCGTAGAAGTCACTTCCGCAAACAGTTCTTCGATAACTCGATTGGTTTTCCCAGAATCGCCCTTTGAAATATAGATTTAATGCAATTTACTGACCAATTTTCCACCAATTTTCATCAAAATTTTCGAAATTTTTCAAAATACATTTTCTTGTAGATTTCGGGCCGTACAAGTCACTTCCGCAAACAGTTCTTCGATAACTCGATTGGTTTTCCCAGAATCGCCATTTGAAATATAGATTTAATGCAATTTACTGACCAAATTTCCACCAATTTTCATCAAAATTTTCGAAATTTTGCAAAATACATTTTCTTGTAGATTTCGGGCCGTAGAAGTCACTTCCGCAAACAGTTCTTCGATAACTCGATTGGTTTTCCCAGAATCGCCCTTTGAAATATAGATTTAATGCAATTTACCGACCAATTTTCCTCCAAATTTCATCAAAATTTTCGAAATTTTTCAAAATACATTTTCTTGTAGATTTCGGGCCGTAGAAGTCACTTCCGCAAACAGTTCTTCGATAACTCGATTGGTTTTCCCAGAATCGCCCTTTGAAATATAGATTTAATGCAATTTATCCACCAATTTTCCAATAATTTTCATCAAAATTTTCGAAATTTTGCAAAATACATTTTCTTGTAGATTTATAGGTGGGAACATCAACTGTGGCGAAAATTTTATCAACAGGGGACCAAAATTTAAAAACATCACTATCTGGCAAGCGAAAACCAACGGATTTATTTGCAAATTATGTGTCGGAAAGACCTGCAACGACAAATTTGGCAACTTAATGAAAACAACGAATATTTCACTGTAGATACTCTTTTGGCGTATTCTCGGGAACAGTTGGAATTAAAAGGGGGGCGAACCACATTATACAAAATTCTTAAATCAATGGGTTATAAACACAGGGAAGTAAATGGTCGCAAAATTCTATGTGAACAAAAACATGTCGTTGCAGCCAAAATTGCTTTTTTGAGAACATATTTACAGTTTCTAAATTCTTGTGAAAATTTGACAATCGTGCATTTGGATGAAACATGGATCTATCTATCAAAGAAGCAATCCCACCAAAATTAAAAAGGAAGGATCAAGGTTTACTATACTCCACGCGGGTTGTTCAACGGGGTTCTTGGAAGGTTGTAACAACTACAAACATTTTACTATTATTCGACATCCATGCTCCTTTGCGTACCATAAGAATCACCAAACCTAAAGCTCCGTGGTTGACTGATGTGTTAAAGCTAATTTTTCGTGAAAGAGACCTAGCTTACAGTAACTATAAAAAACATCAAACCCCTGAGAATTGGAACAAATATAAAAATTTAAGAAACTTTACACTCGCATCTCTCAGAAGAGAGAAAAAGGCTTACTTGGTTAACATGTGCGGTCAAAACAAGAGTCGACAATTTTGGAAATCTTTAAATGCCTTACACATTACTAGGATCAAGTATCTTGAAATTCCATCTAACTTAAATAATCCTGATACAATTAACAATTTTTTTGCATCTGTTTTTCAGAATGTGTCTCCTGATCCTAACATGACTGGTTTTTATTCTTCTCAAAAATTCAAAGACAATTTAGTTTTCACTTTCCAGTTATCAAAATTGAAGAAGTTGTTTTAATTATTCGTTCTCTAAAATCTAATGCCTTAGGGTTGGATTAAATTTCGTTAGAAATGATACAGTTGTGCAGGTCTGTGATACTTCCTCACATTACTCATTTAATTAATGGCTGCATCGAAGCTGGTTACTTTCCTACTGCTTGGAAAACGGCTTTAATTAGACCTCTGCCAAAAGTATCATCACCTAAATCTCCCAGCGACTTACGTCCAATTAGTTTGTTGCCTACTCTTTCTAAAATTTTCGAACGCATTCTTATGCAACAGTTACGCAAATATAGTGAAGAAAATGAAATTATACCAAATCATCAGTTCGGTTTCAGACAGAATCACAGTACCACCACTGCTTTGCTACATTTAAGTGATACTTTAATCCGTAATCTAGACCAGAAGTTGTCGTCAATTCTTGTGACACTGTACTACTCGATAAAATAACTCACGAACTACTACTTGCGAAGCTTTCATATTATGGTTTGTGTAATTCGTCTGTAAGTTTAATTAAGTCATATCTATGTGATCGTGGACAAAAAGTGGTGATAGGTAGTAAGTTTTCGGACGTTGTGGCAGTAACCTCAGGTGTGCCTCAAGGAAGTGTCCTGGGGCCGCTTCTGTTCACTATCTTTATTGTGGATATAGCCAATGTTGTCAGGATTTGTGGTATTTTTTCTTATGTTGATGACATCTCTTTAGTTTTTAAATTTAAATCGGAGAAAACCAATACGATTGCATTGTTAATTTCAGATTTAGTAGCTGTATATGAATATTCTTGTCGTCACAACTTGAGAGTGAATACTAACAAGTAAAATGCTGTGTTAATTACATCGGTCAAGGATCGAAACCACTTACAAAATAATGTAAATATCAACATAAATAATGAGACTATTCCATGGAACGAAACTGTAAAAATACTGGGCATTCATCTCGATGAATGTATGAGATTTAAATTACATGTAAGCCATATTCTAAGTCACACGTTTAGTCGCTTAAAAGTGTTATATTCGTCTAGGTTCATACTCGATTTTAAAACTAGGAAAAAATAATGTGAATCTCTTGTACTTAGCATTCTTTCTTATGGAACTACGGTATTTTACACTTGCCTTGATCAGATGCATAAAAATAGAATACAAAAAGTGCAAAATGCTTGTTGTCGTTATGTGTTTAAACTTAGAAAATACGACCACATATCTTCTAGGTTTAAAGAACTTAATTGGTTAAATGTTGGAAACACTGCCTCCTACCACTTGCTTAGCGTAACACATCGTTGTCTGATTAGTCGTAGACTTATTGATTTGGTTAAATTATTTAAACCTTTGTCCACTAGAAGCAACCCAAGGCGTAAGTTATTTTTGTTACCTAAACATTCTAGATCCATGTTTTGCAGGAGTTATTCTTACAATGCCATCACCTTGTATAATAGCATTGACCAAGCAGCGAAATGCTATAATTTGGCTTTGTTTAAAAAAAATATTTTTAGATATTTATTATTTAAACAGAATAGTTGATTTTTTTTTATAATTACCTATAATTATACACATGTATATCATAATTTACTTCGCCACCTTGGATAAATAAATAAATTATTATTTATTTATTATTATTAAAATTCAGGAAGACGAAAATTGTAAATTTTAATTCATTGGAAATTTAAATAAAAAGTTATTTAAACTTTAGGATGTATTCAAAAAATGTCAAAAATATATAAGATTTTGCAATTTAATTTTAGTGTTGTAGAGTTGACCAGAGAAAGTCATCAGAATCACAACAAATCGAATTTTTCATAAAAATTGTGTTTGGGAGAATTTAATTTTAATTTTAAAATTTGTAATAATATTTTTTTATATTTTGCACCAGTACTTGCCAAGATAACACTGATTTTGCCAAATGATATTTTTTTCATCAATCTTATCTTAGCAGGTACTAACCCCGCCCACCTGCCCAGTCTTTTCTTGGAAGATATCTCATTTGCCAAAATCACTCTTATCTTGACAGGTACTGCCTCCAACCCACCCACCCTATTTTTTGTTAGAGGATACGTCATCTGCAAAAATCAGTCTTATCTTAGCAGGTACTAACCCCGCCCACCCGCCCAGTCTTTTCTTAGAAGGTATCTCATTTGCCAACATCACTCTTATCTTGACAGGTATTAGCCCCGCCCACCCACCCTCTCCTTTCTTAGAGGATTTGTTATTTACCAAAATCGATCTTATTTTAGCAGGTAGTAGCCCCACCCCCAGTTGTCTATTTACTTAGAGTGATTTCATTGGTCAAAATCAGTCTTATAGTTTCCCCAGTTCTAATTCGGTTTTATGATGTGTTAAAGATAACTTCCTCTTCCTTAACAATAGGTTACCACTGCAGGTGAAGGGACCGTCATAAGTAAGGATTTAACCATTATAATCTATATAAAGGTAACGGCATGGGTAAGTCCTTATTTATGACTGGCCCATCACCAGCAATAGTGTTCTATTGTTAGGGAAATTAACTTCTACACAATATTATAAAACCGAATTGGAACTGGGGAAACTATATCTTAGCAGGCCTCTAAAAAAATAGAGGGTGGGTGGGCGGGGCTAATACTTGCCAAGATAAGGCTGATCTTGCCAAATAACATACCCTCTAGGAAAATAAAGGGCGGGCGGGTGGGGCTAGTACTTGCTAAGATAAAACTGATATTTCCAAATGGCATACCCTCGAAGAAAATAAGGGTGGGTGGGCGGGGCCAATACTTGCCAAGATCTAGATAAATGTTAAAATCTGCATTTAAGATTTCGCAGTAGTTCGCAAGAGTTAGAGGTTTGGACATCTTTTTTTACAAAATCATCAAGAGCCAGATAAAAATGGTAAATCTATATTTTCGTATTCTATGAGATTTGAAATACTAAAAAAATAGAATACAAAAAGTGCAAAATGCTTGTTGTCGTTATGTGTTTAAACTTAGAAAGTACGACCACATATCTTCTAGGTTTAAAGAACTTAATTGGTTAAATGTTGGAAACACTGCCTCCTATCACCTGCTTAGCTTAGCACATCGTTGTCTGATTAGTCGTAGACTTATTGATTTTGTTAAATTATTTAAACCTTTGTCCACTAGAAGCAACCCAAGGCGTAAGTTATTTTTGCTACCTAAACATTCTACATCCATGTTTTGCAGGAGTTATTCTTACAATGCCATCACCTTGTATAATAGCATTGACCAAGTAGCGAAATGCTATAATTTGGCTTTGTTTAAAAAAAATATTTTTAGATATTTATTATTTAAACAGAATAGTTGATTTTTTTTTATAATTACCTATAATTATACACATGTATATCATAATTTACTTCGCCACCTTGGATAAATAAATAGAGACGTTATTATTATTAAAATTCAGGAAGACGAAAATTGTAAATTTTAATTCATTGGAAATTTAAATAAAAAGTTATTTAAACTTTAGAATGTATTCAAAAAACGTCAAAAATGTATAAGATTTTACAATTTAATTTTTGTGTTGTAGAGTTGACCAAAGAAAGTCAT
Organism: Zophobas morio; assembly: GCF_036711695.1. Lineage (NCBI taxonomy): Eukaryota > Metazoa > Arthropoda > Insecta > Coleoptera > Tenebrionidae > Zophobas > Zophobas morio. Next base: position 3,057,127 of record NW_026972123.1, on the reverse strand, counting down.
CAGAATCACAACAAATCGAATTTTTCATAAAAATTGTGTTTGAGAGAATTTAATTTTAATTTTAAAATTTGTAATAATATTTTTTTTATATTTTGCACCAGTTGTTTGTCAAAAAAGTTAAAATTCAACCGATTATTGAAACAAGAAATTATATATATATATTTTTTTTATTCTTTTTATTGAATTTTATAAAATAGATAATTAGATAAGCTTAATTACAAAGTGCTATTCTTCTTTGAAAATGTATAGATAACCCCTTACTTTTGAAAAACTACAAGAGATCAAAATGTTCTCTTTTCGAAAAGAAGACGACTATATTTTGGCTTCAAGACGATGAGATACTCCCACTCGATGTCTTTCAATGATTTCAAATCAGGAGTTTGTACTTTGAAACGTCTCAGGATCGTCGCAAGCATTGTTGTTACTGACATCATCCCATATTTTAAACCTAAGACAAAGGTATAAAAAAAAAAAAATTCAGCTGCCGATAAATACAGACCTATGCAGTTTCTGGCACCATAGCTGAAAGGAATGTAGGAACAACGATGCCTTTTTGCAACTTCATCCGGGAGAAACCGATCTGGATCAAATTTTTCCGGCTCAGGCCACACTTCCGGATCGTTGTGCAGTTGCACTATAGGAATGACGATGTTCGACCCGGCAGGGAATACATAAGGATCTAGAGGCAAAAAATATATATGTTTTATGATCCACATTTTAAACTAGATTACCGCAATTAATGTCTTCGTCAGCAAATCGCGAAATAAAAGGAACTGCAGGATATAATCTCATACTTTCTTTTATCACGCGTTCTAGGTAATCCAGACGACTGATCTCCACCAAAGTTGGATCTTTTCCCATGTGTGGCAGAACTGAAACAAGTTCCTGGTAAACTTTTTCCTGAAAGAACAATTTTATCATGGTTTTACAGTTTTTGCGTAACTTACTTGAATTTCTGGATAGATTCCTAAAATTATTAAAACCGTGTTGACTGTGATTGCTGTCGTTTCGCTTGCTGCCATAATCATAAAACTCGTTTCTTCTAAAATTTCTTCACGGGTAATCTGCTTGGCTTCATTTAATTTAATCAAGTGTGGTAGAAAAAGCTTACTTTGAATAGTATCATCTTAAAAAGAAAGTATGTATTGTATTAGACATGCATATAAATTTTAAATGTGTTATTGCTAGGGAAGTAACGTGATGGGATCGATTTGGGGACTAAATAATTTTGTGTTTTTTCTAACGTTTTACAGACCATACGGTATAAAAAATCGGGCGGTGGCCTTTTGTCCTAATCTCCAAAACATACTTCACTAGTTGATACTTTGAACCAATAATTTGATAACATTATTTCAAAATTTTCAAAATAGATTTTCGGAAGAAATTAAAATTTTACAAACAAATTTTAAAATGTACCTCAGATACAAGGGAAGTTCTTACTATTTTTGACAACACATACCATTTGTATTTTCGGACTCATATGCTTTGTGTGCTTCTGCTCCTATCTACAAAGACAAAAATAAATATGTAAATATTGTAACATGATAGTACGCACTTTTTCGAAAATTGCACGAAAAGTTTGGCAAGCCGTCTGATGCACTTTATATAAGTTGGATAGTTTCCAAATAAAACCAATGAGAAGCCAACACTTATAGAATCTCTGTGTAAGTATCTCTTCCAGTCTGAAATCAAAACTTATAAAAACTCTTCACCAAAACCAAAGACTTACTTCACGATGGTTCTAATGGCATTGTATCTTTCCTTGATCACATGTGGTCTTACGTTTGTTAAGGTTTCTGTTAAAATTGTATTTAACAACAATAATAAAACTACACAAGAACAATTTCATCTAAATGTTACGACTTTACCTAAAGCAGCATCAAATGTCTGTTCCCAGAAGACTGAAACGAGATTCACTTGTTCGCAAACTTCTACGTCATTCAAGAACTGTACAATTTCTTTTGAATATTTTACAAATACATCATGGAACGAATTTACAATCTTTAAATTAAAAGAGGGACTGATCATTTTTCGATGTTTTTTCCATACATCGACTGCGAATTTAGAATTTGTTACTGCACGTGATGAATTTAAACAAATTTTAATACCTTTTGATGTCGGCAGGGTGTCTTTCATTACATCGTTAATATTCTCGTAGAAAGATGACTTGCTTAGAAAATTTGTCAACATTTTTTCTACGTCTGATGGTCTTGAAGTCGCTATAAACAATTGTGAACCCGCCCAGCATTTTACCACGGGTCTACTGGTATCCAAAATTCGACGAACAGTTTCGTAAGCATCTGAAATTTTTTTCTGTTACATGTCTTTAATTTTTAATTTATTTGATATTGCTCCAGACGAACTCACTATCTTTTGTTACAGATAACATTTTCACAGTGATCACCAGGGGTAGTGAAAATGGGCCGGGAATTTTCCAAGCGTAGTAAAGCAACCATCTTTTTTTCCAAAGGACCAAAATAATAATAAATATTACAAAAGTGAAATAATACCAGAATACCATAATGAAAATAAGTTCACTCAACAACTGCTTTAGAAGCAGTTTTAAATTACACAGCAATGCCACCCGGATGGTTTTATATATGTGTCTGAACAACCTGTTTATTATACTTTATACTTTATTCCTAACAGATAATAATAAACACAGTTACAGGAAATAATTAACAATAATTATGAAGTTGTGCAGTAAACACAATTTAAAAGGACATATTATATATATATATACAGTATGTTCATTTTATCTGTTCACGCCTGAAAATTTCTGAATTTGCAACGCATCATAAAGAGTTTTGTTAAATTTTTATTTTTAAATAATAATGAACGCATAGATAGCAATGATCAGAACCAAAATTATGACAAATTATTTCTGACAGCCAAATAAGTAGCTAGTAGAAATGGACGGCCAGCTTTTTCAGAAGATAACTTTCCAAATACTGAATGGTCTATGTATCTCCCTAATCTGTCCGTCGTCTCATCGACGCTAATATATTATTGTTGCCAATAGAATTTCTAATTTGTTTAATTCACTGGTCAACAAAATTCAATTTTTTCTCTCTAACTTTGACATAATTGTAATGTTTTCGTTTAATTTGTCTCTGTGTTTGTAATAAAGGGCATAAACCTTACAACTTAGCTCAATTAAAAATAAAAATGCATATTTGATGTTAAAAACAAAAAAGCAGGTAAAACAATTTAATTTTTGTATCTTTAACGGCGAAAAGTGATGTATTAACAAAAGAACAACCATAATTAAGAAAAAAACAACGATTGCAGTTTAAAAAACGAAAAAAAAACAAAAGAAACAGCTAAGACCGACGTTTTTTCGGTTGCCTCCTATAGATTTCATTGGAGATCTCTCGCTTGATGGTCCCGCAGTATTCTGCGAGCATTTAGGTGTTCCATCGATCTTGGTAACGTTTTTGTATCCACAAAATGCCCAGATGGAAGCGTTCTCTACGTCCGTCACTCACGTCGTCATAATTTTTGGGGAAAAAATCAAGATGGGAATACATAAAATGCACTTTTAAGAATATGTTAATTTCAAATTTTTTATATGATGATAACATGTTTTCTACTTACTAAACGTAGTTTTCTTATTGTTTCCCAAGAAGTTTGTAGCAATTTGATCACAAAAAAATTCACCTTATAGAAAGTTTCCTATTACTTAATAGTACGATTTTTGTATTTTTCAAAGGATAATATTGAAGATTACTTTTAAATGAGAGCTAAGTTTGGGTTTAGCCGTTTATAATATCATTTAAAATTGTTAATTAAATAATAATTGGCTGCTATAATAAAAGTTAGAGCTTAGCTGTTGACCAGTGTACCTGTAAATTATAAAATTTATGTGAAAAAGTTTTTAAATAAAAATTCTAGTGCTCACCATATCGTAATATTTTCGTAAATAATTTTTTCTCAGAGTGCTTTTTGACGGTAAATGCCTTCCTGTATTTATGCATAAAATTTTTAAACTCAGGACAACTAACTTTATTCCATGGAATATTTAATACATAAATCGGTGCAAAATTGCGTAAAATCATTGTCGCAACTAATGTTAAATAAAGTCTGTTTATTGGATTTATTCTCGTTCTTTTTATGTGCATCGCCACTGCAGTGTTGTTCAAAGTGTGATTTTTTTTCGCACTTAAACTAGGAAACAAAAATATGAACATAATTCAAGCTTCAGTATTTTAAATGTTTACTTAGAACTTTTCCACACACTTTGCAGAATATTGTCTTTGGTTGAAGAAGGAAATTGAAAATTAGTGTCCAAATTATTCCCTAACCATAATTTGATTTTATCTTTCATGGATGGTTTTACCTTAGGCATTTTGAGGATTCTTTACTGTATGCACAAAAATCAAAACCGGCCCCAGCACACTCACGTACACCCAAAGACACTCAATATCACTAACAATAAACTTCTAAAATAAAATGCTTTTTCAGAGAGTCACCTTCTTCCGGCTATATTTTGAAAAAACGATTGATAGTGTGTGGAGGTGTGTGAGCTGTGCTCCGTGTGTTTTTAATCTTTTTCAATAGTTACGTTGCAGGTTAATTAATATAAATTGGACAGTAGGACGTGTGTGTGCACTGTTATATTATCAACAATTTTTAGGTGGATTCGCAATTAACAAATTAATGTAGCTTTTTTTGTTGGGTCTCTGTGACGCTAGCGGCTCGTGTGAATATCAGTTATCGCTAGAGTTTCTTTTTTGGGTTTAATTATCTTTCTTAAACTTGTTTTTATTCACGTGGCTGAACTTTAGCTGATTATAATCAGTTATATTATCTGTCTAACTACCTCTTTTTAATTTTTCCTATTATTTTCTTTTTTTTAAGATGGTTGTTTATTGTATAACTTGCAACAGTGCTATCACCCCTACAATTCCCGGAATTAAATGCAATTCCTGCACCAACCATTATCACATTAAGTGTGTTGGTATTGATAAATCCCAATACGATGCCTTCAAATCCCTAAGTGGTGCTTGTTGGAAATGTGACGATTGCCTTTCCACAAAAAGTGATACAAGACCGTGCAACTGTTGCAAATTACTACCAAGTTTATTAGATACAATAAAAAATCTTAGTGAAACTGTTGACGCATTAAAGCAACAAATAACAAATTTAACATCAAATCTACCTAAAAATGACTCTAACTATGATTACGAGAGTATGGTACAAGAGGTAACTGAACGCCAAAAACGTAAAACTAATATAATTTCATATAATATGCCTGAACAAGATCCGTCTCTAAATAATGAAACTAGAAAGAACAAAGAAGCTGAATTGGTTTCCGATTTTCTGAAATTGTTACAACATGATTCTGGTAATGAGCGTTCTTCCATCCCAGAACTAATTTCAACTCCAATTCGACTTGGCAAGTATGTTACCAATAAGATTCGACCTATCAAATTAACACTTAAAGAAGAAAAAGATGTATTCAATTTATTAGGCTTAATAAAAAGGAAACGTCGTAATATTGATGCTGTTCCGCACTTTAAATCTGTGCATGCGTCATCAGATAAAACTGATAAGCAAAGCTGTATTATAAGGAGTTACTGAACCAGATAACAAACAGACGTGAAAAAGGTGAGCTAGATTTGTTTATTAAATACATACGTGGTGTTCCGACAATCCAGAAAAAACCTTCTTTAAACTAGGCCTGCCCAATTCTGTAAAAAAGTTCTACTTATACTACCAAAATGTTCGTAGCCTCAAAAACAAAATGGATGATTTTTTGGTTTCTTCAAGTGATTCTGATTTTGATATAATTTGTTTAACGGAAACGTGGTTAATTGACTCTATAAATAATTCTGAATTTATCTTAACAGATGTTTACAATGTGTTCAGGTCTGATCGAAATTTGATAACAAATAACGTAACTCGTGGTGGTGGTGTATTATTAGCTGTCAAAGGTAACATTTCAGTTGAAAAAATCGATACTCAAGCTTTTCAAACTAATAATCCATCTATAGATCTTGTTGGATGTAAATTAAAACTTGGTTTTCAATCTCTCTCGGTTTTTGTAATATATTTTCCTTGTACTCCGTCTTTTGACGGTTTAAATGCTGTTTGTGATTTCTTTGAGGAAGAGTTAGTGAGTCTTAATAACATAATTCTAATAGGTGACTTCAATATTCCAAATTTTAATGACATCATCCCTAATAAAACAATTCTTCGTCTACAGACATTTGCACATTTTTTAAATTTAAATCAAATAAATAATATTTTCAATTCTAATACTAAATTGTTAGATTTAGCATTTTCGAATATTCAATGGGAAGTTAGCCACTTTGATAATCCAATGGTAATAGAAGACAAGTATCACCCAGCACTATCTTTAGTTTGCACCTTCTCAGTTGATAAACCGATTAATTTTCCACGCCATGGTAATGATAACCATAATATAAGTGCCTTTAACTTTCGTAAAGCTGACTTCATCTCTCTTTACAATGATATCCTATTAACTGATTGGTCATTATTATCAACTCTTTCTTCTGTAGATCTGATGGTTGATTGTTTATATAATATCCTGTTCAATTTATTCCGTAAACATGTACCTGTCTTTCGGTCAAAAAAGCGGCGTTACCCGCCATGGTTCAATAGGGAAATAATAAATAATATTAAATTTAAATTCCGATACCTTAAGAAATACAGAGCTTCAGGTCTACATTCTTACCTACTGAAATTTAAAGAAATTAGGTCCCTTTTAAAGAAGCAAATAAATACTGCTTATAAATTGTATATTAACAACATTCAAATTAACATACATCATGATCCTAAGCAATTCTGGGATTACATTAATGCTAAAAAAGGTAAAACTAGAATTCCAGGCCAAATGTCATTTGGTATAAACAAGTTTGAAAATCCTATGGAAATAGTAAATGCCTTTAGTGATTTCTTTAGATCCACCTATACTGAATCTGATCCGCTTGATGAATATTATTTAGCTGATATTGTAAATTCTACCTCATGTGTTGTAAATATATTTAAGATCACGGAAGATGATATAATAAAAGCCATCACAAGATTGAAACCAGGTATGACATCAGGTTCAGATCAGATTCCAAGTTTCATAATTAAGGATTGTAAGTTTCAAATTGCTAAGCCACTCCTACTAATTTTTAATAAATCCCTTGAAACAGGGGTTTTTCCTAATAAATGGAAAGAATCTAAGATCTGTCCTGTCTTGAAGTCCTGTGATGCATCTAAAATTGAAAATTATAGACCAATCTCCCTGCTTTCTAATTTTGCTAAAATTTTTGAATTAATTCTATATTCCCATATCTACCCCGAAGTGAAAAATTATATATCAAAGTATCAGCATGGTTTTTTAAATTATAGATCAACAACAACAAACCTCATAATGTTCTCACAATTTGTATCTGAAAGTTTGGAAAATCAATCACAAGTCGATGTCATCTATACGGATTTTACAAAGGCATTTGATCGTATTGACCACAATATTCTTCTTAAAAAACTTGTAAATTTTGGTTTCACTTGTAAATTATTAAACCTTTTTCGATCCTATCTTACTCTCCGTACTCAATTTGTGCAGTATAACAACTTTGTATCTTATTCTTTTATTGCTACCTCAGGAGTTCCTCAAGGATCTATATTAGGGCCACTTCTCTTTAATTTATACATAAATGATCTACCTTCCAGCATACACTGTTCAATTTTGTTATTTGCAGATGACGCGAAAATATTTCATAATATTAACTCATTAGCAGATGCTATCTTTCTTCAAAAAAACTTAACCAGGCTCTATGAGTGGTGCATCAGCAATAAATTTAAATTGAGCCTTCCTAAATGCAAAATTATTTCATTTACTCGAAAAAAGAACATTATTACTTATGATTATGAAATAGATCAAAGCATACTCCCGCGATATAACACTGTTAAAGACATAGGTATATACTTTGATAAGGCTTTTCGATTTGATCAACATTATTTTAATATTATTTCATCCTGTAATCGGACGCTGGGTTTTATTATACGTAATAGTAAATCTTTCTATAATACTAACTGCCTCGTAGCCTTATACAGAACACTTATTTTGAGCAAGCTTGAATATGCTTCCATTGTGTGGTTTTCTATATATCAAACCTACAATGTCATAATTGAAAACATCCAACGTAAATTCCTAAAATACTTATTCTTAAAATCTCATAAAGTTTATCCCCCAAGAGGATATAACCACGATCTTCTCCTAGTTGAATTTAAGTTTATCCCTGTTTTAGTAAAGCGTCAAACTAATGTTCTACTTCTATTATATAAATTACTTCACTCCCAATTGGATATACCTCAAATGCTTGAAAAACTGAACTTTTTGGTCCCACGAATATATGCCAGACATCATTCAACTTTCACCTACAATATCCCGAGGACAAATATGATTGTTAGATCGCCGCTATACCTGATGTCATCTTTATATAATGAAGTTTGTAATGATATTGACATATTTCATTTGAGATATTCAACGTTTAAAAAATGTGTTGAAAGATTTTTTTTTTTTGAAAAAGTAGGTAATATTTAGTAGTATTCATTAATTTTTGTATTAATTTAGTATTAGTTTAGCCACTAATCTATCTATCGTTTCGTAGTTTATTTTTCTTTTTATTTAGTTCTTTTTTTACATACAATTGCTCTTTTAAGTTGTACCTGTAATTGGTGTATTTTACACTGTTGGGCAATAAAGACATTATTATTAATATTATTATAACCTAAATGAAATATAGGCCAACGTTGTCAGTTGACGACACCATCCCGTACCATTAAACTCAAGGACGTTGTTTACAACCCATTTTTAAACAATCTGCTAGACAAAACATTGAATTCACGGAAAATCTCTATTGTGCAAGCACGTCCGCTTCGTTGGTCGTGGAATCCTATTTTAAGCCTTTTAAAATTTACAATTAACTCGTTTAATTAACACTTTAGGTTTCTAACGGTAAATTAGGCATTTTAGGTAGTAATAAATGCAGGCGCGGATCCAGGGGGGGGGGGCAATGGGTGCAATTGCCCGACACGACCGAGGTACTTTATTTTGACCAATTTCAAAATTTTGAAATCATATTTCATTTTGTAAATACAGTACAACCTCTATAATCCGAACTCTCAACATCCAGTAATCTGAACAGAGGCTATTTGAAGTCGCTGCCTCTTTAATCCGAACAAAAACTCTACAATCCGATTTGAACTTGAAAACATATATCTATTTCCAAAAATGACGCAAGATCTTTCTGCATATGTTGTATGGAATATTTTGAAATTTTTAAAAATTGCGATATTTCAAAGCACTGAATGAATTAACTAATTCTGGAAAAACGGATGAAGTTATCGGAGACCCGAAATCTACAAGAGAAAGTATTTGGTTAAATTTCGAAAATCGTCGAAACTGGGTCGAAATTTGCATGAGAAAAATTTCATTTTCGAAAAAATTTCCTAAAAATTCTGAAAAAATTCAGAGATATATATCCCGATGTGCTGATTCCAAAAATATACCATGTTTATGGGAACGGAGCAATATTTTCGGAAAATTCGCTGTGAAATTCGAATTTTTCGAAATTTTTAAAAATTATGATATATCAACGATTCTGCAAAAATGGTTTAAGTTATCGAAGAAATGAAGCCAGAAGTGACTTCTGAGGTCCAAAATCTACAATATATTTAGTTAAATTTCGAAAATCGTCGAGAATGGGTCGAAATTTGCATAATGGAGGTAATACGAATACATAATGGAAAATTTTATTTTTGAAAAATTCATCTAAAAATTCTGAAAAACTTCAGGGTATAGATCCCGGGGTGTTTATTCCAAAAGATAGCGTGTTTATCTTCACGGAGTAATATTTTTTCAGAATGTATCTATTATCCATTGTTGCTTAAGAATTCTTTAATTTTTGTTTAATAAAATTTAGGTTTATTCCTTGAAGTTTGTTTTCAGTTGTGTATGAAGTTGTTATTCAATTCCCTTTCAGATTTTTGGGAAAATTGCTGATCCGAACAAATCGTTAATCCGAACAAACCTTTTTACCAATTAATTAGGATTATCGAGGTTCTACTGTACACTATACGTGTAATGAAATGAACCAAATGTCACCCATGTTATGTGAAAAAGAGTATACTAGCTAAAATTTTATATTTTTTTTTGTTTAGAACGAATTTCTGGTAGATAGGTAAAATTGCACAAAAATTGCCCCCCCCCTGAACGAAATCCTGTATCCGCGCCTGAATAAATGGGCGTTAAATAAACAGAATTTTTTTAAATTGGGATAAATATATAAATTTCGCTGCAATGCCTGAAGTAGATATAAAGAGGCAAAAAACCTAAGATCCGAAGCCTAATTATTATTAATCTTTAATTTATTTGTTTATGGTTTCAATTTTAATCTTTTATTTTTGTGTCCTGGACTTCAATATAAATAAATTGTTTCTTGGAAATTCTTATCCTTTCCGTGAGCAATATCTCCATGTAGTGCAATGCCAACCATACTGTAATTTTTTTAATGATTACAATATTAGTTTTGAGAATATGTTGACAGCAATATTTTGAAATTTGCTAAAATAACTTATGTGTAATGGTGTTTTATTGAAATTCGACTAGGCAACCAATATTACACACGAGTATTATAACCGATAAGCAAATTTATATCATTCATGACCCAATTGGCTCAGATTCTTGATAATTTGAGTTACATAGTAACATACAGGTTATTGGTCCGATTCAGTTCGAACAATTTTTCTTCTATATAATATATATGAAAATACAGTAGGATTGAATAATAATAATACCTAAGACTGATATTGGCAAATCACATACGCGGCGGGTGGGTGGGTCTAGTACTTGCTTAAATAAAACTGATATGGCCAAATAATATACCCTCTACCTTTCATTTTCTTAGAGAGTAGGTCATTTGTCAATATCAGTCTTATCTTAGCAGGTACTAGCCCCGCCCACCCACCCTCTCTTTTCTTGAAGGGTTTCTCATTTGCCAAAGTCGATCTTATTTTAGCAGAAACTGCCCCGCCCATCGTAAGGAGTAAATGTTGTGAGAATAGCACACTGGACCTAATTTCAAGACAATAAAAAGATATTTTGGGGTGTCTAAAAGCAAGAGGTTTTTTAAATACTTTTTGGTAATTTTGAAGCAGTTTTCAGGTTCCCAATTTTTGCTGGTCTATAAATCCTTGGGTTCTTTTCGAGTGCACAATAATTTGGCGTTTTGCAGATGTAGAAAAATGGGAAAATATTGAGGAGACAATCCTCCATGGAACAAAAGTGTGGAGGATAAAGAAAAGAACAGACTAAAGATTGCAGATGTTAAAAGAAAGCTCCGAGAAAATAAAAATGTAGAGTTGAAAAGTCATCAAAATGACAATAAATCAAAAATTATGTTTTGATCTTAATATTGTAGAAAAAATGTTTGTCAAAAAAAGCAAAATGTCAAAATTCAACTAATTATGTATTATTGAAACAATAATATGAATGGTACAAAATAGGTTGTTCAACTACAAATTGTTCTTCTTTTACTTTTGGAAAACTACATAAGATCAAAATGCTCTTTTTTCGAAAAGGAAACGAGTATATTTTGGCTTCACGACGATGAGAAACTCCCACTCAATGTCCTTCAATGATTTCAAATCAGGAGTTTGTACCTTGAAGCGTCTCAGGATTGTCGCAAGCATTGTTGTCACTGACATCATCCCATATTTTAAACCTAAGACAAAAATTAAAAAATCTCACGATAGATACTGACCTAGACAGTTTCTGGCACCAAAACTGAAAGGAATGTAGGAACAACGATGTCTTTTTGCAATTTCATCAGGAAGAAACCGATCTGGATCAAATTTTTCTGGTTCAGGCCACACATCCGGATCGTTGTGCAGTTGCACTATAGGAATTAAGAAGTTGGACCCGGCAGGGAAAACATAAGGATCTGGAAACAAAAAACATATCTTTTATGACACACGCTTTAAATTAAATTACCGCAATTAATGTCTTCGTCAGCATATCGCAAAATAAAAGGAACTGCAGGAGATAATCTCATAGTTTCTTTTATCACACGCTCTAGGTAATCCAGACGACTGATCTCTTCTGAAGTTGGATCTTTTTCCAGGTGTGGCAGCACTGAAACGAGTTCTTGGTAAACTTTTTCCTGAAAGAAGAATTTTAGTGTGGTTTTACAGTTTTTGCGTAATTTACTTGAATGTCTGGATAGATTCCTAAAATTATTAAAACCATATTGACTGTGATTGCTGTCGTTTCGCTTCCTGCTATAATCATAAAACACGTTTCTTCTAAAATTTGTTCAAGGGTAATTTGCTTAACTTGGCTTAATTGGATCAAGTTTGGTAGAAAAAGCTTTCTATGAATGGTATCATCTTAAAAAGAAAAACGTACATATCATATATTTATACCCATCGAGTTGTGGCCTGTTTATGACTATAAACACATACCTACCATTTCTGTCTTCGGACTCATACGCTTTGTGTGCTTCTGCTACTATCTACAAAATTAAAAATAAAAATATAATTTTTGTAATATAGTACGCACTTTTTCGAAAACTGCACGAAAAGTTTGACGAGCCGTTTGATGCACTTTATAGAAGTTGGATAATTTCCAAATAAAACCAATCAGAAGCCAAGGTTTATAGAATTTCTGTATAAGTATCTCTTCGAATCTGAAAAAACTTGTAAAGACTGTTCGCCAAAATCAAAAACTTACTTCATGAAGGCTGTAATGGCATTGTATCGTTCTTCAATCACATGCGGTTTTACGTTTGCTAAGGTTTCTGTTGAAATAGAATTTAACAACAATAATAAATTCAGAAATTCGCGTTTACCTAAAGCAGCATCAAATGTCTGTTGCCAAATGACTAAAACGAAATTCACTTGTTCGCGACCTTCTGCCTCATTCACGAACTTCACAATTTCTGTTGAATATTTAACAAATACATCATGGAACGAGTTCACAATCTTTGAATTAAAAGAGGGACTGATCATTTTTCGATGTTTTTTCCATACGTTGACTGCGAGTTTAGAATTTGTTACTGGGCGTGATATTAAAAAAAAAGGGTACCTTTTGATGTCGCTATGGCGTCTTTCATTACATCGTCAAGAGTTTCGTAGAAAGGTGACTTGTTTAGACAAGTTGTCAAAATTTTGTCTACATCTGCTGGTCTTGAACTCGCTACGTACAATTGTGAACCTGCCCAGCATTTCATAACTGGTCTATAAGCATCTACGAGTCGACAAATGCATTCGTAGGCGTCTGAAATTTTTGTCTGTTACCTATGTGTCTCTAATTACTAATAATGTAGTTAATTTTTGTCAAAGCGAACTCACTCTCTTTTGTTACAGATAACATTTTCGCAGTGATCACCAGAGGTATTGAAAATGGTCCTGGAATTTTCCAAGCGTAGTAAAGCAACCATCTTTTTCTCCAAAGGACCAATATAATAATAAATATCACACAATTGATATAATTCCAGAACGCCATAACAAAAGTAAGTTCACTCAACTATGGGTTTTAGATGCAGATTTAGATCACACACGAAAGTCCGTCGGAGAGTTTTATATATGTGTCTGCACAACCGGTCTACGTGCAAAAAATTACAAAAAACTAGTTTTCGAGATTATTACCCGCCGATTAACATCCGAGTTAGTTACAACACGTGCAATTTTTTATTAATAAAGATTATTAGTTTAAAGATCTGGATATATCCAAATCGTGCTGGATGCTTAAAGTGCACCGAAACATAGAATATTACCTTCTTCATACCTTCTCCATTTTGAATCTTAATTCTGCAGGTTTTTAACATTTAGAAATATGTCAGGGGAGTGTTAATTTTCAACCAACGCGGACCTGTGCTGTAAATTTGTTTTATTGTTTGTTAATGCACCGATCAAGTTAGGATTTTAATCGTTAAATGGTTCTAACACAATTTAACAGACATTAGATTTGCTTAGACATATACATTTACAAACAATCTGTATCTAGATACTTTTAAAAGTATCTGTCCCCAACACTGCCGATTTTTTGGTAGTCTAGATCCCTGGATACTTTTAGTGGGCATAAGAATTAGGGTTTTTCAAGGATTTTGGTCTCGTTATCGGTTGTTTCATATCCTTCTTGGGCAGTTTTTCATTGTTTTTTTTTTTTTGGATGTGCCAAATGTCTTATTGCAGAAGTAAAAAACCGTTTTGGGGTGACTAAAAACTAAGGATTTTGCATACGTTTTGAGGTGCTGCATACTACCAATAACCAAATGTATTGCCATGAAAAATGCAGCAAAAATTTTAAAATATGCATACAAGTGCATTTAACATTAAACTATGCAATAAATGCCAAAAAATAGTATGTGCCATTATTGGTTTGCTGGGTTCAACCAAATCCTTTTTAAATTTACTTCGAGTTGAAAAAGAAGCAACACAAATGTGCATATCAAATGAATACCAAAACGATATAAGAAGAAAAAGAGTACCAGAAATCTCGTTTGGTGATGCAATGCAGTTTATTGCAGTTTGGAGTTGACCGTCATAGGGTTCGGACGCTTGTCGGTACTTCAAAGACTTCTTACTTCCGGCCGACTTTAACCGCCGGACACTAAATTAAATTAAGTGGTGTTAAGTGCATTCATTGTGACATTATTTTTCACACAAAATGTGAGATGTGGGTGAACCTTCAATTAATTCTTACTGTGAATAGGTCTACTGGAGATACCACGTAAAAAAAAACTTTTCGATTTTATTACTTTCTAATTTTCTGATTTTTCAAATTTGCGGTATTTTGATTTTTCGAGTTTTCAGTTTTCTCGTTTTTCGATTTTTTAATTTGCCATTCTTTCAATTTTCGATTTTTCGTCTTTCCATTTTTAGATTTTTTGATTTTTCTGTTCGTCAGTTTTTAGACTTTGCAATTTTTTTGCATTTTTCGATTATATTTTACTTTCCGATTTTTTTGATTTTTGAATTCTCGAATTCTCGATTTTACGTTTTTAATCATAAAATTTTTCGATTTTTCAGTTGTTTTATTTTTCGAACTTGGATTTTTCAACTTTCGATTATTCGATTTTCCATTTTCTGATTTTACGATTTTTCGATTTTCGTTTTTCCGCTTTTGTGGTTTTTCGATTTTTCTGTTTGTTTCAGTTTTTAAGGTTCTGCAATTTGCAGCTTTTAGATATCAATTTTGTTACTTTCCGAATTTCCACTTTCCGATTTTTTGATTTTTTTTCGATCGTCGTTTTTTCGATTTTCATTTTCTCGATTTTTTGATTTTTCAATTTTTAGGCCTTACAATTTTTTTACTTTTCGCTTTTTCGAGTATTTGTTTCATCGAATTTTCGATTTTTCGAGTTTTCGATTTTCGATTTTTCGGTTTTTCCATGTTTAGATATTTTTCGATTTTTTTTTAATTTTCGATTGTTCTGTTCGTCAGTTTTGAGACTTTGTAATTTTTACTTTTCCACTTTTCTATTATTTTAGTTTCGGATTATTCGATTTTTGAATTTTCGTTTTTTTTTTCATTTTTCGATTTCCGATTTTTTAATTTTTCGATTTTTTGGTTTTTTAATTTGTTGATTCTCCATATTCCGATTTTCGATTTTTCGATTTTCCAATCTTCGATTTTTCAATTTCCAGTTTTCGATTTTCCACTTTTTGATTTTACGATTTTTCGGTTTTTCTGTTCGTCAGTTTTTAGGCTTTGCAATTTGTTTACTTTTCGATTTTTCGATTATTTTACTTTCCAGTTTTTTGATTGTCGACTTTTTGAGTTTTGAATATTATGAATTTCTCCATTTTTCAGCTTTAGATTTTACAAATTTTCGAGTTTCAATTTTCAGATTTTTGATTTTTCGATTTTCTTTTTAAATCTTTGAATTTTTCGGTTTTGAGTTTTCGAATTTTTGATTTTTAATTTTTCCATTCTTCGGTTTTTAGTCTTCAATTTTCTTTCTTTTAAATTTTTCGATATTCTATTTTCCGCTTTTCAGAATTTTCGATTTTCAGTTTTCAGACTTTCGATGATTGGAATTTTGGATTTTTCAGTTTTATGATTTTTCGAAAATTTGAGTGGTCGAATTTTCGATTTTTTAATTCATAGATTTTTCTATGTTCAATTTTTCAATTTAAATTTTGCGATTTTCAATTTGTCCATTGTCGATTTTTAGAATTTTCGGTTTTTCAATTTTTCCATTCTCAACTGTTAGACTTCAATTTTGTTACTTTCCGATTTTTTGGTTTTCGATTTTCCAATTTTCAGAATTTTCAAGTTTATTTAGATTTTCCATTTTCCACTTTTTCGATTTTAGATTTTTCGAATTTTTGTTTTTCCAATTTTTTGCTTTTTCGATTTTTCTGTTCGTTTCAGTTTTTAGACTTTGCAATTTTTTTTACTTTATATATTTTGATTATTTTAATTTCCGATTTTTTTTATTTCTGTTTTTGATTTTTTTAATTTTCAATATTACAAATTTTTGACTTTTCGATTTTTTGGTTTTCCCGTTTTTCAATTTTCGATTTTTCGATTTTTGAGGTTTGTGAATTTCCACTTTTCGATCGACCTAGGTATTTGATTAATTGAATTTTCGATTTTTTGATCAGCTATTTTGAGATTTTCGATTTTTACGATTTATATTTTTCGATTTTCTGTTTTTTGCATTAGTGAATTTCAGTTTTTCCGATTTTTGATTTTGCGCATATTTGATTAATCAAATTTTCAAAAAAGTTACCATGCTTACAAAAACTTCAAAACATCTACAATATTTCAAAGTATTCAGTTTTGCTATTCTTGATTTCTTCAATAAAATAAATTGACTCAGTCATTAACTTTTTTGAGACACGCTGTATAACCAAATCTAAAAAATATTAATGCAGTGATAAATCACAAGTATAAAACTCATCATATTTTATACATTTAAGATAGGATTTATTCTGCAAAATTTTGAGGTGACGTCATACATTTTTTAGAGGGGATAAGCAAATGTATTTTAATTAAAAATGTATCATCTTTATCATGATTTTCAAACATCTGCAAGATTTCAAAGTATTCGATTTTGCAAATTCAAAATTAACTTGCAAAATATTGTTTTATAATTTTGATTTTTTTTCCAAAACTAGATAAGATTAATGGTTGAGTTTTCGAAGAATTTCTCAAGTCGAGTCGTTCAACTTTAAGGCAAGAAAAACTTACTGTCCTTGCGCTCTTGTTTATTAAAAGTGACTTTATGCAGATTTTAATTTTTGGTAGCACTATAGAATATTTGCGCGATGAACTAATCGTTAGTGTTATTAAACAAAAAAGGCAACTTTATCTTATCATGTTTTTCCATAGATCAGAACTTTTCATTAATTAAATTAAAATTAAATGTATTTAATGGGTTTTTGGTCAATACCAGTAAATTTAAATAATTATAAAATTTTAATGAACTTGGCAAGTATTTCACTTTGTTCTTAAAAATGCAGAAAAATAAAAAAATTGAAGAATGGTCATTATAGGAGCAGCCATGGGATCACTGAACTGCAACGTGTACATGCAAATTAAAACGAATCTTAATTATTATTAACTTTTAATTTATTTGTTTATGGTTTGAATTTTAATCTTTTATATTAGTATGCAGCACTTTTTCTTAGAAATTCCTACTTTTTCGGCGAGCAAAATCGCCATATTGGATTTTTATAGATTTTAATTTGATCTAAAATTAAAACTGCACTTTGATCTATATTAATGGCACCATTTTTATTGGTTCCAAATATTTCCACTGTATTTTTTGTTTTTTGTTCCCATTTATAATAATTGTTTTGATTTATTACAACAAAGCTTCATTGGTTCCAAACATTTCCACCGTAATTTTTTTGTTATTTTTTCATGCTTCGTTTAAATTTTGTTGCAATTAGCGATTTGTGTACACAAATTTTGGTTTTTGGTAGCTTGTTGCCAGCAATATTTTGAAATTTGCTAAAACGTACGTAGTGGAGTCACAGGAGTTTTATTGAAATTTGACTATGCAACCAACATTACTCGCGTGTATTATAACCTTCATATCAGCAAATTAGTCATGGATGATCTAATTGACTCAGATAGAGTTTGACCTATACCATTGTTTAAGTATATTATAGTTGGACAACCTAATACAAATTTTACTTCGCCTAAATAGTGAGTTTTAGGACAAGGAATCCAGGGGGCGTGGGACAAATTTTTCGTCAACGCGCATTTTCACTACAGTGAGCCAACGTATTAGATTTATTTTACTCTACATCAGATGGCGCCATCAAACATTAGCAAAGGCAAACACCCTTCACTCTGCTCTTATACGAGGAGTTATCCATAAATCCATAATTAACATTGTTCCCTAAACAGTAATGTGTATAAACATATATGTACAAAATATGAAAATATACTTGACATAAAAAAAATGAAGCAATGCGTTGTAACGTGATACGAAAGAATTGTATTTAAATGAATTTGACGCCTATTTTTATTTGACTATATCTGAAGACTGACAGAAACTTACCAAGGGTTTTTTAAACTGGTATAATTGTTTAGTTTTACAAGATTAAAGTAAAACAAGATTTTAAGTAAAATTTAGATTCGTGGTGTTACAAAAATATTAACACAAAATGAAAATATATATTCAAAGTAAATAACAGAATGACATAAACTTTCGGCGTTGACATTACAAATAATTACAAGACAGAAAAAAACGCATGAAGAACTTAAGAGGCATGTTTGTAATATCGAGTTGTTAAAGGTTGCTTTGAAGACTGTTTGTTTCTATGAAAATCAATTGCTGTTATCCGACGTTTTGGTAGATTTTGTTTCAAAAATACGAGATAACTAATTGTTTCTTGAACTAGTTTCCGTAACTTCTAAGATTTAAAAAGGACACGCCGTTCTGCTGTAATAAAATCTAGAATAAGGTCAAAATCACACTAATATTACATCTGATTTTGTTAACCACATGAATATAATTTACATTAAAATAAGTTACAGACATTGTTTGAAATGTTTATTATATTTCGAAAACAAGATAAAATAAATAAATAAATAAATAAATAAATAAATAAATAAATAAATAAAATGTGCATCCGTGTCGAGTTTTCACCTTAGACATCAAGATTTTTGGAAAAAAATCAACATTTTCCAATTTATAATGTTATTTAAATTTTAAAAAGTAGCATAGTCCTGAATTATAAATACGCTATTGAGATTTTTCGGCTTGTCGATTTCTCCATTTTTCAACTTTAAATCTTCTCCGATTCTTCCATTCTTCAAATTTTCTATTTCTCGATTTTTTTATTTTTCGATTTCTCAATTTTTGTCCTCTTCAATTTTACGGTTTTTAAATATTTCGATTTTACAATTTTTCAAATTTTCACGTTTCTAAATTTTCAGTTTGCCGATTTCTAAAGTATTTTTTTTTATTTGCCCATTTCTGGACTTCCTAAAGTTTCGATTTTTCACACCTTGAATTTTTTAAGATTACGATTTTTCGATTTTGCTGTTTTAGATTTTCGACTTCTCAATTTTCCAATTTTTTAATTTCTCAGTTTTTTGAATATTTCTTTCAGTTATGAGATTTTTCAATATTTCAATTTTTCGACTTTTCGATTTTTGAATTGATGGATTTTTTTTTATTTCTCGATTTTTTACTTTTTGGATTTTCAATTTATTGTAAACTTTAGATTTTTCAATTCTGCGACTGTTTAATGCTTCGGTCTCAATTTTTCAACTTTTCGATGTTTTAATATTACATTTTTTAAAATTCTAGGTTTTTCGATATCTCGAGTTTTCAATTCTTCTATATTTCAATTTTTCAATTTTTCGATTTTTTTAATTTTAATTTTCGATTTTCCAGTTTTTCTTTTTTAAAATTTTTCGATTATTCAATTTTTTAATTTCTCAATTTATCGAATTCAGATGTTTCGTGGTTTTGATTGTTCAATTTCTCAATTTTTCAATTTTTAACTTTCCTTTTCGGCTTCCGACTCCTCAATTTCTCGATCCTCCAATTTTTCGATTTCTCGAAGTCTCAGTTTTTGAATTTTTCGATGTTTAGATTTTTGGATTTCTCGGTTTTTCGATTTTTTTTCTTTTGAGCTTTTCAATTTCTGGATTTTCCAATTTTTCAATGTCCCGATTTT
This sequence comes from Zophobas morio, assembly GCF_036711695.1. Classification (NCBI taxonomy): domain Eukaryota; kingdom Metazoa; phylum Arthropoda; class Insecta; order Coleoptera; family Tenebrionidae; genus Zophobas; species Zophobas morio. The sequence goes on along the minus strand of NW_026972123.1, from coordinate 3,036,958 downwards.
TCAATTTTTCAAATTGAATTGGATTTCTCGATTCTTCAATTTTGCGATATTTTAATTATTCAATGTTCTAAATGTTATATTTTTCGATTTCTCGATTTTTGACTTTTCAGTTCTTCAGTATTTAAATTTTTCAATTTTTCAAATTTTTGCTTTAAATTTTCAGTTTTCTCATTTCTTAATTAATCTATTTTTTATTTTCCCACTTCTCAAACTTTCGATTTTTCAGTTCTTCAATTCTTCGATTTTTCGACTTCGCTTTATTGGTTTTTAGATTTCTCAATTTTTGGATATTTCTTTCAGTTTTGATATTTTTCAATACTTCGATTCTTTGATTTTTCGACTTCTAGATTTTTCTATTTTTTATTTTTGGATTTTCAGTTTTTCGTTTTTTATACTTTAGATTTTTCAATTTTCCGATTGTTTTATATTTCAATTTCTCAATTTTTCAACTTTTCCATATTTTAGTTCTTCAAATTTCCGAATTTTTAAATTTTTTGAGATCTCAATTTATTGAGATTCGGATGTTTCGATGTTTTGATTATTCAATCTCTCGTTTTATCAATTTTTCCATATTTAAGTTTTCGATTTTTCGGTTTCTCAATTTTTTGATTTTTCGATTTCTCGATTGTTCGGCTCCTCGATTTTTTTGTCTTTTGATTTTTCGATTCCTCGATGTCTCAATTTTTGAATTTTACAATGTTTCGATTTTTCGATTTGTTGGTTTTTCGATTTTTTGCTCCTCGGTTTCTCGATTTTTCGATGTTTCGATTTTTGATTTATCCGATATTTCAAATTTCCAATTTTTTAAATTTTCGACTTCTCGAGTCGTTGATTTTTCAGTTTTTCGATTTTTAAATTTTAGATTTTCGAATTTTTATTTTTTTGAATTTTTGATGTTTGCATTTCTCCATTTTTCAGTTGTAGGATATTTTAACTTTTCAATGTTTTAAATATTAGATTTTTCGATTTTTCAGTTCTTCTTAATATTTTTTTATTTTTCAAATTTGGCGTTTCTGAATTTCGAGTTTTCGGATTTCTCAATTAATCTATTTTTTTATATTCCCGTTTCTCCACTTCCTAAAGTTTCGATTTTTCAGTTCTTCAGTTCTTCAATTTTTCGATTATTCAGGTTTTTGATTTTTCAATTTTTAGATTTTTTAAGTTTGCGATTTTTCGACTCTACTTTTTTGACTTTTCTGTTTCTCAATTTTTTAATTTCCTAATTTTTGGATATTTCGTTCAATTTTGTGATTTTTCAGTTTTTCGATTTCTCAATTTTAACTTTTCAATTTTTAAATTATTAATTTTTTTCGATTTTTTTTATGTAACACGCAATTATTATTTTCTAAAAATAATAACATACTTTAAACAAATATTTTTACTATTAAAATTACTCTTATTTAATAACACAAATACAACTACTGGTTTTTAAAATACCATCTTACCTTGGCTTAGATTTATTACCCCTCAGGATTATATTTAAAGATGTATAAATATTGAAGGCTACAATGTAGGAAATGATGGTATTTAAAATATGAAAATTTCCGTGACAGAACTATTAGTGGACCTCTTACCTCTATTTTTGTTTATGTGACCAAAATCACCAACATAAAGTATCAAAAATTACTATCAGTATAACTCAACTAATAACTACTGAAAAAAAAGTGAAATAAAAAATGTATCTGTATCTGCGCCATTAATTTTGTACCTAGATACAGATATTTTGTGCTTAAATTCGATTTTATCTAGATACAGATACTAGATATAATACTGTCAAATACATTCTTCGACCCTTTGCACAATTCAAGACTCACAGCAATATCAAATTAATGACCATGGGACATCTAAGAATAAATTAGCAGCTATAGGTATATTAGATCGTTATCTTTGCACAAATTGTTTTAATTCTTTTTATTCCACACAGTACGATGAATTTTACAAAATAGATGAGCTTAACTAAAAACCGTTCTTATTTCCTGAAAATTCATACACTAAATAACCCCGCTTTTTTGGAAAACTACGATATCAACATGTTCTTTTCTCGAAAAGAAAACGACTATATTTTGGCTTCAGGATGATGAGATACTCCCACTCAATGTCCTTCAATGACTTCAAATCAGGAGTTTGTACCTTGAAGCGTCTCAGGATCGTCGCAAGCATTGCTGTTACCGACATCATCCCATACCTGAAACCTATACAATTTCTGGCACCAAAACTGAAAGGAATGTAAGAACAACGATGCCTTTTTGCAACTTCATCCGGGAGAAACCGATCTGGATCAAATTTTTCCGGTTCAGGCCACACATCCGGATCCTTGTGCAATAGTACTATAGGAATAATGAGGTTAGACCCGGCAGGGAAAACATAAGGATCTGGAAACAAGAAACATATTTTTTGGGATCCACATTTTAAATTAAATTACCGCAATTAATGTCTTCGTCGGCGTATCGCAAAGTGATAGGAACTGCAGGATATAATCTCAAAGTTTCTTTTATCACGCGGTCTAGATAATCCAGACGACTGATATCTTCCAAAGTCGGATCTTTTTCTATGAGTGGCAGAACTGAAACGAGTTCCTGGTAAACTTTTTCCTGAAAGAATAGTTTTAGCGTGGTTCTATAGATCTTGCGTAATTTACTTGAATGTCTGGATAGATTCCTAACATCGTTAATACAGTGTTGACTGTGACTGCTGTCGTTTCGCTTGCTGCTGTAATCATAAAACTCGTTTCTTCTTGAATTTCTTCATAGGTAATCTGCTGGGTTTCGCTGAATTTTATCAAGTGTGGTAGAAAAAGCTTACTTCGAATAGTATCATCTTAAAAAAAAAGTATACAGGGTTGCTAGAATTTATGGAAACGATTTGACTAGTTATTGTAAAATTGTAAATACATCTTCGGAACACATCAAAATTTGCCTGATGTATCCAACCAACCTTTGATGAATATCAAAATTTTCAAAATAATTTTTTTAAACTGAATTAATTATTACATACCAATTCTGTCTTCGGACTCATACGCTTTGTCTGCAAAGACAAAAGTCAAAATGTAATTTTTGTAACATGATAGTACACACTTTTTCGAAAATTGCACGAAAAGTTTGGCAAGCCATTTGATGCACTTTATATAAGTTGGATGATTTCCAAATAAAATCAATAAGAAGCCAAGATTTATAGAATCTCTGTATAACTATCTCTTCGTATCTGAAATAAAAACGTATAAAAATTCTTACCCAAAAACAAAGTCTTACTTCACGAGGGCCCTAATGGCATTGTATCTTTTCTTGATCACATGCGGTCTTACGTTTGCGAAGGTTTCTGTTACAATAGTAAAAAACAACTACACAGATTTAATCTAGTTAAATGATAAAAAATTCGCCTTTACCTAAAGCAGTATCAAATGTCTGTGCCCAAATAACTGAAACGAGATCCACTTGTTCGCTACCTTCTGTCTCATTCAAAAACTCCACAATTTCTCTTGAATATTTCACAAATATATCGTGAAACGAATTTAAAATCTTCAAATTAAACGAGGGATTGATGAGTTTTCGGTGTTTTTTCCAGACGTTGACTGCGAATTTTATAATTTATTATTACTGTGTGTTAAAACAATTTTACTACCTTTTGATGCCACTAGGATGTCTTTCATTAAATCGTTAAAAGTCTCGTAGAAAGGTGACTTGTTTAGACAATTCGTCAATATTTTTTCTACGTCTGCCGGTCTCATGGTCGCTATATACAATTGTGAACCCGCCCAGCCTTTCATAACGGGTCTATAGGTATCCAGGTTTTGACAAAACTTTTCGTAAGCATCTGAATTTTTTTTTTTTTTGATACGTGTATTTAATTCAACTCACCATCTTTTGTTCCACATAACATTTGCACACTGATCAGTGAAAATGGACCCGGAATTTTCCAAGAGTAGTAAAGTAACCGTCTTTTTTTCCAAAAGACCAAAATAATGATGAATATCACACAAGTTATGAAAACCCACAATACCATAATAAGAGCAAGTTCGCTCAACAACGGTTTTAGATATGGATTTAAATTTGAGAACGAGGTCCCACGGAGGGCTTTAATATACGTGTCCGCACAACCTGTTTATATGTAAAAAACAAAAATGTTAAACAGCAATTCGTCCGATGAACTCGATTACTATACTTCCTACTACTAGCTTACGCTCGTGAAGTAAAAAATACTAGTCTTAACTGTTAAACTGAATTCAATGTCCGTTAATGAGCTGTTGAGTTGTTACTATTTGTATTTGTCATTTGTTTTTTTGTCGTATCAATTTTACGATTTTTATGACATTCTGAGGTAGTTTGTGTGTTTTTCACCAATTTGAATAATTATTATTATCACTATTATTGTATATTTAACGTTTTTAAGTATCTACTACATTATTATTAAGTCTCCAAGGACTTTCACAGAAAATAACTAAATTATTTAACACTCATCATCTTAAGTAAATTATCATTGTCACTATACAAAAAGGCAATTATTAGTTCGCGTTGGATTTTCGTAAAGTAAACTAAATATTTAATTTAATTTATTTTTGCTAGACAACTCTTAAGCTCTTTTCGAGTAGTACAGTTGAAAATATCAAAATCATGTGCCAAGCTATTTATTTATGTCATAATACAAGTAGTTGGCGTGTTATAACCATAATTGGTACAACCACTAAATCTTGACATCGAGTAGAATGGGACGGTACTCTAAAATTGAATTTGAAAAATGACAAATATTTCTGTATATTAGACGTGCTGATTTAGAGGCTATTATATATTTTAGCAATTTATTTATGTACTCAGATACTAATATTTTGAATAAAATATCATTCACGTGATTGATTTAGTTGCTAGAATGTGAAAATTAGGCTCTCCCTTTCTTTCACTTTCTCAGTATATACTTAACTTCGACTGTTTATGTTTATACCTCGACCGAATTCGATTACTGGCACAAACATCAGCGACGAAAAGAAAACCAAATTTGGTTTATTTTGTGTCCTAAACGCATACGATTAATTCATACTTAGTTTTTTTCCCAAAAACATTCATAAATTTGACAAAAATGTAAGATGATGGACAAATTTTGAGTAACATTTTACCATGTTTCAAATAATCTTAAAATATTTGCACGATTTCAGAGCATTCGGTTTTTGCAATTTCGAAGTAAAATATTCTTATACAATGTTGATTTTACAGTTTGCCTTTTTTTCCTAATATACAATGTATTTTTTGAACAACACGATACTCAAAAACATTTTTAATTTTTTATAAAGAAATAAATATTTTGCAGTTAAACTTCGCCCCCTTGGTTCACCGCAAATAAAAAAATCATCACAATTGAGATAGGGCGGGTGGGCGGGCTTATATTTTGCCCTTTTGTGTTAGTATGTGTAGATTTATTTCGACAAGAAACTTAAAACATATCTAAAATGGTAAATTTTTGTGTATGTCGAACTTAAAACGTTTCTTGTTGTCGAAATAAGTCTACACATACTAAGAAAAAAAGGCAAAATGTAGCCCCACCCACCCACCCTGTCTCAATTGTGATGATTTTTTTTAATCGTCGTGAGCCAAGAAGGTCTGGAGCTTAACTGCAAAATCCTCATTTTTCACGAGAAATTAAAAAATGTATTTGAGTATTGTGTTGTTCAAAGAATACTATGTATATTAAGAAAAAAAGCCGAAATATAAACCCCACCCACCCACCCCATCTCAATTGTGCTGATTTTTTTATTCTTAGAAACTTAAAGCACGTTTAAAATTGTAAATTGTAAAATAAAAAGAGAAGAATGGAAACAAAAGGAGAGAAGCTTCGAAGAAAGAATCCATAATTTAGAGAAGAAGGTGGAAAAAAAAAGAGAGGAGGAAGAAAGAAGAAACAATTTCATAATTACGGGTATGGAAATAAGGGAAAGAACAGATGCAAAAGAAGTAGAGGAATTTTTGAAAAAAGAAATTGAGGTAGAAGTAAAAGTGTTGGAAACAATAATTATAGGGAAAGAGGAAAGCAAAAAAATACTGGTTAAGACGCTTTGGGAGGAAAAACAAGAGGTGATGAAGAATAAAAATAAACTGAGAGGAAACAGAATATATATTGATAATGATTGGACAGTACAAGAGCAAAAAAATTAAAAAGGAATTAGGGAGATAGCTAAAGAGGAAAGAAAAAAAGGATACACAACAAGGGTGGGATATAAGAAGCTGGAAGTAGGGGACAAAATGTATATATGGAATGAAAATAAAGGAAAATTGGAAGAAAAATTTCTCAAATCAAGTCAGCACTAACCGAAGAAACAAACACAAAGGGGAGGAGGGGTAGTAATGATGGGACAAATAAAGACTTTAGGTTTAAGAATGTAGATTTTGTACATAATAGGAGAATGGGAAAGAAGAATGGGGAAGATAAAAGTGGTTTAAAATTACTCTTTTGGAATATTGCGGGTTTGAAAAAGAAAGATAACTGATTTTGGAACTACGTGAAAAATTTTGATTTTGTGGGACTGACAGAAACATGGATACTAGAGAGAGACTGGAACAAACTGAAAGACGGGTTGCCAAAAAAATTTCAGTGGAAATTGCAAGGGGCAAAAAAAGAAAAACGCAAGGGTAGAGCAAAAGGTGGAATCATAACAGGAGTGAAGAAAGATATAAAAGAAATAGAAGAGAGGGCAATAGAAATGGAAGGCTTAGTTGAAAGAAAACTGACTGTAAATAAAAAAAGATGGAGAATCTGCACAATATATAGTAGAGGAATGAGAAACACGAAACAAGAAATACAAGAAAAAATCGAAGAGTCCGAAGAAGAATTTCTATTGTTAGGAGGGGACTTTAATGCCAGAATAGGGAACAAAAGCAGGGAAAAAGACGGGGAAAACACACGAAAATCGAAAGATAAAGTAGAAAATAAAGACGGAAAATTGCTATGGGAATTAATTGAAGAAAGAGGTAGGGAAGTCTTGAATGGGGTGAAGGAAGTGGACGAGGAGGGGGAATTTACCTGGATAGGTAAAAGAGGGGAATCGGTAATAGACTACGTAATAGTAAACGGATTAGCAGAAGAAGAGGTAGAAACATTCAAGATAGGAGAAAGTGGACTCCGATCACATGCCACTAGAAGTAAAAGTGAGGGGCATAAGTAGAGGGAGCGGATGCTTAAGGAATTAAGTAGGAAAAGAGAAGAAGATATGGCTATGGAATGAAAAAGGAATTGAGCATTATAAAAAAAAAAATGTTGGAAGTGGAATTTAAAGAAAAAGGAACTGAAAAGAAAATGGAAGAATTAAAAAGAGAAATTGAAAAAGCAGCCATAAGAAAAGAAATTGAAACGAGAAATTTAGAAATGAGAAACAGATGGTAGGATAGCAGATCCAGAGATTTAAAAACAGAAGCAAGGAAATGTTTACGAAGGTGTAAAAAGGGGAAAGGTATAAAAGAAGAGTACTGGCAAGCAAAAAATAATTATAGAAAACGATGCAAAGAAAAGAAAGAAGAGATACAGCACGAAAAAGAAGACAAAATTAAAGCCATAAGAACTGAGTAAGACGTATGGCAGTATATAAATAAAGAACGGAAGAAAAAAATAACGATTAGTGAAGACATACCTATAATACAGTGGAATAAGCATTTTATGAAACTGTTGAATGGAAAGGAAGAGAGAATTGTAGTGCAAGATAGTAAAACCGGGATTGATGGTAGAGAAAGGGAAGCGGAGATTCGAGTAGAGGAAGTAGGAAAACAAATAGAAAGACTGAAAAGGGGAAAAGCACCGGGGAGGGATGGGTTGGTAAACGAAGTGTGGATATTTGGGACGGATGGGATGATTGAAAGATTGAGCGAGTTAATGAATGATGTGTGGATGCGCAAAGGTTTTCCCAGGGAATGGAGAGTAGGACAAATATGCCCAATCATAAAAAGGGTAGTAAAGAAAAAGTAGAGAATTATCGGGGAATAATTCTTCTAAATACGGTATATAAACTGTACGCAATGGTGTTAAATGAACGGTTGGTGACAGAGATGAACGAAAAGAGTATATTACCGGAAAGTCAAGCGGGATTTAGAAGAGGTAGAGGGGCTATGGACAATGTATATATCCTGCATCATCTAATAGAAAAAGAGTTGCTAAAGGAAGGCGGTCGGGTATATGCACTGTTTGTAGACCTAAAAGTCGCGTTTGATACGGTGGACAGAGAGTGTTTGTGGGAATGCATGGAAAGAAGAGGACTGAGTGAAAAGTTAATTGTAGCAGCAAGAGAGATTTATAGAGAGACAGTGACTAGTGTGAGAGTGCGAGGAATAGAAAGCGAAATGTTTTTGATGACGAAAGGATTGAGACAGGGATGCCCATTAAGTCCCAGTCTGTTTGCTTGTTACATAAGCGATATCGAGGAAATGTTTAGAGGAGTACAAGCGGGAGGAATTGTGGTGGGGAGAGAAAAGGTATGGTGTTTGGCATTTGCAGATGATTTGGTAATATTGGCGAAGGATGAATGTGGAATGAATGAGATGAAAAAAATCTGCAAAGATACTTTAAAAGAAAGAAACTGGAGGTAAATATAGAAAAAACAAAAATGATGGTGTTTAGAAAAAAAGGGAGAAAAGGGGAGGAAAAAGTGTGGCGTCGGGAAGATCGAATCATAGACACAGTAAAGGAATTTAAATATTTAGGATTTAAGTTTACAACAACTAATACGGTAAAAGCACACATACGAGAAAGAAGGGTCAAAGCAATGCAGATAATGGAAATGGTGTGGAGTATAGGTGAGAGAATATTTGGACATGACGTAAGAAGAAGGATGAAAATGTTTGATAGTTTAGTTAGGAGTGGAGATATGGGGATGGAAGGAATATGCAGAGATTGAAGCAGTACAAGAAAAATATTTGAGGTGGATGTTAGGGCTACGGAAAGAGACGCCAGGCTATATAGTAAGAGAAGAATGTAAACGAGAGTTACATTACGAGTATACACTGGGGAAAGAGCTGTAAAGTATGATGAAAGGTTGAAAGAAAGAGAGGAATGTAGGATATTGTATGAATGCTGGAAGGAAAAAAAAAAGGAAGCAGGGAAAGAACATCACAAGGGTAGACAAGAATATTATGAAAGACTGGGATACGCATGGATGGAAATATAGAGAAAGAGAGAAATGGGGGTGAGTATGAGAGAAGAGTTGTGTATGCGTGACAGAGACATAGATAAACAAGAGAGAAGAGCGTGTGTAAGTAATTCTAGGTACAATGCAGACTATAGAAAGATAATAACAGAAACAATACCAAAGTACTTAGACAGAGAAAGCCCGAAAAAAAAAATAATTGCGAGATTTAGGTGTGGAAATGAAGAAAGAAATAATAAGTTTTGAGTAAGCGAAGGTAAGAGAATGTGTAGGATGTGTGGAGAAGGCTCCATTACTATTTAGATCAGGGCAGATATGTTGCTGTTAGTGAATTATGTAAAAAAGGACACATCAATGAAATAAATTCTTCTATTAAAAAAAAGGCTTTTATTTCGAGCACTATAATCATTGGCATTACCTTACAAACGTTACATGTTTGCATATTTTTGGAGTCTTTACCCTGTTAATAATTATATGTGAAAAAAATTTAGAAAACGATTAAATATCACTCAGTGATTTAGTATTTTTGGGAAAACACATACGATCAAAACGCTCTTTTTTCGAAAAGTAGACGAATATTTTTAGGCTTCAGCATGATCAAATATTCCCACTGGATGTCCTTCCATGATTTTAAACCAACAGTTTGTACTTTGAAGCTTCTCAAAATCGTTGCAAGCATTACTTTTACTGACATCATTGCATACCTTAAACCTAAGACAAAGTGATTGAAAAAGACATACAATTGCCTACAGTTACAGACCGATGCAATTTCTACTACCAAAACTGAAAGGAATGTACGAACAATGTTCTCTTTTCGTAATTTTGTCATAGAGAAACCGATCTGGATCGAATTTTTCCGGCTCGGGCCACACGTCTGAATCTCTGTGCAGTACTATTATAGGAACGAAGAAGTTAGATCCGGCAGGGAAAACATAAGATCCTGGAATAAGTACGAAAATGAGTTTTTTTGAAATCTACATCCTTAAATACATTACCACACTTAATGTCTTCGTCGGTATATCGCAAGATGAAGGGAATTATAGGAACTAATCTCATCGTTTCTTTTACCACGCGTTTTAGATAATCTAAACGACTGATATCTTCCAAAGTCGGATCTTTTTCGATGGTTGGTAGAACCGAGACGAGTTCCCCGAATACTTTTTCCTAAAAGAACAACTTGATCCTGGTATTAGTATTTTGGCGTAAAGACCTGAATGTCTGGATAGATTCCTAAAATGGTTAAAACTATATTGACTGTTAGTGCCGTCGTTTCACTCGACGCTATAAGCATCAAACTCATTTCTTCCAAAATTTCTTTCCGGGTGATCTGCTTGGTTTGGTTTAATTTAATCAAATGAGGCAGAAAATGCTCACTTCGAATAATATCACCTGAAAATTTTAGTGATTCATACGACTTGTGTTCTTCTGTTATAATCTGCAAAATCGAAAACAACAATTTCGTTTTTTGGACTAAATACATAGTACGTACATTTTCGGCAATTGCGTGACCAATTTGACAAGCCGCCTTATATTCCTCATGTAATTTGGACAACTTCCAAATAAAATCGATCAGAAGCCAGAAGTTATGGAATCTCTGTATAAATATTTCTTCGATTCTGAAATCAAAAATTATAGAAAGTGTTAAACAAAAACAGACTTATGTACTTCGTAGCGGCTGTAATGGCACGTCTTCGCTCTTTTATCGCATCCGGTTTTACGTTCGTTAAAGTGGCTTTAAAATAGCAACAATAATAACAACTAATAAGCTCGAGAATATTGCATACCTAAAGCAGAATCCAGTGTTTTTTCCCATATGACTGAAACGAGATCTGATTGTTCGTTTCCTTCTGCATCATTCAAAAACTTCACCATTTCCCTTGAATACTTGACAAATACATCATGGAATGAATTTAAAATCGTCGATTTGAAAGAGGGATTGATCATTTTGCGATGTTTTTTCCAAATACTGACTGCGAACTTCAGAATTTTTCACTGTATGGTAAAAATATTCTAGTACCTTTTAGTGTGAGAAGGCTGTCTTTTATTACACCACCAAGATTGTCGTAGAAAGGCGACTTTGTTAGACAATTCGTTAAAATTTTTTCTACATCTGTCGGTCTCGTGGTCACTATGTACAACTCTGCGCCTACCCAAAATTTAGTAACTGGTTTCCAGGAATCCAGATTTCGATAAATCAAGTCGAAAAAATCTGTGGATAAATTTCGATTTTCCTCCTCCCAAAAAAAAAAAACACGAAATTTTATTACTCACTATCTTTTGTTGCGCTTAACAGAAACGCACTTCCGACTAGAGGCACCGCAAATGGTCCAGGAATTTTCCAAGAGTGATACAACAACCATCGTTTCTTCCACAGAACCACAATGATGATAAAAAGCACAGAAAAGATGATCGTCTTGAGTAACATTACAATAAATTAAGCACACTTATTAGAACGTTTTTAAATTGGACAACGAGGTACCGCTGAGGTTTTTATATATGTATCCGCACAATCGTTTTATTTGTAAAAAAAATGCTAACTTTAGTGTTAAACTGTATCCAATATATGCGTTAATGAGTTGATGATTAGTTCTCATTTTTCTAAAAAACTGCTTCAATTTATTTTTATGGGTGCAAATTTGTACCAAAATTAAATCTTCAAGGATTTGCGCACAATGTTTGTGTTATGTATTTTTTGTATAAAAAAAATTATCGTCAGGGACATTACTTTTTTTTTATTGTTGTTAACCTGTTTCCAAATTAAGTCTCCAACCTAGCTATCGTTATTATTTAGTTTTTGTAGGTTATACAGGGTACCGCATCCAAGTCTGGACATAGGGAATTAACATGGCAAATTGGTTTTTATTTTATAATAATTCTCAGAAATCAGCGAACAAATCAAAAATTAGAAATTATTCTCAGAAATCAAAGAACAACTCCAACTGAATTATTTTATCCAGTGTGATGATTATTGTAGGACAAATTAAACGGAATAAATGCATAAATTGATCCATTCATTCGTCATAGTGCGCGACCCCGTCAAACGAGCCACCTCGAACTACACTCAGGCCGTATCCAAAAAGACCGAGATGAAGACTTCGAGCAGCTGGTCTTCCTCAAAACCCCATCGGTAGCATTGTGACATGTCCTGGGAGCCCGTCAAGCTAGGAATGTACTCGCGCTGCCTCACTCAGCATTCACTGAACGACTCAATCTGAATTATTTTATCCAATATAACAAATTAAACGGAATAAATGCACAAACTGTACAAAATATTTTATTAGGTTATGCTATATTCTACCGCGAGTAGATAAAAAGCGAGGGCCTGCTTGTTCTTCAACGGTTAATTTAATTAGTAGGTAATTTGGGTAAATTTAATTCATCTTTAATTCATCCTATTCCCAAAATCGACGAGGTAAACTCTCCAGAAGACCTAAGACCAATAAGTATTCTTCCAACATTATCTAAAGTCTTAGAAAAATGTATCTATAATCAAATCTTTAATTTTATAGTAAAAGAAGAGATATTATCTGAAGATCAATCTGGTTTTCGCAAGGGATATAGCACAACGACAGCTCTAGCTTCTGTTATCGATGATTGCCTGATTGAACTTGACAAAAACCACGCAAGTATTGTAACTCTTTTGGATTATTCAAAAGCTTTTGATACTTTGGACCACCAACTCCTCTGCACAAAACTGGAATATTATGGGTTCGATCAAATTTCTGTTTCTTTTTTTAAATCATATTTACAAAATCGACATCAACAAGTTGTAACCGAGTCTGGTAAATCTAAAATTGGCTTAATAACATCAGGCGTACCGCAAGGCTCGGTCTTAGGCCCAATTCTTTTTACTATATATACTTCCCAATTGTTGCAGATACCTTCAGTATCTAAAAAAAGAGCCTTTGCAGATGACACCCAAATGCAGCATTATTTCCTACCTAACGAAGTTGATATAGCATCTAACCATATAAATAATGACTTACAAAATATAGCAAATGTTTCATCTGATATTAACCTCCAACTGAATATAAATAAATGCAAAGTTATTTGCTTCGCTCCCCGAAAATTTAAAAATGTTCTTTTTGACAATATTAATGTTAAATTTGATAACATAAAACTACCAGTTTTACATACTGTAAGAAATTTGGGATTGGTGATTGATGACGATTTTCGTTTTAAGACCCATATTTCTAACATTATTAAAAAATCTTATGTAGCATTGAAACTTCTTTATTCAAATTACCTTTTACTCAATTTTAAATTGAGGAAGAAATTATGTGAGTCTCTTGTCTTGTCATATATAAATTATTGCCTAGTAATATATTACCCATGTCTTGACAGTATTGATAAATACCGTCTTCAAAAAATCCAAAATAATTGTTGTCGTTTCATTTTTGGTTCGAGGAAATTTGATCATGTGTCTCAGAAAATTTGTGAGCTCGGTTGGATGAAAATTGACAAATTGTTTCAGTATCACCTATCTATCTTTGCTTTCAAGTTATTTTCCTCTAACTCTCCGCCGTACTTGCGTTGTAAATTTCATACAAGAAAAAGTATGTTAAACTCAAGTCTACCATTAAGGAATCTTAAAGAACTGTCAATGCCAAAGCATTATACATCTATCTTTCAGAGATCTTTCACGTACAATATTATCAAAGTTTACAATAAATTTTTATTAGAGTTTAATTCAAGTTCTTCCATCAATTGTTTTAGGGAAAAAATTAAAAATGCTTGATTAATACTTAGGTTTAAGTTTATTATTGTGGTTCTCTTGCTTGTTGCTAACTTTTTGTTATTATTATTATTATTATTATTTGTATAAATTGAGTTTCTAATTATGGATTATTTAATTTAATTTAATTTAATTTAATTTAGATTTAATTAGTTTAAATTGTTTAATTTGATCATTACCTAGCTGACTCCTGTCTAGATATTTAATCCGTTTTTCTGTACAAACTGTTTGGTTAGTTTTATTTTCTTGTAATCTAAGGTTAAGTGGAATAGCCTATGGCTAGACTTCGCCTATTATTATTTAATAAAGTCCTATTAATATTATTATTATTATTATTATTATTAAATTTTACACTTTTTTTTCGAATCACTAAAGATTGGAAGTCAATTGATTTTACATTCATTAAGCAGGGATGGAATTCTTGCCACCTGGAAGCATGTTCGGTACAAGAAATTTTTGAGAGAGAAATGTAGAACATTGACTCATCAACATTTAAAAAAATTTTTCTCTATTACGAATGTGTTTCGGGATTCAGAAACTTTTGTATTACTGTTTGTTTTATTTGTTCATTGTGTTAACAACAACAAAAATAAAAATAACATTTCACAAAACAAAGTTACATTTATTTTCAAAGGTGATAAAAATTAAAGAAAATCAGATGGGCACTACGTTTTCTAGGGATCTTAAACAGATGGGATAGAAGAGTTTCGAAAAGCATCATGACAAAAAACGAAAAGCCTGAGGACTACTTCTCACGTATGGAGTTTTACGAAGGAACGCTTGAGAGAATCTAGGCTGATGGAGAATTTTTGATTGAGAGTTTTACTGACGAATGTTCATTTGGTTTTAAAGGAAGAAGTTAGAACAATCAAATTTGAGCAATACACAGCCAGTGTATGACTTGGGCTTCTAGGACATCATGTCATTGCACCTTTTTTCATCGAATCTGGATTGAATGCTCAGAAGAAGGACAATATGCTAGCTCAGCAAATACTTCCTGGGACTCGAAGGGTGCGGCATCTGCAGCAAATCTTTCACATGCAGGACCAAATCTCCAGCCATACAGCTCGCATAAATGTTGTTTATTTGAACCAGTATTTTCCCGCAATTTTGGAATGGAAAGTTTGCCATTTTAAACAAATGTTAAGTTTTTTGTTGTAAAAAGAATACTACGACATTAAGAAAATCAAGGCAAAATACAAACCCCGCCCACCCACCCTATCTCAATCGGGATTATGATGTTTTTCATTCGTTGTAAACCGGGGGCGGAGCTTAACTGCAAAATCACTATTTTTCTTCAAGAAATTATCATGTCCAACAAGTTCTTAATTAACTGTGTTATTCAAGGAAACTATATGTATTAAATAAAAAGAAAGCCAAAGATTAAGCTCTGCCTATACCCGCCCCGATCTAAATTTTGACGAATATTTTATTCGTTTTCAGACAGAGGGAGAAGCATAATTGCATCAAAATCCATATTTCCATTAAAAAATTGTCCATTTTGAACAAGTTTTTGCATTTTGCCTTGTTTTTCTTAATATTCGTAGTCATCTTTTCGCAACGAAAAACTTCAAATTGTCAAATTTTTGTAGACAAATATGGATTTTGCAGTTACGCTCCGCCCCTCTGTCTGACAATGAATGAAAAGAATCATCAGAATTAAGATGAGGGTGGGTGGGCGGGGCTTATATTTTGCCATGCTTTTTAATATACGTATAGTCTTCTTTTCCCAAAAGGAAACTCAAATCATGTTTAAAATGATATAATAGTGAATTTTTGTAGAGAAGTACGGATTTTGCAAATAAGTTCCGCCCTTAGGTTCATCTTCTAGAAGAATTCTCGAAAATCTTGGTCTGGGATCATGAACATGTTTTTTTTTTTAATCAGCAGCACATCGAAGTGTATTTCCCAGAATTGTTTGATGATTTTTAAGAAAAAGAAAAATCTGAATTCTGCAGTGACTTTTGAATTGAACTTTTTGACCGTGTATCCAGCACTCTTTGAAAATTAGCTAGACATTTTCTTGAAGATTTCGACTTGTAAAATCCATTCATTTCATTTTTTCGAAAGCTCCCACAGTTTTCCCAGATTCGATAAAATGAAACGGGACAGTTTTCGAGATATTTCAAAAATTCCATTTTTAAACTGAAATTTTGAAAATTTTGGACTGGGGGCGGAGCTTAATCAAAACCTTATTTTCTCTACTAAAAATTACCATGTGAAATATGTTTTAAATATCGTGTTGTCGAAAGAAAACCATATACCTATGTCAAGAAAAAAAGTTAAAAAATAAGCCCCACCCGCCCAACCCAAACTCAAATGTGATAAATTTTTCATTACGAACAATACTTTCAATCACGAAGGAATCACAAAACAACGATCTCCTACCCCTAAATTCGAAAGTGGACCTGTCCCTACGCTTTGACGTCTACTGCGACGTTTTATTACCATATTTTTCTCCAAAGTACTCAAAGGAAACAAATCTTAAAGAAGGCTGAACGAAATTTATTAAAAATTTGATGATTGTCTGATCCAAAAAACTGTCGAATTTTGAAATATTTATAATTACATATATTATATTTTTAAGTCTCAAATTTTCGATGATCGTTAAATTGAATTTTTGACATTTTCTGGTACATTTAGACTTGCAGAAGTCATTTTTGGTTTCATTTCTCCGAAAGTTGCAATATTTTTTCCAGAATTGATAAAATGTAAAACATATTTCCACAGATTTAAAAAAATGGCCTGTGCATTCGCCGGATCTAAACCTCTGGGAATTTTTTCTTTGGAGATTTCTTCACGACCATCTGTATTCGAAAAATACCAGCTATACAAACAGAGACGCGCTGAAACAAGCAATCCAGCAAACGCGTAGGAGTTTTAAAGATCGGCTTACCTACTGTACAGCTGCTGAGAGCAGTCTTTTTGAGCAATTCTTGAAAATAGTGCAATACTTCTCCAGATTCGTACAATATTTCATTACTTCATTCATCAACAATTGTTAAGTTTTGTTATTTGTAGTTATCTAAGTGGTTCATTAAAAGGTTCTCTTCAAAAACGTCAGCCGTTTTGATGGTAAATCTTATCATCACACAATAAGAAAAGCGGGCCCTCGCTTTTTCATCTAATCGCAGTAGAACATGGCATTTTAATGAGGTTTTAGTAATAAAGCACCAACGACATAACCTAATAAAATATTTTGTGCAGTTTGTGCATTTATTCCGTTTAAATTGACCTACAATATTCCTCATATTGGATACAATAATTCAGTTTGAGTCGTAAAGTGATTACTGAGTGAGGCAGCGCGAGTTTGACGGGCTCCCAGGACATGTCACAATGCTCCGATGCGGTTTTGAGGAAGACCAGCTGCTCGAAGTCTTCATCTCGGTCTTTTTGGATACGGCCTGAGTGTAGTTCGAAATGGCTCGTTTGAGGGGGTCGCGCACTATGACGAATGAATGGATCAATTTGTGCATTTATTTCGTTTAATTTGTCCTACAATAATCATCACACTGGATAAAATAATTCAGTTTGAGTTGTTCGTTGATTTCTGAGAATAATTTCTAATTTGACTTTGACATTTGAATTTTGCATGGTTAATCCAAAGACGCGATCGCCGAACTTCGACAGTGCGATGGAACCTTTCGCGACAAATCGGAATACTGGCCGATAGCCCTCTTCGACCTCCACATATGTATCACACAATAGTAGCTTGAAAGTGATCTAAGGAGAAATTATAAAATAAAAACCAATTTCCCATGTTAATTTCCTATGTCCAACCTTGGATGCGGCACCCTGTATATTTATCTACGCAACCTGTTTACACGTAAAAAATACGTCAATGCAAATGTGCTCCAGAATTAAATCTTCAAGGACTTTCTCATTTTGTATTTTTTACTTGTTTTCGTGTGTGGTCCTTCAACTTGACTAGTTTTAGAGGACATAAACAAATTCTGGTCTTCAAGTTCTGGAAACAAAGAAAAATCTGTTTTTCTACTCCCCTTCATGAAACCACACCTTCACGCACGGATCGCAGTGTGTGAATTTGAATTTTTAATATCAGTCAATAGTAAGTTCAAAATTGTATGTTATTTTGCATGAGTTATTTTTCAAATTTGTCAAAAATAAAGCAAAATCATTGAATTCCTAAATGTAATAAAAATAATTAAAATGTCAATATGAAAGTTCTTTCATTCATAGATTGTGAATATGAATATTAATTAATGAGTTTTTTGTCGGTGTGCTTAAGTTCACGAATATTTACTTTTAAACGATTACATAATTCCTAAAAAAAATAAAACTGTTAAGTTCACGTTTTTATAACGATTAAATATTCAACAACGCATAATTCTTGGTTTTAATTATAGATTTTAACTTTTTTGAACGCTTCACAAGATCTTTGAACTCACAAATTTAACATAGTTAGATATCTTTATCGTATTATAATCAAATTAGTTAAGAAATGCCCTATTAAAAGAATTTCTAAGATTATCACATTAAATACATATATCAAAACGTTATTTCTTTATAGTCAAATGTTTGATTTGAAACACAGGGTATTTTTGAAATACATTAAGTGACAAAAGTAAAATAACACCAAGAAGGAATCCTGATTTTCGTCACATCAAAAATGTACATAGTAAATGGGTTTTAAATTGCATAAAATAATATTATAATTAATAGTCTCATTATTTATGGTGATATTTATATTATTTTTTAAGTGGTTTCAGCACAGCATTTGACTTGTTAATATTCACTGTCAAGTTGTGACGACAAGAATATTCATATACAGCTACTAAATCTGAAATTAACAATGCAATCGTATTGGTTTCCTCCGATTTAAATTTAAAAACTAAAGAGATGTCATCAGCATAAGAAAAAATACCACAATTCCTGATAACATTGGCTATATCCGCAATAAAGATAGTGAACAGAAGCGGCCCCAGGACACTTTCTTGAGGCACACCTGAGCTTATTGCCACAACGTCCGAAAACTTACTACCTATCACCACTTTTTGTCCACGATCACATAGATATGACTTAATTAAACTTACAGACGAATTACACAAACCATAATATGAAAGCTTCGCAAGTAGTAGTTCGTGAGTTATTTTATCGAAAGCTTTGGAGTAGTCCAGTGTCACAAGAATTGACGACAACTTCTGGTCTAGATTACGGATTAAAGTTTCAGTTCAATGTAGCAGAGCAGTGGTGGTATTGTGATTCTGTCTGAAACCGAACTGATGATTTGGTATAATTTCATTTTCTTCACTATATTTGCGTAACTGTTGCATAAGAACGCGTTCGAAAATCTTAGAAAGAGTAGGCAACAAACTAATTGGACGTAAGTCGCTGAGAGATTCAGGTGATGATACTTTTGGCAGGGGTCTAATTAAAGCCGTTTTCCAAGCAGTAGGAAAGTAATCAGCTTCGATGCAGCAATTAATTAAATGAGTAATGCGAGGAAGTATCACAGAGCTGCACAACTGTATCATTTCTAACGAAATTTGTTCCAACCCTAAGGCATTAGATTTTAGAGAACGAATAATTAAAGCAACTTCTTCAATTGTTGATAACTGGAAAATGAAAACTAAATTGTCTTTGAATTTTTGAGAAGAATAAAAATCAGTCATGTTAGGATTAGGAGACACATTCTGAAAAACAGATGCAAAAAAATTGTTAATTGTATCAGGATTATTTAAGTGAGATGGAATTTCAAGACACTTGGTCCTAGTAATGTGTAAGGCATTTAAAGATTTCCAAAATTGTCGACTGTTGTTTTGGCCACACATGTTAACCAAGTAAGCCTTTTTCTCTCTTCTGAGAGATGCGAGCGCAAAGTTTCTTAAATTTTTATATTTGTTCCAATTCCCAGGGGTTTTATGTTTTTTATAGTTACTATAAGCTAGGTCTCTTTCACGTAAAATTAGCTCTAACACATCAGTCAACCATGGAGTTTTAGGTTTGGTGATTCTTATGGTACGCAAAGGAGCATGGATGTCAAATAATAGTAAAATGTTTGTTGTCAAAAATTCCAACTTTTCATCTATAGTAGGAAAGTAGAAGACATTATCCCAAGGTATACTTGACAAGTCTAACTGAAAGCGATCATTATTTATTTGCTTTAAATTTCGTAATGTAATATATTTTGGTTTTTGTATCGGCGAACAAATTTTTAATTCAGCAAATACCAGTCTGTGGTCTGATATGGCGTCTGTATTTTTCGTACCTTTGTTCAAGACTAAATCCGGTTTGTTCAAAAAAATATGGTCAACCAAAGTCGCTGATGTAGCAGTGACTCTAGTAGCTTCATCGATAATTTGAAACATGTCAAAATTAGACATAGAGTCAGTTAGCACATTAGTAATATTTAATAGGTCAATGTTAAAATCACCTACGATTGCAACTATATCGTACTCTGGTATTGCTCGGGACAAAATATCTTCTACTAAGTTAATAGTATTCATTAAATTACCTTCCGGTCTGTAAATTACTCCTATAAGAATGCTTGTATGATTAACCTTAGATTTAAGCCACATATGTTCCATACAATCATTATGATCAACGTCAAATTTAACAGTATCACAATTTATATTATTACTTACATAAAAACCTACTCCACCTCCTCTTCGCTCATCGGGTCTGTCCATACGAAATAAGTTGTAACCATTTAGATCCTATGTCAGCAGAAGCAATCTTATTTGAAAGGCATGTTTCGCTAATCCCAATGAAATCAAAGTTATCTGCGATAACCAAGTCACAAAAATCGACAAAACTAGCTGTAAGTGACCGAACATTTAAATATGCTATTTTAAAATTTTTTTGAACTTTATGAACCATAGTCAATCTTATTTTGTAAAGATTTAACTTTATTTCGGTACACAAAACATTTAGCTTCATCTCCGCAAATATGATTTACGTCTATATTGGAAGATTTGTTACGTTCGTGGTACTCAAGACAATTGATACATTTTTGCTGAAGTGACTGACACTCCTTAGAGTTATGATCTTCAGTACACTTGGCGCAAACTAATTTGTTCTCAGTACAGTTACTTGCCAGATGACCAAATCTGGAACATTTGTAGCAGCGTGTAATCTGCAAATGGTCGGTACAAGAGCATGAGCTCCACCCCACGTATATTTTACCACCTAAATTTCTAAATATTTTTTGGCGCAAATTATTAGTAACTCTACTACAAAGTTATAAGTATATTTCGACTTGAATCTTTTTATAAGTTTTAAATGATCAACATATGTATCTAACCCATTCATGACTAATATATTATTTTGCCACCTCCTTTGACAAATAGACGTGAGTTCCATTTTTTGGATTTTTCGATGACGTATTCTTGGCTTGGTGACGTTTTCAATTCATTCATTAGTATGTCACGCGAACAATCGCTATCACATTTGACAAGAAGACCAGTATTTAACACTTTCGTCGAATTAATTTTCACATTCAACTCCTGTGGTTTTACCTTATGACAAATTGTTTCCAATACTTTATCAGGCTTTATTTTCGTTGAACTTAATAAAAATATCTGCGGAGTTTTTGCAACTTGCTGTTTATTCAATGAGTTGAGTTCGATGCTCTGAATTTTTTCAGTTGAAGATGGTTCACCCTTTCAAGTTGATCAACTAATTTCTGGAGAAATAACACTTGTTCTTGGAGAGCCCGTTTTTCGTATTCTAATGTGGCTGCAGATTTATGGACATCGTCGAGTGCTGATTCACAAGATTTACAGTACCACTCATCTTCTCTGATACACACCAATTTGGCCAAATTTTCGAAACACTTAATATGGAGCACAACACTGCACTTTTTACATTTAATTCGAGCCGTATTTATCCCTATATAACTTTTACACAGCTTACAATTATTATATTTTTGAGGATCGGTATTACTACCGTCCTCGTCGTCCGCCATGTTATGTTAAAAATATAACATAGTCTACACATGTATTTTACAACTTGTTCAACATATCAGCCTTATCTTAACAAGTATTAGTCCCGCCCACCCGCCCTCTATTATCTTGGAAGGTATGTCATTTGCCAAAATCAGCTTTATCTTAGCAAGTCCTAGCGCCACCCGCCCACCCTTAGTAAGTATTAGCACCACCCCCCATTTATTTTCTTAGACGATCTGACATTTGACATAATCAATCTTATGAATAATAAAAAAGTACAATCCGATAAATTCGTTGATAAAGCTGGTCACGGAGTAAACACTATTAAATATGCTTATATTTCTAAGGATAAAGTAGGCAATGAAAATGGTAACTGGCATCAACCTCGTTATCTCCGTAAGAGAAATAAGTCTTCAATCGTCACTGGTATCAAGCAGTCATCCCATCTTTTAACAGTTGAAAAGAAACATTTCTATTATATAGGGCGTATTGATCCTTCCATGAGTAGTGATAATGTTGTGAATTTTATAAAGAATGATCTGCAAATAGCTAATGTATCCTGTGATTTATTGTCAGATAAGGGAGAATTCAAATCATTTACGGTTGGAATTCCACAATCTGCTGCGGCGAATATATTAAATTCTGATTTGTGGCCATGTGGAGCTGTGATAAGGAGATTCTACTCTTCTCAACGTAAGGTTAATAATATTATATCCAAGACTAACAATGTTACATCTGGTAATTCAAATTTTTCAACGGACAAGGAAAAATCAGCAGTAGTATGAGACTCGAAAAACTTAAAGTCTACTTCCAAAATGTACGTGGATTCAGGACTAAAATTAAAGATTGTTTCTTATCATGTGCTAATGATAATTATGACGTCATTGTTTTTGTTGAAGCTTGGCTTCGTCCTGAAATTTGTGATGCGGAGATATTTGATGATAGATATGTGGTGTTCAGAAATGATCGTAATGCACTTAACAGTAAAAAATGTCATGGTGGTGGTGTCCTTATTGCTGTGAAAAAGTATATAACAGCCAAAATCCTTGATATTGCTACTTCCATTGAAGAATTGTGGGTCCTTCTTGAATGTGACCAGAAAACATTTATTTTCTGTGCAGTGTATCTTCCTCCGGATGCGTCGATTGATATGTATAATATTCATGTATCTAGTTTTAATTATCTTTGTAGGAATTATTTGTATGCAACGTTTTATCTCCTTGGTAATTATAACCTACCTTGTATCTCTTGGATTAAAGATGATGAAATCGTAGGTCTCACACCTATTAATGTTAGCACTGACAAGGAGACTATTATTTGTGACACCTTTTTTGCATGTGATTTGAGTCAATTTAATTATATTGTTAACAGTTCGGGTAATGTTTTGGATTTATGTTTTTCTAATTGTGAGCATTTAGATATTAGTGAATGTTTTGCTTTTGTAAAAGTGGATCCTTTTCATCCCCCCTATTCGTTTGCTATTGATTTAGTTGATTGTTACTGTACTGCTGAATTTTGTGACATTTCTTACGATTTTAAGAATTGCAATTATGAATTACTTAATAATTTTTTAATTTCTATTAGCTGGGATTTTATTAGTTTTATTACTGATATTAGTGATGTTGTGAATATCTTTTATAATTACATTTATTTAGCATGTGATATTTTTGTACCTACTAGGGTTAAGCGTTATGATAATTTTCCACATTGGTTTAATTCAGAATCGCGCAAGCTTGTCAAACGTAAAAAGGAGCTCCATCGTCGATATAAAATGAGTGGCAAATTTGAGGATTATGTTAATTTTTCCATTGTTAGGGACGAATGTAAGCATGCTATTAACTGTTCATATAATAGTTATATTGATCGTACTGAATCCTTGATTTATACTGATTCTAAACAATTTTGGAAATTTATTAGTGATCATAATAGAAGTAATGAGATTCCTAATACTATGTATTTCAATAATGATGTATTTCAAGGTTGCAGTGATATTGTTAAGGTCTTTGCTTGCTATATTTCTTCTGTGTATGAGAATCCTAAGTTGCTCCCTACTTATAATTCTGACTATTTTAAGAATAATCCTGAGATCGATTTGAATTTTGTTGATTTTAATGTTGATCAGGTAATGCGTGAACTATTACAATTAAATTTGAATAAGGGAGCTGGTCCTGATGGTATTCCTCCTTTATTTTTTAAGATGGGTGCTTTATCATTGGCTGAACCATTATGTCGCATTTTCTCTGTATCTATGAGTAGTGGAGTTTTTCCTGACATCTGGAAATTTGCTCATGTGGTGCCTATTTTTAAATCTGGTTCTAAGCATTTTGTTCATAATTATAGACCTGTAAGTATATTGTCGGTTCTTGCCAAATTATTTGAAACTATTGTTTCTCAACAATTACGTCATTCCTTTAAGAATATTATCATTGAGTCTCAACATGGCTTTTATGCTGGCAGATCTACGCAGACTAATCTTATTACATTTATTAGTGATATAACTGATGCTTTTGAAGATGGTTATGATGTACATTGTGTGTACACAGACTTTCATAAAGCCTTTGACAAAGTTCACCATCAATTGCTTTTAGATAAATTGTATTTGTATGGCATTCGTGAATCTCTTTTGTCCTAGTTTAATAGCTATCTCATGAATCGTAGTCAAGGTGTATGTTTAAAGGGTGTAAAATCTTACACGTATTCTGTTAAATCTGGGGTACCGCAGGGATCCATTCTTGGTCCTTTTCTTTTTAATATTTTCGTCAATGACATTACAATGAATTTTCTTTCTAAAAGTCTTCTTTATGCTGATGATTTAAAAATTTATCATTTTATTAAAACAACTGATGACATGAAGATTTTACAACATGATCTTAAACTAGTTGAAAAATGGTGCTTCATGAATGACTTAAATCTGAATGTTTCGAAATGTGTAGCCATTTGTTTTAGTAAGAAAAGTTCCCCCATTAATGCTTCTTATGTGTTAAATAATGAATTACTAAAAGATGAAAGTATAGTTAAAGATTTAGGTATTTATTTTGATTCTAAATTAACGTTTCATTGTCATTACGATTCACTTATAGCTAAAGCTAGAAAACTTATAGGTTGTATAAAAAGATGGTCTGTTGATTTTAAGGACATTAATGTTATAGTTGTTTTATATTTTTCGCTTGTAAGATCTGTCTTAGAGTATAATTGTATTATTTGGTCTCCTTTTTATATTACGTTAATTAATCGCATAGAAGCTATTCAGATTCATTTTTTAAAATATTTAAAATTTAGATTAAGTATGTTATATAATTTACAGTTTGCTAGTGTTGAAATAGTTGATGACTATCTTAATATACCGTGTCTGAGTAATAGAAGGAAGTATTTAAAGCTCTGTTTTTTATTTAAATTGTTGAATAATATGGTTAGCTGCCCTACATTGTTAAGTAGAATAGGTTTTAATGTACATGTGTTTCATACACGTAAACCTGAAATGTTTTATATTCCTTTTCATTGTCGCAACTATTCGCTCCATTATCCAATGAATAGTATTTTATCGTTGGCTAATAATGTAGGTTTTGAACTTAATTTTACAGGGTCCAAATTTATGAGTTTTAAACGTTACTGTAAGGCCCTTTGTATGGGTGTCTAATTATCATGTAATGCTTTCTTTTTTGGCGTGAATAAACATTATTATTATTATTATTATTATTATCTTACCAAGTACTAACCCCCCACCACCCTATATTTTCTTAGAGTCATTTGGCAAAATCAGTCTTATCTTGCAAAATCGTAGCCCCGCCCACCCACCCTTAGCAAGTATTAGCACCACCGTTTGCCCTTTGTTTTTTTAGAAGGTATGACATTGGCCAAATCAGTCTTTATTTAACAAGTACTAGCCCCGCCCACCCACCCACTATTTTCTTGGAAAGTATGTCATTTGCCAAAATCAGTCTTATCTTAGCAAGTCCTAGCCCGCCCACCCACCCTATATTTTCTTGGAAGGTATGTTATTTGCCAAAATCAGTCTTATCTTATCGGCGCCCATGCGCGTGTTCTCATTCTAATCATTTTATTTCTGCTCAGTATAAGATCCGTCTGTCATTCTGACTAGATAAATGGATCACTGAAATGGAGGCAGGGGTGGGTGGGCGGGGTTAATTATATGTTATTTTGTAGAGTGGGAATGGGAACTAATAGAACCTACGCTGCTAAAAAAAGAAAAAAAACTCTAATCCCATTTTTCTTATAATAAATGGGTGAAATCGAGAAAAAAATTGGGCGAGGCTGGGTTTAGCTTTTTTCAACGAAGTCTTATGAGCAAGCAGTTGGCCCTGCCCACTCCCCTCTATTTTCTTAGAGGGTGTATCATTTGCTAAAATCAGTCTTATCTTAGCAAGATAAGTTTGATTATTTTATTTACTGTAAAATGGGAATTGAATTCTATTTTAATAAACGATAGAATCAAAGAGCCCCGCCTATTCCGTTTTGATCTCTGATTTTATTGGCTAGTTCGAATACTATTGGTTGCTTATAAAAGACACTGCAGGAAAACTTAAACAGAAAAAACATGCAATCAAAGTCTTCTTTTTTCGAAAAGTAAACGACTAATTTTAGGTTTCAGCATGATCAAATAGTCCCATTCGATCTCCTTCCATGATTTCAAATCAAGAGTTTGTACCTTGAAAGTTCTCAGAATTGTTGCAAGCATTATTTTCACTGACATCATTCCATACCTTAAACCTAAGACGAAGATAAAAATTAGTACCACTGGTGACAAATACAGACCTATACAGTTTCTGCTACCAAAACTAAAAGGAATGTAGGAACAGCGATGTCTTTTCGTAATTTTATCGGGAAGAAACCGATCAGGATCAAATTTTTCGGGCTCTGACCATACTTCCGGATCCCTGTGTAGTAGGATTATAGGAACGAATAAATTAGACCCGGCGGGAAAAATATATGGGTCTGGAAAACAAAGGTGTGTTTTTTGGAATCCAAGTCCTAAAATACATTACCACATTTAATGTCTTCGTCGGTATATCGCAAAATGAAGGGAATGATAGGGACTAATCTCATCGTTTCTTTTATCACACGTTTTAGATAATCCAGACGACTGATGTCTTCCAAAGTCGGATTTTTTTTTATGGTTGGTAGAACTGAAACGAGTTCCTGGAATACTTTTTCCTGAAAAGATAACTTTATCGTGGTATAAGTATTTTGGCATAATTTACCTGAATGTCTGGATAGATTCCTAAAATCGTTAAAACTATATTGACTGTTAGTGCTGTCGTTTCACTCGACGCTACAAGCATCAAACTCATTTCTTCCAGAATTTCTTGGTCGGCGATGTGCTTTGTTTGGTTTAATTTAATCAAATGCGGTAGGAAACGCTGACTTCGACCTGAAAATTCAGATTTGCGTTCTTCTGATATTATCTGTAAAAGCGAAAATAAAAATTTAATTTTTCGAACAAAATATATAATACGTACATTGTTGATAACTGCGTGAGCAGTTGGACAAGCCGATTCAAACTCCTTATTTAAGCTAGATTTTTGCCAAAAGAAATCGATGAGCAGCCAAAATTTATGGAATCTTTGTATAAATGTGTCTTCGATTCTGAAATTAAAAATCAATAAAACTGATAAACAAAACCAACTAGGTACTTACTTGACGGTAACTGGAATGAGACGTCTTAGTTCTTTTATCAGATGGGGTTTTACGGTGGTTAAAGTTGCTGTTGAAATTCGATTGTTACATAAATCGAGAGTCAATAAAGAAATTTTTACCTAACGCGGAATCCAGTGTTTTTTCCCAGATGACTGAAACGAGATCCGTTTGTTCGCTTCCTTCAGCATCGCTCAAAAACTCCACCATTTCCCTCGAATACTTGACAAATACGTCATGGAATGAATTTAAAATCGTCGAATTAAACGAGGGATTGATCATTTTGCGATGTTCTTTCCAGAGATTGACTGCGAATTTTGCGATTTGTTACTGTGGGTTAAATATATTCTAATACCTTTTAGTATCAGAAGGCTGTCTTTTATTACACCACCAAGATTGTCGTAAAAAGGCGATTTGCTTAGACAATTTGTTAATATTTTTTCTACATCTGTTGGTCGCGTGGTCATTATGTACACCTCTGAGCCTGCCCAGAATTTTGTAACCGGTTTACAGGAGTCCAGATTTCGATAAATCAGGTCGAAAAAATCTGATAAATAAAATTCCTATTTTGTCAAAATGAAATTTTATTACTCACTATTTTTTGTTGCAGACAAGAGGAATGCACTTCCTAGAAGGGGCACCGAGAATGGTCCAGGAATTTTCCAAGCGTGATACAACAACCATCGTTTCTTCCAAAGAACCGAAATGATGATAAAAATCACACAAGTGATAAAAATCCAGAAAACCATATTAGAGGTAAGGTCAGTCACCAACGGTTTTAACATTAGACAAAGAAACCTCACGGCAGTTTTTATATATTTATCTGTGCAACCTGTTTATATGTAAAAAATACTAGTTTTATTCTTAATCCTTGCTTAATGTAATTAAACGTTAATAAGCAAAGAATCAGTTTTAATTGTTAAGTCTTCAAGGACTTTCGCACATTGTTTGCATTTTTTCCTTGTTTTTGTGTTTGGTCCCTCAACTTTACTAGTTGTTTTGGAGGAAACAAATTTGGGAACAAAGAAAAATCCGTTTTTCTACTCCCATTCATGAAATCACACGTTCACACACCGATTGCAGCGTGTGAACTTGCATATTTAATACCGGTCAATCGTAAGTGCGGCTTTGTAAGAAATTTTCCATCAGTTAATTTGTCAAAATTGAAGCAAACTGCCGTAAAAAAATCATTGAATTCCTAAAACTTATAAAAAATTCTTAAAATATCAATATGAAACTTCCTTCATTCATGACATTCGAATATGAATATTAATAAGTTTTTTGTCGGCATAAATATTTGCTTTTAAACGATTATTAATTCGAAAAAAACTAGGTTGACGTATTTATTACGATTAAATATTAAACAACGCATAATTCTTGGTTTAATTATTCCAGATTTTAAGTTTTTTGAGTGTTTCACCAGTAGCAGACCGAAAAATGAGATTTAACTTTGAAAAAAAAGATCGACATTTCAATTGATAGATTTTTTAAAATAAGTGATTGTCTATTGTTTATTTAATCATTCATTCTTCGAAGGAAATTCAATTTTTAGACGAGGAGAGAGCATGTTTCGCTTCAGCTCTCATCACTTCACTAACCAGTTATTTACCTAAATAATCACATTTATTTAAATTTAATTTTTGATACTCTTTTCCGCACCACCTATGAGGTAAAGTATTATAGGGCCGTTTTTTTTTACCTGGTATCTCCAGTAGACCTATCCCGCTAGTACTATTTATTCCTGGGAATGCAAATGAAACTTTTTAAATTTACAATTTTTTTTTAGAATTTGTCTGATGGATTGACTTCTTTTATAACGAGAATCTACTATCTCCGGAAGTAAGGCATATAAATAAAATTTTTCTAGGGGCTCTATCATATTATATGCCCGAAATTTATCGTCTCGTTGAATTATGCAATTTTTTTTGTTTAACTAAGAATTAATTCTTTAATTGTGTTTGATACAAACAAAATGCCCTAAATTAACAATACTGGTGGAATCGTAATCATCTAATAGATTTTTTTGAGAAAGTACAATCATTTTTATGTTTTAGCAGCATTGTGTTCTATTTTCTAATAATTTTTGCATATTTTTAGTCACAATTTTGGTAGTTATTTTTTACTTTCGCTTTTAGCAATAATAAATAATCCAAACATGAAAAAATAAAAAAAATAAAAAAAATAAAAATTGGAAAATCTAAAATTTAAAAATCGAGAAATTGAAAAATCGGATCATTGAAAAATCGAAACATCGAAAAATTTGAAAATCGAAAAAGTCTACACATGCTAAAAAAACAGGCAAAATGACGCCCCGCCCGCCCGCCCTATCTCCATTGTGTTGATTTTTTTTATTCGTCGTGAGGCAATGGGGCGGAGCTTAACTGCAAAATCCTTATTTCATTCACTACGAGAAATTAAAAACATGTTTTTGAGTATCGTATTATTCAAAGAATACTATATATATTAAGAAAAAATTAAAGCCAAAGATTAGGCCCCACCCATACCCGCCCCTATATCCATTCTCAATTGTGATGAATGTTGTATTCGTTGTCAGATCAAGAGGCGGGGCTTAATTGCAAGATCCATATTTCTCTACAGAAATTTACCATTTCAAACATGTTTAAAGTTTCTTGTTCTGAAAAGACGACTACGTATATTAAGAAAAAAGGCAAATTATAAGCCCCACCCACCCACCCTATCTCAATTGTAATGATTTTTTTTAATCGTCGAGATCCAACGCATCGGTAAATAATTCCAAATTCGTATTATTTCTCTGCAAGAAATTATCATGTAAGACATGTTTTTGAGTATAGTTTTATTCAAAGAATACTAAGTGTGTATATTAAGGAAAAATTAAAGCCAAAGATTAAGCCCCACCCATACCTGACTTCGTCTAAGTAATAATAAAATTTTTATTCGTTGGCACACCTGGGGGCGGAGCCTAATTGCAAAATCCCTATTTCCTTATAAAAATTTACCATTTTAAACGTGTTTTAAGAAAAAAAATTGAGACGGTGTGGGTGGGCGGGGTTTATATTTTGCCTTTTTTTCTTAATATGTTTTTTTTAAGAAATAAGTATTTTGCAGTTAAGCCCCGCCCTCTTGGTACACGGTGAATAAAAAAAAATCATCACAATTGGGACAGGGCGGGTGGGCGGGCTTACATTCTGCTTTTTTGCTTTAATATGAGTACACTTCTTTTTACAACATGAAACTTAAAACATGTTTAAAATGGAAATTTTGTATAAGGAAATATCGATTTTGCTATTATGCTCCGCCCCGTAACTACAAAATCCCTATTTCCTTGCGAAAATGTACTATTTTAACCATATTCTAGGTCTCCTGTTGTCAAAAAATGGTTATGAATATTAAGAAAAAAAGGCAAAATATAAGCCCCGCCCACCCGCTCTGTCTCAATTCTGATGACTTTTTTATAGGTACGTTGTAAGCCGAGGGGTGGAGCTTAATTGTAAAATACTTATTTTTCTACGAGAAATTACCATGTGAAATATGTTCTTAAGTAGAAAACTAAATGTATTAATTAAAAAAGAGAACCAAAAGAGAAGCTCCACCCATCCGTCTCGATCTCAATCGTGATGAATTTTCCATTCGTTGTCAGACCGAGGGGCGGAGCGTAATTGCAAAATCGGTATTTCCCTATACAAATTTACCATTTTACACATGTTTTAAGTTGTTTGTTCTGAAAAGACGACTACGCATATTAAGAAAAAAGGCAAATTATACGCCCCGCCCACCCACCCTATCGCAATTGTGATGATTTTTTTTTTATTCGTCATGAGCCAAAGGGGCAGAGCTTAACTGCAAAATCCTTATTTCTCTACGAGAAATTAAGAACATGTTTTTGAGTACCGTGTTGTTCAAATAACATTAAGAACAAATTAAAGCCAAAGATTAAGCCCCACCCACACCTGCCTTGATTTAAATAATAATAAAGTTTTTATTCGTTGACAGACCTAGAGGGGTGGAGCCTAATTGCAAAATCCAGATTTCCTTACAAAATTGTATCATTTTTAACGGAAAATTGAAAAATTGAAATAGAGAAGAACCGAAACTCGAGAAATCAAAAATCTAGAATTTTAAAAATTGAAAAATTAAAATATCGAAAAGTTGAAAAGTTGAGAAATCGAAATATAAAACAGCCGATAATTGAAAAATCGAAAGTTTAAAAAACGAAAAACTGAAAATCGGGAAATCCAGAAGGCGAAAAATCGCAAGCTTATAAAATCAAAAAATTGAAAAATCAAAATCCTGAGAAATTGAAAAATTGAAACATCGAAAACCTGAAAAATCGAAACTTTGGGAAGAAATGGGAAAATAAAAAAAAAAAGATTACTTAAAAAATCGGAAAACTGAAAATTTAGAAACGTCAAAATTTGAAAAATTCAAAAATTGAAAAATCGAAATATTTAGAAATCGTAAATTGAAACGGATAAAAATTGAGAAATTGTATCATTGCAACATCGGAAAATGGAAAAATCGAAAAATAAAAAAATGAAGAAACGAAAATTTGAACAATGGAAAAATTGAAAATGCCCAAAATTGAAGTACTAAAAAATTGAAACGTCTAAAGTAGAAAACTCGAGAAGTCTAAAAGCCGAATAATCTCATTAATGTATTTATAAACCACAAGTTCAGGATTATGCTATAGACAAAACTGTTGAACTTCCTTGTCCACTTTATTTACAAAAATACTTTGCACATTTAGAATCGTCCCCTAATATGTGGTTGGATGTCATTTTTTAAATTATTTTTTTTTTATGCCAAGGAACGTTTCCGTTTTTTCTGTATCTTATATCTGGAAATCTAACCTTGAAGCGTTATATTCTGCCTCGATACCTTTGGCTAGGAAAAAATACGATCAACTGCAAAAACTGAAGCTGTTCGTGTCATTTTAGACGGAATTACCATGGCATTACAGATGGCTATCGAAGTGATGACGAGTTCGACGAGCAGTTTTTCTTTTTTCTTATGTGAAATAAATAACTTTTTTTCAGGGAAACATTGAGGGGTAGACCTTAGTACCGACCATTCAAGATGGACTTGGTTCATTTTTTCATACAATATTGTAACACAGGATTAAACAATTGCATTTTTTTTACTGTTATATGTATTTGGACATAAACAGTTTATTTTATATACTTTAATTTTTTCTTCTTCTTCTTGCTGTATCTCTTCTTTCTTTTCTTTGCATCGTTTTCTATAATTATTTTTTGCTTGCCAGTACTCTTCTTTTATACCTTTCCCCTTTTTCCACCTTCGTAAACATTTCCTTGCTTCTATTTTTAAATCTCTGCATCTGCTATCCCACTATCTGTTTCTCTTTTCTAAATTTGTCGTTGCAATTTCTTTTCTTATGGCTGCTTTTTCAATTTCTCTTTTTAATTCTTCCATTTTCTTTTCAGTTCCTTTTTCTTTAAATTCCACTTCCAACATTTTTTTTTATAATGCTCAATTCTTTTTTCATTCCATACCCATATCTTCTTCTCTTTTCCTACTTCATTCCTTAAGCATCCGCTCCCTCTACTTATGCCCCTCGATTTTACTTCTAGTGGCATGTGATCGGAGTCCACTCTTTCTCCTATTTTGAATGTTTCTACCTCTTCTTCTGCTAATCCGTTTACTATTACGTAGTCTATTACCGATTCCCCTCTTTTAGCTATCCAGGTAAATTCCTCTTCCTCGTCTCCTTCCTTCACCCCATTCAAGACTTCCCAACCTCTTTCTTCAATTAATTCCCATAGCAATTTTCCGTCTTTATTTTCTACTTTATCTTTCGATTTTCGTGTGTTTTCCCCGTCTTTTTCCCTGCTTTTGTTCCCTATTCTGGCATTAAAGTCCCCTCCTAACAGTAGAAATTCTTCTTCGGACTCTTCGATTTTTTCTTGTATTTCTTGTTTCGTGTTTCTCATTCCTCTACTATATATTGTGCAGATTCTCCACCTTTTTTATTTACAGTCAGTTTTCTTTCAACTATGCCTTCCATTTCTATTGCCCCCTCTTCTGTTATGATTCCACCTTTTGCTCTACCCTTGCGGTTTTCTTTTTTTGTCCCTTGCTATTTCCATTGAAATTCCTTTGGCAACACGTCTTTCAGTTTGTTCCAGTCTCTCTCTAGTATCCATGTTTCTGTTAGTCCCACAAAATCAAAATTTTTAACGTAGTCCCAAAATAAATTATCTTTCTTTTTCAAACCCGCAATATTCCAAAAGAGTAATTTTAAACTACTTTTATCTTCCCCGTTCTTCTTTCCCATTCCCCTATTATGTACAAAATCTACATTCTTAAACCTAAAATCTTTATTTGTCCCATCATTACTACCCCTCCCCTTTGTGTTTCTTTCTTCGGTTAGTGCTGACTTCATTTGCGAAATTTTTCTTCCAATTTTCCTTTATTTTCATTCCATATATACATTTTGTCTCCTGCTTCCAGCTTCTTATATCCCACCCTTGTTGTGTATCCTTTTTTTCTTTCCTCTTTAGCTATCTCCCTAATTCCTTTTTGAATTTTTTGCTCTTGTACTGTCCAATCATTATCAATTCTCTTTCCTCTCAGTTTATTTTTATTCTTCATCACCTCTTGTTTTTCCTCCCAAAGCGTCTTAACCAGTATTTTCTTGCTTTCCTCTTTCCCTATAATTATTGTTTCCAATACTTTTACCTCTACCTCAATTTCTTTTTTCAAAAATTCCTCTACTTCTTTTGCATCTGTTTTTCCCTTATTTCCATACCCGTAATTATGAAATTGTTTCCTCTTTTTTGCCTCTCTTTTTTTTCCAACTTCTTCTCTAAATTATTGATTCTTTCTTCGAAGCTTCTCTCCTTTTCTTTCCATTCTTCTCTTTCTCTTTCCAGTATTCCATTTATTGTCTGTAATTCTTTTTTTACCCCTCTATTTTCTTCTCTCAGTTGTTTCATTTCTTCCATTAGTTGCTTCATCATTT
Organism: Zophobas morio; assembly: GCF_036711695.1. Taxonomy (NCBI): domain Eukaryota; kingdom Metazoa; phylum Arthropoda; class Insecta; order Coleoptera; family Tenebrionidae; genus Zophobas; species Zophobas morio. The sequence goes on along the minus strand of NW_026972123.1, from coordinate 3,002,591 downwards.
CCATCAACGGATTCGACATAACCTTGCTGTTTTTCTTGTCTCACCAGTTGCACTCGCGTTTTTTTTTTTTTTGTACGAAATATTCTCTTGTGCTTCTTTTACTATCACGCAATCACACTTGTTACCCCTGGAAATCACTGTATACTATGACTTTAACTTCAGCTGTTGCTAACAATGTGCACTCGCTCGCTGCTCAGTCAAGAAAAAAATTTTCCTAGTAACGCCAGTGACCTTTTGGCATTAGTTTTGAATTAAAAATTGCTGTCACTTGTCAGTGTTTGCTCTACTCTTATCATTATATTATTATTATTTAGGTACACTAGCATGACCTACTTAGGGGTGCAGGTTTTATTGTAATTTATTGAAATGTCAGCTAAATGTCATTCCGAAATGTCAAATATATAGTTATGTTAAATTGGGTTTTGAGGTGTTGGATAAAGTTTTGTATGCCACGCGTGTATTCAGTATAGAAATCACTTGAGAAACGTACCCCACTAAGGGACTTATATTTTTCATTTGTTTTTTGGGAAATTATTTTTACAATTTTATTACATATTGAAGGAGTTTGTGTTTTTCCTTGACATGACCGTTTACAAGGAGTATTACCCTACTATTGAATTAAGTCTTCAAGGACTTTTACAGAAAATAATAACTAAATTTTGTAAAACCCTCATCATCCTAAATAATTATTGTTATTAAATAAGGTTCTGATTGAAATGGCAAAATAAACTATTAAAAATAATTACATAAATAAATAATTATTACCCGTTTTTGGAGATTTTTTATTTTGTTAAAGAACACACAAAAAAAAATTAAAATATGATTAAATACCGCTCAGTGTTTTACTATATTTTGCTATCATGCCATCAAAACGTTCTTTTTTCGAAAAGTAGACGACTATTTTTAGGCTTCAGCATGATCAAGTATTCCCACTCGATGTCCTTCCATGATTTTAAATCAACAGTTTGTACTTTGAAGCTTCTCAAAATCGTTGCAAGCATTACTTTTACTAACATCATTCCATACCTTAAACCTAATAGAAAGATAAAAAAAAAACAATTGTCTACAGATACAGACCGATGCAATTTCTACTACCAAAACTGAAAGGAATGTATGAACAACGATGTCTTTTTGCAACTTCGTCGGGAAGAAACCGATCTGGGTTAAATTTTTCCGGTTCGGGCCACACGTCTGGATCTCTGTGTAGTAGTATTATAGGAACCAAGATGTTAGATCCGGCAGGGAAAACATAAGAGTCTGGAATAAGGGTGTTTTTTTGGAATCCACGTCCTAAAATATGTACATTACCACATTTAATGTCTTCATCGGTAAATCGCAAGATGAAAGGAACTATAGGAACTAATCTCAAAGTTTCTTTGATCACGCGGTCTAGATAATCCAGACGACTGATCTCTTTCAAAGTCGGATCTTTTTCGATGGTTGGTAAAACCGAGACGAGTTCCTGGAATACTTTCTCCTAAAAGAGCAACTTGATAGTGGTATTATTTAGTATTTTGACACTATTTACCTGAATGTCTGGATAGATTCCCAAAATGGTTAAAACCATATTGACTGTGAGTGCTGTCGTTTCACTCGATGCTACAAACATCAAGCTTGTTTCTTCCAAAATTTCTTTCCGGGTGATCTGGTTGGAATGGTTTAATGTATTCAAACGAGGCAAAAAAAGCTCATTTCGAATAATATCACCTGAAAATTGTATTGATTCAGACAAGAGAGTATTTCTGGTTTCGGTTCCACACGATTTGTGTTCTTCTGCTATTATCTACAAAACCAAAGCAAAAATTTCGTTTTTTGGACAAAGTAATACGTACGTCTTCGGCAATTCCGTGACTAGTTTGACAAGCCGCTTGATATTCCTTGTGTAAGCTGGACAACTTCCAAACGAAATCGATCAGAAGCCAGAATTTATGAAATCTCTCTATAAATATTTCTTCGATTCTGAAATCAACATTTATAAATAGTGTTAAACAAGAACAGGGACTTGCCTCGTGACAGCTGTAATACCACGTCGTCGGTCCTTTATCGCATGCGGTTTCACATTTGTTAAAGTGGCTTTAAAATAGTAACAATAATAACAAAAATTGACTCGAAAATATTTTACTTAAAGAAATATCCAGTGTTTTCTCCCATATGACTGAAACGAGATTCGCTTGTTCACTTCCGTCCGCATCGTTCAAAAACTTCACCATTTCCTTTGAATACTTGACAAATACGTCATGAAATGAATTTAAAATCTTCGAATTGAAAGAAGGATTGATCATTTTGCGGTGTTCTTTCCAGAGACTGACTGCGAATTTTTCAATTTGTTACTGTGTGTTAAAAGTATTTGAGTACCTTTTAGTGTCAGCAGGCTGTTTTTTATTACACCACCAAGATTGTCGTAAAAAGGCGATTTGCTTAGACAATTTGTTAATATTTTTTCTAGATCTGTCGGTCGCGTGGTCGCTATATACAACTGTGAACCTGCCCAAAATTTTGTAACTGGTCTACAGGAGTCCAGAGTTCGATAAATCAGGTCGAAAAAATCTAATAAATAAAATTTTAATTTTGTAAAAGTGAAATTTTATTACTCACCATTTTTTGTTGCAGACAACAGGAATGCGCTTCCTAGCAGGGGCACCGAGAATGGTCCAGGAATTTTCCAAGCGTGATACAACAACCATCGTTTCTTCCAGAGAAACGAAATGATGATAAAAATCACACAAGTGAGAAAAATCCAGGAAATCATATTGGAAGTATGAACAGTTACCAACGACAATACTAGACAACAGGATCCCAATGAAGCTTTTATATATTTGTCTACGCAACCGGTTTACACGCAAAAAGTACTTAACCCGTTTCTTTTTTTATGTAATTGAACGTTAATAAGCCAAAAATTAGCTTTAATTGTATTTATTCGTCTGCATCGATGTCAGTGTGCTCAAGGACTGAATCTTGAAGGATTTTGTTTTTGTGTTTGGTCCTACAACATTACTAGTTTTTTATTATATTTTTTTTAATCTGTTATATTAATTATATAACTATATATTATTATAATCGTCTAAAAATTCTATAAAATTCCGGGGTATAGATCTTGACGTGCTGATTCCAAGAATGTAGCGAATTTAAAAAAAAAATTTTTTAGAGAGTAGGTCATTTGCCAATATCAGTCTTATCTCAGCAGGTACTAGCCACACCCACCCACCCTCACTTTTCTTAGAGGGTTTATCATTTGCCAAAATCGATCTTATTTTATCACGAGGGGTAAACCGCCGACCATCAGGTGTACAATTGATTTCCTTTTGACAATGATTTCCTGTTGATTTCCCCCGATTTCTTTTGATTTCCTCTGATTTCCTGTGATTTCCTTTGATTTTCTTTGATTGTCTGTGATTTCCTGTGATTTCCTCTTGATTTCCTATGATTTCCTTTTGATTTCCTCAAAATTTGTTTACATAATGTACTACAGGGCGATTGTTAACTATTTACTTCCCGAGCGTAAGCAAAGGAAGTATTTTTAACTTGACTTTTTTGTTTTGCCGATAATGCTGTTGAATTTAAACCTTTTTACTTCCCGAGCGTAAGCAAAGGAAGTATTGTAATCGAGTCCGTCGGCCGACTCTCTACTTTTACGTTTTCTCGATCTTTCATGACCCCTAGAAGACGAAGAAATAGATCTCCCATTTCCGTCTGTCTGTCCGTCTGTTCGTCTGTCCGTCCGTCTGTCCGTCCGTCTGTCAGTCCGTCTGTCCGTCCGTCTGTCCGTCTGCCGTCCCGGATTTTTATTAGACAGATAATCTCCGAAAGTACTCGACCGATTGTTGTGAAATTTTGTACTTATATTAAGAATATCATGTAGATGGTAAAACGCTAACCAAAATTTGTCTAATCATCCCCACAACTAATGCGATGACGTCACTTCAAAATTGTACATAGTAAATGGGTTTTCAATTGTATAAAATAACATAGTCCTACACATGTAGTTTGCAACTCTGAATCGATTTTTCACCCGAAACGTCCAGATTTTTGGAAAAAAAATCAAAATTATAAAACAACATTTTGAAATTTAATTTTTAATCTGCTAACCAGAATGCTTTGAAATGTTGCAGATGTTTTAAGGCTATAAAGAGCATCATAAATCTTTAGTCAAAAAATATTTGCTTATCCCCCCCAAAAACTTGATGACGTCAGCTCAAAAGTTTGTGGAATAAATCATTTCTAAAATGTACAAAATATGATGAGTCTGTACTTGTGATCTATCACTCCATTCATATTTTTTGGATTTGCATATACAGGGTGACTCAAAAAAATTAATGAATGCGTAAATTTATTTTACTGATTTACTCAGAAACTACAAAACCGAATGCTTTAAAATCTTGCAGATGTTTTAAGGTTATAAAGAGCATAATAAATGTTTAGTCAAAATATATTTGCTTATCCCCTCCAAAAAATTGATGACGCCAGCTCGAAAGTTTGCTGAATAAATCCTATCTAAAATGTACAAAATATGGTGAGTCTCTTCTTGTGATTTATCATTCCATTAAAATTTTTTTGATTTGCATATATAGGGTGACTCAAAAAAATTAATGAATGCGTAAATTTATTTCATTGATTTAATCAGGAACTACAAAACCGAATGCTTTGAAATCTTGCAGATGTTTTAAGGTTATAAAGAGCATAATAAATTTTTAGTCAAAATATATTTGGTTATCTTCTACAAAAAACTGATGACGTCAGCTCAAAAGTTTGCCGAATAAATCGTATCTAAAATGTACAAAATATGATGAGTCTGTGCTTGTGATTTATCATTCCATTCATATTTTTGGATTTGCATATGCAGGGTGACTCAAAAAAATTAATGAAGGCGAGAATTTATTTTATCGATTTAATCAGGAATTACAAAACCGAATGCTTTGAAATCTTGGGAATATTTTAAAGTTATTATAAGCATGGTAAACTTTTGTTCAAAATGTATTTGTTCATCCCTCCTAAAAAAATTGATGACGTCACCCTTAAATTTTGCTGAATAAATCCTATCTAAAATGCAAAAAATATGATGAGTTTGTACTTGTGATTTATCATTCCATTCATATTTTTTAGATTTTCTTAAGAGGTGGTTCAAAAAAATTAATGAAGTCAATTTATTTTATTGATTAAATTAAAGGCAACACTTATTATTAGTATTACACCCCAACCAACCCAATTTGGTAGACACAAAATTTGTTAAAGGAAAAACTCGGTTGAAACATAAGGGTAGCACGCTTATTTACATCGACTTTAACATTACAGACCTGCATTTGTTTTATGCGCTCACTTGGTTCCGCGAATGTGAAATAGACATGTTTATAATCAACCAATTGTGAATTTCACCGTCAAGAATTAAAATAAAACCCAATGTTTTATATAATAAGCGGAAGTCGAAGCAATAAAACCGATGGTCGTTTTGTTTACAGTTTCTCTGTTTGACTCTCACGTATGCTGTTACGCCTGTCATCTTAAATTAAGAATGTTTATACATACACGATTTTCAGTTGCCTCTGATACGTATACGTGAGTAAATTGTTTCGTTATTTTATTGATTATTACAAATCAATATTCAAAACGACCCAATTCATTTTCTAGAAAATTTGAGAATATAATAATTTTATTCTTAGTATTACACTACATCTATCCCAACTGATATACGTGTCCTTGCAAAAATGTTGATGACGTCATCGCAATTTTTTTTTAAATTTCCACTACAAAAATGTAATGAGAAAAAAAACACAATAAGCATGCAGTCGTCAAGTTTCCGACAGCGAGGGAAGTACTGTCTAAACTCTTTAGACCAATTTTTTTAGTTCTGGCACCAATTATACGTCCTACCCCAGACAGTGCATTGTAACGGTAGTATATGGGTCGCAATCATTATCTACCTCCCTCGCCTTCACAGCTAATCGGTACTCTTCTTTATAGTGAACCAAGAGCTATAAGGTTATATGGCCATCATAAAAGTAGTTGACCGCAAATAAATACCCCCTTTGTGTGGTTCGCACTAAGCTTACCGGTTGGCAATAAATCATCTTCTAAACATTTCTTGCTCATATTTAACAGGGCCGGCTTTCAAAGCGAGTGGTTATTTCGGAACCCTCAGCGGCTGCAGGTAGTAAAGAAATAGTGGAGTGGTGGATTTTCATATTTAGTGAAAGCCGCCCCTGAACGAAACCACAAGAGCCGGTCGAGCTGCAGTGGACACGTTATTTACGACCCTAAAACCTTTTCTATTGTAAACAACTTAACTTCGACACAATGGGATGATTTTATGATGGCCATATAACCTTACAACTCTTGGTTCACTATACCTGCGTTTTGGTTTGTTCTTCGAAAAGTGCTTCGATGCTCTTTAGAACTGCTTTACGATATGTCGCCTGGGGTATTTGAGGGATATCTAGAGCTGAACAAAATTCTGAAATTTGAGAATAACCTACGACCGTTGATCTAGCTCCACAAATAGCTGCATAATTGACTTTGTATATATGATTTTCAGGTTCAGTACAAAGATTACCGAATATTCCGTACATATGAAATTTGTAGTAGAAAACAATTTTTAAACGATAACAATTTTCATGAGTTATTTCAATATTATCTAAAATACTGATTGATTTCAGTGTTGTTAATAAGTGGCCTATGTCAACAATTCTACGTCCAGTACTAATTTCTCGACGTGTCATGACCTCTAGAGTACGAAAAAAGTGGTCTCCCGTTTTCGTATGTCCGTCTGTCTGTCTGTCTGTCTGTCTGTCTGTCTGTCTGTCTGTCTGTCTGGTGTCTGTATCCATTTTTTATTAGACAAATGTTCTCCGAAACTACTGGATCGATTATTGCCATATTTTGTATGTATATTAGAAATATCATGTAGATGGTTAAACGCTAACTAAAATTTGGCAAATCATCTCCACCACCAATGGGATGACGTCATCTCCAAAATTTATAATACAAAATTTTTTAAATTTGAGAAAATTAGATACTCCTGCACTTGTGGTGTGTAAATCCGTGTAGAATTTTCACCCTAGACAGCTAGAATTTTTGGACAAAATTTTAACGTATCCGGGTTCTCATAAAAAAATAAAATTCGCATAATCAAATTTTATAATTTTTCGAAAAAGCTGGGTTTGTTGTATTGTATTTCAGAGGCGAGAGAAGTTCTGTTGAAATAACCTTCCACCAATTTGCTTAATTCAAAATACATTCCGAGAGGTAACTAGGTATGTACCTACCTAAATTTCTAAAATTTCGGGTTGAAAAATTCCAAGATTACTAAGAAATACTCACAATAACGAACCTTCGTACCTACAATAAAATATTCTTGGAAATTTAATTTTACTTTTCTACCTACTTACAGAATATGCCCAACACGTACGAATTTTTATGGAAACAGGAATTTAAAAATAAGAGGAAGAATTATGGTCGGAATTGTATATATGAACAAGCATTTTTTTGTTGTGTGTATTGCGAGTAAAGATCTCAACAGTCTCTGACAATGATTTTATTAATTTATTTTAAAACACACATTTGGATTTTTTCTTTTCTTATGACAGTAAATTAGGTTAAACCGCATATCCAAAATTCTCTTTCGAGGATCGAATAAAGCAACAAAAAAAAACGCTAGAAAAAAAATCCGATTAAAAGGAAAAAAGAAAAAAACAATTACATTTTGGTCCGTTTTATTTCTCTCATTTATAGCCCGGGAAATTTAAAAGAACTGGTTGTCAAACCACTGATATTGCTGTCGCCTTGTTACGTCCAATTTATAATCCAGACATTTTCTCCTACAACAAAAAATTCAATAGTTGAAAACCTGAACTACAAGAAAGGATAATCCTTTACCCCCTCCAACGCACACATTTAACAATAGGATAGTCCCTCTCATAACATTGCGATCCCAAAACGTTGAAGTACGAAACCCCGATCCTTCTGGATATAGAGTCGCCGGCGTTTTTCAAACAACTGTAAAACTCCCGATCACAACTGCAGTGCAATCTTGTGTTGGAAGCAGTGTTGGTCAAACTGTACTTGGATTCTTCAGGCTTCATGATGTCTGGACATTGCCGGTGTCCTCGGCAACACTCGTCAGTCCTGGCGAATATTCCCAGTCTACCATCGTCCACATTAATGCCGGCTTTGTCACCGCACCATAAAGTACCTAAGATATAGATATTACATTTTTCGAAAAAATCTGTACTTGTACGTACCTGGATATCTTGCATTCAGTCCTACTTCGAACTTGTCCTCAGAGCCTTCCTGGTAGTTCATTTCGGGCACATCGTAAGAATTGAACTTCGATTCCTTTTGTGCTGCTTCCGCTAAACCAAAAATGTCTTTCAACAGGAAAGAGAAAAATTTTAGAACTTCACGGCTGTCTGAAGGGTGCGGCTTTTCTACAACGCCAACGTATTGTGAGTCATTGTGCTGTTGTGGAAGACCTATTAGTAAAAGAATAGAAGTTAAAAATTGTAATGAAAAATTGGTCCAACGTTGTTTTGACAGAACTTAGTCCGCCTCTGAAATGTAGACCAAAAGTCCCACTTTAAAGATTATAAAATTTGACTTTGAGGTTTTTTATGATAAAAATATATCTATAAAGTATGTTTGAAAATTCGTTGAAATTCCAGAAATTGAAACTGAAATGTTGAAAAATCGACATTCAAAAACTTGAAAAATCTAGAAATCGAAAAATTTTTAAAAAAGAACAGCCGAAATGTTGGAAAATCAAAAACTGAAATATGTACCAACAAACTGAAAAATTTGAAAATGGAAATCTCAAAACACTGAAAATCGAAAAATGTAAAATTTAAAAACCGAAACATTGAAAAATCGAAAAACTGGAAAATCAAAATAACAAGAAATCGAGAAATCCAAAAATCTAAAGTTTAAAAAGTCGAAAAATTGAAAAAACCAAAAACTAAAAAGTTGAAAAATTGAAAAATCGCGAAACTGAAAAATTCCAGAACTAAAATGGCAAAAAACTGGAAAATCGACAAATTGAAAAATCGGAAAATTGAACAATCGAATGATCGAAACGTAGAAATCTCAATAAATCAAGAAATAGAAAAATTGAAAAATTAGTTCATCAAAAAATTTAAAAAACTGAAAATTTTAAAAATTCAAAAACTTGAAAATTGCCAGCACTGAAATATCGAAAATTGAAAAACCGAAACTCGACAAATTGAAGAAAAATTGAAAAAGCGAAATCTCGAAAAGTCGCAAAAATTCAAAAAATTGATAAACTGAAAAATCTAAAACTCGAGAAATCGAAACATCGAAAAAACGAAAAATTAATTAAAAAAATTAAAAATCGAAGAATTAAAAAATCGAAAAATCATAAAACTGAAGAATCGAAAAATTGAAAAATCGAAAAAACGAAACATTGAGAAATCGATACATGAAGCAATCAAGAATTCGAAAAGTCCAGAGATCGAAAAATTTGGAAATTAATATTTGAAAAAATTGAAATAATTTAAAATCTTAAAAAAACGTTAAATTGGTAATCGAATAATCCAAACCTAGATAAATCTATAAGATATATCAAGAAACACAAAAATTGAAAAATCGAAAAACTGAACAATCAATAAAACTTAAAAACCGAAAAATTGAAAAACTGAAAAATCTAAAGGTCGCTAAATAAAAATATCGAATTAGAAATATTTAAAAATGCTAAAAATTGATAAACAGAAAAATCGAAGAACTGATAAATGTAAAAATCGGTAAGTCGAAGACTTGGAAAATTGCCAAGTTTAAAAATCCATCGAAAGAAAGAGAAATTGAAATATCGAAAAAAAGTAAAAATCTATAAATTGAAAAACCGAGAAATCGAAAAATTGAAAGCTTTAAAATCTAAAATTTAAAAATTCTAAAAACTGAAAAATAGAAAAATCTAGGAACTCAAAAACGGAAAATTCGATAATTCGGAATACTGAAAAAGTGAAAAATTGAAAAACTTCAAATCGAAACATTCAAAATTTAAAAATTCGAAAAATAGAAACATCGAAAAATCAAAAAATCGAAGAATCTAAAATTAAAAATAAAAAAATTGAAAAATCAAAAAACTGAAGTCTAAAAAATCGAAATTCGAAAAATTGAAAAATCAAAAATAAATTGAAGAATCCCGAAAGAGAAATATCGAAAAATTGAGCATTCGAAAAACTGAAAAAATGAGAATTGGAAAAGTGAAACATTTCAAAAGTCGAAAATCGAAAATTTAAAAAATTGAAAAATTAAAAAATCAAAAATTGGAAAAAACGAAAAATTGAAAAATTAAAAAAACGAAAAGAGATGAATTGAAAAAATCGAAAAATCGGAAAACTGAAAAATTGAAAAATTGAAAAATTGAAAACATTTAAAGTCGAAAAACCAAAATATTCAAAATTTAAAAATTCGAAAAATAGAAAAATCAAAACATCGAAAAATCTAAAATTAAAAAAATCGAAAAATCGAAAAATCGAAGAATCGAAAAACTGACGTATAAAAAATTGATAAATTGAAATTCGAAAAATTGAAAAATCAAAAACAAATTGAAGAATCCCAAAAGAGAAATATCGAAAAATTGAACAATCGAAAAACTGAAAAATTGAAAAATTGAAAAAATCTAAAGTCGAAAAATCTAAGTCGAAAAATCGAAAAACTCAAAATTTAAAAATTCGAAAAATAGAAAAATCAAAACATCGAAAAATCGAAAATTAAAAAAATCGAAAAATCGAAGAATCGAAAAACTAAAGTATAAAATATTGATAAATATAATGCGAAAAATTGAAAAATCAAGAACAAATTGAAGAATCCCAAAAAAGAAATATCAAAGAATTGAGCAATCGAAAAACTGAAAAATTGAAAAATTGAAAAAAATCCAAAGTCGAAAAATCTAAAAGTCGAAAAATCGAAAAATTCAAAATTTAAAAATTCTAAAAATAGAAAAGTTGAAAAATCAAAACATCGAAAAATCTAAAATTAAAAAAATCGAAAAATCGAAAAATCGAAGAATCGAAAAACTGAAGTATAAAAAATTGATAAATTGAAATTCGAAAAATTGAAAAATCAAAAACAAATTGAAGAATCCCAAAAGAGTAATATCGAAAAATTGTACAATCGAAAAACTGAAAAATTGAAAAATTGAAAAAAATCCAAAGTCGAAAAATCTAAAAGTCGAAAAATTGAAAAATCAAAATTTTGAAAAAACGAGAAATTGAAAAATTAAAAAATCGAAAAATGGGGAATTGAAAAAAATCGAAAAATCGGAAAATCGAGTTGTAGGTAGAGAATTTGAGAAATCGAAAAATCGTCAAGTGGGAATATCCAAAAATCGAAAGTCGAGTAGTCAAGAAGTCAAAATTTAGAAACACCAAAATTCAAAAAATTGGAAAATTGAAGCATGAAGCGATCGAGAAATCGGAAAAAAGTGAAAGCTTAAAATATAAATATTGAAAACATTTTGAATATAACAAAATCGAAAATTCGAAAAATGTAAAAATCTAGAAACTGAAAAACCGAAAGATCTAAATCCGAGAAATCGAAAAATTGAAATATTTAAAAATCTAAAATCTAAAAATTCTAAAAAGCGAAAAATAGAAAAATCTAGGAACTGAAAAATCGAAAAACTTGAAATAGAAAAAGTCTTAATTTAAAAAATGGAAAAACAGAAAAATCGAAAAGTTAAAAACTTGGAATCGAAAAATCTGAAATTAAAAAAATCGAAAAATCGAAAAATCGTGAAATTGAAAAATTCCAAAACTAATATGAAAAATTTGAAACTTGACAAATTGAAAAATAGTGGGAAAGAAATTAAAATTTGCGAATTGAAAAATTTTAAATACAAAAAACTCAACAAATCGATAAATCGAATAATTGATAAACCGAAAAAGCAAAAATCGTAAAAAAACGAAAAATAGAAATATCGAAAATTTGAAAAATCAAAAAATGTAAAATCGAAAATCGAAAAATTGAAGAAAAATTGAAAAATCGAGATCTCGAAAAGTCGAAAAATCGGAAATTTAAAAAACCTAAAAATTAAAAAATCAAAAATCTGAAATATTGAAAATTGAAAAACTGAAATTTCTAAAAATGGAGAAATCGAAACATCCGAAAGACAAACAATCAAGAAGGAAGAAAACATCCAACAATCGAAAAGTCGAAAAGTCAAGAAACTGAAAAGTAAAAAAATTGAAAAATTAGACATACCGAAAATTTAAAAATTGAAAAATTGTAGAATTGAGAATCGGAAAATCATAAAACTGATGAATCGAAAAATTGAAAAATCGAGAAACTGAAAAATTCAAAAACTGAAATGAAGAAAACCTGCAAAGTCGGAAAATCTAAAAATCGAACAGTCAAAAAGTTGGAAAATCAAAACATTGAAAAATCGATAAAGCGAAATACCGAGAAATCGAAACATGAAGCAATCGAGAAATCGAGAATTCGAAAGGTCCAGAAATCGAAAACTTGAAAAATTCAGGTATTCCAAAAGCGAAAAATTAAAATTTTAAGAAATTGAAGAAATTAAAAATCCAAAATTTAAAAATTCTAAAAATTAAAAAATCGAAAATCGGTAAATCGAAGCATCAGGAAATCGAAAAATAAAGCGATCGAGAAATCGGAAAAAAAGTCAAAAAATAAAATAGAAATCTTGAAAAAATGTAAATATAAAGAAATCGAAAAATGCAAAAACCTAGAAACTGAAAACCCGAAAAATCAAGAACAAATTGAAGAATCCTAAAACAGAAATATCGAAAAATCGAACAATCGAGAAACTGAAACATTGAGACATGGAAAAGTAAAAAAATCAAAAGTCGAGAAATCGAAAATTTAAAAATTCAAAAAATCGAAAAATCAAAAATTGGAAAAAACAAAAAATTCAAAAAATAAAAGATCGAAAAATTGATGAATTGAAAAAAATCGAAAAATCGGAAAATCGAAAACTTGAAAATTCGAAAAATTGAAAAATCGAAACGTTGTACAAGTTTAATTTTTTTCCAAAAATTTCGATCTTTAGAATCAAAATTCAAGACCACGTCATAAACCATGGTGGAGGAATACGTTATTTATAAAAAAAAAACATTACGTGGGGATCATTCAAATTTTGATTAGCGTTTTACCATCTACATGATATTCCTAAAACACATAAAATTTGACAATCGATCCGATAATTCCGGAGATTATTTGTCTAATAAAAATTGACACAGAGGGAGGGCGGACAGACGTGAAAGCAACCAAAAATGTCAACAAAGAAACTGAAGTATTTAAATATTAAATAATACTCCTATTCAGGATGAGAAAAAATCTGGATATGGAAGAACTATGGCAAATCTTCAAGAATATACTGGGAAGTGTACATGTCAAGGTCGTGAATATACAGGGTGATTCAATTATTCATTTGAGTATTTTTTTAAATCAAACTTATCCCATTCAGAGAACCGTCAAATTCATTACTCCGTTTTCAAATAACTAATCCCCGATAATTCACCTGGATATGCACTCTCAGTTTCTAAGCCTACGTGTTGGCTTGGGTTCTGTTGTAAGTCATCGGAATGTGGTGATGCAAGGGGTTGTTGTTCTAATTTTGGCACCCAACTGAACGGCTTGATCTCAGGTTTCGGGTGTATCCCGGAATCCTCTTGCACTGCTTCATGCTTAACATCATATTCGGCCATTCGTGCTGCAAAAAATGAAATATTTTAGTAAAATGGAAAACTTTCGTAACACTTTCACACCTTTACCGACAAAAATTGCCAAAATTAACACCACGTAAGTGAACATTTTTGACCAGTCATACGTCGCTAGTTAGAGCAAGTAAACTGAACAAAGTATATTATATTGTGGATATAATATACGCCAAAAATAAAGATATTTTTAATTTAAATTTCAAAACTGTTGCAATATAAAAATATTTTGTAGATGTTATAAACGAGAACAATGGGTGTTTAGCTTTTATTGGAGATTTGACACGCATGGGAAATTTTATGTGGGCTTTATGGTCGATTTAGAGCCGACTATCAAGTCTTTTAAAAAGTAATTACGTGTTTTGTGTGCTGCGTTATAGATAACACACGTTCCTGCAAATTTTGACTTGTTTTACCACTGAGCGTTGTAAAAGGCTCCCAGAATACGATAAAGTAGATCCTCTTTTTAATGGATCGTATCCTTGTTGTCTGTTTTCATTTACGTACTTTTAAACGTAACTACGCCTCTTTGTCCAGATTCATTTCTTTCATCTCCACGGTGTATTCTGACCGAAATTCCGCCATCGCTGTTGTATTTCGCCTCGTCCCCACTAGAAATTTTCAAAACGCCGCTTATGGTCGCATAGTGCTGATCTAAAACAAAGCAATGCTCAGATTAAATTATTACCTGAAACAGAAAATTTACACTAAACTGACCTGCCATTAAGGTACTCTGGCCTACCAATACAGCTACCAACAGCACCGTCAAAATTCTAAGTGGATGTGCCATTTTTGGTTGTAGTTGGAGAATTATCATCAAGAGCCCGAAGACGTAGTTTAAATTGAACCACAGCAGACGTAAAAATTTGTTATGACATGTTTTGATTATACTTTCCGAAATTTTAATATTAAATAAAAAAGGTAATTTTCGCCGTTTTCTGATCAAAAGCTATAAACTAAAACAATAAGTGCTTAATCTGCGGCAGAGATTTATTGTACATAAGAAATTTAATGTTTGGTTTTAATAAAGTGTCAATATTTTTCTATTGTGTAATAATTCTGTAAGATGTTTAATGAATTATATACCGAAGTAATCTTAAATTTTTTGTTATCAAGTGATTTTTTTAAGGGTGCTCTTATGTCTAAATCTCTAGGGAAGACACAATATTTTTAAAATAAGTGTTGTTAATCGTTCACTCTTCGAAGGAAATTCCGATATATATCGAGCTCTATAGGGAAGAAACGGTCATTTTTGTTAAAATTTATATTTAACAAAATATTTGCTTTTTAAAAAAATATTGCCCAAAATTTATCGTCTCGTTGAATTATGCACTATTTAAATTTTTTTGTTTAACTAAGAATTAATTCTTTAATTGTGTTTGATACAAACAAAACATCCTAAATTAGCAATACTAGTGGAACCGTAATCATGCAATAGATTTTTTTTGCGAAAGTACAGTTATTTTTATGTTTTAGCAGCATTGTGTTCTATTTTCTATTAATTTTTGTATATTTTAAGTCAAAATTTTGGTAGTTATTTTTTACTTTTACTTTTAGCAATAATAAATAATCCAAACATGAAAAAATCAAAAAAATAAAAATTGGAAAATCTAAAATTTAAAAATCGAGAAATTGAAAAATCGGATCATTGAAAAATCGAAACATCGAAAAATTTGAAAATCGAAAAAGTCTACACATGCTAAGAAAAACAGCCAAAATGAAGTCCCGCCCGCCCGCCCTGTCACCATTGTGATGATTTTTTTTATTCGTCGTGAGGCAAGGGGGCGGAGCTTAACTGCAAAATCCTTATTTCATTCACTACGAGAAATTAAAAACAAGTTTTTGAGTATCGTATTATTCAAAGAATACTATGTATATTAAGAAAAAATTGAAGCCAAAGATTAAGCCCCACCCATACCCGCCCCTATATCCATTCCCAATTGTGATGAATGTTGTATTCGTTGTCAGATCAAGAGGCGGGGCTTAATTGCAAGATCCATATTTCTCTACAAGAATTTACCATTTTAAACATATTTTAAGTTTGTTGTTCTGAGAAGACGGCTACGTATATTAAGAAAAAAAGCAAAATATAAGCCCCGCCCACCCGCCCTATCTCAGTTGTGATGATTTTTTTTAATCGTCGAGAGCCAAAGGATCGGTAAATAATTGCAAATCCGTATTATTTCTCTGCAAGAAATTATCATGTAAGACATGTTTTTGAGTATAGTTTTATTCAAAGAATACTAATTGTGTATATTAAGGAAAAATTAAAGCCAAAGATTAAGCCCCACCCATACCTGACTTCATCTAAGTAATAATAAAATTTTTATTCGTTGGCAGACCTGGGGGCGGAGCCTAATTGCAAAATCCATATTTCCATATAAAAGTTTGCCATTGTAAAGAGTATTTTGCAGTTAAGCCCACGGTTTTTGGTTCACGGCGAAAAAAAAATCATCACAATTAAGACAGGGTGGGTGGGCGGGCTTACATTTTGCCCTTTTGTTTTAATATGAGTACACTTCTTTTTACAACATGAAACTTAAAACATGTTTAAAATGGAAAATTTGTATAAGGAAATATCGATTTTGCTATTATGCTCCGCCCCGTAACTACAAAACCCATATTTCCTTGCGAAAATGTACCATTTTAACCATATTCTAAGTCTCTTGTTGTGACAAAATGGTTATGAATATTAAGAAAAAAATTAGCACGTCCCCCCCTATAATCGTGACGTAGCCCGACAGAAATCCGCTGTCTAGTAATATGAGGGGCAACTGAAAATCGTTTATGTATAAACATTATTAATTTAAGATGACAAGCGTAACAGCATACGTAAGAGCCAAACAGAGAAACTGTAAACAAAACGACCATCGGTTTTATTGCTTCGACTTCCGCTTATTATATAAAACATTGGGTTTTATTTTAATTCTTGACGGTGAAATTCACAATTGGTTGATTATAAACATGTCTATTTCGCATTCGCGGAACCAAGTGACCGCATAAAACAAATGCAGGTCTGTAATGTTAAAGTCGATGTAAATAAGCGTGCTACTCTTATGTTTCAACCGAGTTTTTCCTTTAACAAATTTTGTGTCTACCAAATTGGGTTGGTTGGGGTGTAATACTAATAATAAGTGTTGCCTTTAATTTAATCAATAAAATAAATTGACTTCATTAATTTTTTTGAACCACCTCTTAAGAAAATCTAAAAAATATGAATGGAATGATAAATCACAAGTACAAACTC
Source organism: Zophobas morio (assembly GCF_036711695.1). Taxonomy (NCBI): domain Eukaryota; kingdom Metazoa; phylum Arthropoda; class Insecta; order Coleoptera; family Tenebrionidae; genus Zophobas; species Zophobas morio. Next base: position 2,985,659 of record NW_026972123.1, on the reverse strand, counting down.
ATCATATTTTTTGCATTTTAGATAGGATTTATTCAGCAAAATTTAAGGGTGACGTCATCAATTTTTTTAGGAGGGATGAACAAATACATTTTGAACAAAAGTTTACCATGCTTATAATAACTTTAGAATATTCCCAAGATTTCAAAGCATTCGGTTTTGTAATTCCTGATTAAATCGATAAAATAAATTCACGCCTTCATTAATTTTTTTGAGTCACCCTGCATATGCAAATCCAAAAATATGAATGGAATGATAAATCACAAGTACAGACTCATCATATTTTGTACATTTTAGATACGATTTATTCGGCAAACTTTTGAGCTGACGTCATCAGTTTTTTGTAGAAGATAACCAAATATATTTTGACTAAAAATTTATTATGCTCTTTATAACCTTACAACATCTGCAAGATTTCAAAGCATTCGGTTTTGTAGTTCCTGATTAAATCAATAAAATAAATTTACGCATTCATTAATTTTTTTGAGTCACCCTGTATATGCAAATCGAAAAAATTTGAATGGAATGATAAATCACAAGAAGAGACTCACCATATTTTGTACATTTTAGATAGGATTTATTCAGCAAAATTTTGTGGTGACATCATAAATTTTTTAGGGGGGACGACCAAATACGTTTTCATCAAAAATTTACCATGCTTATGATAATTTTAAAATATCTTCAAGATTTCGAAGCATTCGGTTTTGTAGTTCCTGAGTAAATCAGTAAAATAAATTTACGCTTTCATTTATTTTCTTGAATCACCCTGTATATGCAAATCCAAAAAATATGAATGGAGTGATAGATCACAAGTACAGACTGATCATATTTTGTACATTTTAGATATGATTTATTCCACAAACTTTTGAGCTGACGTCATCAAGTTTTTGGAGGGGATAAGCAAATATTTTTTGACTAAAGATTTATGATGCTCTTTATAGCCTTAAAACATCTGCAAGATTTCAGAGCATTCGGTTTTGTAGTTCCTGATTAAATCAATAAAATATATTTACGCATTCATTAATTTTTTTGAGTCACCCTGTATATGCAAATCCAAAAAATATGAATGGAGTGATAGATCACAAGTACAGACTCATCATATTTTGTACATTTTAGATATGATTTATTCCACAAACTTTTGAGCTGACGTCATCAAGTTTTTGGAGGGGATAAGCAAATATTTTTTGACTAAAGATTTATGATGCTCTTTATAGCCTTAAAACATCTGCAACATTTCAAAGCATTCTGGTTAGCAGATTAAAAATTAAATTTCAAAATATTGTTTTATAATTTTGATTTTTTTTCCAAAAATCTGGACGTTTCGGATGAAAAGTCGATTCAGAGTTGTAAACTACATGTGTAGGACTATGTTATTTTATACAATTGAAGACCCATTTACTATGTACAATTTTGAAGTGACGTCATCGCATTAGTGGTGGGGATGATTAGACAAATTTTGGTTAGCGCTTTACCATCTACATGATATTCTTAATATAAGTACAAAATTTCACAACAATCGGTCGAGTACTTTCGGAGATTATCTGTCTAATAAAAATCCGGGACAACAGACGGACAGACGGACAGACGGACGGACAGACGGACAGACGGACGGACAGACGGACAGACGGACAGACGGACGGACAGACGGACAGACGGACAGACAGACGGAAATGGGAGACCTATTTCTTCGTCTTCTAGGGGTCATGAAAGATCGAGAAAACGTAAAAGTAGAGAGTCGGCCGACGGACTCGATTACAATACTTCCTTTGCTTACGCTCGGGAAGTAAAAAGGCCAAATATAAGCCCCGCCCACCCGCTCTGTCTCAATTCTGATGACTTTTTTATAGGTACGTTGTAAGCCGAGGGGTCTGGAGCTTAATTGTAAAATACTTATTTTTCTACGAGAAATTACCATGTGAAATATGTTCTTACGGAATCGGGTTATAGAAAGAAAACTAAATGTAGTAATTAAAAAAGAAAACCAAAAGAGAAGCCCCACCCATCCGTCTCGATCTCAATCGTGATGAATTTTTCATTCGTTGTCAGACCGAGGGGCGGGGCGTAATTGCAAAATCGGTATTTCCCTATACAAATTTACCATTTTAAACATGTTTTAAGTTGTTTGTTCTGAAAAGACCACTACATATATTAAGAAAAAAGGCAAATTATAAGCCCCGCCCACTCACCCTATCGCAATTGTGATGATTTTTTTTATTCGTCATGAGCCAAAGGGGCAGAGCGTAACTGCAAAATCCTTATTTCTCTACGGGAAATTAAGAACATGTTTTTGAGTATCGTGTTGTTCAAATAATATTAAGAACAAATTAAAGCTAAAAATTAAGCCCCACCCACACCTGCCTTGATTTAAATAATAATAAAGGTTTTATTTGACAGACCTAGAGGGGTGGAGCCTAATTGCAAAATCCACATTTCCTTACAAAAATGTATCATTTTTAACGTGCTTTAAGGTTCTAAGAAGAAGAACAATCATCACAATTGAGATAGGGCGGGTGGGCGGGCTTACATTTTGTCCGCCCCATAATTGCAAAATCCATTCCTGGCAAAAATTTTCACCATGTTCTAAGTTTCTTGTTGTGAAAACATAGCTATGTATTTTAAGAAAAAAGGCAAAATATAAGATGGAAAATCGAAAATTTTAAAAGTCCCGAAAATTCAAAAATTGAAATATAGAAGAATGGAAACTCGAAAATTGAAAAATCGAAAGTTTAAAAAACGAAAAACTGAAAATCGGGAAATCCAGAAGTCGAAAAATCGTAAGCTTATAAAATCGAAAAATTGAAGAAGCAAAATCCTGAGAAATTGAAAAATTGAAACATCAAAAACTTGAAAAATCGAAAAATTGAAGAATTGAAGAAGCGAAAAATCGAAACTTTGGGAAGAAATGGGAAAAAAAAGATTACTTCAGAAATCGGAAAACTGAAAATTTAGAAACGTCAAAATTTGAAAAATTAAAAAATTGAAAATTCGAAATATTTAGAAATCTTAATATTGAGAATTTGTGTTATTGAAACATCGGAAAATTGAAAAATCGAAAAATGGAGAACCCGAAAATTTGAAGAATGGAAAAATTGAAAATGCCCAAAATTGAAGTACTGAAAAATTGAAACGTCTAAAGTAGAAAAATCGACAAATCTAAAAGCCGAATAATCTCAATAATAGTTATTTTTGTTACAAGTACCTAAAACATAGTTTTTTGGGACGAATTTTGCTGTTTCCGGACGAGCCGAAGGCGAGTCCGGAATAGCAAATGAGTCCCAAAAAACGTTTTAGGTACGTGTTACAAACAATATTTTTTTGTTCAAGCTCCCAAAACACCTCAAAAACCATTTATAAAAACGACTAATTTTGACAAACGAAGCAAATATTTATTGAAAAGTGGACTAGTGGGCTGCCACCATAGTAACTACAGTGTTTTGTAAACACGAAAAAACCTGACATTTTTTTTGCACAAAATGCAGAATCCCGCACATATTACGGAAAAAGCAAAGGAAATCGTACTAGATTTACTTCCAGCGAAGTCTCGGCAAATGTACGAAAAGGAATATCAAATATTCCTACGATGGAAAGAAGAAAAAAAAATTGTAGTAGTAGATGAAGATGTAATGTTAAATTATGTTCATGAAAAGGTAAGTGCCGCCTTTATGTTCAATATTTATAAGCCTTACACATGATTATCGTGATAATTTCCGTATTTTGTTACAGTCACAAGAAGTAAAACCATCCACTCTGTGGTCAAAATATTCAATGATTAAAGCTGTTTTGTCTGTCAAAGAAAATATTGAAATAAACAAGTTTTCCAGAGTCATTGCGTTTTTAAAGAGAAATTCAGTAGGATACGAGCCCACGAAGTCAAAAGTTTTGACACGTCAAGAAATTGACACATTTTTGACAAATGGTGTGTGTGGTGCATGTAGGCGTGAGGAGCTACATTCACTAAAAATTCAAGATATTGTCCAAAAAGACGAAGAATGTCTAATTATAACAATTCCTGATACTAAGAGCAACATTAAGAGAGTCTTTCCACTGATAGCTAAAGGCAAAGCTGTCAATGGCCTGGAATTATACCAGAAGTTTTTACGATTACAGCCCGAGACAGTTTAACACGATTATTTTTTCATTTGTTTTCGTAATGGAAAATGCACTGTCCAACGTGTAGGAATTCATTCTTTTGCGAAAATGCCCTCGGTTGTTGCTGAATTTTTTAACCTGCCCAATTCCAAGGAATATACAGGGCAATGCTTCTGACGAAGTTCTGCATCTCTGGCGGCTGATAGTGTAGTATTAATTTATTATTTGCCTTACAGGCTTAATAATATTCCCAGTAGGGGTACAAATTAACTTAATCTACCTCATATAAATCCATAATAATAAAATAAATAAAATAAAATAAAAATTCGAGTGTTATATAATAAATATTCTATTCTTTCTGCTTGCCCACCCCTTGCCATAGTTCCCTTATCTTCTTTCATCCAGTCCAGTCCTCTTCCATCCTCGTTTAGCACTTCTTCCCTACTTTCCTCCGATTCTCTCAATCCTTCACATCCTTCCAGCATATGCTCTATTGTTTCTCCCTCTCTCCAACATATCCTACACCTTCTGTCAGTTTCATCCATCCAAAAAGTATTCTCTTTCTCTTCATTTCCACACCTAAATCTCGCCATCATTCTTTTCTCCTTTATACTTTCTCTGTGTGTGTACTTTGGTACTTCATCCTTTACTATTTTTCTATAGTCTGCATTATATCTAGACTCCGATATTCTCGATCTACGTTCTTGCTTATCTATATCCTTATCTCTTACACTCAGCTCTTCTTTCATACTCTTTCCCATTTCTCTCATTCTCTCTATTTCTTCACATGCATATCCCTTTCCTTCATAATACTTGTCCCTTTCGTTCCAAACATGTTTTCCCCCTTCCTTTCTTATTTCTTTCCAACATTCTTGCAATATCTTGCAATCACCTCTCTCACTGAACTTCTCTTCAAATCCAACCGCCCTTTTACCCGCTTCCACTCTCATTTTCTCCCTTTTTGTTTCTTCTCTCACTATATACCCCGGCGTATACTTTTCCAATCCCAATGTCCATTTCAAGTATTTTTCTTGCACTCTCTCTATTTCTTCATATTCCCTCCATCCCCAAATCTCAGCTCCGTACATGAATACACTTTTGACCAAACTATCAAACATCATTATTCTTCTCTTATAATCATGTCCAAATTTTCTCTCTCCTATTCCCCATACTATTCCCACCACTTCGTTGGCTTTTTGGACCATTTCTTGAATATGCGCTCTATCTGAGTTATTGCTCTTTAATGTATATCCTAAGTACTGGAATTCTTTCACCTGTTCAATCTTCTTCCCTCTCCATGCCCACTCTTCCTCCTCCTTTCTTACTTTCTTCCCAAACACCACCATTTTTGTTTTTTCCACATTCACTTCCAATTCCTTTTTTTTACATACTTCTCCAAACTTTTAATCATTGCTTTCATTTCTTCTCTTTTCTTTGCCACAATCACCAAATCATCTGCGTACGCCAACGACCACACTTTCTCTTTGCCGACTACCACCCCTCCTGTCTGTGCTTTTCTGAACATTTCATCTATATCTCCTAGATAAGCTGCAAACAATGCGGGGCTGAGTGGGCATCCTTGTCTCACTCCTCTATTTGTATAAAAACTCTCACTCTCTATTCCATTCACTCTCACCGTATTTACTGTTTCTTCATATATTTCTTCCATTTTCGTTACCAAGTATGCATCTACTCCCTTTCTCCTCAAATACTTCCACATTTTCTCTCTATTCACGCTATCAAACGCTGTTTTGAAATCTATGAACAATGCGTACATTCGTCCACCTTCTTTCCTTATTTCTCTTCCCACTAAATGCCGCAGGATGTACACATTGTCTATAGTACATCTTCCTTTCCTAAACCCTGCCTGACCATCTGGTAACATACCCCTTGCTTCCATCTCCTTTCGTAACCTCTCATCGAGTATCATTGCATATATCTTGTACGCCGTATTGAGCAAGGTAATCCCTCGATAGTTCTTCACATCACTTTTTTTTCCCTTTTTAAATAATGGGATTATTATACCTTCTCTCCACTGCCGAGGAAACCCTTTTCCCTTCCAAACTCCATTTACCACTTCCCATATCTTTTCTTTCACTTCTTCTGTCCCGAACATCCACGCTTCGTTCTGGATTCCATCCTCTCCTGGTGCCTTTCCTCTTTTCAGTCTTCCAATCTGTCTTTCTATTTCATCTTTTGTTATTTCCGAACCTCTCCACATTTCTTCCATCGTTGTGATTCCTTTATTTATTTTGCAGCATTTTTCCTCACAACCTCCCAATAATTCCATAAAGTGTGTTTTCCATTCATGTATTTTGATTTTCCCGCTGATTTCAGTCTTCCTTCTCCGTTTCTTGTTTATATATCTCCATACTTGCTCTTCTGTTTTCAGGGACTTTATTGTCTTCTCTTCTTCTTCTCGTTTTTCTCTTTTTCTTTCTTCCCATTTTCTCCTATAATTCTCTCTTGCTTTTAGGTACTCTTCTTTCCTTCCCTTGTTATTCTTCCATTTTCTTAATTTTTTACTTGCTTTTCTCTTCAACTCACTACATTCTCCGTTCCATCCATTATCCCTCCCTTGCCATATGTACATCTTTCTTTTTTCCGTAGCTTTTACAATTAGGTTGCTCAGTTCCACCATCATAGCTTCTATATCTTCTTTTACTTCGAATTTCTTTTTTTCAAGTCTGCTTCTGTAACTTTGAATTCCCTCTTCATCCCATATTCTTTTTTCTATTTCTTTTCTTCCGTTTCTTCTCTCTTGTTTTTCGTACTCTTGCTCTTTTCCTTTGATTTTTGTTTCTAGCGGCATGTGGTCTGATTCTACCCCCTTTCCCCCACTTTGAAACTCTCTATTTCTTCCCACGCCTCTTCGTTGACAATCCCATAATCTATAATTGATTCTCCCCTCGCCCCTACGTACGTCCATTCTCCTTCTTCATCTCCTTCCTTGTTTCCATTCAAAATTTCCCATCCCATTTCTTCTATTATCTGCCACAATATTTTCCCTTCTTTGTTATTTGCTTTATCTTTTGATCCTCTTTTCTCTCCCTTTTCTTTATCTATTATTCTTGTCCCCTTATCGCCCAATCTTGCGTTAAAATCCCCTCCTATAAGTATTTTTTCATCTCCTTTTTCTTTTGTTTCCATTTCTATGTTTATCTTGGTTTCCTCCATTTTCTTACTATAAACGGTTATTATTTCCCATCGATTGTTATCCAGCTGTATTACTTTCTTCATTAGTCCTTTTTTATTATTACTTCCCTTTTCCAATTCTTGCATTTCTTTTCGAATTCCCATTACTATTCCCCCGCTTGCTCCCCCCTTTTTCTTTTCCTTTGTCGCCCCTTGACACTCCCACACATATTCTTGTGGTAGTGTCTCTTCCAATTTCTCCCAGTTTTCTCTTTGCACCCAAGTCTCTGCTAGCCCCACAACATCAAATTTTCCCACGTAGTCCCAGAACTCCTTTTCCTTTTTTCGCAACCGTTGGACATTCCAAAACAGTACCTTCACCCCTTTTTCTCCTAATTTTGTACCAGCTTCCCTTTTTCCGATTTCCCTATCTACATCCTTTATTCCTTTTCCTTTTCCTTTGCCTTGCTTGCTTCCCGTTTTCTTCGTTTTCTTCCTTCTCTTTTGGCTCTTTACTAAAAATTTTCTGCCTTCTACAGTTAACTTTTTATATCCCATTCTAACCATTTTTCCTTTATTTCTCTCTTTTGTTGCCTCTTCTTTTATCTTGTTTTGAATTTTTCTTTCCGTTTTCGTCAGATCATCATTTATGTAAATTGACGACCCTTTTAAGTTCTTCTTGCTTTTCATTACATTTATTTTTTCTTCTCTGTTTTCGAATTCCACTACATAAACTTTCTCTGCAATTTTGTACTCGCTTTTAACTTTACTCTCTACTTTGACTTTCTCTTCTAAAAATTTTGTCACTTTTCCAATTATCTGCTTCTGCTCTCCTGTTTCTATGTCCAATCCCATCATCACTACTTTATTTCTTCTCTTTTCCCTCTCCATTCGATCTAGTTGACTTTCTACTTCACCCACTCTCTTTCCCATTTCTTCCTTAGCTCTCTTCCATTCTTCATACTTATCTCTAATTTCTTGATTTTGCCCCTGTAGTTGATCTCTTGTTTGCTTTAATTCTTCTCTTATTGTTTTAAGCTCCTCTTTAAGCTGTGTATTCCATTCGTTCAATAATTGTTTGTTGCTATCTCTTATATCATCTCTAATTTGTGTCGCAAGTTCGCTGATCATCTTCTTGACCTCCTCCATCTCTATATCTTCTTGATTTTCCTTCTCTCTCGATTGCAGGGGTGATCTTACTGTTATTTTGCTTCTTTGGAAGACCTGCTCGTTCTCTTTCGGCGACTCTACTTCTCTATCCCTTTTCTTTCTTTCTGTCCCTTTACTACTCATTACCTCTTTGTCTTTGACTTCCTTCACGGCGGAAGGATATAACCCAGATCGTCTCTTCGGAGGTTATTCTCCTATCCGTGTTTACGTTTATCCGATATCTGGCGGCTGATAGTGATGTTGATTTAATCTCCCTGAAACGGCTAGGAGGATGGAAGTAATTTTTTTGCAATATAATTATTGTTTTCTTCTAAATAGTAACAAGCTTTAGGTCGTCTTCCGTCGCAGAAACATATATACAGGGTGTTATTGAAAGGTACGTACAACAAAATGGACAGTTCTTCGCGAAGTCTAAGAAGTCGGAAAAACTTACTTTGTCTTATCAAAATTTTAAGGGGAAAATTAACCCTTATCCAATCTTTTTAGACGCTACTGAAGGATAAATAGGTAAAATTAATTTATTTTAGTAAATCCTAGCAACTGTAACAATAAAACTTTTGTCAATACTAAATGTTGCTATAGAAAGGAAAGATGATCTTTTTATCAGAGGCGTACAACGAATTTGGACATAAATTTTAATAATTTTTATCTCTAAAAGGAGAACACTTTTACCTGAACTTTTTTTAACTTTTAGCACCCATACTTCGAGACCAATTGCCGATTTTATTTTGTACGTACCTTTCAATAACAGGCTGTAGAAGAATCTGTTGAAAGGAAGAAGAAGATATGCAGACAGTTATTGGGAGAAAAGCAAAACGAACCATGGACTAACACACTATTAGTTACTACTAAAACTACTTCCACGACATCAAGAGACATCAGCCTGATACCTTCAAGCTCCTCAGGTATTTCGTTTGGACACAACAGTTTTCAAGGAGCTCAAAACTGTTCATTCCATTTTCATTTTGAGAAACAAATATTGTATTGTTGTATCTACTCCTTTAGAATAAATGTGGTTATTTAATTATTGCTTTTATACTAGTACGAAAAAGACATTTTACGGACACTTTTGAATCCCTAAAATAACCATTTTTGTGAGCGTGTACAAAAAAGATATTTTGAAATCTCCCACCAACGCAAATTTTTGTTTAAAATGTGTTGCAGTTGGCTTCTAACTTATAGTTGTAGCTAGAGTGGAATAAAATTAGGCGCAAAAGAAAAGATGTTTAGTGTTGGCGCCTTAGCTGACGAAAATTTTGAATGTCAGTTATTATCAAGGGCGAAGCATCCTTGAAATACAATAAATTGATAATAAGTGATGAAGTGTACAGAGTAGAAGAAACAGAACTAGACAAGCGAAGATCAAATGAAAAAGACGAAAAGATAGAGTTCAACCTAAAAACAACGATAAATAATCGATTGATCACCAGAAAAATGAAAATAGCTAAAATTTGGAAACCAAAAAACAACAAAAAAAGATAAAGACAGAGATAAGGTGGCGAAATAAGCGGCGAAAATGTACACGAGCAAGGAGAACGGAAAGAGAAACTGGTAGGGGAATAAGTGGAATAAATGGAAATAAATGAAGTGGTGAACGATGCGAAAATTAATTGGTTCGCAATAAACCAGTGCTCAGCCAGACAAGTAATCTTAAATTTTTTGTTCCCAATTTCTTGTTAGTTTTAAACCTGTAGTCTGTAGTACTTATTATTGTATCGTACAAGGAAACATGTGTATCTGTTATGTATTCAGGTAAATGTTTTAACAGCAAGAAAACAACTCATCTATGTGCCTTTATTAAAAAACTGCAAAATTACAATCATGCCACAACACAAAAATTCTTCAGTTTCTAATTTGTGTCGTTTCATTAAATGTCGGCGGAATAGCACGTTCTCTAACAATTTTATTGAGTAAAAAGTCATATATTTTCGTAGTACTTGACACCTGTAGAGGTGTTAGTCCGTTTGCGTCCACCACGTATATATTTGCACCACGTTCGACCAAAAGTTTCACACCCTCGTAGAACCCATCTTCACAGGCTAGATGCAAGGGTGTCTTGCCCAACGTCCCAAAAACATCCAACAATGCTCCACTATCAATAAGCAGAGTTAATATTGGCAGATTCCGGGAGAGGTTATTTAGCGGTGTGTTGTTAAAGCAGTCTGTAGCGTTCACTTGGGCACCAAACTCTATCAACCGTTTCACCCCTTCGTAGTGACTTACGCTTGCGCAGAAGTGTAGTGGAGTCTTGCCTTCATCGTCTCTACTATCCACAAAAACCCCTTTCTGTATCAAAAATGTTATTATGTCAACGCCGCTTCCCATACAAGCAGCATGAAGAGAGGTTTGCCCAGTGAAATTAACATCGTGTACGGAAGCTCCCCTTGCCTCCAAAAGACGTACGATTTCGAGCTGGTTTTGCATACAGGCTAGGTGCAAAGGTGTCCACCCTTCACCGTCTTTGGCATTCACATCGACGTCCATCTCCAGCAAAAGTCGGACAATCGCACAAAGTCCCTGTCGACAAGCCAAATGCAAGGCTGTATTGCCTGAAATATCAGTCGTTTTGGGATCGACGGTTCCACATTCTAGCAAGATCGTAGCACACTCCAGTCGTTTTCTCCGACACGCCAAATGCAGAGGCGTCTCCCCGTTCAAGTCTCTGCCATTAACCTCAGCCCCAGCTTTTATTATTAGCGCCCTAGCAATCCTCCCGGACCCCTTCTCACACGCTATGTGGAGCGCAGTCCTCCGGGAATAATCCTCCACGTTGACCAAGGGATTCATCGTCAGCATTGTATTCACCACCTTTGACATTTTGTTTTCGCAGGCTTTGTGCAGAGGTGTCTGCCCATTTTCAATTCTGATGTTTAGAGAAGCCCCATGCAGAGTGAGAACCTGGACGGTATAGTAGTTGCCCTTTTGACAGGCGTAATAAAGTGGTGAGTGGCCGTCCAAGGTCATGGCGTTTACTTGGGCGCCCTTCGTGATCAAGAATTTGACGACCTGGGGGTAGTCCTTCATGCAAAGCACATGCAAGGGAGTGTTGCAATGTGCGTCGAGGGCGTTGGGGTCGGCGCCTCTTTGGAGAAGTAACTCTATGACGTCCATGTTGCCTCTTATGCAAGCTGCGTGGAGTGGGGTTAGTCTTAATCTGCTTCTGACGTGGATGTTCTCACCTTCATCGAGGAGGAATCTGACCTTGACGCAGTCGTTTGTGAGACAAGCTGTATGGAGTTCCCTCCATTTGCCTGAAAATTGAATCGAAGTGGTAATGAGAATGTTTATGAGTAATTGGGTGGTTTATGAGACGTTTAATTTGTGCACAATGTGGACAGTACTGGACAGTACAGCAGTTACAAGTCCACAGAATTGACTATGGACATTTTCTGTACAAATCGACCAAGTTTAAAGTTTATTCATTTGAGACAATGGAGAAAGTTAAGTCAAGTCGGGTCAGGTCAGGTCAGTACAGGTTACATCAAGTCAGGTCAGATTATGTCAAGTTGGGTCAAGTTTTAATTAACTAGAGATATTTTTATGCAAACAATATATTTCTTTTATAAAAAATAGGAGTATGAGATTTGAAAATTTGCTAACAATTTAAGAAAACTTTCATGAATCGACTGCTTTAAACGAAAATGCCGTTTTGGAGTTACGTTCCGTTAAATTTGAAATATTTCATCAGCTGTATCCGTGACGGTGGTAGCCGTAGTTGTTGTATGAAGTTCCAGCAGAATTTTTCACACTTTTCAAAATAACTTCATTTTCACCAGTTGAGTTATTTGAAGTGGAAGTAGAAGGTTGAGGTGTAAAAAAACTTGTGACTTTTCGTCATTTTGCTAGTTCCTGTTCACGTTGAAGCTTAAGTTTCCTCTTTTGGCTTCCACTGAGATATTTGCGCTCAGACAGTTTATTTAATCAGATACCTAATGAATAAGTTGTATTATTAATATTTAATTAAACGTTATTTGACAATATCAGTCTTATCTTGACAAATACTAGCCCCGCCCACCCACCCTTATTTTCTTAGAAGAGTAGGCCATCTGCCAAAATCAGTCTTATCTTGGCAAGTTTGAGACTGATTTTTGCAAATGACCTACTCTCTAAGAAAATAAGGGTGGGTGGGCGGGGCTAGTATTTGTCAAGATAAGACTGATTTTGGCAGATGACCCACTTTTCTAAGAAAATAATGGGTGGGTGGGCGGGGCTAATACTTGTCAAGATGAGACTGATTTTGGCAGATAACTTAATCTTCTAAGAAAATAAAGGCTGTGTGGATGGGGCTAGTACTTGCTAAAAATTAAAAAATTAAAAATGAAAAAATGGCAAATTGAAAAATCGGATAAATGAGAAATTGGAAAATTGTACAACTGTATAATCGGAAAATCAAAAACCGAAATACCAAAAAATTGAAAAAAAAATCTTATAAAATCGAATTCGAAATTTCAGTTTTCATTTTTTTTATTTTTTAGATATTTCAACTTTTGAATATTTCATTTGACAATAATTTGGTTGATAATTGTGCAGTTTTTATTTGCAATCTTTTAATTTTTCAAGTTTTAACTTTACAATTTTAGAATTTTTTGATTTTTAATTTTTCAAGTTTCCAAGTAAAAATTTTTCCTTTTCACGATTTGTCATTTTTCGATTTCTTAACTAAAAGAACAAATTCATTCGAACCGAAATTTTGAAAAGCCGAAAAATCCAAAAATTGAAAATTAGAAACAAAATTTTCAAAAGTTTTAATGTTACGATAAACATGGCAAATCTCTTCCAAAAACCCGGTGACAAAAAATCGAAAATTTAAAAAAATAGCATCTATCCAGTTGCTCAGATCAATCAAAAATCGAAAGACGGATCAAAAAATGGGAAATTTAAAAGGCGAAAAATTCGAAAGTTGAAAAAACGAAAAACTGAAAAATCTAGCATACGCTACGATAAGACTGATTTTGGCAAATGATCTTCTCTCTAAGAAAACAAACGGCGGGTGGGTGCTAACAGCACTTGCCAAAATCAGTCTTATGTTGGCAAGTGTGACACTGATTTTTGCAAATGATATATCCTCTAGGAAAATAAGGGTGGGTGGGCGGGGTTAGTATTTGTCAAGATAAGGCTGATTTTGGCAGATGACCCACTGTTCTAAAAAAATAAAGGGTGGGTGGGCGGGGCTAGTACTTGTCAAGATAAGGCTGATTTTGACAGATGACCCACTCTTCTAAGAAAATAAAGTAAAAAATCTAAATCTTATAAAACCAAATTCGAAATTCCAGTTTTCATTTTTTTTTAGTTTTTAGATTTTTCAACTTTTGAATATTTCATTTGATAATTTGTTTCAGTTTTGCAGTTTTTAATTCCAATCTTTTGATCTTTCGAGTTTTAAGTTTACAATTTTGGAATTTTTTGATTTTTAATTTTTCAAGTTATCAAGTTAAAATTTTTCCTTTTCACGATTTGTCGTTTTTCGATTTTTTAATTAAAAGAACAAATTTATTCGAACCGAAATTTTGAAAAGCCGAAAAATCCAAAAACTCAAAATTAGAAACAAAATTTTAAAATGTTTTAAAGTTACGGTACACATGGCAAATCACTGATCAAAATTACTTTTTACTCCCTTCCAAAGATCCGGTGACGAAAAATCAAAAATCGAAAATTAAAAAAAATAAACATATTTTTTCGATATTTTTAAAAATCAAATGATTGAGAAGAGTAGGGCATTTGCCAAAGTGAGTCTTATTTTGGCAAATACTAGCCTGGCCTATGCCCCTTGTATTTTCTCAGAGGATAGGTTATTTGGCAAGTACTAGCAAATTTCGACCCATTTTCGACGATTTTCGAAATTTAACTAAATGCTTTTTCTTGTAAATTTCGGGGCGCAGAAGTCACTGAATTTGTATTTTGCCTCTTTTTTATTACTTTAAACATAGTTAAAGTTTCTTCTTATGAAAACAAAACTACGTATGTTAAGAAAAACAGAGGCAAAATATAAGCCCCGCCCGCCCACCCTGTCTCAATTGTTACTAATTTTTCTGTTCGTCGTGAACCGGGAGGCGGAGTTTAATTGCCAAACTGATTTCTCTCAAGGAATTAGCGTGTAAAACAAGTTCTTAAGTAATTGTATTGTTCAAACAAAACTGTATATATTAAGTGAAAAAGAAAGCTAAAGATTAAGCCCCACCTATACCGTCCCCGATCTCAATTGTGATCAATTTTTCATTGATAAGGGGCAGGGCAAAATCCCAAAACCCACATAAGAATGCGAGCGCAGCGAGCACGTTCAGGTGTTATTAAAAATTACTGGTTAGCGTCCCTGAGAAGCTAAATTATTAATAAAAAAAATTGTTATTTTCTAGATTTTTTTTTCCTAGCATATATAGTTTCCTTTCAACATGTTATTTAGAAACATGTTTCACATAGTAGTTTATTGTAGAGAAATAGGCATTTTGCAGTAAACTCCGCCCTTCGACTCACAACGAATAAAAACGTTACCATAATTGAGATGAGGGCGGGTAGGCGGGGTTTGTATTTTCCCTTTTTTACTACATATTTTAAGTTTCTTCTTATGAAAACAAGACTACGTGTATTATTATTTAATCATGTTTTCATCAGCTGTATCCGTGACGGTGTTAGCCGTAGTTGTTGTATGAAGTTCCAGCAGAATTTTTCACACTTTTCAAAATAACTTCATTTTCACCAGTTGAGTTATTTGAAGTGGAAGTAGAAGGTTGAGGTGTAAAAAAACTTGTGACTTTTCGTCATTTTGCTAATATGAATGAAAATAAAATATAAGAAAACTTTCATGAATCGACTGCTTTAAACGAAAATGCCGATTATTGTGCCGTTTTGGAGTTACGTTCCGTTAAATTTGAAATAAAGTTGTTTGTTTAATATAAGAATGACACCTTCCTGCATATTCGTTCCTTCAAAGTAAACGGATCAAGTATTCATAGTAATAAAACTGATAAGCAAATCACTGGAATAAATAGACATAAATGAAATGGTGAACAATGCGAAGTTGAACGTATTAACGATTCCAGAAACAAAAATCTATTTCAGGTGTAAGGTTTTGTTAAAAGTTAACCTTAGTTCTTGAGATTTATTCTTATTTAAATTTAATTGGTTCGCAATAGACCAATCTTCAGCCAGCCAAGTAATCTTAAATTTTTTGTTATCAATATCTTGCTTAGTTTTAAATTTTTAGCGCTTATTATAGTATTGCCCACATACAAGGAAACATGTCTATCTATTAGATATTCAGGCAAATCATTAATATGTAAAACTGGCCCCAAAATAGAACCTTGCGGAACCCTGTACCAGGCGATTTTAACACAACCATATAATTTGTCATTAATTTGTCTCAAACATACAGTGTTATATCGATAAAGCGGAAGATTACCTACTACCTGAAGATACACACCACCCCTCACTGCTTATTTCTTTGGAATATCATCAACCAAAAGTAAAGGTTATAAGTAACTCTAAATCTTCACAAAAACGCTGGAATTTTCGTAGAGCTGACTTTCCAGATTTATATCGTCATTTAGATGAGATAAGTGGGTCTTTCTTGGAGAACGTTAAAGATGTTAATACTGCTTGCTGCCTCTTTTATAACAAACTTAATAGCTTATTGGATCTTTATGTACTCAAATGTAAGCATTATTGTAATATTTTTTTTTCCACCATGGTTCAGTTGTAGTATTATTAGAAAAATCAAGCGGAAATGGAGACTATGGCGTAAATATAAATCCCACAAAAACCAACTAAATCTACAGCATTTTAAAACTATTCGTAACGAGCTTAAACATGACATCAAAATCGCGTATCAGTTGTATACTCAAAATATGGAAACCACTATTAAGACCGCTCCAAGAAAATTCTGGGCGCATATTAGTCGTCTGAAAATGCGTTCTGGTATACCTTCTGAAATGATTTATTTGGATAATATTTTGCGTAATCCCAAAGACATTGTAAATGCCTTTATGGAACACTTTCACTCCAGTTATTCGGATTTTAGTCCAAGTTCTATTGATGAGTTTTTTGATGAGTCCAGCAATAATTCCATTAATTTTATTTCGGTTACGGAATCCAACGTCTTTGAAACCTTGATGACTATCAAACCTAATATGACTAGTGGCCATGATAATATACCAGGTTTTTTATTACATGACTGTGCCTCACTGTTTTCTTATCCTTTATCAGTTATATTTAATATTATTTTGAAAACTGCATCGTTCCCAGACGTCTGGAAATTATCTGTGATCTCACCAATTTTTAAGAAAGGGGAGAGACATTTAATAGAGAATTACCGACCCATCTCAATGATTTGCAATTTTTCAAAGATTTTTGAGATGATTCTTCATAAATTTCTCTCATTTAATGTGCACAATTGGTTAACGGAATCCCAACATGGATTCATAAGTGGTCGTTCTACTGTAACGAATTTGAGTTGTTTCACCCAATTCGTAGCCAATAGTTTCGATGCTAAACACCAGGTGGACGTGATATATACTGATTTTTCCAGGGCGTTTGACAAACTCAACCACAGAATTCTACTGATAAAATTACGCAACTTTGGCTTCTCCGATTGTTTACTGAAATTAATGGCATCTTACCTAACTGGTAGATATCAATGCGTGAAGTACCTTCAACATCAATTTGAAAAAATTTTGGTCCCGTCCGGCGTCCCACAGGGCTATGTTCTAGGTCCGCTACTTTTCAATGTCTACATCAACGATGTTATTAAAAACATTAGTTCTCAAGTTTTAATTTACGCAGACGACCTAAAAATCTTTCGTGTCATTATTAATGTTGAAGACTGTCAAATTCTACATGATACCTATAAATTTTGGCAAATGTTTCATTTTGTCTCTAACAAATAAAAGTTGTAAGCTTAGTTTCAATTACACTATTAACTTGAATATCTTATCAAGAGTGGATTCCTTCAGAGATCTTGGAATAATGTTTGATTCTAAACTCACGTTTTCTCTACATATTAGTAATATAATTGCTGAAGCGTTTAAATCCCTTGGGTTTATCATCAGATCGTCCAGTTCTTTCAATAACATCACTACTTTTAACACGTTATATTGTGCTTTCGTAAGATCAAAACTTGAATACGCCAGTATTGTATGGGCTCCGTCAGCTCAATTTTACATTCAATCTATAGAAAAAATCCAGAGGCGTTTTCTCAAGTTTTTAGCATTCAAAATAGACGCTAATCATCCTCCTAGAGGCCCACCCTAATCTGACCTGTTGATCAGATTTGGATATAACGACTTAAAGGCTAGACGTATCAGAGCTTCTGTATATTTTCTTAAAAAACTAATACATTATGGCATCGATTGTCCACAGCTTTTGGAACAGGTTCACTGTTGGGTTCCCAGGCCATCATCGCGCCTTCAACAACTTTTCTATCTGCCGACGCCAAGGATTGACATTCAGAAATCCTCTCCTCTACATGAAATGGGCTCTAACTATAACTGCCATGAAAACATGTTAGATTTCTTTAAGTAAAAATTCCTGGCTGCTCTTTAATTATTAATCTCTAATTACGCGTTGACTTTAGATTTCACCTTGTATAGGGACAACAGTAATTTATAGCTGTTGATTGAGAGAGATCAATTTGATGATCCGCTAACCGTTGGTCTATAATTGGGTATTACATGTTGACCAACTTACACACATAATAATAATAATAATAATATAGGTAGTGGCGAAATCGGTCTGTAGTTATTTTTCTCATGAGCATCTCCTTTTTATAAACTGGTAATGCGGATGCAATTTTCGAACAATCAGGAAATGTTTTGTTATCAACACAAAAGTTTCTTTAACAGTTTTTAAAATTCCAGTGGAAAGGCCAAAAATAATTACACCACCATGAACATGTCGCACTCTAACAAAGCGGTCCACTATAATTGTCCAATTTGATAGTTGCTGCCTCCTCTTCCTTGAGCCAATTTTCACAAACACCTAATCCACTAAAATAAATTGCCAATCAAACTTGCATCTAGAATATTGACTTTATTTGGTAGACACTGAACATTTATAAAGGGTCATTTCAGGTCCCTTATTTCCTTTTTACCAGTCGATTGCTATATGGAATATCTCGTCTTGCCCTTGCTTCGCATGTACATAGCTTATGTACCAGACGAAGAAGATGAAAACAAAAGTAAGATGAGATTTGCAAAAGAAATATGATGTTATTTGTCTTTCAATAATGACTACCCCAAAATTAAAACTTCGTGATGCGGTTTGAAGGAAAGACAGTCGGTGAACAATTAGGAATATTTAAAAAGAGCAAAACAGCACCAAATTTTTGGATTTAGCGTCAACTCCTTGAAAGATCTCAATGACGAAGGATGGACGAAATTTTTGTGGTTGTCCTTTCGTGGTAGAAGACAGCGAAGCAACTCGCAAGGCTATAAGTCTATGCGAACGAAAAAAGTTTATCTTTTTTAATGCGAAATCGGTTGTGACTCATTTCGTCTTTCGTCCTTTTCGTAGTTTGAAGAAATGGAAGATTTTGTACAATAGGATATCGTCAACGTTTATTTGTTCTATTCAAGGTAAACGGGAGATTAGGTTGGAAGATTTAATCGTCAAGAGGGAGAAAATCGTCGGTATTTTGGACCTAGACAAACTTGAGAGCGACAAAACGAAGTTCTTCCACAACTTTGTAAAACACAGAGAAAAACTCCTTACATTCAAAGCTTCACTTTTGACGGGAAATTCAACAAGATTTGGTTTTTCTTTGATTTGATTTTAGCAAAAAAATCGCCAATTCACGTTGCTGAGTTACACATGAACCACCAACACCTTCAGTTTTTGAGATGGTTCAACTGGTGATTGAGTGAAGAGCACCTTTAAACTGTGATGATAACTGCGGAAGAATGCCTGTTCATCTACTTTTTTGCCAACGGTCACAACGTCATTGCGATCTTTGTAAAACTGACGTTAAAAAAACCAACAAAATGGTATAACAAACACATCAAAATGGAAGTCAAGAAAAAGAAGACGAAAAAAATACTTAAACTACAGTGAGTGTAAAAACTAAGGGAACCAGTTGAAATTTTGGTAAAAAAGACAAAAATCGAGAAAACGATTTGTTGCTATTAGATTACTTTCAATTCTTATCTCTTTTACAGAATTTTGCATCCAGTTACCGACGGTATTTGGTCCAACCGGACAATTTTTGAACCATTTCCCAAATTGTTACCGAGCAAGATTTGGTATTAAGAAAAGCCTGTCAGTTTTGGTATCTTCTGATAAATGCTAATATGACATATTCTGGAGCCAAATTGTGCTGTCTTGTCAAATATAGAATCGTATTCTAACCTTCCTGTCTCTTTTCCATAATTATTAACAGCAAGAAAAAATTCATCTATATGGGTTTATTAAAAAACTGCAAAATTACAATCATGCCACAACAAAAAAATTCTTCAGTTTCTAATTTGTGTCGTTTCATTAAATGTCGGCGGAGTAGCACGTTCTCTAATTTTAGTGCGTAAAAAGTCATATATTTTCCTAGTACTTGACACCTCTAGAGGTGTTCGTCCGTTTGCGTCCACCAAGTAGATATTTGCACCACGTTCGACCAAATGTTTCACACCCATGTAGAACCCATCTTCACAAGCTAGATGCAAGGGCGTCTTGCCCATCGTCCCAAAAACATCCAACACTGCTCCACTATCAATAAGCAGAATTAATATTGCCAGATTCCGGGATACATAGACGTTATGTAGCGGTGTGTTGTTATAGTGGTCTGCAGCGTTCACTTGGGCACCAAACTCTATCATCCGTTCCGTCGATCCGTAGAAGCCTACGCTTACGCAGAAGTGTAGTGGAGTCTTGCCTTCATCGTCTCTACTATCCACAAAAACCCCTTTCTGTATCAAAAATGTTATTATGTCAACGTCGCCCCCCATACAAGCAGCATGAAGAGAGGTTTTCCCAGTGAAATTAACATCGTATACGGAAGCTCCCCTTGCCTCCAAAAGAAATACGATTTCGCGCTGGTTTTTCATACACGCTAGATGCAAAGGTGTCCACCCTTCACCGTTTTTGGCATTCACATCGACGTCCGTCTCCAGCAAAAGTCGGACAATCGCATCAAGTCCATGTCGACAAACCAAATGCAAGGCTGTATTTCCTGAAATATCAGTCGTTTTGGGATCGGCGGTTCCACATTTTAGCAAGATCGTAGCACACCCCACTCGTCTATTCCGACACGCCAAATGCAGAGGCGTCTCCCCGTTCAAGTCTCTGCCATTAACCTCAGCCCCAGCTCTTATTATCAGCGCCTTAGCAATACTCTGGAACCCCTTCTCACACGCTATGTGGAGCGCAGTCTTCCGGGAAGAATCCTCCACGTTGACTAAGGGCTTCTTCCGCAGCATTGTATTCACCACCACTGCCATCCCGTCTTCGCAGGCTTTGTGCAGAGGTGTCTGCCCATTTTCAATTCTGATGTTTAGAGAAGCCCCATACAAAGTGAGAACGTGGACGGTTTTGTAGTTGCCCCTTTCACAGGCGTAAGAAAGAGGTGAGTGGCCGTCCAAGGTCATGGCGTTTACTTGGGCGCCCTTCGTGATCAAGAATTTGACGACGTGGGGGTAGTCCTTCATGCAAAGCACGTGCAAGGGAGTGTTGCAGCGTGCGTCGAGGGCGTTGGGGTCGGCGCCTCTTTCGAGAAGTATCGCTATAATGTCCATGTTCCCTCTTATGCAAGCTGCGTGGAGTGGGGTTAGTCTTAATCTGCTTCTGACGTGGATGTTCTCACCTTCATTGAGGAGGGATCTGACCTTGACCCTGTCATTTATGACACAGGCTGTATGGAGTGAACTCCATTTGCCTGAAAATGGAATCGAAGTGGTAATGAGAATGTTTATGAGTAATTGGGTGGTTTATGGGAAGACAGGTTATATCAGGTCAGGTCAAGTCATGTCAAGTTAGGTCAGGTCTTAATTAACTAGAAATATTTGTATGCATACAAAATACTTGTTTTATAAAAAATGGGAGCATGAGAGCTGAAAATTTGTTAACAATATAAGAAATCTTTCAGCAATCGACTGCTTTAAACGAAAATACGGATTCTTGTGCCGTTTTGCAGTTTGGAAAAAAAGTTATGTCTTTAACTTTAACACCTTCTTGTATATACGTTTCTCCGAAGTAAACGGATCAAGTATTCGGCCAAATCACAATCAGTGGTTGGAAATAATTCAACTACAAGTAATTCGTTACTGTAATTCAATTCCTTTTCAAGTAAAGAGTAATTATAACGATTTACTTTTTTGAGTGATTCAGTCACATTTACAATTACTTTTTGCAATTACTTTCAACCCAAAAATTTTGTTTCGTTTTTCTCTACGGATCGTTTACCTGATCTGTTGGAATTATTATACCTGACTCGTCCCCACAAAGAGAAGATTAACCCAGTATGGAGTTAAAATCTAAAACGAGTTTAGAACAGAGTTTGTTAAGAAACCAGGTGACCATAGCATACATAATAATAATAATAATAATGTTTATTCAGGCCAAAAAAAAAGTATTACATGATAATTAGACACCCATACAAAGGGCCTTACAGTAACGTTTTTAAAACTCATAAATTTGGACCCTGTAAAATTAAGTTCAAAACCTACATTATTAGCCAACGATAAAATACTATTCATTGGAGAATGGAGCGAATAGTTGCGACAATGAAAAGGAATATAAAACATTTCAGGTTTACGTGTATGAAACACATGGACTTAAAACCTATTCTACTTAACAATGTAGGGCAGCTAACCATATTATTCAACAGTTTAAATAAAAAACAGAGCTTTAAACACTTCCTTCGATTACTCAGACACGGAATATTAAGATAGTCAGCAACCATTTCAACACTAGCAAACTGTAAATTATATAACATACTTAATCTAAATTTTAAATATTTTAAAAAATGAATCTGAATAGCTTCTATGCGATTAATTAACGTAATATAAAAAGGAGACCAAATAATACAATTATACTCTGAGACAGATCTTACAAGCGAAAAATATAAAACAACTATAACATTAATGTCCTTAAAATCAACAGACCATCTTTTTATATAACCTATAAGTTTTCTAGCTTTAGCTATAAGTGAATCGTAATGACAATGAAACCTTAATTTCGAATCAAAATAAATACCTAAATCTTTAACTATACTTTCATCTTTTAGTAATTCATTATTTAACACATAAGAAACATTAATAGGGGAACTTTTCTTACTAAAACAAATGGCTACACATTTCGAAACATTCAGATTTAAGTCATTCATGAAGCACCATTTTTCAACTAGTTTAAGATCATGTTGTAAAATCTTCATGTTATCAGTTGTTTTAATAAAATGATAAATTTTTAAATCATCAGCATAAAGAAGACTTTTAGAAAGAAAATTCATTGTAATGTCATTGACGAAAATATTAAAAAGAAAAGGACCAAGAATGGATCCCTGCGGTACCCCAGATTTAACAGAATACGTGTAAGATTTTACACCCTTTAAACATACACCTTGACTACGATTCATGAGATAGCTATTAAACTAGGACAAAAGAGGGTCACGAATGCCATACAAATACAATTTATCTAAAAGCAATTGATGGTGAACTTTGTCAAAGGCTTTATGAAAGTCTGTGTACACACAATGTACATCATAACCATCTTCAAAAGCATCAGTTATATCACTAATAAATGTAATAAGATTAGTCTGAGTAGATCTGCCAGCATAAAAGCCATGTTGAGATTCAATGATAATATTCTTAAGGGAATGACGTAATTGTTGAGAAACAATAGTTTCAAATAATTTGGCAGGAACCGACAATATACTTACAGATCTATAATTATGAACAAAATGCTTAGAACCAGATTTAAAAATAGGCACCACATGAGCAAATTTCCAGATGTCAGGAAAAACTCCACTACTCATAGATACAGAGAAAATGCCACATAATGGTTCAGCATCTTAAAAAATAAAGGAGGGATACCATCAGGACCAGCTCCCTTATTCAAATTTAATTGTAATAGTTCACGCATTACCTGATCAACATTAAAATCAACAAAATTCAAATCAATCGCAGGATTATTCTTAAAATAGTCAGAATTATAAGTAGGGAGCAACTTAGGATTCTCATACACAGAAGAAAAATAACAAGCAAAGACCTTAACAATATCACTGCGACCTTGAAATACATCATTATTGAAATATGTACATAGCATTAGGAATCTCATTACTTCTATTATGATCACTAATAAATTTCCAAAATTGTTTAGAAACAGTATAAATCAAGGATTCAGTACGATCAATATAACTATTATATGAACAGTTAATAGCATGCTTACATTTGTCCCTAACAATGGAAAAATTAACATAATCCTCAAATTTGCCACTCATTTTATATCGACGATGGAGCTCCTTTTTACGTTTGACAAGCTTGCGCGATTCTGAATTAAACCAATGTGGAAAATTATCATAACGCTTAACCCGAGTAGGTACAAAAATATCACATGCTAAATAAATGCAATTATAAAAGATATTCGCAACATCATTAATATCAGTAATAAAACTACGACTATGTCTCGCATGATATTCTGCTTAAGAAGATAAGGAAATATAACTTTTCAGAAAACAGTATCAAACTACTATCTAGCTACTTGACCAATAGACACCAGACGGTTAAAATCGAAAATGAACTATCATCTAGGCGAGAAATAAAAAATGGAGTACCTCAGGGGTCTGTTTTAGGACCTCTACTATTCCTAATTTATGTTAATGATCTCCCTGACATTGCAAATCGTGAAAAATATATATTATTTGCAGACGACACAACTATATATTGTAAAGATACCAATCTTAATGAAGCTAAGCAAGAAATGTGCGAGATACAATCGAAAGCATTAAACTGGTTCACTGCTAATAAACTAATGCTAAATGCTCAGAAGACAGTTAGTGCCATATTCTCTTTGAGAGATACAGGGAATTCTGAGAATAGTGAAATAAAATTTTTAGGCATGTACTTAGACCCAACTTTAAAATGGGATGCACATATACAATATACATGTGATAAATTGAGAAAAAATATTCATATTTTAAGAAACTTAGCGAACAAAGTATCAAGTAGAGTACTGCGCTGTGCTTATTTTTCACTATGTCAATCTATCTTTTCGTATGGCATCTTATTATGGGGTATGGCTGCAAACAGTCACAGGGTTTTCGGTCTGCAGAGGAAAGCAATCCGAATAATCAGTGGGCTAGGTTACAGGGAAGAGTGTAGAACAGCGTTTCAGCAATATCACATACTTACACTTCCATGTCTTTTTATATTGGAGAGTCTGATGTATGTCAGGGGCAGCTTGAAAGACATCAAAACACATAGCGATATCCACCTCTATAATACACGAAACAAATCTGAGCTATGTACCCCATATTATAGGCTAACAAAGTCCCAAAATAGTCCGAATTATATAGCCTTAAAATTCTATAATAAAATTCCCCAATATGTGAAAGTCCTACCTAATAATAAATTCAAACTAACAGTTAAAAACTATCTGTTAAAAAAAGCGCTTTTCACAACTGACGAATTCTTCATGTGCGACATGATAATGTAAATTATCTCTTTCAACCTGTTTTCTTTATAGTGTGTATTTGTAGATGTGTATGTGTATCTATTGTCCTTATTTATTATTACTATTTTGTTTTTTTAAATCTCTAAATTGACGTATGTAAAACACTGTAGTGTTGTTAACATGAATATAGAATTGAATTGAATTGAATTGAATTGAATTGAATTGAATTGAATTGAATTGAATTGAATAATAAAATCCCAGTTAATAGAAATTAAAAAATTATTAAGTAACTCATAATTGCAATTCTTAAAATCGTAAGAAATGTCACAAAATTCAGCAGTACAGTAACAGTCAACTAAATGAATAGCAAACGAATAGGGGGGATGAAAAGGATCCACTTTTACAAAAGCAAAACATTCACTAATATCTAAATGCTCACAATTAGAAAAACATAAATCCAAAACATTACCCGAACTGTTAACAATATAATTAAATTGACTCAAATCACATGCAAAAAAGGTGTCACAAATAATAGTCTCCTTGTCAGTGCTAACATTAATAGGTGTGAAACCTACGATTTCATCATCTTTAATCCAAGAGATACAAGGTAGGTTATAATCACCAAGGAGATAAAACGTTGCAGACAAATAATTCCTACAAAGATAATTAAAACTAGATACATGAATATTATACATATCAATCGACGCATCCGGAGGAAGATACACTGCACAGAAAATAAATGTTTTCTGGTCACATTCAAGAAGGACCCACAATTCTTCCATGGAAGTAGCAATATCAAGGATTTTGGCTGTTATATACTTTTTCACAGCAATAAGGACACCACCACCATGACATTTTTTACTGTTAAGTGCACTACGATCATTTCTAAACACCACATATCTATCATCAAATATCTCCGCATCACAAATTTCAGGATGAAGTCAAGTTTCAACAAAAACAATGACGTCATAATTATCATTAGCACATGATAAGACACAATCTTTAATTTTAGTCCTCAATCCACGTACATTTTGGAAGTAGACCTTAAGTTTTTCGAGTCTCATACTACTGCTGATTTTTCCTTGTCCGTTGAAAAATTTGAATTACCAGATGTAACATTGTTAGTCTTGGATGTAATATTATTAACCTTACGTTGAGAAGAGTAGAATCTCCTTATCACAGCTCCACATGGCCACAAATCAGAATTTAATATATTCGCCGCAGCAGATTGTGGAATTCCAACCTTAAATGATTTGAATTCTCCCTTATCTGACAATAAATCAGAGGATACAATAGCTATTTGCAGATCATTCTAATAAAATTCACAACATTATCACTACTCATGGAAGGATCAATACGCCTACATAAGCTACGGCGAAAATGTACACGAGCATGGGGATCGAAAAGAGTAATAAAACTGGTAAGGAAATAAGTGGAATAAATAGACATAAATGAAATGGTGAACGATGTGGCCGCAACTCGACCTTATTCTGGAAAAAAATAAAATCCTGGAGTAATATGACGTACCACAATGGTTTACCTAACGTACACCCTTTTAATGACATAGGTTTAATAAATCAATACTTTATCGGAAGTATTCCCCAATCAACTCCTAATGTCGAGTATCTATCCGAATTCTCATCTCAATATTATGATAACAATTCAAAATTTTCTTATCATCCCGTAAGTACTGACACGATTAGTGAACTCATTTCAAAACAAAACTCTTACTCTGCTGGCCTTGATGGAGTATCAGGTAAAATGTTGCAAATTGCTCTTATATCACTCCATTGGCAGTGCAGTTGATGTAGACATCTTCCAGAATAATATCAATCTGGTGATTAGTTGGTGTGACATGTTTAAGTTGCCATCGACCAAGGAAAAATGTTTTCTTGTCAAATACAGCCGTAAAAAAACTTCAATTCAATCGTTCTATGTGTTGGGAAATCATATTATTAAGCAAAAGAATTGGATGAAGGATCTAGGAGTAACTTTTGATTCCGAATTATCATTCCTTCCACCTCTAGAAGCTGTTTGCACATCGGCGTATAAATCATTAGGTTTTGTTATGAGAACGTGTAGACATTTTTCTGACTTAACTTTAATTAAACAACTTTATTTTGCATATGTGTTAAGTAAAATTGAGTATGCAAGTCTTGTGTGGAACCCTATTTATGTATCTCATATTATGGCCTTAGAGAAAATTCACAGACGGCTTTTAAAATATTTATCATTTAAATTGATGGAGTTTATCCACAGATTGGTACTGATCAGCAAAATTTGCTTATAATTTAATACATAATAAGACTGACTGCATTTTTACTTTCCAAATTACCATTTTATGTGCCACGTTTAGCATCACGATATGAAGCAAGTTTTCAAGAATAGTGCCAACGGCGAGAACAAATGTTTTACAACGTTAACCGATTCATCTCATGTGCAAAGCTGTAGATAATGTATATAATGATGTATTTTGTTAGGGACACCAAGAAGTTTGTTATATTTTTTCTTTTTTTTTATTGTTAATTTTTTTATTTAACTTTATTTTGTTAAACACACTTAATAATTGTTATTAATATTGTCCTATAAGTGGTAAATCTGTTGGACAATAAAGAACATATTATTATTATTATTATGGCCTTTCTGAAAACTGCGTAACTTGGCTCGAAAACTACCTTCTTAATAGATCTCAAGTCTAATTTTAGTAAAATGAAAAAACTTTCAGAGTTTAAAAAAAATATATTTGTAGTCACTGCTACACGTGTTTCAGTACACAGTACCGTCTTCAGGCAGAAGAGAAACTAGTTTTCATTTTACTAAAATTAATATGGAGTTTAAACAAGTATCAGCCTCATCAATACAAACATACAAAGATCTCAAGTCGTATCCTGTCATGGGTCTATTTCTAAACCTCTTACAAAAAAAGATGGTGTACCTCAAGGATCTGTACTAGGTCCTGTCTTGTTCTCTATTTATACGGCTGACTTCCCTAAATTTCTTCAACATTGTCAACTACTTCGTATGTATGGTGACGACTTTCAAATTTATTATTCTTTTAATCCTGTATCTGAACATAACGCTCCAGAAAAAATTAACTCAGATCTTGAACGTTCACGTGAATGGACTTGTAAGAACTGTCTTTCCCTAAATCTTGCAAAAACTATTTCAATTACTTTGGGCACACCAAATAAAATAAGAGCAATAAACTCAGGTCTTAATCTTCATATTGGAGGTACCACTATTTCTGCTGCCCGAGTAATTAAAAGTCTTGGGTTACATATTGATAATCAGCTAAAATTTACGGACCATGTAAATAAGATCTGCCAAACTACATTTAATGGATTCAGATTGATTTCCCCTTATAAGAACCTTTTAGACATTCGCTCCAAACGCCTGTTGACTGATGCCTTGATACTATTACATTTAAACTATGCTGATATAGTATATGGTGCCTGTCTATCTTGTGTGGACAAATATCGTTTGCAAAAGATTCAAAACTTTTGTGTCAGATATATTTATTCTATGAGACACACATTACACCTTTTGTACGGAATTCAAAGTGGATGAAAATGCATGAAAGGCGTTTTCATCACTTTGTAAAACTCATAATAAAGATCCCACTTCATAATGAGCCTCAATATCTGCAAAATAAAATTTCAATTCGTCGTTCTGTACATGACAGAAACCTGCGACAAATGGATCTGACTGTTGACATACCTTCTCATTCTTTTAGTTCATATAAATCCTCATTTTCATATTTAGCTGCATACGTCTTAAATAACCATTACATCATCAAATCTGTAAAGGATCTCTTATTGGCTAAGCAAGCAGAAATAAAATTAAAATTAAATTTAAATCTTTTAAATTCTGTATCTTTAATACTAGCTATAAAAAATTATGTTCCTCTTTCATATTTTACGACTTGTATTTCATATCTCATTTCTTTTCAACATAGGGACAGACTGTAAATCAGTAATACAGAATCTGGTTTTTTTTCCCTTTTGAGTATGCATTATTTATTTATTTTTGTTTACTTGTATTTTTTTTTATTTATGGTACTCAATAAAGTTATTATTATTATTATTATGTATTAGCGATTCCAGAAACAAAAATCTATTTCAGTCATTGGGAACTTTTTAACTAACGTTAAAAAACAAATCAAATGGTATAACAAACACATAAAGATGGAGAAAATGATTTGTTGCTTTTAAATTACTTTCAATTTCCATTTCTTTTGCAGAAATTTGCATCCAGTTACCGACTGTATTTGGTCCCACCGGACAATTTTTGAACCATTTTCCAAATTGTTACCAAACCAGTTTTAAAATCATCTGATAAATGCTCTAACAACTTTTTATATAATCTAATGGGACATATATCCACATTTCCTGTGTTTGGAGTTAACCATTTACGGTCTAATAATATTCTGGAGCCAAATTGTGCTGTCTTGTAAAATATAGAATGTATTCTAACCTTCCTGTGTCATTTCCATAATTATTAACAGCAAGAAAAAATTCAGCTATGTGCGTTTATTAAGAAACTGCAAAATTACAATCATGCCACCACACAAAAATGCTTCAGTTTCTAATTTGTCTGCGTTTCATTAAATATCGGCGGAATACCACATTCTATAACAATTTCATTGCGTAAAAACTCGACTATTTCCCTAGTAGTTGACACCTCTAGAGGTGTTCGTCCGTTTGCGTCCAACACGTACATATTTGCACCAGATGCGACCAAAGATTGCACACCCCTGTGGAACCCATTTTCACAGGCTAGATGTAAGGGTGTCTTGCCCAACGTCCCAAAAACATCCAACGCTGCCCCACTATTAAGAAACAGAGTTAATATCAGCAGATTCCCGGATTTACAGACGCTATGTAGCGGTGTGTTGTTAAAGTAGTCTGCAGCGTTCACTTGGGCACCAAATTCTATCAACCGTTCCGTCGCTTCGTAGTGACCTAAGCTCGCGCAGTAGTGTAGTGGAGTCTTGCCTTCAATGTCTCTACTATCCACAAAAACCCCTTTCTCTATCAAAAAAGTTATTATCTCAACGTCGCCCCCCATACAAGCAGCATGAAGAGAGGTTTTCACAGTGAAATTAACATCGTGTACGGAAGCTCCCCTTGCCTCCAAAAAACGAACGATTTCGAGCTGGTTTTTCATACAGGCTAGATGCAAAGGTGTCCACCCTTCAATGTTTTTGGCACCCACGTCGACGTACGTATTCAGCAAAAGTCTGACAGTCGCACCAAGTCCTTGTCGACAAGCCAAATGCAAGGCTGTATTTCCTGAAATATCAGTCGTTTTGGGATCGGCGGCTCCAAGTTTTAGCAGGATCTTAACACACTCCACTTGTCTATTCCGACACGCCAAATGCAGAGGCGTCTCCCCGTTCAAGTCTCTGCCATCAACCTCAGCTCCAGCTCTTATTATCAGCGCCTTAGCAATACTCTGAAACCCCTTCTCACACACTATGTGGAGCGCAGTCCTCCGGCAATAATCCTCCACGTTGACCAAGGACTTCTCTGTGTGCAGCATTATATTCACCACCTTTGTCATCCCGTCTTCGCATGCTTTGTGCAGAGGTGTCTGCCCCTTTCGGTTTCTAATGTTTAGAAAAGCCCCATTCAGAATGAGAGCCATGACGGTGTAGTATTTGCCCTTTTCACAGGCGTAAGAAAGCGGTGACTGCCCGTCCAAGGTCATGGCGTTTACTTTGGCGCCCTTCCGGATTAACAATTTGGCGAGGAAGGGGTCGTCCTTCATGCAAAGCACATGCAAAGGTGTGTTGCAGTGTGCGTCGAGGGCGTTGGGGTCGGCGCCTCTTTCGAGAAGTGTCAATATGACATCTTTGTTGCCTCTAATGCAAGCTGCGTGGAGTGGGGTTAGTCTTAATCGGCTTCTGACGTGGATGTTCTCACCTTCATCGAGGAGGGAGCTGACCTCGACCCAGTCGTTTATGACACATGCTGTATGGAGTGAACTCCATTTACCTGAAAATTGAATCGAAGTGGTAATGAAAATGTTTATGGGTAATTGGGTGATTTATGGAACGTTTAATCTGTACACAATGTGGACAGTACTAGACAGTCCAGCAGTTGTAAGTCCACATAATTGACTATGGACATTTGCTGTACAAATCGACCAAGTTTAAAGTTTGTTCATTTGAGACAATGGAGAAAGTTAAGTCAAGTCGGGTCAGGCCAGGTCAGGACAGGTTACATCGAGTCAGGTCAAATTATGTCAAGTTGGGTCAAGTTTTAATTAACTAGAAATATTTTTATGCATACAATATACTTCTTTTAAAAAAATAGGAGCATGAGAACTGAAACTTTGTTAACAATATAAGAAATCTTTCAGCAATCGACTGCCTTAAACGAAAATGCGGATTCTTGTGCCGTTTTGGAGTTATGTCCCATTAAATTGGAAAAAAGGTTATTTCTTTAACTTTAACACCTTCTTGTATATACGTTTTTCCGAAGTAAACGGATCAAGTATTCGGCCAAATCACAATCAGTGGTTGGAAATAATTCAACTACAAGAGATTCGTTACTGTAATTCAATTCCTTTTCAAGTAAAGAGTAATTGTAACGATTTACTTTTTTGGCTGAGTCAGTTACATTTACAGTTACTTTTTGCAATTACTTTTAACCCAAAAATTCTGGATCGTCCCCACAAAGAGAAGATTAACCCAGTATGGGGTTAAAATCTAAAACGAGTTTAGAACAGAGTTTGTTAAGAAATCAGGTGATCATAGCATACATAAGCTCTTGATAATTTTAAGGGTGAGCTAATGCATATTTCAGCATAGAAAAATACATATTCTGCCCAAGTTTTTGCCAAAAATGTACATCCGATTGTGATGATTAGAGAGCGGAAAATATGCAGCAAAATTTTGGCAAATATGATCATATGATATGCACCAAATTTATGCAAATATGCAGTAATTTTCTTAATATATGCAGAGATATGCAGTTGCATATGCTCCAAAAATAAAAAAAAAAGCTTAATAACCCAACTAAATTTATTTACAAATTACAAAAACAGGTTTCCCGAGCTTACGTTTTATTACAAAAAATACATAAATCACATTGCAAGGTGTTTGATTACATCTCACTAACACATAAATCACATTTTTAAAGGTAATACTCTTATTCTAAAAAATAAATATAAACAGAACAAATTAAAAAATAGAAGTAATCGACTATTTAATTTCTATTTTGGTAACAATTTATTTTTAAATATTTTTCGAATCTTCTAACAAAAAGTTTTCCCGTGATTTAAAAGTATGTATTTGTAAATAGAAAAACTGCATACTACGTCCACAGATGTAAAAATAGAGCAGGCGCGACACAACACAACTCCTTCTTGAAGAATAAGTTCAGGAAAAGGTTTAATCCATAAATTAATTTAAGTTATCTTCGACATATTGACACGCCTGTATTACTTTAAATGCTTTCAATGCAAACTCACGATGAAAAATAATAGGATAACGTGTCTTCGACCACCATAAAACATACCATTAATACACTTAAGTAACGAACAAAAATATTGGGAATGAACCGTATTTCCAAAAGTAATTAGGGCCTGAATTTACCTGGAAGGATGGCTTAACACCCAGTGGATTCTCTAAACTACCATATAACCTAAACATTTCCTAGTTATTTGAAGCTCAGGAGAATATGAAATTTCGTCTTTCTAGTTAAATGCCAAAAGAATAACATTTTTTTTTAAATTAGCACAAAAATTGATAAAT
Source organism: Zophobas morio (assembly GCF_036711695.1). NCBI lineage: Eukaryota > Metazoa > Arthropoda > Insecta > Coleoptera > Tenebrionidae > Zophobas > Zophobas morio. The sequence goes on along the minus strand of NW_026972123.1, from coordinate 2,952,925 downwards.
ATGCAAAATATGCACCCGATACGTGAAATATGCAGCAGAAGGCAAATATATGCAAATATGCAATTTTTTTATAGCTGCATTCATTTTTAATTAGCATGATTCGTTCACATACAAAATATCAAGACTTATATGCAAAAAATATAGGATATGCAAATTTCATAAAATCCGCTCTCTAGTGATGATTATGCGATTATCTGGTTTTCGCTATTTATGGTTCAATTTTAAATTTTCATAAAGGTATATTAAAGAAATTGTATTAAAAAGTCCATTGCGCTTTACAGAGATAAAATATCTTAATAAATAATTGAGTAAACAGGGTGGTCAGACAAACTTTAGCCATTTTTCTGGTCCACTCAAATCTATAACAGGTAACCGACAGAGCCCGTCCATTCAAACCCCTCATAATCCGACAATAAAATGTTTCTGAATTTAATCTATAAGTCACAACTCCAACTAAGAGGCAAGATAGACTTTTAAGTTTAAGTTTTTACTTAGCCAATAAGATATTTTGAAATCTCCCAGCAATGCAAATTTTTGTTTAAAAGTTTTTGCAGCTAGAGTGGAATGAAATTAGGCGCAAAAGAATCGGCTCTTCAATTTTTGGTAAAATATGTAACATTTTGCCCAGCTTCAGAGGCGGATCTAGACTGATGGGGGCCTGATACTATTATTTAATTGGGGCCCCATTTATGAATAGAAGTTTGTTAGAAGCATTTAATTTACACATTTTCAATACTTTAATATAAAAAAACAATAACGAAAAATACAAAAATAAAATATAATAAACAAACAGAAACAAATTATATAACAATTTTCCTTCTGCACTTGATGTCATTCTCAATTGCAAGCATCGACAAAGAACTTAGTCTTTCTTAAGTAAGTAAGTAAGTAAGTAAGTAAGTAAGTAAGTAAGTAAGTAAGTATTTATTAATGACCGTTAGGGTACATAAGTCAAGTCAGATGAAATTACAATATAAAGAGTTTAAAATTATACAATTTACAAGATAATTCAAATCGAATGGTAAAAACTACACAGGACATCGCTACAATTTAAAAATTCATCGAGAGAGTAAAATGCGTTTTTTAATAAAAAATTTCTTATAGTACGGCTAAATTGCGAAAAAGGTAAGTTAGCAATACGTTTCGGTAATTTATTGAATAATTTGGGCCCATAATAATTGATGGCATTTCTACTTCTACCTACACGATAGAATTCGGTGTAAATGCTATGGGTAGATCTCGTGATTAATGACATATTTGTGAGATTATTATAAGTGGTGAGATTAGACTTCACATATAATAAAGCATATAAAATATAAAGACAGGGCACGGTGAGAATACTTTTTTCTTTAAAATAATTTTTAACACAAGCTCTGTAAGATAGACCTCCAATAATTCGAACTACTCGGCGCTGCAATTTAAAAACGGTTTTTAAATGACTGCTGTGGCCCCAGGTTATAATGGCATAGCTAAAAATACTTTGAAATAAAGAGTAGTATATCATCATAAGGATCTGCTCACTAACCTCATATTGCAAATTCCTAATAAGAAAAGTTGACTTGGACAATTTTTTACAGATATCAATGACGTGATTATCCCAGCATAATTTCGGGTCCAGTGTCACACCAAGAAATTTGACACACCTCGGATTGTCAATCTCAGAAATGTAACGAAGGGAAAACACCATTTTTTGAGTTTTCAGTACATTAAGCGTTAATCTGTTTGAAGTAAACCATTCACTAGCAGCATTAATATCTTGTTCCATCCTGTCCAAGAGAGACGGGATGTCTGAGTCCACACTATAGCAAGTAGTGTCATCCGCAAAAAGTATGATTTTATTGTCTAGATGTTTAGCCAAGTCGTTAATGTATAACAAAAAGAGCAACGGACCTAAAATCGAGCCTTGTGGCACTCCTATGTTAACTATTGTCATTTCGGAGTATACATTATTAAACAGAACAACCTGCTGGCGATTGTGGAGAAAACTAAAAATAAGCTGTAAGGCTCCATTTGACAATCCGTACAACTCAAGCTTGTTTATTAGAATGTTGTGATTAATACTATCGAAAGCTTTTGATAGATCACAAAATGTGCATCCTAAGAATTGTTTTGTTTCGAAACAGGTAATGACCTCATCAACAAGCCTATTAATAGCCATGGTTGTACATTTGCCATGTTGGAAACCAAATTGGCGTTGGTTCAATATGTTTTGTTTAGTAACGTATTCCTCAAGTTGTTTAAGCATAATCTTTTCTAAAATTTTCCCAAAAATAGGCGTTATAGAGATTGGTCTATATTTATCAACATCATCTACGTTGCCCTTTTTGTGGATAGGGATTACTTTGGTCACCTTGAGACAGGATGGGAAAAGATTTTCATTAATACACCGATTGATCAATCTTGTGAGTGGAAGTAGAATGAGATTCTTAATATTCCTAACAATAGTGATACTTATGTTGTAGTAGTCCTTACTTTTCTTTTTTTTGATGGAATCAATTGTATCTCTTACTTCATTAAATGTTATCTCTCTGAAATTGAAAACAGAGTTCACCGGAGTCAAATTTTTGTGCATTAGCTGAATTGGATCCGTATTTGATAATTTTAAATTATTCTCCAAATTATGTGGGATATCACCAAAAAATGTAGAGAAGTCCTCCGCAGTCAGTTTTTCTGAATAATTATTGCTACTAGCTAATCGTTTGCTATTGATTAATTTCCAGCTGTCCTTTGCTACATTAGTAGAATTTTTAATTAGGTTGTCATTAAAGGTTTTTTTTCTTTTCTTAACTTCGGTTCTAAACAATTCTCTATATTTTTGAAAATAGGTCACAAAAGTTGGGTCATTAGAATTTTGATTGTGTAATTCGTGTAGCAGGTCTACATTTTGTTTCATTTTATGTAATTTCTCATCATACCAGTAAATATCATCCTTTTTAACATTTTTTATTCTTTTTACTTTTATAGGAAAGGCCATGTTTACTTTATCAGAAATTAATTTGGTGAATAAGTTAAATTTGGTATTTGTATCAAGTCCAGCATCATTGATAAAATCAAAATTGCAATCACTAATAATATTAAAAAAATTAAAGAATCCTACTTCCGTAAAAGGTTGATATGATACAACTTTCGAGCAGTCTTTTGACTTATGACGATTATATAGAATTTCTACAGTAGCAGCACGATGGTCAGATAAATGAGTCTCCATGACCTGGTGCCTACAATCATGTGCGATATTTGTAAGTATATTATCAATACACGAATTTGCTCGCGTGTTCTCAAAGATTAGAGGTCTCAAATTATAAGATTTTAAAAAGTTAAGGAACTCTAGAGTCTGTTTGGTTTTGCGGTCAAAATGTATGTTAAAGTCTCCATTAATAATAACATCTGAATCGATTATATTGATAAAATTAAATAAATTAGTCAAATTAGAGTATAAAACTTCCAGATTGCCTTTTGGTGCTCTGTATACAGTTATTATGATTAGTTTAGGTTTATTAACTTTAATGGCTGCAAGCTCAATGTCAATTACATTACAAAACTTTGAAACATCAATAACTTGGTATTTAATTTTATCGTTTACTAGTATCACAACACCGCCATAACCATTATCTTTCCTGGTATAGGCAGAGGCTATCTTAAAACTACCCAATTTTAATAAATCCAACTCATAGTTTGTTAACCAATGTTCTGTAAAACATAAAACATCATAAGATTCTTCAATGTTATGTAAAACTACCTCTACTTCATCAACTTTGTTCCTAATCGATTGTACATTTAAATGGAAAATTGAAAAATAGCTATCACTAACTACCGCTTTACTCGTTAATTTTTTTTTTTCTTGTTGATCTATATTTATTTTTAATAAAATTCAATATAGAAAAAGCTCCTTCAGCTTCGCAACAGGTCACTGGCAATGTCAAGAAGATCTTAACTACTGTGTACAGATTCGGGAAAATGACAATTAGGTTTTTTTTTTAAAATGCAGTCGAGTATATCTGAACATGTTACAGTATACGTTTCTGAGCTAAGTGAGCAGAAATTTTTAAATATTCCTTAAATTGTAAACATTCATTCTAATTCGATGTCCTCATTGTAACACTGTAAAATACAGTCAACGCTGTATTCGACAATATGTGCTACGTGTTTGTTTGTAAGGTCCGTTAAGAATTTGAATTTCTTCCCTAATTCATTATATACATCTTTTCTTCTGGTGAGTTCGGTTATTAAAGTGTCCAAGAATCGATTAAGAACTTTCACGAGAAATTTCTCACGACCTTGTAGTGGACTAGTCCCTGTTGTGCCGTCCGAATATTTATAAATTTTAATTCTATTCTTCGCATTACTATAATTTTCTTCCACTTTACTGCTAAACCCCTTCGCTCGCAATTCATAGTTAATTAATTTCTCATTAGATTTTTCTCTGAGAGATTTGATAAATATTTCTAGAGATGTTATTAAGGCCTTCGCACAAATCTAATCCAGGTTCTTGTAAGTTTTTACTGACTTTGTTAATCCTTTCAAGAAGTTCTTCCCAGACGACAGTCAATATAGCGATTTCTAGTTTGTATAGCTTACCTAATATTTTTTTCGCTTCCATCTTGCAGTATTTTTTTTCTAAATTATCATTAATAATAGTTTCTAATGTGGTTGCAATTAAGCTATAACTTGTTTTTAACGAGTGAACAGCCTCGTATCGACTAGACCATCTAGTTTGACTCCAACCTTTAACTGAAAGTGGCAGTTTTACATGTTGATTTAACAAATTCCACCGGTGAGGTGAAGCCGAAAAAAACACGTACAGTTGTTGTACAACCCCAAAGTAGCTGATTACATCGGATACGACACTTGCAGCTTCGACTCCTATCAAATTTAAAAAGTGAGCTGCACATGGTACATAATCCGCGAACTTGTTAATTTCCTTAACACGTCCTTGAAGTCCATTATATTTTCCATTCATATTCGCAGCATTGTCGTAAGACTGCCCTCGACAATTTTTCATTGAAAGACAATTTTCTTCTCAAAAATAAATGTATTGTATTAAAAAATTCTTTCCTGTGTGACTGTCAATTGGTATAAATGATAAAAACCTTTCAAAAACGTTTCCTTGGGAAGTGTATCTCAAAATAATTGCCAGTTGGTCCGTATGTGACAAATCTGGAGTAGAATCCACAATAATTGAATAATATTTTGTATCTGCATCGTTTATGTCCTCAATAATTTTTTTTCTTACTTGAGTTCCCATTATGTCGATTATCTCTTCATAAACCGTTTTAGACAAGTAACTTGCAACTAGTTGTTCGGTTTGGCATTTCGCTACATGTTGTTTCAAAAAAGGATCAAATTCGGCAATAAGTTTCATAAGTCCCATAAAATTTCCATTATGTGATGAACCCCATTTTACATCATGTCCTCTAAATGACAATCCTCTTTCACTTAAAAATTTAATAACTGCCACAACTCGCATCAGGACATTGTAATAATATTCCCAGTCATTTTTTATTTTTTCCTGAAGATGCCTGTCAACAACGTTTTTGTTTTCTTTGCAGGATAACCAGGTTAACAGCGCCTTTTTGTGATCCTGAGATTTTTCATGACTGTTCAAAGTACGAACTATGTTTGCCCAATCTGAATAACCACTCATCAAAGATGTTTGTGTTCTGGGGAATAATTTGCACACTACACAGAAAACACATTCTTTGCTTTTCGAATAGGATAACCAAGATCTTATTAATTGTTGCCCAGTTTTTAAACGTTTCAGAAAATATTTGTTTGTAAATTGTCCGCTCTGTCCCTTATAATCCCTGATAGACTCAGGGTAAATATTGTCTTCCCTTTTATTATGAAAAAACGAGCTTTCTTTTGATAAGCAACTTACGATTTGTTTAGCCTCATCTTTAATCATGTTTTCATCGACTGTATCGGTGACGGTGAAGGTTGAGGTGTAAAAGAACTTGGCACTTTTCGACATTTTGCTAGTTCCTGTTCATGTTGAAACTTAAGTTTCCTCTTTTGGCTTCCACTGAGACATTTGCGCTCAGACATTTTATTTAATCAAATACCTAGTGAATAAGTTGTATTATTAATATTTAACAAAACTAAAATAATTATTTAAATACATTAAACACTGTTGATTCCAAAAATGATAATTTGACGCAAACTGAATTGTGGAATTTTTAATTTTTAACACACTGTAATATTGGCAGAGCAGTACACTTTTAAACTAACTGAACGAACAGAAAAGAATGAGGGAGTGAAAACAAAACGTTTTGCTGCACCCATCTGCACCGGGAACTCTTTATGGTATCCCAGATGTAGGTGGCGGACAATTTTTGAACCAATTTCCAAATTGTTACTAAGCAAGATTTAGTATTAAGAAAAGCCTGTCAGTTTTGAAATCATCTTATAAATGCTCTAGCAAATTTTTACATAATCTAATGAGACATATATCCACATTTCCTGTGTTTGGAGTTAACCATTTACGGTCTGATAATATTCTGGAGCCAAATTGTGCTGTCTTGTAAAATATAGAATGTATTCTAACCTTCCTGTCTCTTTTCCATAATTATTAAGAGCAAGAAAAAATTCAGCTATGTGCGTTTATTAAGAAACTGCAAAATTACAATCATGCCACCACATAAAAATGCTTCAGTTTCTAATTTGTCTGCGTTTCATTAAATATCGGCGGAATACCACATTCTATAACAATTTCATTGCGTAAAAACTCGACTATTTCCCTAGTAGTTGACACCTCTAGAGGTGTTCGTCCGTTTGCGTCCAACACGTACATATTTGCACCAGATGCGACCAAAGATTGCACACCCCTGTGGAACCCATTTTCACAGGCTAGATGTAAGGGTGTCTTGCCCAACGTCCCAAAAACATCCAACACTGCCCCACTATCAAGAAGCAGAGTTAATATCAGCAGATTCCCGGATTTACAGACGCTATGTAGCGGTGTGTTGTTAAAGTAGTCTGCAGCGTTCACTTGGGCACCAAACTCTATCAACCGTTCCGTCGCTTCGTAGTGGCCTAAGCTCGCGCAGTAGTGTAGTGGAGTCTTGCCTTCAATGTCTCTACTATCCACAAAAACCCCTTTCTCTATCAAAAAAGTTATTATCTCAACGTCGCCCCCCATACAAGCAGCATGAAGAGAGGTTTTCACAGTCAAATTAACATCGTGTACGGAAGCTCCAATTGCCTCCAAAAGACGTACGATTTCGAGTTGGTTTTTCATACAGGCTAGATGCAAAGGTGTCCACCCTTCAATGTTTTTGGCACCCACGTCGACGTACGTATTCAGCAAAAGTCTGACAGTCGCACCAAGTCCTTGTCGACAAGCCAAATGCAAGGCTGTATTTCCTGAAATATCAGTCGTTTTGGGATCGACGGTTCCACATTTTATCAAGATCGTAGCACACTCCACTTGTTTATTCCGACACGCCAAATGCAGAGGCGTCTCCCCGTTCAAGTCTCTGCCATTAACCTCAGCCCCAGCTCTTATTATCAGCGCCTTAGCAATACTCTGGAACCCCTTCTCACACACTATGTGGAGCGCAGTCCTCCGGCAATAATCCTCCACGTTGACCAAGGACTTCTCTGTGTGCAGCATTATATTCACCACCTTTGTCATCCCGTCTTCGCAGGCTTTGTGCAGAGGTGTCTGTCCCTTTTGGTTTCTAATGTTTAGAAAAGCCCCATTCAGAATGAGAGCCATGACGGTGTTGTATTTGCCCTTTTCACAGGCGTAAGAAAGCGGTGACTGGCCGTCCAAGGTCATGGCGTTTACTTTGGCGCCATTCCGGATTAAGAATTTGACGAGGTTGGGGTCGTCCTTCATGCAAAGCACATGCAAAGGAGTGTTGCAGTATGCGTCGACGGCGTTGAGGTCGGCGCCTCTTTCGAAAAGTGTCAATATGACATCTTTGTTGCCTCTAATGCAAGCTGCGTGGAGTGGGGTTAGTCTTAATCGGCTTCTGACGTGGATGTTCTCACCTTCATCGAGGAGGGAGCTGACCTCGACCCAGTCGTTTAAGACACATGCTGTATGGAGTGAACTCCATTTACCTGAAAATTGAATCGAAGTGGTAATGAAAATGTTTATGGGTAATTGGGTGATTTATGGGACGTTTAATCTGTACACAATGTGGACAGTACTAGACAGTCCAGCAGTTGTAAGTCCATATAATTGACTCTGGACATTTGCTGTACAAATCGACCAAGTTTAAAGTTTGTTCATTTGAGACAATGGAGAAAGTTAAGTCAAGTCGGGTCAGGTCATGTCAGGGCAGGTTATATCAAGTCAGGTCAGGTAATGTCAAGTAGGGTCAAATTTTATCTAACTAGAGTTATTTTTGTGCATACAATATACTTCTTTTATAAAAAATGGGAGCATGAGAGCTGAAAATTTGCTAACAATATAAGAAAACTTTCAGGAATCGACTGCTTTAAACGAAAATGCCGATTCTTGTACCGTTTTGGAGTTTCGTTCCGTTAAATAAAAAAAAGTTGTTTGTTTAACATAAGAATGGCATCTTAATGACAGAGTAATGAAACTGGTTATAAGGAAACAACTGCAATAAATAGAAATGAATGAAGTGGTGAACGATGCGAAACTGGATATATTAGCGATTCCAGAAACAAAAATCTATTTCAGGTTTTGTTTAATGTGAACCTTAGTTCTTGAGATTTATTTTTATTTAAATTTAATTGGTTCGCAATAAACCAATCCTGAGCCAGACAAGTAATCTTAAATTTTTTGTTATCAATATCTTGCTTAGTTTTAAACCTGTAGCCAGAGCTGTTCAGTACTTTAAGTACTTCAAATACTTTGCTCGAAATACTTTTATATTTAGGTACTTGGTACTTGGTACTTGGAGAATTTCTAAATGTACTTCAGTTTAGTACTTGATTTTGCCAAGGACTTTACTTCAAGTACTTCACTCAGTATTTTATATACTCCTGAAGTACTTGAAGTATGAAAGTGGAAACTTCAAATACTTTAGTCTTTATTTTACGAAATTTTCACATCTCAAAATAGGGTGTGTTAAGACTTGAAGTTATTAATTCAATTATTTGATTAGATCTATCTTTATCGTGTTTGTTTCCTGTGAGGTTATATTTTGATCTGTGATTGTGGATATCTTATCCACAATACGACGTATATTTCATAGGTAGTTGCAGGTACCGCATCAATTCGTCGCGCACAATTTGCCGCAGTGATAACTGGTCGCAAAGACAACTGGTCGCAGTCCCAATTCATCGCAACACAATTCGTCGCAAGTACAACTGGTCGCAGGCGAAAAATGATAGCGTTTATAGAGAAAATAAGTAATTGTTATGAATGAGAAAAATAGAATAAAGTACTATATTCTCAAAAATTTCATTATTTCTAAAAAAAGTGTCAAAATAAATATGTACATACGAGTTTCATAAAACAGTAACTATTAGGCTCTTTTCCAACTAAACCAAAGAGCAAAAAAGTGAAAATATTGTAAAATATTTTTTTAAAACTAAGTTTTTATTTGGATAAGTACCTACATTTCTTAGATTTCCCGGTAACACGAAATTATTCTTGACGCTCTAACAAAAGTTTTTGCAATATATTATTATTATTATTATTATTATGTGTGTAAGTTGGTCAACAGGTAATACCCAATTATAGACCAACGGTTAGCGGATCATCAAATTGATCTCTCTCAAACAACAGCTGTAAATTTCTGTTGTCCCTATATAAGGTGAAATCTAAAGTCAACGCCTAATTAGAGATTAATAATTAAAGAGCAGCCAGGAATTTTTACTTAAAGAAATCTAACATGTTTTCATGGCAATTATAGTTAGAGCACATTTCATGTAGAGGAGAGTATTTCTGAATGTCAATCCTTGGCGTCGGCAGATAGAAAAGTTGTTGAAGGCGCGATGATGGCCTGGGAACCCAAAAGTGAAGCTGTTCCAAAAGCTGTGGACAATCGATGCCATAATGTATTAGTTTTTTAAGAAAATATAGAGAAGCTCTGATACGTCTAGTCTTTAAGTCGTTATATCCAAATCTGATCAACAGGTCAGATTGGGGTAGGCCTCTAGGAGGAAGATTAGCGTCTATTTTGAATGCTAAAAACTTGAGAAAACGCCTCTGGATTTTTTCTATAGATTGAATGTAAAATTGAGCTGACGGAGCCCATACAATACTGGCGTATTCAAGTTTTGATCTTACGAAAGCACAATATAACGTATTAAAAGTAATGATGTTATTGAAAGAACTGGACGATCTGATGATAAACCCAAGGGATTTAAACGCTTCAGCAATTATATTACTAATATGTAGAGAAAACGTGAGTTTAGAATCAAACATTATTCCAAGATCTCTGAAGGAATCCACTCTTGATAAGATATTCAAGTTAATAGTGTAATTGAAACTAAGCTTACAACTTTTATTTGTTAGAGACATAATGAAACATTTACCAAAATTTATAGGTAACGTGTTGGATTTACTCCAGTTTTCAAAAGTGTGAATATCTTCCTGTAGAATTTGACAGTCTTCAACATTAATAATATGACGAAAGATTTTTAGGTCGTCTGCGTAAATTAAAACTTGAGAACTAATGTTTTTAATAACATCGTTGATGTAGACATCGAAAAGTAGCGGACCTAGAACAGAGCCCTGTGGGACGCCGGACGGGACCAACATTTTTTCGGATTGATGTTGAAGGTACTTCACGCATTGATATCTATCAGTTAGGTAAGATGCCATTAATTTCAGTAAACAATCGGAGAAGCCAAAGTTGCGTCATTTTATCAGTAGAATTCTGTGGTTGAGTTTGTCAAACGGCCTGGAAAAATCAGTATATATCACGTCCACCTGCTGTTTAGCATCGAAACTATTGGCTACGAATTGGGTGAAACAACTCAAATTCGTTACAGTAGGACGACCACTTATGAATCCATGTTGGGATTCCGTTAACCAATTGTGCACATTAAATGAGAGAAATTTATGAAGAATCATCTCAAAAATCTTTGAAAAATTGCAAATCAATGAGATGGGTAGGTAATTTTCTATTAAATGTCTCTCCCCTTTCTTAAAAATTGGTGAGATCACAGATAATTTCCAGACGTCTGGGAACGATACAGTTTTCAAAATAATATTGAATATAATTGATAAAGGATAAGAAAACACTGAGGCACAGTCATGGAATAAAAAACCTGGTATATTATCATGGCCACTAGTCATATTAGGTTTGATAGTCATCAAGGTTTCAAAGACGTTGGATTCCGTAACCGAAATAAAATTAATGGAATTATTGCTGGACTCATCAATAAACTCATCAATAGAACTTGGACTAAAATCCGAATAACTGGAGTGAAAGTGTTCCATAAAGGCATTTACAATGTCTTTGGGATTACGCAAAATATTATCCAAATAAATCATTTCAGAAGGTATACCAGAACGCATTTTCAGACGACTAATATGCGCCCAGAATTTTTTTGGATCGGTCTTAATAGTGGCTTCCAGATTTTGAGTATACAACTGATACGCGATTTTGATGTCATGTTTAAGCTCGTTACGAATAGTTTTAAAATGCTGTAGATTTAGTTGGTTTTTGTGGGATTTATAGTCATAGTCTCCATTTTCGCTTGATTCTTCTAATAATACTACAAGTGAACCATGGTGGAAACGAATTATTACAATAATGCTGAGATTTGGGTACATAAAGATCCAATATGCTATTAAGTTTGTTATAAAAGAGGCAGCAAGCAGGATTAACATCTTTAACGTTCTCCAAGAAAGACCAACTTATCTCATCTAAATGACGATATAAATTTGGAAAGTCAGCTCTACGAAAATTCCAGCGTTTTTGTGAAGATTTAGAGTTACTTATAACCTTTACTTTTGGTTGATGATATTCCAAAGAAATAAGCAGTGAGGGGTGGTGTGTATCTTCAGGTAGTAGATAATCTTCCGCTTTATCGATATAACACTGTATGTTTGAGAGCACTAAGTCTAAGTATCTATCATTGATGTTGGCGACGCCGTTGCATTGTTTAAGGTCGAGAAAATTTAGAAATGAAATTAAGACAGTTTGTTATTACCAATAACGACGTCTCCTAAGTTTGTGTGATATTCTGGTATATTAAAATCCCCAATAATTAAAATATGTTGATCATGTAGTTGAATTAGATCACTTAATAAATTGAATAATAATGAGAGTTCTTCAATGGCTGTTTTTGGTTGAACATATATTACAAAAATATAGAAGGAAAAATAGTCATAGAGTCATTTAGCACCGATAATGTCAACCGAGTTCAGTTTGTCAAAACCGTGGGAAGATAAGTCTATTTGAGTTATCGAAACGTGTTGTCGGAATGCAATTAATACTCCACCGCCTCTAGTAAGATTTCGTTTGTGAAATCTTCTGTCAGATCTAAGAACATTGAAAATCAAAGGGCATAACTCAGAATTGCTGACCGAGTCATTAAGCCACGTTTCCGAAAGACATATGATATCAAAACAACAAGATAGTAAAGAATTATAGAGATCATTTAATTTTGAATTGATACCACGAGTGTTTTGATAATAAATGGATAAAGAATGCGGCATATAGTTGAAAGAACAATTATTTGTAGAAAGAGTAGCAGCATAAGAAGAATTAATTACATCACCACCAGAATTTAAATGGGATTCATGAGAGTCAGAAGACTCAGAGATCACAAACAAAGTTGGTTGCTATATTGAGACGCCAAAAAGGTCAATTGAGAGTTTCAGGCTTACACTCTTTTAGACCATGACTTTCTGAACAGCGCGGACATATTAACTTGCTCTTACAGGCCTTAGAAGAGTGATTAAACCCATTACAATTAAAACAACGTGAAACGTCTAGTCCGCAGTATATCGAGCAACTATCAAGCCCGATTAAGCAGTGACCAACACTGACCGCCCTTTTGTAAGTGGGTATGTCGACTTCAATTATCGCCTGGTACCTATTATGTTCACTATTCTTAATTTGATAGAATTTTATTAAATTATAATAATTACCTTCCTCAAAAATAAATTCGTTTTGCTTTACTAGGTAATTCAAAATGTTGTCTTGATCGATCTCATTTGATACCCCAGCAATTCTATATATTTACAATACACGTAAACCTTGTGTTTAGAGTTAACCATTTACGGTCTGATAATTTCCTGGGGCCAAATTCTGCTGTCTTGTCAAATATAGAATCGTATTCTAACCTTCTTATATCTTTTCCATAATTATTAACAGCAAGAAAAAAATTCATCTATGTCCCTTTATTAAAAAACTGCAAAATTACAATCATGCCACCACACAAAAATGCCTCAGTTTCTAATTGGTATCATTCCAATAAATATCGGCGGAGTAATTTTCATGTTCACTAACAATTTCATTGCGTAAAAAGTCAGATATTTTCTTAGTACTTGACACCTCTAGAGGTGTTTGTCCGTTTGCGTCCACCGCGTATTTATTTGCACCAGATGCGACCAAAGCTTCCACACCCCTGTAGAACCCATTTTCACAGGCTAGATGTAAGGGTGTCTTGCCCAACGTCCCAAAAACATCCAACGCTGCTTCACTTTCAAGAAGCAGAGTTAATATCATCGGATTCGCGGATTCACAGACGCTATGTAGCGGTGTGTTGTTAAAGTAGTCTGCAGCGTTCACTTGGGCACCAGACTGTATCAACCGTTTCGCCGCTGCGTAGTCACCTACGCTTACGCAGTAGTGTAGTGGAGTCTTGCCTTCAATGTCTCTACTATCCACGCAAACCCCTTTCTCTATCAAAAATTTGATTATGAAACCGTTGCCCCCCATACAAGCAGCATAAAGAGAGGATTTCCCAGTGGAATTAACATCGTATACACAAGCTCCCCTTGCCACCAAAAGACGAACGATGTCGAGCCTGTTTTTCATACACGCTAGATGCAAAGGTGTCCACCCTTCACCGTTTTTGGCACTCAAATCGCCGTCCGTTTTCAGCAAAAGTCTGACAATCGCATCAAGTCCATGTCGACAAGCCAAATGCAAGGCTGTATTTCCTGAATTATCAGTAATATTGGGATCGACGCCTCCACGTTTTACCACGATCCTAGCACAATCCACTCGTCTATTCCGACACGCCAAATGCAGTGGCGTCTCCCCGTTCAAGTCTCTGCCATTAACCACAGCCCCAGTTTGTATTAGCAGCGTAACAATATGCTCGAACCCCTTCTCACACGCTATGTGGAGCGCAGTCCTCCCGGAATCATCCTCTATGTTGAGCAAAGACCGCATCATCAGCATTAACTTCAATACTTCCACATTGCAGTCGGCGCAAGCTTTGTGCAGAGGTGTCTGCCCATTTTCAATTCGGATGTTTAGAGAAGCCCCATGCAGAATGAGAATCCGGACGGTTTGGTAGTTGCCCTTTCGACAGGCGTAAGAAAGTGGTGATTGGCCGTCCAAGGTCAAGGCGTTTACTTTGGCGCCCTTCCGGATTAAGAATTTGACGAGGTAGGGGTCGTCCTTCATGCAAAGCACATGCAAAGGTGTGTTGCAGTATGCGTCGAGGGCATTGGGGTCGGCGCCTCTTTCGAGAAGTATCAATATGACATCTTTGTTGCCTCTAATGCAAGCTGCGTGGAGTGGGGTTAGTCCTAATTGGCTTCTGACGTGGATGTTCTCACCTTCATCGAGGAGGGATCTGACCTTGGCGCAGTTGTTTGTGAGACAAGCTGTATGGAGTTCACTCCATTTGCCTGAAAATTGAATCGAAGTGGTAATGAAAATGTTTATGGGTAATTGGGTAGTTTATGGGACGTTTAATCTGTACACAATCTGGACAGTACTAGACAGTCCAGCAGTTGTAAGTCCACATTATTGACTCTGGACATTTGCTGTACAAATCGACCAAGTTTAAAGTTCATTTGAGACAATGGAGAAAGTTAAGTCAAGTCGGATCAGGTCATGTCAGGGCAGGTTATATCAAGTCAGGTCAGGTTATGTCAAGTTGGGTCAAATTTTATCTAACTAGAGATATTTTTATGCATACAATATACTTGTTTTATAAAAAATGGGAGCACGAGAGCTGAAAATTTGCTAACAATATAAGAAAACTTTCAGGAATCGACCGCTTTAAACGAAAATGCCGATTCTTGTGCCGTTTTGGAGTTACGTTCCGTTAAATTTAACAAAAAGTTGTTTATATTAGCGATTCCATAAACAAAAATCTATTTCAGGTTTTGTTTAATGTGAACCTTAGTTCTTGAGATTTATTTTTATTTAAATTTAATTGGTTCGCAATAAACCAATCCTAAGCCAGACAAGTAATCTTAATTTTTTTGTTATCAATATTTTGCTTAGTTTTAAACCTGTAGCCAGAGCTGTTCAGTACTTTAAGTACTTCAAAAACTTTACTCGAAGTACTTTTATATTTATGTACTTGGAGTATTTTTAAATGTACTTCAGTTTAGTACTTGATTTTGCCAAGGACTTTATCTCAAGTACTTCATTCAGTATTTTATATACTCCTGAAGTACTTGAAGTATGAAAGTGGAAACTTCAAATAGTTTAGTCTTTATTTTACGAAGTTTTCACATCTCAAAATAGGGTGTGTTAAATACTTGAAGTTATTAATTAATTCAATTATTTAATTAGATGTATCTTCATAGTAAAATCGTGTGTGTTTCCTGTAAGGTTATATTTCACAATATGACCTATATTTCATAGGTACTTGCAGGTACCGCGTCAATTCGTCGCGCGACAATTGATCGCAAACATTGATCAATTGGTCGCAGCGACAACTGGTCGCAGTCCCAATTCATCGCAACACAATTCGTCGCAAGTACAACTCGTCTCATGCGACAATTGATCGCAGGCGAAAGATGATAGCGTTTATAGAGAAAATAAGTAATAATTGTTATGAATGAGAAAAATAAAATAAAGTGCTATATTCTCAAAAATTTCATTATTTCTAAAAAAGTGTTAAAATAAATACATACAAGTTCCATAAATCTTTTATTGTGAATTAGTTCCTCCTAATTATTTGGTTTTTCGTAAAGATCGCGATCCAATTAAGAGTGGTATGGCAAGAGGTGGGGGTGTACTATTAGCAATTAATTCTAAGTTATGATGTTCTGAATTAGATCTCTCCTCTATATATGATACAGTTCCAAATATCGATATTGTAGGTGTAAAATTGTTATGTAAAAACTTTCGTAAGTTTTACATATTTGTTCTGTATATACCACCATCGATGTGTTACCAAGATGCCGAATTGTTCTTTGATGTTTTTAGTTCTTTAAATTATTTCTCAAGTTGGGATAATATAGTTATTGTAGGTGATTTCAACACCTCTGGTTTTATGGAAGGATCTAATGACCGTTTCAGCTGTTTATTAAATAATTTTATCAAATTTTGTAACAGTCGTCAGTATAATAATGTGTACAATTTCTACAACCATATTTTAGATCTTGTAATCTCCAATGTTACGTGCAGTGTCTTCAAACTACCATCTCCTTTTGTGAAAGAGGATCTTTATCATCCAGCTCTATTCTTTAATTTAAATTTAATAGCTGATGTTCTTCCTCACTTTAGCATGAATGACCAAGCTGATTCATTTAATTTTAAGAAGGCTGACTTTCAAAGTATGTATCAATTATTTTTAGATACTGATTGGTCCTCCTTGTTTAAAGCTAACACAGTTGATCGACCATGCTCAATTTTGTACGAATTAATTAATAGCGTCTTTCAAGTAACTGTTCCTAAGTTGCGGGTCAAACCAAGACAACAGCATTATCCTCCTTGGTTTAATGTTGACATTATCTCGTTGTTACAGTATAAGAGATTGGCGTATAAACAGTACAAGGAACTCAAAACTACTGAATCCTTTAATAAATTCAAGTTCTATCGCTCTAATAGCAAACAAGCCATATTTAACTCTTACAAAAACTATGTGGCGGATATTGAAAATCGTCTCCACGAAGATCCTAAACGTTTTTGGGAATTTATTCAAAGTAAAAAAGGCACGTCGCGAATACCTAGCGCTATGAAATATAATAACTGTAATTTTGATGATCCAAATCTCATTGTAGATGCATTTGCGGACTACTTTAATTCTGTTTATGTTCCATCTGATCCATCTGTTATAGCAGATAATTTTGATATTCGTGAGGTCGGTTGTGTCTCACCTCCCCAAATATTAGAAGAAGATGTGTTTAATGCATTAAAGAACTCTAAAAATACACTAACCATGGGTCCGGATGGTATTCCAAATTTTTTGTTGAAAGATTGCGCTTCTGTTTTCGCACAGCCGTCGGTATATATATACAACTTAATAATAAAAACATCCACCTTCCCTGCGATGTGGAAGGCGGCTTTAATATGTCCGGTTCTGAAAAAAGGTGATAAAGCAGACGTGAAAAATTACAGGCCTATTTCATTACTTTACAATTTTGCCAAGATTTTTTAAGGTATACTATACAAACATATTTATTCAGCGGTCAAAGTATATATTAGTCCCTCTCAGCATGGGCTTATGGATAAGCGTTCCACTATCACGAATCTAGTCTGCTTTACACAGTTTACATCAGAAGCAATTGATAACAGAAAACAGGTTGACGTGGTGTACCTTGATTTTCTTAAGGCGTTTGATCAAATCGATCATTACATTTTATTACTCAAGTTAAAATCATGTGGATTTACAGATGCGCTCCTCAATTTGTTTAAATCTTATTTATTAAATCGTGATCAATGCGTTAGGTATAGATGTTATGCGTCAAAAAAAATATTTCCTAGTTCTGGTGTGCCGCAGGGGTCGAATTTGGGTCCATTGCTGTTTTTACTGTTTATCAACGACATTACAAATGTTGTGTCTGTTGATAGCTTGTTATTTGCTGACGACTGTAAAATTTATAAAGTAATCACTTCTGTGGAAGACTGCATTGCCCTCCAATCCGATCTTGATAACATCTTTCAATGGTGTTTAAGAAATCGACTCTCTTTGAATATTTTGAAATGTTTAGTTGTGTCGTATTCTCGCAAGAAGTCAACTTTGTGTTTCCAGTATTTAATCAATAACACAAACTTAAATCGCGTTATGAATATTACTGATCTTGGTATTTTATTTGATGAGAAATTCACGTTCGTTCCACACATTAATCAGTTGGTTGCTAAAGCGCATAAAATCTACGGCTTCATTTATAGAAATGGTAAGGATTTCACAAAAGTACAAACTCTGAAAATGTTAGTCTTTGCGTTAGTGAGATCTCAGTTGGAGTACGGTTCGATTGTATGGCAACCTATCTATCAAGTCCATATCAACCGCATTGAGTCGGTTCAGCGTATGTTTCTTAAGTTTCTGTCATATTGTGAAGATGGAGTATATCCTCAAAGGGGAGTGCATCAGTTTCTTCTTCTGAAGCGATTTAATATTAATTCATTATTCAACAGAAGAATTACAGCTGGAGTCAAATTCATAATTAATTTAATCAACAACAAAATAGATAGTATATGGCTAACAGGTAAGCTGAATTTTCTAGTACCTAGACAAAATTCGCGTCAGCGTGAAATCTTTTACTGTCCTTCAAGTAATAGTAATATACACGTGAAATCCCCCATCATTTCAATGTGCAAAGTAGGTATGTAATAGTATTTTTAAAACCTGCGACCTGACTGATAATATTTCTGTTATCCTAAATGTGATAATCCAGGAATATGGCATATAAGGCATACGTATCAATTGGTAATAATTTCGTATTAGTGTCTTTCTTGCAGATTCACAATTTGCTTTATAGTAATTTGGTCAAATTTGATCTGTGGAATATTCTGTATTTTAATTTTATTCTAGCTAAATTTTTAACATTCAGCAACACAAAATTCTTATAATGTTTTGTTTTTTGTTTTTTTTTCCTTTCCCTGTAATTGGGTCTACCCCGTTGGGAAAGATGTCAATAATAATATTAATATTAATAATAATAATAATAAAAACGGTAACTAACATCCTCCTTTCCAACATTCTTATGTCATGGTGTAACATACTTAAAACCTAAAGATAACGACGCAAAAAATCCATCAAAATACAGACCTATCACATGTTTACCAACAATCTATAAAATATTAACCTCATGCATTACACAAAAAATATATCAACACTGTTTTAACTCTAACATCATTAATGAAGAACAGAAAGCATGTATTAAAGGATCATTTGGTTGCAAAGAGAAATTAATCATAGATTCCATCATCTGTGAACAAGCTAGAAAAGAAAACCGAAACATATATACTGCTTTTATTGATTATAAGAAAGCTTACGATTCTGTCCCTCATTCCTGGCTATGCAAAATTCTGGAATTATATAAAATTGATACTAAAATCTGCACTTTTCTCAAATGTTCCATGGAATTTTGGAAGACCACCCTCCAAATAACCTTAAATGAACAAACAATTCAGTCAGATCCAATTATGATCAGAAGAGGAATTTTTCAAGGCGATTCTTTTAGCCCGTTATGGTTCTGCTTAGCAATAAATCCCCTCTCCGATATCCTGAACAGCTGCAATTATGGGTTCAATATAAGAATTAACAAACAAAGAGAAAACAGAATAAGTCACTTGCTGTATATGGATGACATAAAAATATATGCAAGTACACAAAATCAGTTAACAAACCTATTAAATCTGACTGAACAATTTTCCGGTGATATTGGTATGTCTTTTGGTATTGAGGAATGTAAGACCCAAGCAATAAAAAAAGGCGTCCAACACCAAGTACCACATATAACCCAGAATAACGAAATAATCGAAGCCCAAGAACGAAATGATACATACATACAAATATCTGGGTTTCTGTCAATCCTCCCACATCAATCATACCAAAACGAAAACACAGTTGAAACATCAATACCTAGCGAGATTAAAATTAATATTGAAGACACAGTTAAATGGAAAAAATTTAATGAAAGCAGTAAATACATTCTGCGTTCCACTGCTAACATATTCTTTTGGAGTCATTAAATGGTTCAAAACTGATCTTGAAAATTTAAACATCGCAACAAGGAAAATCTTCACACAGTATAGAAGGCATCATCTAAAATCGTCGATTGAAAGATTCTCATTACCAAGACAGAATGGAGGAAGGAGTTTCCAGAACCTAGAAAACTTATGTCAGAGACAAATCTCACATTTGAAGAAGTATTTCTTGAAACGAGCGGAAAGAAATGAAATGTTTCGTACCATCACAAGAGCAGATTTGAACCACACACCCTTAAATCTGTCGAACACCGAAGAAATCCACACCCCCCACACAATAGATAAAATAATAAGTGGGCTAAAACAAAAACAACTACATGGAAAATTCTAGAAAGACTTAGAAGAAACTCATGTCAATAAGAAGATGTCATTGATTTGGTTAAAAAAATCAAGTTTATATGCCGAAACAGAAGGATTTGTGTTTGCTATTCAAGACCAAGTAATCAATACCAAGAATTACAGAAAATACATCATCAAAGATTCGAACATAAGAAACGACTGCTGTCGCCTCTGCAAAGCAAAACCTGAAACGATCCAGCACATAATCTCTTCTTGCAGCATCCTAGCACAAACTGACTACAAAGCTAGACACGACAACGCAGCCAAAATCATCCACAAAGAATTAGCAACACTTATGAACTTAATCGAAGATACGACACCCTATTACACTTACATTCCATCTCCATTCCTTGAAAATAACAAATACAAATTATACTGGGATCGCACAATACTTACAGACTTAAACATTACAGCTAACAGACCAGACATCATACTTATCAAAAAACACACGAACGAAGCCATTCTCATTGACATTGCTATTCCTAACACAAGCAACATTATTCAAACATACCACACCAAGATTTCAAAATATCTACAATTATCGATAGAAATGAAATCCATGTTAAATCTTAAAAAAATTTCAATTTTACCCCTAGTTATCTCTAATGTAGGTGTAGTTCCAAATAGCTTAGTTGAGAATTTAAAGTCTTTGCATTTGAATGATTCAATAATTGTCAAAATTCAAAAAGCTGTTTTGTTAGGAACATGTCATATTGTTCGTAAGTTTCTTGAACAGTCTGATCATGTCAGTCAGATTAGATTAGCACCAGTAGGTCAGAGTAGTGTAGGTAGCTTTCCAAGTGATGCGCGGATAAATGGTCGGTAGTTACGCTAGACTTTTGGGGATGGGGTGAGATTAGAGAATAATAGCAGACTAATTTGTATGCTGTATTCTAGAATTTCGAAAGTTGTTCTGTTAATCTAATCAATGCATATCATTACTTGGTCTTAGTACTCGTAATGATAGAAGTCTTGCCTGAATGGCGGTCATTTCCGGGTCAGTGGTGGGTCTTAACTATTAGGCTCATTTCCGACTAAACCAAAGAGCAAAAAAGTGAAAATATTGTAAAATAATTTTTTTCATGCTGACACATATTTCGTCGGTATGCTACTGTAATGTTCATTTGTATTATTCGTCTTATTAATTAGACACTCAAGTAAGTGATTCATGCTTTTTTTCTCAAGTTTAAAGTTTGTCAATTAAACGAGTGAAAAAAATAGCTTTCAAAACGTGTTACACGCGTCATTTTTTTTTAATAAAAAATGGCTTTAAAATTATTACAACTGTCAAATTAAAAATTTATAGATTTATCTTAATCAATGAAATCGTGAAAAAACTCTCGTTACAGTTTTAAGTGAAAAAGTATTATTTTCATTACGTTTGATTGTTTAAAAAATTAAATATATATTTCTTTTTATAAATTTGGTGCACAAAAATTTGAATTTATATATTAACAATTAATCTTGGAGTTTACTGCATTCTTTGCAGAAAATTTTATTGTTTGGTGATATGTATAAAGACAAGAATAGACAAGTCTGTATCAAAATGTGTTAAAATTTAAAGGTTGTTAAAAATATGATTTTTTAAATAATTGTATAATAAATCTAGTTGAAAACAATAAACAATTTTTTTATGTTGAGTACTAATAATGAAGCTAGTTCCTATAATATAATAGGTAAAATAAGCAACGACATAAACAGTAACAATCTCTTAAAAAAAAATAACCAAAGTGACAATTTATTAATAAAAAATATTATGTAACAAGGTGTTTACGCTCGTATTTTTTAATTTTTAAAGTGCAACTACATACTTCGTCACTTATCTATAATCAAATTGCTAAATTTATTCCAACTTAACATTCAGAATACAAAATATTTAGTTTTAATAAAAGAAAATACTTCCCGATGAATTTTACCTTGCGACCTATTGACGCTGCGATAAATTTACGTGCGATCAATTGTCGCTGCGATGAGTTGTTTGCGATCAGTTGTTTGCGACCAGTCGTAGAATCGTATTTTGGACGTCAACAAATTTGAGACCGACAAAACGGAATTCTTCCACAACTTCTTCGGCGAATAATTTGCAGCGGCGTATTTTGTAAAACACAGAGAAACACTCCTTCAGATTCAAAACGTCACTTTTGAAGAGAAATATAACAAAATTCGGTTTTTCTTTGATTTGATTTTGGCAAAAAAGTCGCCAATTCGGGCTGTAGTGTTGTATAAGGGCCACCACCACCTTCAGCTGCAGAACACGCCTGTTCATCTACCTTGTGCCAACGTTCACAACGTCATTGCGAACTTTTTAACTGACGTTAAAATCCAACAAAATGGTGTAACAAACACAGAAAGATTGAAGTCAAGAAATAGAAGATGAAAAAATACAATAAGAGCTATTTATCTGGGAGATAATTTTGTCAGGTGGTGAAAAGACACCATTTGACGTTATCCAGCAGATAAAAATTATCAGGAACTTTATCAGGAGGTGAAAAGACCGGCCCTTAGACTACAACTAAAAAGCAAAGAGAAACAGTTGAAATTTTGGTAAAATAGACAAAAATGAAGAAAATGATTTGTTGTTTTTAAATTACTTTCAATTCCTATTTATTTTGCAGAATTTTGCATCCAGTTACCGACGATTTTTGGTCCCACCGGACAATTTTTGAGCCAGGTTCCAGATTGTTACCAAGCAGAATTTGGTATTAACAAAAGCCTGTCAGTTTTGATATCATCTGTTCATAATAATGCTTCAGCAACTTTTTTTATAATCTAATGAGACATGTATCCATATTTCCTGTGTTTAGAGTTAACCATTTACGGTCTGATAATTTCCAGGGGCCAAATTGTGATGTCTTGTCAAATATAGAATCGTATTCTAACCTTCTTATATCTTTTCCATAATTATTAACAGCAAGAAAAAAATTCATCTATGTCCCTTTATTAAAAAACTGCAAAATTACAATCATGCCACCACACCAAAATGCCCCAGTTTCTAATTGGTATCATTTCAATAAATATCGGCGGAGTAATTTTCACGTTCACTAACAATTTCAATGCCTAAAAAGTAATATATTTTCTTAGTCCTTGACACCTGTAGAGGTGTTCGTCCGTTTGCGTCCACCGCGTATTTATTTGCACCAGATGCGACCAAAGCTTTCACACACTCGTGGAACCCATTTTCACAGGCTAAATGTAAGGGTGTCTTATTCAACTTCCCAAAAACATCCAGTACTGCCCCACTATCAAGAAGCAGATTTAATGTCGGCAGATTCCCGTATTCACAGATGCTATGTAGCGGTGTGTTGTTAAAGTGGTCTGCAGCGTTCACTTGGGCACCAAACTGTATCAACCGTTTCGCCGTTGCGTGCTGACCTACGCTTGCGCAGTAGTGTAGTGGAGTCTTGCCTTCAATGTCTCTACTATCCACACAAACTCCTTTCTGTATCAAAAATTTGATTATGAAAATGTTGCCCCCCATACAAGCAGCATGAAGAGAGGATTTCCCAGTGTAATTATTAACATCGTATACAGAAGCTCCCTTTGCCACCAAAAGACGAACGATTTCGCGCTGGTTTTTCATACACGCTAGATGCAAAGGTGTCCACCCTTCACCGTTTTTGGCACTCATATCGACGTCCGTCTCCAGCAAAATTCTGACAATCGCATCAAATCCTTGTCGACAAGCCAAATGCAAGGCTGTATTTCCTAAAATATCAGTCGTTTTGGGATCGACGCGTCCACGTCTTACCAGGACCTTAACACACTCCACTCGTCTATTCTGACACGCCAAATGCAGAGGCGTCTCTCCATTCAAGTCTCTGCCATTAACCGCAGCCCCAGCTTTTATTATTAGCGCCTTAGCAATATTAACGGAACCCTTCTCACACGCTATGTGGAGCGCAGTCCTCCCGGAATTATCCTCCACGTTGAGCAAAGACCGCATCATCACCATTAACATCAATACTTCCACATTGCAGTCGGCGCAAGCTTTGTGCAAAGGTGTCTGCCCATTTTCAATTCTGATGTTAAGAGAAGCCCCATGCAGAATGAGAATCCGGACGGTTTGGTAGTTGCCCTTTCGACAGGCGTAAGAAAGTGGTGACTGGCCGTCCAAGGTCAAGGCGTTTACTTTGGCGCCCGTCCGGATTAAGAATTTGACGAGGTTGGGGTCGTCCTTCATGCAAAGCACATGCAAAGGTGTATTACAGTGTGCATCGAGGGCGTTGGGGTCGGCGCCTCTTTCGAGAAGTATCAATATGACATCTTTGTTGCCTCTAATGCAAGCTGCGTGGAGTGGGGTTAGTCCTAATTGGCTTCTGACGTGGATGTTCTCACCTTCATCGAGGAGGGATCTGACCTTGACGCAGTCGTTTGTGAGACAAGCTGTATGGAGTTCACTCCATTTGCCTGAAAATTGAATCGAAGTGGTAATGAAAATGTTTATGGGTAATTGGGTAGTTTATGGGACGTTTAATCTGTACACAATCTGGACAGTACTAGACAGTCCAGCAGTTGTAAGTCCACATTATTGACTCTGGACATTTGCTGTACAAATCGACCAAGTTTAAAGTTCATTTGAGACAATGGAGAAAGTTAAGTCAAGTCGGGTCAGGTCATGTCAGGGCAGGTTATATCAAGTCAGGTCAGGTTATGTCAAGTTGGGTCAAATTTTATCTAACTAGAGTTATTTTTGTGCATACAATATACTTCTTTTATAAAAAATGGGAGCATGAGATCTGAAAATTTGCTAACAATATAAGAAAACTTTCAGGAATCGACTGCTTTAAACGAAAATGCCGATTCTTGTGCCGTTTTGGAGTTACGTTCCGTTAAATTTAAAAAAAAGTTGTTTGTTTAACATAAGAATGACATCTTAATGACAGAGTAATAAAACTAGTAATAAGGAAACAACTGGAATAAATAGAAATAAATGAAGTGGTGAACGATGCGAAACTGGATATATTAGCGATTCCAGAAACAAAAGTCTATTTCAGGTGTAAGGTTTTGTTTAATGTGAACCTTAGTTCTTGAGATTTATTTTTATTTAAATTTAATTGGTTCGCAATAAACCAATCCTAAGCCAGACAAGTAGGTAATCTTAAATTTTTTGTTATCAATATCTTGCTTAGCCAGAGCTGTTCAGTACTTGGTACTTGGAGTATTTCTAAATGTACTTCAGTTTAGTACTTGATTTTACCAAGGACTTTACTTCAAGTACTTAATAATAACAATAATAATTTTTATTGAACCAATAAATTAAAAACATTGGTACAAAAGGTACAGATACAGCAAAAACTGATATTAATCTGACCTGACATTAGTATTAAAAGAAGTTTAATTATTAATAATTTAAAACAGACCTAAATTTATATTTGGTATTTCTCCACTCAACAGTCGTTGTTTTAGCAGTTTCTTTGAAGTTTGATTAAAAATGAGGCTTTTCTCTATGACATTATTTATAACATACGCCGCCAAGTAGGAAAATGAAGACCTAAAACATACCAAATTGTGCCTTGGTATATCAACTGAAAAACACACATTTCTTAGGTTTTTATTGTGGATAGTTAATCGCAGAACTATTTTGTTAATCAAATAAGAAAGTGCTGAAGTGTGCAACAGTTTGGAAACAATTGAGACGTAACGAATGAAGCGTCGTTCGTTCACTTGACTTCAACCAATTTAGTTGTTTAATGAAGGGCGTCACATGAGCAAAACGTGGAACATTTAACGTATACCGGGTACAAGAGTTTTGAATTTTCTGTAGCCGATATTTTTGCAGCTGAGATAGACAAGGGCCGTATACTGTGTCAGCATAATTTAAATGAGATAAAATCAAAGCATCTGACAGCCGCTTTTTAGATTTAGTATCCAGATAAAGTCTGTAAGGACTTATTTGCTTAAAAGATAAAAAGGTTTTTTTGCAAATGTGATTGACATGTTCCACAAACTTTAGTTGGCTATCAAGCATAACTCCCAGACTCTTAACCACAGAGGAACTTTTCAGGACATGATTGTTTACTTTTAATTCAACACGATTTCTACACTGAAGAAGCTTTGTAGGCATACCAAACAGAATCGTTTCACATTTACTGTGATTTAGTTGCAAGCAGTTGTGTACGCACCATTGCTGTACACGTTCTAGATCTCTATTTATAAGGTTAACACACGCTTCATTTTTTTCAGGATTAAAAGTAAAATAAAGTTGTACATCATCTGCATACATGTGTACACAGCAATGTTTAATAACTTTTACTAAGTCGGCAGAATATAAAGAAAAGAGAAGAGGTCCAAGTACCGATCCTTGGGGAACCCTGGAACTTAAGGCCATCATGTTTGATTTCTGACCATTACAGTCAACTAACTGAGCACGATTAAATAAAAAACTCTGGAACCAGTTCGAGGTGGCTCCATGTACTCCATAATACTTAAATTTGGTAACCAACAGAGATATATTGAGGCTATCGAATGCCTTGGACATGTCAAGCAAAGTTAGCGAAGTGACTTTACCATTTGAGAAGCCACTAAAAATGTCATCAACCAAGGAAATGAGAAGTGTAGATGTACTGAAGTTTTCTCGAAACCCAGACTGTTGCAACGGAAGAATGTTTTTCTCCATTAGAAAGGTTTTAAATTGAGCACATAGTGCAAACTCAGCCACTTTTAGCGTGTTACAAATCAGACTTATTGGCCTAAAATCATCTAAAGAAACAGATGTTTTTTTCTTAGGAATCGGCTTCACCAAAGAGAAGTTCCACAGTTTGGGGACTTGTCCCTGTTCAAAAGCGAGCTGGATAATACGAGTGAGTGGTTCACTAAACCAATTGGAAGCTAACTGAAGCATTTTACCTGTAATGCAATCCACACCTGCACAGTTAGGTTTCAAGTTTGAAACAAAGGTCTCAATTGTTGGAACATCTACCGGTTTGAATAAAAATTGATCGGATGAAAAGGATTGCATAGTAAAAGATGAAAGATACTGCTGCTCACCACAGCTGGAAAACTTTGGGACAAATTCAATAAAGTGTTTATTTATGTCATTTACATTAAATTCAGTAGGTACTGTGTTCTTTGTATATTGATTACCAATTTGTAGCGACTTAATTTTATTCCAATACTTCTTCTGATCATTATATACAGAACTTAAAACATGCTGATAATAGGCACGTTTTTCGTTAGCAACAGCAAGATTATAGAAATTTCTTACTTGACAAAAAAATTGTTTATGAACAATAGATCTGGACTTTTTGTAACGAAGCCAAGCTTTCCGTTTGATTTTGCTCAGATATTTTAAATTGTCGGTATACCAAGGTTGATAATGCTGTTTCACTTTAATGATTTTAAGAGGTGCATGAAATTCAAATAACATGAGCAAGGAATGATTAAAATAGGCAAGTTTTTCATCTATGTTTGACATTTGATAAAATCTAGACCAATCAATTTTGTTCGCGTCTTCAGCAAATATGTGTATATCAAAATTTTTTTTATATGACCTTATGGTTTTTAACAAGGGTTTAGGTTTCTGGTTTTCTAACGCTATTTTGCAAGAGACAGTATTATGTTCAGAAAACATCAAATCTAGCACTTCACTTTCGATAACCAGCAGATCGCTGCTAACAAAGATTAAGTCAAGTAAAGTTTCAGAGTCCGGAGTTACTCTAGTGGGATCATTAATAAGTTGCTGACAGTTGTGACTGGACATAATATCTGTCAGAAAGTCACGACCTGGGGAATGAGTTAAGAAGTCACAGTTAAAATCTCCAACAAATGTAAAATTTGAATAGTTTTATAATACAAGGAAACTAAAAATATCTTCAAGAATAGAAAAGCAACTATACGCAATATCAGGCGGTTTATAAAATACACCAAGAGTTATGGTGGTGCTTTTCATTGATAGCTTGACTATTAGGTATTCTAAGCCCAATGAATCATCTAAAGGAATGTCAATTTTACGATGTTTCAAGTGCGAAGGAATATAAATAGCAACTCCCCCACCTCTAGTTTCCCTATCTTCTCGGACCAAGGTGAAGTTATTGATGTGTAGTAATTTATCGTCGATGAGAGGATTTAGCCAAGTTTCTGTCAAGGCCACGACCCCCAGAGCATTTGAAGAAACAAAATCACGAAGATCAGGAACTTTATTTACAGCCGATCGGATGTTAGAGTGCACAATTGTCATACAAGTGTAATTGTATATGTGTCATTTTATGTAAGTTTGATTTTTTTAATTATTTAAATCTCTTATTTAATATTCAGTATTTAAATTTTTGTATCTTTTCTATCCTCTTCTGGACCAACTGGTCTGCTGGATAAATAAATTATTATTATATATATGCACAAGGTGGATTAGAACTAAAAGTGTGCTGCATAGATGAACCGTTTGTTTCTGATGTGTGAGAAGCATTGGATGACACAGGCAAGTCAAGAATTTGATGTGGAATGAGACAAGTTTTTATGTTTGGATTAAAATCAGTTACACTGGATTCCGTTCTTGAGGCCGAACGGAAAAATTTGTATCTTTTCTTCTTGAAGAAAAGAAGTACCTGTTAACATATGTATTTGCTGGCCAGAAATCTGGATTCAGCAAAGTAGATTGGAAGGTACTAGGAGCTTTAATGGTAAAGGCGCTGCTAGTACTTTTTTTATTAAGTTCCGGTGGTTTATCTACCTCAAAATCCGCCTTATAAACCAGTTCTTTTAATACCTCCAAAATGTCCTCTGTAGTTTGAAGTGGACTAAGATTAGACACATAAATCCGACAGTGTTTTGTAATAGGATTTAACTTAGATCTAACACCAGTTAAAACGGAATGATTTTTTGAGACGCAACGTTCATGATATTTTCCCTTCTTATTATGAAAGTTAGGATTTTTATTATCAAAGTTTGGATTTTTATTAGCTCCGGTGGGCTGTGAACTCGAAGTGTTGTCAGTTTTATCATTTTTACTATGAGGAAAAACAGAATCAACTGAACTCAAATTTTGCCATATTGGGTTCTTCAACAGAATATTGGGTGAAACTATATCTGTATTTGTATTTAATTTTTTCTTCTTATTGCGACGCGAATCAACTTGAGTCCACTCCAAATCATTATTTCCCGGAATGTTGTTCAGAGTATTAGGTTTAGATTGGTAAAATAGGTTGTGATTCACTTCGCTATCTACATCATAGGTAGGAAAGGCAATAGGAGTATTTTCTACATAAACTTTAGCAGGTGAGACAGTTGCGGCATGTGTATTTAGACACTGATTGTTACTAGTACCGGATGAAAGTAAAAGGTGAACAAACTGTATATTCAGGGGCGGCTTGTCCTATGAGGCAGGTGAGGCAGTGCCTCACCAATGAATTTTACGCCTTATTAGGATTTTTACTATTTTTTAACGACACATTTCGGCCAATAATTTGTGTCTTTTTTCTAAAATTTTAAAAATAAATATGGAAAATTATATTCTTATTTTTATCTCAGTAGGTACTCGTTGCTCCCTTAATTAAACAGCGCGCTGAAACACTCGACACAACATGTATTTTGTGACGCGAATGAGGCAAACTCGGAGCTTGCCTCTACAGCGGATATAGAAATCATATCGTTAATAGGCAAGCAACCTGCAATACACTCATAAGCGGTATGAGTTGAATAAAGACAAAATTGAGGCTAGCCTCATTTCCGTGCTTGCAAAAGAGATGGACAACAATATTTGCGCGCGGAGAACGTGCGATTACAATGCAGTCTGCATTTGCAGAAGTATTCAAAATTAGGCCGTTGATTGTTTTGCCACAAATCTGTGTGTATATAAATTGATTCAAAATTTCGGTAACAGAATTTTGTCTTAAAAGTGCCTACGTTTGTGTGTGTCGCGTTAGTGCTTTGTGCTTGTCATAATTTGATTTCGGTAATCGTTATTTAAGATTACGAGTAAATCGGAATTTTTCTCTACTAACGTTAAATGACAATAGCAGTTCTGTTTTTTCTACTTTCACGTATGATGATAAATTGTATGTAGTTAAGGAATTAAAACGGCCGGTTCCTGATTTGCGTAAATCGTTAATTATTGATCTATAAAAAAGTTTAAAATAAATCCAGAGTATTTATGTTTTATATGTTTTTCGTTTTGTTTTTTGTTATAAATCAAATAGGTTTATTTTATGTTGTATTTGATTTTTTTCGATATGTTTTCTTTAAAGTTTATTTTAATTTTTTTTTTTTTAAGTTATACCTATTAGTTTTTTCTGCCCACGTTTCCCTTTCCTTTTGTCCTGTCATTCCCATCCTTTCCTTACAAGAGTTCCTTACACCTTCACGTTGGTTCTTGGTGGACAGTTAAATGAGTTTACAAATTTGTTTATTTGACTAAGTAGAAAATATTTAAGTAATCTTGATTTATTTATATTTTGGAGCGTATTGTGCTTTGCCTCATCAACTTTTCAAGTCATGAGCCGCCCCTGTGTATATTACTTTCTTTCAATATATTTACTTCATTTCTGAGGATCTTAATTTCATCCATCAAGGGATTAATAGCCGACAGTAATAAGCTTTTTAGGTCCTTATCCAAGGTAGGAACATATAAATCAGCATGGTCTGAGTCCTTGGCAAAAGGCTCTTTCAGATCAGGGTGGAAATAACTTTTATCATTACAACAAATCACAGACGACTTGTCGGAAATTTGAATATTTTTTAAAAGTTTTACGCAGCTGGGATGATTAAGAGAATTGCATTTAATGCAGACCATACTACCAACAGGAAGAGCTTTACATTTTTTACAGGGTAGATAATTAGTCGAAGTACTTGTAAGGTTCAAAGTATTCGAAGCCTCGTCAGGATCACCAGGAGGCATTGTATTTAGACAAATAAGTGAAAGTTACAGAGATAAATTATTAATTAGACACTCAAGTAAGTGATTCATGCTTTTTTTCTCACAAGTTTAAAGTTTGTCAATTAAACGAGTGAAAAAAATAGCTTTCAAAACGTGTTACACGCGTCATTTTTTTTAAATAAAAAATGGCTTTAAAATTATTACAACCGTCAAATTAAAAATTTATGGATTTATCTTAGTCAATGAAATCGTGAAAAAACTCTCGTTACAGTTTTAAGTGAAAAAGTATTATTTTCATTACGTTTGATAGTTTAAAAAATTAAATATATATTTCTTTTTATTAACTATTATAAATTTAGTGCAAAGAAATTTGAATTTATAAATTAACAATTAATCTTGGAGTTTACTGCATTCTTTGCAGAAAATTTTTTTGGTCACTACAAATTAGTTCTGGATTATCTTTAATCCATAATAAAACCAAAGATGTTTTTTCATTCAGAACTTTTTTGAACACTCACACTGTTAATGAGGCGCTTGTAGATACGAAAAAAGGAATAAATTATCTCATTCCCTTTGCTAAGTACCTACATACCAATCTCCACTTTTACGCCATTTCTGTAAACAAGATCGTAAAAAGATTAGTTTTGATCATGGAGCAAAGAATGTACTCATACTGGAGGAAGTACCAGACTTAAAATGATGATGGTTTCGAGCCAAACCGGTAAAGTGTCATAAACAGTACCCCTCATTACCCAGATAAGACTGCCGATGACAGTGACGTACAGTCTTTTTTTTTTTGAAGCGACTCATGGAATAAAAATTGTTGAATAAAACAACGCACATAACAGATTTAATTACCTATTAATTAATATTATTTAAAATATTTAAATCAATCAATACATCACGAGTGACAAGTAATACAAACAGTGAATACCGTTGAAAAGTAGAAACAACCAGGATGACGACGCCACTGAGTAGTGGTTATTCGCAATGGCGTGACTAATTTTTAGTTTGGGAAGTTTGAAAAGTTTATTGAGGGAAGGCCGACTATTCACTCACAATTATTTGCCTAATCTGCCGGATCTAGGTGGGCAGATGTAAACTGCGGCTTTAATCTTCTCCAACCCATGTTGTAAATTTTTTTATGATGCAAATGGCGGAGAATAATAAAATCAGGTAGCAGCCCGTAGCAGGGTCATAAATGGAAAACTCCGAACCAATTATTTCTTCCTTTTTTTTAGATCTAAGATCTGTTTTACACGTCACAGAAACATCTATAGTAAAAGGAATTTTTAGAAATAATTTTCTCGTGATTAATCGGTTGCAAAAGATCAAGAGGCACTCGAAGCAAGCCCTGACAAACTTATTAGCGGCGCCAGCAGAGATTTCCAGCTGGCTGCGGTACCACCATGGACACTCGCGTAACCTCCTTTTTCAGAATTGTCAAAATGACATTGCCAAACTCGAAGCAATTATGGATTAAGCATTTCATTTAAAATTCAGTTAGTATCAAGTGGTACACGGTATTCGTAATTTTGGGTTGCGTAAAAATAATGTTCAGAAGTAATTTTCTCGTGACTAACCCTGTATATGTACCTACTTTTTACACCCACATATGGTACAACTTAATTTTTCTTCAGTATAAAACTAGTCACAAAATAATAATTAAAAAGTAAGTTTTAGTGGCATAAGTACCTACATTTCTTAGATTTCCCGGTAACACGAAATTATTCTTGACGCTCTAACAAAAGTTTTTGCGATATATTTTTACAATACACGTAAACTTTTCTCAAACCCTGTAAAAGATCAGCTGCATTTTACAAGGGATTAAAATAAGTATTATATTCGTCCAGTGGAATTTACATTCGCTGCATATGGATACTCTAGATGTACTATTAGTTCATAAATTTTATTGTTTGGTGATATATATAAAAACAAGGATAGAGGATAGAGGTAATTCTGTTTCAAAATGTGTTAAAATTTAAAGGTTGTTAAAAATTTGATTTTTTAAATAATTGTATAATAAATCTAGTTAAGAACAATAAACACTTCTTTTTATGTTGTGTACTTATTGTAATGAAGCTAGTTCCTATAATATAATAGGTAAAATAAGCAACGACATAAAGAGTAACAATCTCTTAAAAAAAATAACCACCTTCACATTCAAAACTTCACTTTTGAAGAGAAATATTACAAGATTCGGTTTTTCTTTGTTTTGATTTTGGCAAAAAAGTCGCCAATTCACGCTGTAGTGTTGTATAAGGACCACCACTACCTTCAGTTTTTGAGATGGTTCAACTGTTGAAGATAGCTGCAGAAAACGCCTGTTCATCTACCATGTGTCACAACGTCATTGCGAACTTTTTAACTGACGTTAAAATCCAACAAAATGGTGTAAGAAACAGAAAGATTGAAGTCAAGAAATAGAAGATGGAAAAAATACTTAGACTACAACTAAAAAGCAAAGAGAAACAGTTGAAATTTTGGTAAAAAAGACAAAAATGAAGAAAATGATTTGTTGTTTTTAAATTACTTTCAATTCCTATTTATTTTGCAGAATTTTGCAACTAGTTACCGACGATTTGTGGTCCCACCGGACAATTTTTGAACCAGGTTCCAGATTGTTACCAAGCAGAATTTGTTATTAAGAAAAGCCTGTCAGTTTTGATATCATCTGTTAATAATAATGCTTCAGCAACTTTTTTTATAATCTAATGAGATATGTATCCATATTTCCTGTGTTTAGAGTTAACCATTTACTTTTAATAATAATGAAAAAACTTTCAGAGTTTAAAAAAATATATTTGTAGTCACTGCTACACGTGTTTCGGTACACAGTACCGTCTTCAGGCAGAAGAGAAACTGTTTCTCTGAAGACGGTACTGTGTATCGAAACACGTGTAGCAGTGACTACAAATATATTTTTTTAAACTCTGAAAGTTTTTTCATTATTATTAAAATTAATATGGAGTTTAAACACGTATCAGCCTCATCAATACAAACATTAACTATTTACGGTCTGATAATTTCCTGGGGCCAAATTCTGCTGTCTTGTCAAATATAGAATCGTACTCTAACCTTCCTGTCTCTTTTCCATAATTATTAACAGCAAGAAAAAAATTCATCTATGCCCCTTTATTAAAAAACTGCAAAATTACAATCATGCCACCACACAAAAATTCTTCAGTTTCTAATTTGTGTCGTTTCATTAAATGTCGGCGGAATAGCACGTTCTCCAACAATTTCATTGCCTAAAAAGTAATATATTTTCTTAGTCCTTGACACCTGTAGAGGTGTTCGTCCGTTTGCGTCCACCGCGTATTTATTTGCACCAGATGCGACCAAAGCTTCCACACCCCTGTAGAACCCATTTTCACAGGCTAAATGTAAGGGTGTCTTGTCCAACTTCCCAAAAACATCCAGTACTGCCCCACTATCAAGAAGCAGAGTTAATGTCGGCAGATTCCCGTATTCACAGATGCTATGTAGCGGTGTGTTGTTAAAGTGGTCTGCAGCGTTCACTTGGGCACCAAACTGTATCAACCGTTTCGCCGTTGCGTGCTGACCTACGCTTGCGCAGTAGTGTAGTGGAGTCTTGCCTTCAATGTCTCTACTATCCACAAAAACTCCTTTCTGTATCAAAAATTTGATTATAAAAATGTTGCCCCCCATACAAGCAGCATGAAGAGAGGATTTTCCAGTGTAATTATTAACATCGTATACAGAAGCTCCCTTTGCCACCAAAAGACGAACGATTTCGAGGTGGTTTTTCATACACGCTAGATGCAAAGGTGTCCACCCTTGACCGTTTTTGGCACTCATATCGACGTCCGTCTCCAGCAAAATTCTGACAATCGCATCAAGTCCTTGTCGACAAGCCAAATGCAGAGGCGTCTCCCCATTCAAGTTTCTGCCATTAACCAGAACCCCAGTTTTTATTAGCAGCGTAACAATATTCTCGAACCCACTTTCACACGCTATGTGGAGCGCAGTCCTCCCGGAATAATCCTCTATGTTGAGCAAGGCCCGCATCATCAGCATTAACGTCAATACTTCCACATTGCAGTCGGCGCAAGCTTTGTGCAGAGGTGTCTGCCCATTTTCAATTCTGATGTTTAGAGAAGCCCCATGCAGAATGAGAATCCGGACGGTTTGGTAGTTGCCCTTTCGACAGGCGTAAGAAAGTGGTGACTGGCCGTCCAAGGTCATGGCGTTTACTTGGGCACCCTTCCGGATTAACAATTTGACGAGGAAGGGGTCGTCCTTCATGCAAAGCACATGCAAAGGTGTATTACAGTGTGCATCGAGGGCGTTGGGGTCGGCGCCTCTTTGGAGAAGTAACTCTATGACGTCCATGTTGCCTCTTATGCAAGCTGCGTGGAGTGGGGTTAGTCTTAATCTGCTTCTGACGTGGATGTTCTCACCCTCATCGAGGAGGGATCTGACCTTGACCCAGTCGTTTGTGAGACAAGCTGTATGGAGTGCACTCCATTTGCCTGAAAATTGAATCGAAGTGGTAATGAAAATGTTTATGGGTAATTGGGTGATTTATGGGACGTTTAATCTGTACACAATGTGGACAGTACTAGACAGTCCAGCAGTTGTAAGTCCACATAATTGACTATGGACATTTGCTGTACAAATCGACAAAGTTTAAAGTTTGTTCATTTGAGACAACGGAGAAAGTTAAGTCAAGTCGGGTCAGGTCATGTCAGGGCAGGTTACATCAGGTCAGGTCAATTCATGTCAAGTTAGATCATGTCTTAATTAACTAGAAATATTTTTATGCATACAATATACTTCTTTTATGAAAAATGGAAGCATAGAGCTGAAACTTTGCTAACAATATAACAAAACTTTCACGAATCGACTGCTTTAAACGAAAATGCCGATTCTTGTGCCGTTTTGGAGTTACGTTCTGTTAAATAGAAATAAATGAAGTAGTTAACGATGCGAAACTGGATATATTAGCGATTCCAAAAACAAAAATCTATTTCAGGTGTAAGGTTTTCGTTCTTGAGATTTATTCTTATTTAAATTTAATTGGTTCCCAATAGACCAATCGTCAGCCAGCCAAGTAATCTTAAATTTTTTGTTATCAATATCTTGCTTAGTTTTAAATTTTTAGCGCTTATTATAGTATCGCCCACATACAAAGAAACATGTCTATCTATTAGATATTCAGGTAAATCATTAATATGTATTAAAACTAAAACTGGCCCCAAAATAGAACCTTGCGGAACTCTGTGGACGATTTTAACACAACCATATAATTTGTCATTAATTTTAACGTACTGTGTTCTGCTGCTCAAGTTGGATATCAACTTAGTACTACCTGGATGAAAATCATAAAGTAGTAACTTCCTTATTAATATCTGTTGTGAAACGCGATCAAACGCTTTACTTAAGTCGAAAAAATTGTGACGTCCTTCTAACGGCCAGGCGAGCTCCTTCGTCGTCGCGGGGTGATGGGTCGATCAACTGTCTTTGCCTTGGGCGCCAGTGTGCCATGAGAGGGCACACAGAAAAAAAGATGACAGGAAAGCCGAAGAAGAGAAAGAAAGAGGAGTAGAATAAGTAGAATAAAGAGAAGAAAAGGAAGGAAAGGGAAAAAAGGGAGAAGCAACGAATACCCGGTGTAATCACGTATATAATGAGGATTTGTATGTACAAAAAAATGAATATAAATTGGGGGGGCGGCGGCAGCTCGTTGGTAGGCGAATAGATGACCCTGGTGAACCGGCGACCCGTGACGATTTAAGGCAAAAAAAAAAAAAATTGGTCTAAAGAGTTTAGACAGTACTTCCCTCGCTGTCGGAAACGTGACGACTGCATGCCTATTATGTTTTGTTTTTTTTTCGCAGTGGATTTCAAAGAATTCGGTTTTGTAGTTCCTGAGTAAATCAATAAAATAAGTTTACGCATTCATTATTTTTTTGAGTCACCCTGTATATGCAAATCTAAAAAATATGAATGGAGTGATAGATCACAAGTACAGACTCATCATATTTTGTACATTTTAGATATGATTTATTCGGCAAACTTTTGAGCTGACGTCATCAAGTTTGTGGAGGGGATAAGCAAATATATTTTGACTAAACATTTATTATGCTCTTTATAACCTTAAAACATCTGCAAGATTTCAAAGCATTCGGTTTTGTGGTTCCTGATTAAATCAATAAAATTAATTTACGCATTCATTAATTTTTTTGAGTCACCCTGTATATGCAAATCAAAAAAATATGAATGGAGTGATAAATTACAAGTACATACTCATCATATTTTGTGTATTTTAGACAGGATTTATTTAGCAAACTTTAGATTTTTCGACTTTTCGATTTTTTATTTTCTCGATTTTTCAACTTTGCAATGTTTCCATTTTTTTGGTGTTTCAATTTTTCAATTTTCAATTTTTTGATTCTTCAAAATTTTGATTTTTCGTTTTTCCAATTTTTTGATGTTTCGATTTTTCAATTTTTCCAATTTCCGATTTTTCGATTCATCTATTTTTCGATTTTTCGACTTTTCGATTTCTCAATTTTCCAGTTTTTGGATTTGCCGATTTACAGACTTATAAATTTTTCAAGATTTAAGTTCTGGAATTTTTCATACATGTGTCGATTCAATTTACGGTTTTTCGATTTCTCGACTTTTCGATATTTCGATTTCTTGATTTTTATTTTTCCAATTTTTCAACTTTACAATGTTTGAATTTTTTTGGTGTTTCAGTTTCTTAATTTTGAATTTTTTGATTCCCCAAAATTTCGATTTTTCGACTTTTCGATTATTTATTTTCACGATTTTTCAACTTTGCAATGTTTCAATTTTTTTGGTGTTTCAATTTTTCAATTATGAATTTTTTGATTCTTCAAAATTTAGATTTTTCGACTTTTCATTTTTTTACTTTCTCGATTTTTTAGTTTTTTGATTTTTCATTTTTAAGTTTTTTTGATTTTTCAATGTTTCGAATTTTCGATTTTTTTATTTCTCGAGAATTCCATGTTTCGATTTGTCGAATTCGGGTTATTTTGATTTCTGTTTTTCAGGTTTTCGATTTTTCCACTTTTTGATTTCTGCTCGATCTCTTCAAATTTCAATTTCTTGTTGTTCACATTTTAGATTTTTTATTTTTCAAATTTTCAATTTTCTGATTTTTTATTTTCCATTTTTTTCGATTTTTCGGCTTTTGGAGTATTTAGTTTTTCGTTTTTCCAATTTTTTGATGTTTTGATTTTTCAATTTTTCAATTTTTCAAGTTCTTACCTTCTCAATTATCGATTTTTTCAATTTCCGATTTTTCGATTTATCTGTTTTTCGATTTTTCGACTTCTCGATTTCTCAATTTTCCAATTTTTGGATTTTTCTATTTACGGACTTACAAATTTTTCAATATTTAAGTTTTGGAATTTTTCATAAATATGTCGATTCAATTTACGGTTTTTCGATTTCTCGACTTTTCGATATTTCGAATTTTTGATTTTTATTTTTCCAATTTTTCAATTTTACAATGTTTCAATTTTTTTGGTGTTTCAGTTTCTCAATTTTGAATTTTTTGATTCCCCAAAATTTCGACTTTTCGAATTTTCGATTTTTTATTTTCTAGGTTTTTTAACTTTGCAATGTTTCAATTTTTTTGGTGTTTCAATTTTTCAATTTTGAATTTTTTGATTCTTCAAAATATTGATTTTTCGCCTTTTCAATTGTTTTATTTTCTCGATTTTTTCGTTTATTGATTTTTTGAATTTAAAGTTTTTTTCATGCCCTAGTGTCTCAATATTTTAATTTTTCGATTTTTCGATTTCTCGACTTTTGAATTTTTGATTTTTCGATTTTTCAATTTTTCGATGATTCGATTTTTCTACTTCTCAATTTTTCAATTTTTCAGTTTTTCAAGTTTTTATCTTTTCAATTTTTCGATTTTTCTGCTTCTCGTATTTCGACTTCTCGATTTCTCCATTTTTCAATTTTTGGATTTTTCTACTCACAGACTTATAAATTTTTCAGTATTTCAGTTTTGGAATTTTTCATATGTCGATTCAATTTACGGTTTTCCGACTTTTCGATATTTGGATTTCTTGAGTTTTTATTTATTTCAATTTTTCAACTTTGCAATGTTTCAATTTTATTGGTGTTTCAATTTCTCAATTTTTAATTTTTTGATTCCCCAAAATTTCGATTTTTCGACTTTTCGATTTTTTATTTTTTCGATTTTTTAGTTTTTTTTATTTTTTATTTTTAATTTTTTTGATTTTTCAATGTTTCGACTTTTCGGTTTTTTTTTTCGAGACTTCCAAATTTCGATTTGTCGAATTTGGGTTATTTTGATTTCTGTTTTTCAGGTTTTCGATTTTTCCACTTTTTGATTTCTCGATCTCTTCAAATTTTAATTTCTTATTCTTCACATTTTAGATTTTTGATTTTTCAAATTTTCAATTTTTCGATTTTTTATTCTCCATTTTTTTCAATTTTTCGGCTTTTGGACTTTTTAGTTTTTCGTTTTTCCAATTTTTGATGTTTTGATTTTTCAATTTTTCAATTTTTCAGGTTCTTACCTTCTCAATTACCGATTTTTTCAATTTCCGGTTTTTCGATTTACCTATTTTTCGATTTTTCGACTTTTCGATTTCTCAATTTTCCAATTTTTGGATTTTTCTATTTACGGACTTATAAATTTTTCAATATTTAAGTTTTGGAATTTTTCATACATATGTCGATTCAATTACGGTTTTTCGATTTCTCAACTTTTCGTTATTTCGATTTCTTGATTTTTATTTTTCCAATTTTTCAACTTTACAATGTTTCAATTTTTTTGATGTTTCAGTTTGTCAATTTTGAATTTTTTGGTTATTCAAAATTTTGATTTTTCGACTTTTCGATTTTTTATTTTCTCGATTTTTTAGTTTTTTTATTTTTTATTTTTAAGTTTTTTGATTTTTCAATGTTTCGACTTTTCGGTTTTTTTTTTTCGAGAATTCCAAGTTTCGATTTGTCGAATTTGGGTTATTTTGATTTCTGTTTTTCAGGTTTTCGATTTTTCCACTTTTTGATTTCTCGATCTCTTCAAATTTTAATTTCTTATTGTTCACATTTTAGATTTTTGATTTTTCAAATTTTCAATTTTTCGATTTTTCATTTTCCATTTTTTTCGATTTTTCGGCTTTTGGACTTTAGTTTTTCGTTTTTCCAATTTTTTGGTGTTTTGATTTTTCAATTTTTCAGGTTCTTACCTTATCAATTATCGATTTTTTCAATTTCCGATTTTTCGATTTTTCTGTTTTTCGATTTTTCGACTTTTCGATTTCTCAATTTTCCAATTTTTGGATTTTTCTATTTACGGACTTATAAATTTTTCAATATTTAAGTTTTGGAATTTTTCATACATACATATGTCGATTCAATTTACGGTTTTTCGATTTCTCAACTTTTCGATATTTCGATTTCTTGATTTTTATTTTTCCAATTTTTCAACTTTACAATGTTTCAATTTTTTTGCTGTTTCAGTTTCTCAATTTTTCAACTTTGCAGTGTTTCAATTTTTTGGGTGTTTCAATTTTTCAATTTTGAACTTTTTGATTATTCAAAATTTTAATTTTTCGACTTTCTATTTTTTTATTTTCTCAATTTTTTAGTTTTTTGATTTTTTAAATGTTAAGTTTTTTGATTTTTCAATTTTTCGGCTTTTCAATTTTTTTGTTTCTCGAGAATTCCATGTTACGATTTGTCGAATTCGGATTATTTTGATTTATGTTTTTCAGGTTTTCGATTTCTCCACTTTTTGATTTCTCGATCTCTTCAAATTTCAATTTCTCGATGTTCAAAATTTAGATTTTTGATTTTTCAAATTTTCAATTTTCGATTTTTTATTTTGCATTTTTTTCGATTTTTCGGCTTTTGGACTTTTTAGTTTTTCGTTTTTCCAATTTTCCTATGTTTCGATTTTTCGATTTCCCTATTTTTCAATTTTTCAGGTTTTTATGGTCTCAATTTTTATATTTTTTCAATTTTCGATTTTTCAATTTTTCAATTTTTTGATTTTTCTATTTACGGACTTATAAGTTTTTCAATATTTCAGTTTTGGAATTTATCATACGTCCATTCAATTTACGGTTTTACGACTTTTCTATTTCTCCATTTTTTGGATTTCAGTTTTGCAATATTTCAGTTTTTTGGTGTTTCGATTTCTCAATTTTTTATTTTTTTATTCTCCAAAATTTCAATTTTTCGACTTTTAGATTTTTTGATTTCTCCAGATTTCGATGTTTCGATTTCTCAAATTTGGGTTATTTTGATTTTTTTCTTTCAGTTTTTCGGTTTCTCCACTTTTCGATTTCTCGATCTTTTCAAGTTTCAATTTCTCAATGTTTAATTTAGATTTTTGATGTACCAAATTTTTGATTTTTTGGATTTCTCGATTTATCGAGTTTTCGATGTTTCTGCAACTGTTCAATTTCCCGATTTTCAAATGACCGACGTTTCGATTTATCGAATTTGGGCTATTTCGAATTCTCGAATTTTTCATGGTCCAGTGTCTCGATTTTTCAATTTTTCGACTTTTCGATTTCTCGATTTTTGAATTTTTTGATTTTTCGTTTTTCCAATTTTTTGATGTTTCGATTTTTCAATTTTTCAATTTTTCAGGTTCTTACATTCTCAATTATCGATTTTTTCGATTTCCGATTTTTCGATTTTTCGATTTTTCGACTTCTCGATTTCTCAATTTTCCAATTTTTGGATTTTCCTATTTAGGGACTTATAAATTTTTCAATATTTCATTTTTGGAATTTTTCATGTCGATTCAATTTACGGTTTTTCGATTTCTCAACTTTTCGATATTTCGATTTCTTGATTTTTAATTTTCCAATTTTTCAACTTTGCAATGTTTCAATTTCCCAATTTTGAATTTTTTGATCATTCAAAATTGTGATTTTTCGACTTTCTATTTTTTTATTTCTCGAGAATTCCATGTTTCGATTTGTCGAATTCGGGTTATTTTGATTTCTGTTTTTCAGGTATTCGATTTCTCCGATTTTTGATTTCAAATTTTCAATTTTCGATTTTTCATTTTGCATTTTTTTCGATTTTTCGGCTTTTGGATTTTTAATTTTTTCGTTTTTCCAATTTTTCGATGTTTCGATTTTTCGATTTCCCAATTTGTCAATTTTTCAATTTTTCAGGTTTTTATGGTCTCAATTTTTCTATTTTTTCAATTTTCGATTTTTCAATTTTTCAATTTTTGGATTTTCTTATGTATATGTAAACTTTTCAATATTTCAGTTTTGGAATTTATCATGTTTTCCAATTTTTCGACTTTACGATTTTTTGGTTTCTCGAGATTTCGATGTTTCTGTTATCAAATTTGGGTTATTTTGATTTTTGTTTTTCAGTTGTTCGATTTCTTCACTTTTCGATTTCACTATCTTTACATGTTCAAATTTTAGATTTTTGTTTTTTCAAATTATATCGGTTTCACGATTTTACAATTTTCGAAGTTTCGATTTATCGAATTTGGGCTATTTCAATTTTTCGTTTTTTCGATTTCTCAACTTTTGTTTTTTTTTTATTATTCGTTTTTCCAATTTTTGGATTTCCTAATTTTCAGTTTTTCAGGTTTTTATCTTCTCGATTTCTAAATTTCTTAATTTTTGGATTTTCCTGTTTATTTATTTAGAAGATAGCATTTGAATGAGATTTTACTAACAAAAAATTCACTAAAATCGACACACAGGAGCAACATAACCTCAAAATATTTTTTGCAAATTATGCATACGGAATAAATCCGTTTAATTTGTCCTACAATAACCATCACACTGAATAAAATAATTCAATATAAGTTGTTCAAACGTATTAATTTCAATAATAATCGTGAATATAATTCCAAAAAACCTAGAGAAAAAAAGTACCCAAATTACTCGTAAAACACTTTATCAAAATTCACAACCTTACTACATTACAAATTATTATGACACAACAAGACCATTAACTCTTTGTCTTCTTGCTCATGGGTTATTCGCTTTCAACATGTACACCATCTAAGAAATCAAGTACGTCCACATGGTCAAAAATCCTGGCCAGATCTCTGGGTCGGTTCCCATTATCATCGACCATATTCAAATCGCCGCCCCTTCCAAGCAACTCCTGCGCAATCTCCACCAACCCATACCGACAAGCCAAGTGCATGGGCGTCTGACCCACCTTCCCAGCGAGATTCACCCCTCCCCCATGGTCAACCAGCAATTTGACCATCTCCAAATCCCCATTCTCGCAAGCTAAGTGCAGCGGCGTGTAATTCAACCCATCCACCAAACTGAGTTGGGAACTATCCCATTCGAGCAAAATTTTAATGACCTTAAAGTGTTCCTTGATAACACAATAGTGAATGGGTGCTTTACCATCTTCGTCAATTTTATCCAGGGAAGCCCCTTTCTCAATCAGGATTTTGGCGACGTCAGCTTGACCCCAGTAACAAGCTGCATGCAAAGGGGTTTGTCCACCCTCATCCACGGAGTTCACCCAAGCCCCATTTTCCAACAAAAGGGACACGATTTTGTCGTGTCCCCGATAGGCAGCTAGATGCAGCGGACACTGCTCTTGCATGTCCTGCGAGTTTACGTTGACGTTTCTCTCCACCAGAAATTGAACCACCGGCAAGTTTCCTTCTTTGCTGGCCTGGTGCAAGGGCGTGCTTCCATCCAAGTCCTGCACATCCAACTTGGCCCCATACTCCGCCAGAATCCTCAAGATCTGCACGTTCTGGTACTTCGCTGTCAGGTGAGCCGCCGTGGCCCCTTCGAAGTCCACGACGTTGACCCTCGCGCCCTCCTCCACCAGCAGCTGGAGGATATCCGCGTCGCCCGCTTCGCACGCCCGGAACAGCGGCGTCTGCATGTAGTTATCCCGGGCGTCGATCTCGGCGTCGTGGTCGAGCATGAGCTCCGCGATCCCGTAGATGCCGTGTGCGCAGGCTCGGTGCAACGGCACGTAGCCGTACTGGCTCTCCGGGATGTTCAAGCAGGCGCCGCTTTCGATCAAGGTCTTGACGATGTCGTAGTTGGAGTTGGCGCAGGCTTTGAAGAGCGCGGTTTCTTGGGACTTGTCCACCAGGTCCAACTGGGCTCCGTTGTTGATCAGTAGTTTGACGAGATCGTTGTCGCCTTGGTTGCAAGCGATGTGGAGGGGCGTTTCGCCCTCGGAATTGGATTTGTTGATGTCGGCGCCTTTTTTCAGGAGGAGAGTGACGATTTCGCGTCGGTTCCATAG
Source organism: Zophobas morio (assembly GCF_036711695.1). NCBI lineage: Eukaryota > Metazoa > Arthropoda > Insecta > Coleoptera > Tenebrionidae > Zophobas > Zophobas morio. The sequence continues at coordinate 2,908,513 of NW_026972123.1, read as the reverse complement.
GCAGGCTTGGTGGAGGGGGAGCTCGTTTTTTTCGTTGGGGGCGTTGACGTCGACGCCGGTGCCGATGAGAGCGATGGCGAGGTCGTAGTTTCCGACGGAGCAGGCGTGGTGGAGGGTCCTGTTCTCTCTATCTGGAATGTAGAGTCACAGTAGTAGTGGGGGTAGGTGAACGACGAGGATTTATTTAAGACATATGTCATTTTGACATTTCAAATCTACTATCTGTTTAGAACCAAAATCATTGATTTCTGTTTCTTTTGCACGTTATTTAAAATTTTTTGACACTTCAAGGTCACAGAGCGTCGTCACCATACCGTCAATCAGCAATATCAAAAAGTCAAAAGACTAACGTTGTACAATTCTACAACAGTTCTACAGTTCAGCTATAGATTGTTCGGTTTTTAAGACACACTTCTTTAATTTTTTCAAATGGAATAACCTGTATATTTTTTCAGATTCTGATTGACTTTTTGAAATTTCGATGTAACGTTGCCACGTTATTCCAATTTTCTTGATTTTTATAGCAAATTTTACAAATAAATGTCAATAGGGTTATTTTTGAAATCCGATACTATGTTGTAGTATAAATAAAATTGAGCCTTAATACAAAAAGAGTTTAAAGAAAATTAATGAAGATTTTATATATAAGACACTCACCGACATATTGAAACATACAGCACAAAAAATAGAGTAAGATGCAATAATAACGTATACAGTGTTCTATTTGCACAAACTGGAGTACCTATAGATATATTTGGAAATTGAATTTTAGAATTTTCTATAAACACTCCGTATATTAAAATTTTATTTAATTGTCAAAGTTTTCGACTTAACATTTTTCCGATTATGAATTTTTCGATTTTTCAGTTGCTTGATTATTTTTAGTTTATCATTTTCCAATTTTTCTACTCTTGAGTTTTTGATTTTTCGGCTTTTGAAACTTACAATTATTCTATTTTTCGATTTGCGAATTTTCTGTATTAAAATTTTTCTTTTCTTTGAGTTTTCTCGATTCGCATTATTTCAAATTTTCAATTTTTTATTTTTCAGCTTTTGAAATTTTCAATTATTCCATTTTCTTGATTCTTTAATTTTTCGATTACCAAATTCTCGATTTGCACTTTTTAGAGTTTCCAATTTTTTAGTTGATAAATGTTTGCTTTTTCAAATTTTCGTTTTTAATTTTTCGATTTTTCAGTTGCATGATTTTTAATTTTCCGATTTTTTACTTTTCCATTTTTCGATTTTCGATTTACAATTTACAGATTTTTATATGATCGATCTTTCGATTTTCCATTGTTTCATTTCCCCAATGAGTTTTCAATTTTAAATTGTTAAATTTAATTAAATAATAATAATAATAATAATTAAATTTAATTTTAAATTTTTCGTTCCTTCAGTTTTTCCATTGACAAATTTTCCACCTTGATATCTTGCGATTTTTCAATTTTTCAACTGGCAAATTTGGATTTACAGCTCTTAAAGATTTAAATTTTTAATTTTTCAGCTTTGGACATTTCGATTATTGAATTTTTTGATTTGCAATTTTTTGTTTTTTCAATTATTCGATTTTACAATTTTTCATTTCTCGACTTTTTAGTTTCTTGCTTCTTTAATTTTTCGACTACCAAATTTTCGATTAGCACTTTTTCAAGTTTCCAATTTTTCAGTTTTTCAGTTTCATGGTTTTTAATCTTCCGATACTTTAGTTTTCCATTTTTTAATTTCCGATTTACAATTTACAGTTTTTCAATTGATCGATCATTCGATTTTCCAGTGTTTCGTTTCCTCACTTAGGCCCGGTATTTCAGTGGTGTTTAATTTTAAATTGTTCAATTTTCGGATTTTTTAATTTTTCATTTCTTCATTTTTTCAGCTGGCAATTTTTCAATTTGCAGCTTTTCAATATTTAAATTTTTGATTTTTCCGCTTTAAAAGTTTCAGTAGTTCAATATTCCAATCTACAATATTTCGTTTTACCAATTTTTGGATTTTTCAATCTATATACTTCTTCAATTTTTCGACTTCAGTTTGCAGATCTTTGAGTTTTCCGTTCTCCAATTGAACTATTTTTCAGTTTTTCGTTGTTCAATTATTTGATTTTTCAGTTTCTTGATTTCTAATTTTCCGATTTCTCAATTTTTCATTCTTCGATTAATTAGTTTTCGTTTAAATTTTGCAATTTTTCTTCAATTTTTGTCTAAACATTTCGATTTGAAGTTTTTCAAGGTTTCAATTTAATGTTTTCAGTTTTTCATTTTTCAATTTCCAAAATTTTTCATTATCCAATTCTTGGATTTGCAATTTCCAATTTTTCGAGTTTTCAATTTTTTAGTTGATCGATTATTCGATTTTTCAGTGTTTTGTTCCTTCAATTCTTCGGTTTGTAGTGTTTCGAGTTTTCAACTTTTTATTTTTTAACTTTTAAAGTTTTCAATTTTTTAATTTTTAGCTTTTCGTTTCTTCAATTTTCGATTTTCGGTCTTTCCAGTTTACAACTTTAAATTTTTAAATTTCTTACATTTCAACTTTTGGATTTTTCGTTTGTTCAGTTTTTCGATTTATAATTTCTCATACAATTTTTTCAAGTTTTTAGATTAGTTTTCAATTTTTGGTTTTTCAGCTTTTGAAATTTTCAAAATGTTTCGATTTATTAATTTTTCGATTCTTCAGTTTTTCGATTTGCAGATTTTCGAGTATTCAATTTTACAGTGGATCGATTTTTGGTTTTTAATTTTCCGATTTTTCAATTTTCCAATTTTCGATTTTCTATTTGTAATTTACTATTTTTCACTTAATCAGTTTTTCCGGGTTTCGTTTCTTTAATTTTTGGACTTTTGATTTTTCAGTTTCTGAAATTTTTAATTATTCAGTTTTTGGATTTGCATTTTTTTTAAGTTTTTGATTGTACAATTTTTTGTTTCTATAATTTTTCGATTTCCAATGCCACAGTTATCAATTTTTTATTTTTCAATTTTTCATTTTTTAACTTTTAAATTTTTTATTTTTGTTCTCACCAATTTATCGATATGCAATTTTTCGATTATACGATTTTTCTATTTAACAATTTTTCAGTTTTATAACTTTTCGTTTCTTCTTGTAGTTTTTTCAGTTTGCAATTTTAAATTTTTAAGTTTCGTTTCTGAGTTTTCAATTTTTTTTTCAAATTTTTTTTATTTTTCAATTATTCAATTTTTCCTTTCTTCAATTTTTTAATTTGCAACTTTTCATCTTCCAGTTTTTAGATTTTTCAATTCTTCGATTTACAGATTTTCAAGCTTTCAATGTAAAGTTTTCAGTTTTTGAAATTTTGAATTACCCAATTTTTCGAGTTGCGCAATTTTTTACTTATAATTATTCCGTTTTAAAATTTTTTGATTTTTCAATTATTCATTTCTTCAATGATTTTCGAGTTTTCAAGTTTACAATTGATCGATTTTTCGATTTTTCTTTTTTAATTTTTTTAGTTTTCAGGTTCTTGATTTTTAAGTTTCTAATTTTTTTATTTTCCCTTTTTCGATTCTCCATTTAATATAATTTATTACAGTTTTTTAATTGATCGATCATTCGATTTTCGAGTATTTCGTTTCCTCCATCAGTTTTAAATTTTTCATTTTTCAACTTTTGAATTCTTCAATTTTTCAGCTGGCAATTTTTCAATTTGCAGCTTTTCGAGATTTAAATTTTTGATTTTTCAACTTTTGAAATTTTCGATGATACAATTTTTCGTCTCCTATTCTTCAGTTTTTGTATTTTTCAATCTTTTTGCTTTTTCAATGTTTCAACTAGCGCTTTTTCAGTTTGCACATTTTTGAGTTTTCAGTTTTTCAATTGAACGATTTCTCAATTTTCCATTCTTCGATTAATTAGTTTTCGTTTTTAATTTTGCAATTTTTGCGATTTTACAATTTTGGATTTGTAATTCCGTTCAATATTTCGACCGGTTACTTTCCGAGTTGCAGTTTTTCAAGATTTAAATTTTTGATTTTTCAGCTCTGAAATTTTCAATCGTCTCCCATTCTTCGATATTCCATTTTTGGATTTTTCAGTTCTTTTGCTTCTTCAGTTACTCGACTGGCACTTTTTCAGTTTGCAGATTTTTGAGTTCTCAATTTTCCGATTGACCGATTTTTCAATTCCTGGATTTTTCAATTTTTTGATTTTTCAGTTTCTTCGATTTTCGATTTAGAATTTACACTTTTTTAATTGATCGATCATTCGATTTTCCAGTGTTTCGTTTCCTCAATCAGTTTTTAATTTTAAATTGTTCAATTTTTTATTTTTCCACTTATGAATTTTTCAATTAATCAGTTCTTCGTTGCTTCAGTTTTTCGATTGTCAAATTTTTCAACTGGCAATTTTTCGATTTGCAGTTCCTGCCGATTTAAATTTTTGATTTTTCTGCTTTGAAATTTTCAATAATTCAATTTTTCAATGTAGAATATTTCGTTTTTCGAATTTTTCGATTTTACACTTTTTCGTCTCCAATTCTTCGATGTTCAATTTTTGGATTTTCAATCTTTTTGATTCTTCAGGTTTTTTTTTTGAGTTTTCAGTTTTCCAGTTGACCGATTTTTCAGTTTTTCGACTTTCAATTTTCCATTCTTGGTTTGTGCGAACTTTATTGTAAAATTAATTAATAATAGGATTGATTGTGCGTCCTTACTATCGAAAGTTGAATTTAATGTGCCGCAATTCTCTTCACGACATGTAGTTACCTTTTATGTGCCGTCTCCACGCACGAACGTCTTATGCCGTTCACCGATTTCAGTGATGTGCAAATGTGCAAATAAGCTCGTGAGTGATGTTTTCTTGGGTTAGTCCTGTTTGTATTATGGTCGAGAGTGCTGTTTTTTCTTTTCTTTTATTTAGTTATTTGTATATTTATTATTATGTATTTTTTTTATATTTTGTCCTGTAATTAGGGAAACCTGTGGGACAATAAACTTATTATTATTATTATTATTATTATTTTGATTTTAATTTTGCAATTTTTCGATTTGTAATTTTCTTCAATTTTTTGACTGGTAACTTTTCGATTTGAAGTTTTTCAAGGCTTCAATTTAATGTTTTCAATTTTTCACTATTCAATTTTTAGATTTGCAGTTTTCCGTTTTTTCGAGTTTTCACTTTTTTAGTTAATCAATTATTCGATTTTTCACTGTTTCGTCACTTTAATTTTTCGGTTTGCAGTGTTTCGAATTTTTTATTTTTCGTTTTTCAATTTTTGATTTTTCAACTTTTAAAGTTTTTGAATTACAATTTTTCTATCATACAATTTTTCGATTTGCACAGTTCTTCGAATTCCAATTATTTCATTTTAAAACGGTTTCGATTTTTAATTTTTCATTTTTCGATTTTTCAGCTTCTTGATTTTTAATTTTCAGATTTTTTAATTTTTCATTTTTCGATTTTCTCTTTGCAATTTAATAATTTTCATTTAATCAATTTTTCAGTGCTTTGTTTCTTCAATTTTTAATTATTTAGTTTTTGATTCTGATTTGACAATTTTTTTGATTGTATAATTTTTCGATTTTCTCGAGTTTTCAATTTTTAATTTTTCAGTTTTTCAACTTCAAAATTTTTCAGTTTTATAATTTTTCGATTTACATTTTTTCAAGCGTCCAATTCAAAGTTTTCAATATTTAATTTTTCCATTTCTGAAATTTTCAGACATTTAATTTTTTTATTTGCGAAATTTTTTAATTCCAATTATTCCATTTTAAAATTTTTCGATTTTTCAATTCTTCACTCCTTCAAATTTTCTATTTGCAAATTTTTAATTTTACAGTTCATCGATTTTTGGATTTTTCCTTTTTAATTTTCCAATTTTCACCTTATTGATTTTTAATTTTCCGATTTTTCAGTTTTCCATTTTTCGATTTTCTATTTGCCTTTTAGTATTTTTCAGTATTTTGTTGTTGCAATTTTTCGATAATTTTTCGATTCGCAATGTCTCGAGTGATCAATTTTCAATTTTTCAACTTTTCAATTTTTTACTTCCAATTTTAAAATCCTTGGATTTTTCAATTTTTCGAATGGCATTTTTTCTAACTGACAATTTTTCGACTTCATAATTTTTGTTTTTTGAAAATTTCAGTTTTTCAAAATTTTTAGTTTTCCCAACCATTCAATTTTCAATTTTTCGATTTGCATTTGTCTAGTTATCAATTTTAGAATTTTTCGGTTCTCCAATTTGCGATTGCAATTTTTTTTTCGATTTTACGATTAATCGTTTCTTAGTTTTTAAAATTTTTCAATTTTTCGAGCTGTCAGTACCCCCATTTTAATTTATCCATTTTTCAATTTTTGATTTCTTAAATTATTCAACCGTTTTACACTTTTTCGAGTTTTCACTTTTTGATGTTTCAATTTTTTTCAATTTTTCAATGGTTCAATTTTTCGTGTCTTCAGTTTTCCGATTTGCAATTTTTTCATCATACAGTTTCCCCATTTTTCAATTTTTTACTGGGAATTTTTCGATTTACAGTTTTTCAAGCTTTCAAGTCGAAGTTTTCAATTTTTAATTTTTCAGTTTTTGAAATTTTCAATGATCCAATTCAACGAGAATTTTTATAATTTACAATTTTTCGATTTTACAATTTTTTACTTCTTCAATTTTTCGACAGACAATTTTTTGATTCACATTTTTCGAGTTTTCAATTTCAGAATTTTTCGTTTTTTTAATTTTTTTATTTTACAATGTATCGTTTTTTAATTAACAAAAAATCAATTTTTCAATTTTTGAGTACGTCGATTTTAATTTTTGGGTTGTTCAATTTTTCATTTTTCGTTTCACTCATTTCTTCAATTTTTCAGTTTTTATATTTTTTAATTTTTCAATTTCTTAGGTTTTAGATTTTTAGCAACATAAAAAAATCATGTTGGCGCAAGAAAATATTACAAAATGTCCTTGAAGAATTCAAAAATTAAAAATCAAGTGCTTGAAAAATTTTTCTATTGAACGAACTGAAATATCGGTAACCTTACAAAATTTTTCACAAACACTCTGTATATTAAAATTTTATTTAATTGGTAAAATATTGTAACACACGTTTTAAAAATATCGTTATTGTGGTTTTTGTGTCTAAAAAAAATCAAGAAAATCGGAATAACCAGAAAACGTCTCATCGAAATTTCAAAAATTAACCATTGGTAGACAGCATAGCAAGAAGCTAATGAGAATAATTAAAAATATATAGGATGTACTAAATAAGAAATAACTATGTATAATAGATAATAATTTTAATGTTCCTATGCTACTTAAAGAACCGTACCACTTGATCTCTAACAGTTCTGCGTTTTTTGTCGATTCTATTATTTATTCTATTCTATTCTTTCTTTTATTTTTCTCGCCAGTTTGTGCTGTCCATTTTTATCATGTCTTTCGTAAGCTTAGTCCTCGCACCATTTTTCCGTCTTGCTGTTGATCAACTACCTAGTGGTCTCCACTTGAGCTTTATTTTTTATTTTTATCTAGGTACATTTCTTTTCTTGCGTCTTTTTTAGCTCCATTATTCTTCTCGGTGTCTTCCTTTCTCGTTAGTACTCTTAGTATTACTACTACGATTGCTGTTTTGTATAGTTTTATATCCGTATTTTTCCAATAACAACTTTCCGTCACAAATTTTTGTTTGCCTCATAAAGTTCTCACAAATAGTATTGTTTTATAGCCAACAAGCAATGACCACGCGATAATGAAAAACTGTTTTATACCAACTTGATTCAACATAACACAATATTTTTTTATTAAATCCACGTGTTAATATTCTCGCAATTTAATAATAAAATTTGAAAAAGTCATACAAAGAGCCAAGGATGTAAACAACGTAGACAACCCAATATACATATAAGTATCTGTGTCCTCAAGGTTGATTGATAGTGGTTCACTATAAACCACAGAAACTAACCTTGGTTTACCGTTAGGTTCACCTTATTCTTACTCAAAGGTCAGTTTATAACCTAAAGATTCGCACATTTAATTTTTTATTTCCACACGTAGGTACAACCCAGGAGTGCCTAAAGTAAGTTCTTAATGTCAATCAATTTATAATATGTTTTTGCAACTGTTATCTTTGATAGTTTGATAATTTTGACAGACTGATCTAAATTGTGTCACAGCAACGTCACAACTTTGTTATTATTATCAACTATTATGTCTTCTGTGAACCCCGACAATCCAAATTTTTTTAAATGAATACAAGTCTTTCCAGTTCACTATTGTTTTGATAGGGTGTTTTTAGTTTTACAGTTGCCTCAACCAAAACATAGTAAATCCCACAGGCAATGTCAAACCAGTGTGAAAACATAAAATCGCACTATGTCAACAAGACGCTTCCAGGTAAATTTTTGTAACGTTTGTATAATAGTAATAATAATAAGTTTTTTGTTCGTTTTCATAGGGTAAGAATGGTCCTAACCACTACTACCATAACCTGTTGGACCAAAATGACCCCTCTTGCGTGAGTTACTTTACACCATTACATCCGTTTACAGTTGTTATAAAAGATTTATCACTCCTCAGGTCTTTAAAAAACGCACTGGAACCACCGACGATGGAGGACTATTCGAAGAAGTCTACGTTGCACATTTGTTGTTGAACCTAATCAACAATGATAAAATTACAAAATTTAACGTGTGGTCAAACCACCCACATTTTGGCGCTATGGACGACGTGGTCTTTGACGTGTATTCCAATGATGTTAATCTCAAAGGGACGTATGCAGTGCAGTTGAAGTATGCAACCGCCGGAGGAATTTTAACCAAACAGGCATTAGTGGCCAAAAAAGGGGATTTTAGTGTTATGAAGTATTTCCAGGAATATCGACAAAAAACAACAACGGTTGGAACTTTCAAATTCATTCTTGTCACTAACAGAAAGTTTGACATTGACGATAAAGAACTTGTGATGGAGAATGACAATGTGAAGTTTAACGTATCTATAAAGAAAATCAAGAAGAAGAAGAAACACTTTCGCTTTGAGATAGTGGACACTAATGCAACTGCTATACAAGACTACGAACACTTTTTCAAAAATTTTACCTTGATTACCAACTGCGACTCCATTGATGAAATCAACAAAAACATTAGAGAGATTTTTATATCAAGGTTTAGTTGTCAGGACGAACTAATTTTTAAGAGGTATATAGAATTCGTGGGGAACTGGAGCAAGAACATGAGTCAGAAAACTACACTGCATTCATCTTTCGCTAAACACGTGATTGCGTTATTAATACTATCACCGACACGATTTCTTTCTTTTGACCAAGAACCCGAAGGCAAAAAATTCAAACTGCTAAGAAAAGCTATCTCAAAATTCGACGTTATTTGTCTTTCAAGTGACGCCTACCCCAAAGTTAAAAATTGGTGGTACGGTTTGAAGGAAAGACAGTCGGTGAACAATTTGGAATATTTGAAACGAGCAAGACAGTACCAAATTTTTGGATCCAGAGTCAAGTCTTTGAAAGACCTCAATGACGAAGAGTGGACGAAATTCTTGTGGTTGTTGGGTAAATGCCCTTTAGTAGTAGAAGACAGTGAGGCAACTCGGAAAGCTATAGGTCTCTGCGAACGAAAAAAGTTTATCGTTTTTAACGTTAAATCGGTTGTGAGTTATTCCGTTTTTCGTCCTTTTCGTAGTTTGCTAAATCTGAAGAAATGGAAGATTTTGTACAAGAGGATATTGTCGACGTTTACTTGTTCCATTCAAGGTAAACGGGAGATTAGGTTGGAAGATTTAATCGACAAGAGGGAGAAAATCGTCGCTATTTTGGACGCAGACAAACTTGTGGCGATGGTAGATGAAGCACTCTTGATCGGGCAACCAGAGGATCTTCCACCGTCACCGATATCTAGGTTTCTATCAAGGAACATGATCAAGTACAAGTTCTTAGACAAAATAGATTTACAAAAAAATCTTGTAGTGGTTAGTTGTGTGTCTTCAGTAACTACATTCAAAAAGCAATTTCCGCACGTAGAAGCCATCGATGTGGACGAGTTTTTGACTGACGCAAACTCCGGCACCAAACAAGACGAGTTCGTAGTACTAAGCGAGAACGACATATCAAAAGAAGAATTCGCAACTATATGTAAAAAGGTACCTCGTGGTCGACGTTGCTACCATTTGCGTTACTTCTCTTCCACGGACGGCTTTGAATGGGTCCGAAGTTCAACAAAGAACCAAAACCTAACTCAATTTTTACTAAGTGGTACTTTCATTGAAGAATCAGAGCTGACGCGGTCCGAAGACGACAATATCAATCTCGTGTGTGCCGACCCCGGTATAGGAAAAACCACTCTTGCGAAAACTTTGAAAAACATCAGTGCGCCAACGACCTGGAGCGTCCTCATTTATGTCAGAGACCATTCGAAGTACTTCCGCGAAAAAGGAGACAATGTCGATAACTTCAAAACCTACATAGCCAACACAATCAAAACGCAGAATAGTCGTTTCGACTTTCAAGTAGTAGAAGCTTTGTTTGCAGAAGGTCGGGTCAAGTACTTTTGGGATGGTTTAGACGAACTGTCTGATAACGGATTCAGAACAGTCAAGAGCATTATCAAGGAACTGTCAAAAGCTGATTACTCTCAACACTGGATTACTTGCAGAAGTCTCTTGCGTGAGGATCTAGAAAACTACTTCCACGTTTTATCACGAACGTTGAAAGAGTTCGACGAGGACGACCAGAAGACGTATCTCAAGAACCGGTTAGAGTGCTCGGACCAAGAACTGGACGAGATTTTCGTCAAGATAAGGAACAACATCCGGCTGTTTCCTCACAACGACATTCTAGGGATACCTTTACAGATATATATTTTGTCGGAACTGTTATTGAGGGATCGCCTCAGATACAGTCGTTTATTGGACGAAATTTTTTCAATCGCCGATTTGTACGAACGCTTCGTCGAGGAGAAATTTAACTTCCACTTTAGAGAGAAGGAAGGGATCGAGAACATGGAGGACGTGAACGATTTGGTTTATGAACGAATAACCAAAGAAAAAAATAATCAACTAAGTTATTATAAAGAATCGGCTTTGAGGCTCTACTTCGACGAAACGGTTTTACAGAAGCTTGAGATTAAGAGAGAACTCGTCGCAGATAAGGATCCTGCAGGATTTATCACAGATGTCAGCGACAAAGCGGAGTTCTTCCACAACTCCTTCGGCGAATACTTTGCAGCTGCCTATCTTGCACAACACAGAGAAAAACTCCTTCACATTCAAAACTTCACTTTTGACTCAAAATACAACAATATTCGGTTTTTCTTTGATTTGATTTTGGCGAAAAAGTCGCCAATTCATGTTGCAGTGTTGTATAAGAACCACCATCTTGTGGAAAGTTTTCAAGATGGTGAGTTTCGTAAAGTGGATGAAGGGGGGAGGAGCGTGCTAGAAGTGGCGTGTTTATGGTGCGAGAAATATCCGGTGGTGAACGTCCAAGCCAAGGAAAATATTTTCGTCGTGAAAAAACCACCACATTTTCGCAACATGAAACCTGAACCAGAAATAAATGGAAAAATCCTAGTTTTACTGCTGCAGAAATATGAAGAAGAAGAAATTCAGAGGGTCTTACACCAGGAATCGCTGTTTCACGAATCAAACTTCATCCGAGTTTTACCCTTGATTCTCTTGACAAAAAAGACCAACAAGAGAACGGATTTCTTCGCAGAAAACATTTTCACGGTTCTCCAATACTGCGTTCTTTTTGACTATGAAGACTTGATTGACACGTGCCAAGAAATCTGGCAGATGCGTGATAGTTCCGGTAGTTCGATTATCCACCAGATCGTACAATACAAATCAATAAAGGTGATGAAAGCGCTAGCAGCCAAAAAGAAAGATGAGAAATTCTTGGCAAAAAACGAAGAAAATCTTCTTCAACTTGCTTGCGTCAACGGCGACTATGAAATGGTCGACTTTTTAATACAACACGGCGCAAATTTGAATTCCGTGGATTCAAACAAGAAAACACCTATACACCATGCTTGTTTTGGAGGAGACTACGCCATCTGTAGGCTATTACTTAAGCATGGTGCGCACTTACACTTCGAGACTGCTTTTAGCAAAACCTTGCTTCACCACTGCTGTAGTAAGGGGATTTTTGAGATGGTTCAACTGTTGATTGAGTACCGAGCACCCGTAAACTTTGTAGATACCTACGGAAGGACGCCTCTTCATCTAGCTTGTGCCTACGGTCACTACGCCATTGCGGAATATTTAACTACTTTCGACATAACGATCGATGTTGAAGATTTAGATGGCAAAACGCCGTTGTACAACGCCGCTCTTAGCAAACATGACAAAATTTGCGAACTGTTGCTAGAAAGAGGTGCCTACTTAGATTATGTTAATCGAAAAGGGTTGATGTACATACACATGGCTTGCAAATGGGGACACAAGTCCGTAGTGAACGTCCTGATCGAGAAGCTAACTCCAGCGGTACTAAATTGTCGTGATTCAGAAGGACTGACTTCAGTGCATCATTGTTGCATCAACAGACTTTCTAGTATTTTAGCACTAGTGATTGCGAATGGTGCTGATGTTAATCTTGTTGATACTACATACGGAAGGACGCCTCTACATTACGTGTGTAGAAAAAGTACACACTATGAAATCGTGGTAATGTTGCTTGAAAATGGTGCTGCCTTGGAACGTACTGATAATACTGGTGCAACACCATTATACCGTGCATGCTGTAGTCTAAATGATCACATTGTTCAGCTTTTGGTTCAAAAAGGTGCAAACTGCAACGCTTGCACGAATGAGGGTAAAACTCCACTGCATCACGCTTCAGGACAAGGATTAGATTGGATCATTAAGTTGCTGATAGAAAATGGAGCGGAAATAAATCTTCCAGATAAGAGTGCACGAACGCCTTTAAATTATGCTTTCGCCAAAGATCACTACGACGCCATGGAAATTTTGACTCGACATGGAGCTAAATTTTATGGTTACACTAATTAATTAAATATGATCTATAAACCTAAAACACTGCCATGTTAGTACTTAATAGTAAAATCTAGCCAAATATTCGAACATTGTTCTAAAGACAAGCATATTTTTGACTGAATAAATGTACTATATTCATAAACAGTCAATTTTCTTTGATGTTGTGGTGACCGAATTTAAATCAAAATTTTCGCGCTGAAATTAATTAACAGCGGCGCGAAATCACGTCTGAATAATTTGAATTTGAAAGAAAAAAAAATTCAATCACAAAAAAGGGAATCGTTAAACGTAGGCAACCTGACGCACGGAAATGCTTGCTTGGTAATCGTACGATTTAGCGCTAGGGGTTTCTAGTTACAGGGTTGGTTAATGGGTAGAGAGAGAAACCGCATGACGTAGATTCATTCTGAAGTTAATTTTTCTTAATATTCAGCAAGTGCAAACACAATTTAACAATCAGGATTATTTAAATAAACCACTTGATTTCATGAAATTCACTTAGTCAGGAAAACACCTTATTGTTTAATTACGATTAAGCTTCTAGATGCATATACGTAAGCGTTACATTATAACACTTCTTAATTCTTCACACAATATTGCTAATAGTTCATTTATACTGCGAACTGGCGGGGGTTATGATATTTTCTTCCCTTAGGTGCTTATCATCGTTATCATGATTAATTCATCGGGGCATGCCTCACAACTTGCTAATCCCGATGCCGAGAAGTCTTATTACGGTGGAGGAAAGAAGTTGCTGTGGGATAGAGCGTGTCTTCTCCTTTGTATTTTGTTTTTCTTTAACTTTTATCGATTGATATTTTAATAAATATTTTCTTTACTATCAAGCTATTGTGAGGCTGCTTGCCGATAAAAGACTCTCTAGGAGAAAGTTAAACTTAGCCCCGCCCACCCACCCATTTTTTTCTTAGAGGATATGTCGTCTGCCAAAATCAATCTTAACTTAACAAGTAATAGCCCGCCCACCCGCCCTCTGTGTTCTTAAAGGGGATATAATTTGCCAAAATGAGTTTTTTCTTTGATCTTGGCAAATTATATACTCTTTAAGAAAATAAAGGTACTTGCTAAGATGAGACTAATTTTGGAAAATGACATAGCCTCTAAGAAACAAGAGGGTGGGTGGGCGGAGCTAAAACTTGCTAAGATAAGAGTGATTTTGGCAAATGAGACCCTCTAAGAATTTAGTGAGTGGGCGGGCGGGGCTAGTATTTTTTCTAAGATAGGACTGAACAATAGTAAGAGTAGTCATTAGAACGAAGAAGGGGTGGGTGGGAAGGCCCAGTGCTTGCCTATGAAAAACTCTCTAGGAAAAAGTTATACTTAGTCCCATATTATATATTATAACAAATAGTACAACAAAAAGTTACGATTGGCGCTTTTTTACAGCCTATTTTCGATCAGCTAATTACAGCTCTGCAGAAGAACATATAACAAATCCCGCCCACCCGCCCGACTCCATTTCGGTTATTAATTTTATATAAAAAAAGTACTACCCCAGCTGAAGAGAAGAAACAAAGGAAACTTAATCATGTTTATAATAGCAAATTTTGTAATCTCACACCCACCCTGGCTCCATTTCCGTGACTCATTTTGTCTAGTCCGAATGAAAGGTAGATCTCAGTTGAAGAGAAATAAAATCGTTAAAATCGTCGCTGGTGTCTGCTGAAATAAGATTGATTTTGGAAAATGACATAGCCTCTAAGAAAAGAGGGCGGGTGGGTGGGTCTAGTATTTATTAATAAGATAAGATCGACTTTGGCAAATGACATATCCCCTAAGAAAAAAAGGGTGGGTGGGCGGGGCTAAAACTTGCTAAGATAAAACTGAACAATATTAAGAGTAATCAGTGGAATGAAGAGGGGGCGGGTGGGCGGGGCTCTTGCTAGCTTATAAAAGATTCTGTAGGAAAAAGTTCAATCAAGTGTGGCAATTATTATTAATCTCATGTAAATTTTGTTAACTTTGCAAATTTTCACTTCATACAATATTTCTCAATCTCACAGTTTTAACTTCAGTAATTTTATTTGTTGTATAATTTTAATTGAACGTAACAGTTTTAACCTCACATAATATTTCTATTTGTACAAGTTCATTTCACACCAAATCTTTTGTTTCATAAATCGTTACTAAGTTTTGTTTTGTAAATATTTTGTTGATGAATGTTTCTCTCATATAAATTATTTGATGTCCAATTTAATTTAATTTTTTAATTTATTTTAATATTTAAAAAATGGAATTGAGGTTAAATGACACAGAGAACGTGGCAGAAGCGAAGTTCGGTTCCTAGTCGAGCTGGCGAGATTTATCGTGCCACCTGTACAAGTCCACAGGTTTGGATAGATTCAGGGGCGGCCGCCGATATTGTAAAGTTCTAGGCTTCGTGCTAGCCTAGATCCTCTTGCGGGTCTGGCGACCGTAATGGCCTAGTTCCGCAGGGCACGTTCGTAATGGAGATATGCGTGTGGGGTAGGCTTTGCGATAGATAGAATCACCGTCGTGGGGGGAGAACAGCTCCAGACCGGTAGCCCCAAACTCCGCTTGTGTTACAACACCCCAGGGGTACTTTTGTTGTGCTCCTGTTAACTGCCGTAACTTTAAAAATCTGCCGCCACACGCCTGTAATAACTTGTGTTTTTGCATCCAGTTACTTGATTCAGATTTTGCTTTGTTTTTATTAAATTTGTGATATTCCAATATTTGCATTGATTCCAAACAGATGTACAGAATTTTCCGTTTGTCCGTTTTTCATATGTGTATGTCTGTCAATTCGCGAGTGTTTTCTTTCATATAACTTAAGGTGTTTGAAATGTAATATTTCGGTGAATAAGACCCTAGAGGATTTTGGGGAATGAAGACCGATGACGCCTTAGCCCTGCGGAGCCACCAGAAGGACATGCTGAGTCACTGTCACTCTTCGTTTTTTTTTCCTCTTAAGGAAGGATTTCGACTTCCCTAATTTTGTCTATTATTTCTTACGCTCTCAACTCACATGCAGTATATGCTCACTTGCATTAAAGAACGTCTTCCGGCCATTTTTCAAAAACAAAAAAAAAAACACAACGTAGGTTCCTAGGTGTTAGACGATCACAGCCAAGGCCAAATTTTGAATTTTTGAATTTTTCGCGGGCCTTTCAAACTTTTTCAAGGTCAATTTAAAGGCGGGAAGTTTCGGTTATTACATTATATAGGAAAAGGATGATGTTTGATAGTTTGATCAAAAGTATATTTATATATGGAGCTGAGATTTGGGGATGGAGGGAATATGAAGAAATAGAGAGAGTATGTAGTGAGAAAAGATACAAAAAGGGAGAAAATGAGAGTGGAAGCGGGTAAAAGGGCGGTTGGATTTGAAGAGAAGTTTAGTGAGAGAGGTGATTGCAAAATATTGTAAGAATGTCGGAAAGACATAAGAAAGAATGGGGGAAAACATGTTTGGAACGAAAAAGACAAGTATTATGAAGGAAAGGGATATGCATGTGAAGAAATACAGAGAATGAGAGAAATAGAAAGGAGTATGAAAGAAGAACTGAGTGTAAGAGATAAGGATGCAGATAAGCAAGAACGCAGATCGAGAATATCGGAGTCTAGATATAACGCAGAGTATAGAAAAATGGTAGAGGATGAAGTACCAAAGTACACAGAAAGAGAGTATAAAGGGGAATAGAATGATGGCGAGATTTAAGTGTGGAAATGAAGAGAAAGAGAATAATTTTTGGATGGATGAAACTGACAGAAGGAGAAACAATAGAGCATATGCTGGAAGGATGTGAAGGATTGAGAGAATCGAAGGAAAGTGCTAAACGAGGATGGAAGAGGACTGGACTGGATGAAAGAAGTACGGAAGATAAGGGAACTTATTATATAAAACTCGAATAATTATTTTATGTATTTATCTATTTTATTGATTTATTTGTATTATATAAGTAGATTAAGTTAATTTGTACCCCTACTGGGAATCTTATTAAGCCTGTAGGGCAAATAATAAATTAATACTGCTACTACTAGGCAATTTAATTTAATTTGTTTGTTATATTTTTTCGTCACCGAGGAATCAGCGGTTGTTTTTTGCTTTTGTACGTCAGATGTGTGACTTCTCTTGATTTCTACCATGGTTTTAGCAGACTTTTGAAAAAACGAGACTGCATGTTATGCATTTTGAAACAATTTTAGCAAGTATTTTTTCTTTTGGAATTTTATTATAAATCCGAATAAAATATGACTGCAATGATTATAGACTCACCGAAGGAATTTATATCGGTTTTAAGTTTTTGTCGTGAAAAGATAACAACGTTTATTAAGAAAAAAAGGCAAAAAATAAGACCCGCCCACCCACCCTATCTCGATTGTGATGATCTTTTTGTATTCGCCGTGAGCTAAGAGGGAGGAGCTGAATTGCAAAAGTCTTATTTTGCAACAAGAAATTACCATGTAAGACATGTTTCAAAGAATACTAAGTATATTATGTAAAAGTTAAAGCCAGACTAAGATCAAAACGAATGGGTGGAGCTTATCTTTTGGCTTTCTTTTTTATTTAATACGTACATATAGTTTGCTTTGAACAACACGATTACTAAAGAACATGTTTCACATAGCAATTTTTCGTAGAAAATCAAGGATTTTGCAAATAAGCACCGCCCCACGACTTACGACTGGTAAGAAAAAATCGTCACAAAAAAAAAATGTTTCAGTCTTGAATAACTATGCTACAGTAAAATGTTTATTTTTTAAATTTAATACCACAATCCCTTCTTCTGCACCTGTGGAACGGGTGTTTAGTAGCGGAAACCAAATTCTGACACCAAGAAGAAATAATTTAGGTGACAATACGTTCGAAATGTTGTTAATTTTAAAAAATTCTTTAAACAATACATAAAAAAATACATAAACATGTTTTCAGTTATTTTATTCGCCAAAGCTTCAAAAAGTATCTGTTTTCTTGTATCTGTATCTAGATACATTTCGAAAAAATCGAAAACAATCTGTATCTAGATTCTTTTATCTTCCATGTATCTATATATCTGTATCAAGATATTTTTAAAAGTATCTGTCCCCAACATTGGCTACTAGTAAAATCTAGCCAAATATTCTAATATTGATGACTTGAAAAGACAAGCATATTTGTTGTGGAATTAACAACTACAGTCGACTAAACAAATCTCTTTTGACTGCATCACAAACCGACAAATAAATGCAGACAACCCAACATACAGACATTCTACTCGGTTTCAAGGTTAATTGATAATGGTTCAGTGTTATAAACTCACTCTAGTTTACTGTTATATTCATATTATTCTTAACCAAAGGTCAGTTCATAACCTAAAAATCTGCACATTTAATTTTTTATTTCTTCACCTACAATGATGAAGGAGTAGCCAAAGTAAGTTCCGAATCCTAAAGTTCATACGCTTTTACAAGTAAAAATAACCCCGCCCATCCCGCTACTAACTTTCGCCGGTTTTTATTTGATAGATGGCGTAATCTGATCTTCATAATCTCAAAACGTTCCCAAAATATTTATCATAGGGTATTTTTAGTTTTACAGTTACCTCAAGCAGTATGCAGTAATTCACACAAACATGTCGACTAGTAGCTGTCAGGTAAATCTAATTTACAATTATGACGTCACCATTTACCACTTGTTTTCACGATATTTATATATGTCTTCTTTTTCCATAGAACAACAATGGCCTTAACCAGTTTTATCACAACCTCTTGGACCTAAATGACCCCTCTTTCGTAAGTTCCTTATACACCATAACGTGTGTTTACGTTATAAAAGCCTTATTTCTCAATCTACAGACCTTTAAAAAACGTCCTGGAACCACCAACGATGGAGGACTATTCGAAGAACTTTACGTTGCACGTTTGTTGTTGAACCTGATCAACAATGAAAAAATTACAAAATTCAACGTGTGGTCAAACCACCCTGATTTTGGGTCCATGGACGACACTGTCTTTGACGTGGATTCCCAGGAAGTTAATCTCAAAGGGACGTATGCAGTGCAGTTGAAGTACGCAAACACTGGAGGAATTTTAACCAAACAGGCATTAGTGGCCAAAAAGGGGGATTTTAGTGTTATGAAGTATTTCGAGGAATATCGACAAAAAACAACGACTGTTGGAACTTTCAAATTCATTCTTGTTACTAACAGAAAGTTTGAGGTTGACGATAAAGAACTTGTGATGGAAAATGACAATGTGAAGTTTAACGTATCCATAAAGAAAATCAAGAAGAAGCACTTTCGATTTGAGATAGCGGACACAAATACAAACGCTTTACAAGACTACGAAAACTTTTTCAAAAATTTTACCTTGGTTACCAACTACGGCACCGCTGACGCAATCAAGGAAGATATCAAAGAGATTTTTGTTTCAAAGTTTAGTTGTCAAGACGAACTCATTTCCAAGAACTACATAGAATTCGTAAGAAAATGGAACCAGAACACAAATTCCAAAACTACATTGCATTTATCTTTCGTCAAACATGTGGTTGCGTTGTTGATACTATCACCGACACGATTTCTTTCTTTTGAACCAAAACCCGAAGACAAAAAATCTAAGCTGTTGAAAAAAGCTATTTCAAAATTCGACGTTACTTGTCTTTCAACTGAAAGCTACCTCAAAATTAAAAATCTGTGGCACTGTTTGAAGGAAAGACAGTCGGTGAAGAATTTGGAGTATTTGAAAAGAGCAAAACAATACCAAATACTTGGATCTAGCGTCAACTGTTTGAAAGACCTCAATGACGAAGAGTGGACGAAAGTTTTGTGGTTGATGGGTAAATGCCCTTTAGTAGTAGAAGACAGCGAAGCAACTCAAAAAGCTATAAGTCTTTGCGAACGAAAAAAGTTTATCGTTTTGAATGCTAAATCGCCTGGAGGTTACAGCACTTTTCATAATTTGCTAAATCTGAAGAAAAGGAAGAAGATTTTGTACAAGAGGATACTATCAACCTTTACTTGTTCTATACAAGGTAAACGGGAGATTAGTTTGGGGGATTTAATCGGCAAAGGGGATAGAATTGTTGGTATTTTGGACGTAGACAAACTCGTGGCGATGTTGGATAAAGCACTATTAATAGGTAAACCAGAGGATCTTCCACCGTCACCGATCTCCAGGTTTCTGTCAAGGAATATTATCAAGTACGAGTTCTTGGAGGAGATAGATTTACCGCAAAGTCTAGTAGTGTTCAGTTGTGTGTCTCCAATAACTGCATTCAAAAATCAATTTCCAAACATAGAAGCTATCAGGATGGAGGAGTTTTTGACGTACGAAAAACCCTCTATCAAACAAGACGGGTTCGTAGTACTAAGCGAGAACGATATATCAAAAGAACAATTCGCTACTATATGTAAAACCGTTCCTCGTGGACACTGTTGCTACCATTTGCGCTATTTTTCCTCCATGGACGGCTTTGAATGGGTCAGAAGTTCAACAAACCAAAACTTACATCAATTTTTACTAGGTGGTACTTTCATTGAAGAATCGGAGCTGAAGCGGTACGAAGACAACATCAATCTCGTGTGTGCTGACCCCGGTATGGGAAAAACCACCCTTGCAAAAACTTTGAAAAACACCAGCGCTCCAACAGCCTGGAACGTACTCATTTATGTCAACAATCACTCAACTTACTTTCGCCGAAAAATAGACAACGTCGACGAGTTCAAAGCGTACATAGCTGAAACAATCAAAAGCCAGAATAGCAATTTTGACTTTGAAGTAATAGAAGCTTTGTTTGCGGAAGGGCGCGTCAGGTACTTTTGGGACGGCTTGGACGAACTGAATAACGACGGGTACAAAACAGTCAAACGCATTATCAATAAATTGTCAGAAGCTGAAGACGCTTGCCATTGGATTACCTGTAGATACCTTCTGCGTGAAGACCTAGAGGAGTACTTCCACGTTTTATCGAGGACGTTGAAGGAGTTCGACGAAGACGACCAGAAAACGTACCTCAAGAACAGGTTAGAATGTTCAGAACTGGACGAGATTTTCGTCAAGATAAGGAACAACATCCGGCTGTTTCCTCACAACGACATTCTAGGGATACCTTTACAGATATATATTTTGTCGGAACTGTTATTGAGGGATCGCCTCAGATACAGTCGTTTATTGGACGAAATTTTTTCAATCGCCGACTTGTACGAACGCTTCGTCGAGGAGAAATTTTACTTCCACTTTAGAGAGAAGGAAGGGATCGATGACATAGAGAACGCGAGCGACATGATCCGTAATCGATACTTTAACGTAAAAGATAAGCAACTGGATTATTATAAAGCGTTGGCTATGAGGCTGTACTTCGACGAAACGGTTTTACAAAAATATAAAATTAGAAGAGAAATCAGCACCAGTAAGGATCCTGAAGGTTTTATAACCGACGTGAGTGACCAAGCCTGTCCGAAGTTCTTCCACAACTCTTTCGGCGAATATTTGGCGGCTGCTTACCTTGCAGAGCACGAAGAAAAAGCCATTCACATCCAAAACTTCACATTTGAGTCAAAATACAACAATGTTCGGTTTTTCTTTGATTTGATTTTGGCGAGAAAATCGCCAATTCATGTCGCAGTTTTGTATAAGAACCACCATCTTGTGGAAAATTTTCCAGATGAAGAGTTTCGTAACGTGGATGAAATCGGTAGAAGCGTGTTGAAAGTCGCTTGCTTGTGGTGCGAGAGGTATCAGTTGGTAAAGTTCCCTGTCGACAGAAACCTTTTTGTCGTTAAGGCGTCACCACAATTTCGCCACACGAAACCTGACCCAGAAGCAAATAGAAAAATCCTTGATACGGAAGTGTGACGAAGAAGAAATTCGGCAGGTCTTACACCAGGAATCGCTGTTTCACGAAGCAAACTTCATTCGAGTTTTACCCTTGACGCTCTTGACAAAAAAGACCAACATCGAAACGAAATTGTTTTTAAAAAACATAGATACGATTCTACAGTACTGTCTTCTTTTCGACTACGAAGACTTGATTCATATGTTCAAAAAAAACAAGTATATATCAATTTATTTGGATAGTTCTATTCGTATGCAGTTCGAGCAATACAATGCGAGAAAGTTGATGAAAATGATCTTTTGCAGCGCAGTTACCTCAACCATGTTTACGAAATGATCAACTTTTTAAAACGTCAACATTGTTGTATCAACAAACTTTCTGGTATTTTAGCAGTAGTGATTGCGAATGGTGCTGATGTTAATGTTACTGATACAACATACGGAAAGACGCCTTTTCATTACGTGTGTAAAAAAAAGTACACACTATGAAACTGTGGTAATGCTGCTTGAGAATGATACGGCCTTGGAACGTACTGATAGCAGTGGTGCAACACCGTTATACCTAGCATGTTATAGTCTCAACGATCACATTGTTCAGCTTCTGGACAAGGATTAGATTGGATCATTAAATTGCTGATATTTACATTAAACATTATTTTTAAACCTAAAACACTCCCGTATTAGTATATAGGTATATATTTTTTTTTTTGACGGAATAAATTTACTATATCCATAAACTGTCAATTTTCTTTTGTGTGGCACTTGGTACCACTTTATACTCGGTCTATTAATATTTCTTTTGTTGATATAACTGCAAAAGTAGGGTTTATATTTTTCTTCTAAAATTAAAAATGGTTGCATAAAACATGGTATAAATAAATTAAGACAACCCAATTTACATAGTGTGGTGTTTTTATCTTGACCCAGTGGCGTAGCTAACTTCCAGTGCGCCCCCCCCACCCGCAGTTTATATGTAGTAAGCGCCCCCATACACCAAATTTAAAAAGTAATATAAATATGTACTTACTCGTTTGCACATTTTAAAAAACATATCGGTTAAGTTACGGTCTGCGCCCCTTTTGGCGCTGCGCCCCCCCGCATTGCGGGGTCTGCTGGGGTGCTATTTACGCCACTGTCTTGACCTTATCTAAGATAAGTTTAGAACGTAATAAAATTCTCACATTTAAGTTTTTACTTCCAGACGTACAATCTTGAAGGAAGAAGTGTGCCTAAAGTAAGTTCCTAATGTTTTCTATGCTTTTACAAAAATTCTATCTCTGCTGATGTTGCAAATAACGCAAGGTATAACAGCAGTGACAAAGTTACAATTTTGGCTCAGTGCGAATTGTGAGACCATCGTTACACCTTTCGTTGTTAAATATCTTTTAGGCATAATCATTTCGTGTATATTTATTGTATCCATTTAGAATTTCATTTCCCCTTTGATACAAACATGTACAACAGTGTATGTTGGTAAAGTGATTCATTGGACGAAAAATGTTTCGGTCCTTAGTAATCTAGTTAACAAAACAATATATAACGTTAAATTGTCATATATGTATATTTGTTTTTTGGAAGTTTTGTGTTTTCAATGTAACGTGACATTTTATTGTGTTCTTTTTTTTTCCGTTATTTCAATCAGTTATTTTCACAAGGAAGTGGCTTGGAAAAATATATGCTGTAATTCAATAGATTAGATAACATATGAAGGCTGCACGGGAATAACGATCAGTCACAATTTATAAATATCGAAAAAAATGAATTTTAAAGTTTGAAACCCAATAGATTCAAAACAACACAACAATTTAGTATTACTGTTTAATGTGAAACTTATTAATTAATAATAACACAGAAAGAGTGGACAAACAAACTTAGTAATTGACTTAAACAAAAATTAATATATAGGTAATTCTGGAAAAGGTGTATTATGTGTATTATCTTCCTAAGGATACCATATGTTAAGCTCTTTTTTCTGCTGACTGTGATCGTTTTTTGAATGGTTGTAATTTATAATATAGTGTAGTATTTAGCATTTCCTACAAGATGGTAGTCTTATCTTATAAACTGCATATAGATCCAAAAAAGTTTTGGGAGTATATTAACAACAAAAAAGGCCATTCGAGAATCCCCGGCTTAATGAAATATAATAATGAAGAACTCAACTCTCCGAATACAATTGTTGAAGGTTTCGCAAATTATTTTAATGGAGTCTACAAAAATTCTAATTCCAATACAACTGCCAACAACTATGAAATCAATCCATCGCTACTAGTGAATATCAATAATAATTCACAAAAAGAAATTTTATCTGCTTTAAAAAGTTGTAAAAATTCGCTTACAATGGGACCTGATGGCATTCCAAGTTTTCTGTTATGAAACTGTGCGTATATTTTTGTAGATCCTTGCTTCCGGTTATTTCATAAAATATTAAATTCTTCCACTTCCCCAAATATCTGGAAAAGAGCAACTGTCTGTCCAATATACAAAAAAGGAGATGTAGCGGAAATAAAGAATTATAGACCTATCTCTCTTTTTTGCAATTTTTCTAAAGTTTTTGAATCTATAATAATTTATAAACATACCTATTCCTCAATTAAAATGTTTTGGTCGCCTCACCAACATGGATTTACGGAGAAACGTTCCACAATTTCAAACTTAGCCTGCTTTACACAATTTACGTCAAAAGCAATTGATAATCGTCAGCAAGTAGACACTATTTATTTTGACTTTCAGAAAGCGTTTGATCAAATTGATCACTTTATACTACTCGACAAATTAAAAAGATTTGGTTTTTCAGAAGGTCTTTTAAAACTTTTTCAATCATACTTATTTAATCGTGAACAATATGTCAAATATCGCAATTACAAATCGAATATTATCAAGCCCGCCTCTGGTGTTCCGCAAGGCTCTAACCTCGGCCCTCTGCTTTTCCTACTTTTTATAGATGATCTTGGAGACATTATTTCATGTCAGAAATTATTTTTTGCAGACGACCTTAAATTGTATTTAAACATTATATCTACATTGGACTGTCAACAATTACAACAAAATATATGCTCAGTATGCGACTGGGCTTCCAAAAATAGATTATCGTTAAACAAAGATAAATGCTTTGCTATGACCTACTCTAGAAAAAAGGAGAACATCATTTTTCCCTATCGAATTGACAACAGTTGAATAAATAGAACTGAAAGGATTAAAGATCTAAATATACTCTTTGATACTAAACTTCAGTTTATACAGGTTGACTGCGAAATACATGCAAAAAAAAAATGGGAAATAGCTCACAATATGATTATGTCACTGGCAAAAATTCACGGTCCTAAGTGGTAGCAGTGTCTAGAAAAAATTATTTGAAATTAAATGTAAATTGTTATACGCGCCGCTGGTAATGTTTCGTGACCTACATAATTACTGCAATGAATGGGTAGGGGACTCGGAGTAAGAACCAAAAAAGTAACTTTATCAGGCACTTTTTCAATCGCAACGTGAAAAACACGAAAAGGGCCAGTCATTATCGAGCGGTCGTTGAAATCGGTGTATGGTCCAGTTTTCCAATGCAGAGTGTGTCGATATGGTAATTTGCATCAGTGGTACAGCATCTCCGAGATCATGGTACCTTCAACCTCAAACTCACGATCGTGGTCGTGATGGGACAGAAAGAAGAAATTGGATTTTCGCAGCTTGTAGTGCATCCTACATTAAAAGTACACGGTCACAACCATACCATGTTGACAAAGTGCACGGTTTGGAGCCCGCTGATTGTCCACTTTTTGTAACTCACTTTTTGTCCGATGGAACTCCACATAGTCGTCAACAAGTACGATTTCAAGAGACGATTTTCGAGAAACGTGTATTGGTTGGATGAAACAATTCGTTTGTGGAAATCAACAGTGTCCAGAAATTATCGAAGAGTTTCAACAAGTGAAAGTGGCAGCCGCTACTCCGGTGTTTTTTTTACCAATCAACAAACCTCTTGCGACGCTCTGACGCCTGTATTGCTAGTCAAGGACAACATTTTCAACATTTCTTGTAAAAAGGTAGTAGCATTCTAAGTTGCTCTTATTTCTGTTCCAATAAACAATGTAAAATCGTTGTGACAAGGACCAAACATCCGTCAGAATCAAAATTACTAAAAAACTTTCACACTGACCTTTAACGATGAATGAGTAAATGAATGAACGAATGATAAGCAGCAAAAAGTCGGTTTTACTTTTAATTGAAACTGAAAGTGTTTAGGTCGTTTTTATTCGAACGTTTTTCCAACTCTGTTTACAAGGTGGCTCAGTGCCTTCGTATCGAGGGTGGTTCATGGGGGTTTTGCCCCATTAGATTTTTAATTTATTTTTTCTATATTTCGGCTCTACTAGGGTGGGGGATGCCGTGGTTAAAATATTTGCACTTATTTCGCAGTCACCCTGTATAGCACATTCGTGAGATGGTATCTAAAAGTTTTAGAACCTACAGATTTATCTACAGAAATTGCCGAGATTTTACTTATACGCGAACCTTGTGTTCTCTGTTCTTTTCTCTGGTGCGATCACAACTTGAATACGGAGCTTTAATTTGGTTCCCAATATATCAGATTCACATTCAACATATTGAACACGTCCAACGTGTTTTTTTTTTTAATTTCTATGCTTTCTACTTGACGGTACTTACCCAACAAGAGGCTATGAACATTCTGCTTTACTCTCAAGATTTGACTTTTTACTTCTCCACTTAAGGAGAATTATAACAATAATAAAATTTTTAATACATCTTATAAATAATAAAATGGACTGTCCGTTACTTTTAGAACAACTCAATTTTTTAATTCCAATGATTAATACTAGACAAAGTAACATATTCTATTGTGAATCAAGCAGAACCAACGTATTAGTAAGATCGCCTATTGCATTAATGTGCGAATTATTCAATGATATTGCCGCCTATTGTGACATTTATAGTGACTGTATTAAGTTCATTACAAATTGTATTAAAAACCATTTCTGTTAAATAGATTTATTTTTCTTTTTTTTTTTCTTTTTTGGGGTTTTTTGGTTTGTAATCAATATTATAATTATTTTGTTATCTTTATGTATTCACTCTCACTCTATTAATCAATTATTTGTCAATATTTCCTGTAACTGGGTGTAAATACCCTAGGAAATAAAGATTTATTTATTTATTTATTTATTTATTTATTTATTTATTTATTTATTTATTTATTTATTTATTTATTTATTTATTTATTTATTTATTTATTTATTTATTTATTTATTTATTTATTTATTTATTTATTTATTTATTTATTTATTTATTTATTTATTTATTTATTTATTTATTTATTTATTTATTTATTTATTTATTTATTTATTTATTTATTTATTTATTTATTTATTTATTTATTTATTTATTTATTTATTTATTTATTTATTTATTTATTTATTTATTTATTTATTTATTTATTTATTTATTTATTTATTTATTTATTTATTTATTTATTTATTTATTTATTTATTTATTTATTTATTTATTTATTTATTTATTTATTTATTTATTTATTTATTTATTTATTTATTTATTTATTTATTTATTTATTTATTTATTTATTTATTTATTTATTTATTTATTTATTTATTTATTTATTTATTTATTTATTTATCTCAATTTGACAAAAAAAGCGACTTTGATCATTATTCCCGTGTACCCTTCATATGTATCTGGTGATTTTTTTTTAATTTCTGCTCTATTTGGTCATGACTCACTCATGATGCTTACGCTAGCCATTTCAGCTATACTGCTGCCGTATGCATCATGGATGGCCAACCACACAACTCACGTGTCCCGGGGTGCGATTTTGTTTCTCGATCGAAGTGATAAATTATCACTGCGACAAGTCATTGCGTAGCTTTTAAATGCAAAAGTTTGCATTTATTCTTTGCATATAAGCTTGTTAAATGCTCAAAAGTTTACAATTACCTTAATTTGAAGAACTTGTCACTCAGAATTACGATTTTGAAGTTGTATTTAGACATGAATTTCGAGGTTATGTCTCCAAAATTCATCACTTCACTCAGAGCTATCGAGAAAATATCACTCCATGAAGACTTGATTTCGTGACAGAATCGAGAAATGTGACAGAAATGTAGCATCTCAACCAATCAGCAAACGAGATTTTATCGCTATCGAGTTTTTTTCGATCGAGAAACAAAATCCCACCCCTTCCGGAAACTTTGTGTTTTAACAGGGTGTTTTTAATTTTAGAGTTGCCTCAACCAGGAATTCGTCCAAGCAACGACAAGCCTTCAATGACGAACGGCATTTTCATAATATGTCGACAAGTGGCTCCCAGGTAACCTTCTACATAAAATGTTTCGTTTTCTAACTTACAACTCCCAAGTCTATGGAGACCTATGAAAATTTTTGACAAACGTAGATTAATTATACAAAGACGCGAAAGAAAAATCGTATAAACGAAACTGCAATAATGATGTCACGTGTTTTTATATTCAAAATGTGTCTTTTAGAGGTTAAGTCTTTTTTTTCCCGTAGAATAACAATGGCCCTAACCAGTTTTATCACAACCTCTTGGCCCTAAGTGACCCATCTTTCGTAAGTTACATTTACACCATAACAGGTGTTTAATAAAAAAGTTTAAAAAAACGATATTTCTCAACCTACAGGTCTTTACAAAACGGTCGATTGCGGAAAAGCGGTTGCCCTAATCAAAGAACCGACGCCAGAAGTGAATTCCAGAGCTCGAAATCTGCCAGAAAATGTATTTAGTTAAGTTTCGAAAATTTCAAAAATTGGTCGAAATTTGAAGAAGGGAAAATTGGAAAAATTTCAATTTTAAAAAAGTTATCTAAAAATTCTGAAAAAATTCAGGGACGTTGATCTCGACACGCTGATTCCAAAAATGTAGGGTGTCGATGGTCACGGAGCAACATTTTCGAAAGAATCGGTACGAAATGCGTTTTTTTGAGAATTACTAAAATTCTTGATATTTCAACGGTCGATTCCGGAAAGGTGGTTGCCTTTGTCAAAGAACCGAGGCCAGAAGTGAGTTCTAGAGCACGAAATCTACCAGAAAATGTATTTAGTTAAGTTTCAAAAATGTCAAAAATTGGCCGAAATTTGAAGAAGGGGGGACCATTGGAAAAATGTCGCTTTTAAAAAAGTTGTCTAAAAATTCTGAAAAAATTCAGGGACGTAGATCTCGACACGCTGATTCCAAAAATGTAAGATGTCGATGGTCACGGAGCAGCATTTTCGAAAGAATGAGTACGAAATGCGAATTTTTGAAAATTTCTAAAAATTTCGTTATTTCAGCTGTCGATTCCGGAAAGGTGGTTGCCTTTGTCAAAGAACCGAGGCCAGAAGTGAGTTCTAGAGCACGAAATCTACCAGAAAATGTATTTAGTTAAGTTTCAAAAATGTCAAAAATTGGCCGAAATTTGAAGAAGGGGGGACCATTGGAAAAATGTCGCTTTTAAAAAAGTTGTCTAAAAATTCTGAAAAAATTCAGGGACGCAGATCTCGAAACAGTAATTCCAAAAATATAGGGTGTGGATGGTCACGGAGCAACATTTTCGAAAGAATCAGTACGAAATGCGAATTTTTGTAAATTTTTAAAAATTTCGATATTTCAACGGACGACTCCGGAAAAACGGTTGCAGTTATCAAAGAACTGAGGCCGGAAGTGAGTTCTAGAGCTCGAAATCTACCAGAAAATGTATTTAGTTAAGTTTCGAAAATGTCAAAAATTGGCCGAAATTTGAAAAAGGGGGGACCATTGGAAAAATTTCACTTTTAAAAAAGTTGCCTAAAAATTCTGAAAAAATGCAGGGACGTAGATCTCGACACGCTGATTCCAAAGATATAGGGTATCGATGGTCACGGAGCAATATTTTCGAAAGAATCGTTACGAAATGCGAATTTTTGAGAATTTCTAAAAATTTCGATATTTCAACGGACGACTCCGGAAAAACGGTTGCAGTTATCAAAGAACTGAGGCCGGAAGTGAGTTCTAGAGCTCGAGATCTACCAGAAAATGTATTTAGTTAAGTTTCGAAAATGTCAAAATTTGGTCGAAATTTGAAGAAGGGGGGACCATCGGAAAAATTTCACTTTTAAAAAATTGTCTATAAATTCTGAAAAAATTCAGGGACCTAGATCTCGACACGCTGATTCCAAAAATATAGGGTATTGATGGTCACGGAGCAATATTTTCGAAAGAATCGGTACAAAATGCGAATTTTTGAGAATTTCTAAAAATTTCGATATTTCAACGGTCGATTCCGGAAAAACGGTTGCAGTTATCAAAGAAGCGAGGCCAGAAGTGAATTCCAGAGCTCGAAATCTACCAGAAAATGTATTTAGCTAAGTTTCGAAAATATCAAAAATTGGCCGAAATTTGAAGAAGGGGGGACCATTGGAAAAATTTTACTTTAAAAAAAGTTGTCTAAAAATTCTGAAAAAATTCAGGGACGTAGATCTCGACACGCTGATTCCAAAGATATAGGGTATCGATGGTCACGGAGCAATATTTTCGAAAGAATCGGTACGAAATGCGAATTTTTGAGAATTTCTAAAAATTTCGATATTTCAACGGACGACTCCAGAAAAACGGTTGCAGTTATCAAAGAACTGAGGCCGGAAGTGAGTTCTAGAGCTCGTAATCTACCAGAAAATGTATTTAGTTAAGTTTCGAAAATGTCAAAAATTGGCCGAAATTTGAAGAAGGGGGGACCATTGGAAAAATTTCACTTTTAAAAAAGTTGTCTAAAAACTCTGAAAAAATTCAGGGACGTAGATCTCGACACGCTGATTCCAAAAATATAGAGTATCGATGGTCACGGAGCAATATTTTCGAAATAATCGGTAAGAAATGCGAATTTTTGAGAATTTCTAAAAATTTCGATATTTCAACGGACGACTCCGGAAAAACGGTTGCAGTTATCAAAGAACTGAGGCCGGAAGTGAGTTCTAGAGCTCGAAATCTAACAGAAAATGTATTTAGTTAAGTTTCGAAAATGTCAAAAATTGGCCGAAATTTGAAGAAGGGGGGACCATTGGAAAAATTTCACTTTTAAAGAAGTTATGTAAAAATGCTGAAAAAATTCAGGGACGTAGATCTCGACACGCTGATTCCAAAAATATAGGGTATCGATGGTCACGGAGCAATATTTTCGAAAGAATCGGTACGAAATGCGAATTTTTGAGAATTTCTAAAAATTTCGATATTTCAACGGACGACTCCGGAAAAACGGTTGCAGTTATCAAAGAACTGAGGCCGGAAGTGAGTTCTAGAGCTCGAAATCTACCAGAAAATGTATTTAGTTAAGTTTCGAAAATGTCAAAAATTGGCCGAAATTTGAAGAAGGGGGGACAATTGGAAAAATTTCACTTTTAAAAAAGTTGTCAAAAAATTCTGAAAAAATTCACGGACGTAGATCTCGACACGCTGATTCCAAAGATATAGGGTATCGATGGTCACGGAGCAATATTTTCGAAAGAATCGGTACGAAATGCGAATTTTTGAGAATTTCTAAAAATTTCGATATTTCAAAGGACGACTCCGCAAAAACGGTTGCAGTTATCAAAGAACTAAGGCCGGAAGTGAGTTCTAGAGCTCGAAATCTACCAGAAAATGTATTTAGTTAAGTTTCGAAAATGTCAAAAATTGGCCGAAATTTGAAGAAGGGGGGACCATTGGAAAAATTTCGCTTTTAAAAAAGTTGTCTAAAAATTCTGAAAAAATTCAGGGACGTAGATCTCGACACGCTGATTCCAAAGATATAGGGTATCGATGGTCACGGAGCAATATTTTCGAAAGAATCGGTACGAAATGCGAATTTTTGAGAATTTCTAAATATTTCGATATTTCAACGGACGACTCCGGAAAAACGGTTGCAGTTATCAAAGAACTGAGGCCGGAAGTGAGTTCTAGAGTTCGAAATCTACCAGAAAATATATTTAGTTAAGTTTCGAAAATGTCAAAAATTGGCCGAAATTTGAAGAAGGGGGGACCATTGGAAAAATTTCGCTTTTAAAAAAGTTGTCTAAAAATTCTGAAAAAATTCAGGGACGTAGATCTCGACACGCTGATTCCAAAGATATAGGGTTTCGATGGTCACGGAGCAATATTTTCGAAAGAATCGTTACGAAATGCGAATTTTTAAGAATTTCTAAAAATTTCGATATTTCAACGGACGACTCCGGAAAAACGGTTGCAGTTATCAAAGAACTGAGGCCGGAAGTGAGTTCTAGAGCTCGAAATCTACCAGAAAATGTATTTAGTTAAGTTTCGAAAATGTCAAAAATTGGCCGAAATTTGAAGAAGGGGGGACCATTGGAAAAATTTCACTTTTAAAAAAGTTGTGTAAAAATTCTGAAAAAATTCAGGGACGTAGATCTCGACACGCTGATTCCAAAAATATAGGGTATCGATGGTCACGGAGCAATATTTTCGAAAGAATCGGTACGAAATGCGAATTTTTGAGAATTTCTAAAAATTTCGATATTTCAACGGACGACTCCGGAAAAACGGTTGCAGTTATCAAAGAACTGAGGCCGGAAGTGAGTTCTAGAGCTCGAAATCTACCAGAAAATGTATTTAGTTAAGTTTCGAAAATTTAAAAAATTGGCCGAAATTTGAAGAAGGGGGGAGCATTAGAAAAATTTCACTTTTAAAAAAGTTGTTTAAAAATTCTGAAAAAATTCAGGGACGTAGATCTCGACACGCTGATTCCAAAGATATAGGGTATCGATGGTCACGGAGCAATATTTTCGAAAGAATCGGTAAGAAATGCGAATTTTTGAGAATTTCTAAAAATTTCGATATTTCAACGGACGATTCCGGAAAAACGGTTGCAGTTATCAAAGAACCGAGGCCGGAAGTGAGTTCTAGAGCTCGAAATCTACCAGAAAATGTATTTAGTTAAGTTTCGAAAATGTCAAAAATTGGCCGAAATTTGAAGAAGGGGGGACCATTGGAAAAATTTCACTTTTAAAAAGTTGTCAAAAAATTCTGAAAAAATTCAGGGACGTAGATCTCGACACGCTGATTCCAAAAATATAGGGTATCGATGGTCACGGAGCAATATTTTCGAAAGAATCTTTACGAAATGCGAATTTTTGAGAATATCTAAAAATTTCGATATTTCAACGGACGACTTCGGAAAAACGGTTGCAGTTATCAAAGAACCGAGTCCGGAAGTGAATTCCAGAGCTTGAAATCTACCAGAAAATGCATTTAGTTAAGTTTCGAAAATGTCAAAAATTGGCCGAAATTTGAAGAAGGGGGGACCATTGGAAAAATTTTACTTTTAAAAAAGTTGTCTGAAAATTCTGAAAAATTCAAGGACGTAGATCTCGACACGCTGATTCAAAAAATATAGGGTGTCGATGGTCAAGGAGCAACATTTTCGAAAGAATCGGTACGAAATGCGAATTTTTGAGAATTTCTAAAAATTTCGTTATTTCAACGGTCGATTCCGGAAAAGCGGTTGCATATTTATCAAAGTACCGAGGCTAGAAGTGAATTCCAGAGCTCGAAATCTACCAGAAAATGTATTTAGCTAAGTTTCGAAATTGTCAAAAATTGGCCAAAATTTGAAGAAGGGGGAAAAATTTCACTTTTAAAAATGTTGTCTAAAAATTCTGAAAAAATTCAGGGACGTGGATCTCAACACGCTGATTCCAAAAATATAGGGTGTGGATGGTCACGGAGCAACATTTTCGAAAGAATAGGTGCGAAATGCGAATTTTTGAAAATTTCTAAAAATTTCGATATTTCAACGGTCGATTCCGGAAAAACGGTTGGAGTTATCAAGTTCAAATAACAGAGATTTTAGAAATTTAGATTGTTAAAATTAGTACCATGTGGTCTGTAAAATGTACCTACGGCAATCTCTTGTAAGTTTATCTTAAGT
Organism: Zophobas morio; assembly: GCF_036711695.1. Taxonomy (NCBI): domain Eukaryota; kingdom Metazoa; phylum Arthropoda; class Insecta; order Coleoptera; family Tenebrionidae; genus Zophobas; species Zophobas morio. Next base: position 2,874,850 of record NW_026972123.1, on the reverse strand, counting down.
TTAATTAATAAGTACTCAATAGAGCTATTAGAGATTGTAGCACGATCTTTGCGAATGATGTTGTAGTCTGGCAAGCTAAAAGCTGTGCTAAAAGTGTCGTCTGGAACATCCGGTGGAAATCATGTCAATATGTTGTCAAATTGCGTTGAAAATAAAAATTTATCAAATTGACAAATGAATGCAGGCAACCCAACATACAGACTTGTATATTTGCCTTGAAGGTTGATTAATAGTCGTTCAACATTATATTAAACACACTATAGTTGACGGTTAGATTCATAACCTAAAGATTCGCACATTTTTTTTATCTCCACACGTATGTACAACGAAGAATGTGTACTTAATGTAAGTTCCAAAGTCGAATGTTAATATGCTTGGCAAGAATTCACTCTGTTCTTCCACATGTGTTATTTTTGGTAATTTTGACAGAGTAAAAAGTAAAATCTAAACAATAAAAGTAAAAGTAACTCCACCCACTCCGCTCCATAATTTCGTTGGCTTTTACCAATTTTATTATACTTAATTCGAATCCACGTTTTTTTGTTGATCACTCATTTCATTGAACGAAAGGTGGACCTTATTTTCATATTTAACAATAATAAATTTATTATAATGTCGTACATTTTACAAGAAAATTAATATTAAAGATGTTAAAATGGTGGTATATTGATATAGTACCATATTATCGAGAAAAAAAGTCGTTTAGTAAGCATTGAAATTCAATGTCAAAAACTATGTTGGCAATATTAATAACACGTTTATCTCATTATCTTTAAACGAAACAAATAACACGGTGTTTCGTTACCGCTTAGTTGGTCTAACTTGACAAGTTTTGGAAAAACTGTTCACAACTCAAGTATTAGTTCTAGAGTTGCCTCAACCAGTAATTCACACAAGGAACGACAAACCTCAAATGACGAACGGCCGTTACATAATATGTCGACAAGTGTCTCACAGGTAAATCTATTCACAAACATTTTTCATTTTCTAAGTTACAATTCCCAAGTCTATAGAGGTCAATCAATTTTTTTTTCCTTTTTCACAGAATAACAATAGCCCTAACCAGTTTTATCAGAACCTCTTGGACCTAAGTGACCCCTCTTTCGTAAGTTACTTTTCCACCACTACGTGTGTTTACAGTTATAAAAGCGTTATTTTTCAACCTACAGGTCTTTAAAAAACGTCCTGGAACCACCGACGACGGAGGGCTATTCGAAGAACTTTACGTTGCACGTTTGTTGTTGAACCTGATCAACAATGAAAAAATTACAAAATTCAACGTGTGGTCAAACCACCCTGATTTTGGATCCATGGACGACGCTGTTTTTGACGTGGAATCCAATGATGTTAATCTGAAAGGGACGTACGCGGTGCAGTTGAAGTACGCAAACACTGGAGGAATTTTAACCAAACAGGCATTAACGGCCAAAAAGGGGGATTTTAGTGTTATGAAGTATTTCGAGGAATATCGACAAAAAACAACGACTGTTGGAACTTTCAAATTCATTCTTGTTACTAACAGAAAGTTTGAGGTTGACGATAAAGAACTTGTGATGGAAAATGACAATGTGAAGTTTAACGTATCCATAAAGAAAGTCAAGAAGAAGAAGAAGCACTTTCGGTTTGAGATAGCAGACACAAGTACAAACGCTTTACAAGACTACGAAAACTTTTTCAAAAATTTTACCTTGGTTACCAACTACGGCACCGCTGATGCAATCAAGGAAGATATCAAAGAGATTTTTGTTTCAAAGTTTAGTTGTCAAGACGAACTCATTTCCAAGAACTACATAGAATTCGTAAGAAAGTGGAACCAGAACACAAATTCCAAAACTACATTGCATTTATCTTTCGTCAAACATGTGGTTGCGTTGTTGATATTATCGCCGACACGATTTCTTTCTTTTGAACCAAAACCCGAAGACAAAAAATCTAAGCTGTTGAAAAAAGCTATCTCAAAATTCGACGTTACTTGTCTTTCAACTGAAAGCTACCTCAAAATTAAAAATCTGTGGCACTGTTTGAAGGAAAGACAGTCGGTGAAGGATTTGGAGTATTTGAGAAGAGCAAGACAGTACCAAATACTTGGATCTAGCGTCAATTGTTTGAAAGACCTCAATGACGAAGAATGGACGAAATTTTTGTGGTTGTTGGGTAAATGCCCTTTAGTGGTAGAAGACAGCGAGGCAACTCGAAAAGCTATAGGTCTCTGCGAACGAAAAAAGTTTATCGTTTTGAATGCTAAATCGCCTGAAGGTTACAGCACTTTTCATAATTTGCTAAATCTGAAAAAAAGGAAGAAGATTTTGTACAAGAGGATACTATCAACATTTACTTGTTCTATACAAGGCAAACGGGAGATTAGTTTGGGGCATTTAATCGGCAAAGGGGATAGAATTGTTGGTATCTTGGACGTAGACAAACTCGTGGCGATGTTGGATAAAGCACTATTAATAGGTAAACCAGAGGATCTTCCACCGTCACCGATCTCCAGGTTTCTGTCAAGGAATATTATCAAGTACGACTTCTTAGAGGAAATAGATTTACCGCAAACCCTAGTAGTGTTCAGTTGTATGTCTCCAATAACTGCATTCAAAAATCAATTTCCAAACATAGAAACTATCAAGATGGAGGAGTTTTTGACGTACGAAAAGCCCCTCATCAAACAAGACGGGTTCGTAGTACTAAGCCAGAACGACATATCAAAAGAACAATTCGCTACTATATGTAAAACCGTTCCTAGTGGACACTGTTGCTACCATTTGCGCTACGTTTCCTCCATGAACGGCTTTGAATGGGTCAGAAGTTCAACAAACCAGAACTTACATCAATTTTTACTAAGTGGTACTTTCATTGAAGAATCAGAGCTGACGCGGTACGAAGACAACATCAATCTCGTGTGTGCTGACCCCGGTATGGGAAAAACCACCCTTGCAAAAACTTTGAAAAACACCACCGTTCCAACAACCTGGAACGTACTCATTTACGTCAATAATCACTCAACTTACTTTCGCCGAAAAATAGACAACGTCGACGACTTCAAAACGTACATAGCTGAAACAATCAGAAGCCAGAATAGCACTTTTGACTTTGAGGTAATAGAAGCATTGTTTGCGGAAGGACGCGTCAGGTACTTTTGGGACGGCTTGGACGAACTGAATAACGACGGGTTCAAAACAGTCAAACGCATTATCAATAAATTGTCAGAAGCTGAAGACGCTTGCCACTGGATTACTTGTAGATACCTTCTGCGTGAAGACCTAGAGGAGTACTTCCACGTTTTATCGAGGACGTTGAAAGAGTTCGACGAAGACGACCAGAAAACGTACCTCAAGAACAGGTTAGAGTGTTCAGAACTGGACGAGATTTTCGTCAAGATAAGGAATAATATTCGCTTGTTTCCGCACAACGACATTCTGGGGATTCCTTTACAGATATATATTTTGACGGAATTGTTATTGAGGGATCGCCACAAATACAATCGTTTATTGGACGAAATTTTTTCAATCGCTGACTTGTACGAACGGTTCGTCGAGGAAAAATTTTACTTCCACTTTAGAGAGAAGGAAGGGATGGAGGACATAGAGAACGCGAGCGACATGATCCGTAATCGATACTTTAACGTAAAAGATAAGCAACTGGATTATTATAAAGCGTTGGCTATGAGGCTGTACTTCGACGAAACGGTTTTACAAAAATATAAAATTAGAAGAGAAATCAGCACCAGTAAGGATCCTGAAGGTTTTATAACCGACGTGAGTGACCAAGCCTGTCCGAAGTTCTTCCACAACTCTTTCGGCGAATATTTGGCGGCTGCTTACATTGCAGAGCACGAAGAAAAAGCCATTCACATCCAAAACTTCACATTTGAGTCAAAATACAACAATGTTCCGTTTTTCTTTGATTTGATTTTGGCGAGAAAATCGCCAATTCATGTCGCAGTTTTGTATAAGAACCACCATCTTGTGGAAAATTTTCCAGATGAAGAGTTTCGTAACGTGGATGAAATCGGTAGAAGCGTGTTGAAAGTCGCTTGCTTGTGGTGCGAGAGGTATCAATTGGTAAAGTTCCCTGTCGACAGAAACCTTTTTGTCGTTAAGGCGTCACCACAATTTCGCCACACGAAACCTGACCCAGAAGCAAATAGAAAAATCCTTGATTTATTGCTACGGAAGTGTGACGAAGAAGAAATTCGGCAGGTCTTACACCAGGAATCGCTGTTTCACGAAGCAAACTTCATTCGAGTTTTACCCTTGACGCTCTTGACAAAAAAGACCAACATCGAAACGAAATTGTTTTTAAAAAACATAGATACGATTCTACAGTACTGTCTTCTTTTCGACTACGAAGACTTGATTCATATGTTCAAAAAAAACAAGTATATATCAATTTGTTTGGATAGTTCTATTCGTATGCAGTTCGAGCAATACAATGCGAGAAAGTTGATGAAAATGATCTTTTGCAGCGCAGTTACCTCAACCATGTTTACGAAATGATCAACTTTTTAAAACGTCATCATTGTTGTATCAACAAACTTTCTGGTATTTTAGCAGTAGTGATTGCGAATGGTGCTGATGTTAATGTTACTGATACAACATACGGAAAGACGCCTTTTTATTACGTGTGTAAAAAAAAGTACACACTATGAAACTGTGGTAATGCTGCTTGAGAATGATACGGCCTTGGAACGTACTGATAGCAGTGGTGCAACACCGTTATACCTAGCATGTTATAGTCTCAACGATCACATTGTTCAGCTTCTGGACAAGGATTAGATTGGATCATTAAATTGCTGATATTTACATTAAACATTATTTTTAAACCTAAAACACTCCCGTATTAGTATATAGGTATATATATTTTTTTTTGACGGAATAAATTTACTATATCCATAAACTGTCAATTTTCTTTTGTGTGGCACTTGGTACCACTTTATACTCGGTCTATTAATATTTCTTTTGTTGATATAACTGCAAAAGTAGGGTTTATATTTTTCTTCTAAAATTAAAAATGGTTGCATAAAACATGGTATAAATAAATTAAGACAACCCAATTTACATAGTGTGGTGTTTTTATCTTGACCCAGTGGCGTAGCTAACTTCCACTGCCCCCCCCCCCCCCCCGCAGTTTATATGTAGTAAGCGCCCCCATACACCAAATTTAAAAAGTAATATAAATATGTACTTACTCGTTTGCACATTTTAAAAAAATATATCGGTTAAGTTACGGTCTGCGCCCCTTTTGGCGCTGCGCCCCCCCGCATTGCGGGGTCTGCTGGGGTGCTATTTACGCCACTGTCTTGACCTTATCTAAGATAAGTTTAGAACGTAATAAAATTCTCACATTTAAGTTTTTACTTCCAGACGTACAATCTTGAAGGAAGAAGTGTACCTAAAGTAAGTTCCTAATGTTTTCTATGCTTTTACAAAAATTCTATCTCTGCTGATGTTGCAAATAACACAAGGTATAACAGCAGTGACAAAGTTACAATTTTGGCTCAGTGCGAATTGTGAGACCATCGTTACACCTTTCGTTGTTAAATATCTTTTAGGCATAATCATTTCGTGTATATTTATTGTATCCATTTAGAATTTCATTTCCCCTTTGATACAAACATGTACAACAGTGTATGTTGGTAAAGTGATTCATTGGACGAAAAATGTTTCGGTCCTTAGTAATCTAGTTAACAAAACAATATATAACGTTAAATTGTCATATATGTATATTTGTTTTTTGGAAGTTTTGTGTTTTCAATGTAACGTGACATTTTATTGTGTTTTTTTTCCGTTATTTCAATCAGTTATTTTCATAAGGAAGTGGTTTGGAAAAATATATGCTGTAATTCAATAGATTAGATAACATATGAAGGCTGCACGGGAATAACGATCAGTCACAATTTATAAATATCGAAAAAAATGAATTTTAAAGTTTGAAACCCAATAGATTCAAAACAACACAACAATTTAGTATTACTGTTTAATGTGAAACTTATTAATTAATAATAACACAGAAAGAGTGGACAAACAAACTTAGTAATTGACTTAAACAAAAATTAATATATAGGTAATTCTGGAAAAGGTGTATTATGTGTATTATCTTCCTAAGGATACCATATGTTAAGCTCTTTTTTCTGCTGACTGTGATCGTTTTTTGAATGGTTGTAATTTATAATATACTGTAGTATTTAGCATTTCCTACAAGATGGTAGTCTTATCTTATAAACTGCATATAAATCCAAAAAAGTTTTGGGAGTATATTAACAACAAAAAAGGCCATTCGAGAATCCCCGGCTTAATGAAATATAATAATGAAGAACTCAACTCTCCGAATACAATTGTTGAAGGTTTCGCAAATTATTTTAATGGAGTCTACAAAAATTCTAATTCCAATACAACTGCCAACAACTATGAAATCAATCCATCGCTACTAGTGAATATCAATAATAATTCACAAAAAGAAATTTTATCTGCTTTAAAAAGTTGTAAAAATTCGCTTACAATGGGACCTGATGGCATTCCAATTTTTCTGTTACGAGACTGTGCGTATATTTTTGTAGATCCTTGCTTCCGGTTATTTCATAAAATAGTAAATTCTTCCACTTTCCCAAATATCTGGAAAAAAGCAACTATCTGCCCAGTATACAAAAAAGTTTTTGAATCTACAATTTATAAACATATCTATTCCTCAATTAAAATGTTTTTGTCGCCTCACCAACATGGATTTATGGAGCAACGTTCCACAATTTCAAACTTAGCCTGCTTTACACAATGCGACAAGTCATTGCGTAGCTTTTAAATGCAAAAGTTTGCATTTATTCTTTGCATATAAGCTTGTTAAATGCTCAAAAGTTTACAATTACCTTAATTTGAAGAACTTGTCACTCAGAATTACGATTTTGAAGTTGTATTTTGACATAAATTTCGAGGTTATGTCTCCAAAATTCATCACTTCACTCAGAGCTATCGAGAAAATATCACTCCATGAAGACTTGATTTCGTGACAGAATCGAGAAATGTGACAGAAATGTAGCATCTCAACCAATCAGCAAACGAGATTTTATCGCTATCGAGTTTTTTTCGATCGAGAAACAAAATCCCACCCCTTCCGGAAACTTTGTGTTTTAACAGGGTGTTTTTAATTTTAGAGTTGCCTCAACCAGGAATTCGTCCAAGCAACGACAAGTCTTCAATGACGAACGACATTTACATAATATGTCGACAAGTGGCTCCCAGGTAAATCTATACACACAATTTTCATTTTCTCACTTACAATTCTCAAGTCTATACCGGGTGTTTCTTTTATTTGATACAACCCCTGTAAATTTTTTATTTTTAAAGATAAATCTGTAGTTCTTTGAGCAAATTTGTATCATTTTAAAAGATCTAGTGATGACAACAATTTTTCAATTGTTTTTCAAGCAACTAGATTTTGAAATAAACGGAAAATTTTGGAGATATTTTACTAAATAACTTTTTTATTATTGATTTTAGAATATTGGTTGCTTGTGATTTTTTGTAGTGAAAAAATCAATCTTTCCATTTATGAAAAAATATATCTAGTGTTCCATTAAAAAAAAATAAGTTGACGTCATTTCCGGTTCTACCGCCAGTGATAATAAAAATGTGTGCTTACCATCATATAAATCTTTGAGAATGATACAAATTTGGTTAAAGAACTACGGGTTTATCTTCAAGAATAAAAAAGTTACAGGGGTTGTATCAAATAAAAGAAACACCCTGTAGAAGTCAATGAAAAAATTTTTTTTTCCAGTTTTATCAAAACCTCTTGGACCTAAATGACCCCTCTTTCGTAAGTTACTTTTCATTACAGGTGTTTAATAAAAAAGTTATAAATGCGGTATTTCTTAACCTACAGGTCTTTAAAAAACGTCCGGGAACCACCGACGACGGAGGGCTATTCGAAGAACTTTACGTTGCACGTCTCTTGTTGAACCTGATCAACAATGAAAAAATTACAAAATTCAACGTGTGGTCAAACCACCCTGATTTTGGATCCATGGACGACGCTGTTTTTGACGTGGATTCCAATGATGTTAATCTGAAAGGGACGTATGCAGTGCAGTTGAAGTATGCAAACACTGGAGGAATTTTAACCAAACAGGCATTAGCGGCCAAAAAGGGGGATTTTAGTGTTATGAAGTATTTTGAGGAATATCGACAAAAAACAACGACTGTTGGAACTTTCAAATTCATTCTTGTTACCAACAGAAAGTTTGACGTTGACGGGAAAGAACTTGTGATGGAGAATAACAATGTGAAGTTTAACGTATTCATAAAGAAAATCAAGAAGAGGAAGAAACACTTTCGGTTTGAAATAGCGGCTACAAATGCAACTGCCCTACAAGACTATGAACACTTTTTTGAAAATTTTACCTTGATTACCAACTGCGACTCCATTGATGAAATCAACAAAAACATCAGAGCGATTTTTGTATCAAAATTTAGTTGTCAGGACGAACTAATTTTTAAGAGGTATATAGACTTCGTGGGGAACTGGAGCAAGAACATGAGTCTGAAAACTACATTGCATTCATCTTTCGTCAAACACGTGATTGCGTTATTAATACTATCACCCACACGATTTCTGTCTTTTGACTAAGAACCCGAAGGCAAAAAATCCAAACTGTTACGAAAAGCAATCTCAAAATTCGAAGTTATTTGCCTTTCAAGTGATCCCTACCCCAAAATTAAAAATTTGTGGTACGGTTTAAAGGAAAGAGAGTCGGTGAACAATTTGGAATATTTGAAACGCGCAAGGCAGTACCAAATTTTTGGATCTGGCGTCAACTCTTTAAAAGACTTCAACGACGAAGAATGGACGAAATTCTTGTGGTTGTTGGGTAAATGTCCTTTAGTGGTAGAAGACAGTGAGGCAACTCGTAAAGCTATAAGTCTCTGCGAACGAAAAAAGTTTATCGTTTTTGATGTTAAATCGGTTGTGAGTTATTCCGTTTTTCGTCCTTTTCATAGTTTGCTAAATCTGAAGAAATGGAAGATTTTGTACAAGAGGATATTGTCGACGTTTACTTATTCCATTCAAGGTAAACAGGAGATTAAGTTGGAAGAATTAATCGACAAGAGGGAAAAAATCGTCGCTATTTTGGACGTAGACAAACTTGTGGCGATGGCAGATGAAGCACTCTTGATCGGGCAACCAGAGGATCTTCCACCGTCGCCGATTTCTAGGTTTTTGTCAATGAACATGATCAAGTACCAATTCTTGGACAAAATAGATTTACAAAAAAGCCTAGTGGTGGTCAGTTGTGAGCCTTCAATAACAACATTCAAAAAGCAATTTCCGCACGTAGAAGCCATCGACGTGGACGAGTTTTTGACTGACGCAAACTCCGGCACCAAACAAGACGAGTTCGTAGTACTAAGCGAGAAAGACATATCAAAAGAAGAATTCGCAACTATATGTAAAAAAGTACCTCGTGGACGACATTGCTACCATTTACGTTACTTTTCTTCCATGGACGGCTTTGAATGGGTCCGAAGTTCAACAAAGAGCCAAAACCTAACTCAGTTTTTACTAAGTGATACTTTCATTGAAGAATCAGAGCTAACGCCGTGCGAAGACGACAACATCAATCTCGTGTGTGCCGACCCCGGTATGGGAAAAACCACTCTTGCGAAAACTTTGAAAAACATCAGTGCTCCAACGACCTGGAGCGTCCTCATTTATGTCAGAGATCATTCGAAGTACTTCCGCGAAAAAGGAGACAATGTCGATAACTTCAAAACCTACATAGCCAACACAATCAAAACGCAAAATAGTCATTTCGACTTTCAAGTAGTAGAAGCTTTGCTTGCAGACGGTCGGGTCAAGTACTTTTGGGACGGTTTAGACGAACTGTCTGACAACGGATTCAGAACAGTCAAGAGCATTATCAAGGAACTGTCAAAAGCTGATTACTCTCAACACTGGATTACTTGCAGAAGTCTCTTGCGTGAGGATCTAGAAAACTACTTCCACGTTTTATCAAGGACGTTGAAAGAGTTCGACGAGGACGACCAGAAGACGTATCTCAAGAACAGGTTAGAGTGCTCGGATGACGAAACGGACAAGATTTTCGCCAAGATAAGGTACAACATCCGGCTGTTTCCTCACAACGACATTCTAGGGATACCTTTACAGATATATATTTTGTCGGAACTGTTATTGAGGGATCGCCACAGATACAGTCTTTTATTGGACAAAATTTTTTCAATCGCCGACTTGTACAAACGCTTCGTCAAGGAGAAATTTCGCTTCCACTTTAGGGAGAAGGAAGGTATCGAGAACATGGAAGAAGAGAACGATTTGGTTAAAGAGCGAATAGATAAAGAAATAAATAATCAAATAGATCATTATGAAGTATCGGCTTTGAGGCTCTACTTCGACGAAACAGTATTACAAAAGTTTGACATTAAGACAGAACTCAACACAGATAAGGATCGTGCAGGGTTTATCACGGATGTGGGCGACAAAAGGGCGTTCTTCCACAACTCCTTCGGCGAATACTTTGCAGCTGCGTATCTTGCACAACACAGAGAAAAACTCCTTCACATTCAAAACTTCACTTTTGACTCAAAATACAACAATATTCGATTTTTCTTTGATTTGATTTTGGCGAAAAAGTCGCCAATTCATGTTGCAGTGTTGTATAAGAACCACCATCTTGTGGAAAATTTTCAAGATAGAGAGTTTCGTGAAGTGGATAAAGGGGGGAGGAGCGTGCTAGAAGTGGCTTGTTTATGGTGCGAGAAATATCCGGTGGTGAACGTCCAAGTCAAGGAAAATAATTTTGTCGTGAAAAAGCCACCACAGTTTCGCAACATGAAACCTGAACCAGAAGTAAATGGAAAAATCCTAGCTTTACTGCTTCAGAAATGTGGAGACAAAGAAATTCGGAGAGTCTTGCACCAGGATTCGATCTTCCATGAAAGAAACTACATCCGAGTTTTACCCTTGATTCTCTTGACAAAAAAGACCAACAAGAGAACGGATTTGTTCACAGAAAACATCTTCACGTTTCTACAATACTGCGTTCTTTTTGACTATGAAGACCTGATCGACACATGCGAAGAAATCTGGCAGACGCGAGATAGTTCTGGTAGATCTATTATTTACCAGATCGTACAATACAAATCAATGAAGGTGATGAAAGCTATAGCAGCGATAAAGAAAGATGAGAAATTCTTGGCAGAAAACGAAGAAAATCTTCTTCAACTTGCTTGCGTCAACGGCGATTATGAAATGGCCGACTTTTTAATACAACACGGCGCAAATTTGAATTCCGTTGATTCAAACAAAAAAACACCTATACACCATGCTTGTTTTGGAGGAAACTACGCCATCTGTAGACTATTGCTTAAGCATGGTGCGCACTTACAATTCGAGACTGCTTTTAGCAAAACCTTGCTTCACCATTGCTGTAGGAGGGGATTTTTTGGGATGGTTCAACTGTTGATTAAATGCGAAGCACCCTTAAACTTTAAAGATACCTACGGAAGAACGCCTCTTCATCTAGCTTGTGCCTACGGCCACTACGCCATTGCGGAACATTTAACTACTTTAGATATAACGATCGATGTTGAAGATTTAGATGGCAAAACGCCGTTCTACAACGCCATTTGTGGCGAACATGACGAAATTTACGAACTGTTGCTAAAAACAGGTGCCTATTTGGATTATCGTAATCGAAAAGGCTTGATGTACATACACATGGCTTGCAAATGGGGACACAATTCCGTAGTGAACTTCCTCGTTGAGAAGCGAACCCCAGCGGTACTAAACTGGCGTGATTCAAAAGGATTGACTTCTGTGCATCATTGTTGTATCAACAAACGTCCTAGAACTTTATCTCTAGTGATTACGAATGGTGCTGATGTTAATCTTGTTGATACTACATACGGAAGGACGCCTTTACATTACGTGTGTAAAAAAAATACACACTATGAAATCGTGGTAATGTTGCTTGAGAATGGTGCGGCCCTGGAACGTACTGATAATAGTGGGACAACGCCGTTATCCCGTGCATGTTGTACTCTAAATAATCAAATTGTTCAGCTGTTAGTTCAAAAAGGTGCAAACTGCAATTCTTGCACAAATGATGGCAGAACTCCACTACATCACGCTTCAGTACAAGGATTAAATTGGATCATTAAATTCCTGATAGAAAATGGAGCTGAAATAAATATTCCAGATAAGAGTGGACGAACGCCTTTAAATTATGCTATCGCCAATAATCACCACGACGCAATAGAAATTTTGACTTGACATGGTGGCAGGTTTTAAGGTTACACTAACTGATTAAACATGATGTTTAAACCTAAAACACTGCCGTGTTAGTAATAATAAAATCTTGCGAAATATGCGGATTTTGTCCTAAATATAAACATATTTTTGACTGAATAAATTTACTATATCCATAAACTGTCAATTTTCTTAACTGGTCACTTGGTACCACTTAAAAATTGGTGTATAAAAATTAGTGTTGTTGATGTAACTGTAAACGTTTGGTTTCCCTTTTTCTTCAAAAATTAAAAATGGTTGTTAAAACATATTGCTGCTTTTAGTTATAGATAAAAATCTAACAAGACCATATCATATCCGTTGACACTTGTGATAATTTACTTTAAGAAATTCTAGGGATAACCACAAATAGAACAGCGTTCAAGTGCCCTGATTAAAGACAAAATTATAAAAATGGCAAAATTATGGACCAACAGTATATTATTATACAAGTTGCACAAGACGCTCTATTGGCGCACGAGTATTTTGAAGCACGACGAGCGAAGCGATGAGTGCTTCAAAGACACGAGTGCGACGATGCGTCTTATGAAACGAGTATAATACACTATTTTTTCTACTTTGCGCGTTATTTAATCAAAAATTTGGTAAAATAAAAAAAAAGGATTAACAGAAATGCATTTACAAAAGAACTAATAAAAATGTGTTACAAACTTGTTTGTAAGATAAAATATTACAATTGAAAGCAATAGCGCAAGACATCTTTCAAAGAACTGCCGCCACTTTATTGGTGTTGTTTCCTGAAAAAGTCTGCTTTCGGCTCACCCATTGTGTGGATTTTTGTGAAATTACCGCAAAACAGCAAGTTTAGGTTGTAGGTCACATACTCTTATTTTAGGCAATTAGGCAATTATAAAGTAGGCTCAAATAAAGTTATTTTTTGCGAAACACATTTATATCTAAGTTTTATGTAAATGCCTTTAACAGGAACAAAAAGGCAAACAACCTAAAGTCCGGGCCCTAACAATGAGATCTGTTTCGATACGCAAATGGGTTTCGTAAAGAGTTAATATAACAGCAAGTAAAAATAATGAAACCATTACTTGCTGCTAAAATTTTTTGGATTATTTTTACAATTCTGTGTAAAGTTGTATGTCATAAAACCACGGTTTTCTTGCTCTAGTGCAATATTATAAAAATTTCTTAATTCACAATAGTGAAAAATACTTAAAATGCATTCGTTAAAATATTTAACTTTGTGGCCGCCTGGAAGTAGGCAACCAGTTATACATACATAATGCAGCCACCGGATTGGCAGTTACACCGCGCAAGCCTAAAGAGGAAACGCCACGGTGGAAACGTAAAACAGACTCTCTTCTTCTCCGACCACTCACCGTGTGCAGACGTCCTCTCCCCTTCAAGACCTCCACGTGGACATACACATACACATACAACCTTGGGCCGTGTTATCATTTTTGTAGTTGGTATTGTAAATAAACCTGTACTAAAACCGTTTCCGTTAGTAATTCGACGACAACAATTACAATTGGTGACCCCGACGTGATCGAAGAACTACGGGTACGAACATGCCGACTGCCGAAGAACTGCAACAGCAACTCGAAAAACAGCAAGAAGCCATCCGGAAGCTAGAGCAAGAACTCGCCAATACTCGAGCAACCAAAACCACGGGAGATGAAGAGCTGCTCAAGAACCTCGACGAAGTAAAGGTCACATCGTCGAACTTGAAGCTACCGACATTTTGGCGACGCGATCCAGCGTTGTGGTTCGCACAGGTTGAAGCACAGTTTCACACCGCACGGATAACCTCGGACCAGATGAAGTATTGCACCGTGGTAGCGGCGCTAGACTGCAGCACACTCCAGCCAGTCACAGACATCGTAGCGAACCCACCAGACAAAGAGAGGTACGACACAATTAAGAAGAAACTGATAGCCGCCTACACCGACTCACAGGAGAAGCAGCTACGAAAGCTGATAAACGAGATGGACCTAGGGGACCGACAACCATCCCAGTTATTCCGCGAAATGAAGGCACTCGCGGGGCAACATATGAATAGCGAAGTCGTAAAAACGCTCTGGCTACAGCGACTTCCACCACATGTCCAACTCGTGCTGTCTGCCAGCGAGGGAGTACCGCTGGAAAAGATGGCAGAAATCGCGGACAAATTGGCGGAAATACACAGAAGCAACGCTATGGCTTCCAGTATCAACGCGATAGGCGCCACCAGCGACACGACGCGGCAGAACACCATCGTACCAACGCAGGAAACTAACCTCATTACGGTAATTGCAGACCTCCAGAAACAGATGGCGGCCTTATCGGTAACCGTAACTCATCTAAGCAACACGAGAGGGCGCAGTCCACAAGCACGGCAAAATGACAGCCGAAATCGGTCAAGGACACACAGCAGGCAACGCACGGATCAAAATGGCGTTTGTTATTACCACGCCAAGTTCGGTGTAAACGCCCGAAAGTGTTTCAAACCCTGCACGTTTGTACAGCCGGAAAACTAGAGGCGCCGTCGGGTATCGAGGCGGTACACGACGACGCGCGTCATCATCGTCTCTTCGTCACGGATCCCAAATCCGGTATCAGGTATCTAGTCGATACCGGAGCAGAGGTCTCAGTCCTGCCGAAAACGTTTTCAGGTAAGGCTCAGTCACAGACACAAAATACACCCGCCCTATTTGCAGCGAACAACACACCCATCCGCACGTTCGGCCAGAAATTCATGGTGGTTGACTTGAAGCTACGCAGAACTTTTAAATGGGTTTTCATCCTCGCGGACGTCGAGAAACCAATAATAGGGGCCGATTTTCTCGAGTACTACCACCTCCTACCGGACCTGAGAAACCGGAAGCTGGTAGACCCCTTGACACATCTCTCTTCCCCTGGTTTCGTATTGGCCTGCTCCGTACCACGTATTACGACGGTGGCAAAAACCTCCAGCTACCACAACCTGCTGGCGGAATACCCGGAATTGACGAAAGCACCACGTCCGGGAAGTCAAATATCCAGCTCCGTAGTGCATCACATATACACAACAGGCCCTCCTGTAGCTGAAACACCACGCAGACTACCACCGGAGAAACTCAAGGCTGCCAAAGCTGAGATCCAGTACATGTTGGAGCAAGGGTGGTGTCGCCCCTCCAGCAGTCCATGGGCCAGCCCACTGCACCTCGTACAGAAGAAGAATCCTGGGGAATGGCGTCCTTGTGGGGATTATCGGAGGCTGAACGGGGTAACAATCCCAGACAGATACCCCATACCACACATCCAGGACTTCTCGGCCAGACTAGAGGGAAAAACGGTGTTCTCCACGATAGATTTGGTACGTGCTTACCACCAAATTCGAGTGGCCGACGAGGACATCCCAAAAACTGCAGTGTGTACGCCATTCGGTTTATTTGAGTTCACAGTGATGACTTTTGGCCTACGCAATGCCGCGCAAACTTTTCAAAGACACCTCAATAATGTGCTCAACGATTTAGACTTTTGTTTCGCATATATAGACGATATTTTAGTTTTTTCCGCGAACCCAGAGGAGCACGTGCGACATTTAAAAACGCTTTTTGAAAGACTGAAGCAACACCAAATCGTGGTTAATGCAGCAAAGTGCGTGTTCGGGGCAAGTGAAGTGGAGTACCTAGGACATAGCATTTCGACTCACGGGACCCGTCCAGCAACCGCGAAAGTGACGGCGATAAGTGACTTTCCTAAGCCGCAAACTGTGAAGGACTTACGAAAGTTTCTCGGCATGATCAACTTTTATCGTCGCTTCGTCAAAAATGCCGCATCTATCCAAGCACCTCTACATGTGTATCTGCGAAATTCGAAAAAAAATGACAAGACGCCAATCAGCTGGACCAACGAGGCGGAAGAAGCGTTCAGCCAGTGCAAGAGCGAGTTGTCCAGTGCTGCGCTGCTAGCACACCCTTCCGAGAACGCCTCATTAAGATTGACCACCGATGCTTCGGATACAGCCATGGGGGCTGTGTTGGAGCAGGAGGTTAAAGGCGACTGGCAACCCCTGGGATTTTTCTCAAAAAAGTTGACCAACACCCAACGAAGGTACAGCACGTACGACCGCGAACTGCTCGCGATATACGAAGCCATCAAATTCTTTCGCTACATGGTAGAAGCGAGAGTCTTCACGGTTAGAACGGACCACAAGCCTTTGATTTACGTGTTCAAACAGAACTCAGAGAAAGCTTCCCCGAGGCAGCTACGCCAACTCGACTTCATCAGTCAGTTCACTACGGAGATAGAACACATTCCGGGCGAAAACAACATGGTGGCGGACACATTATCCCGAATCAGCGAAGTTCACACGGCAGCAGTGATCGACCCGGACGAACTCGCCTCCGCCCAAGAACAAGACCTGGAGTTGAGAAACCTGCTGAATTCCAGTACCAGTTTGAAACTCCAGAATCTCACACCCATGAATTCGGATACGGCGATCTGGTGCGACACAGCCACGGGGAGAATTCGCCCCTACATACCCCTCCACTTACGAAAAAGGGTATTTGACATGGTACATTCTAAATCACACCCAGGCGGCAAAGCCACATTCAAGGCGGTACATAAAAGTTTCGTGTGGCCATACATGGAACGCAACATAAAAAAATGGGCGCGCGAATGCCTTCCTTGCCAGCGGTCAAAGGTGAGTAGGCACACTAGAACACCCCTAAAACATTTTGAACTTACAGAATGCCGATTCGAACATGTACACATGGACATCGTTGGGCCATTACCACCATCACAGGGACACCGGTACTGCCTCACGATGACAGACAGGTTCACCCGATGGCCAGAAGTAATTCCCATGACGGACATGACGGCGGAGACGGTGGCGAAAACCTTTTACGCAACCTGGGTTGCGCGGTTCGGTTGCCCCCACCGTATTACAACTGACCAAGGCCGGCAGTTCGAGGCCACACTGATGTCTGCCCTCACAGACCTTTTGGGCACTAAACGTTGCCGAACCACGCCATACCGACCACAGTGCAACGGGATGATCGAGAGGTGGCACAGAACGATCAAAGCCGCCATCATGTGCCACGAGACCAGTGACTGGTACGACATCCTACCTACGGTGCTGTTAGGTTTAAGGACAACAATCAAGGACGACCTTCAGTGTTCCCCAGCCGAGCTGACTTACGGCACGCAACTACGAATCCCGGGGGAATTTTTCTTCGCAAACGACGAGCCAGAAGTCGACCCCAGCAATTTCGTCGACAAGCTGAGGCTCCACATGCGCAACGTCCGACCAAGACCAGCAACCCACCATGGCCACCACAAGACTTTTGTCCACCCAGAGCTGTCTGACTGTTCCCACATCTTCCTCAGAGATGACTCAGTCAGGAAGCCACTACAACCACCATACACCGGACCACACCACGTATTACGACGTACAGACAAGGTGATAGTGATAAGCATGAATGGAAGAGAAACCACAGTGAGCCTGGACCGAGTAAAACCGGCTTTCATATCGGCAGAGTCCTGCACTCCGCCTCATGTGCAGCCCCCAACGCAACAGGTCCCGACAACACCTGCGTCGACGAGCACCACTACAAGGTCAGGAAGAACAGCCAGGCCACCAGTGAAATTCCGCGACTACGAAACGTAGTCACTGGGAGGGGACTACTGTGGCCGCCTGGAAGTAGGCAACCAGTTATACATACATAATGCAGCCACCGGATTGGCAGTTACACCGCGCAAGCCTAAAGAGGAAACGCCACGGTGGAAACGTAAAACAGACTCTCTTCTTCTCCGACCACTCACCGTGTGCAGACGTCCTCTCCCCTTCAAGACCTCCACGTGGACATACACATACACATACAACCTTGGGCCGTGTTATCATTTTTGTAGTTGGTATTGTAAATAAACCTGTACTAAAACCGTTTCCGTTAGTAATTCGACGACAACAATTACAACTTTTTCGTCTAAGTCTGGCAACATATATATTTGATTCCAGTTAATTCTCTCAGCATCTTTATTGGAAAAATCACTTATGTCCAAATTTTTAAAACTTTTAGTAAATTTATGATTAGTTATCTCGTTATAATTATTAAAACCTATTATACAATGAATACTGTTATGGTCGGCTAGGGCAAAATCAGATCCCCAAACTTAATAATTTCAACATTTGAACTAAGAATAATTAGATCTATGAGAGATTCGCTATCCTTAGTAATCCGCGTGGGAACATTGGTTACAATCAAGTTCAAATAACAGAGATTTTAGAAATTTAGATTGTTAAAATTAGTATCAGGTGGTCTGTAAAATGTACCTACGGCACTCTCTTATGAGTTTATCTTAAGTTTAATTAATAAGTACTCAATAGAGCTATCAGAGGTTTCATCCGAACAAAATTTTAAAATTTCAAATTTAAGAACAGACTTAACACATAAAGCGACACCTCCACCTACTGTGGCACGATCCTTGCGAATGATGCAAGCATTGCAAGCTAAAAGCTATGCTAAAAGTATCGTCTGAAACATCCGGTGGAAACCATGTAAATATGTTGTCAAATTGCGTTGAAAATAAAAATTTATCAAATCGACAAATGAATGCAGGCAACTCAACATACAGACTTGTATATTTGCCTTGAAGGTTGATTAATAGTCGTTCAATATTATAATAAACACACTACAGTTGACGGTTAGATTCATAACCTAAAGATTCGCACATTTTTTTTATCTCCACACGTATGTACAACGAAGAATGTGTACTTAATGTAAGTTCCGAAGTCGAATGTTAATATGCTTGGCAAGAATTCCCTCTGTTCTTCCGCATGTGTTATTTTTGGTAATTTTGACAGAGACAGTAAAATCTAAACAATAAAAGTAAAAGTAATCCCACCCACTCCGCTCCACAATTTCGTTGGCTTTTACCATTTTTACTATACTTAATTCGAATCCACGTTTTTTTGTTGATCACTCATTTTATTGAACGAAATTGGGCCTAATTTTGACATTTAACAACAATAGAGAACTAATATTTAAGATGTTAAAATGGTGGTATATTGATATAGTACCATATGATCGAGAAAAAAAGTCGTTTAGTAAGCATTGAAATTCAATGTCAAAAACTATGTTGGCAATATTAATAACACGTTTATCTCATTATCTTTAAACGAAACAAATAACACGGTGTTTCGTTACCGCTTAGTTGGTTTAACCTGACAAGTTTTGGAAAAACTCTTCACAACTCAAGTATTAGTTCTAGAGTTGCCTCAAGCAGTAATTCCCTCAAATGACGAACGGCCGTTACATAATATGTCGACAAGTGGCTCACAGGTAAATCTATACACAAATATTTTTCATTTTCTAAGTTACAATTCCCAAGCCTATAGAGGTCAATCAATTTTTTTTTGCCTTTTTCACAGAATAACAATAGCCCTAACCAGTTTTATCAGAACCTCTTGGACCCAAATGACCCCTCTTTCGTAAGTTACTTTTCCACCATTACGTGTGTTTACAGTTATAAAAGCGTTATTTTTCAACCTACAGGTCTTTAAAAAACGTCCTGGAACCACCGACGACGGAGGGCTATTCGAAGAACTTTACGTTGCACGTTTGTTGTTGAACCTGATCAACAATGAAAAAATTACAAAATTCAACGTGTGGTCAAACCACCCTGATTTTGGATCTATGGACGACGCTGTCTTTGACGTGGATTCCCAGGATGTTAATCTCAAAGGGACGTATGCAGTGCAGTTGAAGTACGCAAACACTGGAGGAATTTTAACCAAACAAGCATTAGCGGCCAAAAAGGGGGATTTTAGCGTTATGAAGTATTTCGAGGAATATCGACAAAAAACAACGACTGTTGGAACTTTCAAATTCATTCTTGTTACTAACAGAAAGTTTGACGTTGACGATAAAGAACTTGTAATGGAAAATGACAATGTGAAGTTTAACGTATCCATAAAGAAAATCAAGAACAAGAAGAAGCACTTTCGGTTTGAGATAGCAGACACAATAATACAAACGCTTTACAAGACTACGAAAACTTTTTCAAAAATTTTACTTTAGTTACCAACTACGACACCGCTGATGCAATCAAGGAAGATATCAAACAGGTTTTTGTGTCAAAGTTTAGTTGTCAAGACGAACTCATTTCCAAGAACTACATAGAATTCGTAAGAAAATGGAACCAGGACACAAATTCCAAAACTACATTGCATTTATCTTTCGTCAAACATGTGGTTGCGTTGTTGATATTATCGCCGACACGATTTCTTTCTTTTGAACCAAAATCCGAAAACAAAAAATCTAAGCTGTTGAAAAAAGCTATCTCAAAATTCGACGTTACTTGTCTTTCTACTGAAAGCTACCTCAAAATTAAAAATCTGTGGCACTGTTTCAAGGAAAGACAGTCGGTGAAGAATTTGGAGTATTTGAGAAGAGCAAGACAGTACCAAATAATTGGATCTAGCGTCAACTGTTTGAGAGACCTCAATGACGAAGAATGGACGAAATTTTTGTGGTTGTTGGGTAAATGCCCTTTAGTGGTAGAAGACAGCGAGGCAACTCGGAAAGCTATAGGTCTCTGCGAACGAAAAAAGTTTATCGTTTTGAATGCTAAATCGCCTGGAGGTTACAGCACTTTTCATAATTTGCTAAATCTGAAGAAAAGGAAGAAGATTTTGTACAAGAGGATACTATCAACCTTTACTTGTTCTATACAAGGTAAACGGGAGATTAGTTTGGGGGATTTAATCGACAAGGGGGAAAGAATTGTTGGTATTTTGGACGTAGACAAACTCGTGGCGATGTTGGATAAAGCACTATTGATAGGTAAACCAGAGGATCTTCCACCGTCACCGATCTCCAGGTTTCTGTCAAGGAATATTATCAAGTACGAGTTCTTGGAGGAGATAGATTTACCGCAAAGTCTAGTAGTGCTCAGTTGTGTGTCTCCAATAACTGCATTCAAAAATCAATTTCCAAACATAGAAGCTATCAGGATGGAGGAGTTTTTGACGTACGAAAAACCCTCTATCAAACAAGACGGGTTCGTGGTACTAAGCGAGAACGACATATCAAAAGAACAATTCGCTACTATATGTAAAACCGTTCCTCGTGGACACTGTTGCTACCATTTGCGCTACGTTTCCTCCATGAACGGCTTTGAATGGGTCAGAAGTTCAACAAACCAAAACTTACATCAATTTTTACTAGGTGGTACTTTCATTGAAGAATCAGAGCTGACGCGGTACGAAGACAACATCAATCTCGTGTGTGCTGACCCCGGTATGGGAAAAACCACCCTTGCAAAAACTTTGAAAAACACCACCGTTCCAACAACCTGGAGCGTACTCATTTACGTCAATAATCACTCAACTTACTTTCGCCGAAAAATAGACAACGTCGACGAGTTCAAAGCGTACATTGCTGAAACAATCAAAAGCCAGAATAGCAATTTTGACTTTGAAGTAATAGAAGCTTTGTTTGCGGAAGGGCGCGTCAGGTACTTTTGGGACGGCTTGGACGAACTGAATAACGACGGGTTCAAAACAGTCAAACGCATTATCAATAAATTGTCAGAAGCTGAAGACGCTCGCCACTGGATTACTTGTAGATACCTTCTGCGTGAAGACCTAGAGGAGTACTTCCACGTTTTATCGAGGACGTTGAAGGAGTTCGACGAAGACGACCAGAAAACGCATCTCAAGAACAGGTTAGAGTGTTCAGAACTGGACGAGATTTTCGTCAAGATAAGGAACAATATTCGCTTGTTTCCGCACAACGACATTCTGGGGATACCTTTACAGATATATATTTTGACGGAACTGTTATTGAGGGATCGCCACAAATACAATCGTTTATTGGATGAAATTTTTTCAATCGCTGACTTGTACGAACGCTTCGTCGAGGAAAAATTTTACTTCCACTTTAGAGAGAAGGAAGGGATCGAGGACATAGAGAACGCGAGCGACATGATCCGTAATCGATACTTTAACGTAAAAGATAAGCAACTGGATTATTATAAAGCGTTGGCTATGCGGTTGTACTTCGACGAAACGGTTTTACAAAAATATAAAGTTAGAAGAGAAATCAGCACCAGTAAGGATCCTGAAGGTTTTATAACCGACGTGAGTGACCAAGCCTGTCCGAAGTTCTTCCACAACTCTTTCGGCGAATATTTGGCGGCTGCTTACCTTGCAGAGCACGAAGAAAAAGCCGTTCACATCCAAAACTTCACATTTGAGTCAAAATACAACAATATTCGGTTTTTCTTTGATTTGATTTTGGCAAAAAAATCGCCAATTCATGTCGCAGTTTTGTATAAGAACCACCACCTTCTGGAAAATTTTCCAGATGAAGAGTTTCGTAACGTGGATGAAATCGGTAGAAGCGTGTTGAAAGTCGCTTGTTTGTGGTGCGAGAGATATCAGTTGGTAAAGTTCCCTGTCGACAGAAATCTTTTTGTCGTTAAGGCGTCACCACAATTTCGCCACACGAAACCTGACCCAGAAGCAAATAGAAAAATCCTTGATTTATTGCTACGGAAGTGTGACGAAGAAGAAATTCGGCAGGTCTTACACCAGGAATCGCTGTTTCACGAAACAAACTTCATTCGAGTTTTACCCGTAACGGTCTTGACAAAAAGGACCAACATCGAAACGAAATTGTTTTTAAAAAACATAGATACGATTCTACAGTACTGTCTTCTTTTCGACTACGAAGACTTGATTGATATGTTCGAAAAAAACCAGTATATATCAATTTGTTTGGATAGTTCTATTCGTATGCAGTTCGGGCAATACAATGCGAGACAGGTGTTGAGAAAGAGAGAGCGAAGAAGACGAGAAATTCTTGACAGAAAATGAGTAAGATCTTCTCCAACGCGCTTGCCTCAATCTCGATTATAAAATGGTGAAATTCTTTATACGACACGGCGCAAATTTGAATTCCGTAGATTCTCAATGGAAGCTATGCCATGTGTAATAGTAATTTACACAACAAGTTCGGGAAGCAAGCTCACGAACGTGTTATGTACAATAATTTTTGCAACGAATAAACCTTTAAGCTGAAGAAATTAACGGTGAGTTATTTATAAACAACGGTATTGACAGCGCCGTCAACAGGTGACACAATTGGAAAAATTTTACTTTTAAAAAAGTTGTCTTAAAATTCTGAAAAAATTCAGAGACATAGATCTCGACACGCTGATTCCAAAAATATAGGGTGTGGATGGTCACGGAGCAACATTTACGAAAGAATCGGTACGAAATGCGAATTTTTGAGAATTTCTAAAAATTTCGATATTTCAACGGACGACTCCGGAAAAACGGTTGCAGTTATCAAAGAACTGAGGCCGGAAGTGAGTTCTGGAGCTCGAAATCTACCAGAAAATGTATTTAGTTAAGTTTCGAAAATGTCAAAAATTGGACGAAATTTTAAGAATGGGGGACCATCGGAAAAATTTTACTTTTAAAAAAGTTGTCTAAAAATTCTGAAAAAATTCAGGCACGTAGATCTCGACACGCTGATTCCAAAAATATAGAGTGTCGATGGTCACGGAGCAACATTTTCGAAAGAATCGGTACGAAATGCGTTTTTTTGAAAATTACTAAAAATTTCGATATTTCAACAGTCGATTCCGGAAAAGCGGTTGCATTTATCAAAGTACCGAGGCCAGAAGTAAGTTCTAGAGCTCGAAATCTACCAGAAAATGTATTTAGTTAAGTTTCGAAAATGTCAAAAATTGGCCGAAATTTGAAGAAGGGGGGACCATTGGAAAAATTTCACTTTTAAAACTGTTGTCTAAAAATTGCGAAAAAATTCAGGGACGTAGATCTCGACACGCTGATTCAAAAAATATAGGGTGTCGATGGTCAAGGAGTAATATTTTCCAAAGAATCGGTAAGAAATGCGAATTTTTGAGAATTTCTAAAAATTTCGATATTTCAACGGACGACTCCGGAAAAACGGTTGCAGTTATCAAAGAACTGAGGCCGGAAGTGAGTTCTAGAGCTCGAAATCTATCAGAAAATGTATTTAGTTAAGTTTCGAAAATGTCAAAAATTGGCCGTAATTTGAAGAAGGGGGGACCATTGGAAAAAATTCACTTTTAAAAAAGTTGTCTAAAAATTCTGAAAAAATTCAGGGACGTAGATCTCGACACGCTGATTCCAAAGATATAGGGTATCGATGGTCACGGAGCAATATTTTCGAAAGAATCGGTACGAAATGCGAATTTTTGAGAATTTTTAAAAATTTCGATACTTCAACGGTCGATTCCGGAAAAACAGTTGCAGTTATCAAAGAACTGAGGCCGGAAGTGAGTTCTAGAGCTCGAAATCTACGAGAAAATGTATTTAGTTAAGTTTCGAAAATGTCAAAAATTGGCCGAAATTTGAAGAAGGGGGGGACCATTGGAAAAATGTCGCTTTTAAAAAAGTTATCTAAAAATTCTGAAAAAATTGAGGGACGTAGATCTCGACACACTGATTCAAAAAATATAGGGTGTCGATGGTCAAGGAGCAATATTTTCGAAAAAATCGGTAAGAAATGCGAATTTTTGAGAATTTCTAAAAATTTCGATAATTCAACGGTCGATTCCGGAAAAACAGTTGCAGTTATCAAAGAAACGCGACCGGAAGTGCGTTCTACAGCTCGAAATCTACCAGAAAATGTTTTTAGTTAAGTTTCGAAAATGTCGAAAATTGGCCGAAATTTGAAGAAGGGGGGACCATTGGAAAAATTTCACTTTTAAAAATGTGTTCTAAAAATTCTGAAAAAATTCAGGGACGTTGATCTCGACACGCTGATTACAAAAATATAGGGTGTCGATGGTCACGGAGCAACATTTTCGAAAGAATCGGTACGAAATGCGTTTTTTTGAAAATTACTAAAAATTTCGATAATTCAACGGTCGATTCCGGAAAAGCGGTTGCATTTATCAAAGTACCGAGGCCAGAAGTGAATTCGAGAGCTCGAAATCTACCAGAAAATGTATTTAGCTAAGTTTCGAAATTGTCAAAAATTGGCCAAAATTTGAAGAAGGGGGAAAATTTCACTTTTAGAAATGTTGTCTTAAAATTCTGAAAAAATTCAGGTACATAGGGTATCGATGGTCACGGAGCAATATTTTCGAAAGAATCGGTACGAAATGCGAATTTTTGAGAATTTCTAAAAATTTCGATATTTCAACGGACGACTCCGGAAAAACGCTTGCAGTTATCAAAGAACTGAAGCCGGAAGTGAGTTCTAGAGCTCGAAATCTACCTGAAAATGTATTTAGTTAAGTTTCGAAAATGTCAAAAATTGGCCGAAATTTGAACAAGGGAGGACCATTGGAAAAATTTCAATTTTAAAAAATTTGGCTAAAAATTCTGAAAAAATTCAGGGACATAGATCTCGACAAGCTGATTCCAAAAATATAGGGTATTGATGGTCACGGAGCAATATTTTCGAAAGAATCGGTACGAAATGCAAATTTTTGAGAATTTTTAAAAATTTCGATAATTCAACGGTCGATTCCGGAAAAAAGGTTGCAGTTCTCAAGGAACCGAGGCCAGAAGTGAATTCCAGAGCTCGAAATCTACCAGAAAATGTATTTAGCTAAGTTTCGAAAATATCAAAAATTGGCCGAAATTTGAAGAAGGGGGGACCATTGGAAAAATTTCACTTTTAAAAAAGGTGTCTAAAAATTCTGAAAAAATTGATGGACGTAGATCTCGACACGCTGATTCAAAAAATATAGGGTGTCGATGGTCAAGGAGCCATATTTTCGAAAGAATCGGTAAGAAATGCGAATTTTTGAGAATTTCTAAAAATTTCGATATTTCAACGGACGACTCCGGAAAAACGGATGCAGTTATCAAAGAACTGAGGCCGGAAGTGAGTTCTAGAGCTCGTAATCTACCAGAAAATGTATTTAGTTAAGTTTCGAAAATGTCAAAAATTGGCCGAAATTTGAAGAAGGGGGGACCATTGGAAAAATTTTACTTTTAAAAAAGTTGTCTGAAAATTCTGAAAAAATTCAAGGACGTAGATCTCGACACGCTGATTCCAAAAATATAGGGTATCGATGGTCACGGAGCAATATTTTCGAAAGAATCGGTAAGAAATGCGAATTTTTGAGAATTTCTAAAAATTTCGATATTTCAACGGACGACTCCGGAAAAACGGTTGCCGTTATCAAAGAACTGAGACCGGAAGTGAGTTCTAGAGCTCGTAATCTACCAGAAAATGTATTTAGTTAAGTTTCGAAAATGTCAAAAATTGGCCGAAATTTGAAGAAGGGAAAATTGGAAAAATTTCACTTTTAAAAAAGTTGTCTAAAAATTCTGAAAAAATTCAGGGACGTAGATCTCGACACGCTGATTCAAAAAATATAGGGTGTCGATGGTCAAGGAGCAATATTTTCCAAAGAATCGGTAAGAAATGCGAATTTTTGAGAATTTCTAAAAATTTCGATTTTCAACGGGCGACTCCGGAAAAACGGTTGCAGTTATCAAAGAACTGAGGCCGGAAGTGAGTTCTAGAGCTCGAAATCTACCAGAAAATGTATTTTGTTAAGTTTCGAAAATGTCAAAAATTGGCCGAAATTTGAAGAAGGGGGAAAAATTTCACTTTTAAAAAAGTTGTCTAAAAATTCTGAAAAAATTCAGGGACATAGATCTCGACACGCTGATTCCAAAAATATAGGGTCACGGAGCAATATTTTCGAAAGAATCGGTAAGAAATGCGAATTTTTGAGAATTTCTAAAAATTTCGATATTTCAACGGACGACTCCGGAAAAACGGTTGCAGTTATCAAAGAACCGAGGCCGGAAGTGAGTTCTAGAGCTCGAAATCTACCAGAAAATGTATTTAGTTAAGTTTCGAAAATGTCAAAAATTGGCCGAAATTTGAAGAAGGGGGGACCATTGGAAAAATTTCACTTTTAAAAAGTTGTCAAAAAATTCTGAAAAAATTCAGGGACGTAGATCTCGACACGCTGATTCCAAAAATATAGGGTATCGATGGTCACGGAGCAATATTTTCGAAAGAATCTTTACGAAATGCGAATTTTTGAGAGTATCTAAAAATTTCGATATTTCAACGGACGACTTCGGAAAAACGGTTGCAGTTATCAAAGAACCGAGTCCGGAAGTGAATTCCAGAGCTTGAAATCTACCAGAAAATGCATTTAGTTAAGTTTCGAAAATGTCAAAAATTGGCCGAAATTTGAAGAAGGGGGGACCATTGGAAAAATTTTACTTTTAAAAAAGTTGTCTGAAAATTCTGAAAAATTCAAGGACGTAGATCTCGACACGCTGATTCAAAAAATATAGGGTGTCGATGGTCAAGGAGCAACATTTTCGAAAGAATCGGTACGAAATGCGAATTTTTGAGAATTTCTAAAAATTTCGATATTTCAACGGACGACTCCGGAAAAACGGTTGCAGTTATCAAAGAACTGAGGCCGGAAGTGAGTTCTAGAGCTCGAAATCTACCAGAAAATGTATTTAGTTAAGTTTCGAAAATGTCAAAAATTGGCCGAAATTTGAAGAAGGGGGGACCATTGGAAAAATTTCACTTTTAAAAAAGTTGTGTAAAAATTCTGAAAAAATTCAGGGACGTAGATCTCGACACGCTGATTCCAAAAATATAGGGTATCGATGGTCACGGAGCAATATTTTCGAAAGAATCGGTACGAAATGCGAATTTTTGAGAATTTCTAAAAATTTCGATATTTCAACGGACGACTCCGGAAAAACGGTTGCAGTTATCAAAGAACTGAGGCCGGAAGTGAGTTCTAGAGCTCGAAATCTACCAGAAAATGTATTTAGTTAAGTTTCGAAAATTTAAAAAATTGGCCGAAATTTGAAGAAGGGGGGAGCATTAGAAAAATTTCACTTTTAAAAAAGTTGTTTAAAAATTCTGAAAAAATTCAGGGACGTAGATCTCGACACGCTGATTCCAAAAATATAGGGTATCGATGGTCACGGAGCAATATTTTCGAAAGAATCGGTACGAAATGCGAATTTTTGAGAATTTCTAAAAATTTCGATATTTCAACGGACGACTCCGGAAAAACGGTTGCAGTTATCAAAGAACTGAGGCCGGAAGTGAGTTCTAGAGCTCGAAATCTACCAGAAAATGTATTTAGTTAAGTTTCGAAAATTTAAAAAATTGGCCGAAATTTGAAGAAGGGGGGAGCATTAGAAAAATTTCACTTTTAAAAAAGTTGTTTAAAAATTCTGAAAAAATTCAGGGACGTAGATCTCGACACGCTGATTCCAAAGATATAGGGTATCGATGGTCACGGAGCAATATTTTCGAAAGAATCGGTAAGAAATGCGAATTTTTGAGAATTTCTAAAAATTTCGATATTTCAACGGACGACTCCGGAAAAACGGTTGCAGTTATCAAAGAACCGAGGCCGGAAGTGAGTTCTAGAGCTCGAAATCTACCAGAAAATGTATTTAGTTAAGTTTCGAAAATGTCAAAAATTGGCCGAAATTTGAAGAAGGGGGGACCATTGGAAAAATTTCACTTTTAAAAAGTTGTCAAAAAATTCTGAAAAAATTCAGGGACGTAGATCTCGACACGCTGATTCCAAAAATATAGGTTATCGATGGTCACGGAGCAATATTTTCGAAAGAATCTTTACGAAATGCGAATTTTTGAGAGTATCTAAAAATTTCGATATTTCAACGGACGACTTCGGAAAAACGGTTGCAGTTATCAAAGAACCGAGTCCGGAAGTGAATTCCAGAGCTTGAAATCTACCAGAAAATGCATTTAGTTAAGTTTCGAAAATGTCAAAAATTGGCCGAAATTTGAAGAAGGGGGGACCATTGGAAAAATTTTACTTTTAAAAAAGTTGTCTGAAAATTCTGAAAAATTCAAGGACGTAGATCTCGACACGCTGATTCAAAAAATATAGGGTGTCGATGGTCAAGGAGCAACATTTTCGAAAGAATCGGTACGAAATGCGAATTTTTGAGAATTTCTAAAAATTTCGTTATTTCAACGGTCGATTCCGGAAAAGCGGTTGCATATTTATCAAAGTACCGAGGGTAGAAGTGAATTCCAGAGCTCGAAATCTACCAGAAAATGTATTTAGCTAAGTTTCGAAATTGTCAAAAATTGGCCAAAATTTGAAGAAGGGGGAAAAATTTCACTTTTAAAAATGTTGTCTAAAAATTCTGAAAAAATTCAGGGACGTGGATCTCAACACGCTGATTCCAAAAATATAGGGTGTGGATGGTCACGGAGCAACATTTTCGAAAGAATAGGTGCGAAATGCGAATTTTTGAAAATTTCTAAAAATTTCGATATTTCAACGGTCGATTCCGGAAAAACGGTTGGAGTTATCAAGTTCAAATAACAGAGATTTTAGAAATTTAGATTGTTAAAATTAGTACCATGTGGTCTGTAAAATGTACCTACGGCAATCTCTTGTAAGTTTATCTTAAGTTTAATTAATAAGTACTCAATAGAGCTATTAGAGATTGTAGCACGATCTTTGCGAATGATGTTGTAGTCTGGCAAGCTAAAAGCTATGCTAAAAGTGTCGTCTGGAACATCCGGTGGAAATCATGTCAATATGTTGTCAAATTGCGTTGAAAATAAAAATTTATCAAATTGACAAATGAATGCAGGCAACCCAACATACAGACTTGTATATTTGCCTTGAAGGTTGATTAATAGTCGTTCAACATTATATTAAACACACTATAGTTGACGGTTAGATTCATAACCTAAAGATTCGCACATTTTTTTTATCTCCACACGTATGTACAACGAAGAATGTGTACTTAATGTAAGTTCCAAAGTCGAATGTTAATATGCTTGGCAAGAATTCACTCTGTTCTTCCACATGTGTTATTTTTGGTAATTTTGACAGAGTAAAAAGTAAAATCTAAACAATAAAAGTAAAAGTAACTCCACCCACTCCGCTCCATAATTTCGTTGGCTTTTACCAATTTTATTATACTTAATTCGAATCCACGTTTTTTTGTTGATCACTCATTTCATTGAACGAAAGGTGGACCTTATTTTCATATTTAACAATAATAAATTTATTATAATGTCGTACATTTTACAAGAAAACTAATATTAAAGATGTTAAAATGGTGGTATATTGATATAGTACCATATTATCGAGAAAAAAAGTCGTTTAGTAAGCATTGAAATTCAATGTCAAAAACTATGTTGGCAATATTAATAACACGTTTATCTCATTATCTTTAAACGAAACAAATAACACGGTGTTTCGTTACCGCTTAGTTGGTCTAACTTGACAAGTTTTGGAAAAACTGTTCACAACTCAAGTATTAGTTCTAGAGTTGCCTCAACCAGTAATTCACACAAGGAACGACAAACCTCAAATGACGAACGGCCGTTACATAATATGTCGACAAGTGTCTCACAGGTAAATCTATTCACAAACATTTTTCATTTTCTAAGTTACAATTCCCAAGTCTATAGAGGTCAATCAATTTTTTTTTCCTTTTTCACAGAATAACAATAGCCCTAACCAGTTTTATCAGAACCTCTTGGACCTAAGTGACCCCTCTTTCGTAAGTTACTTTTCCACCACTACGTGTGTTTACAGTTATAAAAGCGTTATTTTTCAACCTACAGGTCT
Organism: Zophobas morio; assembly: GCF_036711695.1. Lineage (NCBI taxonomy): Eukaryota > Metazoa > Arthropoda > Insecta > Coleoptera > Tenebrionidae > Zophobas > Zophobas morio. Next base: position 2,843,974 of record NW_026972123.1, on the reverse strand, counting down.
TTAAAAAACGTCCTGGAACCACCGACGACGGAGGGCTATTCGAAGAACTTTACGTTGCACGTTTGTTGTTGAACCTGATCAACAATGAAAAAATTACAAAATTCAACGTGTGGTCAAACCACCCTGATTTTGGATCCATGGACGACGCTGTTTTTGACGTGGAATCCAATGATGTTAATCTGAAAGGGACGTACGCGGTGCAGTTGAAGTACGCAAACACTGGAGGAATTTTAACCAAACAGGCATTAACGGCCAAAAAGGGGGATTTTAGTGTTATGAAGTATTTCGAGGAATATCGACAAAAAACAACGACTGTTGGAACTTTCAAATTCATTCTTGTTACTAACAGAAAGTTTGAGGTTGACGATAAAGAACTTGTGATGGAAAATGACAATGTGAAGTTTAACGTATCCATAAAGAAAGTCAAGAAGAAGAAGAAGCACTTTCGGTTTGAGATAGCAGACACAAGTACAAACGCTTTACAAGACTACGAAAACTTTTTCAAAAATTTTACCTTGGTTACCAACTACGGCACCGCTGACGCAATCAAGGAAGATATCAAAGAGATTTTTGTTTCAAAGTTTAGTTGTCAAGACGAACTCATTTCCAAGAACTACATAGAATTCGTAAGAAAGTGGAACCAGAACACAAATTCCAAAACTACATTGCATTTATCTTTCGTCAAACATGTGGTTGCGTTGTTGATATTATCGCCGACACGATTTCTTTCTTTTGAACCAAAACCCGAAGACAAAAAATCTAAGCTGTTGAAAAAAGCTATCTCAAAATTCGACGTTACTTGTCTTTCAACTGAAAGCTACCTCAAAATTAAAAATCTGTGGCACTGTTTGAAGGAAAGACAGTCGGTGAAGGATTTGGAGTATTTGAGAAGAGCAAGACAGTACCAAATACTTGGCTCTAGCGTCAACTGTTTGAAAGACCTCAATGACGAAGATTGGACGAAATTTTTGTGGTTGTTGGGTAAATGCCCTTTAGTGGTAGAAGACAGCGAGGCAACTCGAAAAGCTATAGGTCTCTGCGAACGAAAAAAGTTTATCGTTTTGAATGCTAAATCGCCTGAAGGTTACAGCACTTTTCATAATTTGCTAAATCTGAAAAAAAGGAAGAAGATTTTGTACAAGAGGATACTATCAACATTTACTTGTTCTATACAAGGCAAACGGGAGATTAGTTTGGGGGATTTAATCGGCAAAGGGGATAGAATTGTTGGTATCTTGGACGTAGACAAACTCGTGGCGATGTTGGATAAAGCACTATTAATAGGTAAACCAGAGGATCTTCCACCGTCACCGATCTCCAGGTTTCTGTCAAGGAATATTATCAAGTACGACTTCTTAGAGGAAATAGATTTACCGCAAACCCTAGTGGTGTTCAGTTGTATGTCTCCAATAACTGCATTCAAAAATCAATTTCCAAACATAGAAACTATCAAGATGGAGGAGTTTTTGACGTACGAAAAGCCCCTCATCAAACAAGACGGGTTCGTAGTACTAAGCCAGAACGACATATCAAAAGAACAATTCGCTACTATATGTAAAACCGTTCCTCGTGGACACTGTTGCTACCATTTGCGCTATTTTTCCTCCATGAACGGCTTTGAATGGGTCAGAAGTTCAACAAACCAAAACTTACATCAGTTTTTACTAGGTGGTACTTTCATTGAAGAATCGGAGCTGACGCGGTACGAAGACAACATCAATCTCGTATGTGCCGACCCCGGTATGGGAAAAACCACCCTTGCAAAAACTTTGAAAAACACCAGCGCTCCAACAACCTGGAGCGTACTCATTTATGTCAACAATCACTCAACTTACTTTCGCCGAAAAATAGACAACGTCGACGAGTTCAAAGCGTACATAGCTGAAACAATCAAAAGCCAGAATAGCAATTTTGACTTTGAAGTAATAGAAGCTTTGTTTGCGGAAGGGCGCGTCAGGTACTTTTGGGACGGCTTGGACGAACTGAATAACGACGGATTCAAGACAGTCAAACGCATTATCAATAAACTGTCAGAAGCTGAAGACGCTTGCCACTGGATTACCTGTAGATACCTTCTGCGTGAAGACCTAGAGGAGTACTTCCACGTTTTATCGAGGACGTTGAAAGAGTTCGACGAAGACGACCAGAAAACGTACCTCAAGAACAGGTTAGAGTGTTCAGAACTGGACGAGATTTTCGTCAAGATAAGGAACAATATTCGCTTGTTTCCGCACAACGACATTCTGGGGATACCTTTACAGATATATATTTTGACGGAACTGTTATTGAGGGATCGCCACAAATACAATCGTTTATTGGATGAAATTTTTTCAATCGCTGACTTGTACGAACGCTTCGTCGAGGAAAAATTTTACTTCCACTTTAGAGAGAAGGAAGGGATCGAGGACATAGAGAACGCGAGCGACATGATCCGTAATCGATACTTTAACGTAAAAGATAAGCAACTGGATTATTATAAAGCGTTGGCTATGCGGTTGTACTTCGACGAAACGGTTTTACAAAAATATAAAGTTAGAAGAGAAATCAGCACCAGTAAGGACCCTGAAGGTTTTATAACCGACGTGAGTGACCAAGCCTGTCCGAAGTTCTTTCACAACTCTTTCGGCGAATATTTGGCGGCTGCTTACCTTGCAGAGCACGAAGAAAAAGCCATTCACATCCAAAACTTCACATTTGAGTCAAAATACAACAATGTTCGGTTTTTCTTTGATTTGATTTTGGCGAAAAAGTCCCCAATTCATGTCGCAGTTTTGTATAAGAACCACCACCTTCTGGAAAATTTTCCAGATGAAGAGTTTCGTAACGTGGATGAAATCGGTAGAAGCGTGTTGAAAGTCGCTTGTTTGTGGTGCGAGAGATATCAGTTGGTAAAGTTCCCTGTCGACAGAAACCTTTTTGTCGTTAAGGCGTCACCACAATTTCGCCACACGAAACCTGATCCAGAAGCAAATAGAAAAATCCTTGATTTATTGCTACGGAAGTGTGACGAAGAAGAAATTCGGCAGGTCTTACACCAGGAATCGCTGTTTCACGAAGCAAACTTCATTCGAGTTTTACCCTTGACGCTCTTGACAAAAAAGACCAACATCGAAACGAAATTGTTTTTAAAAAACATAAATACGCTTCTGCGGTACTGTCTTCATTTCCACTACGAAGACCTGATTGATATGTTCGATCAAACCGAGTATTGGTCAAATCGTTTCTATAGTTCTACTTGTATACAGTTCCACCAATACATATCGGGACAGAGGTTGAGAAGAATGGCGGCAAGAAGACGAGAAATTCTTAACAAAAAATGAATAAGATCTTCTGCAACCCGCTTCCCTCAATCTTGATTATAAAATGGTCAACTTTTTTTTATACGACTCGGCGCAAATTTGAATTCCGTAGATTCTCAGTGGAAGCTATGCCATCTGTAATAGTAATTTACAAAACTAGTTCGGGAAGCAAGCTAACGAACGTGTTGTGTACAATATTTTTGGAACTAATAAACCTTTACACTTTTGTAACACCTTACTTGGGGCTTTTTGAAAGAGCTCGACTGTTAATTAAGATCGGAGCATCCGTCAAGTTGGAAGATAGCTACGAAACAGCGTTCAAGTGCCCTGATTCAGATTCGAAAATGTTAAATTTTGGCCGAAATTTGAAGAAGGGGAGGCCATTGAAAAAATTTCACTTTTAAAAAAGTTGTCTAAAAATTTCTGAAAAAATTCAAGGATGTAGATCTCGACATACTGATTCCAAAAAAATATGGTGTCGATGGTCACGGAGCAACATTTTCGAAAGAATCGGTACGAAATGCGAATTTTTGAGAATTTCTAAAGATTTCTGTATTTCAACGGACGACTCCGGAAAAACGGTTGCAGTTATCAAAGAACTGAAGCCGGAAGTGAGTTCTAGAGCTCGTAATCTACCAGAAAATGTATTTAGTTAAGTTTCGAAAATGTCAAAAATTGGCCGAAATTTGAAGAAGGGGGGACCCTTGGAAAAATTTCACTTTTAAAAAAGTTGTCTAAAAATTCTGAAAAAATTCAGGGACGTAGATCTCGACACGCTGATTCCAAAAATATAGCGTATTGATGGTCACCGAGCAATATTTTCGAAAGAATCGCTACGAAATGCGAATTTTTGACAATTTTTAAAAATTTCGATACTTCAACGGTCGATTCCGGAAAAATGGTTGCAGTTATCAAAGAACCGAGGCCAGAAGTGAATTCCAGAACTCGAAATCTACCAGAAAATGTATTTAGCTAAGTTTCGAAAATATCAAAAATTGGCCGAAATTTGAAGAAGGGGGGACCATTGGAAAAATTTCACTTTTAAAAGAGTTGTCTAAAAATTCTAAAAAAATTCAGGGACATAGATCTCGACACGCTGATTTCAAAGATATAGGGTATCGATGGTCACGGAGCAATATTTTCGAAAGAATCGGTACGAAATGCGAATTTTTGAGGATTTCTAAAAATTTCGATATTTCAACGGACGACTCCGGAAAAACGGTTGCAGTTATCAAAGAAGTGAGGCCGGAAGTGAGTTCTAGAGCTCAAAATCTACCAGAAAATGTATTTAGTTAAGTTTCGAAAATGTCAAAAATTGGCCGAAATTTGAAGAAGGGGGGACCATTGGAAAAATTTTCAGTTTTAAAAAAGTCGTCTAAAAATTCTGAAAAAATTCAGGAACGTAGATCTCGACACGCTGATTCAAAAAATATAGAGTGTCGATGGTCAAGGAGCAATATTTTCGAAAGAATCGGTACGAAATGCGAATTTTTGAGAATTTCTAAAAATTTCGATATTTCAACGGACGACTCCGGAAAAACGGTTGCAGTTATCAAAGAACTAAGGCCGGAAGTGAGTTCTAGAGCTCGCAATCTACCAGAAAATGTGTTTAGTTAAGTTTCGAAAATGTCAAAAATTGGCCGAAATTTTAAAAAGGGAGACCATTGGAAAAATTTCACTTTTAAAAAAGTTGTCTAAAAATTTTGAAAAAAATCAGGGACGTGGATCTCGACACGCTGATTCCAAAAATATAGGGTATTGATGGTCGCGGAGCAATATTTTCGAAAGAATCGGTAAGAAAAGCGAATTTTTGAGAATTTCTGAAAATTTCTATATTTCAACGGACTATTCTGGAAAAACGGCTGCACTTATCAAAGAAACGATACCGGAAGTGAGTTCTAAAGCTCGAAATCTACAAGAAAATGTGTTTAGTTAAGTTTCGAAAATGTCCAAATTTGGCCGAAATTTGAAGAAGGGGGGACCATTGGAAAAATTTCACTTTTAAAAAAGTTGTCTAAAAATTCTGAAAAAATTCAGGGACGTAGATCTCGACACGCTGATTCCAAAGATATAGGGTATCGATGGTCACGGAGCAATATTTTCGAAAGAATCGGTACGAAATGTGAATTTTTGAGAATTTCTAAAAATTTCGATGTTTCAACGGACGACTCCAGAAAGACGTTTGCAGTTATCAAAGAACTGAGGCCGGAAGTGAGTTCTAGAGCTCCAAATCTACCAGAAAATGTATTTAGTTAAGTTTCGAAAATGTCAAAAATTGGCTGAAATTTGAAGAAGGGGGGACCATTGGAAAAATTTCACTTTTAAAAAAGTTGTCTAAAAATTCTGAAAAAATTCAGGGACGTAGATCTCGACACGCTGATTCCAAATATATAGGGTATCGATGGTCAAGGAGCAACATTTTCGAAAGAATCGGTAAGAAATGCGAATTTTTGAGAATTTCTAAAAATTTCGACACTTCAACGGTCGATTCCAGAAAAACGGTTGCAGCTATCAAAGAACCGAGGCTAGAAGTGAATTCCAGAGCTCGAAGTCTACCAGAAAATGTATTTAGCTAAGTTTCGAAAATATCAAAAATTGGCCGAAATTTGAAGAAGGGGGGACCATTGGAAAAATTTCACTTTTAAAAAAGTTGTCTAAAAATTCTGAAAAAATTTTGGGACGTAGATCTCGACACGCTGATTCCAAAGATATAGGGTATCGATGGTCACGAAGCAATATTTTCGAAAGAATCGGTACGAAATGCGAATTTTTGAGAATTTCTAAAAATTTCGATATTTCAACGGACGACTCCGAAAAAACGGTTGCAGTTATCAAAGAACTGAGGCCGGAAGTGAGTTCTAGAGCTCGAAATCTACCAGAAAATGTATTTAGTTAAGTTTCGAAAATGTCAAAAATTGGCCGAAATTTGAAGAAGGGGGGACCATTGGAAAAAATTCACTTTTAAAAAAGTTGTCTAAAAATTCTGAAAAATTCAGGGACATAGATCTCGACACGCTGATTCAAAAAATATAGGGTGTCGATGGTCAAGGAGCAACATTTTCGAAAGAATCGGTAAGAAATGCGAATTTTTGAGAATTTCTAAAAATTTCGATATTTCAACGGACGACTCCGGAAAGACGGTTGCAGTTATCAAAGAACTGAGGCCGGAAGTGAGTTCTAGAGCTCGAAATCTACCAGAAAATGTATTTAGTTAAGTTTCGAAAATGTCAAAAATTGGCCGAAATTTGAAGAAGGGGGGACCACTGGAAAAATTTCACTTTTAAAAAAGTTGTCTAAAAATTCTGAAAAAATTCAGGGACGTAGATCTCGACACGCTGATTCCAAAGATATAGGGTATCGATGGTCACGGAGCAATATTTTCGAAAGAATCGGTATGAAATGTGAATTTTTGAGAATTTCTAAAAATCTCGATGTTTCAACGGACGACTCCAGAAAGACGGTTGCAGTTATCAAAGAACTGAGGCCGGAAGTGAGTTCTAGAGCTCCAAATCTACCAGAAAATGTATTAAGTAAGTTTCGAAAATGTCAAAAATTGGCCGAAATTTGAAGAAGGGGGGACCATTGGAAAAATTTCACTTTTAAAAAAGTTGTCTAAAAATTCTGAAAAAATTCAGGGACGTAGATCTCGACACGCTGATTCTAAAGATATAGGGTATCGATGGTCACGGAGCAATATTTTCGAAAGAATCGGTACGAAATGTGAATTTTTGAGAAGTTCTAAAAATTTCGATATTTCAACGGACGACTCCGGAAAAACGGTTGCAGTTATCAAAGAACCGAGGCCGGAAGTGAGTTCTAGAACTCGAAATCTACCAGAAAATGTATTTAGTTAAGTTTCGAAAATGTCAAAATTTTCTCGAAATTTGAAGAAGGGGGGACCATTGGAAAAATGTCGCTTTTAAAAAAGTTGTCTAAAAATTCTGAAAAAATTCAGGGACGTAGATCTCGACACGCTGATTCAAAAAATATAAGGTGTGGATAGTCACCAAGCAACATTTTCGAAAGAATCAGTACGAAATGCGAATTTTTGAGAATTTCTAAAAATTTCGTTATTTCAACGGTCGATTCCGGAAAAGCGGTTGCATATTTATCAAAGTACCGAGGCTAGAAGTGAATTCCAGAGCTCGAAATCTACCAGAAAATGTATTTAGCTAAGTTTTGAAATTGTCAAAAATTGGCCAAAATTTGAAGAAGGGGGAAAAATTTCACTTTTAAAAATGTTGTCTAAAAATTCTGAAAAAATTCAGGGACGTGGATCTCAACACGCTGATTCCAAAAATATAGGGTGTGGATGGTCACGGAGCAACATTTTCGAAAGAATAGGTGCGAAATGCGAATTTTTGAAGATTTCTAAAAATTTCGATATCTCAACGGTCGATTCCGGAAAAACGGCTGGAGTTATCAAGTTCAAATATCAGAGATTTTAGAAATTTAGATTGTTAAAATTAGTACCATGTGGTCTGTAAAATGTACCTACGGCAATCTCTTGTGAGTTTATCTTAAGTTTAATTAATAAGTACTCAATAGAACTATCAGAGATTGTAGCACGATCTTTGCGAATGATGTTGTAGTCTGGCAAGCTAAAAGTGTCGTCTGGAACATCCGGTGGAAACCATGTAAATATGTTGTCAAATTGCGTTGAAAATAAAAATTTATCAAATCGACAAATGAATGCAGGCAACCCAACATACAGATTTGTATATTTGCCTTGAAGGTTGATTAATAGTCGTTCAACATTATAATAAACACACTATAGTTGACGGTTAGATTCATAACCTAAAGATTCGCACATTTTTTTTTATTTCCACACGGATGTACAACGAAGAATGTGTACTTAAAGTAAGTTCCGAAGTCGATTGTATATATGCTTAGCGAGAATTCCCTCTGTTCTTCCGCATGTGTTATTTTTGGTAATTTTGACAGAGACAGTAAAATCAAAACAATAAAAGTAACCCCACCCACTCCGCTCCATAATTTCGTTGGCTTGTACCAATTTTATTATAATTAATTCTAATCCACGTTTTTTTGCTGATCACGCATTTCATTGAACGGAAAGTTGATATTTAACAATAATAAATTTATTATAATGTCGTACATTTTACAAGAGAACTAATATTAAAGATGTTAAAATGGTGGTATATTGATTTAGTACCATATTATCGAGAAAAAAAGTCGTTTAGTAAGCATTGAAATTCAATGTCAAAAACTATGTTGGCAACATTAATAACACGTTTATCTCATTATCTTTAAACGAAACAAATAACACGGTGTTTCGTTACCGCTTAGTTGGTCTAACTTGACAAGTTTTGGAAAAACTCTTCACAACTCAAGTATTAGTTCTAGAGTTGCCTCAACCAGTAATTCACAAAAGCAACGACAAACCTCAAATGACGAACGGCCGTTACATAATATGTCGACAAGTGGCTCACAGGTAAATCTATACACAAACATTTTTCATTTTCTAAGTTACAATTCCCAAGTCTATAGAGGTCAATCAATTTTTTTTTTTCCTTTTTCACAGAATAACAATAGCCTTAACCAGTTTTATCAGAACCTCTTGGACCTAAGTGGCCCCTCTTTCGTAAGTTACTTTTCCGCCATTACGTGTGTTTACAGTTATAAAAGCGTTATTTTTCAATCTACAGGTCTTTAAAAAACGTCCTGGAACCACCAACGATGGAGGACTATTCGAAGAACTATACGTTGCACGTTTGTTGTTGAACCTGATCAACAATGAAAAAATTACAAAATTCAACGTGTGGTCAAACCACCCTGATTTTGGGTCCATGGACGACGCTGTCTTTGACGTGGATTCCCAGGATGTTAATCTCAAAGGGACGTATGCAGTGCAGTTGAAGTACGCAAACACTGGAGGAATTTTAACCAAACAGGCATTAGCGGCGAAAAAGGGGGATTTTAGCGTTATGAAGTATTTCGAGGAATATCGACAAAAAACAACGACTGTTGGAACTTTCAAATTCATTCTCGTTACTAACAGAGAGTTTGAGGTTGACGATAAAGAACTTGTAATGGAAAATGACAATGTGAAGTTTAACGTATCCATAAAGAAAATCAAGAAGAAGAAGAAACAATTTCGGTTTGAGATAGCAGACACAAATACAAACGCTTTACAAGACTACGAAAACTTTTTCAAAAATTTTACCTTGGTTACCAACTACGACACCGCTGAGGCAATCAAGGAAGATATCAAACAGATTTTTGTGTCAAAGTTTAGTTGTCAAGACGAACTCATTTCCAAGAACTACATAGAATTCGTAAGAAAATGGAACCAGAACACAAAATCCAAAACTACACTGCATTTATCTTTCGTCAAACATGTGGTTGCGTTGTTGATACTATCGCCGACACGATTTCTTTCTTTTGAATCAAAACCCGAAGACAAAAAATCTAAGCTGTTGAAAAAAGCTATCTCAAAATTCGACGTTACTTGTCTTTCTACTGAAAGCTACCTCAAAATTAAAAATCTATGGCACTGTTTGAAGGAAAGACAGTCGGTGAAGGATTTGGAGTATTTGAGAAGAGCAAGACAGTACCAAATACTTGGCTCTAGCGTCAACTGTTTGAAAGACCTCAATGACGAAGAATGGACGAAATTTTTGTGGTTGTTGGGTAAATGCCCTTTAGTAGTAGAAGACAGCGAGGCAACTCGGAAAGCTATAGGTCTCTGCGAACGAAAAAAGTTTATCGTTTTGAATGCTAAATCGCCTGAAGGTTACAGCACTTTTCATAATTTGCTAAATCTGAAGAAAAGGAAGAAGATTTTGTACAAGAGGATACTATCAACATTTACTTGTTCTATACAAGGTAAACGGGAGATTAGTTTGGGGGATTTAATCGGCAAAGGGGATAGAATTGTTGGTATCTTGGACGTAGACAAACTCGTGGCGATGTTGGATAAAGCACTATTAATAGGTAAACCAGAGGATCTTCCACCGTCACCGATCTCCAGGTTTCTGTCAAGGAATATTATCAAGTACGAGTTCTTGGAGGAGACAGATTTACCGCAAAGTCTAGTAGTGCTCAGTTGTGTGTCTCCAATAACTGCATTCAAAAATCAATTTCCAAACATAGAAGTCATCAGGATAGAGGAGTTTTTGACGTACGAAAAACCCTCCACCAAGCAAGACGGGTTCGTAGTACTAAGCCAGAACGACATATCAAAAGAACAATTCGCTACTATATGTAAAACCGTTCCTAGTGGACACTGTTGCTACCATTTGCGCTACGTTTCCTCCATGGACGGCTTTGAATGGGTCAGAAGTTCAACAAACCAAAACTTACATCAGTTTTTACTAAGTGGTAATTTCATTGAAGAATCAGAGCTGACGCGGTACGAAGACAACATCAATCTCGTGTGTGCCGACGCCGGTATGGGAAAAACCACCCTTGCAAAAACTTTGAAAAACACCAGCGCTCCAACAACCTGGAACGTACTCATTTACGTCAACAATCACTCAACTTACTTTCGCCGAAAAATAGACAACGTCGACGACTTCAAAGCGTACATAGCTGAAACAATCAAAAGCCAGAATAGCACTTTTGACTTTGAGGTAATAGAAGCTTTGTTTGCGGAAGGGCGCGTCAGGTACTTTTGGGACGGCTTGGACGAACTGAATAACGACGGGTTCAAAACAGTCAAACGCATTATCAATAAATTGTCAGAAGCTGAAGACGCTTGCCACTGGATTACTTGTAGATACCTTCTGCGTGAAGACCTAGAGGAGTACTTCCACGTTTTATCGAGGACGTTGAAAGAGTTCGACGAAGACGACCAGAAAACGTATCTCAAGAACAGGTTAGAGTGTTCAGAACTGGACGAGATTTTCGTCAAGATAAGGAACAATATTCGCTTGTTTCCGCACAACGACATTCTGGGGATACCTTTACAGATATATATTTTGACGGAACTGTTATTGAGGGATCGTCACAAATACAATCGTTTATTGGACGAAATTTTTTCAATCGCGGACTTGTACGAACGCTTTGTCGAGGAGAAATTTTACTTCCACTTTAGAGAGAAGGAAGGGATCGAGGACATAGAGAACGCGAGCGACATGATCCGTAATCGATACTTTAACGTAAAAGATAAGCAACTGGATTATTATAAAGCGTTGGCTATGAGGCTGTACTTCGACGAAACGGTTTTACAAAAATATAAAATTAGAAGAGAAATCAGTACCAGTAAGGATCCTGAAGGTTTTATAACCGACGTGAGTGACCAAGCCTGTCCGAAGTTCTTCCACAACTCTTTCGGCGAATATTTGGCGGCTGCTTACCTTGCAGAGCACGAAGAAAAAGCTGTTCACATCCAAAACTTCACCTTTGAGTCAAAATACAACAATATTCGGTTTTTCTTTGATTTGATTTTGGCGAAAAAGTCCCCAATTCATGTCGCAGTTTTGTATAAGAACCACCACCTTCTGGAAAATTTTCCAGATGAAGAGTTTCGTAACGTGGATGAAATCGGTAGAAGCGTGTTGAAAGTCGCTTGTTTGTGGTGCGAGAGGTATCAGTTGGTAAAGTTCCCTGTCGACAGAAACCTTTTTGTCGTTAAGGTGTCACCACAATTTCGCCACACGAAACCTGACCCAGAAGCAAATAGAAAAATCCTTGATTTATTGCTACGGAAGTGTGACGAAGAAGAAATTCGGCAGGTCTTACACCAGGAATCGCTGTTTCACGAAGCAAACTTCATTCGAGTTTTACCCTTGACGCTCTTGACAAAAAAGACCAACATCGAAACGAAATTGTTTTTAAAAAACATAAATACGCTTCTGCGGTACTGTCTTCATTTCCACTACGAAGACCTGATTGATATGTTCGATCAAACCGAGTATTGGTCAAATCGTTTCTATAGTTCTACTTGTATACAGTTCCACCAATACATATCGGGACAGAGGTTGAGAAGAATGGCGGCAAGAAGACGAGAAATTCTTAACAAAAAATGAATAAGATCTTCTGCAACCCGCTTCCCTCAATCTTGATTATAAAATGGTCAACTTTTTTTTATACGACTCGGCGCAAATTTGAATTCCGTAGATTCTCAGTGGAAGCTATGCCATCTGTAATAGTAATTTACAAAACTAGTTCGGGAAGCAAGCTAACGAACGTGTTGTGTACAATATTTTTGGAACTAATAAACCTTTACACTTTTGTAACACCTTACTTGGGGCTTTTTGAAAGAGCTCGACTGTTAATTAAGATCGGAGCATCCGTCAAGTTGGAAGATAGCTACGAAACAGCGTTCAAGTGCCCTGATTCAGATTCGAAAATGTTAAATTTTGGCCGAAATTTGAAGAAGGGGAGACCATTGAAAAAATTTCACTTTTAAAAAAGTTGTCTAAAAATTTCTGAAAAAATTCAAGGATGTAGATCTCGACATACTGATTCCAAAAATATATGGTGTCGATGGTCACGGAGCAACATTTTCGAAAGAATCGGTACGAAAAGCGAATTTTTGAGAATTTCTAAAGATTTCGATATTTCAACGGACGACTCCGGAAAAACGGTTGCAGTTATCAAAGAACTGAGGCCGGAAGTGAGTTCTAGAGCTCGAAATCTACCAGAAAATGTATTTAGTTAAGTTTCGAAAATGTCAAAAATTGGCCGAAATTTGAAGAAGGGGGGACCATTGGAAAAATTTCACTTTTAAAAAAGTTGTCTAAAAATTCTGAAAAAATTCAGGGACATAGATCTCGACACGCTGATTCAAAAAATATAGGGTATCGATGGTCAAGGAGCAATATTTTCGAAAGAATCGGTACGAAATGCGAATTTTTGAGAATTTTTAAAAATTTCGATACTTCAACGGTCGATTCCGGAAAAACGGTTGCAGTTATCAAAGAACCGAGGCCGGAAGAGAGTTCTAGAACTCGAAATCTACCAGAAAATGTACTTGGTTAAGTTTCGAAAATGACAAAAATTGGCCGAAATTTGAAGAAGGGGGGATCATTGGAAAAATTTCACTTTTAAAAATGTTGTCCAAAAATTGCGAAAAAATTCAGGGACCTAGACCTCGACACGCTGATTCAAAAAATATAGGGTGTCGATGGTCAAGGAGCAATATTTTCGAAAGAATCGGTAAGAAATGCGAATTTTTGAGAATTTCTGAAAATTTCGATATTTCAACGGACGACTCCGGAAAAACGGTTGCAGTTATCAAAGAACTGAGGCCGGAAGTGAGTTCTAGAACTCGAAATCTACCAGAAAATGTATTTAGTTAAGTTTCGAAAATGTCAAAATGTGCCGAAATTTGAAGAAGGGGGGACCAGTGGAAAAAATTCACTTTTAAAAAAGTTGTCTAAAAATTCTGAAAAAATTCAGGGACGTAGATCTCGACACGCTGATTCCAAAAATATAGGGTATCGGTGGTCACGGAAGAATATTTTCGAAAGAATCGGAACGAAATGCGAATTTTTAAAAATTTCGATATCTCAACGGTCGATTCCGGTAAAACGGTTGGAGTTATCAAGTTTAAATAACAGAGATTTTAGAAATTTAGATTGTTAAAATTAGTACCATGTGGTCTGTAAAATGTACCTACGGCAATGTCTGGCGAGTTTATCTTAAGTGTAATTAATAAGTACTCAATAGAGCTATCAGAGATTGTAGCACGATCTTTGCGAATGATGTTGTAGTCTGGCAAGCTAAAAGCTATGCTAAAAGTGTCGTCTGGAACATCTGGTGGAAATCAAGTAAATATGTTGTCAAATTGCGTTGAAAATAAAAATTTATCAAATCGAAAAATGGATGCAGGCAACCCAACATACAGACTTGTTTATTTGCCTTCAAGGTTGATTAATAGTCGTTCAGTATTATAATAAACACACTATAGTTGACGGTTAGATTCATAACCTAAAGATTCGCACATTTTTTTTTATTTCCACACGTATGTATAACGAGGAATGTGTACTTAAAGTAAGTTCCGAAGTCGATTGTATATATGCTTACCGAGAATTCACTCTGTTCTTCCGCATGTGTTATTTTTGGTAATTTTGACAGAGATAGTAAAATCTAAACAATAAAAGTAAAAGTAACCCCACCCACTCCACTCCACAATTTCGTTTTTCTTTTACCAATTTTACTATACTTAATTCGAATCCACGTTTTTTTGTTGATCACTCATTTTATTGAACGAAATTGGACCTTATTTTGATATTTAACAACAATAGAGAACTAATATTTAAGATGTTAAAATGGTGGTATATTGATATAGTACCATATGATCGAGAAAAAAAGTCGTTTAGTAAGCATTGAAATTTAATGTCAAAAACTGTGTTGGCAACATTAATAACACGTTTATCTCATTATTTTTAAACGAAACAAATAACACGGTGTTTCGTTACCGCTTAATTGGTCTAACTTGACAAGTTTTGGAGAAACTCTTCACAACTCAAGTATTAGTTCTAGAGTTGCCTCAACCAGTAATTCCCTCAAATGACGAACGGCCGTTACATAATATGTCGACAAGTGGCTCACAGGTAAATCTATTCACAAACATTTTTCATTTTCTAAGTTACAATTTCCAAGTCTATAGAGGTCAATCATTTTTTTTTCCTTTTTCACAGAATAACAATAGCCTTAACCAGTTTTATCAGAACCTCTTGGACCTAAGTGGGCCCTCTTTCGTAAGTTACTTTTCCACCATTACGTGTGTTTACAGTTATAAAAGCGTTATTTTTCAATCTACAGGTCTTTAAAAAACGTCCTGGAACCACCGACGATGGAGGGCTATTCGAAGAACTTTACGTTGCACGTCTGTTGTTGAACCTGATCAACAATGAAAAAATTACAAAATTCAACGTGTGGTCAAACCACCCTGATTTTGGATCCATGGACGACGCTGTTTTTGATGTGGATTCTAATGATGTTAATCTGAAAGGGACGTATGCAGTGCAGTTGAAGTACGCAAACACTGGAGGAATTTTAACCAAACAGGCATTAGCGGCCAAAAAGGGGGATTTTAGCGTTATGAAGTATTTCGAGGAATATCGACAAAAAACAACGACTGTTGGAACTTTCAAATTCATTCTTGTTACTAACAGAAAGTTTGACGTTGACGGTAAAGAACTTGTGATGGAGAATAACAATGTGAAGTTTAACGTATCCATAAAGAAAATCAAGAAGAAGAAGAAACACTTTCGGTTTGAAATAGCGGCTACAAATGCAACTGCCCTACAAGACTATGAACACTTTTTTGAAAATTTTACCTTGATTACCAACTGCGACTCCATTGATGAAATCAACAAAAACATCAGAGCGATTTTTGTAGCAAAATTTAGTTGTCAGGACGAACTAATTTTTAAAAAGTATATAGAATTCGTGGGGAACTGGAGCAAGAACATGAGTCTGAAAACCACACTGCATTCATCTTTCGTCAAACACGTGATTGCGTTATTAATATTATCACCCACACGATTTCTGTCTTTTGACCAAGAAGCCGAAGGCAAAAAATCCAAACTGTTACGAAAAGCTATCTCAAAATTCGACGTTATTTGTCTTTCAAGTGAAGCTTACCCTAATGTTAAAAATTTGTGGTGCGGTTTAAAGGAAAGACAGTCGGTGAACAATTTGGAATATTTGAAACGCGCAAGACAGTACCAAATTTTTGGATTTAGCGTCAACTCTTTGAAAGACCTCAACGACGAAGAATGGACGAAATTCTTGTGGTTGTTGGGTAAATGCCCTTTAGTAGTAGAAGACAGTGAGGCAACTCGGAAAGCTATAGGTCTCTGCGAACGAAAAAAGTTTATCGTTTTTGATGTTAAATCGGTTGTGAGTTATTCCGTTTTTCGTCCTTTTCATAGTTTGCTAAATCTGAAGAAATGGAAGATTTTGTACAAGAGGATATTGTCGACGTTTACTTGTTCCATTCAAGGTAAACGGGAGATTAAGTTGGAAGATTTAATCGACAAGAGGGAGAAAATCGTCGCTATTTTGGACGTAGACAAACTTGTGGCGATGGTAGATGAAGCACTTTTGATCGGGCAACCAGAGGATCTTCCACCGTCACCGATTTCCAGGTTTCTGTCAAGGAACGTGATCAAGTATCAGTTCTTAGACAAAATAGATTTACAAAAAAGTCTAGTGGTGGTCAGTTGTGTGTCTCCAATAGCTACATTCAAAAAGCAATTTCCGCACGTAGAAGCCATCGACGTGGACGAGTTTTTGACTGACGCAAACTCCGGCACCAAACAAGACGAGTTCGTAGTACTAAGCGAGAACGACATATCAAAAGAAGAATTCGCAACTATATCTAAAAAGGTACCTCGTGGACGACGTTGCTACCATTTGCGTTACTTTTCTTCCATGGACGGCTTTGAATGGGTCACGAGTTCAACAAAGAACCAAAACCTAACTCAATTTTTACTAAGTGGTACTTTCATTGAAGAATCGGAGCTGACGCGGTACGAAGACGACAACATCAATCTCGTGTGTGCCGACCCCGGTATGGGAAAAACCACTCTTGCGAAAACTTTGAAAAACATCAGTGCTCCAACGACCTGGAGCGTCCTCATTTATGTCAGAGATCATTCAAAGTACTTCCGCGAAAAAGGAGACAATGTCGATAACTTCAAAACCTACATAGCCAACACAATCAAAACGCAGAATAGTCGTTTCGACTTTCAAGTAGTAGAAGCTTTGTTTGCAGAAGGTCGGGTCAAGTACTTTTGGGATGGTTTAGACGAACTGTCTGATAACGGATTCAGAACAGTCAAGAGCATTATCAAGGAACTGTCAAAAGCTGATTACTCTCAACACTGGATTACTTGCAGATGTCTCTTGCGTGAGGATCTAGAAAACTACTTCCACGTTTTATCACGAACGTTGAAAGAGTTCGACGAGGACGACCAGAAGACGTATCTCAAGAACCGGTTAGAGTGCTCGGACCAAGAACTGGACGAGATTTTCGTCAAGATAAGGAACAACATCCGGCTGTTTCCTCACAACGACATTCTAGGGATACCTTTACAGATATATATTTTGTCGGAACTGTTATTGAGGGATCGCCTCAGATACAGTCGTTTATTGGACGAAATTTTTTCAATCGCCGACTTGTACGAACGCTTCGTCGAGGAGAAATTTAACTTCCACTTTAGAGAGAAGGAAGGGATCGAGAACATGGAGGACGTGAACGATTTGGTTTATGAGCGAATAACCAAAGAAAAAAATAATCAACTAGATTATTATAAAGAATCGGCTTTGAGGCTCTACTTCGACGAAACGGTTTTACAGAAGCTTGAGATTAAGAGAGAACTCATCGTAGATAAGGATCCTGCAGGGTTTATCACAGATGTCAGCGACAAAGCGGAGTTCTTCCACAACTCCTTCGGCGAATACTTTGCAGCTGCGTATCTTGCACAACACAGAGAAAAACTCCTTCACATTCAAAACTTCACTTTTGACTCAAAATACAACAATATTCGGTTTTTCTTTGATTTGATTTTGGCGAAAAAGTCGCCAATTCATGTTGCAGTGTTGTATAAGAACCACCATCTTGTGGAAAGTTTTCCAGATGGAGAGTTTCGTAAAGTGGATGAAGGGGGAAGAACCGTGCTAGAAGTGGCTTGTTTGTGGTGCGAGAAATATCCGGTGGTGAACGTCCAAGTCAAGGAAAATATTTTCGTCGTGAAAAAGCCACCACAGTTTCGCGACATGAAACCTGAACCAGAAGTAAACGGAAAAATCCTAGCTTTACTGTTGCAGAAATGTGAAGAAGAAGAAATTCAGAGGGTCTTACACCAGAAATCGCTGTTTCACGAATCAAACTTCATCCGAGTTTTACCCTTGATTCTCTTGACAAAAAAGACCAACAAGAGAACGGATTTGTTCGCAGAAAACATGTTCACGGTTCTACAATACTGTGTTCTTTTTGACTATGAAGACGTGATCGACACGTGCCAAGAAATCTGGCAGATGCGTGATAGTTCCAATAGATCTATTATCAACCAGATCGTACAATACAAATCAATAAAGGTGATGAAAGCGCTAGCAGCGAAAAAGCAAGATGAGAAATTCTTGGCAGAAAACGAAGAAGGTCTTCTTCGAATTGCTTGCGTCAACGGCGATTACGAAATGGTCGACTTTTTAATACAACACGGCGCAAATTTGAACTCCTTGGTTTCAAACAGGAAATCATTAATACATTATGCATGTTTTGGAGGAGACTACGCGATCTGCAGACTATTGCTTCAGCATGGTGCACACTTACACTTGGAGACTGCTTTTAGCCAAACTTTGCTTCACCATTGCTGTACTAGAGGTTTTTTTGAGATGGTTCAACTGTTGATTGAGTACCGAGCACCCGTAAACTTTGTAGATACCTACGGAAGAACGCCTCTTCATCTAGCTTGTGCCCACGGTCACTACGCCATTGCAAACTTTTTAACTAATTTCGATATAATGATCGATGTTGAAGATTTAGATGGCAGAACGCCATTGTACAACGCCGCTCGTGGCAAACATGACAAAATTTGCGAACTGTTGCTAGAAAGAGGTGCCTGCTTGGACTTTGTCAATCGAAAAGGCTTGATGTACATACACATGGCTTGTCAATGGGGACACAAGTCCGTAGTGAACTTCCTGATCGAGAAGCTAACTCCAGCGGTACTTAATTGGCGTGATACAAAAGGAATGACTTCAGTGCATCATTGTTGTATCAACAAACGTTCTAGTGCTTTAGCACTAGTGATTGCGAATGGTGCTGATATTAATCTTGCGGATACTAAGTACAAAAGAACGCCTCTGCACTACGCATGTAGTCGTGTACATAACCGTGAACTTGTATTAATGTTGCTTGAGAATAATGCAGTCATTGAGTGTCTTGATAGTAGACGCATAACGCCTTTCAATCTTGCACGTTTTAGACCAAATGACAAAGTCCTTAAGCTTCTGCTTAAAAAAGGTGCACACAGCAATAATGAAGGACTCAAGGGGAGTGAATGGCTGATCGAATTTGGAGCCGGAATAAATGTTCTTATTGATAATAAAGAAATACCATTATATTGTTACACCAACGCTATTTCGTCACGAACGAGGATACCGGTGGTATAGGCATTATTTCATTTGTTTGTTGTCAAAAATAAATAAATAAAGCACGACATCCTCCTCTAGTCTTTTTTTCTTACATGTGATTATTTTTTACCGTCTCGTCTCCGCATCGGTTATTATAAAAACAAAGCGCACATTTTGGTTGTTAAAAGACTTACCATCGTTGTAAGCCATGAGTATGTACAAAGTTTTGTCCAAAATCTGCTTTCACCGGCCCCAGGTTATCCTGCGAGTCCTCTTGTGTCGCGTATCGGTATTCCGCCTGCCGGTTATGTAACTAAGAATACACCAAAAAATGGAATCATACACTTAGCTAACTTTTGAAAACTTACCTTATTTTTTATTTGTATTTGTATTTGTAAACAGATATTTAGCACAAATTTACACGAATAACACGAACAACATAAAAAACACTAAATTCAAAACTTGTCGTTGGATCTACAGGTTACGTTGTTAACGACAATGAGAACGCTGGAGAGGACGTTAGATGTCACACTTCAATTTTTTACGAAAATAATAAAAAAGTTAACTCTTGATCCTGCACTTTTGATTTTAGTTAGTGTACCTAAATAATATAATAATAAGAGTAGAGCAAACTAGTGACAGCAATTTTTGATCCAAAACTAGTGAAAAAAGGTCAGTGGCGTTACCAGGAAAATTTTAAATAGGGGTTACTGAAGAAATTTTGGTCAACGAAACTATTACTCTTTTTTTTTCAAATTTTTGATTTGCATTTTCAACCAAATTGATGGAAAATCGAATGTTTTAAAAATCCCGAAAAATGAAAAATTGAAATGTGTATAGAAGAATCGAACACTTGAGAAA
This sequence comes from Zophobas morio, assembly GCF_036711695.1. Classification (NCBI taxonomy): domain Eukaryota; kingdom Metazoa; phylum Arthropoda; class Insecta; order Coleoptera; family Tenebrionidae; genus Zophobas; species Zophobas morio. Next base: position 2,823,758 of record NW_026972123.1, on the reverse strand, counting down.
TAAAAAATCTAGAATTATAAAAATTGAGAAATTAAAATATCGAAAAATTGAAAAATTGGGAAATCGAAATATAAAACAGCCGAAAATTGAAAAATCTAAAGTTTAAGAAACGAAAAACCGAAAATCGGGAAATCCAGAAGTCGAAAAATCGTAGGCTTACAAAATCCAATTATTGAAAAATCAAAATCCTGAGAAATTGAAAAACTGAAACATCGAAAACCTGAAAAATCGAAAAACTGAAGAATTGCCTTTTTGCTTTAATACGTGTTGGCTTATTTTCACAAGATGAAAACTTAAAACATGGAAAATTTGTATAAGAAAATATCGATTTTGCACATCCTTATTATTTTTTAGTAATTTTATTTGAATTTTACACAAATTCAATGAGTATTTTTTTTAAATGTTGTAAAATGGGGAGAAAACATTGGTAGTCCTTAATAATATTACATATACAAAAATCTTGTGTGGGAGAAAACATTGGATGTCCACGTAAAACTTTACCAGATGGGGAGAAAACAATAAATATCACAACGAAATCTAAACAAACTATCTAAAACTAATCCCACCCGCCACCGCTTTTGAATTTCATTAGTTTTTTGATTAGATGAAGACTGAATTTTAGTACGCCAAGTGGCGAATTAGGCTTAAAATATTCGAAGTGGCCCCGCCCACCCACCCGATTTTTTTTTGGTCACTCATTTTATTGACCGAAAAGTGCTTGACGCCGTTTTCCAATAGATAAATATATGTACAGAACAGGCAGCCGGACATTCATAATTTTCTCCCAGTTTTTTGTCGGTACTTCGTTCAAATTTCATTTTCTATTGTTTCTTTTGTTTCTTGTTCAATGTTCATACAAAATAAAGTGTTGTTCGATTTGAACAATTTTTGAGTAAGCTATGAAAATATAATCTGCAACAATAAAAAAAAATAGACTTTCCAAGGTGACATTCATTGCTTTGTCCTAACACCCTTCAATTGTAAAATCCGTGATTCCTTGCAAAAATGTACTTACCATTTGGACCATATTTTAAGTTTTTGTTGTGAAAAGATGGCTATGTATATTAAAAAAAGGCAAAATATAAGCCCCGCCCACCCACCCTATCTCAATTGTAATGAATGTTTCATTCGTTGTCAGACCGAGGGGCGGAGCGTAATTGCAAAATCGATATTTCCTTACACAAATTTAACATTTTCAATGTGTTTTAAGTTACTTGTTACTGAAAAGATGACAATGTATATTAAGAAAAAAGGCTAAATATAAGCCCCGCCCTATCTCAATCGTGAAAAGAGATGTTTTTGGGTATCGTATTATTCAAAGAATACTAGGTATATTGAAAAAAAAAATTAAAGTCAAAGATTAAGCCCCAGCCATCCTGCCCTTATCTAAAAACTAATACATTTTTCATTTGTTGGCAGACCTAGGGGATGAGCCTAATTGCAAAATCCAGATTTGCTACACGCTTTTACCCTTTTAAACGTGTTTCAGGTTTCTAAGAATAAAAAAATCATCACAATTGAGATGGGGTGGGTGGGCGGGGTTTATATTTTGGCCGTTTTTGAGTATTGAAAACTTGAAGAATTGAGAAATCCAAGCATCAAAAAATAGTAAAATCGAAAAGTGTAAAATTTAAAAAATCCAAAAATTGAGAAATAAAAGAAAATAAAAATCAAAAATTTAAAAATTCGAAAAATTGAAAAATTAAAATATCGAAAAATTGAAGAATTGGGAAATCGAAACACCAAAAAAGTCTAAAATTCAAAAATCAAAAAATTGAACACTCGACAAGCCAAAAAGTCGAAAAATCGAAGCATCGGAATGTTCAAAAACTGAAACATCGAGAAATCAAAACATCAACAGGAGAGGAGTCAAAAAATCAAAAAATTAAGAAATCAAATTAGACCAAAATTGAAAAATCGAAGAGTTAATAATTGAAAAATTGAAACATTTTAAATGAAAAAAAATCGGTAAACCGAAAAATTGAAAAATCTAAAAATCGAGAAATTGAACAATCTAAAAATTAAACAATTTAAAAATCGAAGAATTGGAAAACCAAAAAATCTAAACCGAGAACTTGAAAAATCGAATAATCGACAAACCAAAACATCAAGGAAACCAAAAAAATTAACGGAAAATCTAGAACTTAAAAATTGAAAAATTAAAATACCTATCGAAAAATTGAAAAACCGAGAAATCGAAACATCAAAAAATGGAAAAATTGAAGAACCGAAACATTGCAAAATCCCAGAACTGAAACACTAAAAAACTGACAAATGGAAGGAAAATTGAAAAATCGGAAAAGTGAAAAAATCCAAGACTGAAACATTGAAAAATTCAGAAACCGGAAAATTGAAAAATCACAATTGAAGAAAGAATTGAAAAATCGAGAAACAGAGAAATCGGAAAATCAAAAAATCAGTTAATCGAAAAATTGAGAAATCGAAAAATTTAGAAACATCAAAAATTGAAAGTTAATTTCCTTAACAATAGATTACTACGGCGAGAACGCTAACAATCAGCTTATGGTAGAGCAGGCGATAAGGGTTTTACCTGGAAAGTCGCTTCCGTAAATTTTAGAAAATCTGTCGAATTGATACCCATTTTTTTCAATAATTGATAGTTTTTGTTAAAAACTCTGCTAACCAATAGATCATTAATTTTCCTCTGATATTACTGTTACAATTATTAGACGTATTTTGCTTTAATTTGTGGTATATTTTGATTTTAATAAACACATTATTATATATATATAATTCAGCTCTGCAGGCCTTAAACGCCCTGGGCTTTTTTTAACAATAATTTTCCATTTGTTCCTGTCGGCTGCTTTAGATCTCCAATCTTCAATGCCTAAGTTTTGAAGATCTTTTCGAACATCGTCTATCCACTTCAGTTTTGGCCTTCCTCTCTTTTTATTTCCTCCTTTTAGGCGGTCTAATACTTTCCCAATTGTCTTTCCGACGTGGCCTAGCCATCTTAGTCTCTGTGCTCTGATTATCTTCGTGATTGTTGGTTCTCCGTATATTTCCTCGATCTCTCGATTTGTTCTTCTTCTCCATTGGTCTAGTTCTTTTATACCTCCATATATCTTTCGTAGTATCTTGCGTTCCCATACTTCCAACTTCTGTTCCATTTCGTTCGTTAGCGTCCATGTTTCACTAGCGTACAGGACTGTAGGTCTCACTATTGTCTTATATATTTGTTTTTTTGTTCGTCGTGTTACATTCTTACTCCTCAGAAATCTGTTTAATCTTCCTACACTCTTGTTTGCTTTCGCGATCCGTTCTTCTATCTCTTCGTTCATTTCGTTTTTGTTTGTAATTACTACTCCTAGATATTTGAACCTATTTACTTCTTCGAATTCGTATGTTGTTCCTTCTTCTGTAGTTACTTTCAGTGGTTTTGCTGGGGTTTGTTTTGTTTCCATCTTCATAAACTTAGTTTTCTCTTGATTGATCGCTGAACCCATTCGTTTCGCTTCTCTGATTAGATTTTTTGTCATTTTCTTCATTTCTGCTTCTGTTCTCGTTATACATGTCACGTCATCTGCAAAGGCTATATTTTGGTGTTTTTTTCGTATATCGTGCTCGTTCTGTGGATGCCACTTCTCCTTATTATTGCTTCGAGTACTAGATTGAACATGGTAGTTGATATTGGATCTCCTTGCCGGAGTCCTGTTCTTACTTGGAATGGTTCTGACAACAGACCATTTATCCTGACTCTGTTTCTGGTGCTCTGCAGGGTCATCTTTGTCAGTTTTATTAGTTTTCTTGGGACTCCCAGTTCTTGCATGGCTTCTAGCAGTTCTTTCCTGTTAACCGTGTCATAGGCTTTTTTAAAGTCTATGAACAGCAGATATAAGTTGATTCCCTGTTCGTAATGTACTTCTTGTAGTTGCTTCAATATAAATATCTGGTCTACAGTAGATCTATCTTTCCTAAACCCTGCTTGATATTCTCCTACTATTTTTTCCATATGCTGCTTTAGTCTTCGGTTGATGCAAGTGGCCATTACCTTATACGTTACGTCTAGCAGCGCTATTCCGCGATAATTTTCGCATTTCGTAATATCTCCTTTTTTAAATATCGGGCAAAGTACTGCTTCACTCCATTGTTCTGGCATTTTTCCTTCCTTCCAACACTAGTCGATGTATCTCTGATGCTACTGCTTCTCCTCCGTTAGCATCTCGCCCTTTATTCCGTTTCTACCAGGACTTTTGTTGTTTTTCATCTGCCTTAGTGTTTCTCTGATCTCTCCTTCGTCAATTTCTATTGTTTCATCTGGGTCATCCGAGTCGTTCACTCTTTCGTTCGTTTATCTTGCTATGTATCCTGTTCGTTTAGCAGCTCTTCAAAGTATTCTGCCCATCGTTTTATTCTTGCTTGTTCGTCTCCTATCAGGTTGCCGTCCTTGTCTCTACAATATATTACTCGTGGTTGATAGCCTCTTTTCTCTTTTTTCACGTCCTGGTAGAAGTTCCTTATTTCATTCTTGTTGAAGTTTTCTTCTATTTGTCGTATTTGTTCTTCCATCTTTGCTCGATTCTTATTTCTGCATCTCTTCTTGTACTCTTTCCTTTTTTCTTGGTAATCTTTTTGGTTCTTCTCATTTTTTGATTTTAGATATTTCTGTCTGGCTGACCTCCCCGCTTCTATTGCTTTTCTACATTCCTCGTCAAACCATTCGTTTCTATTTTTGTTGTCTTTTTTGACGAACCCTAGTACTTCTTCCGAGGTCTTCCAAATGTTCTCTTGTAGTTCTTCCCACCTCTCTTCTATAGGTATGTCTTGCTCTGTTAATCTTGTTCTCTCATTCATCTTTTGTTCGTAGTTTGTTTACATTTATATCACTTTGCGTCTTCTTTCCTTCTTTTTTCATCGGTATTTCTTGTTTGAGGTCTGCTCTTACTACAAAGTGGTCTGAATTCGCTTCTGCTCCCCTGCAGCTTCTTAATCTGGTTATTAGTTGGGCATCTCTCCTTTCTACCAGTATGTGGTCTATTTGGTTGACCGTTTTTCCGTCAGGCGACATCCATGTGCCTTTGTAGATCTCTTTCTGAGCAAAGAGGGTGCTTTTGACTACCATTTTATTTTCTTCTGCAAACTCTATCAGTTTTTCTCCATTTTGATTCGTTTTTTGGTGTTTGCTTTCTTTCCCGATTGTTGGCCTGTAGCAATTCTCTTTACCTATCATTGCGTTGGCGTCTCCTATAACCATTTTAATGTCATGCTTTGGTATTTTCACATATTCTCTTTCTAGTTCTTCGTAATATTCTGTTTTTACTTCTAGATCTTTCTCTTCAGTCGGTGCATGTATATTCAGTAGGCTTATTTTCCTGTACTTACTTCTCAATCTTATATAGCTCATTTTTTCTGAGATTGGTTTGAAGGTAATTACTGCTCCTTTCAGGCTCTTCTTCACCATGAATCCTGTTCCTAGTTCTCTGTTGTTAATTCCGCTATTAAATAATATGTAGTTGTCTATTTCAGTGATGAATTTGCCTTTTTGTTTCGTCTCTTGTATAGCTGCTACATCTATATTATACCTTTGTAATTCTTGAACTATTTGTTTGAGTTTTCCTTCGCTATATGTTCCTGGAACATTCCATGTTCCTATTCTAATTTTCGGGTTTTTCTTTCTCTTCGTAATTCCTATCGGGTCATCCATGAGCTTTGTATACGTCGTCTTTGTTTTCCGGTGTGTGGTTTCTTCCTCTGTTGGTTTTTTGGATTTTCTTTGTGGTGCGACGGTGCTTTCACTAATTTGTCTAATTTAGTGTCCCAATGCCAGACTTCTCCTGCCCATATCATCTTTTTGTACCCTACTTTTGCCTCGACTCCCTTCCCTTTTTCTGCTGCTCTTATTTTCTTCTGTATCTCGCTCTCTTGGTTGGTGTAATCGTCTTCAATAAACGTTTTTGATCCTTTGAATTTGTTCTTCTGTTTCATGATTGCTCTTTTTGTGTCCCAGTTCTCTATCTTTGCTACTACTATGTCGTATTTTTCGCTGACTAATCTTGCGTCTTGTATCTTAGTTTGGATTCCTACCTTATTTTTTAGGAGTTCTTCAATCTCTGCTGTTATTTCGCTTCCTTGTAGTTTCCCTCCTTTGATTACGATGTTGTTTTTCCTTTCTGCTTTTTCCAGTTTTTCTAAGTGTTGCTCCACTCTTTCTAATCTTTCGGTCAGTCTTTGGTTTTCTTCTATTAGTGTTTTTACTTCTGTTTGGTATGGTCTTTGGTCTCTTTTCATTTCTGCGATTTCCTCCATTAACGTTTTGAACATTTCCTTTACTTCGTCTATGTCTCCTGATTGTACCCTCTTCTGCTTCCTCTGTTCTCTTTGACCTTCCGGTGATGGTGAAAAGGAGGTTTCTCTTTTCCGTTTCTGGTTGTCTTGTTCTTCTATTGCTAGTTTGTGTCCTTTTTCCGGTTTAGCATTCCCTGGCCGACTTTCTTGCTTCCTGTGTATCTAGTACGTTCCTGTGTTGTTTACTTCGTACCGCGATAAGAACTGTCACCCAGACTATCTCTTCGGAGGTTAGGTTCTTTTGATTCCACACTTTCCCGAATAATTGCTGTCCTTACACTTCTTGGTGCTTCTTACTCTTATTCCACTTCACTTCTTTGTTTTCTACTACTTCTCTCAGGACACATTATTATTTAAACAAATTGTACCACTAACAAACATTTAATGACTCTGCGCCCTGTAGAAAGTGATGTTTTATCTATGTGCAAATTTTCAAGCGATTCTATGATGGTTATGAATCAAAAAACTTGAAAAGAAAACATACAATGGTGCTTTTTTTTCGATATTTCTCAGCCATATTTTAATTGATTGAACTGGTCTCTGCGCTCTAGGATATGAAAAAAGCTGCAGTTTGATGTATGGTACATCTATATTAATATCATTTTTTCATACAAAAAAGCATAAAAATGTTATACCTCGTCTAGCGAGTCCCCTTAAGGCTCTACCACACCTCAAGAAAATTTCTATTTTAAAAGATATGCAACTTGTAAAACACCCATGCTACCTCGTTATGACAGCTGCCACTCATCTCTAAGGGTTAGAATCGTTTACTTCGTTTACAATAAGTAGGTACCTAGTTTTATTACTGCTATTGTCAGCGGGGGAAGTGTATCCCAGCTTGCAGGTAGAGCAGAGTAAGGAACTAAAATATTTATCTACTATGAAAGAAAACACACAATATTTCTTAGCTTACGTTCGAGAAGTAAAAACGCAAAAACACGTCTACTGGTATATAAAAATTGCCATTTTGTAATATTAGTTTCAAAAGTTTTGAGCGATATTTGACAGGTGTATGACGTCATCGATAATTTTTTAAATAGCACCTCCTACCTTTTTTTAGCATAAAGTCCCTTGAAAGAGAATTTTTGATATGCGGTTTAACCTAATTTACTGTCATAAGAAAAGAAAAAAGCCAAATGTGTGTTTTAAAATAAATTAATAAAATCATTGTCAGAGACTGTTGAGATCTTTACTCGCAATACACACAACAAAAAAATGCTTGTTCATATATATAATTCCGACCATAATTCTTCCTCTTATTTTTAAATTCCTGTTTCCATAAAAATTCGTACGTGTTGGGCATATTCTGTAAGTAGGTAGAAAAGTAAAATTAAATTTCCAAGAATATTTTATTGTAGGTACGAAGGTTCGTTATTGTGAGTATTTCTTAGTAATCTTGGAATTTTTCAACCCGAAATCTTAGAAATTTAGGTAGGTACATACCTAGTTACCTCTCGGGATGTATTTTGAATGAAGCAAATTGGTGGAAGGTTATTTCAACAGAACTTCTCTCGCCTCTGCAATACAATAAAACAAACCCAGCTTTTTCGAAAAATTATAAAATTTGATTATGCGAATTTAATTTTTTTTATGAGAACCCGGATATGTTAAAATTTTGTCCAAAAATTCTAGATGTCTAGGGTGAAAATTCTACACGGATTTACACACCACAAGTGCAGGAGTATCTAATTTTATCAAATTTAAAAAACTTTGTATTATAAATTTTGGAGATGACGTCATCCCATTGGTGGTGGAGATGATTTGCCAAATTTTAGTTAGCGTTTAACCATCTACATGATATTTCTAATATACATACAAAATATGGCAATAATCGATCCAGTAGTTTCGAAGAACACTTGTCTAATAAAAAATCGATACAGACTCCAGACAGACAGATAGACAGATAAACAGACAGACAGACAGACATACGGAAACGGGAGACCACTTTTTTCGTACTCTAGAGGTCATGACACGTCGAGAAATTAGTACTGGACATAGAATTGTTGACATAGGCCACTTATTAACAACACTAAAATCAATCAGTGTTATGGTTTAAAAAGTGTTTTCTACTACAAATGTAATATGTACGGAATATTCGGTAATTTTTGTACAGAACCTGAAAATCATATATACAAAGTCAATTATGCAGCTATTTGTGGAGTTAGATCAACGGTCGTAGGTTATTCTCAAATTTCAGAATTTTGTTCAGCTCTAGATATCCCTCAAAAACCCCAGGCGACATATCGTAAAGCCGAGGTAGAGTTCTAAAAAGCATCGAAGCACTTTTCGAAGAACAAACCAAAACGCAGGTAAAGAAGAGTACCGATTAGCTGTGAAGGCGAGGGAGGTAGATAATGACTGCGTCCCATATACTACCGTTACAATGCACTGTCTGGGGTAGGACGTATAATTGGTGCCAGAACTAAAAAAATACTTTATGTAGGAGTCAAAAACAAACTTTGTAGTTTCTGTAAAATCTATATGAAACAGAAAAAAGAAATTCCAACACATACCTGTTTTAAAAACTGGGAGCAAACATGAAAGTGTCCATGAAAGCTTCAATTATCTTAGAGGGATTTACTTTAGATACTTTTTAGGAGAATTATAGGCGACGAGGATAGTAGCGTATTAAAAAAAGTTCGGGCTGCAAAACCAAATGATGCATATTATTTTATGGAAAAAATTGAATGTAGAAATCACATACTTCGTAAGTATTGTTCCAAAATTAGAGAAATAGTTAAAACAACGAAAGCAGATATCACTATTAAAAATGTCTTTAAAAATAGTATTCTAAAATTTAGAACAGCTATTATAAGTGCTATTAAATTTAGCAAAAATGAGCCTCTTCCTTCTTTTCCAGCATATATTTGGCAATCACGAACAATGTGCAAGTTATTTTTGTTATAAAAGTGGACAGTCAAATGATATTTTATTTTCTACTTTCGCAAATGGTGTTTTATACGAACCTTACAAACAAGTTTTAAATAGAATTGCAACTTTGTCGTCTAGTTTACTTTTTGATATTGAGAACAATGCTGTGGAATGCTACAATTCTGTCGTTAATAAATTTGTGGGAGGAAAAAGAATAAGTTTTTAAGTTTCTCTGCACGAGGATCGTATCAAGGGTGATGCTTTGCTGCGGCAATAAGTTATAATAATAAGGGTACGTTCCTAATTCCGTTATTCAAAAAAAAAGAAAAAAATGGGGAGGCCAATGTGAGTATACGAAGGCGTTTGTGGAACAAAAATTGAAAAAAACAAAAACGATTAATAAAACTAAAACCTCTATTAAAAAATTGCGTATCCGAAGTCTGGATTCCGGTAAAAATAATATCGTCAACGATGAACAAACGAAAACGAAGTGTATGAAAGAAAAAAATCGGATTTATTAATAAAGCTGTCACAGAGTAACGTAAATGCTATTGAAAAAGGTACTTGTGGTCAGCGAATGTGTAGGGAATGGAGTAAAGAAAGGACAAAATGAGAGACGGAATTAACATCGCAAATACCGTTAAAAGTATTGTGCATTCCGATAAAACTTTATGAAAAAATTGCCCAAGTCTATACAATTTGCTATTGACAATGAAGAAAAGGCCAAAGAAAAATTTGAAGCTCTAACAAATTTGAAAACAATTTTTAGGAGCTTCTCCAGATGGGTTAATAAATTCTAATTCAATTGCAGAGATTAAATGTTCATATGCGGCTTGCAGTAAAAATATTAAAGAGCTATTAAAAATAAAATCATTAATTTATTGTTCAATAAATGCAGTTATTACAATTACCTAGTTTGAACCCGAACCACAACTATAGGTATGTATCAGGTATAACAGGGTCCAGTGCATATAACTAAAAGATGTATATATCCTTCTTAATGCTATTGTCAGGTACGTCAAAAGGTGGTCAAATAAGCTTAAGGTATTTAAAAGGTGCTCTATTGTGTGGGCCATAAATTACAGCTTACCGACTCAGCTAATATTTTGGGTTGCCTAACTTACCAAAATTTGCCCAAAATGCTTTGCAGTTTTTTTACAATAACTAAAAGAAGTAAAATTTTAACAGAAAACGAAGAATGGCGCCTAAACTAGAAAAAAAATCTCTATCACCTCGATATTTTTTAAAAGCACACCGAGTTATAGTTTTCGCTAAAAATCCGCTGGGGTTTTACGCACTTTATTTTTTATTTTAAAAACTGCTACGTTTTTTAAAAAATACAAGGCGCTTCCTTAAAGATTTTTATGTCATGAGCACGCACATGTATCGCCCTGCTCTTCAACTGTTAAAATAAAGGCGCAAAATGGGTTGGCGTTTTGCCTTGTCTTTGCTGTCTTTCTAAGTTATGCAACACAAAATACAAGTATATTTAATACTATTATGAATAAATGTATGGACACGTATTTTACAATTTATTATTAGTCGTGCATATTTTGAAATTACTTTGAATAATTTTTGTAGATTTGTAAACGGTAAGTGTTGATTACTGGATTCTTCGTTGCCGATCGCTAGCCTTCGCCCGCGTCCGCCAGGGGTCGCCCCGTCCGCTCCTTCGACGTCAATTTTTCGCCCGCCCAATCATGTGACATGTGATTCTCTCCCGTTTCTCTCCCACTCGCCTCGCTCCATCGCCCCCTCTCCCTCCGCCAATTGAGCGCATTAATCTGTTTACGAAATCAACGTGTGTACTCATAATATTCGCGTCCGTTATTAATAAGACGCGATCATAACAATTTTAATAGACGAAATTGTTATTCAAATGTCCCACGGCATGCGCGTTCTCCTCCTCCCGCATGGGATTGGCCAAACCGCGCATCTCGCCCGAATGACAGCCCGATCACGGGAAACGTGATTTCGGCGATCCAGTAGCGGAAAATCGAGTGTGCAGTGACAACGTCGCCACCGTCGATTGTCAGGAAAACAGCCTCAGATTGACGTTTCTCCTGTCATCAGTGTCATTCCCGTCAGTGTCGGCGTGTTCGAGCGGTAGCAGCGAGTGCGTGCAGTGTGTTGTGCGAGTGTCGCGTCGATCGATGTCTACGAGGAGCTCTTCGGCATGATGTCCCTGCTTCAGTGAAGATAAACGTAAGTGGAAGGTGGCCCTAATCGCCCCTAAACGGCACTTACTTATCTGATTAAAGGCAATTTCGCGCTCGTTGGGATCGTTTAACAGTGGAGGTCAGATTTATAGAGTGGATTAGCGGCCAATTAGCACCCCGGGGCTGCGCTGGCCGGGGCTAGACAGTCGGGGAAACGTGCTCGGAGGTGGCGGAACGGGGGCGGCTTGGGGAGGAACAGTGACGTAGCGCGAAGAAATTCACCCAAGGGGTTAGTCTTGGCGGGTCCAGGGTTTAAGCGAAGGCGGTGCCAATGCACGGGATGATGAAACTTTTCTTATCGCATTTTTGATTCTGAGAATCGTGATTCATATTTCATTTACTCTTGAGTTTTTCTGCCAACTTTTTTGGAAAAAGACAGACCTCTTCTGGCGAGAATTTTGTTCCATGTTCGAGAGAGTGCTAAATGGCAATGGCACTTTTTGGAAGTTTCAGTTTGGTTTTATATTAGCAGCGATGCGTGATAAGATATCATTTATTTCATTTGTAACTTGTGTGTTGTGTTGTTAACTATAAATCAACGACAAAAGTTTTTGAGTTTACGTTAACCTCACTTTTTTGAAAATGGCCGTTCCACTTGGACAGTTTTTGTATAGTTAAACAATGCGTAGGCATATTATCGGGATTTGTTCAGAAAGGCCGAGATTGCATTAAATTTAAACATTCTCAAGTCAGGTCAGGTCAGCTCAGACGGTTTCAAAAACCCTACGAAGAGTTAATGAAACTGGAAATATTAAGGAACGTCTAACACCTGGCAGGCCAAAACTTGCTACAGTTGATGAAAATACTCATAGTGTCCTCTTGCACGCAACAGAAAATTCCAAAACCACTTTTTTTATTAATGGAAATTTAATTTCTGAGGGATACTTGTTGCCTAGACTTAGAGAATTGTTTCCCAAATACCAAAATCAGCAGAAACTATTTGGTTTCAACAAGACGGTGTTGCACCCCATTTTGGACGTCAGGTGCGACAATACTTGAATGAAATTTTTCGTGGCAGATGGATAGGCCGAAGGGGTGCTTACTTATATCAATAGACCGACTCACATTAAAGAGTTACAGGAACGCATTCGTCCAGAAATTCTCGTTAACTCACTAACATTTTATCCCATGTTCTAAGTTTCTTGTTGTGAAAAGATGGCCATGTGTATTAAGAAACAAAGGCATAATATAAGCCCCGCCCACCCACCCTATCTCAATTCTGATGATTTTTTTTTTATTTGTCGTAAGCCGACGGGCGGAGTTTAATTGCAGAATCCTTATTTTGCTACAAGAAATAACCATGAAATATGTTCTTAAGTAATCGTCTTATGCGAAGAAAACTAATTGTACTATTTAAAAAAGGACCCCAATAGAGATCTCAATCGTGATGAATTTTGTTAATATGTTGCCTTTTTTTTCTTAATATACATAGGATTTGTGAACAACACAATATTCAAAAACATGTTTTTAAGTTATTCGTAAAGAAATAATTTTGCAGTTAAGCTCACCTCCCTGGGCTCACGGCGAAGAAAAAAATTCATCACGATAGCGATAGGGCGGGTGGGCGGGCTTACATTTTGCCTTTTTGTTTTAATATGGGTAGACTTCTTTTCACAACATAAAACTTAAAACATGTTTAAAATGGAAAATTTGTATAGGAAATATCGATTTTGCAATTGGGCTTCGCTCCATAATTGCAAATCCAAATTTCCTTGCAAAAATGTACCATTTTAACCATGTTCTAAGTTTCTTATTGTGAAAAGATGGCCATGTGTATTGAGAAACAAAGGCAAAATATAAGCCCCGCCCACCCACCCTATCTCAATTCTGATGATTTCTTTTTTATTTGTCGTAAGCCGAGGGGCGGAGTTTAATTGTAGAATCCTTATTTTGCTACGAGAAATAACCATGAAATATGTTCTTAAGTAATCGTCTTATGCGAAGAAAGCTAATTGTATTATTTAAAAAAGGACCCCAATAGAGATCTCAATCGTGATGAATTTTTTATTCGTTCTCAAACCCAAGAGCGAACCCTAATTGCAAAATCCATATTTCCTTACAAAAATGTACCATTTTCAATGTGTTTCAAGTTTTCAGAATAAAAAAAAAATCACAATTGAGATGGGGTGGGTGGGCGGGGTTAATATGTTGCCTTTTTTTCTTAATATACATAGGATTTTTGAACAACACAATACTCAAAAACATGTTTTTAAGTTCCTCGTAAAGAAATAATTTTGCAGTTAAGCTCACCTCCCTGGATTCACGGCGAATAAAAAAAATCATCACAATAGAGACAGGGCGGGTGGGCGGGCTTACATTTTGCCTTTTTATTCTAATATGTATAGACTTCTTTTCACAATATGAAACTTAAAACATGTTTAATATGAAAAAGTTGTAAAGGAAATATCGATTTTGCAAATTGGGCTCCGCTCTGTAATTGCAAAATCCAAATTGCCTTGCAAAAATGTACCATTTTGACCATGTTCTAAGTTTCTTGTTGTGCAAAGATGGCCATGTGTAGTAAGAAACAAAGGCATAGTATAAGTCCCACCCACCCACCCTATCTCAATTCTGATGATTTTTTTTTATTTGTCGTAAGCCGAGGGGCGGAGTTTAATTGTAGAATCCTTATTTTGCTACAAGAAATAACAATGAAATATGTTCTTAAGTAATCGTCTTATGCGAAGAAAACTAATTGTATTATTTAAAAAAGGACCCCAATAGAGATCTCAATCGCGATGAATTTTTTATTCGTTTTCAGACCTAAGGGCGGAGCCTAATTGCAAAATCCATATTTCCTTACAAAAATTTACCATTTTCAATGTGTTTGAAGTTTTCAGAATAAAAAAAAAATCACAATTGAGATGGGGTGGGTGGGCGGGGTTAAAATGTTGCCTTTTTTTCTTAATATACATAGGATTTTTGAACAACACAATTCTCAAAAACATGTTTTTAAGTTCCTCGTAAAGAAATAATTTTGAAATTAAGCTTACCTCCTTGGATTCACGGCGAATAAAAAAATTCATCACAATAGCGATAGGGCGGGTGGGCGGGCTTACATTTTGCCTTTTTTTTTAATATGTGTAGACTTCTTTTCACAACATGAAACTTAAAACATGTTTAATATGAAAAATTGGTATAAGGAAATATCGGTTTTGAAATTGGACTCCGTTCCATAATTGCAAAATCCAAATTTCCTTGCAAAAATGTACCATTTTAACCATGTTCTAAGTTTCTTGTTGTGAAAATATGGCCATGTGTATTAAGAAACAAAGGCATAATATAAGCCCCGCCCACCCACCCTATCTCAATTCTGATGATTTTTTTTTATTTGTCGTAAGCCGAGGGGCGGAGTTTAATTGTAGAATCCTTATTTTGCTACGAGAAATAACCATGTGAAATATGTTCTTACCTAATCATGTTATGCGAAGAAAACTAATTGTATCATTTAAAAAAAAAACCAAAAGAGATGTCAATCGTGATGAATTTTTCATTCGTTGTCAAATCCAAGAGCGAAGCCTAATTGCAAAATCGATATTTCCCTGTGCAAATTTACGACTTTCCATGTGTGTCAAGTTTTTTAGAAAAAAAAATAAATATCACAATTGAGATGGGGTGATGGGCGATGTTAATATGTTGCCTTTTTTTTCTTAATATACATAGGATTTTTGAACAACACAATACTCAAAAACATGTTTTTATTTAAGTTCCTCGTAAAGAAATAATTTTGTAGTTAAGCTCACCTCCCTGGGCTCACGGCGAATAAAAAAATTAATCACAATAGCGATAGGGCGGGTGGGCGGGCTTACATTTTGTCTTTTTATTCTAATATGTGTAGACTTCTTGTCACAACATGAAACTTAAAACATGTTTAAAATGGAAAATTTGTATAGGAAATATCGATTTTGCAATTGGGCTCCGTTCCATAATTGCAAAAATCCAAATCTCCTTGCAAAAATGTACCATTTTAATCATGTTCTAAGTTTCTTGTTGTGAAAAGATGGCCATGTGTATTAAGAAACAAAGGCAAAATATAAGCCCCACCCACCCGCCCTATCTCAATTCTGATGATTTTTTTTTTATTTGTCGTAAGCCGAGGGGCGGAGTTTAATTGTAGAATCCTTATTTTGCTACGAGAAATAACCATGAAATATGTTCTTAAGTAATCGTGTTATGCGAAGAAAACTAATTGTATCATTTAAAAAAGAAAACCAATAGAGATCTCAATCGTGATGAATTTTTCATTCGTTGTCAAACCCAAGAGCGAAGCCTAATTGCAAATCACGTATTTCCTTACAAAAAATTATCATTTTCAATGTGTTTCAAGTTTTTTAGAATAAAAAAAAATATCACAATTGAGATGGGGTGGGTGGGCGGGGTTAATATGTTGCCCTTTTTTTCTTGATATACATAGGATTTTTGAACAACACAATACTCAAAAACATGTTTTTAGTTCCTCGTAAAGAACTAATTTTGCAGTTAAGCTCACCTCTCTTGATTCACGGCAAATATAAAAATTCATCACAATAGCAACAGGGCGGGTGGGCGGGCTTACATTTTGCCTATTTGTTTTAATATGGGTAGACTTCTTTTCACAACATGAAACTTAAAACATGTTTAATATGAAAAATTGGTATAAGGAAATATCGGTTTTGAAATTGGGGTCCGTTCCATAATTGCAAAATCCAAATTTCCTTGCAAAAATGTACCATTTTAACCATGTTCTAAGTTTCTTGTGAAAAGATGGCCATGTGTATTAAGAAACAAAGGCATAATGTAAGCCCCGCCCACCCACCCTGTCTCAATTCTGATGATTTTTTTTTTATTTGTCGTAAGCCGAGGGACGGAGTTTTTAATTGTAGAATCCTTATTTTGCTACAAGAAATAACCATCAAATGTGTTCTTAAGTAATCGTCTTATGCGAAGAAAACTAATTGTATTATTTAAAAAAGGACCCCAATAGAGATCTCAATCGTGATGAATTTTTCATTCGTTGTCAAACCCAAGAGCGAAGCCTAATTGCAAAATCCATATTTCCTTACAAAAATTTACCATTTTCAATGTGTTTCAAGTTTTTTAGAATAAAAAAAATATCACAATTAAGATGGGGTGGGTGGGCGGGGTTAATATGTTGCCTTTTTTCTTAATATACATAGGATTTTTGAACAACACAGTACTCAAAAACATGTTTTTAAGTTCCTCGTAAAGAAATAATTTTGCAGTTACGCTCACCTCCCTGGATTCACGGCGAATAAAAAAATTCATCACAATAGCGACAGGGCGGGTGGGCGGGCTTACATTTTGCCTTTTTATTCTAATATGTATAGACTTCTTTTCACAATATGAAACTTAAAACATGTTTAATATGAAAAATTTGTAAAGGAAATATCGATTTTGCAAATTGGGCTCCGCTCTATAATTGCAAAATCCAAATTTCCTTGCAAAAATGTACCATTTTGACCATGTTCTAAGTTTCTTGTTGTGAAAAGATGGCAATGTGTAGTAAGAAACAAAGGAAAAATGTAAGCCCCGCCCACCCATCCTATCTCAATTCTGATGATTTTTTTTTTTATTTGTCGTAAGCCGAGGGGCGGAGTTTAATTGTAGAATCCTTATTTTGCTACGAGAAATAACCATGAAATATGTTCTTAAGTAATCGTCTTATGCGAAGAAAACTAATTGTATTATTTAAAAAAGGACCCCAATAGAGATCTCAATCGTGATGAATTTTTTATTCGTTCTCAAACCCAAGAGCGAACCCTAATTGCAAAATCCATATTTCCTTACAAAAATGTACCATTTTCAATGTGTTTGAAGTTTTCAGAATAAAAAAAAAATCACAATTGAGATGGGGTGGGTGGGCGGGGTTAATATGTTGCCTTTTTTTCTTAATATACATAGGATTTTTGAACAACACAATTCTCAAAAACATGTTTTTAAGTTCCTCGTAAAGAAATAATTTTGAAATTAAGCTTACCTCCCTGGATTCACGGCGAATAAAAAAATTCATCATAATAGCGATAGGGCGGGTGGGCGGGCTTACATTTTGCCTTTTTTTTTAATATGTGTAGACTTCTTTTCACAACATGAAACTTAAAACATGTTTAAAATGAAAAATTTGTAAAGGAAATATCGATTTTGCAATTTGGCTCCGCTCCATAATTGCAAAATCCAAATTTCCTTGCAAAAATGTACCATTTTGACCATGTTCTAAGTTTCTTGTTTTGAAAAGATGGCCATGTGTAGTAAGAAACAAAGGAAAAATGTAAGCCCCGCCCACCCACCCTATCTCAATTCTGATGATTTTTTTTTATTTGTCGCAAGCCGAGGGGCGGAGTTTAATTGTAGAATCCTTATTTTGCTACGAGAAATAACCATGTGAAATATGTTCTTACCTAGTCATGTTATGCGAAGAAAACTAATTGTATTAATTAAAAAAGAAAACCAATCGTGATGAATTTTTGATTCGTTGGCAAACCGAGGGACGGAGCTTAATTGGAAAATCGATATTTCTCTATATAAATTTAGCACTTTAGACATGTTTTAAGTTTTTGTTGTCGAAATAAATCTACATCTATTATGAAAGAAAGGCAAAATGTTGCCCCGCCCACCCGCCCTATGTCAATTGTAATGATTTTTTTTAATCGTCGAGAGCCAAAGGAGCGGCATTTAATTGCAAAATCCGTATTATTTTGCTACAAGAAATTACCATGTAAGACATGTTTTTGACTATCGTGTTATTCAAAGAACACTATGTATATTAAGAAAAAATTAAAACCAAAAATTAGGCACCACCCACACCCGCCCCGATCTCAATTCTCAATTGTGATGAATTTTTCGTTCGTTGTGAGATCGAGGGGCGGGGCTGAATTGCAAGATTTTTCTACAAGAATTTACCATTTTAAACATGTTTTACAAAAGTTACAAAAATTGCCAAACTTGCTAATAAAAAGTAATTGTGTTAATAAATTCATCACAATTGATACAGAAAATAAATCAATTTTTACCACAACAATATTACAGGGTGCCATTAAAAAAAATTTTAATGTCGTAGAGTACTCGGAAAAATAAGGCAGCTATGGGCTTCAGTTTTTTTTTTCTCACACACGGTATAAAAACACTATAAAAGCAAAAAAAAAACATTTATTTTCTTACACTGTGACAATTTTTCGATTTTTCAATTTCTAGATATTTTTTTAAATCGTCAGTTTTTTCACATTTTCGCTTTCTAATTTTCTATTTTTCAGCCCTCGCCTTCAAATTTTTATTTTTGTAATTTTTCAATCTCACAATTTATAATTTGCAATTTTTCACTTATTCATTTCTGCATTTCTTCGATTTGCAGTTTCTCAGTTTTTCAGTTTTTCGAATGTTCAAATACATAGAATTATATTGATGTAGATTTTTGTAAATCGAAAAACGAAAAAATCAAAAATTGGAAAATCTAAAAATTGGTAAATTTAAAAATCGTAAAAGCGACAAAACCAAAAATTAAAAAGTCGAAAAGTTGAAAATTTAAAAGCGACTCAAAATCGAAAAATTTTAAATTTAAAAATAAAAAATTCAAACGTTAAGAGAATTAAAAATTATAAATCTAAAACTCGAAATTATGAAAAATCGTAAAATTGCAAATCTCGAGAATTTTGCAGTTTATCGATTCTCAGATTTTTCGTTTTCCAATTTTCCGACTTTTCTAATTTTCTGTTTTTTCATTTTTGAATTTTTCGGTTTTTCAAATTTCCTATTTTTGCAATTTTTTGATTTTTTGTTTTCGATTTTAAATTTTTTGAGTTTTAATTTTTGCTGTTCTCCTTTTCGGTTTTTCATTTTCTTGATTTTTATTTTTTAATTTTTCAAAAAAAAATCAAATCAATCAAAAAGTTGAAAAACTGGAAAATTAAAAAAATCGGAAAATTGCAAAATCATAAAACTGACGAAACGAAAAATTGAAAAATCGGAGAATGGAAAAATTCAAAATTTGACAAACCTAAAAATCGAAAAATTTGACATTGAAAAATTGTAAAATTTAAAACTGATAACTTGAAATACTGCAAAGTAAAATTATAAATCCCGAAAATTGCAAAACAAAAATGGAAATAATGAAATCCGAAACATGGAATAGTTGAAAAACCGTTAATCCAAAAACTGGAGAATTTTGCAATTTATCAAATCTTAGATTTTTCATTTTTCAATTTTCCAACTTTTCGAATTGTCTGTTTTTTTTTTCAATTTTCCGGTTTTTCGAATTTCCGATTTTTTTTGTTATGAAATTATATATATGAAATGTTTTCGATTTTAAATTTATTCAGTTTTAATTTTTGCTGTTCTCGTTTTTGGTTTTTCATTTTCTTCACTTTAATTTTTTAACTTTTCAAAAAAATAAACAAACTGTAATTTTGAAAAATTCAAAGTTCGTTGGCAAAGTTAAACAATCGAAAAATTGGAAAATCTGAAAATCGATAAATTGAAAAATCAAAAAATTGAAAAACCAATATGTGAGAGAATTGAAAAATTCAAAAGTTGAAACATCTAAAAATCGAAAAATTGCCAAAGTTGAAACATCTGGAAATTTGAAAAACTGCAATATTTACAACTGAAAACTCGAAATACTACAAATGAAAAAATTATAAAACCGAAAAATTGCACAATATAAATGGGAATAATGAAATTCGAAAAATTGAATAGTTGAAAAACTGTAAATTCAAAAACTGGAGAATTTTGCAATTTATTGATTCTTAGGTTTTTCACTTTTCGATTTTCCAACTTTTCGAATTTTCTGTATTTTCATTTTTCAATTTTTACGTGTTTCAAATTGGCGATTTTTGAAATTTTGCAATTTTTTGATTTTACAAACTTTTGATTAGAAATTTTTCGAGTTTTGGTTTTTCAAAAAAAATTAAACTGTAATTTTGACAAATTCAAAGTTCGCAAAGGTAAAGCATCGAAAAATTGGAAAATATGAAAATCGGAGAATTCTAAAGTTGAAAAACATAAAACTCAAAAAATTGCAAAAGTTGAAAAATCGGAAAATCGAAAACTTTGACATTGAAAAATTGGGAAATTTGGAAAACTTATATTTAAAACTAAAAAGTCGAACTACTACAAATGAAAAAATTATAAAACCGAAAATTGCAAAATATAAATGGGAATAATCAAATTCGAAAAATGAGAAATTTATAGATTCTTAGATTTTTTAATTTTCAATTTTCCAACTTTTCGAATTTTCTGTATTTTCATTTTTCTATTTTTACGTGTTTCAAATGCCGAATTTTTTTATTTTGAAAATTTGCAATTTTCTGATTTTAACCAAATTTGCGATTTGAAATTTTTGGATTTTTAATTTAACAAAAAAAATCAAACTGTAAATTTGGGAAAATTCGAAGTTCGCAAAGGAAAAAAATTGAAAAATTGGAAAATCTGAAAATTGAAACCTGTAACTGAAAATCGAAGAATTGAAAAATTCAAAAGTTGAAAAAACGAAAAAATTGACATTGCACTTTTTAAAACTGTAAACTCGTAATACTGCAAATGAAAACATTATAAATCCGAAAAATTGCAAAATAAAAATGGAAATAATGAAATCCGAAAAATGGAATAGTTGAAAAACCGTTAATCCAAAAACTGGAGAATGTTGAAATTTTTTATTTTCCATGTTTTCAATTTTAAATTTTTTGAGTTTTAATTTTTGCTGTTCTCGTTTTTGGTTTTTCATTTTCTTGATATACATATTTAGTTATTAATTTTTCAAAAAAAAAAAAATGAAACAAAAATTTTGAAAAATTCTACGTTCCCAAAGTTTAAAAACCGGAAAATCTGAAAATCGAAAAATTGAAAAATCAGAAAGCTGAAATCCCTAAAAATCGAGAAAATTGACAGAAAATTTGAAAAAATGCAATATTTACGAAATACTGCAAATCAAAAAATTATAAAACGGAAAAATTGTTCTTTTCCGTCTGTGTTGATCAAAAACGCTACTTTTATTAGGTCTTTTGCCTTCTCTATAAAACAAATACGTAGATTTCGGCTCGCCGTCTACCAACGTATCCAATTAAAATCAACACCCGCCGACTTAACAAAAATATTGACCGCCACAGTCTGATAACCTAGACAAACACAATATACTTAAGCCAAGCAATAAAGCAAATCCCTGATAGTGATGTAATTTCTTTTCATTACGTAACTAATCATTTCAAATCAGGCCCTATCGTCCACGAACACGAACAGATTCTACTGCTCAATCTAGGGCACAGAGCGCTTTTGGAAATTTCCGGTTCTAAGACATTTTTTTGTCCTAGGACATTTGGTTTATTAGAGAGAAAGTGTACAATAGGCTAATAAATTTGCTAATAAAAGATGTACTAGTATGTACGAAACCATCTGGTCTTTTATCCCACTTGCTTTTTATTTGTGGGTTCTGATAATGGACGGGCACACAGGTGTTGAAAAAATCAGACATAACAGTGAATGCGGAAGTGGAAATCGAACGTGGGCTGTATTTTAAAACTTAGATATCATAACGTTATTAGTTATTTGTCTCTCTTGAAATAATAAAAAAATTGGACCGTCGTTTCTGAGAAAACTGAAAACATGTTTAAATCGGTTCGTACGTACATTATTTTTGGACACCTGTACGCGGTCGTAAAAACTAATACTATTTTTCTGAGCTTCGACTTCAAAGCTGGCTTTTTAATAAACATTTACTTATTGGTGGGGTGTTGGTCACAACTTTCAAAAACTTCGCCATGTGGACTCTAAAACCCATGTGCAATTTTTTTTTTTGCGATAACCCGCACGAGTGAGGTTAAAAATATCGATACATTATTAAACTTCGGATAACCTCATCGAGGCAATAAAGGAAATTTACAGAGAGACATATAAAAAGCTCCGTAGTGCTCTGGAAATGCATGTTTCTTGTTTAGTTCGAGTGCTGTTTACATATTGAAACTGAATAATATAATATAATATCGTAAATGATATTTTCGGCTGCCAAAACTTCGGATGTACTTGAATCTTTTTTTGATTTAGAAATTTTCCCTATTCTTAATAATTGTTTCTTACTATTATTGTATTAACCGTCTTAGCCTATCTGTACTAACTTTCATATAGGTACGTCAATATACAGGGTGTTCATTTTATCTGTTCACGTTTTTCAATTTTTGACTTTTCAATTTCATAATTTTACAAAATATCGATTTTCAGATTTTTCAATTTTTCGATTTTTTAACTTTGCGAACTTTGAATTTTTTTAAATTACAGTTTGATTTTTTTTTGAACAATTAAAAAATAATATTTATGAAAATGAAAAACCAAAAACGAGAACAGCAGAAATTCAAACTCGAAAAATTTAAAATCGAAAATTTGGAAAATCAAAAAATTGCAATTATATTTCACAATTAAAAACATCGGAAACTCGAAAAACCGAAAAATTGAAAAATGAAAATCTAAGAATTGCAAAATTCTCCAGTTTTTGAATTTATGCTTTTTCAACTATTCCATTTTTCGGATTTCATTATTTCCATTTTTATTTTGCAATTTTTCGGATTTATAATTTTTTGATTTGCAGTATTACGAGTTTTCAGTTTTAAAAAGTGCAGTTTCTCAAATTTCTCAATTTTTCAATGTCAGTTTTTTCGTTTTTTCAACTTTTGAATTTTTCGGTTTTTAGGATTTTTAACTTTTGAATTTTTCAATTCTCCGATTTTCAGTTATCGGTGTTTCAATTTTCAGATTTTCCAATTTTTCATTTTTTTTACTTTGCGAACTTTTAATTTTTCCAAATTTACAGTTTGATTTTTTTTGAAAAATTAAAGCTCCAAAAATTTCAAATCGAAAATTTGGAAAATCAGAAAATTGCAACATTTCAAAATAAAAAAATTCGGCACACGTAAAAATTGAAAAATGAAAATACAGAAAATTCGAAAAGTTGGAAAATCTAAGAATCAATAAATTACAAAATTCTCCATTTTTTGAATTTACGGTTTTTCAACTATTCAATTTTTCGAATTTGATTATTCCCATTTATATTTTGCAATTTTCGGTTTTATAATTTTTTCATTTCTAGTAATTCGACTTTTTAGTTTTAAATATCAGTTTTCCAAATTTCCCAATTTTTCAATGTAAAATTTTTCGATTTTCCGATTTTGCAACTTTTGCAATTTTTTGAGTTTTATGTTTTTCAACTTTTGAACTCTCCGATTTTTCAATTTTTCGTTTTTTGAACTTCTTAATTTTGCAATTTTCCGGTTTTTAAAATTTTCAGTTATCGGTTTTTCAATTTTTTGATTTTTCAATTTTATAATTTCACAAATTATCGATTTTCAGATTTTCCAATTTTTCGATGTTTTAACTTTGCGAACTTTTAATTTGTCAAAATTACAGTTTAACTTTTTTTGAAAAAACAAAACTCGAAAAATTTCTAATCAAAAGTTTGGAAAATCAAAAAATTGCAAAATTTCAAAATTAAAAAAAATCGACAATTTGAAACACGTAAAAATTGAAAAATGAAAATACAGAAAATTCGAAAAGTTGGTAAATAGAAAATTGAAAAATCTAAGAATCAATAAATTACAAAATTCTCCATTTTTTTAATTTACGGTTTTTCAACTATTCCATTTTTCGAATTTGATTATTTCCATTTACATTTTGCAATTTTCGATTTTATAATTTTTTGATTTGCAGTATTACGAGTTTTCAGTTTTAAAAATCGCAGTTTTTCAAATTTCTCAATTTTTCAATGTCAATTTTTTAGTTTTTTCAACATTTGAATCTTTCGATTTTTAAGTTTTTTAAATTTTGAATTTTTCGATTCTCCGAGTTTATCTGTGTTTCAATTTTTTGATTTTTCAGTTTTTATAATTTAGAAATTAGCGATTTTCAGATTTTCCAATTTTTCAATTTTTTTTCTTTGCGAACTTTGAATTTTTCCAAATTTACGGTTTGATTTTTTTTGAAAAATTAAAACTCGAAAAATTTCAAATCGAAAATTTGGAAAATCAGAAAATTGCAAAATTTCAAAATAAAAAAATTCGGCATTTGAAACACGTGAAAATTGAAAAATGAAAATACAGAAAATTCGAAAAGTTGGAAAATTGAAAATTAAAAAATCCAAGAATCAATAAATTACAAAATTCTCCATTTTTTGAATTTACGGTTTTTCAACTATTCCATTTTTCGAATTTGATTATTTCCCATTTATATTTTGCAATTTTCGATTTTATAATTTTTTCAATTGTAGTGATTCGACTTTTTAGTTTTAAATATCAGTTTTCCAAATTTCCCAATTTTTCAGTGTCAAATTTTTCGATTTTCCGAATTTTCAACTTTTGCAATTTTTTTAATTTTATGTTTTTCAACTTTTGAATTCTCCTATTTTTAAGTTTTTCGTTTTTTGAACTTCTTAATTTTGCAATTTTCGGATTTTTAAAATTTTCGGTTCAATTTTTTGACTTTTAAATTTTTATAATTTTACAAATTCTCGATTTTCATATTTTCCAATTTTTCGATGTTTTAACTTTGAATTTGTCAAAATTACAGTTTAATTTTTTTTGAAAAATCAAAACTCAAAAAATTTCTAATCAAAAGTTAGGAAAATAAAAAAATTGCAAAATTTCAAAATTAAAAAAATCGCCAATTTGAAACACGTAAAAATTGAAAAATGAAAATACAGAAAATTCGAAAAGTTGGTAAATAGAAAATTGAAAAATCTAAGAATCAATAAATTACAAAATTCTCCATTTTTTTAATTTACGATTTTTCAACTATTCCATTTTTCGAATTTGATTATTTCCATTTATATTTTGCAATTTTCGATTTTATAATTTTTTGATTTGCAGTATTACGAGTTTTCAGTTTTAAAAATCGCAGTTTTTCAAATTTCTCAATTTTTCAATGTCAATTTTTTAGTTTTTTCAACATTTGAATCTTTCGATTTTTAAGTTTTTTAAATTTTGAATTTTTCGATTCTCCGAATTAATTATCTTAATTTATCTTAATTTATCTTAATTATCTGTGTTTCAATTTTTTGATTTTTCAGTTTTTATAATTTAGAAATTAGCGATTTTCAGATTTTCCAATTTTTCAATTTTTTTTCTTTGCGAACTTTGAATTTTTCCAAATTTACGGTTTGATTTTTTTTGAAAAATTAAAACTCGAAAAATTTCAAATCGAAAATTTGGAAAATCAGAAAATTGCAAAATTTCAAAATAAAAAAATTCGGCATTTGAAACACGTGAAAATTGAAAAATGAAAATACAGAAAATTCGAAAAGTTGGAAAATTGAAAATTAAAAAATCCAAGAATCAATAAATTACAAAATTCTCCATTTTTTGAATTTACGGTTTTTCAACTATTCCATTTTTCGAATTTGATTATTTCCCATTTATATTTTGCAATTTTCGATTTTATAATTTTTTCAATTGTAGTGATTCGACTTTTTAGTTTTAAATATCAGTTTTCCAAATTTCCCAATTTTTCAGTGTCAAATTTTTCGATTTTCCGAATTTTCAACTTTTGCAATTTTTTGAGTTTTATGTTTTTCAACTTTTGAATTCTCCTATTTTTAAGTTTTTCGTTTTTTGAACTTCTTAATTTTGCAATTTTCGGATTTTTAAAATTTTCGGTTCAATTTTTTGACTTTTAAATTTTTATAATTTTACAAATTCTCGATTTTCATATTTTCCAATTTTTCGATGTTTTAACTTTGAATTTGTCAAAATTACAGTTTAATTTTTTTTGAAAAATCAAAACTCAAAAAATTTCTAATCAAAAGTTAGGAAAATAAAAAAATTGCAAAATTTCAAAATTAAAAAAATCGCCAATTTGAAACACGTAAAAATTGAAAAAAAACCCAGAAAATTCGAAAAGTTGGAAAATCGAAAAGTGAAAAATCTCGATTTTTTGGTGTTTCAACTTTTGAATTTTTCAATTCCCCGATTTTTCAACTTCTCGCTTATCGGTTTTTCAATTTTTTGATTTTTCAATTTTATAATTTTACAATTTATCGATTTTCAGATTTTCCAATTTTTCGATTTTTTAACTTTGCCAGCGAACTTTGAATTTTTCAAAATTACGGTTTGTTTATTTTTTTGAAAAGTTAAAAAATTAAAATCAAGAAAATGATAAACCAAAAACGAGAACAACAAAAATTAAAACTCAAAAAACTTTAAATTGAAAATTTGGAAAGTCAATAAATTGCACAATTTCAAAATTAAAACAATCGGAAATTTGAAAAACCGAATAATTGAAAAATGAAAAATAGAAAATTCGAAAAGTTGGAAAATTGAAAAAAGAAAAATCTAAAATTGGATAAATTGCAAAATTTTCTAGTTTTTTAATTCAACCATTCCATTTTCCGAATTTTATTTTTTCCAGTTATATTTGGCAATTATTCTATTTTAGAATTTTTTGTGCATTATTGGGAGTTTTCACTTTTTCAAATGTTCCAATTTTTCAATCGCAAATTTTTCGATTTTTCAGCATTTGAATTTTTCAGTTGTCGGTTTTTCAATTTTTTTATTTTTTAATTTTGCGAACTTTGATTTTTTCTGTGAAAAATAAAAAATTAAAAATCAAGAAAACGAAAAACCTAAAACGAGAAGAGCAAAAATTAAAACTCGAAGAATTTAAAATCCAAAATTTCAAAATTAAAAAATTTGAAAAACTGAAAAATTAAAAAAATGAAAAGTTGGAAAAATGAAAACTCTAAGAATTGATAAATTGCAAAATTCTCCAGTTTTTGAATTCCATTTTTATTTTGCAATTAAATTTTCGGTTTTATAATTTTTTGATTTGCAGAATTTCGAGTTTTCAGTTTTAAATATTGCAGCTTTTCAAATTTTTCAGTGTCAAATTTCCCCATTTTTCAATTTTTCGTTTTGTCAACTGTATGATTTTGCAATTTTCCGATTTTTTGAATTTTTCAGTTATCGGTTTTCCAATTTTTTGACTTTTAAATTTTTATAATTTTACAAATTATCGATTTTCATATTTTCCAATTTTTCGATGTTTTAACTTTGAATTTGTCAAAATTACAGTTTAATTTTTTTTGAAAAATCAAAACTCGAAAAATTTCTAATCAAAAGATTGGAAAATCAAAAAATTGAAAAATGAAAATACAGAAAATTTGAAAAGTTGGAAAATCGAAAAGTGAGAAACCTAAGAATCAATAAATTGCAAAATTCTCCAGTTTTTGAATTTACAGTTTTTCAAATATTCCATTTTTCGAATTTCATTATTCCCATTTATATTGTGCAATTTTTCGGTTTTATAATTTTTTCATTTGTAGTATTTCGAGTTTTCAGTTGTAAATATTACAGTTTTTCAAATTTCCAGATTTTCGGATTTTTCAATTTTTCGATTTTTTAACTTTGCCAGCGAACTTTGAATTTTTCAAAATTACAGTTTGTTTATTTTTTTGAAAAGTTAAAAAATAAAGTCAAGAAAATGAAAAACCAAAAACGAGAACAGCAAAATTAAAACTCAAAAAACTTAAAATTGAAAATTTGGAAAGTCAATAAATTGCACAATTTCAAAATTAAAACAATCGGAAATTTGAAAAACCGAATAATTGAAAAATGAAAAATAGAAAATTTGAAAGTTGGAAAATTGAAAAAAAAAAAAATTTGCAAAATTTTCTAGTTTTTTAATTCAACTATTCCATTTTCCGAATTTTATTTTTCCAGTTATATTTGGCAATTATTCGGTTTTAGAATTTTTTGATTTGCAGTATTGGGAGTTTTCAGTTTTAAATTTCAGTTTTTCAAATTTCCCAATTTTTCAATGGCAAATTTTTCGATTTTTCACCATTTGAATTTTTCAGTTGTCGGTTTTTCAATTTTTTGAATTTTTAATTTTGCGAACTTTGATTTTTTCTGCGAAAAATAAAAAATTAAAAATCAAGAAAATGAAAAACCTAAAACGAGAAGAGCAAAAATTAAAACTCCAAGAATTTTAAATACAAAATTTCAAAATTAAAAAATTTGAAAAACTGAAAAATTAAAAAAATTCAAAATTTGAAAAGTTGGAAAGTTGAAAAATGAAAACTCTAAGAATCGATAAATTGCAAAATTCTCCAGTTTTTGAATGCCATTTTTATTTTGCAATTAATTTTCCGGTTTTATAATTTTTTGATTTGCAGAATTTCGAGTTTTCAGTTTTAAATATTGCAGCTTTTCAAATTTTTCAGTGTTAAATTTCCCGATTTTTCAATTTTTCGTTTTGTCAACTGTATGATTTTGCAATTTTCCAATTTTTTGAATTTTTCAGTCATCAGTTTTTTAATTTTCTGACTTTTCAATTTTATAATTTCACAAATGACCGATTTGCAGATTTTCCTTTTTCGATTTTTTAACTTTATCAAGAAAATGAAAACCAAAATCGAGAACAGCAACAATTAAAATTCGAAAAATTTAAAATTGAAAATTTGGAGAGTCAAAAAATTGCAATTTCAGTTTTTTAGTCGGCTTTAAATTTTCAACTTTTTAATTTCTGTTTTTTTCAATTTTACGATTTTGGAATTTACCGAGTTTTTTATTTTCCAATTTTGATTTTTTCGTTTTTGTAGTAGAAAATTAGAAGCAACAAATTGGAAAAACGACAAATTAAAATAATCTAGAAATCGAAAAACTTAAAAAATATCACAGTGTAATAAAATAAAGGTTTTTGTTTGCTTTTATACTGTTGTTATACCATGTGTTCGAAAAAAAAACTTAATTAACACAATTATTTGCATATACAAGTTACCTCATGCCAAAATTTTTATTATCAAAGGAAATATCTTGACCGGCGCTCAACAGAGCATCGAAGGTGTGCGGCAAGGCCGCGTTTTGGTCTTAGCATTATTCACAATTCTAGTGGGTGACATTATAAAACTAGTAGTAATCCTGATAATGGTGATGACAATGACTTTACTGACGACCTAGTTTTTCTGGTAAATACAGAACACGAGTCAATACGAAATGTAGAACCTTGAAATTAAAGAACACGATATTATTTCGAGGAAAAAATCGTGTCGATAAAGAAAAATCAAGTCAAAATGATAAAAATCTCGATTTAATTCACACAAGAGAAAAACAGAGGTAATTTATTGGTAAAAAGTGTCAAAGAAAACGAGATTAAGCGCCCATAAAGCAAGCTACCTGCAAATATTTACATCCAGATGTGCAACTCGGACAGATAATAACACAATTGGACATTTAAAGTACCGGAACAGTAAAACTTTTTATTTTATGGTTAACATTAAAGCATTGTTGAACTAACAACCCTTTTTATGATTTATTAGGCAAACCATGAACATAATGTTTACTTTTTTTTGCAATCCATGGCGCAATATTTAAAGAAATCTTTTATTAAGAGGTGTATTTATTGCCGTAAATCATATCCAAACAGCCGATCTAAAAACAGATGAGGCAGCTATTTGGTTATGATTATACACAGATTAGATAACTTTTCCCTTATAAATTATTAAAATAGTTGTGTACGTTTCCGGATAATGATAAGTTTTAGGGTTTTTAGATACGCGTTCGTCAGTCATTACTTTGACGACTTTTTTTATAAAACGAATCCTCTTATCTACGTTTTTATTACTTAATTAGTGTGCTCCTAGAAGAATAATGATAATCAGATGTCGTAAAATAGACACTTGCTGGAATCCACAATTTTCGAAGAATTCTTGTGTTAAATCTTGTGTTACAGGGGAATTTCGTGTTGTAATACGTGACGTGACCAACATCACATTCTAAATCTCTAGTTATTAATTGAGTTCATAGCAGCTCTCAAAATGCAAATAGTACGTAAAATGACGGGAATTATTCACGTCATGTGACAGTGACTGATGCAGCGGTGTCTGTTTAATTTCAATATTAATATAGATATAATGCATTAAATGGTGTCGATAAAACTGTTATGGCTAATAAAGTCGGGTTATGTTACAGCGCCATTCTTTTTTGTTTACCGTGTACATGGCGTTGAAAAGGTTACAGATTCGGTAAAACTAAACAAGATTGCGTAACCTTTGTTAAATCGGTACAAATAAACACATAATTCTAGACAAAGTAAAGGTTAATAAGTGGTATTAAGGTGACAATTGCTCTAATTGGCGAACGTCGCTGCGCTGGAGAAAAAAGGCGCGGACGGTTTTTCGTGGATTTCTATTGCTGCTAATGGAACAAAAGCAACACATGACTTGTTGAATATCGATCGTCGGAACTAAATTCCCAGAGGGTTCACCGAGGGTCAACACCCCGACTGCACCTGCGAACTTTTCGATTTTCAGACGCTTTTCTTTGGGGTTTTATCGGTGAGAGTGGGGAAAGGGTAGAGACGTTTAGTGCTTTAGCGGCACTTCGGGCTTGATGTAGAGGTGACATTAATTGATAATTTGAGTTGTGACGTCACTGGGAAACTAAGTGAGTTTCGTCGGGTCTGCCGTCGACTCCGTTTTCCGTAAAGTTGGTTCAATATATTTAGACAGGTCTATCCTATGGGAAAATCAAGAAAGTAAGAGTGCTATCTGTTTGGCGATAATAAAGTACTGATAAATGTTACAAAATTGAACTGTCATTGTAATTTTTTACGTTAACGTCGTAAATGGAAATAATTTATAGGGGTTTTAAGAAATTGGCAAAAATGAAGATTAAGAAATAGTGCAATGTTATCATTATCAAACATGTGACGGGTTTTTAAGGAATAATAATAATGATAATAATATTTTTTTCTGCCTAAAGTTTACAAGTGACATTATTTTTGGTGACACTGGTCTTCATTAATGCCTAAATTTTTTCTATAATTTCATTGTCGAAATCAAGAAAATAAATTATTTCGGTAATTTTCGATAATCTTCACGGAAACGTCAAAAATTTCATACAAGGAGTTTCATTGTGGAGACCAAAATCTCCAAAAAATCTCTTTAGGTAATTTTTGAAGATGGTCGAAAAATTGTTGAAATATCCATTAATAAACATTGACTTTTCGAAAAAATTGTCTGAAAATCCACAAAATATTCTGGGAGCACCTAGACGCTAATAAGTCGAAATATTCATAATAATGGAGTATTGAAAAATTTCCTTCCAAACAGTTTTTTTTTTTAATTTTGCACCGGATTTTTTTGCAGTTTTTGAAACTTAACGAAAGACATTTTCTTATAAAATTCGATCTCTGGAAGTTAGTTTTGGACTTGGTTAGTTTTCTTCTATTTCTCCAGAATCGCCAACTGAAACATTGCAGTTTTTGGATTTCAAAAAATTTTATTTTCGAACTTAATATTTTTAAACCTTGCACCAGAAGCATAAATACGCTATTTTTGGAATCAGCACGACGAAATCTATTGGCCAGATTTTTTTGCATTTTTTTGGCGACTTTTTCAATAACACAATTTTTCAATAAAATTTCGGCCAATTTTTGCCAATTTTCGAAATTTAACGAAAAACATTTTCTTATAGAATTCGTTCTCTGGAAGTTAGTTTTGGACTTAGTTTTCTTGTATTTCTCCAGAATCGCCAACTGAAACATTGCAATTTTTGGATTTCAAAAAACTTTATTTTCAAACCTAATATTTTTAAACTTTGCACCAGAAGCATAAATGCGCTAATTTTGGAATCAGCACGACGAAATCTATTAGCCAGATTTTTTTGTATTTTTTTTGGCAACTTTTTCAATAACAATTTTTCGATAAAATTTCAGCCAATTTTTGCCAATTTTCGAAATTTAACGAAATGCATTTTCTTATAGAATTCGTTCTCTGGAAGTTAGTTTTGGACTTTGTTTTCTTCTATTTCTCCAGAATCGCCAACTGAAATATTGCAATTTTTGGATTTCAAAAAACTTTATTTTCAAACTTAATATTTTTAAACTTTGCACCAGAAACATAAATACGCTATTTTTGGAATCAGCACGACGAAATCTATTGGCCAGATTGTTTGCATTTGTTCGGCGACTTTTTCAATAACACAATTTTTCGATAAATTTCGGCCAATTTTTGCCAATTTTCGAAATTTAACGAAATACATTTTCTTATAGAATTCGGTCTCTGGAAGTTAGTTTTGGACTTGGTTTTCTTCTACTTCTTCAGGATCGCCCACTGAAATATTGCAATTTTTTGGATTAAAAAAAATATAATTATAAGCAGAATATTGTTAAATCTTGCACCGGGAGTATAAACACGTTGGTTTTGGAACCAACACGACGAATTTTTGAGAATTTTCGAAATTTAACGAAACACATTTTCTTATAAAATTCGATGTAGAAGTTAGTTTTGGACTTGGTTTTCTTCTATTTCTCCAGAATCGCCAACTGAAACATTGCAATTTTTGCATTCAATCTTTTTTTCAAACAGAATATTTTTGAATCTTCTACTGGGAGCATAACCACGTTTTTTTTTTTGGATCAGTACAACGAAATCTATTTCCCAGAATTTTTTGCATTTTTTTGCAACTTTTTCATCAGTACAATTTTTCAATAGAAATTGGGCCAATTTTCCACAATTGTCGAGAGTTAACTAAAATGTTTGAAATTTAATTTGAAAATATTTTCTTACGGATTTCGACCTCTAGAACTTACTTTTGGTTTTTTCTCAAATAGCTGCTTCCATTTTTCTCGAATCTCCCACTGAAATATTGCAATTTTTGGATTTCAAAAGAAAACTATTTTCAAACCTAATATTTTTAAATCTTGCATCAGAAGCATAAACACGTTATTTTTGGAATCAGCACGACGAAATCTATCGCCCATATTTTGTTGCAATTTTTTTTGGCAACTTTTTCAAAAACACAATTTTTCAATGAAATTTCTCCAATTTTTTACAGTTTTCGGAATTTAACGAAAGACATTTTCTTATAGAATTCGATCTCTGATTTGATATTCCGATTTTTCCAATTTGAGATTTACTTTTCGATGTCTCAGTTGTTCGATTTTCAATCTTTCGAATTTTCCCAATTGTTATATTTTCAGTGATAGATTTTTCGATCTCCCGATTTTTCCATTCTCTTATCTTTTGGATATTTGATTAATCGTACTTTCGATTTTTTGATTTTGGGTCCAAATTTTCGAATTTTTCCATTTTCGATATTCGAATTTTCGATTTTTCGAATATTTATTTGGTTCATTCATTTCGAATTTTCAGTTTTGTTAACGTTAAATTTTTCGATTATCGATTTTTCTGATTTTTCGAATTTTCGTTGTTTCAAATATTTGATTAATGGATTTTTCAATTTTCAAATTTTCAATATCTTTATCTTTCGAATTTTCGATTTTTCGTCTTTTCAGTTCTTCGATTTTTCGAATTTTAGTTTCTCCTGTTTTCGATTTTTCGAATTTCAATTTTTTTCGAAATCTTCAAGTTTCTGATTTTTCCGTTTTTCGATTTTTCGTTTTTGATTTTTCGAATCTTCGTTTTCTTTATTTTTCAGTTTTTGGACTTTTCAATTTTTCGATTTTCAGATTCTCGATTTTCGATAATCGAATTTCGATTTTTTTTTAATTTTTGGCTTTTGATTTTTCGAGTTTTCGATTTTTTGATTTAATTAAGCATTAAAAAAACTTGCATTTTTCCATTGTTCAATGTTTAGACTTCAATTTGTTTACTTTTCAATTTTTAAAATTTTCCGTTCTTCAGTTTTTCAATTTTTCGGTTCCTTTACTTTTCCTTTTTTGATTTCTAGAGTTTTCGGTTTTTTGATATTAAAATTTTACATCTTCTTTGTTTTAGATTTTTCGATTTTTCAATTTTTCGTTTTTTCGATTTTTCAATCTTTTGAATTTTCCCTATTCCTATATTTTCAGTGTTAGATTTTTCGATTTTCCGATTTTTACATTCTCTTATCTTTTGGATATAGAACTTTCGATTTTTCGATTTTGGGTCAAATTTTCGAATTTTTCCATTTTCGATATCCGAATTTCATATTTTTCGAATATTTTGTTCATTGATTTTTGGATTTCAAAAAACTTTATTTTCAAACCTAATATTTTTAAACCTTGCACCACAAGCATAAATACGCTATCTTTGGAATCAGCACGACGAAATCTATTGGCCAGATTTTTTGCATTTTTTTTTGGCAACTTTTTCAATAACACAATTTTTCGATAAAATTTCGGCCAATTTTTGCCAATTGTCGTAATTTAACGAAATACATTTTCTCATAGAATTCGTCCTCTGGAAGTTAGTTTTGGACTTGGTTTTCTTCTATTTCTCCAGAATCGCCAACTGAAACATTGCAGTTTTTGAATTTAAAAAAAAACTTTATTTTCAAACCTAATATTTTTAAATCTTGCACCGGAAGCATAAATACGCTATTTTTGGAATCAGCACGACGAAATCTATTGGCCAGATTTTTTTGCATTTTTTTGGCAACTTTTTCAACAACACAATTTTTCAATAAAATTTCAGCCAATTTTTGACAATTTTCGGAATTTAACGAAAGACATTTTCTTATAGAATTCGATCTCTGGAAGTTAGTTTTGGACTTGGTTTTCTTCTATTTCTCCAGGATCGCTCACTGAAATATTGCAATTTTTTGGACTAAAAAAAATATAATTATAAGCAAAAAATTGTTAAATTTTGCACCGGGAGTATAAACACGTTGGTTTTGGAACCAACACGATGAATTTTATTTCCTAGAATTTTTTGCATTTTTTTGGCAACTTTTTCAACAGCACAATTTTTCAATCAAATTTCGGCCAATTTTTGACAATTTTCGAAATTTAACGCAAGACATTTTCTTATAAAATTCGATGTATACGTTAATTTTGGACTTGGTTTTCTTCTATTTCTCCAGAATCGCCAACTGAAACATTGCAGTTTTTGGATTTAAAAATAACTTTATTTTCAAACCTAATATTTTTAAACCTTGCACCGGAAGCACAAATACGCTATTTTTGGAATCAGCAGGACGAAATCTATCGCCCAGATTTTTTTGCATTTTTTTTTGGCAACTTTTTCAAAAACACAATTTTTCAATGAAATTTCGTCCAATTTTTGACAATTTTCGGAATTTAACGAAAGACATTTTCTTATAGAATTCGATCTCTGGAAGTTAGTTTTGGACTTGGTTAGTTTTGTTCTATTTCTCCAGAAGCGCCCAGTGAAATATTGGAAATATATTAAATTTGGATTAAAAAAAAAAATTCAAACATATTTTTAGAGCTTGCACCGGGGGCATAAACATGCTCTTTTTGGACGAAATCTATTTCCCAGAATTTTTTTCATTTTTTTTGGCACCTTTTTCAACAGCATAATTTTTCAATGAAATTTCGGACAATTTTTGACAATTTTCGAAATTTATCGAAACACATTTTCTTATGAAATTCGATCTCTGGAAGTTAGTTTTATCCTTAGTTACTTTTCTTCAATTTCTCCAGATTCGCTCACTGAAATATTGCATTCTTTGCATTAATTTTTTTTTATTTTTGAATCTTCCACTGGGAGCATAAACAAATTTCTATTTTTTTGGATCAGCACGACGAAATCTAGTTCCCACAATTTTTAAGCGACTTTTTTGCAACTTTTTCAGCAGCACAATTTTTCAA
The DNA here is from genome assembly GCF_036711695.1 of Zophobas morio. Taxonomy (NCBI): domain Eukaryota; kingdom Metazoa; phylum Arthropoda; class Insecta; order Coleoptera; family Tenebrionidae; genus Zophobas; species Zophobas morio. The sequence continues at coordinate 2,787,846 of NW_026972123.1, read as the reverse complement.
TTAAATTTCAGTCAATTTTTGGCCAATTTTCCAAAATTTAACAAAATACATTTTTTTTATAAAATTTGATCTCTGGAAGTTCGTTTAAGCTTGGTTAGTTTTATTTTATTTCTCCGGAATCGCCCACTGAAATATTGCAATTTTTTGGATTAAAAAAAAATCGAATTAGATTTTTTTGCATTTTTTTGGAAACTTTTTCAACAGCACAATTGTTCAATGAAATTTCGGCTAATTTTTGACAATTTCCGAAATTTAACGAAATTTTCTTATAAAACTTGACCTCTAGAAGTTAATTTTGGACTTGGTTTTCTAGTTCTCCAAAATCGCTCAATGAAATATTGAAATTTTTGGATTAAAAAAAAAAAATGCAAACAGAATCTTTTTAAATCTTCCACTTGGAGCATAAACACGCTTTTTGCGAGTTTTTTTGAAAATTTTTCAAAGAAATTTCGGCCAATTTTCGACCATTGTCGAGATTTAACTAAAATGTTCCAAATTTAACTAAAAACATTTTCTTACGGATTTCGACCTCCAGAAGCTAGTTTTGGCTTCATTTCTCAAGTAGCCCCTACCATTTTCCCCGAATTTCTAACTGAAATATTGCAATTTTTTGAGAAAAAAAACTAATATTTTAAAATCTTGCACCTCCATAAACACGCTATTTTTGGAATCAGCACGACGAAATCCATTTCCCAGTTTTTATTTTGCACTTTTTTTTGGCTACTTTTTCAATAGCACAATTTTTCAAAAAAATTTTGGCCAATTTGCAAGATTTAATTAAAGGCATTTTTTTATAGATTTCGGCCTCAAGAAGTTAGTTTCGGCCTCATTTCTTCAATAGCTCCTTCCATTTTTTCAGTAGCTGCCAAGATAAGACTGATTTTGGCAAATGAGGTACCTTTGAAGAGAAGAGAGGGCGGGTGGGCGGCGCTAGTACCTGTTAAAATCAGTTTTATTTTAGCTGTTAGTAGCTCCGCCCACCCACCCACCCTCTCTTTTCTTACAAGGTATCTCATTTGCCAAAATCGGTCTTATTTTAGCAGGTACTAGCCCCGCCCACCCACCCTCTCTTTTCTTAGCGGATATGTCATTTGCAAAATTCAGTCTTATCCTACTGAAATATATATTTAAATTTTTGGTTTAAAAAAAAACTTTATTTTCAAAATCTAATATTTTTAAATCTTGGCACCGACATAAACACGTTATTTTTGTAATCAACATGACGAAATCTATTTCCCAGATTTTTTTTGCATTTTTTTGGCAACTTTTTCAATAGCGTAAGTGAAAAATAGAAAATTTGCCGAAATTTTTTTGAAAAATTTCATCAAATTTTCGAGATTTAATTAAAGATATTTTCTTATAGATTTCGACCTTAATAAGTTATTTCGGTATCATTTCTTTAATAATTCCTTCCAATTTTCCAGAATTGCCCACTGAAATATTTCAATTTTTGGATTTGAAAAAAACTTATTTACAAACCAAATATTTTTAAATGTTGTGCCGGGGGCATAAATAACTTGTCTTTTTCAAATCAGCACGATGACATTTATATCCTAAAATTAATTTTTTGGGCAATTTTTTCAGAATCAAAATTTTCGATTTTCGACAGTTTTTGAAATTCAACTTTTTCTTATAGAGTTTGACTTCCAGACGTTAGTTTCAAACCCATTTCTTCCATAAATCCTACCATTTTTGCAGAATCGCCTATTGAATTATTCAATTTTTTTTGGATTCTGGAAAATTGGTAGTAGTTTTCTTAGAAAGTAACTTTTAAATATGGAAATTTACCAAAAAGCTATTTGGGGTTTTTCGGAGCTGAACGAAATTAGTCGAAATTTGTTGCATAAGCAGAAATAGTAAAACTTGCGTTTTTGAAAAAATTGCCAAAAAATTCAACAATTTTGGAATATAATTTTCGACGTACCGATTCGAAAAATTTACAGTGTTTATGATCTTGGACCAAGATTTTAGTTTGAAAATTAGTTTTTTTCTTAAGAATTCCAAAAATTGTCCTATTTTATTGGGCGGTTCTGGAGAAATAGTAGAGTTTTCAAAGAAATAAGGCCGCAAGTAAATTTTGGAGGGCGAAATCTACAAAAAGATCTTTAGGAAAAATTTTTATAAAAACTAGAGCTTTAGGAAAAGCTGTCAAAAAATCCACAAAAAAATGTAGCGTGTTTAAGTTCCCGAAGGAAGAACTTTCGGTTTGAAATTAATTTTTTTTCTAAATCCTAAAATTTCACATATTTCCTTGGGCGTTTCTGGAAGAATGGTAGAGTGGTGGAAGAAATTAGAACGAAAGGTACTTTTGTAGGCCGAAATCAGCAAAAACCTCTTTGGGTAATTTTTGAAGGTGGTCGAAAAAAAGTCGAAATTTCCGTAAAAAATGAGCTTTTGAAAAATTCGCCTAAAATCCACAAAAAATTCTGAGATATAGATCTTGGCTTATTGATTTGAAAAATATAGCGTGTTTATGATTTCCGACCAAGATTTAGAAATATTCGGTTTGTAATTCATTTTTTTTTTATTTAAAAAATTGACAAATTTAGTTTGGACGATTGTGGAAAAAAGCTAAAAATTTTTCGAAAAAATGAGGCCGAAAGTCACTTCTCAAAATGGAAATCTAAATAAAAATCTTTTTAGGTAGTTGTCGAAGATGCTAAAAAAATCGAGAAATTTTCATAAGGGGCGAGTTTTAAAAGTTGTCTGAAAATCCACAACAAATTCAGATCCTGAAACAAGATTTTAGAAACATTTAGTAAATTTTTCTAAATAAATAATCCTAAAATTGCCATATTTCATTGGACCATTCTAAAATTATTATCAGGAGATTACGGCTATTTACATTTTCAATGTTTTTATTTTTTTAATAAGAGCTGTCAAATTGAAAATAATTGATAAAATATGACATAAAATAACTAAAAACATATTTTCTGTTCAAAAATTCAAAAAAGTTGGTAATAAAAACTTTTCAAATTTAAAAATTCGTGAAAAATTTATGAAAATTGTCAGCAATGCCGAGAAAACAGAGAAATTTGTTAAATACAAAACTGAAAGATCAAATGTCATGAGATTTTGAGAAAAAATAATAAAAATCCGAAACGAACAAATAATACTAAATACGAACAATTGGCATAAGGTATTAAACAGAACCTCCCGCGCCCCTGGAGTATATATAATCCAACAAATTTAGCTTGTTCAAAAAATGATAAAATTTTATTTTTCGTTTTTTTATTATAACCTTTAATTTTTAGGCAAGTCTAAAATAAGTCTAATCAATGTCACTGAAGAGGTTTCAAGAGCTTGAACACTTTTATTTTATTCTTTAATTTACCTGTAGGTAAAATTATGGCGCGATTAAGACCGTGACTTTTTAAATAATTTATAGCAACCCTGCAGAAAACCAAGTGTCTATGTCATTGCCATCAGATGCTCTTCTTCGGCTTTTATTATTATGTTCTGAGAAGGGACCTCAATTAGTTTCGTGAAATCCCCCAAGGTATGAGATAACAATATCTACTAAATAGCTTTAACGACTGGGTGACTCACGTTCTGCAAAAATATGAATGAAATTCTTACAAATCTACCTGTTAATACTTACCTGTTTATGTTTTTACGGTCCATCGCTATCGGTTGTCGCTTTAGATGAGATAAGATTAGGGGAGAAATAAGAATTTTCTCGTTGTAAGCAGTCGCTTTCGACAACTTCTAGTGCTTGTATTGATCTCTGTTTTGCTTTTGTTTGAGTGTTCTACCTTCTTAATTAAAAACAGTCTCTTTCAAAACTCGATATAAGGTATTATACCTACATAAAAATCTAGATATATTCACTTTTTACTTTTTTTCATTGAAGAAATGTTTTTGTTTCCAGACGTGACAATGCTCCAGGACCTCACATAGCGGCCTGCTCTATCGGAGGGGCTGCAACTGGTAATAAAACGTAAACGAATGCAAATAATGCCTTCGGTGCTGGAAGAAGCGGCTGTCGAACAAGAACAATCGAACTCTTACACATCGTTGGTAGACTCGACCGGGATCACGGTCGTCCCGCCCAGCCCTTCTTCCAAACCACTGAAGACCATCGGCGATGTGACGTCCTTACTCCAGCAGGGCAGAAAGCAGGATGCCAAGCACCTACTCCGGAACAACGCCTGGCCCGTTGACAGCCCCATTCGGGGCCAGTTGTGGTCCCTTCTCTGCATGCAGCACCAGACCAAGTCCAACAGCATGTCGGACGGTTTCTACTGGGACATGGTTAACCAGGTCTTCGGTAGTACGGAATTGTCGGACAAACCCATCAGCTTGCCGCCGTTCGTCGAACCGTCCCACTGCCAGCTGTACTACCTGACCCACAAGGGCAGGAGCGTGGCCGACAGGGTGGTCTCGGTTCTGGGATACGCCTGCCCGGACATCGTCTACAGCCCGACGATCTACCCGATCTGCGCGCTGCTGCTCCACTACATGTCCGGTGAGTCACGGAATTTGAGTTCTTGTAGTTATCGAAAATCTACATTTCGCAGTGACCATTATGGTTTTAATTCATGCTATAATAGTATCGAACGAAAGCGCAGTCGTTAGGGAAGTGTTTAACAAGTCTGCGAGCGCCACTTTCTCGACCCAACTAGAAAATAAAACGAGTAGCGAACGCCTACTGCTCAAACCGTTGTAACAGAAGTAGCTCTTGTGCTAGGCGAACATAAAGGTCTGTGTCGGGTGCAGAATTTTAAACGCAACTCTCCGACTTCCTCAATCCTGCTGTCCACAACCTTTGCTATTCTAATTCCAATAAGATGATTTTTTAACGTCCAAGACCAATTACTACGTATTATTTAACAGACTTCATTAATATTTTTTCGTTTTTAATGAAAAACAATTGCATTTTTTTTACAAGAAAAGACGGCGATGTATATTAAGAAAAAAGAAAGGCAAAATATAAACCCCGCCCACCCGCCCTATCTCTATTCGGATGATTTTCTTTATTCGTCGTAACCCGAGAGGCGGATCCTAATTGCAAAAGTCATATTGCCTTACAAAAATATACTATTTTAAAAGTGTTTTAAGATTCTACGAATAAAAAAAATCATCACAATTGAGATGGGGTGGGTGGGCGGGGTTTATATTTTGCCCTTTTTTCTTACTATACTCAGTATTGTTTGAAGAACACAATACTCAAAAACATGGTTTTAATTTCTTGTTAAGAAATAAGTATTTTTCAGTATTTGCGATGCATAAAAAAAAATCATCACAATTTAGACAGGGCGGGTGGGCGGGGCTTATATTATGCCATTCTTTCGTAATATACGTAGTCATCTGTTTTAAATTTTTTCCGTGAAAAGATGACTAAGTATACTAACTTTCTTAGTATCCTTAGTCATCTTTTCACGGAAAAAAAGCACCGCCCACCCGCCTTATCTCAATCGTGATAATTTTTTTTTATCATCGGTAGCCAAACGAGCGGAATTTAATTGCACAATCGTTATTATTTTAAACGTGTTTTAAGTTTGTAAGAATAAAAACAAGCATCTCAATTGAGACGGGGTGGGTGGGCGGATTCGAAATTAATCTCTCTTTTCTTAGGGGATATCTCATTTGCCAAAATCAGTTTTATCTTAGCAGGTACTACAGCGAATTACCCCTTGGTGTGACTTTCGACTCCAAAATATCATTTAGATAGATATCATGTTGAGGCTATTGTTTCATGAGTATATCTATATAAGACCTTGGGATTTATTTTACGCAACGTTAAGTACTTTAATAACTCCAATACATGTGTGTGGTTACTTCTTGTTTTGCGGAAGGCGGGCAGTTATAAACCCAAAACTATTTTCAAATCAAAAACTTTTAATAATTTTATCTCGACGAAAAATATTTGTGAAAAAGCTGCCACGATTTAGCCCAGAATATAAAAAGCAAAGAAATGCATCTCCAACTAGAAATAAATTTTAAACCACATTTCCATGCAAAAATTTTCCGTTTTACCTATTTTTAAGTTTCTTGTTGTGAAAAGATGGCTATGTATATTAAGAAAACAAAAAGCAAAATATAGGCCCCGCCCACCCACCCTATCTCAATTCGGATGATTTTTTTTATTTGTCGTAACCCGAGAGGCGGATCCTAATTGCAAAATCCATATTGCCTTACAAAAATTTACTATTTTAAAAGTGTTTTAAGGTTCTAACAATAAAAAAAATCATCACAATTGAGATGGGGTGGGTGGGCGGGGTTTATATTTTGCCCTTTTTTTCTTAATATACATAGTATTTTTTGAAGAACACAATACTCAAAAACATGGTTTTAATTTCTTGTAAAGAAATAAGTATTTTTCAGTATTTACGATGCATAAAAAAAATCATCACAATTGAGATAGGGCGGGTGGGCGGGGCTTATATTATTCCATTCTTTCGTAATATACGTAGTCATCTGTTTTAAATTTTTTCCCTGAAAAGATGACTAAGTATACTAAGAAAGTTATATCATTTAGTTAGACATCATGTTGAGAGGCTATTGTTCCCATGAGTAGATAAGGCCTTGGGATTTACGCAACGTTAAGTACTTTAATAACTCCAATACATGTGTGTGGTTACTTCTTGTTTTGCGGAAGGCGGGCAGTTATAAACCCAAAACTATTTTCAAATAAAAAATTTTTAATAATTTTATCTCGACGAAAAATATTTGTGAAAAAGCTGCCACGATTTAGTCCAGAATATAAAAAGCAAAGAAATGCATCTCCAACTAGAAATAAATTTTAAACCACATTTCCTTGCAAAAATTTTCAATTTTACCTATTTTTAAGTTTCTTGTTGTGAAAAGATGGCTATGTATATTAAGAAAACAAAAAGCAAAATATAGGCCCCGCCCACCCACCCTATCTCAATTCGGATGATTTTTTTATTCGTCGTAACCCGAGAGGCGGATCCTAATTGCAAAATCCATATTGCCTTACAAAAATTTACTATTTTAAAAGTGTTTTAAGGTTCTAACAATAAAAAAAATCGTCACAATTGAGATGGGGTGGGTGGGCGGGGTTTATATTTTGCTCTTTTTTTCTTAATATACTTAGTATTTTTTGAAGAACACAATACTCAAAAACATGGTTTTAATTTCTTGTAAAGAAATAAGTATTTTTCAGTATTTACGATGCATAAAAAAATCATCACAATTGAGATAGGGCGGGTGGGCGGGGCTTATATTATGCCATTCTTTCGTAATATACGTAGTCATCTGTTTTAAATTTTTTCCCTGAAAAGATGACTAAGTATACTAAGAATGTTATATCATTTAGTTAGACATCATGTTGAGAGGCTATTGTTCCCATGAGTAGATAAGGCCTTGGGATTTACGCAACGTTAAGTACTTTAATAACTCCAATACATGTGTGTGGTTACTTCTTGTTTTGCGGAAGGCGGGCAGTTATAAACCCAAAACTATTTTCAAATAAAAAATTTTTAATAATTTTGTCTCGACGAAAAATATTTGTGAAAAAGCTGCCACGATTTAGTCCAGAATATAAAAAGCAAAGAAATGCATCTCCAACTAGAAATAAATTTTAAACCACATTTCCTTGCAAAAATTTTCAATTTTACCTATTTTTAAGTTTCTTGTTGTGAAAAGATGGCTATGTATATTAAGAAAACAAAAAGCAAAATATAGGCCCCGCCCACCCACCCTATCTCAATTCGGATGATTTTTTTTATTCGTCGTAACCCGAGAGGCGGATCCTAATTGCAAAATCCATATTGCCTTACAAAAATTTACTATTTTAAAAGTGTTTTAAGGTTCTAACAATAAAAAAAATCATCACAATTGAGATGGGGTGGGTGGGCGGGGTTTATATTTTGCCCTTTTTTCTTAATATACTTAGTATTTTTTGAAGAACACAATACTCAAAAACATGGTTTTAATTTCTTGTAAAGAAATAAGTATTTTTCAGTATTTGCGATGCATAAAAAAATCATCACAATTTAGACAGGGTGGGTGGGCGGGGCTTATATTTTGCCATTCTTTCGTAATATGCGTAGTTATCTGTTTTAAATTTTTTCCGTGAAAAGATGACTAAGTATACTAACTTTCTTAGTATACTTAGTCATCTTTTCACGGAAAAAAAGCCCCGCCCACCCGCCTTATCTCAATCGTGATCATTTTTTTCATCATCGGTAGCCAAACGAGCGGAATTTAATTGCACAATCGTTATTATTTTAAACGTGTTTTAAGTTTGTAAGAATAAAAACAATCATCTCAATTGAGACGGGGTGGGTGGGCGGATTCAAAATTAATCTCTCTTTTCTTAGGGGATATCTCATTTGCCAAAATCAGTTTTATCTTAGCAGGTACTACAGCGAATTACCCCTTGGTGTGACTGTCGACTCCAAAACATCATTTAGATAGACATCATGTTGAGGCTATTGTTCCATGAGTATATCTATATAAGACCTTGGGATTTATTTTACGCAACGTTAAGTACTTTAATAACTCCAATACATGTGTGTGGTTACTTCTTGTTTTGTGGAAGGCGGGCAGTTATAAACCCAAAACTATTTTCAAATCAAAAATTTTTAATCATTTTATCTCGACGAAATATATTTGTGAAAAAGCTGCCACGATTTAGCCCAGAATATAAAAAGCAAAGAAATGCATCTCCAACTAGAAATAAATTTTAAACCACATTTCCTTGCAAAAATTTTCCATTTTACCTATTTTTAAGTTTCTTGTTGTGAAAAGATGGCTATGTATATTAAGAAAACAAAAAGCAAAATATAGGCCCCGCCCACCCACCCTATCTCAATTCGGATGATTTTTTTATTCGTCGTAACCCGAGAGGCGGATCCTAATTGCAAAATCCATATTGCCTTACAAAAATTTACTATTTTAAAAGTGTTTTAAGGTTCTAACAATAAAAAAAATCGTCACAATTGAGATGGGGTGGGTGGGCGGGGTTTATATTTTGCTCTTTTTTTCTTAATATACTTAGTATTTTTTGAAGAACACAATACTCAAAAACATGGTTTTAATTTCTTGTAAAGAAATAAGTATTTTTCAGTATTTACGATGCATAAAAAAATCATCACAATTGAGATAGGGCGGGTGGGCGGGGCTTATATTATGCCATTCTTTCGTAATATACGTAGTCATCTGTTTTAAATTTTTTCCCTGAAAAGATGACTAAGTATACTAAGAATGTTATATCATTTAGTTAGACATCATGTTGAGAGGCTATTGTTCCCATGAGTAGATAAGGCCTTGGGATTTACGCAACGTTAAGTACTTTAATAACTCCAATACATGTGTGTGGTTACTTCTTGTTTTCGGAAGGCGGGCAGTTATAAACCCAAAACTATTTTCAAATAAAAAATTTTTAATAATTTTGTCTCGACGAAAAATATTTGTGAAAAAGCTGCCACGATTTAGTCCAGAATATAAAAAGCAAAGAAATGCATCTCCAACTAGAAATAAATTTTAAACCACATTTCCTTGCAAAAATTTTCAATTTTACCTATTTTTAAGTTTCTTGTTGTGAAAAGATGGCTATGTATATTAAGAAAACAAAAAGCAAAATATAGGCCCCGCCCACCCACCCTATCTCAATTCGGATGATTTTTTTTATTCGTCGTAACCCGAGAGGCGGATCCTAATTGCAAAATCCATATTGCCTTACAAAAATTTACTATTTTAAAAGTGTTTTAAGGTTCTAACAATAAAAAAAATCATCACAATTGAGATGGGGTGGGTGGGCGGGGTTTATATTTTGCCCTTTTTTCTTAATATACTTAGTATTTTTTGAAGAACACAATACTCAAAAACATGGTTTTAATTTCTTGTAAAGAAATAAGTATTTTTCAGTATTTGCGATGCATAAAAAAATCATCACAATTTAGACAGGGTGGGTGGGCGGGGCTTATATTTTGCCATTCTTTCGTAATATGCGTAGTTATCTGTTTTAAATTTTTTCCGTGAAAAGATGACTAAGTATACTAACTTTCTTAGTATACTTAGTCATCTTTTCACGGAAAAAAAGCCCCGCCCACCCGCCTTATCTCAATCGTGATCATTTTTTTCATCATCGGTAGCCAAACGAGCGGAATTTAATTGCACAATCGTTATTATTTTAAACGTGTTTTAAGTTTGTAAGAATAAAAACAATCATCTCAATTGAGACGGGGTGGGTGGGCGGATTCAAAATTAATCTCTCTTTTCTTAGGGGATATCTCATTTGCCAAAATCAGTTTTATCTTAGCAGGTACTACAGCGAATTACCCCTTGGTGTGACTGTCGACTCCAAAACATCATTTAGATAGACATCATGTTGAGGCTATTGTTCCATGAGTATATCTATATAAGACCTTGGGATTTATTTTACGCAACGTTAAGTACTTTAATAACTCCAATACATGTGTGTGGTTACTTCTTGTTTTGTGGAAGGCGGGCAGTTATAAACCCAAAACTATTTTCAAATCAAAAATTTTTAATCATTTTATCTCGACGAAATATATTTGTGAAAAAGCTGCCACGATTTAGCCCAGAATATAAAAAGCAAAGAAATGCATCTCCAACTAGAAATAAATTTTAAACCACATTTCCTTGCAAAAATTTTCCATTTTACCTATTTTTAAGTTTCTTGTTGTGAAAAGATGGCTATGTATATTAAGAAAACAAAAAGCAAAATATAGGCCCCGCCCACCCACCCCATCTCAATTCGGATGATTTTTTTTATTCGTCGTAACCCGAGAGGTGGATCCTAATTGCAAAATCCATATTGCCATACAAAAATTTACTATTTTAAAAGTGTTTTAAGGTTCTAACATTAAAAAAAATCATCACAATTGAGATGGGGTGGGTGGACGGGGTTAATATTTTGCCCTTTTTTTCTTAATATACTTAGTATTTTTTGAAGAACACAATATTCAAAAACATGGTTTTAATTTCTTGTAAAGAAATAAGTATTTTACAGGTAAGCTGCGCCTCCTTGGTTTTCGATGCATAAAAAAAAATCATCACAATTGAGATAGGGCGGGTGAACGGGGCTTATATTATGCCATTCTTTCGTAATATACGTAATCATCTGTTTTAATTTTTTTCCGTGAAAAGATGACTAAGTATACTTAGTCATCTTTTCACGGAAAAAAAGTTCCGCCCACCCGCCTTATCTTAGTCGTGATAATTTTTTTTATCATCGGTAGCCAAACGAGCGGAATTTAATTGCACAATCGTTATTATTTTAAACGTGTTTTAAGTTTGTAAGAATAAAAACAAGCATCTCAATTGAGACGGGGTGGGTGGGCGGATTCGAAATTAATCTCTCTTTTCTTAGGGGATATCTCATTTGTCAAAATCAGTTTTATCTTAGCAGGTACTACAGCGAATTACCCCTTGGTGTGACTTTCGACTCCAAAATATCATTTAGTTAGACATCATGTTGAGAGCCTATTGTTCCCATGAGTAGATAAGACCTTGGGATTTACACAACGTTAAGTACTTTAATAACTCCAATACATGTATATAGTTACATCTTGTTTTGTGGAAGGTGGGCAGTTATAAACCCAAAACTATTTTCAAATCAAAAATTTTTAATAATTTTATCTCGACGAAAAATATTTGTGAAAAAGCTGCCACGATTTAGCCCAGAATATAAAAAGCAAAGAAATGCATCTCCAACTAGAAATAAATTTTAAACCGCATTTCCTTGCAAAAATTTTCCATTTTACCTATTTTTAAGTTTCTTGTTGTGAAAAGATTGCTATGTATATTAAGAAAACAAAAAGCAAAATATAGGCCCCGCCCACCCACCCTATCTCAATTCGGATGATTTTTTTTATTCATCGTAACCCGAGAGGCGGATCCTAATTGCAAAATCCATATTGCCTTACAAAAATTTACTATTTTAAAAGTGTTTTAAGGTTCTAACAATAAAAAAAATCATCACAATTGAGATGGGGTGGGTGGGCGGGGTTTATATTTTGCCCTTTTTTCTTAATATACTTAGTATTTTTTGAAGAACACAATACTCAAAAACATGGTTTTAATTTCTTGTAAAGAAATAAGTATTTTTCAGTATTTGCGATGCATAAAAAAATCATCACAATTTAGACAGGGTGGGTGGGCGGGGCTTATATTTTGCCATTCTTTCGTAATATGCGTAGTTATCTGTTTTAAATTTTTTCCGTGAAAAGATGACTAAGTATACTAAGAAAGTTATATCATTTAGTTAGACATCATGTTGAGAGGCTATTGTTCCCATGAGTAGATAAGGCCTTGGGATTTACGCAACGTTAAGTACTTTAATAACTCCAATACATGTGTGTGGTTACTTCTTGTTTTGCGGAAGGAGGGCAGTTATAAACCCAAAACTATTTTCAAATCAAAAATTTTTAATAATTTTATCTCGACGAAAAATATTTGTGAAAAAGCTGCCACGATTTAGCCCAGAATATAAAAAGCAAAGAAATGCATCTCCAACTAGAAATAAATTTTAAACCACATTTCCTTGCAAAAATTTTCCATTTTACCTATTTTTAAGTTTCTTGTTGTGAAAAGATGGCTATGTATATTAAGAAAACAAAAAGCAAAATATAGGCCCCGCCCACCCACCCTATCTCAATTCGGATGATTTTTTTATTCGTCGTAACCCGAGAGGCGGATCCTAATTGCAAAATCCATATTGCCTTACAAAAATTTACTATTTTAAAAGTGTTTTAAGGTTCTAACAATAAAAAAAATCGTCACAATTGAGATGGGGTGGGTGGGCGGGGTTTATATTTTGCTCTTTTTTTCTTAATATACTTAGTATTTTTTGAAGAACACAATACTCAAAAACATGGTTTTAATTTCTTGTAAAGAAATAAGTATTTTTCAGTATTTACGATGCATAAAAAAATCATCACAATTGAGATAGGGCGGGTGGGCGGGGCTTATATTATGCCATTCTTTCGTAATATACGTAGTCATCTGTTTTAAATTTTTTCCCTGAAAAGATGACTAAGTATACTAAGAATGTTATATCATTTAGTTAGACATCATGTTGAGAGGCTATTGTTCCCATGAGTAGATAAGGCCTTGGGATTTACGCAACGTTAAGTACTTTAATAACTCCAATACATGTGTGTGGTTACTTCTTGTTTTCGGAAGGCGGGCAGTTATAAACCCAAAACTATTTTCAAATAAAAAATTTTTAATAATTTTGTCTCGACGAAAAATATTTGTGAAAAAGCTGCCACGATTTAGTCCAGAATATAAAAAGCAAAGAAATGCATCTCCAACTAGAAATAAATTTTAAACCACATTTCCTTGCAAAAATTTTCAATTTTACCTATTTTTAAGTTTCTTGTTGTGAAAAGATGGCTATGTATATTAAGAAAACAAAAAGCAAAATATAGGCCCCGCCCACCCACCCTATCTCAATTCGGATGATTTTTTTTATTCGTCGTAACCCGAGAGGCGGATCCTAATTGCAAAATCCATATTGCCTTACAAAAATTTACTATTTTAAAAGTGTTTTAAGGTTCTAACAATAAAAAAAATCATCACAATTGAGATGGGGTGGGTGGGCGGGGTTTATATTTTGCCCTTTTTTCTTAATATACTTAGTATTTTTTGAAGAACACAATACTCAAAAACATGGTTTTAATTTCTTGTAAAGAAATAAGTATTTTTCAGTATTTGCGATGCATAAAAAAATCATCACAATTTAGACAGGGTGGGTGGGCGGGGCTTATATTTTGCCATTCTTTCGTAATATGCGTAGTTATCTGTTTTAAATTTTTTCCGTGAAAAGATGACTAAGTATACTAACTTTCTTAGTATACTTAGTCATCTTTTCACGGAAAAAAAGCCCCGCCCACCCGCCTTATCTCAATCGTGATCATTTTTTTCATCATCGGTAGCCAAACGAGCGGAATTTAATTGCACAATCGTTATTATTTTAAACGTGTTTTAAGTTTGTAAGAATAAAAACAATCATCTCAATTGAGACGGGGTGGGTGGGCGGATTCAAAATTAATCTCTCTTTTCTTAGGGGATATCTCATTTGCCAAAATCAGTTTTATCTTAGCAGGTACTACAGCGAATTACCCCTTGGTGTGACTGTCGACTCCAAAACATCATTTAGATAGACATCATGTTGAGGCTATTGTTCCATGAGTATATCTATATAAGACCTTGGGATTTATTTTACGCAACGTTAAGTACTTTAATAACTCCAATACATGTGTGTGGTTACTTCTTGTTTTGTGGAAGGCGGGCAGTTATAAACCCAAAACTATTTTCAAATCAAAAATTTTTAATCATTTTATCTCGACGAAATATATTTGTGAAAAAGCTGCCACGATTTAGCCCAGAATATAAAAAGCAAAGAAATGCATCTCCAACTAGAAATAAATTTTAAACCACATTTCCTTGCAAAAATTTTCCATTTTACCTATTTTTAAGTTTCTTGTTGTGAAAAGATGGCTATGTATATTAAGAAAACAAAAAGCAAAATATAGGCCCCGCCCACCCACCCCATCTCAATTCGGATGATTTTTTTTATTCGTCGTAACCCGAGAGGTGGATCCTAATTGCAAAATCCATATTGCCATACAAAAATTTACTATTTTAAAAGTGTTTTAAGGTTCTAACATTAAAAAAAATCATCACAATTGAGATGGGGTGGGTGGACGGGGTTAATATTTTGCCCTTTTTTTCTTAATATACTTAGTATTTTTTGAAGAACACAATATTCAAAAACATGGTTTTAATTTCTTGTAAAGAAATAAGTATTTTACAGGTAAGCTGCGCCTCCTTGGTTTTCGATGCATAAAAAAAAATCATCACAATTGAGATAGGGCGGGTGAACGGGGCTTATATTATGCCATTCTTTCGTAATATACGTAATCATCTGTTTTAATTTTTTTCCGTGAAAAGATGACTAAGTATACTTAGTCATCTTTTCACGGAAAAAAAGTTCCGCCCACCCGCCTTATCTTAGTCGTGATAATTTTTTTTATCATCGGTAGCCAAACGAGCGGAATTTAATTGCACAATCGTTATTATTTTAAACGTGTTTTAAGTTTGTAAGAATAAAAACAAGCATCTCAATTGAGACGGGGTGGGTGGGCGGATTCGAAATTAATCTCTCTTTTCTTAGGGGATATCTCATTTGTCAAAATCAGTTTTATCTTAGCAGGTACTACAGCGAATTACCCCTTGGTGTGACTTTCGACTCCAAAATATCATTTAGTTAGACATCATGTTGAGAGCCTATTGTTCCCATGAGTAGATAAGACCTTGGGATTTACACAACGTTAAGTACTTTAATAACTCCAATACATGTATATAGTTACATCTTGTTTTGTGGAAGGTGGGCAGTTATAAACCCAAAACTATTTTCAAATCAAAAATTTTTAATAATTTTATCTCGACGAAAAATATTTGTGAAAAAGCTGCCACGATTTAGCCCAGAATATAAAAAGCAAAGAAATGCATCTCCAACTAGAAATAAATTTTAAACCGCATTTCCTTGCAAAAATTTTCCATTTTACCTATTTTTAAGTTTCTTGTTGTGAAAAGATTGCTATGTATATTAAGAAAACAAAAAGCAAAATATAGGCCCCGCCCACCCACCCTATCTCAATTCGGATGATTTTTTTTATTCATCGTAACCCGAGAGGCGGATCCTAATTGCAAAATCCATATTGCCTTACAAAAATTTACTATTTTAAAAGTGTTTTAAGGTTCTAACAATAAAAAAAATCATCACAATTGAGATGGGGTGGGTGGGCGGGGTTTATATTTTGCCCTTTTTTCTTAATATACTTAGTATTTTTTGAAGAACACAATACTCAAAAACATGGTTTTAATTTCTTGTAAAGAAATAAGTATTTTTCAGTATTTGCGATGCATAAAAAAATCATCACAATTTAGACAGGGTGGGTGGGCGGGGCTTATATTTTGCCATTCTTTCGTAATATGCGTAGTTATCTGTTTTAAATTTTTTCCGTGAAAAGATGACTAAGTATACTAAGAAAGTTATATCATTTAGTTAGACATCATGTTGAGAGGCTATTGTTCCCATGAGTAGATAAGGCCTTGGGATTTACGCAACGTTAAGTACTTTAATAACTCCAATACATGTGTGTGGTTACTTCTTGTTTTGCGGAAGGAGGGCAGTTATAAACCCAAAACTATTTTCAAATCAAAAATTTTTAATAATTTTATCTCGACGAAAAATATTTGTGAAAAAGCTGCCACGATTTAGCCCAGAATATAAAAAGCAAAGAAATGCATCTCCAACTAGAAATAAATTTTAAACCACATTTCCTTGCAAAAATTTTCCATTTTACCTATTTTTAAGTTTCTTGTTGTGAAAAGATGGCTATGTATATTAAGAAAACAAAAAGCAAAATATAGGCCCCGCCCACCCACCCCATCTCAATTCGGATGATTTTTTTTATTCGTCGGAACCCGAGAGGTGGATCCTAATTGCAAAATCCATATTGCCATACAAAAATTTACTATTTTAAAAGTGTTTTAAGGTTCTAACATTAAAAAAAATCATCACAATTGAGATGGGGTGGGTGGGCGGGGTTAATATTTTGCCCTTTTTTTCTTAATATACTTAGTATTTTTTGAAGAACACAATACTCAAAAACATGGTTTTAATTTCTTGTAAAGAAATAAGTATTTTACAGGTAAGCTGCGCCTCCTTGGTTTTCGATGCATAAAAAAAAATCATCACAATTGAGATAGGGCGGGTGGACGGGGCTTATATTATGCCATTCTTTCGTAATATACGTAATCATCTGTTTTAATTTTTTTCCGTGAAAAGATGACTAAGTATACTTAGTCATCTTTTCACGGAAAAAAAGTTCCGCCCACCCGCCTTATCTTAGTCGTGATAATTTTTTTTATCATCGGTAGCCAAACGAGCGGAATTTAATTGCACAATCGTTATTATTTTAAACGTGTTTTAAGTTTGTAAGAATAAAAACAAGCATCTCAATTGAGACGGGGTGGGTGGGCGGATTCGAAATTAATCTCTCTTTTCTTAGGGGATATCTCATTTGTCAAAATCAGTTTTATCTTAGCAGGTACTACAGCGAATTACCCCTTGGTGTGACTTTCGACTCCAAAATATCATTTAGTTAGACATCATGTTGAGAGCCTATTGTTCCCATGAGTAGATAAGACCTTGGGATTTACGCAACGTTAAGTACTTTAATAACTCCAATACATGTATATAGTTACATCTTGTTTTGTGGAAGGTGGGCAGTTATAAACCCAAAACTATTTTCAAATCAAAAATTTTTAATAATTTTATCTCGACGAAATATATTTGTGAAAAAGCTGCCACGATTTAGCCCAGAATATAAAAAGCAAAGAAATGCATCTCCAACTAGAAATAAATTTTAAACCACATTTCCTTGCAAAAATTTTCCATTTTACCTATTTTTAAGTTTCTTGTTGTGAAAAGATGGCTATGTATATTAAGAAAACAAAAAGTAAAATATAGGCCCCGCCCACCCACCCCATCTCAATTCGGATGATTTTTTTTATTCGTCGTAACCCGAGAGGTGGATCCTAATTGCAAAATCCATATTGCCATACAAAAATTTACTATTTTAAAAGTGTTTTAAGGTTCTAACATTAAAAAAAATCATCACAATTGAGATGGGGTGGGTGGGCGGGGTTAATATTTTGCCCTTTTTTTCTTAATATACTTAGTATTTTTTGAAGAACACAATACTCAAAAACATGGTTTTAATTTCTTGTAAAGAAATAAGTATTTTTCAGTATTTGCGATGCATAAAAAAATCATCACAATTTAGACAGGGTGGGTGGGCGGGGCTTATATTTTGCCATTCTTTCGTAATATGCGTAGTTATCTGTTTTAAATTTTTTCCGTGAAAAGATGACTAAGTATACTAACTTTCTTAGTATACTTAGTCATCTTTGCACGGAAAAAAAGCCCCGCCCACCCGCCTTATCTCAATCGTGATCATTTTTTTCATCATCGGTAGCCAAACGAGCGGAATTTAATTGCACAATCGTTATTATTTTAAACGTGTTTTAAGTTTGTAAGAATAAAAACAATCATCTCAATTGAGACGGGGTGGGTGGGCGGATTCAAAATTAATCTCTCTTTTCTTAGGGGATATCTCATTTGCCAAAATCAGTTTTATCTTAGCAGGTACTACAGCGAATTACCCCTTGGTGTGACTGTCGACTCCAAAACATCATTTAGATAGACATCATGTTGAGGCTATTGTTCCATGAGTATATCTATATAAGACCTTGGGATTTATTTTACGCAACGTTAAGTACTTTAATAACTCCAATACATGTGTGTGGTTACTTCTTGTTTTGCGGAAGGCGGGCAGTTATAAACCCAAAACTATTTTCAAATCAAAAATTTTTAATAATTTGATCTCGACGAAATATATTTGTGAAAAAGCTGCCACGATTTAGCCCAGAATATAAAAAGCAAAGAAATGCATCTCCAACTAGAAATAAATTTTAAACCACATTTCCTTGCAAAAATTTTCCATTTTACCTATTTTTAAGTTTCTTGTTGTGAAAAGATGGCTATGTATATTAAGAAAACAAAAAGCAAAATATAGGCCCCGCCCACCCACCCCATCTCAATTCGGATGATTTTTTTTATTCGTCGTAACCCGAGAGGTGGATCCTAATTGCAAAATCCATATTGCCATACAAAAATTTACTATTTTAAAAGTGTTTTAAGGTTCTAACATTAAAAAAAATCATCACAATTGAGATGGGGTGGGTGGGCGGGGTTAATATTTTGCCCTTTTTTTCTTAATATACTTAGTATTTTTTGAAGAACACAATACTCAAAAACATGGTTTTAATTTCTTGTAAAGAAATAAGTATTTTACAGGTAAGCTGCGCCTCCTTGGTTTTCGATGCATAAAAAAAAATGATCACAATTGAGATAGGGCGGGTGGACGGGGCTTATATTATGCCATTCTTTCGTAATATACGTAATCATCTGTTTTAATTTTTTTTCGTGAAAAGATGACTAAGTATACTTAGTCATCTTTTCACGGAAAAAAAGTTCCGCCCACCCGCCTTATCTTAGTCGTGATAATTTTTTTTATCATCGGTAGCCAAACGAGCGGAATTTTGAGTGTACAATCGTTATTATTTTAAACGTGTTTTAAGTTTGTAAGAATAAAAACAATCATCTCAATTGAGACGGGGTGGGTGGGCGGATTCAAAATTAATCTCTCTTTTCTTAGGGGATATCTCATTTGCCAAAATCAGTTTTATCTTAGCAGGTACTACAGCGAATTACCCCTTGGTGTGACTTTCGACTCCAAAATATCATTTAGTTAGACATCATGTTGAGAGCCTATTGTTCCCATGAGTAGATAAGGCCTTGGGATTTACGCAACGTTAAGTACTTTAATAACTCCAACACATGTATATAGTTACATCTTGTTTTGTGGAAGGTGGGCAGTTATAAACCCAAAACTATTTTCAAATCAAAAACTTTTAATAATTTTATCTCGACGAAAAATATTTGTGAAAAAACTGCGAGAATTTAGCCAAGAATATAAAAAGCAAAGAAATGCATCTGAAACTAGAAATAAATTTTATTGCTTTTAGAGTACATAACCCAAGTGCGGCTTTTACATGTTACGACGTAAGTGCCTCCAACATAAAATCGCTTGCCCCAAAAAGCTTCCAAACAACGAAACTAAAAAAAACTAGCCCAAAACTCGCGACTTTCGCCATGCGTGCTTCGCAAACCCGTCAACACCGTTATCTTCGATCCTTTGTAGTGAGTACACCAAAGTGCGTTGTCATCTTCTGATTGTGTTTACATTTTTTCCGTTCCTCGTATGATTCACATTCACCAGAAATTCGTAAAGTACATAATTGATGGCAAAGTAGATCGATCGGACTTCGGGCGTTCGTGATTCATGGGAAACGGCGACGCAAGGACACGGTGGTGGCGGGTGAAATTCTTGCGAAACGGTGTGCAACTGGAGGAGGATTTTTGGCGCGGCGTTCGGTTCGAGTCGTTGTGCAATTTTACGATTGTCTGACCGTTTTTTGGTTTGATTAGGATTAATGAACGATGATTGAAGGATTTCTGTCCTACTTTTCCATTATTGCCGTTGCTGTTTTTGTGTGTACTGTTCTGCTTGTTTTATTAATATCGATTTATTTTTAGAACTCTAAAGTTGCAATAATAAACGATTAGAGAATAATAAATTTAATTACTGGAGATAGCAGCGTGTTATTGGTATGTATGATGAAATAAATCTCTTCGGGTGGATTTTTTTCGCAGTCGTAAAATTTGTCACTTTATCGGGGATTTTATTGTAAATACTAATTGTATTATTTGAAAAAACTAAAACAAAAAAAAAAAATGGTTGTACAGTTAAAAACATGTTTCTAGTCAGTCTGCCACCGAAAAAGCGGAAACTGAATAAAAGCATATGTAACTGGAACATCGGTTACTTTTCACATTCCAGCCACTTTTCCGCGAAGTACAAACTTTTAATTGTTGTAGTGCTAATATCAAAGATTTGACGCAAACGATAGATTTTCTAAGTGGTTGTGTATTTATTTTAAACAAAAATGTTAAATTTTGTTCTCGATCTTTTTGCATACAATACACATTGTATACAATATACACTGTATATGTGTATGACATAATAAAAAGGAAATACTCGATCGATATGTCGTTTTCTTCAGTAATGTCTTAAAAAAAAATTACCAACTTTTCAATTCTGGGATAACCATTTTACCATTGTCGCAGTAATCTTAAAAAAATTATATATAAAAATTTCAAGTAATCGGTTGGGTAGTTTCGATGATTATCTGTCTGACGAAGTCGCCTTCAAATGGTATACAGTGGAAAGAAAAGGAAAATCTGCATTTTCGTATTTTGCAAGTATGTAAAATATAGCAGCTCTTAAAAACGCTGAAGTTCTATTTTCGATTTTTTTTTGTTTCTTTGTATACAGAGTGGTCAAAAAATTACGCATAAGCTCGATGGTTATTGAAGAACTCGAAAAAAATGGTCAAAAAATCCCTGAATTACAATAAATTTCAAAGTTGATTTTTGAGAATTTTTGTATTTTAAATTATATTTCACATTAAAATTTTACAGAATTACGAAGTCAGTTTTAAGCTTTGGAGTTTCAGGGATTTGTTTGAGCATTTTAATAGGATCCATCCGATGAATGGATACTTTCATGTTTTCTTAACGATTCACGACCGCTTCTGTCTGTCTGTCAAAATTTCCACATTCCGATTTCTGGTTTTTCGACTTTCAGTTTTCTAAATTTTCGATTCTTCTAATATTTGATTCATCGAATTTTCGATTCACTATTCTTTAATTTTCCGATTTTTCGAAATCTCGATTTTTTGGGTTTTCAATTTTTGGATTTTTGGAATTGTTTCGATTGTCGATTTTCGATTTTTCAAATTTTGCATTCTTCAGTTTTTTCATTTTTCAATTTTTATACTTTTGGATGCAGTGGTTGGATTTTTCAATATTCGAATTTTCTATTTTTAGAATTTTCGTCTTTCCGATTTTCGATTTTTCGAAATTTCGGTTTTAAAGTTCTCGACTTTTTGATTTGTCGATAGATATTCGAATTTTGAACTTTTAATTTTCGATTTCTCGATTTTTCAATTTTTCAATCTTCCGACTTTCCGAAGAATTTTTCAATTTTGACAATTTTTCGAATTTTGGATTTTTTTATTCTTAAAGTTTTCGTTTTTTGGTTTTTCGATTTTCGATTTTCCGAATTTTGGTCTTTTCGAATTTTAGTCTTTTCAATTTTCGATTTTTAGAATATTTCAATACACCTAATTTTCTATTTTCTCTTCAATTTTTCGGTTTTCGATTGATCGTTTTTCGATTTTTCGCACTTTCCATTTTCGACATTTCGGCTTTCAAATTTTCGTTTCTTCGATTTTTCGAAATCCGATTTTAGAGTTATCTATTTTTTGGATTTTCAATTTTTGGATTTTCCATTTTTCGATTGTTGATTTTCGATTTTTCAAATTTTTCATTCTTCAGTTTTTCCATTTTTTTGTACTTTTGGATACAGTGTTGGATATTTTAATTTTCGAATTTTAGATTTTTCGCTTTTAGATTTTTCGAATTTTCGTCTTTTCGACTTTTCGACTGTTTTTCAATACATGGAAATTTCGATTTTCTATTCATCAATTTTTCGGTTTTCGATTTTTCGATTTTCCACTTCAATACTTTCGATTTTCGACTTTTCGATTTTTGAAATCCCGATTTCAGTTTTCCATTTTTTGGTTTTTCAAGTATTCGATTTTTCGATAGGAATCCGAATTTTCAACTTTTTCTTTTCGATTTTTCGAATTCCTGATTTTTCAATTTTTCGATCTTTTGATTTTCTGAAGGATTTTTCAATTTTAACATTTTTTCGAATTTTAGATTTTTCTATTATCAATTTTTCGAGTTTTTGAATTTCGATTTCCAAAGTTTTCGGTTTTTGATTATTTGATTTTCGAATATCCGATTCTTCGATTTTTCGAAATCTCGATTTCACACTAATCGACTTTTTGGGTTTTCAATTTTTGAGTTTTCGATTGTCGATTTTCGATTTTTGAAATTCTTCATTTTTCAGTTTTTCCATTTTACTTTTCTTTACTTTTGGATACAGTGTTAGATATTTCAATTTTCGATTTTTCGCTTTTCGATTTTTCGAATTTTGGATTTTCTTTTCGTCAGATTTTCGGTTTTCGATTTTTCAATTTTCAAATCTTCGGTTCTTCGATTTTTTGATACTCAATTTTTCAAAATCTTCATTTTAGAGTTATTGGGTTTTGAATTTTGGGTTTTTCGATTGTCGATTTTCGTCTTTTCAATTTTCGATTTTTCGAATATTTCTATACATCGAATTTTCGATTTTCTGTTTCTCAATTTTTTGGTTTTCGATTTTTCGATTTTTTGGTTTTTCAATTTTTGGATTTCCGATTTATTGATTGTCGATTTTCGATTTTTCAAATTTTTCATTGTTCAGTTTTTCCATTTTTCATTTTTTTATTTTTGGATATATTTAGTGTTGGATTTTTTTTAATTTTTGATTTTTCACTTTTCCGTTTTTAGAATTTTCGTTTTTTCGAATTTCGAACTTTCGAATTTCGATTCTTCCATGTGTCAAAATATCGATTTTAGAGTTCTTGATTTTTTGATTTGTCGAGTGTGATTTTTTTTCAAATATTCGATTTTTCGAATTCCCGATTTTTCAATTTTTCGATCTTTTGATTTTCCGGAGGATTTTTCAATTTTAACAATTTTTCGAGTTTTAGATTTTTCGATTCCTTGAGTTTTTGAATTTCGAATTCTCAAGTTTTCGGTTTTTGATTTTTCGATTTTCGAATATCCGATTCCTGGCTTTTTCGAAATCTTGATTGTAGAGGAATCGACTTTTTGGGTTTTCAATTTTTGGATTTTCGATTTTTGAAATTCTTCATTTTTCAGTTTTTCGATTTTTTTTTACTTTTGGATAGGGTTGGGTGCTTCAATTTTCGAATTTTCGATATCTCGCTTTTCGATTTTTCGAAATTTGGATTTTCTGTTCTTCAATTTCTCGGTTTTCGATTTTCGATCCCTCGAGTTTTCGAATTTCGATTTCTAAAGTTTTCGATTTTTTGGTTTTTCAATTTTTGGATTTCCAATTTTTCGATTATCGATTTTCAAATTTTTCATTCTTCAGTTTTTCCATTTTTCACTTTTTTTACTTGTGGATAGTGTTGGATTTTTTAAATTTCGATTTTTCGCTTTTCAATTTTTCGAACTTTCGTTTTTTCGAATAATTTATTTTTCGATTTCCGATTCTTCTTTTTTCGAAATTTCGATTTTAGAGTTTCCAATTTTTTGGTTTTTCGATTTCGGATTTATCGATTTTCGATTCTTCCATGTGTCAAAATATTGATTTTCGAGTTCTCGATTTTTGATTTGTCGAGTGTTTTTTTTTCAAATATTCGATTTTTCGATAGGTATCCGAATTTTCAACTTTTTCTTTTCGATTTTTCGAATTCCCGATTTTTCAGTTTTCTGAAGGATTTTTCAATTTTAACAATTGTGCCAAAATTAGATTTTTCGATTTCGATTCCTGGAGTTTTTGAATTTCGATTTCTAAAGTTTTCGGTTTTTGATTTTTCGATTTTCGAATATCCGATTCTTGGATTTTCCGAAATCTTGATTTTAGAGTAATCGACTTTTTGGGTTTTCAATTTTTGGATTTTCGATTTTTCGAATTTTGGATTTTGTTCTTCAGTTTTTCGGTTTTTTCAATTTTTCGATTTTCAAATTTTTGGCTCTTCGATTTTTCGATTTTCGAATGTTTGATTCTTCAATTTTTCGAAATTTCAATTTTAGAGTTACTGGATTTTGGATTTTCGGTTTTTCAATTGTCGATTTTCGATTTCTCAAATTTTCGATTTTTCAACTTTTTCAATCTTCGGTTTTTCCATTTTTTTCTACTTTTGGATAGTGTCTTTTATTTCAGTTTTCGATTTTTCGCTTTTGGAATTTTTGAATTTTCGTCTTTTGGATTTTCGATTTTTCGAATATTTCAATACATCGAATTTTCAAAATTTCGATTTTTTGGTTTTTCTGTTTTTGGATTTCCGATTTTTCGGTTGTCGACTTTCGATTTTATATATTTTAATTTTTCAATTTTTTTTACTTGTGGATTTAGTGTTGGATTTTTAATTTTCGATTTTTCGAATTTTCGTTTATTCGATTTTTCGAATATTTCAGTACCCCAAATATTCGATTTTTCGATTTATTTTCGATTCTTCGTTTTTCGAAATTTCGATTTTAGTTACCGATTTTTTGGCTTTTCGATTTTTTATTTTTCCATGTTTCAAAATATCGAGTTTTTTTATTTGTCGGGTGTTGGATTTTTTTTCAAACATTCGATTTTGCGATCCATTTTCGAATTTCGGTTTCTCAAATTTTCGCTTTTTGATTTTTCGATTTTCAATGGAAAATATTTTTCAATGTAGACTTATTTAATAATTTTTGGAGAATGCGAATAATAAGCTTTCAAAACAAAAAAAAAATGCTGAAAATAGTTAATAATCTAGAAAACAGAAATGTCTACAATTTTAATAAACTTCGAAGTAAAAAATATTTCAGATTCAGTTTTTTACGAGGTGTTTTATTGACTTTAGATTTTGTATATGTAGTCTGGAAAAACTCAAATGAAAATCAATAACGACTTCCGAATTATATACGTGAGTGTTTAATTATGTCAGACTCGTGTGACATGTGACAATAAACTTGTTAGACTCATTTTCTTTTATACAGCGCTGTATTTTGTGACAATTTTCCATGAACAAAAAATTATAAAAAAAAAAATATCGCTATATTTAAAAATAGAAAGCTTCGACTCTAGTTTTGCATGAACTTGTTGTTAAACTCAGGGGTTATCGGATAATGACGGTATCTCAACTACTAAGTAAGCTATTGTCTGGAAAAGAAATAGACTTGTGTTGACTTCGGTTGTGCATTCACCGAGTTCATGAGTCTTTCGTAAGTTATACTGAAAATATAATGTGTCTGAACGGTATAGTGTATCAAAATATTTGAAGCTAATTGAAATTAAACAGTCCGCACCACACTAACCGAGCGACAATTTTTCATTGTTCGTTCCACAAACCCCTCAATAAAAACCTCTCTTTTGCTCTTCAAGCCATAAAATCACCAATACAACGTCACGC
The DNA here is from genome assembly GCF_036711695.1 of Zophobas morio. Lineage (NCBI taxonomy): Eukaryota > Metazoa > Arthropoda > Insecta > Coleoptera > Tenebrionidae > Zophobas > Zophobas morio. The sequence goes on along the minus strand of NW_026972123.1, from coordinate 2,762,127 downwards.
CGCGATAAAGCATGTTATATTGATGCTCGAACGTCAACCGCCTGACAGCCATATCAAAACACCGACAAATCATCCAAAGAAAAAACCTCATACACTACAATCGCTTTTATCGATCGCTACATCATAATTATGATGTGTAATCGAATCCCATCGATGGCGATAAACAATAATTATGACGTCACGCAATTAGGAAACAAGTCGTGTTACAATTTGATCAAACACCATTCCGCCCAGCGAAAAGAAACCGAAAACCCATTAATAATAATAATAATAACGGAGAGAAAAGCGGCCAACTTTCGAGCGAATTGATTAAGCGACGCCCGAACGCATTGATATCGACACACGCGATTTGAATAATTTTATTAGGCGGAATTGTTGTTTTGGCTGGGCGGGCGGAGTCTGCGGCGCATCGGTGTATCGAAATTAGAGAAAGCCGATTTAAAATCGTCAGCTCGTTGGAGAAGTAAACAGAGGAAGGAAAATTGGATCAGCGAGATGACAGATCGGGATTGGAGAGTGTAGGTAGCGACTTAGAACTATGACAAATTGCTTCCGATTAATTACAAATTACGGGCAAGGTGTGATGAAACAACTTTCGAGGCTAATTCGCGGGGCGTCACGTGACTCGGCACTATTATAATAATTTATAATAATAATAATAATAATAATAATTTTATTCTACCCTTTAGCATACAATATAAGTACATTGGGTCGTCAATTATATAAATATTACATTTAGAAAATACAGACACAAAGATAATATAAATTTATCGATATAAGTAGATTACTATCACTGCTATTTTTAGGAAAACGTTTTCGCTGCCTTGTAATCGGTGTGTGATTTACTCGAATAATGAAAACATTTTGGTTGACGTTTGGCGGTGATCTTCATTTAGATTAGATTGTTCTAAGAGTGTTCCGGAAATTTTGTTTATTCATTCTATTAAAAAAATTGATGATGTCATCTCAAACTTTTGTTGAGTAAATGTCACTTGAAACGTGCAGCGTGACATGCTGTTTTGCATCTGATTGAATAATCCGCACCTATTTGCTTATATGGATCTTAAAGTAGTAGTAGTACAATCAAACTTTAGATTTGGCTTAGTTTGTAAATAGTTTATTAAAACATCAGTGCTGACTGAAGGCTGCTGTTTGATTGAAGTGGCTGACATTAAGCTTTCGTGGTGACTGGTAGCCGACGAAACAGTAAATGTTGCTAATAACAGTTAAAAACCGTTTCTATTGTTCATAACAATTATCATCTTGTTATTTTTGTTGTTTATTTGGTGTTTTTTGTAATGTTTACGTTTGTTTTTACCGTATTTTAAGTATGTTTTTCTTGTAGTAAATTCCATGATAAAAACAACTAATGCATCCTGAATTTACGTCAGCTTGAATTAATTATGTAACTAATTTTTTGGAAGGAAAAAGTATGCTTATTATTTGTTGTAGTATTTTCTAAAATAATTTGCAGAGGACTTATTATCGATTTTTCGAATTTCCATTTTCGAATTTTTGATTCACCGATTTTTCAATTTTTCCATTCTTCGATTTTTAATTTTGAATTTTTCAAATTTTAGATTTTTCAGTTTTTTAGTTCTTTTCGTTTTTAGATTTTTTGAATTTTCGATTTTCTAAAATTTGATTTTCTAGTTGTCAAATTATTGATTTTTCGGTCTTCAATTTTTTCCATTCTTCAGTTTTTAGACTTTTCACTTTCCTTACTTTCCGGTTTTTTGATTTTTTGAATTTTCAGTTTTTAACCTCTCAGCTTTCGATTTCTCGTTTTTTCAATTTTTCGAATTTTTGGTTTTTCGATTTTTCGAACTTTTTTTTTTTCAAATATTCAATTTATAGAATTTTCGATTCATCGATTTTTCGATTCTTAGAATTACTGAATTTTAATTCTTCGATTTTTCGATTTTCAGAAATCCCATTTTCGAGTTTTCGGTTTTACCATTTTTTAGTTTTTGGACTTTAATTTATACTTTACGATTTTTCGTTTTTAGATTTTTCACGTTTTCAATTTTTTGATTTTTTTATTCAATTTTTAGACTTTTTAACCTTTATTTTTCGATTTTCGTTTTTTCCGTTTTTCCATTTTTCATTTTTCAGACTTCAATTTCTTCACTTTTCGGTTTTTGATTTTTGGAATTTTCTATTTTCGACTTTTCGGTTTTTTGATTTTTCGAAGTTTTCGAAATTCCATTCTCGAGTTTTCGATTTTTCGCTTTTTCAAAATCTCCATCCTCAAATTTTCAATTTTTCGGTTTTTCAATTCTCCGAATTTCAATTTTACGACCTTCAATTTTTTAATTTTCAATCTTTAGGGTTTTTATTTTCGAATTTTCAATTTTTCGATTGTTGAATTTTCGATTTTTATAATCAGATTTTCAATTTTTCGAATTTTCGACGTTTCAATTTTTTGGTTTCTAGAATTTTCGACTTTTCAATTTTTCCATTCTTCAGTTTTTAGACTTATTTTTTTGTTGTTCGATTTTTCGATTTTCTGTTTTTCTGTATTCGAATTTTTGATTTTTTTGCTTTTTATATTTTTGCAATATTTCGGCTCTTATGTTTTCCGATTTTTCAGTTTTTCATTTTTCGATTTTTTAATAATAATTTTTCGAATTCTCGACATTTCGGATTTTTGTTTTTTCAATTTTTAAATATTCCGTTTTTCGATTTTTTAATGTTTTTACTTTTCGATTCTTTGATTTCTAGAATTTTCGACTTCAATTTTTCCATTCTTCAGTTTTTAGACTTATTTTTTTACTGTTCGATTTTTTTATTTTCTGTTTTTCTGTATTCAAATTTTTGATTTTTTAATTTTCCCGCTTTTTAATTTTTCGAATTTTCAATTTTTCGACTTTTCCGAAGATTGTTCTATTTTTTTGATTGTTCGAATCTTCGAGATTCCAGTTTTTCCAATTTTAGATTTTTCGATTTTTTGCTTAATTTTCGATGTTTCAATTTCCCGGTTTTTCGACTTTTCGGATGATTTTTCTATATTTTCGGATTTTCAATATTTCGATGTTTTCAATGTTCGTTTTTTCGATGTCCCGATTTTCGATTTTTCAAATTTTCTATTTCCGATTTTTCCATTCTTTCAGTTCAAATTTTCGAATTTTTCAATTTTCAATTTTCGTATTTTCGATTGTTGCTTTTTCGAATGTTTTTTTTCCTTCTTCAGTTTCTAGATTTCAACTTTTACTTTTCCATTTTCGGTTATTCGATTTTCGATTTTTCGAATATCTAATTCATCGATTTCGAATTTACAGTTTTGTTAACTTTCAATTTTTCGATTATCGATTTTTCAGTTTTTTGATTTTTCGATTTTTACGGTTTTCTGATATTTCGAATTATCGTTGTTTCGAATATTTCATTCGTCGATTTTTCAATATTCGAATTTTCAATAACTCTACCTTCCGACTTTTCGAATTTTAGTTTCTTCTGTTTTCGATTTCGATTTTTCGATTTTCAATTTTTTTTTTAAATCTCTTCAAGTTTCGGATTTTTCGGTTTTTCGATTTTTCGTTTTTGATTTTTCGAATTTTCAATTTTCGATAATTGTTTTCGTTTTTTTTTTTATTTTTGGCTTTTAATTTTTCGAGGCTTCCATTTTAAATGTAATTTTGTCCATTCTTCAGTTTTTAGACTTCAATTTGTTTGCTTTTCAATTTTTAAAATTTTCCGTTCTTCAGTTTTTCAATTCTTCGGTTATTTTATTTTTCTGTTTTTTGATTTCCATTTTTTGATTTCTAGAGTTTTGGTATTAAAATTTTACATCTTCCTTCTTTTAGATTTTTCGATTTTTGACTTTTCGAATATTTTGATATTCCGATTTTTCCAATTTGATATTTACTTTTCAATGTTTCAGTTTTTCGATTTTTCATTTTTCGTTTTTTCGATTTTCAATCTTTCGAATTTTCACTATTCCTATATTTTCAGTGTTAGATTTTTCGATTTTCCGATTTTTCCATTCTCTTATCTTTTGGATACTTGGTTCATCGAACTTTCGACTTTCCGATTTTGGGTTCAAATTTTCAATTTTTCGAATATTTGGTTCACTGATTTCGAATTTTCAGTTTTGTTAACTGTAAATTTTTCAGTTTTTAGATTTTTTGGTTTTCTGGTTGTTCGAATTTTCCTTGTTTCAAATATTTGATTCATGGATTTTTCTTAACCTTTCGAATTTTCGATTTTTCGTTTTTTCAGTTCTTCGATTTTTCGAATTTTGGTTTCTTCTGTTTTCGATTTTTCGATTTTCAATTGTTCTTTCGAAATCTTCAAGTTTCTGATTTTTCGGTTTTTCGATTTTTCGTTTTTGATTTTTAAAATTTTTGATTTCTTTATTGAGTTTTTGGACTTTTCAATTTTTCTATTTTCAAATTTTTGGTTTTCGATAATCGAATTTCGATTTTTTTTATTTTTGGCTTTTGATTTTTCGAGCTTTCGATTTTTTAAGTTAATTAAGTATTAAAATAACTTGCATTTTTCCATTCTCAGTATTTAGACTTCAATTTCTTTACTTTTAAATTTTTAAAATTTTCCGTTCTTCAGTTTTTCAATTTTTCGGTTCATTTTTCTGATTCTAGAGTTTTCGATTTTTTGATACTAAAATTTTACATCTTCCTTTTAGAGTTTTCGATTTTAGACTTTTCGAATATTTTGATATTCCGATTTTTCCAATTTGAGATTTTTTGATTTGGGATTTACTTTTCGATGTTTCAGTTTTTCGATTTTTCAATTTTTCGTTTTTTCGATTTTCAATCTTCAAATTTTTCCTATTCCTATATTTTCAGTGTTAGATTTTTCGATTTTCCGATTTTTCCGATCTCTTATCTTTTGGATATTCGATTCATCGAACTTTCGATTTTTCGATTTTGGTTTAAATTTTCGAATTTTTCCATTTTCTATATTCGAATTTTCGATTTTTCGAATATTTGGTTCATTGATTTCGAGTTTTCAGTTTTGTTAACTTTAAATTTTTCAGTTTTTAGATTTTTCGGTTTTCTGATTGTTCGAATTTTCCTTGTTTCAAATATTTGATTCATGGATTTTTCGATTTTCAAATTGTACGATCTTCAATTTTCCGATCTTGAATTTTCCGATCTTCAATCTTTTGGTCTTCTGATTTTTCGACTTTCGAGTTTTCGACTTTTGGGTTTTTCGATTTTGGATTTTTCTTTTTCAATTTTTCGATTTCTCCGTTCTTTAGTTTTTAGGCTGTTAAATTTTTATATGTTTCTAAAATCAATTCATCCATTCTTTGGTTTTTTGATTTTTCTTTTACCGATTTTTTCGAATTTTCGACATTTCGATTTTTTGAATTTTCGATTTCTAAATTTTCGGTTTTTCGATTTTCTATATTCGAATTTTCGATTTTTCGAATATTTGGTTCATTGATTTCGAGTTTTCAGTTTTGTTAACTTTAAATTTTTCAGTTTTTAGATTTTTCGGTTTTCTGATTGTTCGAATTTTCCTTGTTTCAAATATTTGATTCATGGATTTTTCGATTTTCAAATTGTACGATCTTCAATTTTCCGATCTTGAATTTTCCGATCTTCAATCTTTTGGTCTTCTGATTTTTCGACTTTCGAGTTTTCGACTTTTGGGTTTTTCGATTTTGGATTTTTCTTTTTCAATTTTTCGATTTCTCCGTTCTTTAGTTTTTAGGCTGTTAAATTTTTGTATGTTTCTAAAATCAATTCATCCATTCTTTGGTTTTTTGATTTTTCTTTTACCGATTTTTTCGAATTTTCGACATTTCGATTTTTTGATTTTTCGATTTCTAAATTTTCGGTTTTTCGATTTTTTAATGTTTTTACAGTTCGATTTTTCGATTTTATATTTTCTATTTTTCTATATTCGAATTTTCGATTTTTCAATGTTTCCTTCTTCTGTTTTCCGATTTTTCAGTTTTTTTATTTTTCTCCACTTTTTAATTTTTTTAATTTTCAATTTCCCGATTTTTCGACTTTTCGGATGATTTTTGTATATTTTCGAGTTTCATTTTTTCTGATTTTCAATATATTTTGATTTTTTTTTCTCGATTTCTTGTTTTTCGATTTTTGAAAGCTTCTGTTTTCCGTTTTTCCTTTATTGTAAAGGTTATCACAAAACAAAAATGACAAATTAAAATTTTATAATTTTTCAAAAAATCGTCATAAAATAACCTTATATCAATTTTTGATTTTCGACGTAGTTTACAAAGTGTTAAATTTTTGAATTTTATTTGTAAAAATTTTGTTATTTCAAGTGCGACAAAAATTTCTGAAGAACTTTTTCATTCACACTATCTTAAAATTTTTGAATAATTCTAAAACTTGGAATTGTAAAAGCCCCGGTTCAAATTAAAAAAAAAAATGCAGTTGTCTGTTTTTTATGGTAATAAATTAAGAAATTAGTTAATTTCTTTATACTTTGGCTAAAGACCAACCTCGATTTGGTAATTAGCTAAACTAGCTAAGTTTTACGTATTTAACCCCTTCAGAGATTTGGTGACGTCATCTAAAAAAAAGTGATATCGCTTGTACTTTTAGTTTAACTGGGGTAAATTAAGACAATGGGCGAATTTAGCAAGACAGTGTTTTCAAAACAGTATTGCTAAATTAATATAGGAGTATAATTATGTACAAAAAAATTGATACAGCTATTTCAGAAGTTACGTAATAAATTTTTTTTCAAATGTACAATATTTTAGTAGCGTAATTAGTACTTATTACACGTTTTTTTTTTTAATTGGTGTCACTTGATCCAAAAACAAACTCTCTATTCCTCAAGTAAAGGTTACCTGCCGCGTACAAAATAAAGCAAAAACAGTAAGACGATAATTGTTCCAAACGCACGCAAACAAGTCGCTCAGCGAAAACCTCCATCTCAGCTTCACCGGACTTCTTCACGTCCATCGCATTTTCCAATTTACCTCGCTTCTGTAATTACCCGAGCAGCGGAAGTCACGCTTCCACTAACAAATTTAATCTACATACAAAATACTTGAACCGACACGCTCGCACCGAATCCCCCGGGATTAGCCTTATCGTCTCTTATCTCCTAATTCATCCCGGAAATTTTTTTCAAGTACGACTCCGCCGAAAAAATAATTAAACTAGCGCGCACCGACAGTTCCCCTAAACAAACATAAATTCACCAATCGAACGCAAGCCGACCGAAATAGCACAATTAGCGCAAAATTAGCGTACTCGGAACGGATTTTTCGGATTCCGTTCGATTACAGGGTGAGTCAAACTCAAAATCCTTAATATATCCTTATTATTAGTATTAGTTCTATTATATTCTATAAAAGTGACAGTTTGCTTTTTCGGCCGATAATTGAGTAATCTTTAAATTTAGAACCGCATAATTTCTTAAGCGAGACCTGCCACTCCTATTAATTTGAGTTATACATGCAAAATGATCGTTCGTTAACATTAAATGTCATTTTATTATTGTTTTAATTGCATAGCTTACAGATAACTGTATCGTATTTCAAAATAATTGGAGAACGTGACATTTAGAAAAAAAAATTATAATGCGAGTGGAATGCTGCTCGGTGACCGACTGATTTTTCTAAAATTGTAAAAATTCGCCTGGTCTAAACTGTTTATTATCATCTACTAAGTTTTTAATCAGATTGTAATAAAAAGAGTAAAAATCGGAAACAACTATTAAATACCAGTTTTATAGCTTGTTAACAATGCTATAAACGTTCGTTTTTAAGTTCAGCACACTCGCCCAAATTTAATAATATTGAACATTTCCTTGTCGATTTTTTTATTTTTGTCTAAATCGAAGACAAGAGTGATCCGAAAACCCGGCAGAGATATTAATCTGACGAAAATAAGCGATTTTTTTGGATGCGGTTTCATGACCGGTCCTGCTCAAGGCTGCTTGCCCAGATCTCGTGTTTACTCACATCGCCAGTTATTAAAAGCAGACACTGGATAACGATTTTAATAGTCGGCTACTTCAGGCTTCTTGAAAGCGTCTTAAATCAGCTGAATTACCTTAAATTGCTTACATTGTTAATTCTTAAATAATATCTTCCCGTGAGTCAGAAAATTTTCTTAAATCTGAAGGCGTTCGCTGAAGTATTTGTCTCAAGTGTTGTCTGAAATTTTAGTATTTGTGGGCAATTCTGCTGAAAAATAATATGTTATGATGTTTGTAAAATAATTTAAAATAAAATTATCGTTGGACCAAAATTTTACACCTTAACTTATAAACTATAAAGCTGATTGGTTTAAAATTGTGCCCAGACTTTGAACATGATTAATCGATAATTAGTTTTTTCTATACGTGTAGTTTATGATTCCGTGTTCGTTCTTTTTCGTCCTCTTTCGTCCTTGTTCGTCCTTTTTCGTCCTTGTCGTCATTTTTTGTCCGTATTATCATTCTTCGTCCGTTTGCGTCCTTTTTGGTCCTTATTATCCCTTTTCGTCCTTTTTGGTCCTTATTATCCTTTTTCGTCCTTATTATCCCTTTTCGTCCTCTTTCGTCCTTTTTCGTCCTTTGTCGTTCTTTTTCGTCCTCTTTCGTCCTTTTTCGTCTTTATTATCCTTTTTGGTCCTTTTTCGTCCTTTTTCGTTTTTATCCTTTTTCGTCTTTTTTCGACCTTACTATCCTTTTTCGTCCTTTTTCCTCCTTATTATCCTTTTTCGTCCCTTTTCGTCCTTATTATCCTTTTTCGTCTTTATTCATCCTTTTTCATCCTTATTTGTCCTTTTTGGTCCTTGTTCGTCCTTTTTCGTCCTTGTTCGTCCTTTATCATCTTTTTTTGTCTTTATTATCCTTTTTCGTCCTGATGTTTCGATTTTTCGTTGTTTCGAATATTTGATTCATGGATTTTCCGATATTCGAATTTTCAGTATCTGTACCTTTCGTTTTTTCGAATTAGTTTTTCTTGTTTTCGATTTTTTGAATAGTCAAATTTTCGATTTCTTCATTCATCAGTTTTTAGACATTTCGGTTTTTCGATTTTCTGATTTTCGATTTTTCGATGATCTAATTTTCAATTTTTTAATTTCTCGATTTTTCCATTTTTGAATTTTTCGAGCTTCAGTTTTTCAATTTCCACTTTTTTGAATTTTTAGGTTTTGAATTCAATTTTTTTACTTTTCAATTTTTCGAATTTGCGTTTCTGCAGTTTTTCGATTTTTCAATTCTTCTGCTTCTCTGTTTTTTGATTTCTTGAGTTATCGATTTTTTTATATTAGAATTTTCCCTCTTCTTTTTTTTCTATTTTTCGACCTTTTGATTTTTCAAGTTTTCCGTTCTTCTGTCTTTCGATTTTTCAATTTTTTATTTTTGGATTTTTTTATTTATCCACTTTTTAATTTTTCGGCTTTCCAATTTTTCGACTTTCAGTTTTCCTATCTTCGAATTTTCGATTTTCAATTTTTAGGTTTTGTACTTTTCGATTTTCGAATTTTCAATATTCCGTTTTCAATTTTCTGATTCTTTGATTTTTCGGTTTTTCTATTTTTGACTTTTCATTTTCGACTTTTTACTTCAACTTTTCGATTTACCTGGTTTCTCGGTTTTCGACTTTTCAAATTTTCCATTCTCCAGTTTTTTGAAATTTTAATTTTTTTACTTTTCGGTTTTTTAATTTCTGGAATTTTCAATTTTTTAATATTAGAATTTTCCATCTTTTCTTTTCGATTTTTGATTTTTCGAACTTTCAATTTTTCAGTTTTTGCATTCTTAGACTTTTACATGTTTTTACTTTTTCGTTTTCGGTTCTTCGATTTTTCGCTTTTTGATTTTCGAGTTTTTGAATACTCGATTCTTCGATTTTCGTTTTTAAAAACTCCATTCTTGAGTTAAAGATTTTTCGATTTCCAATTTTTAGGTCTTCAATTTTTCGATTTTCGAATTTTCAATAAGTATTCGATTTTCAATTTATCGATTGATTCTTCGATTCTTTGGTTTCTCTATTTTTGATTTTATATTTTCGATTTACCCGATTTTTCCATTTTCAAATTTTCAATATTTGGTTTGGAATTTTCCGATTCTTCGATTTTTCTTTTTTTGATTCATTTTCCAATTTTCGGTTTTTCGATATTTCCAGTCTTTAATTTTTGGACTTCTATTTTTTTGACTTTTCAACTTTTCGATTTACCCGATTTTTCGATTTTTTAATTTCCCGAAATTTCAATTTATCGATATTAGAATTTTCCATCTTTTTCTTTTTGATTTTTGATTTTTTTCCAGTTTTGAATTTTTCCATTTTTGGCTTAATTTTCGAAGTTCAATTTCCAGATTTTTCGACTTTTCGGATGATTTTTCTAAATTTTCGAGTTCCATTTTTTCGGATTTTCAATATTCCTGTATTTTCAGTGTTAGTTTTTTCAATATCCCGATTTTCGATTTTTCAAATTTTGTATTTTCCGATTTTTCCATTCTTTCTTTTGAATATTTGTTTAATGGATTTTTCGATATTCAAATTTTCAGTATCTGTACCTTTCGATTTTTCGAATTAGTTTTTCCTGTTTTCGAGTTTTCGAATATTTGACTCATCAAATTTTCAATTTTTCGATTCTTCGAATTTTAGAATTTGTGAATTTCAATTCCTCGATTCTCCATTTTTCGATTTTCAATGTTGTTTTTGAAATTCCTCAAGTTTACAATTTTTCGGATTTTCGTTTTTTCGTTTTTGGATATCCAAATTTTCGATTTCTTCATTCATCAGTTTTGCGATTTTCGATTTTTCGATGATCAAATTTTCAATTTTTTATTTCTCGATTTTTCCATTTTTGAATTTTTCGAGCTTCGCTTTTTCGATTTCCACCATTTTGAATTTTTAGGTTTTGACTTAAATTTTTTTACTTTTCAATTTTTCTAATCTGCGTTTCTACAGTTTTTCGAATTTTCATTCTTTTGCTTGTCTGTTTTTTGACTTCATGAGTTTTCGATTTTTTGACATTAGAATTTTCCGTCTTCTTTCTTTTCGATTTTTCAATTTTTCCGTTCTTCTGTTCTTTGATTTTTCAATTTTTTATTTTTCGTTTTTTTGATTTTAAATTTTTTAAATGTGTGATTCTTGGATTTTCGTTTCTAAAAACTCCATTCTCGAGTTTTGGATTTTTGGTTTTTCAATTTTTCGACTTTCAATTTTCCTATATCCGAATTTTCGGTTTTCAATTTTTAGGTCTCCGAGTTTTGGATTTTCGACTTTTCAATACATATTCGGTTTTCAATTTTCCGATTTTCCGATTTTGCGGTTATTGTATTTTTGACTTTTCATTTACGAATTTTAAATTTCTCTATTGTTCAATTTTTGGACTTTTAATTTTTTTTACTTTTCAACTTTTCGATGTACCAGAATTTTCGTTTGTCGAATTTTCGATTTTTCGGTTTTCCGATCATCGAATTTTCAATATTTTTTTTTTTCGATTTTTCAGTTTTCCCATTCTTTAGTTTTTTGATTTTTCGATTACCGATTTTTCGATTTTTGAATTTTCATTCTTTTTACTTTCGATTTTGCAAATTTTCCATTTTCAGATTTTCGCCTTTTTAATTTTTTTACCTTTCGATTTTTTAATTTCTCGAATTTTCAATTTTTCGTTATTAGAATTTTCCATTTTTTTTCTTTTTGATTTTTCGAACTTGCGATTTTTCAGTTTTTGCATTCTTTAGTTTTTAGACTTTTACATGTTTTTACTTTTCGATTTTGTATTTTTTGATTTTTCGAATTTTCAGTTTTTGATTTTTCATTTTCCAATTTTAAATTTCTCCATTCTTCAATTTTTGGACCTTTAATTTTTTTACTTTTCAACTTTTCGATTTACCAGATTTTTCGTTCGTCTAATTTTCGATTTTTCGGTTTTCCGGTCATAGAATTTTAAATTTTTTAAAACTCGATTTTTTGTTCTTCCATTCTTTAGTTTTTTGATTTTTCGATTTTTGAATTTTCATTCTCTTTACTTGTCGGTATTTCGATTTTTTGCAAATTTTCCATTTTCAGTTTTTCGCCGCTTTTTAATTTTTTTACTTTTCGATTTTTTAATTTCTCGAATTTTCACTTTTTCGTTATTAGAATTTTCCATTTTTTCTTTTCAATTTTTGATTTTCGAACTTGCGATTTTTCAGTGTTTGCATTTTTACATGTTTTTACTTTTCGATTTTGTACAAATTTTTCGATCTTTCAAATTTTTTCAATTTTTGAATCTTTAATTTTTTTTACTTTTCAACTTTTCGATTTACCAGAATTTTTGTTAGTCGAATTTTCGGTCTTTCGGTTTTCCGATCATCCAATTTTCAATTTTTTTATATCTCGATTTTTTAATTCTCCCATTCTTTAGTTTTTCGATTTTTTGATTACCGGTTTTAGATTTTCGAATTTTCACTCTTTTCACTTTTCGATACTTGGATTTTTTAATTTTTCGAATTTTCAACTTTTTTCTTTTCGATTTTTGATTTTTTGAACTTTCGATTTTTCAGTTTTTGCGTTCTAAAGATTTTAGACTTTTATATGTTTTTACTTTTGGATTTTTCGCTTTTTCAATTTTTTATTTTTTTGCTTACATTGTTAATTCTTAAATAACATCTTGCCAAAATTTCCTTAAATCTGAAGGCTTCGCTGAAATATTTCTCCCAATTCTTGTCTTCGTTGTCAGAAATTTTGTTATTTTCGAATGTACAGAGTGTATAATTCTGTTGAAAAATAATATATTAGTGTGAATGCTTTGAAATCTTCAAGACGTTTTAAAGTTGTCCTAAGCATGATAAATTTTTAATCAAAATACATTTGTTTATGTCCCCAAAAAATTGATGACGTCATCTTAAAATTTTGCCGAATAAATCCTCTCTGAAATACGCAAAACTCGATTCTTGTGGTTTATTAATGCACTCATAGTTTTTAAAATTACTTATAGAGTGACTGAAAAAATTTTGGGAATATTTTAGTTATTATTAGTATTATATTGCGTCTATCAAAATTGATATACGAGTCCTTGAAAAATATCTTATTCTAACTTACAAAATTTTTTGAAAAATAAATAAACCATGAACACAGAATGAACGAGGAAAAAAGAAGTACGAGGAATGACTGACGAAGGAAAAAGTATGAAAAAAGGACCAGGGCAGCAACGACAAACAAAAGACGAAGAATGAAGGACGAAGAAGACGAAAAATGGAGATAAAGGACCAAGAACAGATGACAAAAAACGGAGGAAAAATACAACAGACAAAGAACAGAAGACTAAGGACAAAGACAAAAAAAGAATAGAGCTGAAAAATCCTCCTGTTTGCTTTTTCACTTTTTTTAAAATGGTCAAATATGTGGCATTTTCACTGCAAATTAATTAATAATTAAGGACACCGGAGGGAGAATAGCGGACAAAGAACATCGAACAAAGGACAAAAACAGTGGATGAATTTTATTTACATTTCAGAAAAAAAAAACAAATTGCAGTTAGAACTACCATATTAAAAGACAAAATTATTAAGCATTTATTTATTTTCTTTCTTGATAAAAACGTAATAATAAAATTTGAACCTTTGTGTATCGCCAGGGATGGCACTCATTTTCTAGTAGAGGAACACCCTGTACAGTACTGATGATTCTGAAATAGTTAACTTTGAATAACTTCTGACAGATTTACAATCATAGCTTTAATAATTCACGACTCTGTTCGCAAAACCTTTGATTCATACAGAAAAATAGCTTACACACACCATAAATTCGCGAGCTTTCCTCCCACCTTGATGAGTCTCGTAAAGCGTTTATTACCATAGTTCTCAGTACCCAAATAATATCATCAGAGGTTATTAGATAATGTTTACTATTTCAGAATTAGATCTATACACTCCGAGCTTTTTACTGCCCTATGAAACAATATCCAGAGAAAACAGTGTCTAATAATGCTCATGACGAAATTTGCTTAAGCACATCAACAAAGCTTTGACAATCAAGTAATTTTAACACAGTTTAAATTTTCTAATTTAACTTTTTCACTCTTAAGTGGCCAGTTTGTAAATGCGTGTTAGAGCGTGTTCGTCCATAAATATCTTCCGATAATCGAATTGTGTAAAACAACAGGAAGCGGCTAAGAGTGAGGCAATTCTTGTCGAGACGAAACCGAAATGTGAGTCGAATTTTCTTACCATTAGGTAAAAATAGCTTGGCCCGATTTTATTTTACGATGTGGGACTGGGAGGGTTTTTCGCAAGAGCAGTTCTTTGTTTTTTTGGTTTAGTTGTGGTTCTTGGGTCGAACCAGAGAACATAGAGAAGCGTCATAGTTTAAATTAAATGACGGTTGAGGACTTCTCGACTTACGTTGGCAACAGTGTTTGTTTCTAACTAGGAATAAAATTAACTAGAAAAAATGTCATAATATTTTTCGCGTTTTATTTTCGACAAATTGACACTAGATTTACCAGAATATTACAAGCTGCTTACTGTTTCCTTCACTTTAATTCAGGTCACACGAATTACAGTTCGTCGTCTGAGAACTTGTTTGATCTACAGACCAGAGCGCACTCAGGCCAATGTCGACTTTAAGCGTTCGGAAACGATTTGATTTATAAGCCATGATCCGTGATCTGATACACATTCTAACCGGTTTCGACCATAATTTCTGCTGTTTCAACTTTCGAATTTTGAGTTTTTCGAAATTTGACTTTGGGAACTTTTCAGTTTACTGCTATTTATTTTTCAATTTTTGAATTTTACAATTTCTCAGTTTTTCAATTTCTCGGTTTTCAGTTTTCTCTTCAATTTTACGATTTTTGAATATTTCGATTTTTCAATTTTTGACTTTTATAAACTCTTTATTTGTCGATTTTTCAATTAATTGATTTTTCAGGTTTTTTGGTTTTTCTATTTTTTCAGGTTTCAATTTTTTAATTTTTCAATTTTTTAATTTCTCAGTTTTTGGACATTTCAGTTTTGGGATTTTTCAGTTTTTCGATTCGTCAGTTTTTCTTTCATTTTTCGGTTTTTCGATATTTCACTTTTGGGATTTTTCAATATTTCTATTCTTCGACTTTTCCATTTTTGACTTCCGGATTTTTCGATGTGTCGGCTTTTTACTTTTTCGATTTTTCAATTTTTCGATTGCTTAGTCTTTCCATTTTGTCGACTTCCCGGTTTTAGATTTTCTGTTTTCAATTGTCGTTTTAAATTTTTGGATTTTTCAATGTTAGTTTTTCTTTCATTTTTCAGTTTTTAGATATTTCAGTTTTGGGATGTTTCAATATCTCGATTCTTCGACTTTTCGATTTTTGACTCCTGGATTTTTCGATGTGTCGATTTTTTTACTTTTTGGATTTTTCAATTTTTAAAATTTAGATTTTTTCATTTTTGAAATTTTAGATTTTTCAATTTTTCATTTCAGTTCTTCGATATTTCGATTTTTCAAGTCTTCGAATTTTTCGTTTTCTTAATCTTTTGAATTTTCGACTTCCCGGTTTTAGATTTTCGCTTTTTCAATTGCCATTTTGTCAAATTTTCGATTTTTTAATTTTTCAAATTTGACTTTTATAAACTCAATTTTTCGATTTTTTAATGTTTTTTTTTTCGACTTCACTTTTTTGATTTTTCGATTATATTTTTAGGATTTTTCAATATTTCAATTCTGCGGCTTTTCTATTTTTGACTTACGGGTTTTTCGATGTGTCTACCTTTTTACTTTTTCAATTTTTCAATTTTTGGATTTTTAAATTTTAGATTTGTCAATCTTTTGATATTTTAGTTTTTCAATATTTCTTAATCTTTCTATTTTTCTACTTCCTGGTTTTAGATGTTCAGTTTTTCAATTTTACGATTTGTTAATTTTTCATTCCTGATTTATGGAGATTTGATTGTTCATGTTTTCGATTTATCAGTTTTTCAATTCTCCAATTTTTCTTAGATTTTTCAATTTTTCGATGTTTGAGTTTTGAGATTTTTCAAATTTGGATTTCGACTTTTGGATGTTGCGATTTTTCGATTTTTCACTTTCTCAATTCTTGACTTTTCCGATTTTCTTCGATTTTTTGATTTCTCGTTTTTACATTTTCGATTTACCGATTTTTTACTGTTTTGATTTTTCTATTTTTCCATTTTTAAATGTTAGATTCTTCAATTTCCCAATTTCTCGATGTTTCGATTTCTCGATTTATCAATTTTTCGATATTTCAGTTTTGAGATTTTTCAGTTTGCGATTATTCGAATTCTCGACTTTTCGAATTTTCCATCTCTCAATTTTTCGAATTTTAAATAGATTTTTCAGTTTTTAGATTTTTTGAATTTTCGCTTTTTCAATTTTCCAATTTCTCAATGTTTCGATTTCTCGATTTTTTAGTGTTTCCTTTCTTCGATTTTTCAATTTTTCGATATTTCAGTTTTGACATTTTTCAATTTTTGACTTCTCGATTTTTCGATTTCTCAACTTTTCGAACTTACGATTTCTCAATTTTTCGATTCTGCAATTTTTCCTCGATTTTTGATTTCTCGTTTTTACATTTTCGATACTTTTATAAACTCAATTTTTCGATTTTTCAATTAATCGATGTTTTGATTTTCCCATTTCTTGACCTTCGAATGTTTCGATTTTCCTGTTCTTCAATTCTTTAATTTTTTGATTTTTCAGGTTTTTGATTTTTCAATTTTTCGATTTTTTAAGGTTTTTTTTTCGACTTCACTTTTTTGATTTTTCGATTTTTCAGTTTTTAGATATATATTTTTAGGATTTTTCAATATTTCAATTCTGCGGCTTTTCTATTTTTGACTTACGGGTTTTTCGATGTGTCTACCTTTTTACTTTTTCAATTTTTCAATTTTTGGATTTTTAAATTTTAGATTTGTCAATCTTTTGATATTTTAGTTTTTCAATATTTCTTAATCTTTCTATTTTTCTACTTCCTGGTTTTAGATGTTCAGTTTTTCAATTTTACGATTTGTTAATTTTTCATTCTCGATTTATGGAGATTTGATTGTTCATGTTTTCGATTTATCAGTTTTTCAATTCTCCAATTTTTCTTAGATTTTTCAATTTTTCGATGTTTGAGTTTTGAGATTTTTCAAATTTGGATTTCGACTTTTGGATGTTGCGATTTTTCGATTTTTCACTTTCTCAATTCTTGACTTTTCCGATTTTCTTCGATTTTTTGATTTCTCGTTTTTACATTTTCGATTTACCGATTTTTTACTGTTTTGATTTTTCTATTTTTCCATTTTTAAATGTTAGATTCTTCAATTTCCCAATTTCTCGATGTTTCGATTTCTCGATTTATCAATTTTTCGATATTTCAGTTTTGAGATTTTTCAGTTTGCGATTATTCGAATTCTCGACTTTTCGAATTTCCATCTCTCAATTTTTCGAATTTTAAATAGATTTTTCAGTTTTTAGATTTTTTGAATTTTCGCTTTTTCAATTTTCCAATTTCTCAATGTTTCGATTTCTCGATTTTTTAGTGTTTCCTTTCTTCGATTTTTCAATTTTTCGATATTTCAGTTTTGACATTTTTCAATTTTTGACTTCTCGATTTTTCGATTTCTCAACTTTTCGAACTTACGATTTCTCAATTTTTCGATTCTGCAATTTTTCCTCGATTTTTGATTTCTCGTTTTTACATTTTCGATACTTTTATAAACTCAATTTTTCGATTTTTCAATTAATCGATGTTTTGATGTTCCCATTTCTTGACCTTCGAATGTTTCGATTTTCCTGTTCTTCAATTCTTTAATTTTTTGATTTTTCAGGTTTTTGATTTTTCAATTTTTCGATTTTTCAAGGTTTTTTTTTCGACTTCACTTTTTTGATTTTTCGATTTTTCAGTTTTTAGATATTTCAGTTTTAGGATTTTTCAATATTTCAATTCTTCGGCTTTTCTATTTTTGACTTACGGGTTTTTCGATGTATCTACCTTTTTACTTTTTCGATTTTTCAATTTTTGGATTTTTAAATTTTAGATTTTTCAATCTTGTGATATTTTAATTTTTCAATATTTCTTAATCCTTATATTTTTCGACTTCCTGGTTTTAGATGTTCAGTTTTTCAATTTTACGATTTGTTAATTTTTCATTCCCGATTTATGGAGATTTAATTGTTCAGGTTTTCGATTTATCATTTTTTTTTATTTTGGCCTATTTCGGTTTCTCAGTTTTTCCAGTTTTCCATTTTTTCGTTTTTTGATTTTTCCAATTTTTAACTTTTTGTTTGTCGATTTCTCGTTCTTTTGATCTTTCAATCTCAATTTTTCAATTTTTCGAATTTTTAAGTTTTTGGATTTTTCGATATTTTGATTGTCAATTTCTCAATTTCTAAATTGTTCAATTTTTAACTTTTCGATTTGGCTTATTTCGGTTTCTCAATTGTTCGACTTTTCGACTCCACGATTTCTTGATCTTTTGATTTTTCGATTTTCCAGTTTTTCGATGTTTCGATTTTTCGTTATTCGGTTTTTAAATTTTAGATTTTTGAATTTTACATTTTTTTTTGCTAGTATAAAACACAAATAAAGAATGAATTCTTAGTTAAACAAAATATGTAAAATCCTCTAAATATGTACCAAAAATATTCACGTAGTCGTTATAAAAAGCGACCAAAGAACTATTTCCCGCAGAAATTATAGTCCAAACGAACCAAATCGCTTCTGAACGCTTAGAGTCGACATTGGCATGAGCGCGCTCTGGTCTGTAGATCAAACAAGTTCTCAGGCGACGAGTTGTAGTGAATCAAATTTAAATTTGGCGGTTGAGGTCTCCAATGTCAATAAGGGTGGTTTTGCAAAATCAGCCTCTATGTCGCATTTATATTAATCAAAGGATCGAACGGAGCGGCAGCTGTAATATATTAAAAAAAAACTTATAGCAGTTTTTCTGGACCTCTGGATCTTACGGATGGTCTTCGTCCAAGATCGATAGAACTCTGATTTTTGGAAAAATGGTAGGAATTTTCGAAGAACTGATCTAAAAAAAACCGTCTCACACACCTCCAAACTTCCTTCCAAGCATCTCGTGAATTCTTGCACGTAGTATTTCTATCTCGTCCTTATCGCGTCCACAATGAAGCCATCAAGGAAACAATGAAACTTCCAAGTGATTCACTGTTTACGACAAAGTTTGTTCATCTCAAAACTAGAATGTACGCTCCACATAGCGCTCAATTACGACTTATCGCAAGCACATTTAAGGAATAATTTATTTTGATTGATTAACTGTTATTGATTCGGGTTTTCAGTCGCTCGCTGAGACGGCGATAACAAAGGCGCCATTTCATGCTGCCAACGTAAAAAATCACGTAAATAATTACTAATAATTAATACAGCGTTCTCAGCGAGGCCTGTTTGTTCCGATCGAAAAGGTCAAAGTTTATCGCCGCATTCTTCCGCGGCGCTTATCATTATCAATCGATCCCATTAAGAAGAAGCGATATTTATTTACTTGTAACCACCTGTAAAAGGTCATTGTTCGTCTATTAAGGTCGGTTCGCATCGATCCGGCCGTATTTGTGGAGACTTTACGTAAGCGATAGACTTCTGTGCATATTTGCTTTGATATCGTCTAGCCGAAAAGGCGAATCGGGATTTGTTTCCAGCGGCTAACGTCGTTACGTTGCGCTAATCGGATTATTACGGTGTGAAGGATGCCTTAATTAGTGGATTAGCGCGTTTGGATATTTGCTTTACCGGTATATTTTATAATTGTTCATTTCTGCCAAGAGTTTTATCGTTCGGTTCAAGTTTTTTTTTAAATTGCATGTAGTCGAAAGCAATTTTTGGGAGTTCAACTAGAAATAAAAAAAAAGTTAGAATGTTAAAAATTAGTAACAAAAAAATTAAGCCAGAAATTATACTTGGAAAAAGTGCGTAATGCAAATTTAAGGAAACATTTGGGAAATATATTAACCAAGGATCATATTGAGGCTCTAAAAGGGAAAAAATTCAATTCTTTTTAAGAAAAATGAAACTACCATTTCCAGCTATTCGAACATTGAATTTTCATTTGCGAAATTTAGAGTTTCAATCTGGAGTTTTGGATGAAATTATAGGGTTTTTGAAAATTAAATGTGAACATTACGCTTCAAATTGAATAACCGGAAAATTCACGAATTGAGAAAGTGAAAAATCGAAAAATCGCAACATCGAAAAGTCGAAATCCAAAATTGAAAAATCGCAAAACTCAAATGTCGAAAAATCGAAAAATCTAAGAAAAATTGGAGAATTGAAAAACTGATAAATCGAAAATTTACAAACGTCAAAAATTGAAAAATCGAAAAACTGAAAAATCCAAAAATTGAAGAATTGAAAAACTGAAAAATTGAGAAATCGAAGAGTCCAAAAACCAAAAAATCGATTAATC